>NW_022681453.1:61310755-62510755 GCF_009764315.1 Trachypithecus francoisi
CATCACCTATTCCATCGAAGGTGGGATAGGACAAAAAGGCAGAGGAAGGGGGAATTCACTTCTTCTTGAGCTGGGACATCCATCTTCTCCTGCCTTGGACATCAGAGCACCTGGTTCTCAGGCCTGTGGACTTGACCAGGAGTTCTACCATCTGCCCTCCTCATTCTCAGGACTTCGGGGCTGGGACTGAATTTTACCACCAGACTTCTTGGTTCTCCCGCTGCAGACAGCAGGTGATGGAAGGGCTTCTCGGCCTCCATAATCATATGAGACAATGCCCATAATAATTCTCCTAGAGAGCGGCATCTTCCTATCTTTCCTGTCTTAGTCTCTCCCTCTCTTTATCCGTCTGTAACTCTATATCTCCTGTTGGTTCTGTTTCCCGGAAGAACCTTTTTGTTTTTAGACAGTCTCACTCTGTCACCCAGCTTGGAGTACAGTGGCATGATCTTGACTCACTGCAACCCCCGCTTCCTGGAGAACCTTGACTAATACACCAGGGATTGAAGTGTGGCCAGGTGAGCAGGCTGATCTCCCAGCCTGTGCATTCCAGCCACATCCTCCTTCTTTGTAGACTCAGGCTGTCACAAGCTGATGGGTTCTTCTTGCCTGTTGCCCACTGCCCCGCAAAAAATGAGAACAGCAGGTGTTGCAGCAAAGAAAGAGTTTAATAATTGCAGGGCCAGCCAAGCATGGAGAACAGGAGAAACTTCTTAAGCCTGTCCCCTGGAGAATTCGGAGGCTGGGGTTTTTTAAGGGTACTTTGGCAGATGGGGCTGGGGAACTGGAACAATTGTATGGGTGGGGACAAAATAACAGGTGTGTCTAAAACTGTCTTTTAGTAGCTGAGTCAGTTCCTGGGAGTTGGGGAGTGGATCTTAGGACCAGGTGGCATCTGTTGGTCTGTTGAAATGCTAAATCTAAAAAATATCTCAAAAACTAGTTATTTAGGTTTCACAATAGTGTAGGAGTATTTGGGAAACTTTTACATCATGTAACACTTGGTTACATGACGCTGGGGCAATAAGCAACTTGTAGAAAACACACTAAGCAATGGCAGGTCATTGTTTATGCCTATTCTTTAGCAAAGCTCAAGCCCCTGCCATAATTCCAATCTTGTCTTATTAATGCAACTTCAGTCTCTGAACAAGGAGGTGGTCAGTTTTCCTTGCCTCAAACTTTAACTAAATTCCTCTTATGGTTATTTTGGCCTCTGGCTAGAATAAGCAAAAAACAATTTAACCTCTGAGGTTAGAATCAAAATGGAGTCCATCATGTTAGATTTCTCTCATTACTTACAATTCTGCAAAGGCACTTTCAAGGCTGTCTACAGTATAGCTGAAGGTCAGGGTCGCAGCTAGCACGTGTAGTGCTTTTATGCAAATTAGAAGACGGCATTTCCACCCAGTCCCTGTTATCGTGAGGATGAACTCCAACCAGCCAGGAGATGACAGGGGAAACCTCAGAAAAGAATTAGATGCTGAATACATTTGACAACAGACCTAAGGCAAAAACAAAGAAAGGGAACAGATGAATGGCATAGAGTGGGGCAGACTCTGTGAAATGGCCTTGTTCCCACATGACTCTGGACTTGGCCCTTGTCTGGTCACTGGAACAACAGTAGATGAATGCAGTTGGAGACTTGAGCAGCACTTGTGTGTTGGGGCCCACCCCTCCACGCTGCTGCGAGCCCTCCTGTGCCCATGTGAGCAAGCCCAGGCTGGCCTCCTGCTTGATTACAGACATATGGCTGTGGCCTCAGCTGACACCAAGCCAGATCTGGCAGTCAGGCCCCGCAAGACCAGCCACGCTGCCGCCTCCCGAACTAATGATATGAAGAGCCACTGAGCCAACCCACAGAACTGTGGAAAATAATGACTTCATTGTTTTAAGCCACTAAACTTAGGGGTGTTCTGTTAAACAGAGAAAGCTAAATGATGCAGGATGCCTGTGTTATATGTGCCATGGCAACGTCTAAATCAGGTAGAGAGCAGAACAAGCTTGTGCACTACCTTGTCTGTAAAGCTGAAAATCATATTGTCCAAATTTAAGAACATTGAAGAATGAAAAGATCCCATTAAGCAAAAACAGTGTTATTGCCTAAATAACAATGGAGTTTGAGACCAGCCTGGCCAACATGGCAAAACCCTGTCTCTACTAAAAATACAAAAATTAGCCGGGTGTGGTGGTGCACTCCTGTAGTCCCAGCTACTTGGGAGGCTGAGGCAGGAGAATCACTTGAACCTGGGAGGTCGAGGTTACAGTGAGCCAAAGTTAGGCCATTACACTTCAGCCTGGGTGACAGAGCAAGATTCCATCTCAACAAAAACAAAAGAAAGAAATGTAAGAAGAAATGAACAAAAACACACCAATAATAGACCTTAATTTACATGTGTCTAACACAGATAAAGTTGACAAAAATTGTTATATCAATTTCACTATTTTGTAGGCATTATAAATAAAGATATAGTTCTAAGGGAAAAGTGTACACTGTATGAGAAACAATAGATCATGAACACGTGTGACTGTGTATCTGATGAATCCAGGCATGCTGTGTGTTTAGAGGTGGGTAAAGATGAAAGAGCCTTACGGACATATGATAAGTTGTTTAAGTGAAAAGAATTGTGAGTCTATAAATTTTAGCAAATTATTTTGATGATTTCAGCCTTTTAAGAAATATGCTAATTAATTATTTAACATAAATCTATACGGGCTGGCCATGGTGGCTCATGCCTATAATCCCAGCACTTTGGGAGGGTCAAGGCAGGAGGATCGCTTGAGTTCAGGAGTTCAAAACCAGCCTGGGCAACATGGTGAAACCCCATCTCTACAAAAGATACAACAAAATTAGCCGGGTGAGGTGGTGCACACCTGTAGTCCCAGTTACTTGAGAGACGGAGGTAAGAGGATTGTTTGCACCTGGAGTTCGAGGCTGCAGTGAGCTGAGATCATGCCACTGCACTCCAACCTGGGCAACAAAGTGAGACTTATCTCAATAAATAAATAAGTAAAATCTATATGTTCATTTAGAGAACAGCCATGGCAACACTAGCCTGTGCCAGGGCCCATATAGGGACATCCAAACTGACATGTAGTCATTTATGAGTTAATTCATCAAGTGACTAGCCTCAGAGAATCTGGTTTAAAACAATTTAAAAGGTTAGGCTTGACAATAAGAGTATAGCCAGGATGCCGAATAATACATTTGCTGTTTTCTGTACTCTAAACGTCACCCTTATCATGGAAAAAATATTTTTTACCATTCTTCCATTGCAATCCTTGGCACTTAGCTAAAAGAACTGAAGTATCTGAAGCAGATACATTAAGTTTTCAGAGGATTCCATCCTATTGGGGAGGGGAAGAAGGAGGATAAAATAATAAAATTCTGAAGAATTGTTTGGTTTCAAATAAAGAAACCAAGGCTCTGGTTGTCTAAATAGTGTTGCACAGCTAGATAGAAGGATGACTGAGATTAGAACAAAGTTTACTGCTTTCCAGGAAGAAAAATGTTCAATTTCTTCTAGCTCTGCCATCTGAATATTCATTAGACTTAGAACCATGCCTATTTTAGGATAAATGTTATCTTTCATATGATACATTTATATGTGTTAATCTATCTATGAAGTGTTGTCAACATATTTATAATTTGCTGGGCCTTTAAGAGGTATCTTCTGGAAGCCTCATACCTTGGCATTTTATAATCTTTAAGATGATTAGTTGTTCCACGACATCACATTAATACATTAGCAGATGCTCTTTCATTGGTTCTCTCTCATGGCCACTGGTCCCTTTTCCACTATTGCAGCTGTTTTGCTGACCTTATTTTCTCACTGGGAATGTGCCCAGTCAGCTGTGGAAAACAAAACCCAAGAAACACAAAATTTAACAGTTGCATACATTTATTTAAAAATAACAATGAATGCAGGGCTTCTTATGTTAAAAATCATCTATACACATGTTTCAAAGCCAAAGTGCACCAAATTTCCAAAATAAAGCTTTTGGAAACATTAGCGGGCGTGAGTGGACTTGGTAAGCTGATGGTCCCCAAGACAGATGTGAAGATAAAATGCAGTGGCGAGATGCAGCAGTGTTTTCCATGTTAAACACATTTTCAAAACTAATAAACATGGTGACTTGATAAGACCTCGAATCAATAAAGGGACTCAGGGTAGAATCTAAGCATGTTTTACAAATGGAAGTCTGTTATGATGAACTCTTAAAGACTTAGGTTATATACATGTAGTCAAAAATATTTTAAAGTGGCTGGGCACAGTGGCTCATGCCTGAAATCTCAGCATTTTGGAAGGCCGAGATGAGTTGATCATTTGAGGTCAGGAGTTTGAGACCAGCCAGGCCAACATGGTGAAACCCCACTTTGACTAAATCAGCCGGGTGTGGTGGCGTGCGCCTGTGAGCCCAGCTACTCGGGAGGCTGAGGCAGGAGAATCACTTGAACCAGGGAGGCAGAGGTTGCAGTGAACCTCCACCACTGCACTCCACCCTGGGCAACAGAGCGAGACCCTGTCTCAAAAAAAAAAAAAAAAAAAAAATATATATATATATAAAAGCATCTGTAGTGTGCCCAGTATTGCATATAATAGATTGTTAATATTGATTATCTTTGTGTTTCTTTCCATTTCATAGATTATTTGGGATAAATCTTGAATCCTATTCTTGGCAGCTACAGCAAGTGCCCAGAATATTCCTGGGATCCTCCTGACTGCCCACCTGGAGCATGCCTTCTTATTTTTATTTTTAACCTCAGCTGGGATTGTTGGGGCGCGGTGTGGGGCGGATATCACTCATTACCATTTCAAATGCAAGAGACTAATATATGTAAAAAAAGCTGTCTGTTTTGAGTTGTCATTGCTATTCCTCCATTAGGGCATCTTCTCAAGATCTTCTGTCTTTTTAAAATGCAATACAAGCCAACAGCTATTCAGAGGTCTCTAATTTCTCATGTATTTGGTCTGTAGTAGAATACATTTGTATGTTTAAAAGTCACTGTCCTTTTTTATTATATAATCTATTGTATTTTTGAGATCCTTTGAGCTTTTTTGTTGAATTGTGCTTTCCTTCCAATAATGACAATTTTGTAACTCCTGTGTCTGAGGAAGGGTTCAGAATGAGAAGAATAGGGTAAATGAATAGAATGTCAGCTTGAATGTGACAGGCTGTAAGACCTGTCACAGGGAAAGAGGAAGAAACAGAGGCCTGTGCTGGGGTCCAACTCAGCTACAGGGTAGGCTCAGAGGGAGACGGGCAATAATTGAGTTTTTAATATTCCATTGCATTAGGTAACTTTGAATCATCCTCTTGTTTGTGTGGATACTCACTTATTCAAAGACTTCCAGTCCGGTTGTGATGGAGTAGCATTAGACTTACCGTCCTATCATGAGGCTATAACAAATGCAGAAAACATATGAAACAATGGTTTTCAGGCCTTGGACAGTGGCTTAAAGCCTTGAGCTGCCTTGAACCAAGGAAGGCACTTGATATTTATCCTGGCTTTCTGCTTGAAGTTGATTTCCAAACCACAGTGGGGGAAAATTTAGTCAAGCAAAGAGAGCAGCAGGGAAAGGAAGCTGGGCAGGGAATCAGGAAACATTGCTTGTGGCTTCTGTGACAATGGCAATTTGTGTGTCAGGGTACCAGATGAGAGACAGCGGCTGAGAGATTGTTCTTTAATGTTCTATAAGGCCTCCCTTCAGGTCCTTGGCTAAGTCTTAAACTGAACATGTCTGGGGCAAGACACTATGATGCCTAACGGAGAATAGCTCCTAGGAACAGAGAGTTGATCAGAGATTTCAGCAATAACTCATTGTTGAAGAATTTCAGCCAGTCAAGTCATAGACCTTGGTGGGCATCTCTGGCATTTCATTAAAACCCCAGAAAGGTCATTTCATTAAGAGTAAGAACCATGCCATAGAAGTAAGGGTGGTGCCTGATGACTAAGGGAGACATTGAAATAGATGTGAAGAGAAGCCCAGTCTCAGCAAAATTGAAGGGATTCACCAGCCTCTCTGAACAAAACTTAGCCCACTTTAGAGAAAGGTAGCAAAAGTCAGAGTTTCTAGGCGTCACACAATGTCTGGCATATGCTGAAAAATCAGTTCTATGTGTGAAGAAGAAAAAAAAAAATGTGATCCTTTATCAAAAGGAGGAAAAATGGTCAGAAGAGACAGACTCACAGAGGAACCAGATGTTGGAATTAGCAGAGAATAGTCTTTAAATAATTGTTATAAATATGTTAAAGCGGAGGTTCCCAACCCTTGGGCCACAAACCGGTACTAGTCCATGGCCTGTTAGGTAACACGCCACACAGCAGGAGGTGAGTAGCGGGCAAGTGAGCTCTGTATTTACATCTGCTCCTTCTCACTCACATTCCTTCCTGAGTTCCACCTCCTGTCAGATCAGCAGCGGCATTAGATTCTCATAGGAGCATGAACCCTATTGTGAACTGCGCATGGGAGGGATCTAGGTTGCACACTCCTTATGAGCGTCTAATGCCTGATGATCTGAGGTGTAAGTTTGCCATCTTTTAATTTTGTTTCCATTTGTCCCTTCTCATCCATTATTTCTCCTTTCCAGACTTCTGAATTAATCAAGCATTTTTATTATTCCTTTTTATCTTTTCCATTCAATTAGTAATAACTCTTTATTTCATACCTAATTGTTGCCCAACAACAATTAGGCAGTAATGTTAGTACTCAGGCAGTAATGTTAGTACTAGGGAGTGGCTGCAAATACAGATTAATATCAGCAGACAGTTTTCACTGCACAGAGACCATAAGACCACAATAAATCCATTGCTTGCAGACTAGTATCAAAATCCTATCAGTGAGTGGCAAGTGACAATTAAGTTGCATCTGGTGGTTGGCAAGTGAGTCAATGTACTTCAGTTGTACAGCTGCATCTGGTAGCCTTAACCTGTTTGAAACAATTCAAATCCCCATATGTGCTGGATTAAGGTCAAGGCAGAGTATCCTGAGATTGTCAAAAGCACTGAAAAGTCTGCTTCCATTTCCAGCATCCTCTCTTTGTGAAGCAGGGTTTTCTGCAGTGACAGCAACCAAAATGAGATACTGGACAAAATGAGAATAGACTGGATATAAGCAACACACTTCGGGTGTCTCTTCTCCCATCACCCCTAGATTAGACTATCTAGTTGCAGGAAAACAAGCTCAGGGCTCCCACTGATTCTTCATTATGGTGAGTTGTATAATTATTTCATTGTATATTACAATGTAATAATAATATAAATAGGCTGGGCGCGGTGGCTCAAGCTTGTAATCCTAGCACTTAGGGAGGCCGAGACAGGCGGATCACGAGGTCAGGAGATCGAGACCGTCCTGGCTAACATGGTGAAACCCCGTCTCTACTAAAAAATACAAAAAGAAACTAGCTGGGCGAGGTGGCGGGCACCTGTAGTCCTGGCTACTCGGGAGGCTGAGGCAGGAGAATGGCGTGAACCCGGGAGGCGGAGCTTGCAGTGAGCTGAGATCTGGCCACTGCACTCCAGCCTGGGTGACAGAGCAAGACTCCGTCTCAAAAAATAAAAAATAAATAAATAAATAAATAAAGTGCACAATAAATGCAATGTGCTTGAAACATCCCAAAACCATCCCCACCCCTCACCCTCATCAGTGGAAAAATTGTGCCAAAAAGGTTGGGGACTGCTGTGTTAAATAACTTAGTGGAAAAAGTTGATGAAATGACGGAAAATTTTAGCAGAGAAATGGAAGCTCTACAAAAGAACCAATTAGAAATTATGGAACAGAAAAATATCTGAAATGATGAACAGCAGGCCAGACACAATAAATGAAAGAATAAGTAAACACAAAACAGGTTGTAGAAATTACCTAAGTAAAGCATGGAAAGGAAAAAGAATTTCAGCTGGGTGCAGTGGCTCACTCCTGTAATGCCAGCACTTTGGGAAGCCAAGGCCGGTGGATCACCTGAGGTCAGGGGTTCAAGACCAGCCTGGCCAACATGGTGAAACCCTGTCTCTACTAAAAATACAAAAATTAGCCAGGTGTGGTAGCATGTGCCTGTAATCCCAGCTACTCAGGAGAGTGAGGCAGGAGAATTGCTTGAATCTGGAAGGCGGAAGTTGCAGTGAGCTGAGATTGTGCCGTTGCACTCCAGCCTAGGAAATATTAAAGGAAGTTCTTCAGGGTCATTATGGATTGAATGTTTGTGTCTCCCAAATTTGTATGTTGAACCCTAATCCTCATTTGGATCATATTCAGAGGTGGAGTTAATGCCCTTATAAAAAAAGGAAGAGACATGAGATCTCTTCGTGTACATGCACAAGGGAAGGCTGTGTAAGGGAGGACATAACCTGGAAGAGAGCCCTCACCAAAGACTTGGTGTGGCTGGCACCCTGACTTGGACCTCCAACCTCCAGAACTGTAAGAAAATAAATTTCTATGTTTAAGCCCCCCAGATTATCGTATTCTGTTGTAGTAACCCGAACTAAGACAAGGGTGAGGATAAAAAATCCCAGTTGGAAGCCCATATCTTCAAGAAGGAATGAAGGCCACTAGAAACAGAAATGGTTAGATAAATAGAAAAGAACAGTTCAAAAAATACATTTTAGAGCCTACTGACCGCTTGAAATAAATAATAACAGAGTATGGGCAGATTTATGTAATAAGTAGAGGTAAAATATATAATAGGTAACCTAAAGGGGAGTGAGTGGTTAAAAGAAATTAAACTGGTGTAAGTTTCTAGCATTGTACATGAAGTCGTGTATCAACTCAAGGTAGAGTATGATAAGTTAAGGAGGCATATTATAATCTCTAGGGCAACAATTAGGTATGAAATAAAGAGTTATTACTAATTGAATGGAAAAGATAAAAAGGAATAATAAAAATGCTTGATTAATTCAGAAGTCTGGAAAGGAGAAATAATGGATGAGAAGGGACAAATGGAAACAAAATTAAAAGATGGCAAACTTACACCCAACCATATGAGTAGTTCAAAAAGTAAATGGAATAAACCCACCAATGAAACAAGAGAGCTTCTTTGTTTGGACAGAAAAAAAGAAAACTTGACCCTGTAATGTTTACAAGAGACTCTCTTTAAATATAAGGATACAGAAAGGTTAAAAGTAAAATATTGGAAAAAGAAATAGTATAAGAAAGCAGATGCAGCTATATTAATATCATTGCTATACTGATATAGCTGATGACCTGCATTAGTATTTCCAGAGATAAGGATGTACTTTTCATCCTAATGATAAAGGGTTAATTCTTCAGGAAGTGTTAACTGTCCTAAAATGTATTCATCCTGTATGCGTCGGTAATTTATAGAACTAAGATTTTAAAAATTGTCAAATTCACATTATGTCATTTCTCTTTCAATAACTGATAGAATAATAAGCAGACAAAAAAATGAATGAAGATATATAAGATTTGAACCACACTATAAACCAATTTGACCTAATTCGTCAAAATTTGAGAATATTATACCCAACAAGTGCAGAATATATATTCTTTTCAAATGGATATGAAACATCACCAGAATAGGTCATATTTTGGACCATAAATAATTTTGGATAAATGTCAAAGGTTTAAAATCAAAAGGAGTGTGTTCCTTAACCACATGGGAACCAAGAGGGAAATCAACAACAAAAAGATTATCAGATAAACTGTTTAGAAATTAATCTACATAATATATGGGTTTAAGAAGAAATCACAAGAGACATTAGAAAATGCTTTTAACTGAATGATAATGAAAATACAACAAATAAAAAAACTTAGGATGGCTCATGCTTGTAATCCCAGGGCTTTAGGAGGCTAAGGTGGGAGGATCGCTTGAGTCCAGGAGTTCAAGACCAGCCTAGGCAACATAGTGACACCCTGTCTCTACCAAAAAAAAAAAAAAAAAAAAGAAATTAGTTGGCACAGTGGTACATGCCTGTGGTCCTAGCTACTCGGAAGGCTAAGATAGGAGGATCATTTGAGCCCAGGAGTTTGAGGCTGCAGTGAGCCATGATCATGCCACTGCTATCTAGCCTAGGCAACGGAGCGTGACCTTGTCAAAAAAAAAAGCCAAATTTTTAAAAAGAAGGAAGATTTAAAGCCAGTAGTTTAATTATACCCTAAGAAGCTAGAAAGAGAGGAACAAGCTAAACCACAGAAAAGTTGAAAGAAGAAAATAAAGGGACAGGCATGGTGGCTCACACCTGTAATCCCACCACTTTGGGTGGCCGAGGCAGGTTGGGTCACCTGAGGTCAGGAGTCTGAGACCAGCCTGGCTAACATGGTGAAACCTCATCTCTACTAAAAATACAAAAATTAGCCAGGCATGGTGGTGGGCGCCTGTAATCCCAAGTACACCGGAGGCTGAAGCAGGAAAATTGCTTGAACCCTGGAGGCGGAGGTTACAGTGAACCGAGATCGCGCCACTGCACTCCAGCTTGGGCGATGGAGTGAAATTCTGTCTCAAAAAAAAAGTGTTATGAAAAATGTATCATTAGATTCTATTGGCTGCAGTTAACAGAAAGCATAAAAGCATAATTTGGATTTTTTTTGTTGTTTTTTTTTTGAGACAAAGTCTCACTCTGTTGCCCAGGCTGGAGTGCAGTTGTGCAGTCATAGCTCACTACAGCCTTGAACTCCTGGGCTCAGGTGACCCTCCGGCCTCAGCCTCCTGAGTAACTAGTACTACAGATGTGAGCTGCCTGTCTTTTTTTTTTTTTTTTTTTTTCTGGTAGAGATGGGGTCTCACTATGTTTCTCAGATTTCCCAGGTTAAACAAAACAAGACTCCCATGTTGAGCCCGGCCAAGACAGTGATTCTGATTTATCTGCCTCTCTAAGACCTTTCTACTTGGTCTTCTTTCTGAATTGACAGACTTTTCTCAGTCCCCGGGTGACAGGCAGAACTTCTGTAACTGACTCAATAAATTGTGTTATCCTTCAAGTAAGACCTGGTCTACAGGATACAACTCCAGCAGGTAACAATGCCTACCCATATGCCCCACAGCATCCACACAACAGACATTACACGTACATCACAATGGTGGGTCCTTCTGCAAACATCTCGCGCAAAAATATGAGACCGTGAGGTATATTTGCTCAAATGTTCTCTGCTGTTGTCTTAATGGTGTTTCAGTAACAAATCACCCTGAAACAGTGGTTTGAAAAGTAGCAAAAGTTGATTTTGACTGCGAGTCTGGAGTTAACAGGATCAGCTGAGCAGTCCTTGCATAGGGTTTCTTATGAGGTTGTAACCTGTGACTGCCTGGGGCTGGGGTTAACTTGAAAGGTTCTTTAGTCACATCTGGCACCCTGACTGGGGAGATGGAACAGCTGGGGCTCCCCAGGCATCTCTCTGTGTCTGTCTTCTGCCTTTCCATCGGTGGCCTCTCCAGCAAGGCCGCCTCAGCACAGCCGGATTCCCGACATGGCACCTGAGGCCTTCAGCCACGGGCGGCCTGCGAACCTCTGCATCTGCTCTTCAGTATCCCATGGATGGAAAGAGGAAAGGAAACTTGTGAATGCTCACGTTAACAGGGGATGGCGGAGACCATGGCAGTTGAAAATCCACATAATGAATTTGAAAGCCTTCAGAGAGGCATCCAGTGTATACGATGTGAGGCATCTGCATCATCAGGTTTTCATATTGATATGCTACTTTTTGAGGCATGAGCCCTGACTTCTCCTGGCAGGTTTGGAACGGGGTAAATCTGGGCCCCCTGAGTATTTGGGAGCTGACGATGACCACAGAGGGAGGCAAGATGGGAAGTGGTGTGGGCTCCAGCTGCCTGAATCTAACTCCCAGCTCAGCACTATCTCTGTGGCCTCTCAAGGAAATTTCTCAAACCCTCTTAGTCTCCTTTCTCTCCACTGAAAAATGAGGGTCATGGTAGCACCTACCTCATGGTTTTCGTGAGGAATACATTAGGTATCTCATCAAATTACTTAGAACATTTTTATTACAGAGTAATGCCCCCAAAACTGTTAGTTATTATTAACATTTGTTTAAGAGCTTAAAATTTTTGCCATGAAGCATAGGATTTTTATTGACAAGATTTTGGCCTAATGTTCCCAACTTTCAGAAAGCATTGATGCGAGTATCCATGAGTAGACACGAATAGAGAGAAGAATAAAAATGTTCAGATCGGTTCGACACAAAGACAATTCTCCTTTAGCAATTATGAGGCTATAAAAAGAATGAGAGCAGCATTAGTCTTCTCAACACATTTCCAAAACAAGTTGGCTCAAGGATAAATTACAGTACAGACAAGTACTAAGTACCCTGGAAGCTAGCTCCTTTGCACATCCCTATGAAAGTTTCAGGGCTGAATGCATTTTTTGGCAGCAAGAAAATCTGCCAAGCAGGAGTGTGAAAATTGGAATTACCAAGACTGGAACAAAAGCAAACACATTTCACCATTTTAAGGAGGCATCAAGGTTGAGCTTTGCAGCTGTTGTCCTGTATAAAAGAAAATACCAGCCCCTGGCTAGAAAAAAATGGAACGTAATTATGTTATGATGAGCTGGGGGGAAATGGAAAAGGAAAATTGTGATGCAAAGCATGATGGATGCTGTTTTGTCGATCTGAACTGCTGGAATGCAGCAGTGGAGCGAAGCGGCATAACGACTCTTTCTTCACTTGCAATTTGGCAGGCAGAAAAGCAGCAACACACCACATCATTTTGTTTTTTTCTTTTCTTGTCAGGTTTGTAGAATGGCTTGTAGGGTCATCGGTAACGAAAATAAAAGGGATATACCACTTTGAGGCAAAAAGCCATAGTTCTCTTGAGTAGAGGTTTCCTGTTGCTTATTTATATTTTGAAAATTACATGAAGGTCTTCTCTTAAGGTCATTTACACGATGGCAAACTATCCATCTTTGAGAACATGGCTTCTAGGTAGTATGGATTTATTTACATCATGTCAGGGCTAATCACATTTTAAATCATGATTTATTTCACAGTCGGGAAGACTCAACTCAAAGCATTAATCAAGGAGACTCAATTTGCTGTTTGTTCTTCTGCAGCGGGTGCAGTCTAGTGGCCTGGTTTTGTGGCAAGTTAATGAGTGTTCTTCACAGAGTAGAAGATGTAGTCTGTTTTATGCACTCTGTGAATTAATATATTTTCTGCTAATAATCTTATAACTGAATCAGAAATCTGAGTGATGATTCAGATATTTTAAACAAATTATTTGAAGCACATGCTTTAAATTTTAATTAATGGGGGATTAATCATTTCTAATTTAACTGATAACTGATAACCATGGATATATGGAGAATATATTTGTCATGCCACATTAAACAAAAACAAGTAATATCCCAAATAAGGGGGTATCTGAACCATTTTTATTTAACAGAAATAACAAACAAACATATATTAAATTTGCAGGTTTAAAAAGTAACTTTGAAGTCAAGCACGTGGGATGAATTCGCAGCTGAAAGACTGAGGCACACAGGTCAGTTAGGACATTATTTCAGTGATCCAGGAACAAGTTAAGGAGCACCTGAGCCCAGGCAGTGGCAGTCAGTTGGAAGCAACAGGACAGCCTTGATGGACAAAGAAGAAAAATGTCAGAGTAGTGCAAGTGGTGAGCGCTGGAAGAAGTCGTTGTATTTAAGACTGGATGGGATGTAAGACTGCATTCAGACTAAACTTTGTGTCTAATATCATTTTTCTTCATAACAGCTTCTACTGCACTTAAAACTGAACTCGTTATTATGACAGTACTTGAGGATTCTGAGTGTCCAGTGCCCGTTATTAATACAGTCTTTACTAAGTGCTTCTCCCCCTTCATGCGAGGTCTTTTATCAGTTCATTTAGAACGGTAGACTTTTTAAAAAATCATATAATCATAGTTTTATTGACTATTTGCATATAAATTACTCATACTTTATATGTATACAAAATGCATTTGCATATAAAACATTGCTGGGAGAAATTAAAGATCTACATAAATGGAAAAATATGAGTTGGGAGACTTGATGCAAGTTAAAATGTCAGTTCTCCCAAAATTGATCTGTAGATTTAATCTGATCCCAATCAAAGGCTAGTAGACTCTTTTGGCAAAAATGGATGAATTCTAAAGCTAGAATTAGTGAATTCTTTTTTTTTTGGAAACAGAGTCTCACTCTGTTGCTCAGGCTGGAGTGGGTGGTGCAATCCCGGCTCACTGCAACCTCTGCTTCCTGGGTTCAAGTGATTCTCATGCTTCAATCTCCCAAGTAGCTGGGATTATAAATGTGCACCTCCATGCCCAGCTAATATTTTGTGTTTTTAGTAAAGATGGGGTTTTGCTATGTTGGCCAGGCTGGTCTCAAACTCCTGGCCTCAGGTGATGCGCCTGCCTTGGACTCCCAAAGCTGAAAGACTCACACAATCTGATGTCAGGATCTCCTACAAAGCTAAGTAATCAGGAGACAGCATGGTATTGGTGTAGGCATGAACAAATAGATTATTGGAATAGACCAAAGTCCAGAAATAGACTCACGCGTAGTCAATGAATTTTTCGACAAGTGACACTGGGATCTGATTTTGAAAAATAGGCAAAAGACTTAGACACTTCAAAAAGAATAAATACAAATGACCAACAAGCCCATGAGGAAATGCTCACATCATTAGTTACCAGAGAAATGCAGTTTGAAACCACAATAAGGCTCCATTCTATACCCAACAGAATGACTAATATTAAAAAGACCTACAAAACCATGTTGACAAGGATGTGCAGCAACTAGAACTCTCATAAATGTTTTGTGGGAGTTCTAGTTGCTCCACGTAAATGTCATAAATGTCTTGTACCATCAAATGGCACAACCACTTTGGAAAACTGATGGTTTCCTAAAAGGTAAATATATATCTACCCAGAGATTCCACCTGTAGATTTTGCCCAAGTGAAACAAAAATATATGTTCACAATAAGACACACACAAAATAGTAAAAAACGTGAAACAACGCAAATGTCCAGCAATAGAGGAATAGACAATTTGCAGCAGATCTATACGATAGACTACTAATCAGTAACAGAAAGGAACAAACTACCAACATATACAACAAACTACTGATGTTGTGAATCTAAAAAAATACTATGTTTAGCAAAAGAAGCCAGACACAAAAGAGCACACCTTGTATGATTCCATGTATATGAAGTTCTAGAATAGGTAGAATGATCTATAGTAACAGTATCAGAAAAGTGGTTGCTTGGAGTGGGAGAGTTGACTGGAAATGGGCACAAGTGAATTCCTGGGGTGATCAAGACATTCTGTACCTTGATTGAGTGTTGGTTACATGGGTATAGATATTTGTCAAAATGTGTTGAATTGCTCACTAAGATCTGCACATTTTACTGTATGTAAAATTTACTTCAATAAAAAAATATGCAAAATTCCTCAAGGAATCATAGTTGCTTCTAACATTTACATATAAAATGTCTTTAGAAGTCTTCTAGTCAAAATCTCGCATTACTAATTTAGGGAGCACTAATACAATTCCATATATAAAAACTAAGAAAATGTGGGTGTGGCCGAGGCTGTTATTTCAAGGAAATTTTGTAAATGTTGTTAGTAATCATTTGTAAGTATATGTCAATATCTTCCATTTGGCTGGTGAGAAACCTTAAAATGTCACTTCTCCCAGCCAGTATCTCCAGGGTGTAGTAAGGGAGCAGGACTTAGAATTCTCTTGGTCGTTGCTGGCTTTTTAAGTCCCTGCTTCCACTGATCTTTTGATCTGTATTCTAGAACACAGATCTAGATTTTGCTTTCTTTGCTTTGTCCACACTGCTTCTTTTCTTAGGGCAATACTCATAAAACTAGCATGATGATTTCACTTTCCAAAGACCACTGATTCAAGGTCCAATGCAGAGACTCTTTGACTGAAATGTTAAGCAGTGGGGCAATTTAATATTGCAGCATAGCATATTGAATCATAAACATACTTCCGTGGAGCTTTTATTGCCTTTTTTCTCCTTTTTTTGAGATAGGGTCTTGCTGTCACCCAGGCTGGAGTGCAGTGACATGATCTTGGCTCACTGCAACCTCTGCCTCCCAGGTTCAAGTGATCCTTCCACATCAGCCTCCCGAGTAGGTGGGATTACAAGTACACACCACCATGCCCAGCTATTTTTTTGTATTTTTAGTAGAGACACGGTTTTGCTATGTTGCCCAGGCTAGTCTTGAACTCCTAAGCTCAAGCAATCCTCCCACCTTGGCCTCCCAAAGTGCTAGGATTACAGGCGTGAGCCACCATGCCCAGCCTCATTTTTTACATTTGATACCCAATCTCTGGCCACATAGCTGGGCCCCCTCTTCTCTACTTTGAATATTTTTCCCATCTTTTCTTTAGCTTGCGGCAATCCCCAATGCTCCTTCTTATTTCGTGGTTTCTCTTTTCACTAATCTGGGATGGGCTCTGAGATCTGACTTTCAACATATCAAATAGTCCACTAAGGTATTTTGCTGAGACCCCAAAAGGAATTTTAAGCTAATAAATATCCTCCTCTTCATGTACTCCCACACAAGGTAATACAGAACATTCTCACAAAGATCTTCCCATTTGAAGGAGAATGGGTGGAGAGTGTGAATAATGCAGCTCTGAGGAGAAAGAAGGAAAACTTTGAGAATGGAAAATCTCATGTATCACCACCAGGTCATAGAAGAGGCCAGAAGGACTTTCTAGGATTCTTTACTATGTGGAGAGAATGACTCACAGCCCATAGGAGTGGAGCACACCCTGTGAGGGTGGGTGTTCCAGACATGACAGTGATGAGTGCTCAGAAGAGACAGTAGGGTCCTGCCCCCAGCGGGCTCAACACCCCACCCCATGCCTTCAAGTCACTTGAAATTTAGTAAAAGGCAACTCTTACTCTACGTATTGGGGCTCAGGGGGAAGACAAATGAGTGTCAGATCAAGTGGACAAATATCAAGGAGAGACTTCTCCATGCAAGAGCAGAGTAAAAAGGAGATCCGGGGAGATGTGAACCATCAGAAGCATGTGTAAGATAAAAAGAAATGGCACACAAATATGAAAGCCCATAACAACAAAAATGCATACAGTATTGCATAGAAATAACAAAAAATTCAATCTGCACGAAAATACAATCTTAAAAACAGAAGTAAATTCCAAGTATGTTTCATGATATGAAAGAACTAAAAAGAAGCATATGAACTGAATAAACTAGCTTAATGCTGCAGTGAAATGGAATAAGCAGAGACGAGAAGGAAAGCTGCAGAGAAAAGGAACAATAAAGAAACTTCAAACACCGTTAGGGATTAATAAATAACACAGGAAGGGCAAGAAATCAAACAGACATGGCTGGAAAAAAAAATCCTGATAGAGAAAAGGTTTCAGAAGATCACAGTAATCGCAGAGGAGAAATACCAGGAGACTAAAGCAATTAAGGAAAAGATGACAGATTTGAAGGGATAACGACATAAGGATAATTAGAGTTCTGCAAATACGGAACCCAAGACATTGACCAGAAAGAATATTCACAGATAAAAATGAGTAAAATATCCCTGTAGTGGAGGAAAAATAAAACCTGTTTAAAGGGGTACACAGTGTTTGAGGGGAAACAGAACAATCAATACCTTTAACCTGGTTAAGCTACTAAACTTTAAGACTAAAGACAGAATTCTTCAGGCATTCAGGTAGATAAACAAGTAATTTATAAGGGACAAAAATCAGCCTTGGATTTCTCTACAGCAGCATTCAATGCCAGTAAACACTGCAGTAGAGTAATACTGGTAATGTTCTGAGGGGCAGAAAGTGAGATTCAAGTAATTATAGCCAGCCAAAGCTTCTTCAGTAGAAAGGAAACAGGAAGTCATACTCAAACATGGAAGAATCTAAGAAATATCACATATGGCACTTGTTTAAAAAATGACTTGACTATAAATAGAACCAATGATGAGATTAAATTTTTTCATTAATAATAGTGGATAAAATGCAATTAAAAAGAGAAGGCCATTGCTATGTCATATAATCACAGAAATAGTAAACTCATGAACACAACAAAAACTAAGCAACTGGGCTGGGTGCAGTGGCTCACACCTGTAATCCCAGCACTTTGGGAGGCCAAGGCGGGCAGATCACTTGAGATCAGGAGTTTGAGACCAGCCTGGCCAACCGTGGCAAAACCCCGTCTCTGCTAAAAATATAAAAATATAAAAATTGGCCGGGCGTGGTGGCCAAAAAACAAACAACAACAACAAAAAACCTGTGAAATACCAGGTCTGTTTAGTTTTATTCCATGAATTTTTTTTAAATTGGATAGAACACAAGGTAGGTGAAGTTTCAGGCAATGGGCACTATAAAGTAGCATAACTTTTTTTTATTGTTTCTGTCGTTTTGAGACAGAATTTCGATCTTGTCACCCAGGCTGGAGTGCAGTGGTGCCATCTCGGCTTACCGCAACCTCCACCTGTGGGGTTCAAGCGATTCTCCTGTCTCAGCCTCCCAAGTAGGTGGGATTACAGGCGCCTGCCACCACGCCTGCCTAATTTTTGTATTTTTAGTAGAGACAGGGTTTCATCGTATCAGTCAGGCTGGTCTCAAATTCCTGACCTCAGGTGATCCGCCTGCCTTGGCCTCCCAGAGTGCTGAGATTACAGGCGTGAGCCATCGAGCCCAGCCGTTAGCACAATATTCTGGGGGGAGACAATATAGCAGTTTATTGTATCAAAACCTTAAAAAGTCTGGACGCTGTGGCTCATGCCTGTAATCGCAGCACTTTGGAAGGCCGAGGCTGGCGAATCACGTGAGGTCAGGAGTTCGAGACCAGCCTGACCAACATGGAAAACCCCATCTCTACTAATAAGACAAAATTAGCTGGGAGTGGTGGCACATGCCTATAATCTCAGCTACTTGGGAGGCTGAGGCAGGAGAATCGTTTGAACCAGGGAGGTGGAGGTTGCAGTGAGCCGAGATCGCACCATTGCACTGCAGCCTGGGCAACAAGAGTGAAACTTCATAAAAAAAAAAAAAAAAAAAACCTTAAAAACTATACAGACCCTTTATGCAACAATTTTGCCTTCAGGAATTTATCCTAAAGAAATAATTGCTGAGGCAAGAGGATCACTTGAGGCTAGGAATTCAAGGCCAGCCTGGGTAACATAGAGAGACCCCATCTCTACAAAAAATCAAATAAATTATCTGGGCAATTATCCAAGCATGGCAGTGCATGCCTGTGGTCCCAGCTACTGGGAAGGCTGAGGTGGGAGGATTGCTTGAGCCCGGCATTTGAGGCTGCAGTGAACTGTGATAGCACCACTGCACAATACTCAATTATTTGTTATTTTTCAGATTTTTGCCAATCTGATAGTTGAGAAACATCAGAATTACATTTTCTTCTCTATGGATCCACTCATACCACTTAGTGTATTCATTTATTCAATAAATATTTATTCAAACATTTATCAAACATCTGCTATGTACAAAGACGCTGTTCTCTTCTAGGCTTTTGGGCTATATCCATTACAACAGAGATGAAGGTCCCTGCCTTCTTATAAAAAACTTATAAAATAACAGCAATGTTAAAGTGTTTTAAACTGACTTTTGTTTATACCTTTGTCTCAAGAGATGCAAGCTACTGTTGATGAAGTGGAAAAGGTTTTTTATGATAGCTGACTATATGGTATCGTAAGATGGACACTGAACTTGGAGTTAGGAAACTTGGACCTGAGCCTGAGCCTTGCCTTTCACTAGCTGTGTAATGTTAAGTAATTCATTTAAATATCACTTGGTTTTATTTCATCATAAAGCGGGGGGTATTGGACCAGATGGTTTGGGCAGTTCTTCTGCTCTATTAGGATGTGGCTCTATGTTAAACTGTTGTACCCTGAGACCAAAATGATTAAACTAAGATGTGACCCCAAAAGATATGTAAATGATTTGCCCACTGATGAGAAATAAAGACCCATTTGAAGGTGAGGGAACTTGATTTGAACCTCAAAGTCATTAACAGTACAACTGCTACCTTCCTACGTTTCTCCTGTGCTGTGGGTCACACTGCCTCTTGTCTGAGAGGGTCAGCTTCTGGGGACTGTCTGTGACCAGGGTCTGTTTCATCATTACTATGCTTTACTTTAATGAGACAAAGGTATCGAATATATTTTCAAATGTGAAATGAAAGAAAGCAAAAAATAATTATTTTTGATATAATGTTTTATTTCCAAAAAGATCTCCTACATGGTTTTTTAAATTTAAAATTTTCTAGTCATTTTTGTAAAATTAAACAAGTTACAGTTTACACACAGCTTTTCCTAGAGGTGATAACTCTGCTCAAAGGCTGTATGATTTGGCCAGATATTGCCAAACTCCCCTCCGTGGCGGGTAGTAGTATTTTGCACTCACACCAGCGATGTCTTAGTGTGCCTGTCTCCCCAGAGTCTCACCACAGAATGCATTGGTTTCCTAGTGTAATTTCAATTTGCACCACTCATGTGATAACCAAGGTTGAGGTTCCAGACCCTTTTTGTTGGTTCGTTATTAGAGCACTTCAGATGGAGATGGGGAGTTTTACTTGCTCTAACGGGGAATCTTGGCCTAGTGTAATAACTCATAGGTGGGCTTGATGCAGACCAGTGTGCAGGTGAGTAATACTTTGGATCCTGAAGAGTCATAGAAAATTATGGTTTTGTTCATGCTGCTTTTTGGGGAGTGCGTTGGAATACTTTTGCTTTTTCTTCCCATCTTACCATGAACAAATTCTCCAATCCTTTGAGGCACACCTCAACTCTCACTCCCTCCATTTAAACTCCTCATCACCCCTTTCCAAATGAATCTCTCTTTCGTGAAACACTCGACCTTGACCTTTCTTACGGCTCTTACAGTTGTTCCATAGAGTCTCCTTTTCTGGACACTTCTCATCTCTCACCGGCTGTGAGCTCTGTGAGGGCTGGTGCAGCCTTTGCCTATTCAGCTGTTCCAGAGCACCCTGCGTGAAGCAGGAGCTTGAACTGTTGGGGCAGGGACTGCAGAAAAGAGGGAGGGGCTGAAATGTCACAGCCATGTCTGTCTGGGGAGTCCTGTGTGGTGATAGCTGCATCTCAGGCATGCATTTGTTCTCCTAAGCAGTGAGAATATCCACTAACATCTACTAGAAACATATCATTAACTTTCCAGGGGAAACCCCCTCTGAAGCAAGCAGAAAGCCCCCTGCTGGGAATGGCACACAGCATGGGGCCGAAGAGGTATGCGAGGTTAGGAATATAGGAACCAGAAATCTGGTCTATATGGAAAATAGCAGCTCATTAGCATGTGTTAAGCATGGGCCAGGGTGGGTCCCCTGTCAGTGCTGCTGGGTGTTTGGTCACTGGGCAGGACTCACTCCACTGTGACCAGGCTTGACAGGCTGTCGGCTTGGCCATCCGGTTCCCTCAATGATAAAATGACACCGTCTCTTCATTTTCACCCATGCATCTTCAAATTCCTTTTTCTTGGAACCCATATTCAGCAAGAACACCTCTGGTTTTTACTGTTTTTCAAGCAGGCTTCCCTACCGGGAAGAAAATTTGGCAACCCGTTGACAGGAATACTGCTGTACACTTGGCAATTACATTCAGTTAAAAAAAAATAGTGCTTATTTTTTCAATTATAAAAATAATACATACTTATAATAGAAAATTGGGAAGCATTAAAAACTAGAAAGGAAGAAATAATTATCCATGACTTCACTGCCTAGAACACCTACTGTTAACATTTTAGTGCATTTCCTTCCAGTCATTTTCCATGAATATTTATGTCCTTGGATTCATTTTCTGGGTATACCCTTCATCTTGCACTTTTCTTTTCTTTTTTTTTTTTTTTTTTTTCGAGATGGAGTCTTGCTCTGCAGCCCAGGCTGGTATGCAGTGGTGCAATCTCGGCTCACTGTAACCTCTGCCTCCCAGGTTCAAGTGATTCTCCTGCCACAGCCTCCTGAGTAGCTGGGATTACAGGAGCCCACCCCTACACCTGGCTAATTTTTGTAGTAGAGACGGGGCTTCACCATGTTGGCCAGGATGGTCTCAAACTCCTGACCTCAAGGGATCTGCCTGCCTCTTGCACTTTTAACTTCAAGCTGTAGCATGAGCATTTGTCCAGAATGGATAAACTTTGGAGATATTTAGTATCTGGCTTTTTACACAAATTCTTCATAGACATCAGTACAATGAAAAGTATTTCTATTCACAACAACAGAGACTCATTGTAACAAAAAAGCAAAGATCGCAGGAATATGTAATTTAGAAAGCAAGTTCCTTGTACTCCTTCCTCCCCAGATATAATCACCATTATTGGTTAAGGTTTTCTTTACATATATTAATATTTATATATGTAAATGAATGAGCAATTTTTTATTTTTCTTAATGGTTACACTATGAAGTCATCAGAAGATAGGGAAGTATGTAG
Organism: Trachypithecus francoisi; assembly: GCF_009764315.1. NCBI lineage: Eukaryota > Metazoa > Chordata > Mammalia > Primates > Cercopithecidae > Trachypithecus > Trachypithecus francoisi. The sequence continues at coordinate 61,333,127 of NW_022681453.1, forward strand.
AATAAAATGGGAACTGCTCCCGGATTCCCAACCTCAGCCTCCACTCCCTTCCCTAGAGGAAATAACAGTGAAGGATTTGAAAAGTATTCTTCCAGCTGTGTTCCAAGGCCTTTACGCACATATGTACACATGCTGAGATGTGTTGTTGATGCACATATTCCTTCCATGCTGTGGCTGTGTGTATTCCTTTGTATATTGTCAATAGCTGCTTTTGCACTGGAGGAGCAGAGTTAAGTATGTGTCACAGAGACTGTGCTGCTCTCAAAGCCACATGACCTTCGCCACCTGGTTTTATCCCCACGAATGTGTTACTTTACATGGCAAAGTGCCTTTGCAGATTAATTAAGGTAAATGGACTTTAAAACAGGGAAGTTATCCTAGGTTTTGAGAGTGAGTCCAGTGAAATCACATGGGCCTTCACAAGCGGAAGAGGAAGGCAGAGAGATTTGAGGCCTGGAGGGCTTGTGCTTGAGGGGCCAGTGGTGGGAAGCAGGGCTGTCAGTCCTATAGCCACAGGAGCTGGCTTCTGTCCACAGCCTGAATGGTTCTTCCCCAGAGCCTTTACACAAGAGCCCAGCCAGCCAATACCTTGATTTCAGGCACGTGAGACCTAGAGCAGAGAATCCAGCCATGCTGTGCCAGCTTTCTGACCTGGAGGACGGAGAGAAAAGAAATCGTGTTGTTTTAAGTCACTGTGTTTGTAGTGATTTGTTATGCAGTGTAGAAAACTAATACAGGTTTGTTTGTTTAGTATTGTAGATGTTACTATCTGGCTCTTTACAGGCAAGGTGCTGGATTCCCTTATTTCCTTTTTAAGGGCTTCTGAACACTCCATGGTGTATTTCTACCGTAATTTATTCAACCACTAGAAGACAAAAGTTTTCTCAGACATTCAAGAAATGCAGCAAGAAAGTCTTTGTGCACGTGACTAAATACATCTTTAGGACTGATTTCTAAAACACAAGTTCTTTCTTTATTTATTTATTTTTATTTCTTGAGATGGAGTCTCGCTCTGTCGCCCAGGTCCGAGTGCAATGGCATGATCTCGGCTCACTGCAGCCTCCGCCTCCAGGGTTCAAGTGATTCTGGTGCCTCGGTCTCCACAGTAGCTGGGATTACAGGTGTGCACCACCACGCCCAGCTGATTTTTATATTTTTAGTAGAGGTGGGGTTTTGCCATGTTGGCCAAGTTGGTCTCAAACTCCTGACCTCAGGTGATTCACCTGCCTTGGCCTCCCAAAGTGCTGGGATTGCAGGCGTGAGCCACTGCACCCAGTCTCAAATGATGATTTCTGATTCAAGGAGCATACTGATTTTAAATTTTGTTAGATACTGCAAAACTGCCCTCCAGAGAGGTGACAGATAAGCTGAGGTGTATGAGGTACTGCTTAGACAGCAGGTACCAGGATGGCTGGTCAGGCTTGGGAAAGCTCTGAGACTTAGAGCCCTCCAGAAGGCTGCAGAGTCCATTAACAAGGCTCTCTCATGGACCTGGAAGATGGCAGAAAGTTTGCATCGAGAGCCCTCTCTTGAAGCCTTCCAGCATCACTATCGAGTCTAAAGCAAGTCTGCAGCACAAAGTTAAGTGCTGACTGTAAGTGGATCATTTCTGTTCACTTTAATTCATGTGATGCTCATGGCTAGTGGGTGAGGAAGGCCTTATCAGCCCTGTTTCAAATGATATGTGCCACGTGCAGCGGTCTGTCTCCTGAAGGTGGCACAGATGAGCTTTGAACCCAGTTGCTGTGAATCTAAAATCCAATCTCCACCACCCCACCAGAGGGGCAAGTCTATCTCCTGTCCCTTCTGAAACAGCCTGCCCTTCAGAGCAGGGTTTTGCCGAGTGAGAACCGAGCTCAAGAGTGTTCCTGTTCTATTTTCTGGTTTGGATGCTGGTTGTGGAGGTGAACTCTGTGTGAGGATTCACTGGGCTGCCCCATTGGTGAATGTTTTGTATGTAAGCTACACTTTGATTTTTAAAATTTGCTTTAGGAAGCAAATCAAAAGACTGGATTGTCCACCTCATACAGCAAAACAAAGCATCTGCCCCCAAAGTCTGTGGTGGGAAATGATTTCCTTCTGAGACAGAGAGCACCAGCAAAAAGGACTGTATCGTTGTCTTCCACCCGTGTCACTAATTTTCTAACATAGACCACGCCACATGGCTGCTCTGCTCAGCAACTCCTCACTTCCTGGGCCCCAGCCCTGGCCTCTGTGCCTCTCAGTACTTTCCAACAGCCTTCCTGCCTCAGCAGCCTTCACTTACCAGTTGCTGACCTCATGGAGCCATCATATAACTAGGCCTTCATCCACTTGGGATCCTCTACCCAAACACCCTAGCTTTGCTAAGAAAGTTCCAAATCTAATAGGAAACCAAGTACCTACCACAGGTTGTCACGTATGAGCGGTTGCTAAACAATGAGAACACATGGACACAAAGAGGGGAAAATAGACAGCAGGGCCTACTTGAGGGCAGAGGCTGGGAGGAGGGGGAGGATCAGAAAAAATACCTATTGGATACCATGCTTATTGCCTGGGTGATCTAATAATCTGTACGCCAAACCCTCATGATGCAATTTACCTGTGTAACAAATTTGCACATGTACCTGTGAACCTAAAATAAAAGTTAAAAAAGAAAAGTTCCAAACCTTATGCAGTACCTGGTACATACTAGCCACCTGACATTTGATGACCAAATGAATGAATGAACCGTGACTCTGAGTCTAAACAGCCTCCAACAGACCGCCTCCCTACAAGCCTGTTCGTGAGCTCAGTTAGATTTCTTATATCAACTCGATCCCAAATCCTTGACCCACTGGCTTTATTTCTTCACAATGAGGTCACATGCACCAGAGAACCACCAGTTCACCTTCCCAAGGAAATCTCTTCTGGAATCTCCTGAACCACCCCAATCTGGATGGCATCACAGCTTTTCCTCTAGAATCTCTTCAACGTCATCTTGATGATACCCTTTGCGTCTCTCTATATTGGACCTACTATTTCCTGTATCCCCCATATTGTCTTCTCACTTGATTTAGTCTCTCATTTTGTTTGAGAACATCCTTCAGGAGTTTCTTGAGAAAGAATGTGTGGGACGTAAATGTTTTGAGAACTTACATCTGCAAGTGTCTTTATTCTACCCTTGCCCTTGGTTGGTAGCTTGACTGAGGAGAGAGGTCATCTGGGCAGGAGGTGGTTTTCGTGCAGAACGGAGGGCATGTTACTGCTCCTTTGCCAGCTGGGTTCTACCGTTGCTCTTTAGAAGCCCCTAAAACCTTCCCCCTCTCTCTCATTCCCTCTGTCACTGTGTGGCCTCTGCACAAGCAGGCTCCCCTTCACCTTTGCCATGAGTGGAAGCTCCCGAGGCCTCCCCAGGAGCAGAGGCTGGCACCATGCTTCCTGGGCAGAATGCAGAACCATGAGCCAAATATACCTCTTTCCTTTATCAGTTTCCCAGCTCAGGTATTCCTTTATCACTAAGAAAAACACCTATGTCATAACCTCTGGAACCTGTGATCATGTTACTTTACATGACAAAAGGGACTTGGCAAATGGGACTAAGTTAAGGATTTCAGAATTGGGAGATTATTCTGGACTATCTGGGTAGCTCATTGTGATCACAAGGATCCCAATAAGAGAAGCAGGAGGGTCAGAGAAGGAGGTGTGAGGATGGAAGCCAGGGCCAGGGTGGGGAGAGGGAGAGAGAGACATGACAATGTTAAGCTGCTGGCTCTGAAGATGGAGGAAGGGGCCACGAGCCAACCAATGCTGGTGGCCAGTAGAAGTCGGAAAAGGCAAGAGATAGATTTTCCCCTGGATCCTCCAGAAAGGAGCACTGAACAGCCAGCACCTGGATTTTTAGCCTTGTGAAACTCATTTTGGATTTCTGACCTCCAGAATTTATAAACTTACGTTGTTTTAAGGCACAAAATGTGTAGTTCTTTTTTAATAGCAGCAATGGGAAATGAGCACAAACGCATTCTGTCATTCTGGTTCTTGATCTTTTCTTCTCTTTCTCTGTCTCTGCATGCTTGTGGGGCCTCTGTTTCCAGCGTCCTAAGGTTGCAGGATGATGTGCCTTGGTGGGTCCTTTCGATGTGGACACTCATCTTCTAGTTGCCAGAGTCCTACCCCTCTGTCCCCATCCACCTTTGGGCTTCCTCTATTCTCTTTTTCTGAAACTCTTATTATTTGGATACTAAACCTCATGGACCAGTCCTTTCAGGTTCTCAACTTTTCTTCTTTATTGTCCAACTCTTTCTCTTTTTGTCTACGTTCTGCCCTTTTATCTTCTAAAGCTTCTTTTGAGCTTTTCATTCCAGCAATCATGATTTTAATTCCCACAAATTCTTTTTGGTTCTCTTGATGTTTATTTCTATTACATTATGCTGTGTTTCATGGTTGCAATATCTTTTTTTTTTTAATCTTCCCGGGATATTAATGACTTTTTTAAAAAAGCTACTTGTGAAAAGCTCTTCTCCAAATTGCCATTCTCTGTTTGTCTTTATCCTGGTCCACGTCCATCTCCATTCTAGTCCCACCTTTTGTGTTAGAGTTTCTCCTCTCACAGTCTCCACGCACCCAGGAGTGGGATACTAACACATGTACTGGAAACTGCAGGCGTGACTGGCCTGCCAACCTGGAACTTCGCTGGAGGGTGCTGTGCTGAGTCATCTCACTGGGGTAGTCCCTGTGCTATCCCTCAAATTCCATCCAGAAAGATCCTCCAGTTTGTGGCCTCAGGGTGAAAACTTCCAAAAACTAATTGGGAAAGATGGCTAGAGACGTCAGCATCCAAAATACACATCATCTTTTACTTAGATGTGTTGGTATGACAATGCTGACCTCAGCTGTGCTGCTGTTCCCAGTGCAAAAGACTCACTTTTTATTCTCTCCCCAAAATAAACCTCTCATCTTCTGCTAGGTTGGGAGAAGAACAATCACCAAAAATGCAGAGTGGGGAGCGGGCCTGAGTGTTGGACATCTCCTTAAACAAACCTTCCTGCAGCCTCCAGGTCACCATGCTTGTCACCTCTACTGCCAGAGACATCGAGTGTCTTGAAGTCCTGGGCTCCCCGGGGGTTCTGTGGGGTAATTCTGGCTGAGTTTCATCTTTCTCCACTGCCAGCTCAGGGCTTGGTCTTCCTGGGGCTGCCAGTTGTGTCATTTCCATGCTCCCTCTGCATTCCGGCTTCCAGGACTGCGTTGCAATGCCTCCTCTCCTTTAAAGCAAGTCTTCTGTCGTCACCAGCGAGGGGCCATGGAAGGAACAGATTAAACTACTCAATCTGCTCTCTCCACCTGGTGGACCTACCATGTGATTCACCTACAGAGAGTTGGTTTGTTTTGGGTTTTTTTTTTTTGAAACTGAGTTTCACTCTTGTTGCCCAAGCTGGAGCGCAGTGGCTTGATCTCGGTTCACTACAACCTCCGCCTCCCAGGTTCAAGCGATTCTTCTGTCTCAGCCACCAGAGTAGCTGGGATTACAGGCACCCACCACCACACCTGGCTGATTTTGTACTTTTAATAGAGACAGGGTTTCTCTATGTTGATCAGGCTGGTCTGAAACTACTGACCTCAGGAGATTCGCCTGCCTTGGCCTTCCAAAGTGCTGGGATTACAGGCATGCGCCACTGCCCCTGGCCAAGAATTGGTTTTTAAAACTTCCTTCCTCCATACAACAGAATTCTTTTCAACAATGATCATTAAACAAAAGGAATAATAATAATGTCTAGAAAAGAACTGCTGTAGATAGTGAAAATTTTCTTCTGTTAAACTTTGTATACGTAATCATGCTGGCACATATGTTAAAAAAAGGTAAAAAACCATAGATTAATATTTTTAATCATAATTTTTAAAGGGGATTATTTCACTGCAGTTCACACACTGTTTCATTGTTTCACATTTTAAACAGAAATAGCTGGGTGCAGTGTCTCACACCTGTAATCCCAGCACTTTGGGAGACTGAGGCAGGCGGATCACCTGAGGTCAGGGGTTTGAGACCAGCCTGGCCAACGTGGTGAAACCCCGTCTCTACTAAAAATACAAAAATTAACCAGGCGTGGTGGCACTCGTCTATAGTCCCAGCTACTCGGGAGGCTGAGGAGAAGAATTGTTTGAACCGGAGAGGCAGAGGTTGCAGTGAGCTGAGATTGCACCACTGCACTCCAGCCTGGGCGACAGAGTGAGACTCCATCTCAAGTAAATAAATAAATAAATATTTTAAATAGAAATAAAAACTTTAAGTTACCTATACAAGAGTAACAGAACTGAAGTAATTCAAGTTCTGTTTCTTCCCCTGCAGAATCACTGTTAGCATTGTTTATTTTGAATGTACTGCTTAAAAGCAGGAACACGTTGTGTGCAGATCATTGACAGGTTGGAAATAGGAGTTCAGAGAGAGCTTACCTGATTCCAAACTTACAAGCAATGTGTGCAGCTGAGTCTGCCGGCACTGGGGGCCAACTTTGTAACTGGGAGTTCTCTGAATTAACTTCCAATAGCATGCATTGTTGATTAAAGGGTAAGTAATAAAAATGTGCTAACTCAAAGTGTGCATATACACACTGAAAATTTAGCATGTTTTATCACATATTGATTTTATATATTTCCTTAAATATACATTTATTCTATATATAAATTTGAAATACATGTATAATTTGAGTGTGTGTATGTGTTTATATATATATATATATATATACAATGTCTCCATTGTCAATGCCTCCTCATCCCTGAATCTGGGGCAACTGTTTCCACTACACTGCCCTTAGGACATATGTCACATTCTGGAAATTCTAAAAAAATATTTTTAATGAAAAATTCTTTGACCACCCACTGTCCTCCAGATAACAGTAGGAAGTTTTTACCTGTGTTCTCTTAATATACATATTTAACGGAGTCCTCTTCTGGGTCATGTTGGCTCACTGCCACTAGGCCAGGCAAGTCCATGTTACCAGCACCTTCAGTTTAACGCTGAAATCAAAAACCCTCCTCTGATGAAGTTCAGGAGCAGCTTCCGCTCCCATCCAGCTCCATGAGAGAGGATGATTTCCCTGGCCATATGGCAGGTGGAGGGAGTGATTAACCCCCTGTGAGGCCTCTGTGTTCCTTGGCTCTGCCGGCTCCTCACTCCTGGAGCAGCCCGAGGCCCACCTGTGAATCTTGAGCATCTGCCGGCAGGCCCAGCCTGGTCATCAGCAGCTCTATGGCTTTTGATCTCACCCACGGAAACTCATGTTTGTGTGACTGTGTTTTACAAGACAGCTGCCCCCTTACTTTTCTGCCTCAGCTTTCGAACTTTCCTTTGCACATTGTCACCAGTGATAAAGCTGATGCTGTCTCCAACGGTGGGTGAAACTGATAGCCCTCTCTCCCCTGGCTTCATCCAAGGCCCACCCACAGTGCTGGGCCTGTGTGAACAAGGAACCCTTGCTTTTTTCTTTTTTAAATGTAGATGTGCAACTATATGTTTTATTTTCTGTACTGTCCTGGAAGAAGCAACAGGTCAGCCAGACCAGAGACCCTCTTGAATATGCAGCCTCAAGTTAACCCTCTTACAGAAAATTCAAACTCTTTCCCTTCATCATTTCATCTTTTTCTCCTACAACTTTTATTTTGGCAAACTTCAAATATACCCCAAAATTAAAAGAACAATACAATGAAAAATGATATAACATGTCAATTCACCAACTGTTAACATTCTATCACATTTTATTTTAGCATTTTCTCTCTTCATTTATACACACATACACACATATACATTTTATACTCCGTCTCAAAAAAAAAAATCATTTGAAATTAAATTTCAGTCATCATATTCTACCTGTAAATACATCAACATGTATTTCTTAAGAGATATTCTCCTGCACAACACTCAGCAAATTTAACATTATTGATACACAGTGTTGCTTAATATATAGTTTATATTCAAATTTTCCTGATTGTACAAGCAACATCCGTTACAGATTTATTTGATCAATAACTTAATCAAAGATGGCTTCCATTTGCTGTACTTCTTCATCTCCTTTAAGTTAGAATAGTTCCCCTTCCTTTATGTGCACCTGTTTCATGACATTAATATTTTTAGAGCCCAGGCTAGTTGATTTCCAGAATGTCCTGGATTTGAGTTTTCCTGAAGCTTATTTGTGATTAAATTTGGGTTATATGTTCTTGAAAAGAATACCAGAGAAGTGATGCTTTGTCTCCAGCGCAACTCAACAGGTGGAACATGATGTCTCTTTGCTCCTTTATTGCCCAAATTAGGATTGCTCTGGCTGGGCATGTTGGCTCACACCTGTAATCCCAGCACTTTGGGAGGCCAAGGCAGGCAGATCACTTGAGGTCAGGAGTTCAAGACCAGGCTGGCCAAAATAGTGAAACCCTGTCTTTACTAAAAATACAAAAATTAGTCGGGTGGAGTGGCACATACCTGTAATCCCAGCTACTCAGGAGGCTGAGGCAGGAGAATCACTTGAACGCAGGAGGTGGAGGTTGCAGTGAGCCGAGATCATGCCGATGCACTCCAGCCTGGGCGACAAACCAAAACTCTGTCTCAAAAAAAATAAAATTAGGATTGATCACTTCATTAAGGTATCAGTAGAGATAGAGATGGCCCTCCCTCTTTGCAAGAAACCAGGCTTTTAAATCCTTTCTTGCATTGTAGTTTCTATCCAAGTGCTGTGCACATAGTAACTGACAGTCATATTAGAAGAAAAGCAAACATCTGTTGGGCTTTCTCTGTTTTTTTTTTTTTTCGTTTTTTGGAGACAGAGTCTCACTCTGTCTTCCAGGCTTGAGTGCAGTGGCACGATCTCGGCTCACTGCAAGCTCCGCCTTCCAGGTTCACGCCATTCTCCTGCCTCAGCCTCCCGAGTAGTTGGGACTATAGGCACCTGCCACTATGCCTGACTAATTTTTTGTACTTTAGTGGAGACAGGGTTTCACCATGTTAGCCAGGATGATCTTGATCCCCTGGCTTCGTGGTCTGCCCGCCTTGGCCTCCCAAAGTCTTTTGGGCTTTCTCTACAGGTCACATATAGTATCTCACTTAATTCTGTCAACCTGAGAGTCATCGTTATCCCCATTTTACGGATGAGGTAGTTAAGCTGAGAAAGATTAGGTGGCACCCTAAGAGGCACACTGGGAGTCAGACGCATGATCTGTTTCATTTCCCTGCCCTGCCCTAATGAGAAGTCTGTTTCCATCTCCTTAGTTGGAGGCAGTGGAAATGGTGCCTGACTTGTTTCTGTAACCTTTGGCAATGGGAATACCCTGGGGCTCTAAAAACCTCCACTGGCCAGACATGGTGGAAAGTGTCTTTAAAACCATGTCAAAGATCCTGCTTCCAAAGCACCTGTTTGGGTCAGCACTCATTTATTACTTGCTAACATCAAGTAACCTCTTAAATCCTGAAAATTCTAGTGAGAAATCAGACAGTCACTAACAAGTCAGCATGTCAGAATAAATAAAGCAGAAAATTGAAGCACGTTATGTTGGCTTTCCCAAAGGCATTCTAGAGATCACTCGTAGAGCACTCAAAGGCACAAAAAGGCGTGGCTGCTCGTGGCCTCTTGGCATCCCAGCTCCCTTTCTTTCACATGGAAATAGGACCTCCCATTTTTAGCTGGGCAGATGGCTGCCCATATGGCGGCCCAGAATAAGAACTACATTTCCCAGCCTTCCTTATAGCCAGGCTCCATCACGTCGGCACACCATGTGAGCCACATGTGAAATTCCCAGCTGCACCCTTAGGGGAAAGAGGCCTGTCCTCCCTCTCCTGCTTTCATCTGGAGAGTAGAAGGTGGACGAGGTGAATATAGACTGTACTGTGAATATAGCAATGGTGGAGGTGAATAGGGATGCCTTGTGACTAGGGATATGGCTGGGTGGAACACAGATGTGCAAGGGTGAGTGAGCCCCACATGGGACCATGTGGATGGGGCCGTGTCCTGGGATGGCTAAAGGAGCTGGGGTCTCTGGCTGAAAACCCTCTTACCAGCCCTGAACTGCTCATGCCTATACTATTAAGTAAGATAAATACACATCTTTCTTTCTAAAGCCACTCTGATTTGGGAACATTGTTTAAGACAGCTGAACCCATGTCCAGACTAACACCCCAGGCCAAATCAACTTCATCTTCCCCCAACTCTCCTTGTCCACTTACACTGCCATTCTAAGCACAGCTGGCACCTCCACACATGCTTTTGCTGATGAGCCTTGCATAGGCCATTTCCTCTCTTCCCCTCTTTTCCTCTGCCTGGTAAACTCCTGCTCAACCTTCCACACTCCACCCAGATACTCACTCCTCCTGGAGCCTTCCCTACCTCCCATCCCTTGCCAGGCAGGATTCATTACTTCCTCCTCTTTGAGCCTATATGAAAGTGTCTGTAGCTCTCTTAGCATTTACCATGTGGTGCCCTAATTATTTGCTGCTGTGTTGATCTCTCAAACTAGACTGAAGTTTCCTTAGAATCAGGGACCTGATTTTCTTCAGGTTTGAATCCCCAGCACTAACTTTGTAAAAGGCACTAGGACTGGATGGATGAACACAGATGATATAATTACATGTGTACCCATACAGATCCTCATTCTTTTAAAAAGTGTTTCCTTCTTTGCTAAGACAATACATGTGAATAGCACACCTATTCCTCCTACAGAAACTCAATGAGCACAAATCTACTATTACATAATATATAAGCCAGGAGATTCATCATACATTGCATGAAAACCTGCTTTGTAGATTTGTCAGGTCTCCTTAACAAAACAATCCTGCCATAGACTCACCCGCCCTGGTATTGCAGCGACTGCAGGATTTTAAATCAAAGCCTTTTCTCACTCTCTCTCTGTCTCGTTTCAGCTCAGAGCAGGCAATCTGGACTGCAGTACTAGCAGTTTCCAGAAAATGCTCAGGCGTGCTCACAGCTAACAAAGAGATGAACGCTGTTTCCTGCCCTGGAACACTGGAGAGTTCAAGGGCTTCTGAGGCTAGAGTGTTCTGATCCAGTGAGTGTCATGCTTTGCTTTGATTCTGTGTCAGATATCACACCAACTCCAGCAAGTCTGCAAGTGCATTTTATACTAATTTTGTAATTACACTAATATTGTTATTCAAAATTAATTGTCCCTGTCTAGAAATAGAATTCTAGCATTTTCTAGGTTTTGATACAACTTGTGTGCAAGTCTTAGAACCCTTCCATGCCCATGGCACGCTGCTGGATGTGTCTCGAAACTCATCTGGAAACCCTCTGAGACTGAATCTGCCCCATTTTAAACACTCCTATAGAAGGCCTCTCTGTTCTCATGTGGAGCATGGATTTTATTTTTATAGAGGTTTATCTTAAATATCCTTAATTTGTGAAAATCCTGATATTATTCTCAGAAAAAATTCCACTGTCCAGCTCATCCCTCAAACTAAGGATTTTTAAAATTAACTGAGAACACGGATTCCCTCCTCTGGGCATGCACTACTAAACTATAGAATGCCTATATGATCCATTTATGTGCTTTTTTGCTTATTTGCTGTCTCCTTGAGCTAATATGTAAGCTTCAGTGAGAGTGGGCTCCTGTTAATTCTCGCTGTATCCCCAACACCTGGCACGTGGGAGGCACTCGATGGATCTGTGGAGTGAATGTATGATTGTGTCTTCTTGTGTAGATGCATTTGCTGCCTCAGGTGATCACTCAAGTGGGCCATACCTGGGCTACTGGAAAAGCAGAGGCTTGTTTTGAGTGCTTGTCGCCCTACTGTCTTCACTCCTCCTCCTTCCCTCTGTTAAGCATGTGGCACCAGGCTGATCCCCAGGCCTCTGCTCTTGCCACCAACACACGCTGTCTCCCCTTATGGTTCGTGATTTTTGTTTTGTTTCCCTGATTTCGTTCAAGCACTCCCTCAGGTTAATTAGATTAACCAATTTGTCCATAACATGGATCATTTTAAACGCCTTAACTACTCTGGACAAAAATTAAGATTGGCTGGGCGCAGTGGCTGGCGCCTGCAATCTCAGCACTTTGGGAGGCCAAGGTGGGTGGATCACAAGATCAGGAGTTCAAGACCAGCCTGGCCAAGATGGTGAAACCCTGTCTCTATTAAAAGTACAAAAATTAGCCAGGCATGGTGGCGGGCGGGTGCCTGTAATCCCAGCTACTCGGCAGGCTGAGGCAGAGAACTGCTGAACCCAGGAGGCGGAGGTTGCAGTGAACTGAGATCGTGCCACTGCACTGCAGCCTGGGTGACAGAGCAAGACTCCATCTAAAAAACAAAAAATTAAGGTTATTTTCAGAAGATAGTGACAAAAATATGTTTTTCTATTCAAAAGGGACTAAATCAGGACAGTCTTAAGTAAGCAGACAAGGAAGGCTGTCAGTTTCTTATGTAACAGTGGTATCAGGGGACAAGGAATATCATTGATACAATGATACAATTGTTACATAAGGAGAGAGAGAGAGAGAAGAGGAGAGAGACTGCATACTGCCAAGTTTTCAACAGACACAGAGTCCCATTCAACAGATATTTATTAAACTTCTACTCTGCACCTGGTGCTCTTCTAGATGCTGAGGACAAGACAGACAAGATCCCTGTTCTCTCGGAACATCCATCCTACATCAGCACTGTCCAGTGGAAACAGAGTGGGAATCACAAATGCAAGCCACATGGCGTTCTAAAATTTTCTAGTAGGCCTGGACAGCATAGCAAGACCCCATCTCTACAAAATTAAAAATTAGCCAGGTGTGGTGGCATGTGCCTATAGTCCCAGCTACTTGGGAGACGGAGGTGGGAAGAACGCTTGAGCATGGGATGTCCATGCTGCAGTGAGCTGTGATTGTGTCACTGCACTCCACCATGGGTGACAGAGCAAGACTCTGTCTCAAAAAACAACAAAAATTCTAGTAGACACATTAACAAAGTAAAAAGAAACAAACAAAATTAATATTAATGATACATTGTGGTTAACCCAATATATCCAGAACATTCTCATTTCAACATATAATCAATATGAAAATGATTAAGATATTTTACATTCTTGTTGTAGACTAAGTCTTCAAAATCCAGTGTGTATTTGACACAGCACATCTCATTTGAAACAAGTCATACTTCACGTGCTCATAGCCATGAATGGCTAGAGGTTACCACATCAGACAGTGCCATCCTAAACATTAAGCAAGCCAGTAAATACAGATATAGTACATAATAAAGATGTATATAAATAGACCAGGAGCAGTGACTCACGCCTGTAATGCCAGCACTTTGGGAGGCTGAAGCAGGCAGATCACGAGGTCAGGAGATCACAGCCTGACCAGCATGGCGAAACCATGTCTCTACTAAAAATGCAAAAAATTAGCCAGGCGTGGTGGTGGGCGCCTGTAATCCCAGCTACTCAAGAGGCTGAGGCAGGAGAATCGCTTGAACTCGGGAGGCGGAGGTTGCAGTGAGCCAAGATCGCACCATTGCACTCTAACCTGGGTGACAGAGCAAGGATCTCTCAAAAAAAAGAAAGAAAGAAGTGGGGGGGGGGGAGGGAGGGAGGGAAGGAGGGAAGGAAGGAAGGGAGGGAGGGAGGAGGGAGGGAGGGAGGGAAGAAGGGAATTTTTTTTTTTTTTTTTTTTGAGACAGACTTTGACTCTTGTTGCCCAGGCTGAAGTACAATGGCGTGATCTCGGCTCACCACAGCCTCCACCTCCAGGGTTCAAGCAATTCTCCTGCCTCAGCCACCCAAGTAGTTGGGATTACAGGCATGTGCCACCACGCCTGGCTAATTTTGCATTTTTAGTAGATAGGGGGTTTCTCTATGTTGGTCAGGCTGGTCTCCAACTCCCGACCTCAGGTGATCCGCCCACCTTGGCATCCCAAAGTGCTGGGATTACAGGCGTGAGCCACCGCGCCTGGCCATTAAAGAAGAGAAACTAATTATAAATGTTACTACCCTCTATACCAGTTTTGCCTGAGTAATTGGCTCCCTTCCCATCGAGGCTGCCCAATCTCTTCATAATCTGACTTGGTTGCACTACTTCAATACAGTAGCATTTTCACACCTGTCACAGTGCTCCCAAGGTTTTGGTTTCATCTCCCAATAAACATAGAGAGCTTTAACTTAGAGGTACAACTACATGTTGTTTCCAACATTTTTGAGCTTGGTCTTTGTGAACTGCTTTTGGTGCCAGAATTTTGTCTTTTCCAGCATTTTGTTCTTTGTCACATGTCCAGGTCCTCCCAGCCCTCTCTTCTTATGGTCCTTCTAGCACTGTCAGGCAGTAGCCTAGATGTGGGTTGGTATGCATCTCTCTATTCGGCTGAAAATTTGCATGTTCTTGCATTGACATATCACATTATATACTGAGGCAGAAGAGAACTAAAAGATTCCGAAGGATTGAAAGAGTTTTCTGCTGCAGTAGCAACAGTTCAAATACCATATTAGTCAGGGCAGAAAATGCTAGCAACCGTCACAGACAAACCCAAATCTCGGCTTAACACAACTAGGAGGTTATCTCTTATTTGCTTCACAGACCAATGCAAATTGTTGGTGGTGGTAGGAGTTACTCTGCTCCATGTAGTCACTCAGGGACCCAGGCTCTTTCCATTGTGAGGCTCCACACCATCTAGGAATCCTCCACTCTTCATCTGGTTGGTAGACAAGGGACAACAGAGAGAGAGAGGTTTTCTAGGTCAGGCCTGGTGGCAGTACATAGCACTTCCCTCCATGCTCCACTGGCCAGAACTCAGCCTCACAAGCCCAAGAGGCTGCAAGGGTGTCTGGAAATTGTAGTCTAGCAGAACGGCCATAAGGAAGAACCTTGGCAATCCCTGCCACAAATATGGCTTTAATATGTCATGGAAATCATGGTTTTGTTCCATGCTGCACAGCTAAGTGAGCAAGGGGTGGTTTGAAAACCATAAAGAATGGATTAGTTCTTAGGGGGACACTCTGCCTTAAGTTGCTTTGCCAAGAATTATTTAAATCCCAGCATCTGAGAGTCTAGAGAGACTAGAGAGTTATTTGTTATGGTTTTCTAGTAGTTGCATGGTTTCCTTTCCTTTTCTTCTTTTTTTTTAAGAGACAAGGTTGGCCGGGCACGGTGTTTATGCCTATAATCCCAGCACTTTGGGAGGCAGAGGTGGACGGATCACTTGAGATCAGGAGTTCAAGACTAGCCTGGTGAACATGGTGAAACTGTGTCTCTACTAAAAATACAAAAAATTAGCCAGGCGTGGTGGTGGGCACCTGTAATCCCAGCTACTGGGGAGGCTGAGGCAGGAGAATTGCTTGAACCTGGGAGGCAGAGGTTGCAGTGAGCCGAGATCGCGCCATTGCACTCCAGCCTGGGCAACAGAGCGAGACTCCGTCTCAAAAAAAAAAAAAGGGGGACAGGGTCTTGCTTTGTCACCCAGGCTAGAGTACAGAGGTGAGATAATAGCTCACTGCTGCCTCAAACTCCTGGGCTCGAGCAATCCTCCTGCCTCAGCCTCCTCAGTAGCTAAGACTACAGGTGCACACCACCGTACCCAGCTAATTTTTAAATGTTTTTTGTCTTGTTATGATGCCCAGGCTGGTCTCAAACTCCTGGCCTCAAGCATTTCTCCTGCCGTGGCCTCCCAAGGTGCTGGGATTATAGGCGTGAGCCACCATGCCCAGCCTGGTTTCCTTTTTTATATCTAGATCTCTGATCCATTTGGAATTTGCTCATGTGGTAGGAAGATATGAAGTGTGGACCTTTTTCCAAAGATCTTTTTCCAAAAAACTTGCCAGTTGTCTGGAGTTATTTGTTTAAAAATCTAACTTTGACTCAGTTGATTTGAGATGTCACCTTCATGAAATACTAAATTTCTATGAGTGTGGGTCTATTTTTAGACTTTCTATTCTTTTTCACTGGTCTGTTTGTTTATTTATGTGCCAGTAGCACACTATTTAAAATGTATGCTTTCATGTCTGGTAAGGCATTCTTGCCTACCAAACATTAAAGGCTCTTCTTGTATTTTTAAAATAAGAGCTTTAGTATCAATTATCTAGCTCCACAAAGGAGCTTGTTGCTATTTTTATTGGGATTGTTTAAAATTTATAAATTAACTTAAATTGCAGGCTCATGCCTGTAATCCCAGCACTTTAGGAGGCTGCGGTGGGCAGATCACCTGAGGTCAGGAGTTTGAGATCAGCCTAGCCAACATGGCAACACCCCACCTCTGCTAAAAAAATACAGAATTAGCCAGGCATGGTGGCACATGCCCGTAATCCCAGCTACTTGGGAGACTGAGGCAGGAGAAAGGCTGGGACACAGGAGGTTGAGGCTGCAGTGAGTCGACATCACACCACTGCACCATAGCCTGGGCAACAGAGCAAGATTCTGTCTCAAAATAATAATAATATTGTAATTATGCCCTATGCAACATTTGGGACATACTTATACTAAAAGGTTATTGATTGCATATTTGAAATTCACATTTAACTGAGCATTCTGTATTTTGTCAGGTAGCCCTATGGTATATCCAACCCAAAGGAACCTGTCCTACTCAGTCTTCTCGCCTTGCCCAATCCCTGCACCATTGCTCCCAGTTCCTGACCTTAGTCCTTCCAAATAACCTACCCTTAAATGAATATCTCAGTACTTTGCTAAGGGTTTAACTAGTGAAGTGCTTTTTCGCTAGCATCAATCATCACACTGATGCTCTCAAATGTTAACCTGTTTACAGGTCACCTGGAACCTTGTTAAAATGCAGACTGTGATATAGTGGGTCTTGGATGCGGCCTGAATTCCGTATCTCTAGCAAGCTCCTAGGAGAGGTCTATGCTGCTGGTCTGGGGCCCACAGTTTGGTAGTAGAGTTTTGCACATATCCCTGGGAGCCCTGGCTGTCAAAACTGCAAGCTGTTGGGAACCAGAGCAAAGCCCAACTTGGCCCCCTGTGCTCCTTTCCCTGACACTAAAGCCCAGAATGAGACAAGAGCCAGAGTTAAAGGGAAGTGACGCTGCTGCGCACGTGCAGGCAGCTCTCCTGGAGTCCTCGCAAGCCCTCCTCCTGCTGTTGGAGCTGGATGCTCCCACCACTTGGCTTCCTGTGGGAACCATTGCTTTACCTTTGTGTCCCCTCCACACCCACTAACCTGCCTCTCTGGCTCTGATGATTTTGCCTTCTCATCCGTCTTCCTTGTTGGATGGCAAATAACGTGGGGGGAGCGACAGTGGTGTGATCTCGGTACCTAGCATCTAGCTCGATGTCCAGCCTATGGCAGGTGCTTAGCAGATGCATAGAAGCTGAATGAATGAAGGGAACGGTAAATTAATACTGACTTCTACTGTCCAGGAAACAATTTTTGTTTCACTTTTAAGGGGTGCCTTAAAGTATTGTTCTGCTCTGACCATTGGTGGAGCCCCTACTGAGTCCTTGGATGTTTTTCTTTTTCAGTTTCTCATTTTTCAGTTTCCAAATCCTCAAGTACAGGGCAGCATCTTGTCCTGTTTCCTTGACATCCCTTCCCCTCTTAGGGACTTCAATGTGCCAACTGCTTGGCTTGATGGAATCCCTATTTCCCCTTCTTCCTGCTGCTGAGCCTTGGTTTTGCTGGTCCAAAAAGATCCCTTAGTTTTATTCAACTCACAGCTCAGGCCTTCTCTTCTCCCAGACAGGACCCTCTCTTCAGCAGGCCCCTCTACTAACATTCTCCACTGCCTCCCGCCATCTTTCTACCTGCCAGGAGCTTTCACAACGGCTAAGTCAGTAGGTTAAGTGACAGAATCAAAGCTGGCTATCTTAAGCCAAAAGAGACTTTATTGTAGGCCTTTTGTGTAGCTCATAGAGTAAAGAAGACGGCAAGACCAGGCTCAGAAACAATAGCGCAGGGCTTAAGACATGCAGCAGAGCTCCCTCAGCAGGAGCACCTGGCCACCTCAGCTGGCACACACATTAGAATGGGGGACCTCTGCTGTGCCCTCAGGTCACAGTGCTCTGCTCAGCAGTCCATGTGAGAGGGAGTCCTGTCGGCCTTCTCAGGCCCTGGGCCAGCCCTAGGCTGAGAGAGTCACTTTGATTGACAGTTGAACCAGGAACACGCAGCGATGTAGAGTTCCCTAAAAGAAAGTACAACTGTGGTTAAGAAGAGAGAGAGCATTGCCCAGTGTTTCAAAAACAAAGAAAACAAATGTTCACATAGACCTGCTACAGATTTGAAGGCTAGGAGAGAGGCCTGTGGCAGAGTGTGAGTGAGAGATCCCAAGCATCCTAATTCCCGGTTTCGAAGTTCTTTTCATACCTGAAGCACTAAGAATCCATTGGGAATGAAAGGAGGTGATGTAAATAGTACCCTTGTTCTCATCTGGATTTGGCCGCCAGGTTACAACTTGTTCCATAGCTCTGGACAAGTCACCTCACCTCTCTTGTCTCAATTACTTCGTCTACAAAATGACACTTTTAGGCTAGATGATGTCCCGGACACCTTCCAGCTATAACGTTCCCCCCAAGCCTTTCTAGTTTTGCTTTAACATACAAGGGAGTGTGCACTTAGCATTGCTTAAGGTAGCTTGGCTTTGTAAGACACATGTTATCAGGTACATGGTGTTTCCAAAGCAGTTTAGGGGGAGAGGTGACGCTGTTTCACAGATAAGAATAGAGTTCACACATAAAGCATTTACTATATGGCAAGTATTGCTCTAAGCACTTTAATATGTTCATTCATTTAACCTTCATGATAATTCTGTGAATTATATACTCTTATTACCTCCATTTTACTGATGAGGAAACAGAGATGCAAAAAGATTAAGCAACTTGCTCAAGACCACAGAAATTGTAAGTCCAAGAACTGGTTCAGCTCCCAGGGTCAGTACCTTTAGCCAGCACACACTGTGTAGCTTCTCTGACTCAGAGTAGTCAATTAAAAAACAGACCATACACACACAAATGCTGTTGTTTAGAAAGGCTGTGTAGTTTCCTTCCCTCCCCAACAACCTTGCCTAAATTATCTGGAAATATCTATACATATGTAGCAGTCTCTGCAGTTACCCAACCCTTCACCGGACTTTCCCCACCTAAACATAACCACCACCTCATTTGCCTCTGAAGGTGAAACTTTAGTATGAGGTCAAGGGCATCTATTTCAAAAGAAGTCTAAAAAAACTTTTTTTTCAAAAAATAATGTAGAAAGATACACGTGTGACCCACCACTTTTATTTGTGAGCAGAGGCTATTTCATTTGTACTTATAATGACCTTAGTGAAACAGTTTTCAGTGTGTGCAACTTTGAACTGCTTCACTAACCAGATTAGTCAGGGGAAGAATTTCTCCTTCACTGCTGAGTCCAAATCTCATTACAGTGCTTGGGCCCGGTTACTAATTGCTGACATTCTGGACTTGCCAAATGCATTTAAAGAAGGTGGCATGTGGGTGGGAACCTATATTTTCATCTTGGTAGATTTGATTGTACTTAATGGCCTTTCCCAATAGGCCTGGCCCTTGTGCTTAAATACAGAGCAAAAATAGCTGCTCACAGCATGACTGTTTCTAAGAGCTGGGAGGACCCTTGGAGACCATCTGGGCCAAGCTTTATCTTGACTCCCAGGAAGCTGAAGCCCAGAAGTGAAAAATCATGCTGGTATGGAGGGCGCCTCAGCCAGGAGGGGCTGTGGGCAGGTCACAGGCAGAGTGGGGGCCACACCCAGCTCTCCCTCCTGGACTCCTCCCTGTGTGTCTCCAGCCTCGGGAAGGCAACGCTACTTACATGATGGGTTACATGATGGCTTTGCCATATCTATGACCCACAAGGTATTTAGGTAATACCTTTCTTTAAATCAACCCGTGTTTTAAACTTCTTTTATTATGAAAGATTTCTTTAAATAGAAAATGAATACTTTCCACACAATAAAGTCGCCCTACAATGGAGAAAGCATGAGAGGTGGATGGATCAGGTTCACAGACTGGTTCTGCCATTTCCTCATAGGGCATTGGGCAAGCGAAGGAACTTCTTTGCTGTGCAGTTTCCTCAGCTGTAAAATTCATGCTAGTGCTGACCCCATAGAATGATAGGGGCATCATTGGCATGGGCACCTGTTAATTTACTTCCCTATTTTGATTCCCATTGATGCAATTTCTGCAGTAACTACACTAAAAATATTCAAAATGTTCTGTTTAGTTTTTCCCACATGACCTTTAGTGGTCAAAGGCAGGAGAGTGCCTTTGACTGCCACACCTGCCCTTCCAATGACATCTACAACTGTGTCCTCATGGAAGAAGAAATTGATGGCCAAGTCAACTCTCAGGAGCATTCAACAGGAGAAAATGAGCTTTTCTGCACCCACACACATTGTTTAAGAATTTATGTTCACATTTAATACCTAGCAGTTTGGGGGCCACTAATGACTATAGTTCCTTTCTCAACCATGCTCGTTAATGGCCCCAAATCTCCTATGCAGAAAGAATTTATGCAGGAAGAACTAAAGTCTTCATGGAAAAATTGCTAAAGGGTGCCAAGGTAGAAATGATTTGGGGAAAATTTTCCTACACACTTCAACAAGGTAGAATAATGGAGTCAATAAACCCTGCCATATCAACATTAAGAACATTTATGATCTCTAGTTATAGCACTGAGTACATCCTATTTGGTTAATTTGATTGTTCTGTCTGTCACATGTAAACTTTCTTCTGCAAGATATTATATATCATACAAAGTGCTTCTTCTTTCCTTTCTCTTCTTCTATCCAAATTTTCAGTAATTTTAAACATCTTTTGATTTAGAACTGTTGAATTCCACCTCTCAGGTCCCACAGTGATTGTAGAGATGGGATAACCGTAATGTGTGAGATGGCAAATGCAATGCACAACCTGCTGCACCAGCTAGCAACTGCAGCATAACAAGTCACCCCAACACTTAGCAGCTTAAAACAATAACCACTTATTTATCTCATGATTCTGTGGGGCAGCAACATGGGCCGGGCTCAGCCGGGTGGTTCTTTTGGTCTCTGCTGGGCACCCTTATGCATCTGTGGGCAGCTGCAGGTCACGAGGGCAGATCTGCTTCTGGGGATTGGTTGCTTGTCTGATAGAGAGTCTTGGCTTCCTCCATGGGCCTCATCACTCCATCAAGCTAGCCCAGGCTGGTTTACATGACAAAGGAAAGGGTTGGGGTGAGTGGAGAAAGACTGACATGTAAGGCTTCTTGATGCCTTACATCAAGAACTGGCACAGTGTCATTTCCACCACACCCTGTTGGCCAGAACAAGTCAAGGCCAATGCAGGTTCAAGGCATGGGAACTAGACCACCTCTTGATGGGAAGAGCTTCCAAGTCAGTGCAAAGAGCATGGGAACAAGCAGGCCATTTACTGGGGCCACTGATGCAACAAATCTCCACCCCTGCTGAGGAGATGTTTCTCGAGCTCTCTCCAGTTCATGTCTTGCCTCTTTAAGCAGCCTGGCTACTGGAGTCTCCAGGAAGCCGGTTACTTTCATTCCCCTGATGCCTTTGCATCTTACTGTCTCCTGGCTTGCTCTTTCTCCCTTTCTCTTCACAGATATTTCCAGTGAAGTCCCACTCTCCTCAAACCTCAGAGGATCTCTGGAAGGCCACACAGAACCTGGGACAGGAACCAAGGCACAGGGATGGGATGGAGACTCACAATTCACTGTTAACATTTTGGTTCTCATTTGAATTTTTAACACGTGCATCTATCACCTTAAGTTAATAGCTACAAAATTTTATTGCACTCTTCTTACCATGTGCCAGGCATTGTGCTAAGTACTTGACCAGCATTATTCCATTCAGTCCCATGAAATAGACAATAATCTTAATTCCCCTTGTTTCATAGACATATAAAGAGGGTAAGTGACATGCCCAAGATCATGTAGTTAAACATTACCAGAGCTGGTATTTGAACCCAGGCTGTCTGCCTCGAATGTCCATAGTCCTTGCCACTGCATTCTTGCCTCTGCTCCACAGAAGATATCTTGAAAGGGTTATCTACACTTGCTGTCTCCACTTACTGTCCACTCACTTCATACATCAGCATAAGCTGGCCTCTACCCTGATTAATCCATGAACTGGGTTCTCTCCAGGGTCAAAAATGACCTTGTCATTAAGTCAATTGCACATTTCTCAGTTTGTCCTTTGCTTGACTGCTGGGAGCTATTAGACTCTTTTGGCCACATCTTCTTCTTGGAACATGCTGCAATTTTGGATTCTCTGAAGTCACACCTTCTGGATCATCCACCTCTGTCTCCATCACCTTTGCAAACTCTCCTCCTCCTCATGATGACCTCTCCTAGGCCTGCTTATCCTTCCAGTCTACATCCCCTGGGCAGTTGAATTCATTCCCATGATTTCAGTGATAATAAATGGCCGATGGCTTCCAAACCTTCATCTCCATCTTGAGCATCCTGCTCCATCTTCCATTGGCAATCAGGCCCCTCCACTTAGCTGTCATGGAGAACTCAGAAAGCCTAGAATGAATTGGACATCACGCCTCTGCTTATCACCATCAAAACCTCCCCTTCTTTCTTCATGTTTCACAAATCAGAAAAGCTCCACCCAGTAAAATAAGCCAGAAATCTGAGAGTTAGCTTTTTTGGAGGTGGGCCAGGCAGAGCAGTGGGCCGATAGACAGATGCATGCACCGCCTGCAGGGGGCAGCCTCCCCCCAGCCGCAGTGCAGGCCGCTGCCAACCCAGATGGAACCCCATGTTGCCAGACCTTTGGCCTTTTACACAACCAGCGTTGCTAGGTGAAATGCCCTGATTTTCAGAAATTGGCTACTAATTCAACCAAATATCAATAAAGCACTGTGCAGGCCAAATCTCCTGCTGACCAGGTGCAGTATGCAGGCTGCCAGGTCACACCTCTACCTGCCCACTCTCCTGGGTCAGCACACTCTCCTCCACAGCCGCAAGGACTATTTCCGGCCCACGCCCACATCTCTGTCTCCAGTCTGACCTTCTTCTTCAGCTCCAGATCCTCAAATCCAGCTGCCCCTGCAGGCACCTCATGCTCAACCCATCATCCAACACTAACAGACCAGTGTAACCACATCCCTTAGCTCTTTGAGAAAAGCTAGGAATCTAGATTTGCATGTGAAATCACCAATTTTTTTTTTTTTTTTGAGACACAGTCTCGCTCTGTCGCCCAGGCTGAAGTGCAGTGGCCGGATCTCAGCTCACTGCAAGCTCCGCCTCCCGGGTTTATGCCATTCTCCTGCCTCAGCCTCCTGAGTAGCTGGGACTACAGGCGTCCGCCACCTCGCCCAGCTAGTTTTTTTGTATTTTTTAGTAGAGACGGGGTTTCACCGTGTTAGCCAGGATGGTCTCAATCTCCTGACCTCGTGATCTGCCTGTCTCGGCCTCCCAAAGTGCTGAGATTACAGTCTTGAGCCACTGCGCGCAGCCGAAATCACCAATTTTTAAAACCCACGTTTAAAAAACCATTTCAGATATAGAAATAATTTTTATTGGGTCAGACTTAACGTGAAGGCCCCCAAGCTGCCACCCTTGACTTAATGCAAGCTGACTAGCCACCAAGCACCGTGTTGATTTCTCCCTAGACATGTTCAGTCCTTCTTGGCCAAGGCCCTAGAGAGGGTATTCCTATCCACATTCCCCTGTTTCAGGTGAGGAGGCAGGCTTAGCAAAGTATAGTAACTCACCAGGAAGTAGCACCACTAGTCAGTGGAGCTTGCTTCTGAAGCTTATGTATTTTTGCCTAACTTTATTTTCCCTTAAGTTTGATGGTACAGTCTTGCTTTTTCTCTATCATTCACTTTCAGTATCATTTTATTCCCAACCTCCACTCCTTTCCCATTAGAAGTGGTTTATAATTGAAGTATACAACCACCCAAATTCTTGTGCAATATTCACATATATTAAAACTGCTAATAAGAGAAACTCTTGGTCTTCTTACTGTCTCCTGGCTTGCTCTTTCTCCTTTTCTCTTCACAGGTATTTCCAGTGTGTTCCACTCTCCTCAAACCTGAGAGCATCTCTGAAGGTCACACAAGAACATTTGTGTTTTAGCCCATTCTCATGCTGCTATAAAGAAATACCTGAGACTGGGTAATTTATAAAGACAAGAGGTTTAACTGGGTCATGATTCTGCAGGCTATACAGGAAGCATAGTGGCTTCTGCTTCTAGGAGGCCTCAGGAAACTTTCAATCATGGCAGATTGTGAGGGGGAAAGCAGGCACGCCCTACACGGCCAGAGTAGAAACAAGAGAGAGGGAACGGTGCTACACACTTTTAAACAACCAGATCTCACGAGAACTCACTCACTATCACCAAGACAATACCAAGGGGGAATGGCACTAAACCATTCATGAGAAATCCACCCTCATGATGCATTCACCTCCCACCAGGCCCCACCTTCAACATTGGGGATTACAGTTCAAAATGAGATTTGGCAGGGACACAGATCCAAATCATATCAACTTGTGGAGGCAGAAAGATGCCACCTTTACTTGAATTGCAACCCTTACCTTTTCATCCCAGTAGCAGAGCCTGACAACCAGCACTTGTCTTGGAGATCACTGCATCTAGAATAATCGTGCCCTAGAGATCTAGGTGGACACATGGGCAAGTAGGGGCCTGGTGGCCCACTGATTTCCCTACTGAAGTAAAAAGCCAGATACAAGACTTCTACATCTGCAAAGGTGGAGTAGATGTGCTTTTCCCTACTTTTCCCACTAAATATGACTAAAAACCCTGGACATTATGTATAAAGCCAATGTAAGAGGATGCTGAAAGGTAGAGACAAAAGCCAAACCTGCTGTGGACCTCAGGAGCTGAGGAACAACATAATGGTGAGTTCCTTGGGTTTTTTGTTTTGCCTCACACATCTGTGACTCTAGAGAAAAACAGGTAAAACAAAAAGTTTAAATAAGATCCAGAGTTTGGTGACATAATACAAAAACGACCAAATTTCAATAGAAAATCATTTATCTTATCAAGAACCAGAAAGATCTAGCACTGGATTAGAGAAGACAATAGATGCCAACAGAAAAACAAACAAACAGATTTTTAAAGCAGCCAGAATAAAAGTGCTCCAACAGGCAATTATAAACATGCCTGAAACAAACGAAAAATAAAAAGTCTCAGCAAAGGGACAGACATTCTTAGCAAAGAAATAGAAGATATAAAGAACCAATGGAAATTTTCGAGTTGAAAAACACAATAACTGAAATAAAAAGCTCAATGGATGGGCTCAAAAGTGAAATAGAGGGGACAGTTCAATAAGCTGGAACATAAGACAATAGAAATGACTCATCTGAATAACAGAGATAAAATAGGATTAAAAAAAAAAACACAAAAAAACCCCAAAATGAACAGAGCCCTCAGGGACCTATGGAACTATAAGAAAAGCTCAAACATTCATGTCATCAGAGTCCCAAAAAGAGAAGAGAAAAGAGGGTGAGGCTGAAAAAGCGCTCAAATAAGTAATGGCTGAAAATGTCTCAAATTTGTCAGGAGACCAAAAAAAAAAAAAAAAAAACTATAAATAAAAAAGCTGAATGAATTCCAAATAAAATATACCCAAAGAAACCCATAGCAAGAAATATCATAGTCAAGCTTCTGAAAACTAAAGATGAAGAAAAAAATCTCGACAGCAGGGAAAGATAAATTGCATGTTTCCTATAAGGAAAAAAATTTGAATGACAATGGCTATCTTATCAGATAGCATTAAGGCCAGAATGTAGTGGCACAATATTTTTCAAATGCTGAAAGAAAATAATTTTTAAACCAGAATTCTTTAGTGAAAATATGCTTCAGGAATGAAAGGGAATCAAGATATTTTCAGACAAAGCAAAACTAAGAAAATTTTTGCCAGCAGACCCATCCTCAAAGAATGGCTAAAGGAATTTATCTAAACTAAAAAGAAATGATAAAAGAAGAAAACCTGTACTGTCAGGAAGAAAGAACACAGTGAACAAAACTATGGGCAAATAAAATAGACTTTTATTCTCCTCTTTTCTAAATTATATTTGATGGTTGAAGCAAAAATTTTAATACTATCTGATGTGATTCTCAGAATTTGTAGAGAAAATAGTTAAGGCAATTAGAGTATAAATGGTGCAGAGTAAAGGGACATAAGATGTTAGGTTTTTATATTGCATTAGAACTAGTAAAGTGACATCAGTAAGATGTGATACATAAAATGCAGTACATAGAGCGACCAATAAAAAGTCTATACAAAGAAATACACTCAAACACAGTCTAAATAAATAAAACTGGAATTTTAAAATGTTCCTGGCCAGGCCTGGTGGCTCATGCCTATAATTATCCAGCACTTTGGTAGGCCAAGGCAGGCAGGCTCAGAGCCTAGGGGTTTGAGAACATCCAGGGCAACATAGTGAAACCCTATCTTTGCCAAGAAAAAAAAAAAAAACAATTAGCTGGGCACAGTGGTACACATCTGTAGTACCAACTACTCAGGAGGCTGAGGTGGGAGGATGACTTAAT
Source organism: Trachypithecus francoisi (assembly GCF_009764315.1). Lineage (NCBI taxonomy): Eukaryota > Metazoa > Chordata > Mammalia > Primates > Cercopithecidae > Trachypithecus > Trachypithecus francoisi. Next base: position 61,359,538 of record NW_022681453.1, read on the forward strand.
CTAGAAAGTTGGGGCTGCGGTGAGCTGTGATCACATCATGGCACTCCAGGCTGGGCAACAGAGTGAGACCCTGTCTCAAAAACAAAACAAAACAAAACAGGCTGGGCCTGGTGGCTCACGCCTGTAATCCCAACACTTTGGGAGGCCAAGGCGGGTGGATCACCTAAGGTCAGGAGTTCGAGACCAGCCTGACCAATATAGGGAAACCTCATCTCTACTAAAAATACAAAAATTAGCCAGACTTGGGAGGCTGAGACATGAGAATTGCTTGAACCCGGGAGGCAGAGGTTGCAGTGAGCCAAGATGGCACCATCGTACTCCAGCCTGGGCGACAGAGCAAGACTCCATCTCAAAACCAAACCAAATCAAACAAAACAAAACAAGAAAAAATTCCTGTGCAAGTAACCCAGAAGAAGAAAAGAAAAAGAAAACAGAGAAAAAAAATTGAGAGAACAGAAATAAAAATAAAATGGCAGACTTAAAACATAACAACACGATAATTACATTAAAGGTAAATGGTCTAAATATACCAACTAAAAAGACAGACATTGGCAGAATGGATTTTTAAAAATGATACAAGTATATGTTGTCTACAAGAAAGTCACTTCAAATATAATGATGTTCTATGTAGAAAACCCCAAGTAAGCTACAAACAAAACCAAACACCAAAAACCCAAACCCTCCTGGATTATGGAAGACAATAGATGCCAACAGGAAAAAAGAAAAGAAATATCTATATTTAATAAATGAGTTCAACAAGATTACAGGATACAAGATCAACATACAAAAATCAATTTTATCTCTATATGCTAGAAATTAACATGTGGAAACTGAAATTAAATATACCTAACATTTGTCATTACTTATTTTAAAAAAGGTATAAATTTGACCAAATGTGTATAGAACTTGTATGCTGAAAACTATGCAACATTTATGAAAGGAATCAAAGAACAACTAAATAAATGGACATATATACCCATGTTCATGGATTAGAGGACTTAACAGTAAAAATGTCAGTTCTTGAAAAATATACATGTTTAATGAAATTCCTGTCATAATCCCAGCAAGATTTTTAATGAATATAAACAAGATTATTTTAAAATTTATATTGAAAGGTGAAGGAACTAGAATAGTTAAAAGAATCTTGTAGACGGAGTGTGGTAGCTCATACTTGTAATCCCAGTGCATTGGGAGGTCACAGTGGGAGGGCAGCATAAGGTCAGGAGTTCAAGACCAGCCTGGACAACATGGAGAGATTCCTTCTCTACCAAAAAAAAAAAAAAAAAAAAAAGTCTTGTAAAAGAAGAATAAAGTGAAAGCAACCAGCCTATTCAATTTCAAGATTTATAGAGAACTTCAATAATCAAGACTGTGTGGTATTGGTGGAGGAATAGACACAAACCAAGGGAACAAACTAGAGAACCCAGAAATAGACCTGTACAAGCAGGCCAGTTGAATTTTACAAATGTGCAAAAGCAATTCAATGGAGGAAAGGCAGCCTTTCAAACAAACTGTGCTGGAGCAATGGGACATGTAGAGACAAATGAACTTTGATCTAAATCTCACACTCCAGACAAAAAGTAACTCAAAGTAGGTTACAGACTTAAGCATAAAATGTAAATCTATATAACTTTTAGAGAAAAACAGGAAAAAATCTCTTGAGGTAGGACTACACAGAGTTCTTAGACTTGACACCAAATGCATAATCCATAAAACAAAAAATTGATAAATTGTTTCTGATCAAAATGAAAACTTTTACTCTGCAAAAGACCTTGTTAAAAGGATTAAAAGACAAGTTACAGACTGGAAGAAAATATTTACAAATCACATATCTAGTATCTAGTAGACTAACGTCTAGATTATACCAAGAACTCTCAAAACTCAACAGTAAAAAATCAACAAGCAAACAATTAGAAAATAGCCAAAAGGCTGCAGTGAGAGGACATTGTACCACTGCACTCCAGACTGGGTGACAGAGTGAGACCCTGTCTCAATAAAAAAGAAAAAAAAAAAGACAGAAAGAAAGAAAGAAAATAGCCTAAATGATGGGCACGGTGGCTCATGCCTGTAATTCCAGCACTTTGGGAGGCTGAGGTTGCAGTGAGATCACCTGAGCTCAGGAATTTGAGACCACCCTGGACAACATGATGAAACCCCATCTCTACTAAAATACAAAAAATTAGCCAGGTATGGTGGCCTGCACCTGTAGTCCCAGCTACTCGGGAGGCTGAGGCATGAGAATTGCTTGAGCCTGGGAGGTGGAGGTTGCAGTGAACCAAGAAGGCACCACTGCACTTCAGCTTGGGCTACAGAGTGAGGCTCAGTCTCAGAAAAAAAAAGCAGGGAGAGGGGGCAAGAAAATAGCCAAAAGACAAGAAGAGACATTTCACTGAATGGGATATATAGACGGCAAATAAGCACATGAAATAACACTAGCCATTAGGCAAAAGCAAATTAAAGACCACAGTGAAATATCATCACTACACACTTAAAAGAAAGACTAAAATTTTTAAAATGGTGCCAACACTACATGCTGACATGAAGGCTGAGAGACTGGATCTCTCCTACACTGCTGGTGGGAATGTAAAATACTACAGTCACTCTGGAAAACATTTTGGCATTCTCTTTAAAAACTCACAATTTCCATACAGCTCAGCAATTGCACTCCTGGGCCCTCATCTTAGAGAAATGAAAACTTAGGTTCACACGAAAACCTGTACATGGAGGTCTACAGCAGCTTTATTCTTAATCATCAAAAACTGGAAACAACGCAGATATCCTTCAGCAGATGACTTGTTAGACACACTGTGGTACTTCCATACTGTGGACTGCTACACCCAACCACCTGGAATTACGCTGAATGAAAAGGTGAATCCTAGAGGTTATGTACTTTGTGATTCTATTCATAAAATATCCTTGAAATGACAAAATTTTAGAAATGGAGAACAAAATAGTAGTTGCCAGGGGTTCTAGGGAAGTGAGGATGAGAGGGAAGTGGATGTGGCTATAAAAGGGTGCCACTTTGTGGAATGGAGACGTTCTGTAGCTTGACTACAGATACTGCATCAGTGTCAGTATCCTGTTGTGATATTTACTGTGGTTTGTGAGAAGTTGCCACGGCAGGAAACTGAGTAAAGGGCACATAGCATCTCTCCGTATTATTTGTTACAACTGCATAAGAATCTACAATTATCTCAGAATAAGTTTAATTACAAGAAAAAGCCAGATACAGAACAATAGGATCTGTCTCTTAAGTCCCAGATTCCCAGTTGGCTGGCCACACACCACAGTCTCAGTTCTGTCCATAACCAAGTTTGGGGGATCTCTTCAAGTTTGCAAATGTCACTTCTACAGAGATCCCTCTGACAACTTCAGTTAAGGCTATCCTCAAAACCTTTTTTTTTGAGACAGAGCCTTGCTTTTTCACTCAGGCTGGGGTGCAATCATTGCAACCTCCGCCTCCTGGGTTCAAGTGGCTCTCCTGCCTCAGCCTCCTGAGTAGCTGGGATTACAGGTGCCTGCTACCACACCCAACTAATTTTTGTATTTTTAGTAGAGATGGGGTTTCACCATGTTGGTCAGGCTGGTCTCGAACTCCTGACTTCAGGTGATCCACCCGCCTGGCCTCCCAAAGTGCTGGGATTATAGGTGTGAGCCACTGAGCCCGGCCTCTCCTCCAAATTTTCAAGCTGTGTATTTTAAATCATGAAATGTTAGAGCCAGAAACATGTGAAATAATGACTTGATAAAAGCATCCATCAGACCCCCGACCACCCTTCCTTTCAATGAATTATAACCCACGGAAATCCAGTGCACTTAGCGTGTCCGGCTTTGAGGGAAGCCCCCAAGCTTCCTGCCCCTGAGACTGCTGCCCCTCAACCTCTCTTGCATGGATTCTGTAGAGCTGCCCCGACGAGAAGGCACTTAGCCACTCCTCTGCTCCACTCCTCTCTGCCAGAGGCCAGAGAGTGGGTGAGTCACGCTCAGCAGTGCCTACAGCTCAAGCCACTGCTCAAAGGCTGTTGTTTTATTTCTCAAGTTAGACCACAGGCTCTACAACAACCTGGGCCTCATTGGACACACACAGTGTGACGCTGAGACACAGTTCTCAACGCTGCTATGGTGTAGAATTTTTTGCAGAGGAGGAAAGACAGGAAGGCCTCTTGAGGTCATTGTGAGTCAGGGACACTTCACTGGGGCATAGGTATATCACTCACAGGTTGAAGGTGGTAGACTGAGACTCAAAGAGCAAGCGGAAGAGCTAATGTTCAACCCAGGTGGTCTGCAGTCTCAGTCCAGTGGCCGTACCCTCCACGGCCACGTTGCTAGTTATACTGGACAGAGCTCAGACTGTGCCCTGGCCTGCATAGATGCACTAGAGGTATTATCTGGGGGTCACAGCCGCTGGGCATGGGAGGGTTGCTGGGGATTGCCAGGAAGGGACAAGGCATTTGTAGGCATACACCATCTGCTTTTACACTACCGAGAGTCATGTGGACCCCCTCCAACATTTTTTCCCACGAGATGGAGTCTCACTCTGTCACCCAGGCTGGAGTGCAATGGCGTGGTCTCCACTCACTGCAACCTCCGCCTCCCGGGTTCAAGCGATTCTCCTGAGTAGCTGGGACTACAGGCGTGTGCCACCATGCCCGACTAACTCCCCCTCCAGTATTGTATGTGTCTGGCTGCATGAGGTGTGAGTGTGTGTACGACTGCGTGTGTATGATGTGTGTGCACCATTGCATGTGTATGATGTGAGTGTGTCTGTGTATATGTGTGGGCCAGGTGTGTAGTCTGCAGATGTCTGTGCACGTCTGTGTCTCTGTGGGTTGTCTGTGCCTATGTCTCTGCATTACTTTCTATGTGAATCTAAGTGAGTTTGTGTGTCTCTGTGGATGTCAGGTGTCTTTGTGTCGCTGGGGCTGTGTGTGTGCATGCATGTGTGGTCTGTGTGTGTCTGTATGCATGTACTATCTCTGGGATGTGTGTCTGTATGTCCCCGCATGCAGTGTAGTGACTTTGGGAGTGCACATGTATGCAGGTGTGGTGTGTGTGCGGCCCTGCGCGCGTTGTCTGTGTACGTGCGGTGCCTGTGGGTATGTGTGCGCGCGTGTGCCCGGGGATGTGGTGTGTCCTCCTGCGCTGAGGCTCTGATGAACCCAGCTCAGTTCAGGCCTCCCTGATAGTCCCCGGGCGGCCACCCCGGGGCGCGGCTGTCCACGAGGCGGGGAGGAGAGGAGTGCGTGGCTGGGTCGGCGGGCGGCGCCCCCGCTCCTCCCCGCGGGCCGGGCACACGTGGGCCCCGGGCGCCGCCTCCCCGCGCCGCCCGCCGCCCGCCGGGTCCCGCGCGTCCCCACCCACCTTGGGCCGCCCCCGCCGCCGAGCCGGCCCGGGGATAAAGTGGCGGCGCAGACGCCGCACCCTGTCGCCGCGAAGCCGGTCGCGCGCAGCTCGTCCCGGCCCTAGCCCGCCGCAAACGAAGATCCGCGGCGTTCGGGGAACGCGACAGCGGCGCTCGTGGCCCCGGTAACTGCCTCCCGGCCCCCGCCCCAGCCCGCCAGTGCCGCCGTCAGGGGTGGGGAGCAGCATCGGGGTCCCGGAAACACCCGGCGTGGGCTCCCGCTACCCATGTGTGCGTGTGTGTGTGCACGGTGTGTGTGCGCGCGTGTCCTTGTGTGCGCGCGTGTGTGCGCGCGCGCGCCCTCCCTGCTCCCTCGCACCAGCCCCCAAACCAACTTGTCCCCATCAACTCCATCTTTCTAGTCCCCACCTTCCCCGGTGCAGACACCCGGCGAAGCGCCCCCCGGTTTTCCCAGGGGCATTTCCGATGACAGCTGCGGGGCTACATGTCCAGTACTGTCGGAGACGCGCAGGAAGCAAAGTTTGTGAGAAACCTTGGGGGCGACTTTGCCTCGGGCACCCGCATTTGTGCGTCTGCGAGGTGCCTCGGTGTGCGCCGAGCTAGTTTCCCAGTTTTCTGGGCCCCTGCCTTCTCCGAGCCCCTCCAGCGACTTGTTTAGGAAAAGTGATGACATGAACTAGTAGTGGAGATTCGCAGCGCCGCTCCCCGCCTTGGGGAGGGAGGGGAGCCCCGGAGAGCCTGCCAGTAGGAGCTGGAAGCAGGCTCCCGGCTGAGCGCCCCAGCACGAAAGGCAGGGTCTGGGTGCGGGAAGAGGGCTCGGGAGCTGCCTTCATGCCGCCTTGGGGCCGCCCAGATGAGGGAACAGCCCGATTTGCCTGGTTCTGATTCTCCAGGCTGTCGTGGTTGTGGAATGCAAACGCCAGCACATAATGGAAACAGGTTTGTCATGTATCCTTGGAATTTCAGATGGGAGGAATAATCTGAGTATCATCCACCTCATTACTGTGCCCACTTGAAACTGTTCCTTGGAGATTTTAAGATAGATAGGTCTTCTTGCAGCTGGGTCTTTGTACCCATAGAGCTGACTGTAATTTCCACTTGATTACAGCTAAAATAGTCTTTAAGATGAAGTTTCCTGAAATGATTTAAAATAAACACAGATGGGAAGGGGGAAAAGCTGTAATGAGGTACTTAAAAAATAAAGTGAGCATTTTCTTAAGAACAAATGGGATTTTTCAGTCTTGGAGAGGTTTGCAAGAAATATATGTATTTTTTAAACCTTTGAAACGGAGGGGTTTTTAAAACTGCTTTTAAAAAAATGTTACTGACTCTGAACTAGGCTTTTCTCTCCTGTCCATACATGTTCTTGAGATATTTCTGACTTTGGAATATGTCACTTTTCCTTCTAGGATCTGAAGACCCTTCCAGAATGCCAGAGGAAAGTTCCCCCAGGCGGACCCCGCAGAGCATTCCCTACCAGGATCTCCCTCACTTGGTCAATGCAGACGGACAGTACCTCTTCTGCAGGTACTGGAAACCCACAGGCACACCAAAGTAAGTCTTCCTTAAAGAGTCACCCCAGGCGACAGGGGAGCTTGACCCCTGCTTCTCCTCTGGTCGTTATCATGTGCCATCTGGGGCGGGGCCGCTTTCTCTATGACCTACTTCCCCTGCTATTTTAACGTTAGGCTGAGTAATGTTAACAAAGCTAAAATGTATACTTTATAATTTTTAAATTAAGAAGCAGGAATTCTTTTTCCATTATAACAACTCAGATATAGATCCTACCGTATGGCAGTTTTCAAAAATTCCACATGACTTTATTTTTTGTACTGAAGTTGATTTCCTGTTGTACAGGCATTCATTTAAAATCAAACCCAACAATTAAAGAAAATCCCCTAGATGGATGAGAAACCCGAAGTAATACATATATCTTCACCTTTGCTCTCTTTTCCTGCTTGTTTCTGAGCTTCAGAAGATGGCATACGTGTGTCACCAGGAAGAAAGGGGCCTGGGTATTTCCTTCCGATTCCTTGCCTGCTCAATTACTTTGTACATTTTCCATCAAGGATTTGTCTTGCTATTAGAAGCAGGCATTGGGACTACACACAAGACAGCTGGTCTCCTGCTGCTGCTCCCTCCTCTTGGATGAAGCAGGAAAACCCTGCTTGTTTGTGTTATTTGGAAAAAGAACTTATTTGTGGTAACCAATTGGCCTGGTGACAAGTGAACATTTCCTGTTCCAGGGACATTTTACCTGTTTCGTAGGCCTCTTGTCTCCTAGGGATCATTGTGTGGTTGGATCGTGTCTCTCTTTGTGCTCCAGTAATCACCCAACCCTCACACAGGTGTAAAATTTCTTCTCTGTCTTCATCAAGGTATGATCCAGGGAGCCTCACGTCAAAAACACAGAGATATGGACTTTTAAAACCCGGCATAGAGTCACAGCTTCAGGGCAGCTATACATACTGACTATGGTTTCTCTCTAGTGTTTTCAAGTGGGTAATGTGCTGAGAAGGGTTCCTACCAGTTCTGGTAATACATTTCTTAAAGAATGTGTCTGTACGTGCATGTGCATTAGAGGAAGTGTGGGGGTTGTCGAGCATTATGATGCTAATTAATCATTAATTCTCCACTCTGTCTTAACTGGCTGTAGAATTGCTCAATCTTGGATTAATTTCTAACAGAGTAGTGGTTTGTGGTAATTTGATCAATATATAGAAAGAGGACAAATAATTGAAAATAGAAGTTTTTAATCTCAGTCTCAGACTTGGGGGGCTTTGTTGGTTAAGTAGTGAGGTTGTCCTAGTGCGAAGTCAACAAAAATAAAGAGGTTCTGCAGTCCCGGCACAGGGGGAGGGCGGTGGGTGAGTGGGTTAGAAATGGTCAAGTTGGCTGCCCTGCCCTCTCCTCGCCTGCGGGGGGTTTTCACAATCTCTGTGCTGAAGTTGCATTGCAGGGAGCTCTGTCTGCTCCGTTGCTTTTGCTCTAGTTAGAAATGATAACTCAACTTCTTAATTTAAACTGAGCTGCCTCTTGGATGTCAGCGTCCGCCTTATGGTGTTTGCTGATGGGCTTAAGAACAGGGTTGGATGTGTTGAGGCAGTTCGGCCCCAGAATTTGGAAGAAACGTATGAGTCTAGAAAAGGTTAAGGGAAAAAAATATTGAGGGCGGGAGTACTGAAATAGAAAGAGCAACAGAACCATGAGCATGTGTGGCTCAATGAATACTTTCTGTTTTGTTTTCCTCAGTTTACCAAAGAGGAAGGGGCTGGCTAAGGTCCTACCTGCCCTGCCTCCAGCCCCTGGAGATGATGCAGAGGTCCTGGAGGCCCCTTGCCATGACTCATGTTAACCCTGTGCTTGCTGGATCTTGGGGCAGTCTTGGGGATCCTAGCGTGGGGGCTCAGGGCAGACGTTTGTGCCAGCCAGCATGAAACACCTCTGTATCTTCATAACCGAGAGCAGCTGCTCAGCATGCCCGCCCTCTTGCATGATCTGGGAGACCCCCGCAGCATCATTATAATAAGTATTATTATTATTATTGCCTGCACAGAATCATTCATTCTGCTCTTAGGAAGAGGGAGTGGACCTCAAGTCACCAGGGCTTCAATCTTTCCTCCCAGTCTCTTTAGCCCTCCTCAGCAAAACCAGGGCCTGGCTTTGTGCAATCCTGCCTCTTCCCAGTTAGGAAGAAAGAAGGGAGGAAAAACAAGGGGCAAAAAAAAGAGGAGACTGAACCCTCCCCCACTACTCTACCAACTGTGGGCAAAACCTGGGTTAAGAGCACCTCATCTCCAGCCCCGCCTCTGCTCTCTTTCTCATAGAGGCCCTCGGGAGCTCAGAAGCCACCCCGGGGGCCTGTGGATATCTTATTATGCAGAAGGATCTGTGCCAGCCTCAGTTAGTCAGTACTGGTTTGGGTGGATTTTCTGGCCAATCAGTTACCTCCAGCTCCTGGAGCCTGCCATGAGCACCTACAAGGACATATTGCCCTCAGAGGACCTGCTGGGTTCCAAGATTGGCTCTGCAGGTGGCTCAGAGCAACACCAAGCCACAGGTGTCAGCCGCTGCACTAGGAACCTGTCTTAACCCGCTTTATGGAAGCAAATTCTGTCGTACAAACACCAGCCTCCTCAGACTGGACCCTGAGAAAGAGAAAGCATGTCTTGGGTTAACCTTTACCGTCAGTGCTGTTTTTAACATAGCAGGCCAGAGTCTCTGTATTTCATCATCAGGAATCAGAGCTTAAACTCCATTTGGCAGTGCCAAGGCGAATTCATGCTGTAGTATTTACGGTAATAACAAATCTTATACTTAAGGCATGGCAGAATTATCTCATATTAATTGAGTGCCAAGTATGTTCTAGGGTCTGGACTAGATTCTGTGCACACATGATCTCATTTTACCTTCACATCAATCTGTGAGACAAGTATTATTATTCTTACTATTCCCATTTTTACAGATGAGGAAACAGAAGTCCAATGTTACAAAGTATCTTTCTACAAATGACCCTGCTGGCAGTAGCGGGATTTGGTCCACATTCTTCTGACGTGGACCAAATCCAGTTGTTCTCCTTACACCACAAAGCAGGACAGATTTTGTCTTATAGGTGGTGTTTTCCTGATAAATTTTTACATTTTGAGTTAGGGTAAAGATCAGTTCCTGGGGTAAAGAGGAAGAGAATAATGAATTCTCCCTAATCGTTTGCTCAGGATATATTAAAAGTGGGAAATGACCTGGGTTCAGTGGTACACATCTGTGGCCCAGAAACTCCAGAGACATAGGTGGGAAATGCCTTGAGACCAGGAGTTTGAGACCAGCCTGGGCGACATGTTGAAATTCTGTCTCTTAAAAAAAAAAAAAATAAATCAGAGGTATGTGTCTATTCAGAAAACAACAACAACAACGAAAAAGCGGAATTTATGCCCTTGTCTGACTAGCTGCCTCATCCGATTCAGTATGCTGGAATTTAAAAATATTGGCTGGGTACAGTGACTCACACCTGTAATCCCAACACATTGGAAGGCCGAGGTGGGTGGATCACCTGAGGTCAGGAGTTCGAGACCAGTCTGGCCAAAAGTGGTAAAACTCCTTCTCTACTAAAAATACAAAAAATTACCCAGGTGAGGTGGCAGACGCCTGTAGTCTCGGCTACTCGGGAGGTTGAGGCAGGAGAATCACTTGAACCCACGAGGCAGAGGTTGCAGTGAGCCCAGATTGTGCCACTGCACTCCAGCCTGGGTGACAGAGTGAGATTCCATCTCAAAAAAAAAAAAAGCGTACTGGATCATGAGCAAATGTCCGCTGATATTATCACAGGGTGATGGAGACTGGCCCATGGATGAGGGCGAGCTGTTTTGTGGGCTCTTGAGCTAAGAAGTCACGGTTGCTCTTGTGCCCCTTTGAGAAATATTTAGCACCTTTGAATTCAGCCCACCAAGTGGCTCTCAGCTCATGGAAAGGACACCTGGAAGTTAACTGTGAGAATTCCTTACCCATGAGAATGACCGAATGGCAGTGCTCGGGTGGGGGAAAGGGTGTGGTGTGAAAACAATGTGCAATTTGATGACTTAGACTCCAAAAATATCCTCATTTGACACTGGAATGACCAGGAAGGCTGGAGAGCAGGCTGTAATTATATGATTGTACAACTCTGACCCCTCCCAGGCAGTGAGTTCAAGGTATGGAGCAGACCATATTCGCTGTTCATCTGCAAGGACCGGCGTGAAGGAGGTGCTGAGTAGAGGGGTACCGAGTGGACACATCTCACTCCCATCTTTCTCTAGTGCTAGTCGACCCGTCGGCTCGCGCACTTGGCCTTCCCGGCAGCCCCTCAACTCTGAAGAACTGGCCCACTTTCTTTTCTGTAGCTTCTGTTAAGATGATAACTGATGATATTGAAGGAACTGGCTCAAAGTGTGATTGTCCCTCCCTCGCTGATGTCCCAAGGCACATCCCTGGGAGGCCAGCCCTCCCCACTTCCTCCAGAGCCTTGCCCTCCGGCCTCCAGCAAGTGCTTCCTCCTTTAAATCTCTGTTTTGCATTTTGTTCCCAATTCGCCTGCATTTATGGAGACCTTCTGGAACATAAGCCCTTTCTCTGAATCTTATTGGCCTTGCCTTCTAGTCCTTTCTTGCCTCAGACCTCGGTCACGTGGCTTTTTCCCTCCAGGAACTTTGTAACCACCCCCTCACCATGGCTCCCTCCTCTCCCACCTGGTCTGCTCCACCGGTCTGAGCTGCCTCGGGGCCAGGGTGCCGCCTGCATGGTTTTCAGGAATTTCCTGCCAGTGACGTGGAGCTGGGTGCTGCAAGGGGAACACAGGCAGGGGATGGACTAGCAAGGGAGATTTGGCATCGTTTCTGGAACCTGCCCAAGTTCTCAGAACTGTGGCCGCTTTCAGTGGATCTAGAACCAGTAAGACAGGGCTCCCCACTCCTGCTGTTCCTTCCCTTGCTGCCGGGAGTGGGGCTCAGTGATGGCCCCCATCACAGCCCTCCCGTTCCAGGCCCATGTTGATCCCTTTCTCCATCAAGTCTTCACTCCCTGTGTGTGTCTGCAGCAATGGCAGTGCCAACAGGCACTTCCACCACCTATGCCAGTTTACCTGGAGGAGAGGCCATGCCCTAGGGCCTGGGTAGATTTAAGTGGTATAGAACATCCCCCCTTCTTGCGTCCTTGTAATGTCCTCCTCACATCAGCCCCCAGTCACACACGGGTGTGGCACCTGTGGCTCTAGGAAACAAGGGCCCCTCCCAGCCATCTGGATCCATCCGGAGGTGAAGAATTTTCACCATCTGCTTGGACATAATTCCATCCCCATGGCCTTCTGGAGACTTTGTCCTCAAAGGTGGGACTGGCTTTTCTTTCCCCGCCCTTAGGTTTTCTAACCAGGTTGTCAGCCGGCTGTTTAGTGCTTTCTGTCTCACACCCCCTGCTTCGGGGGTTTGTTCAGTGTTCTGGGAAGCCTTCTGCAGGTCCTGTTTTCTTCTTTGAGCGTAGAAGGGAGTGTGAATTTCCCCCTCCCCAGGCCGCAGCTGCTGAACCCTGTGGCCCTTCTGAACTCATGCCACCTGCGATCAGGTGTTCCCGCATCACCAGCCAGCTGGTGTAGCGCAGATGCTCCCTGGGGTCAGCTAAATCACACAGCTTATTGTCCCTTCAGGTGGCCATTTTGAATTCCACTCTGTCAGTCTCTGCAGGGGTGAGGACGGCCTGGCTCCCACTCAGCGCCCCTCGCATGCAGCTCTGTGGCTCCCCCATACGGCTCCTTGCTCTCCTCTCCCAGGATCCAAAGCAGCAATTCATTCAGCAAATACTTCCTTATTGATGTCTACATGGTCCTTGGGTGCCAGGGTGGGGAAAGGGTGGCAAAGATCATGCATCTGATGAAGGGGTGGGGATGGACCAACACGTGGATAATTATAATATGATACAGCCAGGACCTAGACACAAGGCTGCTGCTATGCCATGCAGAGCCTTTGTGCAAATCAGACAGAAGTGCCCACTGGGCAGAGGCTGCGCCGTGAGTTGGTGAGCAGAGTGTGGGCTGGGTCGCAGCTCCTACTTGCCCTTCTGTCCCGTGGCCTGGATGGTGTTCCACGCTTGGAAAGGGCACGTGGGGGAGAGGACCCAAACACAAAAGCATGAGCCAAAGGGTGGGGGTAGGGGTCCCAGCTTTGTATCTCAAATAACCAGCCAGATGGAGAGGTTCATAGTAATCTAGGTGCAAGGTGAAGAAGGCCGAGTCATGGCAAAGACATAGCATCACGTGGTAGCGGGAGATGGAGAGATGAACAGGGACCGTGCCTGAGGATGCATGGGCAGCAGAGGGAGAAGGAAGGTGACTCCCAGGTGTCTCTGGTGTGATGGCAGAAGGAGCTGGTGTTATTGAGGGTGTGGGAATGTGGGATTCTCCTTCACAGCACACACCTTTAGCATATTCTTAGCTCAGAACACAGTGGGGCTGCTGTGTGGCAAGGAGGACGCATGGGATCACCGCAGGCTGCGGGTCATTTGTTGGCACAGCCCTGGGATAAGCCAGGAGGGGAGTGAGGAGGAGGAGCAGTGGCCAATGAACTGATTACATTTCAGATGCCACCATACAATATGAATCAATATGAATCACGAGTGACTCTGCTGAAGGGAAGGAAGGAATCAGCTTACACTCTCTCCCTACAAGGAGGAATCAAAAGTGAAGGACCTTTGACTCATGTCTGTTGTTCCATAAAATTTACTCTTAAACTCTGAGAAAATGGGCCCTACCATGCATTTTCTAGCAATGACATTATTTTTAGTCAGATTATTGCATTTTAGTAGCACCTGTATGTTATTTTGTCCATTTTAAGAATTTTCAGAAGTTTATTTTTCTTGTATGAAGCTGTTATTTATCCTTCTGATGCTTCTGCTTTTGTGATAGCATAGCAAATTGTTTTATTTTTAAACAGGGCATTTCTTTAGGGCTTTTTAAAAATACTCTTCGAATAGAAAAGATCTTTTGATGGCAAGAGACAAGGCCGGCTGCTATTCTTGCAGTTGAGTTTTTCAACAGCTTCGTTAAGGGATAATTTCTTCCAGTTGCTGTAAGAATGTTCTGCTGATACAAATCTGGCTTTATTTCGCAGTAGAGTCGAAGAAAAAAATAGCAGAATAAGCTGCTTCCTGAATAGCAACCTTTGTCCACCATTGTCTATTTATTGGCACCTTTTGGGTTTAGATCTTAATCCCAGATGCACTTTGTCCATGAATGCAAACCAAACTATTGGTCATTGTATACACAGAGGAAATGGTCTTTACTCGTGCAAATTTTTACAGCTGAGATGACAAGATGACCCTTGTCCCATATTGCAGGGTCATCCAAGGTTCTTGTTGGTAGGAGGTTCTTTTCATTTCACATCGCCTTGTTCATTAGGGGATGGGGGTGGGGATGCAGCGGTGGTCAGCAAGTGAAACGGGGTGACATTGTTCTCTGTGTGTTTGAAGCTGTAAGAAGAGCTGTGTGCTGTGTGTCCCTCCACTTGCAGCTGGCCCAAGCTGACCTTTGTGGCTGTCTGCTAACATGCCTTGCTCCCAGGCTAACGCTGACCATTTGTTCCTGTGCATGGTGTTCCACACAGTCTCTTGTATATGGTGATGAGAAAGTATGCCTCACCTTCCCCCCAAAAGACTCAAACCACATGTTTCTCAGGGAGACATAGCTCTAGCGACAGTCTGAAGAGAGGATGGGAGAGAGGGAGAGAGGCAGGGAGGAAAGAAAGGAGGGAAGGAAGGAAGGAAGGAAGGAGGAAGGAAGGAAGGAGAGAAGAAAAAGAAGAGAAGAGGGGAAGGGGAAAAAAGAAGGCAGAGGAAGGATAGAGGACAGAAAGAAGGGTGGGAAAACAACAGACTGAGCACCAAGGTATCTTTAGAGATCAGCAGCTGTCCCTGACCTTGGGGACTTACAGTAGGTTCGTGGATAGTTGTAGGGGGTTAGAGTCTAGGGCTTTTGACCTCAAAGGGGTATATACACTTCTCTAGAAAAGGAAGATGGATCATAGGCTCCATGAGACTCTTAAAATGGGGGTCAGTGACTCCAGAGTTCTTTGCCATCTTCGTCATTTCACAGAAGGAAAGACTGAGGCCCGGGGGTGAAAGGAGCTTCTCAGGTTGCCACAGGCTGGCTCAGGGCTGCAGGGCAGCCTCCTGATTATGCATTGCTTCTGCTTTGGGCTCTTCCTCAGAAGTTTCCCCCATGCCTTCTTCTGATCAGTTTAAACTACAAGTTAGCCCTCCCCAGGAAGGACTTGAGCAAATGTCCGGTTTGGAGCAGGGCTTGGAGAGGTACCAGCTCCCTATCTCCCATGGGAAGCCATTTGGCCAGCCTCCATTTTGCTGGGTCTGTTGACAGTGGTTAGAAGTATTAGGGCACTTAAGTGATGCCCGCCGAGGCTGCTAATAAGGGCAGATGGACCTCAGAAGCGATGACCAGAGACATACTCAGAGCATCCAGGAGATAGGTGGGAGGAGGGGAGAAACTGTGGGAGGAACAGGAGCCCAGGAGGCCTCTGGGAGAACAAGAGTCAGAAGAAAGTGGCAGACTCTTATGAGGGGGCCCCAAACAAAAAGGAGGGAAGGAGGGGAAAAAAGAATGAAAAGGGAAAGAGATGGAAGGGCACAAAAAAACTGCACATGCGGCCACATACAGCCTCTGGTTAATGTCTCCTTACCAAGGCATATAAATTTTCCCAGGTCACTGACAGTCTACTGGATTAGAGATTGAAAACCTTTAGTTAGGAAATTGCTGCCTTTAGACATTTTAGAGGTTCCCCTCTGTTTATCCTGTTCCGTCAATCTTGAAGAAATGTGTTTCAGGGAAACATTGCCTCTCTGAACAGCAAAAGCCAATGGTGCGTGGAGAAGAGCGGAGGTCCTGGGGCAGGACTGCCAGGACCACACCCTGGTCGACGCTGGCCAGGTATGGGCTCCCAGAGACGCTACTGACCCATCACTGCAGTAGTTTTCTCATCTTTAAAATGAGGACTAATAGCACCTTTCCCACATGGGTGGTGTGGGTGAGAGAGAAATGTGGGCTCCCTGAGGGGTCAATTTAAACTCTCCTGATTCCTTTGTCCACTTCATCTCCCTACACCATCGTTCTGGGGACTCTGGACCTGTGCCAGGCTTGTCGATTGCCCACCATTACCCCTTACCTCCCTCCACCCTCATGGCAAGCACCAGTCACAGAGGACCCAGTGTGAAAGCAGTCATGCTTTTGACAGATGCCAACCTGACTGCTGCCCTCACCACACCAGGCCACAGGCTTTCTCCAGGGCTCAAGTTACTCCTTTTTTTTTTCTTAACTTTTTTGTTTCTTCAAATGAAACTCAGTTCCATGTCAAGGAGATTTCAGGCTCCCTAATAAACTTCTGCAGTTGCTGGGTGCTTCTTTTACAAAGTAAACAAAACAAAAAAGCCACAAGGAAGCTAGCCTTTGGTGGTGAAATTCTTTTTGAGATAACACATAATAAGGTTAGTTCAACACTTTTCTTTTATGTGGAGCTCAGTACAAGATTTGTGGCATAACTCTTGACTGGAAGGAGAACCAAACAACCCTTAGCTATTATAGCTGGAAGTCAACTCAAATAAACCTTCCTTAGAGCATCCAGTCAATTTTCAGAGCATCCAGTCAAATTTCAGAAAATTAAGAATACCTTAATCCATGTGTTAAGGTACTCTGGTCTTTGGCATATGTTTTTCCTTTGGTCCTGATTACGTTACCGTGGTTGGTGGAAATGTTTATGCTGCAGAGAGTGAGACTGTTACTACAAGGGCCATGTGCTGGATCCAGAGTGGACAGGATAGTCTAGGGTATGTTAGGAATCTATTGCTGTTCCTCAGCCCTTGATTCTGTGGGTTGGCGATTAGTGCTGGGCTCAGCTGGGTGGGTCTTCTGCTGCTCCCAGCCAGGCTCCCGCATGTATCTATGGTCAGTTGTGGATCGGCAGGCACTGGCAGGCTAGCTAGAGGCTTGCCAGTCTTGGATGGCTTTACCCACGTCTGGTGTTGGCAGGCTGTTGGTAGGATCACCTCAGTTCTTGTCCATGTGGTTTATCATGCTTTCTCAGACTGGCCTGGATCTGTTCTTAAGTTGGCAGTGTTTCAAGAGCAATGAGAACAGATGCCAGTATGCAAGTGCTCTTGAAGTCTTTCTTGTATCACGTTTGTGAATGTCCCACTGGCCAAAGCACATCAGGAGGCTAGCCCAGAGGCAGTATGTGAAGGCATGTCCAAGGAGCGAGGATGGAGGACAGAATATTTTGTGGTCATTTTTGAAATCTACTGCATGGGGGAAAATATATTTGTATTAAGAGTTGGGACCAGGGTTGAAGTCTTATTACTACCTCTGCCTCTGAGTAACTTTAGACAAGGTACCATCTCTAGACTGTCCAGCGAGTTCCCAGAAGTTTTTTCTTTTGCTATAACTCTGGGATAGTTTGCATCTCACAGGAGTAGAACAACCTATGAGCAGAATTCATGTTTAGCTTTTTTCTATCTTCTCCAACCAGGGCAGAATTCATATTTAG
Organism: Trachypithecus francoisi; assembly: GCF_009764315.1. Classification (NCBI taxonomy): domain Eukaryota; kingdom Metazoa; phylum Chordata; class Mammalia; order Primates; family Cercopithecidae; genus Trachypithecus; species Trachypithecus francoisi. Next base: position 61,376,965 of record NW_022681453.1, read on the forward strand.
CTTTTTTCTGTCTTCTCCAACACAGGCCTCTTGTAGAGTTTCATACCTGGCACAAAATAAGGGATCAAAACACATTTGTTGCATGGATGATTCAACTTCCTCATATTTACAATGGGATGATTGAGAGAGGATGATTCCTGAAGTCTCTACTGCCATAGTTTTCCAGGAAAAGAATAAAGGCTTTTCGGTTGTATATGGGCTTCAAGGCATTAACCTTTTGTGCAGGAAAAGGAGGACCTAAATCCATAAGTATCACCGAAGGAGTTAGCGACACCTGGAAGAAGAATATTCCCTGCAGGTTACCCCTTGAGATACTGGATGACTGTGCTTTTACTAGTTTAGTTAGCTTTGGTGTAAAACTCTGTGTGAAATGCATCTACGAGTGGGAGTTGCAGTATGGCAGGTGTTTTCCATTTTAGCACAGAAGTTGCCATGGATGTCTGGAGGGTTTGCATCCTTTTTTGATTGGGTGGGAGAATGGTTCAACAGGTATTAATTGTGCTCCAAATGTAAAATCAGCACTGTGCTGGACAGCAATGGAGGATCCACAAACAGCTTGGAGATGTGGCCCCTTTCACTTCTGACCTCTCCATGGCACTAGCTCTTGCTGAACACCTCGTGTATGCCAGGTCTCATTCCAGTTTGGAGACACGGAAATGAAGTCGCCCTGCCCCTGCCTTTGAAGGCATCTCCATACATTTGTCAGGGAGGCAGTGCCACACACCATGGGTATTGTCTTGTGAAGGCTGTGGATACTGTGTTGGGATTTCAGAGAGATGTTTAGGTGACTTTCAGCTGGATCTTGAAGGTAGAAAGGGACATTCTGGGCTAAAGGGAATCACTCTCATAGGCATGGAAGTGAGAGAGGATACAGTGTGCTCTGAAAATGACAAGGATTCTTTGGAAACTGGAGTCTGAGCTGTGTGGTAGAAAGTGAGTTTGGAATGGCTGGTTCAGGAGCCTGGATTGGAATGGCTGTTGTCTAGTCTGCTAGGGCGACTATAACAAAATACCACAGACTGGAGGCCTTCAACAACAGAAATTAATTTTCTCGCAGTTTTGGAGCCTAGAAGTCCAAGATCAAGGTGTCAGCAGGGTTGATTTCTGCTGAGGCCTCTCTCTTTGGCTCACAGATGCCAACGCTCTTTCTGTGTCCTCGGGTGGCCTTTCCTTTGTGCACTCAGTTCAGTTGGCAATGGCCATTTTGACTTGCTAAGGAATTTGGGCTTCATTGTATAGGCTGTGCTGGGAACCATGATAGAGTCAGGAGCCATGTGGGTTGGTAATTGTTTATAGTCTAGTCCATCCAGAGCAACTGAGAAATTTCTGCAAAGATTTTATGTGGTTAAATGTCTAGAATTGGGTGAGGATCCCATCTTCTCACATCTGTACTTCTCTGTGGTTCCATGGTGGGTGCCCCAGCCTGCATGAAGTTGCTGTTGGTTTATCCTTTGCCTTGATGTCTTTTGTCCAAGACTATCTAGTCTCAGCAAGCCCCACAGGCCACCTGGCTCAAGGGCAGAGCCAGCACAACATGGGAGCGTGCCAGGAATGAACTCTGTCATTACAGAGTAAGGGCATCATACAGAGAACTGTGGCCATCCTCACTTCTTTCATGCTGATTTTTGTCCTCAGGGATATCACTCATGATTAGTCTTTTTTTTTTTACTGTTGTTTTAAGAGACAGGGCTTTGCTCTGTCACTCAGGCTGGAGTGCAGTGGCTCAATCATAGCTCACTACAGCCTCCAACTCCTGGGCTCAAGTGATCCTCCCGCCTCAGCCTCCTGAGTACCTGGGACTACAGGCATGTGCCACCATACCCAGATAACTTTTACGTTTTTTGTAGATACAGGATCTCACTATGTTGCCCAGGCATGTCACAAATTCCTGACCTCAAATGATCCTCTCTCCTCAGCCTCCCAAAGTGCTGGTATTCCAGGTGTGAGCCACCGCACCTGGCCTCATGATTGGTCTTAATCAGACATGGCTATCCCATTCTTCTCTCCCAGTGACATTGCAGCTAGGGCTGGCTATAGGATTTAGTGATGGCTAATGAGACACAGAAGAAGTTTCTGGAGGATTTTAGTTCCATGATAAAAGACAACAGAGAGCAAGATGAGAAGATCTATCTCTCTCTCTGCCCCAATTCCCCTCACTCCTACATTCTGCCTTTGTGGGCATAATGCTTGCAGCTGCAGTAGCCATGTTGTAGTCATGAGATGGCAAGAGATGCTAACAGAGAGTGAAGGAGAAAGCTGGGAAAATCTGGGTCCTTGGTGGAATAGCTGAGGCAACCTTGGATCTGCCTATAAATATACTTTGATTGATAGGACAAAAATCCACACTCATGTGTCTCAACCACCAGGTGTGTTCTGATTCTTTTAGCCAGATGCATCCAAATGATGGAAGATCCAAACGGTGGTGAGTATTTGGGCTGCCGATGCTTGAACTGAGTCTCAAAATGGCCCAAGACAGATATGGAGGAGCATGATGAGAAGGAGGAAAGGAATCCTAGGCATATGTCCAGCCTGAGTAGAGGCAATGGAGATGGGAATGAGCAGGAGAAGAGAGGCTGATGTTGGAGAATAGTGGGAGATGAGCTTAGAGCCTGAGTAGACATTGGTTGGTTGTCTCCCTAGTATCCATTTCCTTCTTCTTCCACCCACAGTACCTTAAATTTAAGAGGCATCTCTCCTCTACTTTCAGCTCATGTGTTTCTGATGGTATTGACACCACCCTGGTGAGAGGTTGATCATGTGACAAGTTTAGCCTATCATCATTTTACATTCTCCCAGGCTACAGTGATTGGTTCAGGGATGGGCAAGTACCCAGTGCAAGTTAGTGATCAATAAGACTTCCCCTGGGACTTTTGGGAAGGAGACTGTCACTTTTCTCTTCTGAAGTTGACTCTGGAAGTGTGAACCCTGGGAACTCTGGCAACCATTTTGAGACCACAAGGGGGAAGTCAGACCAAGAATGGAACCTACCTCAAAAAAGCAAAGCTAAGAAATTTTGAAAGAGAAACCAGTTCCTGGTCATGTTGCCAGACCCCTTGAATCACACCTAACAGCATTGAGCCTAACAATCACATAAGCCAATGAGCATGGGAATCACTTTCTGTCACAACTGAAAGAATCATCATGGATCTGGAAGTGGTCACATTGGAGGCTATGGTCATGTTGGAGGTTGTAAACAAAATTTTTGATAAGAAAGCTAGACTCTGGAGCAGAGAAAAAAAGCAGAGTTTTCACAGTGTGTCTAAATTAGCCAGAGTAGGTGTCAGAAAGCATCATAAAATGAAGTTCTGAGTTCCTGCCCCTGTTCTTGTACAACCATGTCTTTGGAGGCCAACAGACCTCCCTTCTCTCTTCTCATCACTGACAGAATCTACCAACCAGAGATTCACTTAATAAAATTGTCTTTTAAGATGCAAATATCTTTTCACCTTAAGACACTGAAAAAAGAAGAGCAAACTAAGCCTAAAGCAAGCAGAAGGAAGAAAATAATAAAGATCAGAGCAGAAATTAGTGAAATAAAGAATAGAAAAACAATAGAGGAAATAAATCCAAAAGTTGGTTATTTGAAAATACCAATAAAATTGATAAATCTTTAGCCAGATTCATCAAGAAAAAAAGAGAGAAGACTTGAATTACTACCATCAGGAATGGAAGAGGGGACATTACTACCAAATTTTCAAAAATAAAAAGGGTTATAAAGGAATACTATGAACAATTGTGTCCTTATAAATTTGATAATGTAAATGAAATGAACAAACTTTAAGAAAGACCCGGGCCTATCATGGGGAGGGGGGAGGAGGGAGGGATTGCATTGGGGAGTTATACATGATATAAACGTCATGCACATGTACCCTAGAACTTAAAGTATAATAAAAAAATTAAAAAATTAAAAAATAAAAAATAAAAATAATAGAAATAAAAAAAAAAAAAAGAAAGAAAGACCCAAACTTCCCAAACTGACTCAAGAAGAAATAAAAAATCTGAATAGAGTAAACAAGTAAAGACATTGGATTAATAAGCAAAACAAAAACAAAACCAAAAAAACTACCAACAAAGAAAAACCCAGGCCCAGATGGTTTTGCTGTTGAAATATACCAAATATGTAAAAAGAATTAATGCCAATTCTTACAAACCTTTCCAAAAAATACAGGAAGAGAAAACACTTCCCAGCTTATTCTAAGTGGTCAGTATTACCTGGATAACAAAAGCAAACAAAGACATCACAAGAAAAGAAAACTAAAGGTCAGTATTTCTTATGAATAGAGATGCAAAAATACTTAATAAAATACTAGCAAACTGAATTTGGCAACATTTAAAAACGTATTGCTGGGCGCAGTGGCTCATGCCTGTAATTCCAGCACTTTGGGAAGCCAAGGTGGGCGGATCACCTGAGCTCAGGAGTTCAAGACCAGCCTGGACAACATGGCAGAACCCCATCTCTACTAAAAATACAAAAAATTAGCCAGGTGTATTGGCAGACACCTGTAATCACAGCTACTCGGGAGGCTGAGGCAGGAGAATCGCTTGAACCTGGGAGGCGGAGCTTGCAGTGAGCCGAGATTGCACCACTGCACTCCAGCCTGGACGACAGAGCAAGACTCCATCTAAACAAAACAAAACAAAACAAAACAAACAAAATATATACACCATGACCGAGTGAGATTTATCCTGGGAATGTAAGGGTGGTTTAATGTCTAAAAATAAATTAGTGTAATGCATGAGATTAGTAGAGTAAAATACAAAACCCACATGATCATTTCAGTCGATGCAGAAAAAGTATTTGATAAAATTCAATACCCTTTCTTCAATACCATAATTTTGTCATTTAAAAAACAAAGAATAGGAAGGACCTTCTCAATCTGATAAAGAGCATCTATAAAAAACCTAAAGCCAACATCATACTTAACAGATGCTTTTCCCCTAAGATTAGGAGCAAGATAAAGATATCTAACTCATCACTTCTATTCAACATTGTACTGGAGACACTAGAAACTCCAACCACACTGTGCTGGAGGTTTTGTGATCTCAACCATATTAAAATTATAATCATGGAAAAAAAGACTACAGATATGAATAGTAGTAATCTCTAGGCTTCAGAATTGTAATGGGTAATTATCATTTTATTATTCGTATTTTTCTGTATTTCCAACATTTTCTAAAAAGAGCAGTTTGGGGGAAGACTTTGGAGAACATTATACCTAAGCCAGGTATCGAAGAATGATGGGATTTGAATAAAAAGTAAAGTATGTTCTAGGCAGAACTGGACAGCATCAGAAGGCCTGATGGGGAATAGAGCACATGGCTGGAGCACGGGGACGAAGCTAGAAAGGGCCTCATGTGCCTTGTTTGGGCTTTAACTTGTGGGCAATGGGAGGCTTCTGGGACTCCTTTGGTTGAGGGTATGTGGGAGTTAATACAGGGAGGAGAGTAGAGAGACCCCATTGCTGTATCAACAGCAGATCCAGCATCAGGAAGCATGTAAAGGAGAGACCAAAAAACAGTAGAGAGGAGAGAGCACCAAAAGAGAACACTGTCACAGAAGGGGCAATGGGGGACTGTCAGAGCACAGTTGCTCTGGGCCTGCAGCTAGCCAGGCAGTCTCCTCCTCTCCCTAACTTGGGCTGGTCCCAGCTACAAAACAAGAAGTATGGGAGGAGATTGCTAAGGGGATGGCCATTCAGTGCGTTTAGAATTCTATGCACCAGATCCAAGATGGGCATTGTCAGGCTCTATCTCCACTGAGGCCCCAGCCAAGAATGGGGGAGACAGCCTGCTGATCTCCATGGCTTAACCTCAGAGGGCTGCAGGGAAGCATTTATTCCTTGAATACATGACTTTCTTAAAATTCTTTTGTAACCACTTTTTATTTGCATCACCGTCAGAAAGGGGAAGGAAACTAATCTCTTAGGAAGGCCCAAACCTGTGTCTGACACGTTGCTAGATACTTCTCTGGCTTTACTTCCCTGACTTTCACAGCACCCGTGAGATGCCTAGCCTCATTCTTGCAATTTTTTTTTTTTTTTTTTGAGACGGAGTCTCGCTCTGTGGCCCAGGCTGGAGTGCAGTGGTGCGATCTTGGCTCACTGCAAGCTCCGCCTCCCGGGTTCACGCCATTCTCCTGCCTCAGCCTCCCAAGTAGTTGGGACTACAGGCACCCGCCACTGCGCCCAGCTAATTTTTTGTATTTTTAGTAGAGACGGGATATCACCGTGTTAGCCAGGATGGTCTCGATCTCCTGACCTCGTGATCCACCTGTCTCGACCTCCCAAAGTGCTGGGATTACAGGTGTGAGCCACCGCTCCCGGCCATTCTTGCTATTTTATTGCCATAGACACTGTCAGCCACATGCTATTAAGTGGCAGGGCCAGGATTTGAACCCAAGTCTGTTTGCTTTAAAAGCACCATTGAAACTCCAACACCCAGTTATGTCTTGTAAAACATTGCAGAACCATGCCTGTAACTCAGCTGTTTGTACAGATGCTATTTAACCCTCACAAAAACCCTGGGGGGGGTGGTGGGCATGATAAGCCCATTTTACAGATGAAAGGACTGAGGCCCACAAAGGCTCAGTGGCTCTGATGATGTCTCACAGTTAGGAATGCCAGGTCTGTGGTATGAGCCTGTGGCCCATGCCCTGTTTACCCTCCCTAGGTGTTCAGCTCCCACTCCCGCTGATGATGCTGGCCTGGCTGCAGATGCCCCTTCAGGTCATAATGGAGTGCAGAGGCCTCATTGTGCCTTTGAAATTGTGACCATTTTCCTTAAATTCATCACTTGACACACATCTCACCTCTCCTGCATTCTCAATAAATTCCTGATCATTTATCGCCATCCATTTGGCATTTCACCACCCAGAGGAACTTGGAGCCATCTGCAGCCTTGGAAAGTTCAAGCTGTTCTCCTTCCAGGAAAGAAAAATGAATGTTACATAAGATGGAGCCCAGCACATTCTTATAGAGGATCAGGAAACCACTTCCCTGACTAAAACAGCTCCCTGTTATCTCTGCCTCTTGCTTCCTATTTTATCCAGGTCCACAATCACACGGCAGCTGCCGTTTTTAAACATTCTCTCTTGCAGAGCGTTTAAAAAGTGCTCCATACTGTCCCTGTGTTCACATAGAATGGCTGTCTCTCCAAGACCCCTGTGGGCTCTGAGGAAAGTCTTCTCCCACTGCATTGTCCCCAGCAGAGCCTGTGCTGGTGGCCTTGTCCTTTGTCCTTCAGGTGTGGGTGGGAGACCTCTCCAGGGGTCGAGGTATCTGCAGACCCCCAGAGGACCCTGGCCCACTTACTCCTAGTGCCTCTCTGGGGTCCAGGCCCGGCCCAACTATTACCATTTCTTCTTCATAGAACAGGCTCTTCTTCTACTTGCTCATCTTAGGTTATTTTATTTGGTTGTTGTCAATACAACTGGCTCTGTGTTTTGGGGAAACATGTTCATTACAAAACCTTGAGAAACTGAAGTAGAAATATATGACTACTGACCACTCCAGGACAATTAATGTTGATGTGCACAGACTCTGAGGAGTTGGAAAGCACCCTAAAGATGATCTATTATAGTTTGACCTGTGGGCTCTACCATGGGGAAACTGAGGCCCAGGGGACTTACGCTCACTCATTCCCTTGTAGGTGGCCATGGCAGGAGTTGGGAGTCCTACTCAGGGAGTCACTGTGGGACGGGGGACAAGTGAGCAGAAGCGATCAGCGGACTCTGCCATGTGGCCAGGATGGCTTTAAGCAGATGTGACATTTGAGCCAGGTCTGGTCTGCCCCACAGCCCTGCAACCCTCTGCTCACTGCCAGCCTCCTGGGTGACACTGCTTTCTGGTTCCATGGCCCCATCCTCCTCCCACTGATGTTACCTCCTCACCGGCCACCTCACATTCTGGGTGGTAATTCCTGCTAAATGGCTCCAGATCAGCTTTTCCCAAACCTTGATTGTTTACACACCACCTTTGTGATTTTCATAGTGGCTATTTAAATTTCTTATTATTTCTTCATAGTTTTTTAAAAATCAACTTTCTTTTTTACTTTAAATCTATTTTAAGAGGAAACTTTATTGTAACACAAGAAGTAGAAACCAGTATCAGGGACTGTAAATAGGTGACCACAAGGAGAAAACAAGACGACAGTGTATTCCAGCTCTGCACTGGGGCGCACTCAAGAGCCCTGAGCCACCCCGTCCTGAAAGTGGTGGTGAGCTAGTACCTGAGAGGTGCTTACAATGGGACAGCACCTAAGTGAGTCTCTCTCTTATGTACTCAGAGGATTGGAATGGGATGAACTAGGGAATGAGGAATGTTTTCCTGGTACACGGTGATGGCATTTCATGCTGTGACCTCAAACTTCCCTAACTCATCCCAGGCACAGCCAGCTGTGAGAGTCCTACAGGCTGAGAGACTCATGCTCTGCACACTCAGGGCTCATCACACCAGCTAGTAAATGTGCAGGGTTTTTAACAACCCTCTATGTGATTTAGAATGTAGTGCTCTTCATTTTTTTTTTTTTTTTTTTGCCCTGACATATGTGCACATCTTCATTCAAAGCCATCCCATAAGTGAGTGTACTGTTCCCCTCCTATGGAACATGCCTGTACAGTAAAAGCATCCCATATGGTGTGAGCGCACCAGCATTGCCCATGGTTTGCTGTGAGGCTGGTTGGCACCAAGGAGAATTAGAAGAAGCAGATGGGGCCAGAATATCTTCACCCCCACCCCCCTGCTTTGTCCTTCAGGTAGCCTGGAGGTGGTGCCCACTGCCAGAACAAGAGCAAACACAGGCCCTCCCCGTGCAGCAGTAAAGAGACTCAGGCTTGGGCCAGGTGCGGTGGCTCACATCTGTAATCTCAGCAATGTGGGAGGCCGAGGCAGGTGGATCATTTGAGGCCAGGAGTTCGAGACCAGCCTGGCCAATATGGCAAAACTCCGTCTCTACTAAAAATACAAAAATAAACTGGGTGTGAGGGCACATACCTGTAATCCCAGCTACTTGGGAGGCTGAGGCAGGAGAATCACTTGAACCCAGGAAGCGGGGGTTGCAGTGAGCCGTGCCATTGCACTCCAGCCTGGGTGACAGCAAGACTCTGTCTCAAAAAATAAAATAAAATAAAATAAAAGAGAGAGAGAGAGACTCAGGCTTGAAAGACAGTGCTCCAAGCTCTTGCACAGAAGCGAGGTCAGTCATACCAGCATCTGGTCCTTTTCCAAAATCTTGGGACAGCTGTGGAGCTCTTCACTAATGGACTGCTCTAAAAGTCACACCATGTGCCTTCCACAGACCATCAGTGATTTCCCAGAAGGGCAGTTCCAAATATTGATCTAAATGTCGCCTCAGAGGAGCCCTTTGGCATAAGAACCTTTTCAAAACCGGCCAGGGCCCCGGCTGGCCTGGAAGAGGCATCTGAAGAGATAGCACATGTTAATAAAGATTCTTAATCTCTTGGCCTCCTATAATGCAGAACTGCTTTTCGATTAAAAATAAATCACTCCTGGAGCTTGCATCCCCAAAGCATATGAAATAATTTTGAGGCAGTAGATATCTGGTGTTGGAGGAGTAATAAGGGCCATCTAAGTTGCCAGCCTAGTACAAGGGGGGCGATTATCCATGTCACCCCACTGGCACTGACATATTTTCTGCACCTGTAGGAGATTACAGGCGGATGGGAAAGTGTGGGAGAGGCTAATCAGGCTTAATTAGGGAATGCAGGATGTCAGTTCTGCTTGGGCACCAGGGCTGTCAAGCTCTGACCGCCTGAGTGGGCCTCCACACTTTGGTCCTGTTGGCATTTTATGAGCAGCAAACAAGTATGCACCTAAATGAGTGAAGTTCAAGACCAAACTCTTGAACCTAGTATCTCTTACACTCCACACCTCCAGTGTCTCCAGTCCTGTAGGTAGCAGGCCTGTGCTGTGTGGTATGGAGCAGGTGTCACCTGTCCCCTGACCCTGACATGCTTGGCTCAGGGTGTCCAACCCAGCCTGGCATATGCTCATCTGCTAATTATTCTGGGTCCACACTAGACTGGAAGTTCCATAAGGGTAGGGACTTGGTATAACTCAGATGTGTCCCCAGAGCCTTATCCAGTGACTGGCCAGACAGAGCTCTCAAGGACTCACTGTTAAAGAAGAAATAGAGGGCTGTGAGCTGTGTGGGCCTCAGGTTGGTGACAAGCATGCGTTCCTCCTGTTGGGTTACAGCTGTGGCCACAGCAGCCTTCCAGCTACTTTCATAGGGCTTCATCTTTTCTAGAAAAAAGTTATATTTGTGTAAATATTATATATTATAAAATATATATATTATTATAAATACATATTTAAAAATACATAACATATACATATATATTTTTTTCTTTCTTTTTTAAAGGAAATAAATGCTTTAGGGAATACTCCAGAACCTTGCATGCATCTGAACTTTTCTTGGAAATGTCACCCCTTTTTGTTTTGTTTTATTGTATTTTATTTTTGAGACGGAATTTCATTCTTGTTGCCCAGGCTGGGGTGCAGTGGTGTGATCTCGGCTCACTGCAACCTCCGCCTCCCAGGTTCAAGCGATTCTCCTGCCTCACCCTCCTGAGTAGCTGGGATTACAGGCGCTTGCAACCAGGCCTGGCTGGTTTTTGTATTTTTAGTAGAGACAGAGTTTCACCATGTTGGTCAGGCTGGTCTAGAACTCCTGACCTTAGACGATCCACGTGCCTTGGCCTCCCAAAGTGCTGGGATTACAGGCGTGAGCCACTGCACCTGGCTCATTACCTCTTTTTTAATTAGTAACATTGCTCTTCTCTCTCTGACTGTACGTACTCTCTCTGACTTCTAAATTTATCAGCAGCTTCTTCTGAAGCTGGCCTGGTACCCGGTGAGCTCTATGGTACTCTGAGCTGAGCTTAGAGGAGGAAAAGGCAGTTGAAGGGATTTCTTGTTGGCTACAATGCTTAGACACCTTAGGGGGTGAAGCACGTGCTTTCAGACTGGTACCAGTAAGTTCCCGGGCCAACCAGTGGGTAGTTCTTACTACCACACTTGGCTTGCTAGGGCTTTTGCATTAAAATGGATGTGAGGACATAAGATCAGTTGTGGCAGGAAGACACATAACTAGCCACACAGGGGACCAACATAAAAGCTATTTCCTCTGGTACAGGCTGACTAATGCACGGGTAGCCTGGCTGGGGCTCCACAGGCAGGAAAACATTTTGATAAGATGTTAATAACAGTAGCCATAACAGTAGCCCACTTTATTGTGTATATTCTATGTTATTTAATTTTCACTATAGGTCCTGTGGTTCTCCCCATTTCACAGATGAAGAAACAGTAGTTCAGCAACTTGCCCAAACTCACAGAGGTAGGAAGTCACAGAGTGTAGATCTGAACTCAAGTCAACTGGTTCTTCCCTATGTAAGGGGTCTTGTTTTGTCTTCATTTGTTAAGGTACAGGCCGAGCACAGAGACCTCAAAATTTAGTGGCCGAAATAAGAGAGAGGTTTATTTTGCTCTCGCTTAGCAGTCCAGAGGTGAGCAGTCCAAGTCGGTAGGGTCACCATGCTCCACATGGCCATCCAGGGACCTAGGTTCCTTCCATTTTGTTGTCCCACCACCATTTAGAGTGTGCTTTAATCACCAAAGCTGGTCATTGCCGTCTCTGTGTTCCAGACCATGGCGGGGAGAAAGAGCAAGTCTAAGGCAAGCAGATTGTTTCAAGTAGGTGTTGCAGAAATTGCATACATCACTTCTATTCATATTCCATTGGCATAACTTAGTCATATGGCCACACCTGGGCACAAGGAAGGCTGGGAAATATGATCTTTATCTGGGCAGCCATATGAACAGTTAAAATTCTATAACTATGGAAGAGAAAATGCAGTTTGGGGCAATCAGTTTGCAGTCTACCATAAAGACCGTCTTCTCTTTTGTGAGTGTTAAGACTGGACTACCACAAGGACAGTGTTAAATGCATTCATTATCATATGCAGACATGGGGTCATCTATTCATTTCATAAATATGAAGCCCTTCCTTTGCTGGTACTACTGTAGTGAGCTGCTTGGGGGCTGCCAAGAAGCCTGATTCACTGTCTCTTCCTGAGGCACAGCTGGGAGATGAGACATCAGCCAGGAAACAGGAAAGAGGAAAGAGAGTTGACTGGTGGATTTCATTCATTCAACCTGGTTTATTTACACACGTCTTGTGCTGAGAAAGGACTTGAGGTAGCCCACTTGTAGTAGGATACAGCTGGCAAAATGCAGTTCATGTACGTAATCTCTTTCACCTTCTCACCCACCCTGAGGGAGGCAGGGTAGGTTCAGAGGAGTTCTGGAAGCACCAGAAATCCCATGGCTGGTGAGCGGCGAGGGCAGGATTCGAAGCTGGTCTTGAGGGCAGTAGAAAGAGCAAAGTGCAGATTCGAAGTTGGGAGATCCACATTCGAGGTCCAGCTCTTCTGATCCTAACAAATAGCTTCACTCACCCCTGGAAGCCTCAGTTTCCTCATCTGGAAAACTGGTGCTCAGGTTACTTATGTCAAAGGGCCATGAGGAGGACCTGCTGAGATAATGGGTGAGTCTCTGGGGCACGTGGACACTCCATAGCCATAAGTGTCCTTCTCCCTGGCTTCCTAGGAGCACTTGGTCCCTGGCAATTTGCATTGCATGTTCCATGATGTCCCAAGAATGTGTCCTCAAGAGAACAATGAGTCCATGGACTCGACGCTGGGCAGAGGGCCCTGTCTAGGCCTTTGGTGTTTGGCTCCAAGTTCTCCCTTCATTGTGGGAATCTGGCTTCAGGCTTGAAAGGCAGTGCTCCTGAGACTGCTCCCCTGCTCTGCCTTTAGCTTCCCTCGGATGCTCTCCAGCTTGGCCGCACCACCTGTGACCTCACTTCATTGTGCACACCCTGACCAGGGCCCCAGTGACTGGGGTACCTGGGAAGGCTGTGGAGCCCAGCCTCCTACCGATAGGAACCTTCCTGCAGGTGAGGAGGACGGGAAGGGCATCCTGAGTGGAGGAGAGGCCACAGCAAAGGTGCAGAGAGATGATGTAAGAGCAGAGCCATCAGTGATCTTGGCTGTTGACACAACAAGAATATGGCATTTGTGTGTAAGCACAGATTTGAGTGGGGGAAATGGGGGGCAGGGTGTGGAGTTGGGAGGCTATTGGGATTGTTCAGGCTGTTGGGGTAATAAGGGCCAGGAGTGACAGCAGAGGGAACGGAAAGAACAAATCCAAGAGAAGTGAGGACTCAGCAAAGGGCCTGTCCAAGGAGGAAGTCCTGGAACCCAGAGTCCAGGAGCAGAGTCCAGGGGCAGGAGGACAGGCAGGGGCCACAGAGGCAAGAACAGGGCCCTGGGGTCCCAGCTGGGTACTTCGGAGCCCCAGGACTATGACTCAGAGCAAAGCAGAGGCTGAAGCTAAAGGTGGGAGCTCAGAGGGATGTGCTGCCTGTTTTGTGGCACCCCAAGAATTCACTTCATGGGCTAGTCTGATGCATAGAGAACCTGAACAGGCTCCTGCTTTCCTACATACATAGATAAGAAGAAAAGCAAAAGAGTGATTCTCACAAAACTCTGGACAGTGGGTTGCTCCTGCAGGGAGAAAGGTTCGCACTGTGCTTGCAAGGTGCTGGCATGTGCTCTGTGTCTTCGGCTGTTAGTAGGTACGTGGGTTTCCACCTGTCATGATTATTTGACCTGCACAGATCAGTTGTTTGTACTTTTTAATACCTATATCTATTTCACAATGAAATGTCACACACCTTTTGCTGTTCTGGATGACATCAACCTAGGCAGAGTTGGAGATGAAGGTTGGAGATACATTGGAGAGGTATATGCTATATGAAGAATTTTGGGCCAGGTACAGTGGGCCAGGTATGGTAGGCCCACATGCCTGTAATCCCTGCACTTTGGGATGCCCAGGTGGGAGAATCACTTAAGCTCAGGAATTCAAGAACAATCTGGGCAACATGGTGAAACCCTGCCTCTACAAAAAATAAAAATCAGCCAGGCAGTGGTGGCTTGCGCCTGTAGTCCCAGCTACTCAGGAGGCTGAGGTGGGAGGACTGCTTGAGCCCGGGAGTTTGAGGCTGCAGTGAGCCATGATTGCACCACTGTACTCCAGCCTGGGTGACAGAAGAAGACCAAGTCTCAAAACAAAAAAGTTCATTTTTATGTTGTTTGTTTTTCTAATCTGGAATATTTGAGGATTCTAGTGACATTCTGGATATATAGTCTTAGGCATATAAATAAGGAATCACAGACAGCCATAATAAAAGGATTGTGTTGCATCTCCATCTTTTCACCCTGAATTTCTATTTTCAGGAGCCTTCCAGCTCAGAAAATAGGCTACATGCAGAGCAAGACTAGCCTGAGTCTTGACAGGTGGAGAGGAATATTACTTAGGAGACGTGGTTCCCTTATTTGCCTCAGGAACATTTTTCTTTGCCTGCAAAAAGCCAGGAGGATTCTCAGCTTTGCCCGGGTGTTCTCAGGGACAACCACACAGAATGTCCCAGAAGCAGAGTGGAACGCAGTCCTGGGATATACCCTCTGCAGAGGGATGGTGAGAGACAACTGGAGAGACGATTTTGATGTGGTCAGTCAGCCAACAGTGACAGTCACATGTGTGGCACAGCATGGCCTCTTGTGCCTGGGGACCACATGGCATCACAGGCTTCTCCTCTGCCACCAGCTTAGCAGGCTGGGTAAGGCAGGCACTGGCCCCGGGGGAATGTGATAAGTGCCCAAAGAGAGATGTTAGCAGCATGATAAATTAGGTGGTAAATGCACCAGGCTGTCCGTCCGTCCCCCTCTGTTTCAGGCTGGTGGATGCTGGATTTGCTTTTGCACATTTATATGGAAATACATCTTTGCTGTGGCTTGTAATTTTCTAGTTGAATAACTTCAGGGTAGGCCTACTTTAGCATTTAATTATCCTTACACTGGGAGAGCTTTGCTGAGGTTCAGTGCACGATTCTAAACATCTTGTGACACTCACCATAGGGCACCATTGGCTGCAGTACATTACTGTTTTGAGGATTGTATGATAGTGTTCTTATGTCCTGCTGACCCAGGAGTCAAGATGGACTGGTCTCAAACTAAATTCTGCCCTACCACTAGCAGGGAGGTTTCTCATCTACTGGATACTTAATCAGGAGTTTTTGAAGCCAGACTGATTTTGGCAACCCTAATGCATTGGCTCCACAGTGCTTTTTTAATGACAGCCCAAGCTAAATATGAAAGATCCAACTGCAGATTCATTGTGCACTAAAGGCTTGAATCTCTACGTAGTGGTGACATAGTCCTGCAGGGAAATTGTGAATTGAAGATTCTCAGAATTAGGCTTCTCAAAGCCAAGCCCCAATGTAGGAAGATAGTATGTGACTGTCTAGAGTGTGGTGCTGAAAAAGGGTCAGAGAGCTTCTGGGTTCCTCAGAAAAGGGAACTGGGATTGGTTAGTAATGTCTGCTTTGAGTTCAGGAGCAGGGACAGTGGCCCAAATGCCATGTGTTTGTAATTAGCCACTTTCAAGATGCCTCCCAAGTTCTGGGCTCTGTGCAGGGAGCTGTGGGGCAGGGAGGGGGCTTTCTCCAATGTTCTCTCCATTCAACCTCACTGAAACTCTGGAAGTAAGTGTTGATGCTATTTCCATGGGAAGATGTTCATGGAAAGATGTTAAGGAATCAAAAGCAGGATTTAAAAGAAACATATAATGTATAAATAATTACAAATGAATTTTAATATATTTGGAAAAGAAGAACCTGGAAGGAAATACATCATAATGTTCATAATTGTTATCACTGGCTGATAAGATTGTGGATGGAGTTTGCTTTTTCCTTTATGCTCATCTATATTTTTCTATTTTTTGCAATGACCCATATTCCTTTTTAAGCACACATAAATTATATGTGTGAGTTGGTGTGTGCATTCTTCAATATTACATATGTGCGGATTTGGTGGCATACTTTTTTCACTTTATAAATTCACCAGGAACATTAGTTACTCCTCCTCAACATAATTTTTAAGTCACTACTTAGGGTAATTCTAAGCCTTTTGCTTCATCTGGGCTGAAAGGTCTGGACAGCAACCTCATCATCACCTCAGCTTTTTTTTTTTTTTTTAAAGCATCAACTTTTATTTAGATTCAGTGGATACATGTACATTGCTATATGAGTTTATTGCATGATGCTGAGTTTTGGGTGTGATTGATCCCCTCACCCAGGTATTGAGCATAGTGCCCAATAGGTAGTTTTTCAATCCTTCCCCCCTCCCTCCCTTTTCCCTCTAGTAATTCCCAGTGTCTGTTTTTCCCAACTTTATGTCCATGTGTATTCAATGCTTAGCTCCCACTTGTGAGAACATGCAGAAACCCACCATGTTTGGTTTTCTGTTCCTGCATTAATTTGCTTAGGATAATGGCCTCCAGCTGCGTCCGTGTTACTGTAAAGGATATGATATCGTTCCTTTTTATGGCTGCATAGTATACCGTTGCATATACGTACCACCTTTTCTTTATCCGATCTACTGTTGATGGGCACCTAGGTTGATTCCATGTCTTTGCTATCATGAATAGTGCTGTCATGAACATACGAGTGAGTGGAGGTGTCTTTTAGGTAGAATGATGTATTTTCCTTTGGGTATATACCCAGTAATGGGATTGCTGAGTTGAGTGGCAGTTCTGTTTGCAGTTCTTTGAGAAATCTCCAAACTACTTTTCATAGTAGCTTAACTACCTCAGTTTCTAATACTAGACACACATTAACTTTCTTCCAAAAGGATGAGCAAAAGATCAAAACTCAATAGAAATCTGAAAGACTCTGTAGCCCAAAGGAGATGGGTATCCTTCTGAGGAGGCCTACATAGGACGCATAGAAGAGAGTCTCACATCATAGAAGACAGTGTTACATCATAAAAGACAGTCTTACATCAGAGAAGAGAATCTTACATCATTGAAGAGAGTCTTACATCATAAAAGAAAGTTCCACATCATGGAAGATAGTCTGACATCATAGATGACAGTCTGACATCACAGAAGACAGCCTTATGTCACAGAAGACAGTCTGACATCATAGAACACAGCCTTACATCATAGAAGACAGTCTGATGTCATAGAAGGCAGCCTTACATCATGGAAGACATCCTTATATCATAGAAGACAGCCTTACATCATAGAAGACAGCCTGACTTTATAGAAGACAATTTGACATCATAGAAGACAGTCTGGCATCATAATAGAGGATAGTCTTACCTCATAGAAGACAGTCTTTTTTCCTTCTCCTGCCTCAGCCTCCTTACTAGCTGGGATTACAAAAGCATGCCACCATGCCCAGCTAATTTATGTATTTTTAGTAGAGAAAGGGTTGTGCCATGTTGGCCAGGCTGATCTGGCGCTCCTGACCTCAAGCAATTCTCTCACCTCAGCCTCCTGAGGAGCTGGGAGTATAGATACACGCCACCATGCCCAGCTAATTTTTGTATTTTTAGTAGAGACGAAGTTTCACCATGTTGGCCAGGCTGGTCTCAAACTACTGGGCTCAAGTGATCTACCCACCTTGTCCTCCGGGAGTGCTGGGATTGCAGGTGTGAGCCATTACACCTGGCCAGAAGACAGCCTTATATCACAGAAGACAACCTGACCTCATAGAAGATAGTCTTACATCAGAAGATAGTCTTACATCATAGAAGACAGCCTTACTTCAAGATACTTAGAAAATTTCCAGTAACTTCCAACACACTTCAAGAAGACTTGGCCAGGTGCGGTGGCTCACGCCTGTAATCCCAGCACTTTGGGAGGCCGAGGCAGGCAGGTCACCTGAGGTCAGAAGGTCAAGACCAGCCTGGCCAACATGGTGAAACCCCGTCTGTACTAAAAATACAAAAATTAGCTGGGCATGGTGGCAGGCACCTGTAATCCCAGCTACTCAGGAGGCTGAGGCAGGAGAATCGCTTGAACCCGGGAGGCGGAGGTTCCAGTGAGCCAAGATCGCTCCATCACACTCCAGCCTGGGGGACAAGAGCAAGACTTCATCTCAAAAAAAAAAAAAAAAGAAGAAAACTTGTTATCTATAAAATAAGACCCACTTATGCAGAGGGGTAGAAACTGACATCTGAAAAGATTCCGTGGGATCTAGAGCTTCTCTAATTATGGGGAAGGAGATTGTGAATAGAGAGCCCTTAGCCCGGTGCCTGGCCCATAGGCTCTCAAAATATGTTACTGTTATCATTCTTAAAATAAATTATATTCACACACAACCCATTTTTCTAATGTTTTGATTTATTAGGATTTATGCCAATTGGGGATTTTTAACTTCCAGTTTGGGCAATTCTGACAAGCCAGGCCCTTCGCTGCCTCTCCCTAGACTCATGCAAGTTACAGAGTGAGACCTGAATGTGGCCTGGGAGCTGCTGAGTCAGCCGAAGTCCAGGGCAGGTGCCATTCTGCCAGGTGCCTGGGTCCACTCTGATCGCTTAATTTCTCTGGTGGAGCCACTGTGGTTCACATGTTGGAGCTGGGAAGAGTTCCATCTGGCTCACAGCCAAGGAGGAATGGAGAGTTCCTTCAGACTTAGGTAGGCTGACAATCAACATCATTGCTCCCAAGAAAAAATATTTTGAGTCATGGCTCCTGGGTGGGATTGGAACCCATCAGTTTCTGCCCAGATGTGCCTGCTTCATGGGAACGAGATGTGCTAAAAAGCAAAACACAGGCCAGAAAACCTGCCATGTGTCTAAAGAGGCTGTCTGGAGCAGTCTTCCCAAGGGCCTGCATAGCATTGCATGGTCTCCAGTGGCTTGGCTGAGGAAACCCTAACATGCACACGAAGGAGAGGAAGCCAAGAGAAGTGAACTGGTACCCACCAGCGGCTTTTTATCTTCAAAGCTTTTCTGCAAGGCAGGGATTTCTTTTTCTTTCTTTTTTTTTTTTTTTTTTACAAAATACATGGTTTCACCATGTTAGCCAGGATGGTCTTGATCTCTTGACCTTGCGATCCACCTTGGCCTCCCAAAGTGCTAGAATTACAGGCGTGAGCCACTGCGACCCACCAAGGCAGGGATTATTATTCCTGTTTTCCAAGTGAGACACTTGAGGCTGTGAGTGACTTTCTCAAATAACAAGGCAGGGTTCATCACACAGCAAGCCCACTGCCGTTCCTCCAGCCTTTCTTGAACCCCTGTCCCTCAGATCTTAGAGGTGCATGTGTGGACCATAGCAATGGACTTCTGCCTGTAGTGTTGGTCTGGGCATGAAAAAAAATGAATGGGTTGATTTAACACAAGTATCTGAAAGCCAGATTGATAGATGTAAACTTCTAGAGAGAGAGACCTAAACATAGATTTGAACTTAGTGAGTGACCTCTGGGGGTGGGGACGCTGCATGTTTGTTCATTTGTTTTTTGAGACAGAGTCTTATTCTGTTGCCCAGGCTTGAGTGCAGTGGTGCCGTCTTGGTTCACTGCAACCTCTGCTCCTGGGTTCAAGCAATTCTCCTTTCTCAGCCTCCCGAATAGCTGAGACTACAAGCATTCATCACCACGCCCGGCTGATTTTTGTATTTTAGTAGAGATGGAGTTTCACCATGTTGTTCAGGCTGGTCTTGAACTCCTGACCTCAGGCGATCCACCCGCCTCGGCCTCCCAAAGTGCTGGGATTACAGGTGTGAGTCACTGCGCTCAACAGATGCTGCAATATTAAAGGATTCATGCTCCTCTTGCCTTGAGGGAGCCAGTGCAGTTCAAGGAATTTCCATAAAAGGTGAGGAAGGAACTCCTGGCCTCAAGAGTTCAAAACTGAGATAAACAGCCCATGTTAATATTTGAGCATCCTGTTTCACAGTTTTGGGAGGAGGCTGGGGATGATATAATTACGGAATTCAGTCCACAGCATGACATATGTAAAGCACTTAGCTCAATAAGCATTCCTCCCCTTTTCGGGTAGGGGTCAGGGTAGGCGGAGCTTAGAGATGCACAGATACTCCCAATATACACAAAACATAATCAACTGCAACCACGTAGAATCATCAGGACACGAAATGTGAGTTGGACTATGGTTAGCCTGGAGGCTGCAGATGCTTCTCAGAGAGCTTTCGAGCAGGATGGCTCAAAGACAAGCAAGAAATGAGAAAGAAAGGAGGGAGAGAGGAGGCAGGGTGGCCCTCTAGTGCCTGGGACAGAGGGGTGTGCGGGAGGAGCTTTCAGGCTCCTTTAGGATTCTGATCTTTCAGTGATCTGAAGAAAGCTCATACTGAAAGGTAAAGCTCCTCACACAGGGAATTTGGGAGTCAGGCTCTGCAGTTTTCTCCTATTTCTGGGACCACTTGTTTCAGCAGGGCATTTGCACCAAAGGAAGAGGAAGCCTCCCCAGACACTGGGCTGGCCACACCCTAACTAAGCCCGCACTTTGGGCAGGCACAGTGCAACCTCAGCTGCAGTCTCAGTGGCACGGGTGATATGGAGGACTGGGTGACATGGAGGACTGGGTGACATGGAGGACTGGGTGACATGGAGGACTGGGCCTCGCCGCACTGGGGCTGGCTACCCCCTGGGATTTCCGTCAGAGCAGGTTCCCACACCAGCCCGCGGGGGAACTGGTGGGATCTGTCAGTGTGAGCGGGAGAAGGATCAGGCCCCTAGACTGGGGTCCCTCAGGAAGTGGGCAGGCTGGCTGGACTTGAGTAGGAGAGCTGAGCTAGAAATCCAGGCATTTCAGCGTGGGGGAGGCAAGAGGCTGCGGGGCAGGCTGGTGTCAGGCTGTGCTAATGGGAAAATAGGGAGTCAGGGAAATTATTTCCCATGCGACTTCCTTAAGGGCAGGGGACCGGGTCTCATTCAACTCAGGATTCTGATGTGGCTTCACAAAGTACGCTTAGTAAACCCCTGACGGACGAAGGAAGGAAGAAAGGAAGGACTAACAGTGCCTTTATTTCAGGATTCTCCAATCTATCACCCCTCTCTCCATCTCATCTCCTGCTGCCATGAGGTCACAGTGGGGGTAAATTGTCCACGACAGGCAATGTAGTGTACTGGTTAAGAAAGGCGGTCTTCAAATCAGATCTCCCTCCCTCCAAGCTTGGCATGTGTGCATTTTTGGCTAAATACTTAAGAGCTCCATGCCCAATTCCTAATTTGTCAAATGGCTTAGAATGTTACGTAATGCCGAGATCACATCTGGGAAGACGATGTTAGCTCATGTGGGTTGAGTGCTCCGACGCACACTGGGCTCATGTTTCACTCATTACCAATGTAATCGTCACGGAGCCTCTGGGAGGTGGGTGCTACCATTAGTACCCACTTCACAGATGAGGAAACTGAGACACAGAGCGATTGAGTCACTTGTCACCTAGGCCTGCAGCCAGTCAGGGGCAGATCCAGGATTCAAGTCCAAAGACTCTGATTCCAGGGCCCCAGCCCACAGGATACTGCTTCTTAATCAACGAGCATACTTACCACTAATTAGGGTGATTGTCACTTTACCCACCTTGGCGTAACCAAGGGCTTCTGATTTGTAGTGTTTTATGATAGTAAAAAAAAAAAATACATAGCTTGAGGTGGGTGGCAGCATTTGTGGTCAAATATGCTGGATGTAAAGTTGTTCCGGGTCTGAGTTGTGCCCATTCTGAAAGAGTATTAGATCAAAGAATGCTTACCTGTGCCATGGCTTTGTTTTATTATGGTTACAATTTTGTTTTCTTCTTGAAAAATGCCTCTATTAAAGGTCTGCTTTCTCTCTCTCTCTCCTTCCTTCCTTCCTTCCTTCCTTCTTTCTTTTCTTTCTTTTTTGAGACAGGGTCTTGCTCTGTCACCCAGGCTGGAGTGGAGTGCAGTGGCATGATCATGACTCACTGTAGCCTCCATCTCCAGGGCTCAAGTGATCCTCCCATCTCAGCCTTCCAAGTAGCTGCACCACCACACTCTGCTAATTTTTAAAATGTCTTTGTAGAGATGGGGTCTCACCATGTTGCCCAGGCTGGTCTCAAACTCCTGGCCTCAAGTAGTCTTCCCCGACCTTGGCCTCCCAAAATGCTGGGATTATAGGCGTGAGTCACCTCACCCACCCAAAAATATGCCTTTTAAGAAGAAGCTAAGATTGTGTTGGGTGTCAGGGATGATGAGTCTAATTCCCATTGTGTTCCCAAATCTCAAATTTTCCTTCCAGCCATAGATGGGTCCTGGGCCTTTTCACATTCTAGCCCAGGTCTCCTGAAGCTGAGCCCACAGGGGATGATCCACAGCGGCTCCTCCCACCATGGCTGGGCTTTGCTCGCACTCACACCCAGCTCCTCCTGGCCACCACGAGCCTCAGGGCATTGTGTCCCTTGCCACTCCACCCCCTCCTGCCCCACCTTTAATGCCCTTTTCACATCCCCCCACCCCTCTTGAGCCCGGAAGAACTCCCACCTCTCCACTGGAGCGTTTGAATAACCAGGTTCAGCTGCAGGTATCAGAAGCCTCTCTAGCCAGGCAAAGCAAAAAGGGATTTAACTTGGGGCATTGAGTGCTTTCAAAACCATTGGGCACTGTGGGAGTGGTCTGTAGCCCTCCAGGAATGCTTCATGACTGTTCCAGCCCACAGTTGTCTCTCCTATCTCTGATGTATTTCATTCATTCGTTCGTTCGGCATTCATGGAGCAGAGGCAGTGCCGGCTGCCAGGGACAGAACACCAGGATGAATGAATAAAACATGATCTCTTCTCAAAGAACACAGGGTCTACATACCCTAGACAATGAACTCTGGATACGAGCCATGAACAGAGTATCGCAGGGCCCCAGGAGGGTGCACCTAACTCAGTGCTGGGGAAGTGTGGAAGGACTGCAGAGTGCACAGAGGGCAAGAACAGGCCTCTGCCCAATCATGGGAGCATATACAGAGGCACGGTGTGGAGGAACCACACGTCCTTCCCTGTGGTTGGAGTACAGGGTAGGGTAGGGGTGCCGGGGCAGGCGACCAGAGAGAGGATAAGCTGGTCAGGGTGAGGGGCCTTTGGGGCACAACCTGACCATTACATGGTGTTGTCTTATTATTTAATTATAGTGATCAAGAAGGCAGACTTACCAGCCGGCCTGGCTGAGTTAAAATTCTGCTGGGCTCAAAACCTGCTAGCTGTGTGACCTCAGGCAAGTTGTCCAGCCTCTGGACCTCACTTTTCTCATCAGTAAAATGGGAAATAAGAGTACCCACATCATGGGGGTGCTGTGAGGGTTAAATGAGTTAATAACACACTTTGACCTGTATCTGGCTAAGGTGTCAGCTGTCAGCCCTGGCTGTTATTTAATGCCTAACTCTGCACCAGGCAGCATGCTGGTGATTTTCCATAAATTCTCTCAATCAGTCCTCTCAAAGGCCCTCCCTGGGAGGCAGGCGTTATTGATCTGTTTTATTATACAAAGAAGTCTATTTCTAGTTTCCTCTGTGAGATTTTAGTTCCTTCACTGGCTCTGTTCTATTTCTGTCCCCTGCGCACTGTCGCTACGGGAGCCCTGCCAGAGACAGAGAGGAACCAAAGCCCCCTGGAACTCCAAGAGGAAGGACAAGTTAGATCTGGGCTTCCACAGAGCCATCATGCTCCTGCTTTAGTTACTGAAAAGGGATCCAACTCACTCTCACAAGCCCACACGCAGCCCCGACGGCAGACGTGCTGGTCAAATTTGTCAAAGTCATAAAATTTGGCAGGAAGGAGTTTGGTAGAAGTGGAGGATGAAGTGAGGGATCCAGTTGAATGAGTGGGATGCTCTGGAATAAGCAAGAACCAAGAACAGACACTGCCCTGGAGAGGCAGGCGATGCTCCCACCCCTCCAGCGAGGACACCCCAAGGGTCGTGGGACTAGCGTCCCTGAGGCTCCCCTCGTCCAGGACTGGCAGCATCCACACCCATCTAGTGGTAGGAACGAACACTGTATCCCTCTGACCATACATTTCCTCCAACAAAACATTCATTTTCCTGATTTTTTCTAAGAAAATGAACAGAACGTTCCTTCAGCTGGGCATTCCATTCTTCCTTTAAGGGAGCCTGGCATTGCTTCGACAAGGTCAGGCAGGAAGGAGGCTAGCGTTTTCCCCTCGGTGCTGGCCGTTCCGCGTGCTCTAGGGGACTGTCCCTTTAATTCTCTTGGCGGCCTCCTAGGGAGGCACCGTCATCCCCACTCTGTGGATGAGCAGTCGGGGGCCAACAAGTCCAGCCAAGTCCGGAGTCTGGCCAGGACAGGCCAGCCCCTTTGGTGGAGGTGAACCCCTTTCATCTCAGCTCTGGTCTCTGCCTTTCAAGGCAGTCGTGGCTGCTGGTGTATTGCAGGCGTCTTGCCCATGGGGCTGGCAGTGACCATGAGAATGTGAGTTGTCCCTGGCCCCGAATCCTCCTCCTCATGCAGGAGGCAGGTGAGGCAGAGCAGATGGTCATGAAGGCAGAAGCCTGGATCCTGAGCTGCAGGGCCTCGGTGCACGTGCACACACATTGTCTCATTTTACCTCCAAACCCCTGGGAGGAGGCTGCAGTGTTCCTGTGTCTCAGGTGGAGAAACTGAGGCCCACGGAGGTCTAGGAACTGGCTCATGGGAGGGCCAGAGCTTCACCCCATACCTCCACATGGCAAGTGACTCACCTGGCAAGTGGCTCACCTGTGCCACTGGAGCAAAGGGCTTCCTAGCGGACAGTGATGGGGCCTTTCGTTAGCCCAGACAAGACCCCTGCCCCATCCGCATTTCCTTGTTTACCTTGTGACGTCGTTCTCCGAAGCGGGTGGTGTTGGGATTGTCCCCACCTCACAGGTGAGTGAACTGAGGCACAGGTGAGAGGTTAGGTCACCTGATTAATGAACAAAGGCATAAAGGGGGCATTCGTTTTTCGATGGAGAGGATAAAGTAGCCTGGTTTGTACATTCTGAGAGGCTCTGCGGCTTGTTCATCTCCAGGGCTGCGTGTGCTTTATTGGGAGCTGCCCCACCTCCCGGGGCTGGATGCCAGGCAGGCCATCTGCTTCTGGGGCTGGGCGCCCCTCCCACAGTCATTGCCTTCTCCCTGAACGACTGGCTCCCAACTGGCTGCAGCCGTTAAAGAAGTTCCAGGAAAAAGATCTTAGCCAGCCTCCTCTGCAACCTAATTTCTGCTGCTGTGGGTATTGCCTTGTCTGCATAAATGGCTCTGCTAATTTTCTGCTGCTGTGTGTTGTTGAGGTTGCAGACCGGCAAGGGAGGAAGGGCAGGAACCAACCACTTTCCTTGGCACCTGTTCAGGGCCCTGTCAGCCCCTTGATGAATGTTGTCTCTCGTCTCCCACTCCATTCACAGCAGCCCTGCAGTCCTCACAAAGCTGAAGTCAGATCAGGTCGCTGCCCTGCTGAGTACCATCCTCTGCACAGAGGAGAACTCCAGCGCCCCATTGCTGCCCCTGGGGCTGTGGACCCAGCCTTCTGTGCACCTCTCACCTTCCTCCTCCACACGGTGTTCTGGACTCAGGGCCTTCCTTCTGTGCCTGGAATAGGCACACCTGTGTGTCCCCAGCAGGACCTCTGCACCAGGACAGCTCCCAGTCACTCAGACACTCAGGGGCCTTCCCTGGCAATTCCCTGGAGTCTAGGTCAGGCTCCCTCCTCTGTCGACCCTCTCGTGGTGCTCACAGTGCTCCTCACAGTACACACTCACACATGTGTTCTCTGCTGAGCGACTGCAAGCTGTGTGCGGGCAGGGACAACGTTGTTTGTTCATCTCAGTGTCCCGGGGACCTGGCACATAATAAGCTCTCATTCACATTTGCAGACTCAGCTGAAGGAAAGTAGGACCCACTGTTGCTGCCATCACATTCTTTCTATTTCAACACCAAGGAGATAGGCTGAGGGCCATCAGGCAACTTGCCCAGGGTCCTGCATGGTCACACTGGGAGTCCAACCAGGTTGTTCTGGCTGAACTTTGCTCTCTGTTCATAGCCTCCCAGCAACTGGGATGTGCATTTCCTCCACATCTGGGTTTCTCAGTGCTCAGTCATGTATGTTTTTAGAGCAGAAATAGAAGCACAATGTTTTGTAAAACCCTGAAGGGAAAGCTTCCACGCAGCACCCAGCATCCAGTGGTGAGTGTGACCTTCCATCAGGAAGCCTGGAGCTGGGGTCTGTCCATTTACCCAGAGAGACAAATGCAGACACACATAGCTCAGGATATGGCCGGCTGTGTTCATGGCAACAGGGCGGGAAGCTGGGAAGGGCTGGGCCAGGCTGGGAAGAGGTCTGAAGAGAGGAAGGAGCGGCAGCAGTGGCTCCGCCTGCAGCAGGTGTGTGGGGAAGGAGGCGGAAGGTCTCGCAGGAGGAGGGGTGTGCTCACAGGGGGTGAGGTGAAGCACGTGGAAACCCTGGTGCCAGTAAGCACAGCACAGGCGGGCTTCCAGGAGGCTCTGCCCTGGGCACTGCAGTGGGCGGAGGAACCCTAGGACCACCCCCACCCCCAGTTGTTAAACATTTAACAGCACACTGTCACCTGGCCCATCTGGGCACCAGAAAGGAGGCCTCGGAACTTGGGAGCAGGGCAGAGGGGAAGAGGTGTTTCAGAGGCAGACAGGCTTTGTTCTGTTGCAGTGCAAAGTCTCTGGAAGGCTTAAAGCAGAAGAGTAACGTGATTTGATTTCACTTTGCTGGACAGATTTACAAAACACACTAAGGTCCTGGGAACATGTAAATATGGCAGCCAGGGGGAAGGGGAGATTGGGTTATCAGAATCGGGGTCCAGGCAGGATCTAAATCCAGGCACTAAGGAGAAACCTACTTACCACAACAGAAGCTGAAGATCAGAATGAGTCCAGGTGTCCAATGATGGGTTCTCAGGGTGCTGACCAGGCCTGGGGGTGGAAGTGTGGGGCTGTGGAAGACTGAGCCTGCAGGTGCTGCCAACGGGCTCTTCCTGTGTAGAGAGAAGGGTGGCAGTGGCCCCCACCGCCTGCAGTGGGATAGCTATATCGGTCAACCTTTATGGCTAGAACCCGTGGTCTACCCAGCATACTCCCCAGGGAGATTGGCTGCATTCTCACCATGCTTAAGTTCCACTTAGCCTCTGAGCAGCACCATGGCCTAAGCTCAACACTGTGATGAGAACAGGTGCTTCTCCACCTTGGCTGTACATCGGAGCCACTGTGGAGCTTTTCTAACCTCAAACCAATTAAACCCAGAGGTCCCCTGGGGATGGGACCCAGGCATCAGCCTTTTTGAAAGCTCCCCAGGTGACTCCAATATGTGGCCAAAGTTGAGAACCTCTGGATTAGAAGGAATTGCTGTAGAGTGAGAGACTACATGTTTTTGCACATATTGACTTGGTGCTGGATTCTCTTGACAGGCAATTCCAGGCATAATGGCAATGTCTTGTGCCATTTCTTTGGTTGCTAAATGGAACCCCAAAGTCCTTTTCTGCTGGGTGGCCCCTGGCTGCGGTGAGAGGCTGGAGAGTTGCATGATCCAGCTCAACAACTTGTCTGTCTGCATTAACAGTAGCCTGAATTATGACAGCAGTGGTTGTGCTCCCAAAGGGGGTTAAAGTATTTAAGCTATCCCTTCTGGAAGCACAGCCCCTTTTGAAGACGGAAGATGCTGACTGGTTAGAGGTTCCAGCCATGCTCCTCAGTAGCCAAGGGAAATGCAGGAAAGAAATCCCATCAGCCAACCCCAGAAATGTGAGGCGGGCAGGTGTCATTTACACAAGTACACATCTGATCGAGTGGAGGTGGCTGGGCATTCCATGGAGCAGTGAAGAAGGCATGAACATTCCTCTGCTGTTTTTAGGAAAAAGGAAGGAAAAAGGAAAAGGACAGATGGCAAAGGTGATTTGAAAAATGGGGCTAATTGAAGCACCATAAAACAAACTGGTGCCATTCTGCCTTTACACAACCTGGCCGAAAAGAGTCATAGGAAGAACACAGTTGTAGAATGAGGTGTCTGTGTCCTCAGCTGGGCCCCTGTTCATGTCGCTCGGCTGGGATACAGCTCTGGGGTCCAGTCCTCAGAGGGTTGTGGGCTGACGTCTAGGTGGGGGCATTAGGAAGCAGGCAGTCAACAGGGGAACCAGAGTGACGGTCAGCGGGGGTGTGCGGAGAGGCCAGGGCCAAGCAGAAAGGCCCAGGAGAGGTTGTCAGATGAGGCACTGGGGGCCTCCGCCGAGGCAACATCTGTCCTGACTCCATGGCTTGTGTTCTGAGCCCTACAGCAGCTTCTTGGAGACCAGAAAGCCAGTGGTAACATACTGTGAATGGCGTTTTGCCAACTTGCCGTGTGACTTAGACAACTTACTTAACTTTCTTTTTTTTTTTTTTTTTTGAGATAGAGTCTCGCTCTGGCGTGTAGTGGCACAATCTTGGCTCAACTGCAACTGCAATCTTAGCCTCCTAAGTAGCTGGGATTACAGGTGTGTGCCACCACACCTGGCTAATTTTTGTATTTTTTATAGTGATGGGGTTTTACCATGTTGACCAAGCTGATCTCAAGTGATCTGCCTGCCTCAGCCTCCGTAAGTGCTGGAATTATAGGCATGAGCCACCTTGCCTGGCCCAACTGACTTAACCTCTATGCGTTTCACTCTCATCTGTAAAGAAGATAAATCATCTGATGACTGGAGGGTTAGAAATCTTGCATGTGGAGTTGCAGAGGAACGGGTGCATAGTAAATGCTCAGGAAGGTGGCAGCTTGTTCTCCTCCCCCTCCACTCTCCCCTCATCACCATTAGCAGCAGCAGAAGTTGCTGGGTATCCCTCATGGCATTTACTCCGTGCCTGAAGGAGACTCTAGCTCTCCGTGGGTCTTCTGCTAAGAATATAGGTCTCGAAAATTGGATAGTTTGGAATCTAAATGCCGCCGCACTCGCCCCGGAGGGAGGAAGCAGACCGTGGTGTAGGACCTGCCTGCCCTGCGCCAGCACTCTGCCTGGGCCATTGGCATTGATTAGCTCCCATGAGCCTCACAAGCACCCGCAGAGTGATGCTATTCTTACCATGTTACAGGCGAAGAAATGAAACTTCATGGGACCAGAGCTCTGCCTGAGGAGCGCACAGGAAGAGCGGGGATTTGGGCTCCATTCTGCGTGACTCTGAAGTTCAGCATTTTGACAGAAACTCCTCTAATTTGACAACGCCTGGAGCCCGTGGTGTGGCTCCTGGTGTTGCTGAGGTTGTGTAAGCTCTGGTGCTGCTGCAGCACAGTGGCAGCCATCTGGATTTTTCTTTTTTGGAGACGGAGTCTCATTCTGTCACCCGGGCTGGAGTGTAGTGGCGCCATCTTGGCTCACTGCAACCTCTGCCTCCTGGGTTCAAGCAATTCTTCTGCCTCAGCCTCCCAAGTAGCTGGGACTGCAGGCGCACACTGCCACGCTTGGCTAATTTTTTTGTATTTTAGTAGAGACAGGGTTTCACCATGTTGGCCAGGCTGGTCTCGAACTCCTGAGCTCAGGCAATCTGCCCGCCTCAGCCTCCCAAAGTGCTGGAATTACAGGCGTGAGCCACCACGCCTAGCCCCATCTGGGCTTTCCTAACCAGGCTCCCTTCTCCTCTCTCCAGGGCCCTCATCTTTGTGTCCCACGGAGCCGGAGAGCACTGTGGCCGCTATGAAGAGCTGGCTCAGATGCTGATGGGGCTGGACCTGCTGGTGTTCGCCCACGACCATGGTGAGTGTCCCAGGGCGCCGTCAGAGCTGGCCGGGCCCTGACAATTTGGAGATCTCCCTCTCTAGTCCATCTCACCGCCAGCATCCTTCCTTCTCAATTCTTCTATTCCCCATGGATGTTTCTAAGTAAAAAAATGTAGTTACATAAACAAAAAAAAATGTCTGAGGGGCAGATTCTGTAGCGTCTGAGACTGAATGCAGGCTGATTAGAAACCTCAACTGGAAAACAAAGTCGGATATGTTTATCTCAGAACTTACCCGAGGCCAAGGAATTCTTTCCTGCATTTGTAACGTGCTTTCTCTCAAAATGGGCCCTGGTTTTTCTCCAAGTGCCCTCAAATGGACATGATGTAGTCAGTTCAAGTGCAATGTAAATCCCAGTTTAACCACACGAGGTTTACCAGGCATTTCAGACCAGGAGAATAGTAGAAGCCTCAACAGGCCATATTGGTCACAAGAAAACCCAACACACATACATATACAGGGACACACACCCACCCATGCATATAGTCATACACATATGTGCACACACATACACATGCACACATATATACCCACACATGCACACCTGTACCTGTACACATACACATAAAACACACATACATACATGCACATGTGCACACACGCATACACACATGTACACACATTCATACATACATATAGACATATACATGCATGCATAAACATACATCCATACGCAAACACACACACACAACCCCAGGCCAGGTCTTTGATTCTTTGTCCTGTAGCAAAATCCACAACTGTCAAAATCCAGTGATTGTTGCCTGAGTCAGTACGTAGTTTCATAATCATGTTTGCAACATTCTCTATGGCTGGGAAGTCTCCCAGTTTAGTTCTTTGCCTAACACTTTTGAAAATTAAGACTTCCCTGTGACTAAACACGGTGATTTCCCCAAAGCTTCATTGTAAAATTCTATAATTGTGACCCAGATCCAGAAATGTTGCTTCTGTTTTATCTGATTTGAATATTGATAATAATTAAGTGATGTCTCTGGAAAGAGGGGCAGGGGAGCAGTGACAAAGGCCTGGGAGTCCTTGTAAATGCAGAAAAGCCTTCTCTGTACAGAGAAGCTGCACGGGAGGTGAAAAGCTTGCTGGGACATTCTGTAGGTAAAGAGCTGCAAATGTGATTTGCCAGGAGCTCTTATTCAGCTGGATATATACAAGCGTCCTCATAACTGACAGTATTGACTAATTCTTTCTTATCATAGTTGTGACGTTCTTTAGTGCTTTGCAAACTGTCCCAGTAATATTTGTGAGACTGTTTGAGGAATGATATTTGAGGATTATCTCTGAGGCTTTTAGTATGGGGACTGTGTCATTATTAACTTTGTTACTTCTTACATGTAAAAGCCTCAGATAGGAATTTTTTTTCCTATTGCATTTGCATCCTTTAAAATTTGTTACACTCATCATCGTTATGTTCTAGAGACATCCTGAAGGCAAAAAATATTTGTACTATGCAGCTAGAGTCCCAAGAATCTATTTTGTATCTTAGCAGTAACCACCTTCTTATCGGATAAAACTTGGCCAAATCTGTGGGATTAAGTAAATGTTGCTCCTTGTTTATTTTGTCTGACTGTGGCACTTGGAGAAACAATTTTAAAAGCCTCCTTTTTTAGAATAAAGGGAGAAAAGAAACAGCCCACCTTTTGATGTTTCCAGAATAACATCTAAAGCTGAGGCAGAGCTCTCTGTGACATTCTAAATATAGTACGAAAGTGGTTGTTGGTGTTCACCTGTTTCAAGCTCTTTGAATGACTCATGGAAATCTCCCTGGCAAGTGTTTAAGGAAAGTGTTTGATTCAAGAAATGAACCCTGTTGGCTTGCGTGTGTGACTTTTGTTGTCTATGGATGAAAATGACTGTGGCTTGCTTAGTAGAAGGAAGCCAAGTAAGTGGGCTGCCATTTCGGGGATCTTGTGCAGGCTGGTGATGCAGGTACTGGTGGCTCGTGATCTTGGCTGTATTTCCTTCTCGCTGAGAAATGTGCTAGTAAGTGAAGAAGGAAGGATTTGAACCCAGGTCAAAACTTCCTGAGAAGGTTGGGGAGGGAGAGGAGCAAATGGATGCTAAATCTGACGCATACTGATTTTACTACCATGAGTCTCATTGCTCATTGCATTATAGTATTTCACTGTTCAGCATTTTAACAGCAAACCCTCTTATTTAATAAGGCCTGGAATCCACGGTGTGTCACCTGATGCATTGCTGAGGTTATGTAAGTTCCTGCGCTGCTCCATTACAGTCACAGCTGTCTAGACTTTTCTGAGAAAAAAATGTATTACTGTATACCAATGTTTCCAGGCACAAATGCCTACAGAGATCTATGCGGACTGCATTCTTTCCAACATAGCTTTTATTTTATTTTTATTTTTTTTTTTTTTGAGATGGAGTCTCACTCTGTCACCCAGGCTAGAGTGCAGTGGCGTGATCTCAACTCACTGCAACCTCCGTCGCCCAGGTTCAAGGGATTCTTCGTCTGAGCCTCCTGAGTAGCTGGGACTACAGGCGCCTGCCACTATGCCCGGCTAATTTTCATATTTTTGGTAGAGATGGGGTTTCACCATGTTGGCCAGGCTGGTCTCGAACTCCTGACCTTAGGTGATCCACTCTCCTCGGCCTCCCAAAGTGCCAGGGTTACAGGCGTGAGCCGCCGTGCCCAGCCCAACATAGTTTTAAATTTAAATAAAGCAGGCCAGGTGCAATGGTTCACACCTGTAGTCCCAGCACTTTGAGAGGCTCAGGTGGAAGGATCGCTTGAGGCCAGGAGTTTGAGACCAGCACAGGCAACAGAGTGAGATCCCGTCTCTACAAAAAAAAAATTTTTTTTAATTAGCTGGTCACCATGGTATGTACCTATAGTGCCAGCTACTTAGGAAGCTGAGGTGGGAAGATCACTTGAGCCTGAGAGTTCAAGGCTGCAGTAAGCCATGATCACACCATTGTACCCAGCCGAGGGGAAAGTACAAAATCCTGTCTCAAAAAGAAAAATAAATAAATAAAGCAAATATTGGGAGACTTTCAGGGTATTTATTGTGCCCATTGGAGATACACTGAAAACTAAAAACAGAACTAAAAACACTGCTGCAGGGCCCATGACACCTCCGGGCTCCAATGTCCAAACCTCTGATGTCTTTAGCCATGTTGTCATCTGCACTCCAGGGTGTTGCTGGAAGCATGCTACTGCAGCTTTCATCCCAGACAGCAAAAGGGCTCAGACACTAATACACCCAGTCCAGGGCCCACTCAACAGGGAGTCCAAGCCGTGTGATCTGGACCTTTTTTAACTATCGCCAGTCTTAATGTTCTCATCTACCAAATGGGCAAGATAATGCTGTCCTATGGCAGACGATTGAGGGACAGAGCAAGATCCTGTCTCAAAAAAAATTTGAAATAAAGCAAATATTGGGAGAATGTCAGGGCATTTATTTGACAGATTGCTGTGAGATAATGCATCAAGGGCCCAGCAGTGTGTGCTGCGTTCTTCCCCTTCACTCTGCCCTGTCCAAGTCCCCTCCAGCTACAATGTAGACCGGCTGCTGTGCTGTGTACCCAGGTGGGCGTGACCCCACGGCTCTGAGCAAGACCAGCAGGACTGAGGCTGGGAGTTAGGTTCTTGTCCCAGTGTGGCTGCCCTGAGTGGGCTGGGTCACCCCTCAGGCCTGCACAGGCTGCTCTGAAGATACGGTGAAGCAATAGACAGGAAAATGCTTTACAAAGTAGACAGAGCTGCCTACGGTGGTTTCACTGCCAGTTTCTATGACACAATTTATGGAAACACTGGCTTCTGTAAATCTGACGCTAACTGATTTTACTACCATGGGTCTCGCTGCTCAATGCATTATAGTATTTCACTGTTCAGACAGAAACCTCTAGGCGCTGTGGTTGTGGCAGTCTGGCTGTGTCTCCAGCATGCCTGGTAGATTGGTGGGCTCACAGTCATGTTCAATAAGCATCTAATTTAACTTTATTTTCCATTTTAACCTCAGAATTTGTACAGAATGACCTCATGGGTTTGAACAGCTTGCCAGCAGTGAAAACTGTGATTCCTGTCATTTATTCAGTGTCAACTGCATGCCAGGCTCTGTACTGGGCAATTTTCTCATATGATCTCTAATTTCTCATAACAATTACTCTTATTATCCCCATTTTATAAGTGAGGAACCTGTGGGTGTATAGTCAAGCAGACCCATTCTCATTGCACATGTTAGCAAAGGGAAGTTTCGTGTTCTTCCAGGGCACGTGACGTCTGAGACAGGTACAAGGACTCCATGGCACCATCAGTGCCCAGGGTTCCATCTGTAGTTTGCTCAGCTGGTACTACTTAGCATGTGGCTTTCATCTGTGTGGGCACTGCCTCCGGCCTCATGTTTTAACAGGTAGATGAAGCAGGAAGTGACAGAGAAAAAGGGCTGGGCTCCAGGATTTCTAAGGAACGCAAACCTTCCTTAGAAATCCTGGAAGACTCTAGCCACACCACATTGACCAGCGCTGTTCACAGGGCTCTGCCTAGCTGCAAGGGAGGCAGGAACTGTAATCTGTTAACTACTGAGCCAAACAACAGAAACTTCTGTTGGTAAGGTAGACACAGAGAATGGACATTACTGATGGCTATCCATCTCTGCCACGCCACACTCCCAGGTTTATTATTAAATGAGCATTTCCCCAATTGTTTCTACTTTATGTATTTTCTGGGCATTTCAACTCACTCACAGGGTTTTCTTTCTTCTCACCCATCCTTGTGTTCTTTCTGAAGGTTTTGGTGTGAAGGCTATTAGTATTGACATCATTAATAAGTATTGATTGAAGTTCCTAATTGGGTGTTTGTTCTGGGTGAGGTGTGAAGCAAGGAGAAATGCGTGGACACAGTAACTGTTGTCCTAATGAGAACATGACCTGTCTTCCCCAGAGAAAGCAAGCAGTCCCTCTCTAAGGGCATAGCTTTTTATAGCATGTATTATCCTGTGTGGGAACTATTCCTTCAGGCCAAGGCAGCTACTGCAGGCAGGCAAAGACAGTGTCTTACACTGTGTTGTCCATTCACTTGTCTCCCTCCCCCAAGAACCTTCTCGTCATCTTTGCACAGCGCAGTCCATTCCTGGACTGAGCAGGAAGTGGAGGCATCACCAGTGTTTGTTGAATGACTGGAAGAGTTTATAAGCTGAAATAGATCAGACCAGAAATGCTTTAAATATTAAGGGTAGAACATCCACATTGAGGTATCCATGTAAGCAGGGCACTGCCGGTCTCCTCAATGAGGAGAGGGTCCAGCAATGTGGCCACTGGACCTGAGTCTGGTGACCAAGCAGGTGGAGAGCCTGTAAGTGCCGTGGAGGCACTGCTGAGACAGAGGCACCACAAGGCCAGCAGCTTGGACAGGGGTGTGGCACCTCCGGGGCTCAAGGCATCCTCAGTGCCTGGAGGGCCGGCAGGGTGGCCAGGTCTTGTAGGGAGAGTGGAAGCTTGTCAGCAGGAAGAAGGGCTCCGATCATTAAGAGCCATGATTCTCACCTTGGCTACGGTCAGGATCACTGGGGAGTCAAAAAATCCTTAAGCCTGGACTCCCCCTCCCCTACCCCTCAGAGATCCTGATTTGTTGGTCTTTAGTGTGACCTGGGCATCAGGATTTTAAAAGATACACAAGGCGATTCTCGTATGCAGCCCAGGTTGAGAACCACCACCAAGCAGAGGAGGCCACACAGGCACAGTTTGGAGCCGGTGAAGACAGGATTTATTGGGAAGGACTCTGGGGCCTGGAAGGATGGAAGGCCACCAGGAGACTTTGGAGATTCTCAGGAGAGGGGCCCCAGGGCAGGGCCCATGAGGGAGAGGTGCATGGGCAGGCAGAAACAGAGGGGCTGCTGCCATGGGTGAACAGGTGGGGACACCAGAGATGGGATTTTCTGCAACATCCTAAATATAGCAGGGAGAAAACCGGGGCTGGCGTTCTCTTGGTCCCTGGGTCTGCCAGCTGCTGCAGTGACTCACTGGAAACCCCTCGGCCTTCCACGCAGGCAGAAGGGCCCCGTCTCACCCCCAGGGGGCCAGGAGGACTCCAAGAGGAGGGCACACACGGCCCCACCCGGGGGGTGCTGCTGCGAGAGACGGCAGGAATCTGAAGCCCATTTCACTTTGGAAGGCGCCAGCAGGCCCGCTCCCTGCAGTCCTGCTGGAAAGGGCCCTTCCCCAGGGAGCAGCCTCCTGACTTCCTAACGCACATGCTCGGCTCCAAGCGCACTTGCTGGGGCCAGAGAAGCCTCCTCTGTATTTACAGAGTATAAAGGAACCATCCTCAACTGATTAACAGTGAATTAATTATCTGCAAATATTTGAGGGAAAGTGTTAAAGAGGGCTGTGTGTGTGTGTGTGTGTGTGTGTGTGTGTATGTTTTAACTCAGCTGGAGCATGTGAGAAGAGGAAGTTTTGAGGTAATGTCTGTGGGCGGCAGTTAAGCGTGGTTCTTTTTGGCGGGTGGGTCCTATCCAGTCAGAAGAGTATTTAGGAAATTCAGGGGGAATAACTGTATACGAGTGTTTTTCACCCAGGGAGACAGATTTGAGTCAAGGTCTCTTGCTGGAAGTATTCTAAAATAAACTGCCATCGGTTACAAGTAATATATTTTTGTTTGAAACGTTTGAAAAATGCGTTAACCGTTTTTCTTGCCTTAATAAATATGAGAATTAAAATAACAGAGTGAGTTGCCCTTTAAGGCTTCAAGAGTTCATGGGGGCCCAACTCCGAGGGTGGGTGACAGTGAACTTGCTGCAACTCATAGAGTGTGGGAGAGTGGACCATGCCACCCTGAGACCCGCAGGGTCTCTGCTGTTGCCAGCTCCTTCCCTTCCTCTCCCTGCCTCCTCCTCTTCCCTCTTCATTCACTATTAAGCGTAGTGAATGCTCCACCTTTGATGAAAGTCTGTTGAGTTTATTTGGTGTCAACCTCGGATATGAGTTCGTGTGCCCTCTCTGATATGAGGTCATTTGCCTCTTTGTTGAACAAAACAAAAACCTCCATGCGGCTCAGTTGCTCATTTGTAAAATGATGACCGTGATAATAACAAGGTTGCTCTGTGGCCGTGGAGGCGAAATGAGATAGCACAGGGTCTGAAACTCCAGTGGCAGCAGCATCCCCAGGAAGGCCTGTGGAAAGCCAGATGGCTGGGCCCACCCCAGGATTCAGATTCAGTTGGTCTGCTGTGGGGCCCAAGACTATGCTTTTCTAACAGGCCGCCGGGGGTGATGCTGCTGCTGCTGCTGCTAAGGACCCCTGAGAGACTGTGTGTATAAAACCATACACAACACCAGGCATCTATTAGACATGCAGCACCTGCCAGCTCACCTGCAAAGCAAGGTGCAGGGAGACATTGCAGCTATTGAAAGTTCTGGGCCGGGCGCGGTGGCTCAAGCCTGTAATCCCAGCACTTTGGGAGGCCGAGACGGGCGGATCACGAGGTCAGGAGATCGAGACCATCCTGGCTAACACGGTGAAACCCCGTCCCTACCAAAAAATGCAAAAATCTAGCTGGGCGAGGTGGCGGCGCCTGTAGTCCCAGCTACTCGGGAGGCTGAGGCAGGAGAATGGCGGGAACCCGGGAGGCGGAGCTTGCAGTGAGCTGAGATCCGGCCACTGCACTCCAGCCTGGGTGACAGAGCGAGACTCCATCTCAAAAAAAAAAAAAAAAAGAAAGTTCTGGCCCAGACTTCAAAAGGATGCTTCCTCAAGGAGGTGAGATTGAACAGGGAAATACAGAGAAAGAGCATTCAAGTGAAGGAACTCTTCTTCATTCATTCTTTGATATTCACTGAGTGCCCAACTGCACTCCTAACTGTTCTAGGCACAGAAGTCCAGCAGTGAGCCAGGCAGACATGAGTGAATAAGGAGAAATGTTATGTCCTGCCAAGTGCAGGGTAGGCAAGAGGCAGGCGGCTGCCAGGGAGAGGGGCTCCCTCTGCCCAGCGGTTCGGGAAGCCTTTCAAGAGGCTGTGGCAGTCAGATAGACCCGTTCTTGCCAAGGTCCAGGTGGCAGAGGGAGTCTAGAGCTGGGAACAGTTAGTGCATAGGCCCGGGGGCAGGGGCTAGCTGGGTGCTCCCAGGTCGCCAGCAAGCCAGGATGGCCAGAGCTTAGACAAAGCAGCCGGTGAGCAGTGATGGTTAGGGGCCTTATGGGCCCAAGGAGGAGGAGCAGAGACTACTCTGGGATGTTGGAAGCCACTGGAGGGAGGGCTGCAAGCAGGGGAGCAATATGCTGTGATGTGTGTGGTTTCTGAACGACCCGAGGCTGCTGCGTGAAGACAGATTGCAAGGTGAAGGCAGGGAGTGTGGGGAGGACTTCGGGCCACCATGCTGGGAGAGACTTGCTGTGTGCTGTGTGGCAGTGTCAACAAGACCTCTCTGAGCCATGAACTTGGGTGGTGACCCTAGGAATAAAGAGGCCTGAGCAGAGTGGAGAGATGCAGAGATAAAAGCAACAAGATTTGGCAGAGAGGTGAGAGACAGGGAAGGCCCAACAGTGGTGAGCCTGAGTCTCTTTGTAATGACATCTGCCTCTAGAAACGGAAGGCTGAGTTCTAGTCTGCATCATACTGAACCATGTCTCAGGGTCCCTCCCCCAAGTCCACATGCTGTAGATGCCACTTAAGGCAGTGAGATGAGAGCAGGTGCACTCCTTTAACAAGTCCCCGTCACGCTGTCCCAGTCCAGAGCCAGCCCGGCACAGCCTGTATCCACCCCACCTGCCTAGGCCTCTTCTGTCTTGTGGTGACTCCCATGGCCTGTCCTAAGAAGACACAAGTACTGAGCCCCCAGCATGTGCTCAACACTGTGTTTATGTGTTCCCACCTTATCTGACTTGTCCTCACAGCAGTACCAGGGGCAAGACTGTTGTCCCCCTCTTACTGTTGAGGAAACTGAGGCACAGACAGGTTAAGCCACCTGCCCAAGGTGGCACGGCTGCTACGTGGCAGAGCCTAGATTCAAGCCCAAGCTATCTGGCTCTAGAGTTCAAGGGGTCTAGAACTTGGGCCCTTGTGGGGACCCTGGTCTCTAAGCAGCAGCCCACAGCATTCTTGGGCCCCTCAAAAATAACAATATTCACAAGCACAGAACCTCACAGTTTATAAGGGGCTTCCTCAAACATCTCATTCCATCTCAGTAACTCTGGGAGGAAACCAGCCCAGTCTGGAGCCCAGTTGTTGCCTTCAAATCTGCTGAGAGTGCATTAGTGCGCCCAGGCTGCTGTAACAGAACACTCTAGACTGAGTGGCTGGGAAACAGCAGGGATCTATTCCTCACAGTTCTGGAGGCCGCTAAGTCCGAGGTCAAGGTGCTGACCGATTCCGTGTCTGGTGAGGGAACCACCTCCTGGTTCATAGATGATGCTTTCTCACTGTGTCCTCGCATGGCGGGAAGAGGGCTAGAGAGCTCTGCAGCCCCTTTAATAAGGCCTCTAACCCCATTCATGAGGCCTCTGCCCCCATGACCTATCACCTCCCAAAGGCCCCACCTCCCAACACCATCACCTTTGGGGTTGAGATTTCAACATGAATTCCGAGGGGAGACAAACATTCACACCACAGCGGAGAGCAGAGTTTTGGATGCATATAGAGGCCCCTGCAAATCCAGCCTCTCCCTAGTTGCTGGGTCAGCTGGAGTCTGTGGCTTTAACCCCACGGGAACCTCAGCTTTCCTGCTTGTAAGAGGAGCAGCCAGACTACTCCCTCAAGAGTGCTGTGGGAGTGCTTGGCATGCAGTAGTGTGCAGGACAGTTCACGTGACCTTCCTTCCACCAGCCTTTGCACAGATTTGAAACAGGTTCAGCTTTAGAGAGATAGACCTTGGCTCTAATTTGCTCTGTGACCTTGGCAAGTTACTTGACTTCTCTGGACTTCACACTCCTCATCTGTAAAATGGGCTAACAATACCAGCCTGTGGGGTGCTGTCAGAAGTGAACTAGCCGGGCGAGGTGGCGGGCGCCTGTAGTCCCAGCTACTTGGGAGGCTGAGGCAGGAGAATGGCGGGAACCCGGGAGGTGGAGATTGCAGTGAGCTGAGATCTGGCCACTGCACTCCAGTCCGGGCGACAGAGCGAGACTCCGCCTCAAAAAAAAAAAAAAAAAGAAGTGAACTACTAATGCAGCATGCTGTCTGCACTTAGAGACTGGGGGAGCAGGAGCTCTGGAACCAGACAGATGAGGCCTTGAATTGTGGCTTCATCCTTTACTACCTGTGCGGCCTTGACAAGTCTGCACAATCCCCTAAGTTGAAAAAGTAGGGCTGATAAGGCTTGCTGGGGTTATCCCAGGGATTCAATGAGGTGAAGTATATAGGGTGCTTGGTTCGGAGCCTAGGGTTTGGTAAACACAGGTTTTCTTTCTTCCTCCCATGACACCTCTTTTGCTTTTTGAGGGACGGTAGGAAAATGCGAGGCTCAGATGCCCTGAGAGACGCTGGTGTGAGACCCACCATTGCACCACTGTTGTGTTGAGAAACAGAACCTCATGGAGGCCAGGAGGAGTCCTTCCCAAGACAGCCAGGACTGTTGCCACCAGGCTGAGGTCCCCCGCCTGTCTGCTCCCCACATACATGCTGCCCCTGGTGTTCTACTACCCTGGATTAAAATTAACGTAGGGCTTCTCTTTAAAATTTTCAAATGCCCCTTGAGTTAACTGCAGATGGTAAGTATGGCACTAAGTCCTAGAATGATGCAGAGCCAGTGGTGGACATTTGTCTTCTTCCTAAGGCAGATGAAAACCTTTCAAGATAAATGGAGGAGGTCAGGCATGGTGGCTCACTCCTGTAACCCTAGCACCTTGGGAGGCTGAGGGGGAAGGACTGCTTGAGCCCAGGGGTTTGAGACCAGCCTGGACAACTGTCAAAACCCTGTCTCTATAAAAAACACAAGAGTTAGCAGTGCTTAAAAGTGCATGCCTATGATCTCAGCTACTTGGGAGGCTGAGGCGGGAGCTACTTGAGAGCTACTTGGGATCGCTTGAGCCCGGGAGGTCAAGGCTGCAGTGAGCTGTGATTTCACCACTGCACTCCAGCCTGGGCGACAGAGCGAGACCCTATCACAAAAAATAAAATAAAATGCATAACTGGAGGAAGGCAGAAATAGTAAAGGGTTGCCTTGTGATGAGCAGGACCAGAGGGAGGATGGTCGCTGGGGCCACAAAGCTCACGGTGAGCAGAGAGCAGCTGCCTCTGCTCCTGTTGGTCCGGGAGCCAGGCCTTCAGGGAGGCAGGATTGGGAGGGTAACTGCCTGAGGCAATGAGCAGTTGTGGTTCCTGCTTACATGGGCTTGGCTAGCACGAATCGTAGGATTGAGACATAGGCAGATGGGGGTTTAAGCAGGCTTCTGGGGCCTAATTAGGGCCAAGCAGCATAAAGGGAAAGAGGAAATAGATAAATCATTCAGTCTTGTGACCTTGGACACATATCCTTGTGACCCTGGTCACCCTGTCTGTGACCCTAGATACCTAGCCTTTCCTTGGGCTCTCAACCTTATGACCTCAACATTCACCCTTGTGACCTTGAGTACCCAGCCTTATAACCTTGGGGGCTCAGCCTTGTGACCTTGGGCACTCAGCCTGTGACCCTTAGCACTCACCCTTGTAACCCTGGGCAACCAGCCTTGTGACCTTGGGCAAGTCACTGAGCCTCTCACCTTGGATCACAGGCCAAGTGGTTAAAGCTGTTTAAAGACTCCAACAGGGTTTTGTGGCCTGGCTTTGCTCCATACAGCCCTGCCTCCTGGAGTCTATTCCATTATTCTTAGATATTCACTGTTCATTTACAAGACTCCCTTTGTGCAGCTGCACCTGGCCCTCACGCCTTAGTTCTTTGACCAACCCACACCATGGCTTGGGCATGGCACTCTCCCTCCTGCTATCTTGATTCTTTCTGAAAGGTGAAGAGACCTGGAGTGGACAAGACCTGCCCTGGAGAGTCTATATCCTGCAAGGGGCTGTGGGGAGGGTCCCGGAAACCGAGAGGGCTGGGCACCGCATTCTTTCCCACCTTATGCAGGGCCACTCAGCTCTTTTTCTATAGAAGATTTCATTTGATTAAAGGATTCACTTCAAAAAAGTTTTTCAGGGCGAGGCGCAGTGGTTCACATCTATAATTCCAGCACTTTGGGAGGCTGAGGTGTGAGGATCGCTTGAGGCCAGGAGTTTGAGACCAGTCTGGGCAATAGGATGTGACTCTGTCTCTACAAAAATAATACAAAGGCCGGGCGCGGTGGCTCAAGCCTGTAATCCCAGCACTTTGGGAGGCCGAGACGGGTGGATCACGAGGTCAGGAGATCAAGACCATCCTGGCTAACACGGTGAAACCCCGTCTCTACTAAAAATACAAAAACTAGCTGGGCGAGGTGGCGGGCGCCTGTAGTCCCAGCCACTGGGGAGGCTGAGGCAGGAGAATGGCGTAAACCCGGAAGGCGGAAGCTTGCAGTGAGCTGAGATCCGGCCACTGCACTCCAGTCCGGGAGACAGAGCGAGACTCCGCCTCAAAAAAAAAAAAAAAAATAATAATAATAATAATACAAAAATTAGCTGGATGCAGTGGCGTGCACCTGACCCTACTACTTGGGAGGCTGAGGTGGAAGGATCATTGAGCCCAGGAGATTGAGGATTTAGGAAGTTTCTTCCACTTCTAGAATTCTCTGATTCTAAATGAGAAACTAGCTATGAAAGCTCTTTGTTAACCACAAGGGTGGATAGTTATGAAGAGAGGCACCTTATTGCTGTTGTGGCAGAGTGGCCTGGGGAAGGGCTGGCTGATGTTTAGATGATGGGTGGAAGAGGAAAGCAGTCATGGCGCATGCCAGGCACTGAGCTGAGTGCTCACAGGAGCCCCGCTCCATCCTCAGGACAGACCCCCAGGACTCTGATGGTGCTTCGGGGGTGGGGTGATGTGGGGTGGAGGCAAGGAGGCTGCTCTGCTCTCCCTCCACTCAGCAAGTGTTTACTGAAACTCACTATGTGCCTGCACTGTCTGGGCACTGGAGAAATGCTGAACCAAACAGATATCAACTCGCAGCCTCTTGGAGCTCACTTGCTACTTAAATATGTTCAGTCCCTGGGCGCTAAGCCACCCGGGCCAGCAGTTCAGGGTCCAGTATTCCCTGGACCTGGAGAAGACCTCAGCTGCGATGGCAGCCTCCTCCTCACCAGCCTCCCTGGGTCTTGCTGTCTTCATCTGAGAAATGGGGAGGATGCATTACCTCTGTCACAGGGTTTTAGTGTGGACTATGGAACTAAGTGAGGGCAACGTCTAGGTGATGCAGGTTAGTTGAACTTTTGAAATGCCAGTTGTTTAAAAATTGATTTGTAGGAAGCCTATAGTCAAAGACAATCCAATTCTTTTTTTTTTTTTTTGAGACAGAGTCTTGCTCTGTTGCCCAGGCTGGAGTGCAATGGCACGA
This sequence comes from Trachypithecus francoisi, assembly GCF_009764315.1. NCBI lineage: Eukaryota > Metazoa > Chordata > Mammalia > Primates > Cercopithecidae > Trachypithecus > Trachypithecus francoisi. Next base: position 61,420,028 of record NW_022681453.1, read on the forward strand.
TCTCAGCTCACTGCAACCTCTGCCTCCCGGATTCAAGCAATTCTCCTGCCTCAGCCTCCTGGGTAGCTGGGATTACAGGTGCACGTCACCATGCCTGGCTAATTTTTTGTTTTTAGTAGAGATGGGGTTTCACCATGTTGGTCAGGCTGGCCTCAAACTCCTGGCATCAGGTGATCTGCCCACCTTGGCCTCCTAAAATGCTGGGATTACAGGCATGAGCCATCACTCCTGGCCTGACAATCCAATTCTTTTTAGCAGAGTTTTACCCAGAGACTCCATATGCTGAGCTGAAAGGAACCATCTCTAGATGTGAGGGGCTGTGAGTATGGTAGTGGTTCTCAAAGTATAGTTCTGGTCAAACCAGCAGCATTAGGAGTAGCAGCAACACCACCCAGGGATTTGTGGGAAGTGCACACTCTTGGGCTCCAGGGTGGGACCAGCAGTCAGTGTTTAGCAAGCCCTTAGGCAACTCTGATGGACACTACAGCCTAGAATCACTGCCCAGGGGTAGACACATTAGTGATGCGCAAGGTTCCCTGAAGGAGGTGAGCATCGGGGCTTGGAGAGCTGGAGGGATGGACAGGACAGGGAGCTTCAGTAGGAAAAAGAGAGGAAAGGATATCTCAGTACGGGGGAGGGGAAAGGAAATGCCAAAGGGAGAAGGGAGAGTCAGAGTCAGGGAACTGTTGGGAAATACTCCCTTACTTAGTCATCTTGGATGTCAGAGTAATGTAGGTCAGGCCTCGGTTCTTAACATTTTATTTCTAAGACTCCAGTAGTCATTACACATCCCCAAAATGAGGGCTGTGATCCTTAAACCACACACCAGCTATACAAAAGCAACTGGCACAGAAAGTGGCAATGTGGTGTGATGGTTAAACACACAGGCTTTGGCATCAGATATGGGCTCAAATCTTGGTTCAGTCATTTACTAGCTACAGGGCCTTGGTCTTCAGTCAGTTTTTTGTTGTGTCCTTCTCCAGGTTTGGTACCAGGGACATTCTGGCTAATAAAATGAATTGGGAAGTGCTCCTTCTTAGTTAATTCTGAAAGAATTTGTGTAAGATCATTATTATTTTTTCCTTCAATGTTTGGTAGATCAGTGAGGCTATCAAGACCTGGAGTGTTCTTTCTGGGAAGGATTTTAATTATAAATTCAGTTTCTTTAACTATTAATAGGACTAGCCCAATTTTCTTTTTCTTTTTGTGTCAGCTTTAGTAGTGTTTTTCAAGGAGTTTGTGGATTTCATCCAAGACGTCAAATTTATTGGTATACACTTGTCCATAATACCCTCTGTTATCCTTGGACAAGTTACTGGAACATTACTGAGCTTTGGTTTCCTCATCTATGAAATGAAGGTATTGAAATTTCTACCTCGTAAGTTGTTGTGAGGATTAAACAATCATTTAGGTGGAGTGTTTTTCAAAGGTTCTGGCATATAGCATGTATTCACCTGCTCATTATTATTATTGATGGCCTCACCACATTCCAGTTACCTGCCAAAGACATGTACTGAAAAGTGTTTGAATTCTATTTCTTAATAGCTAAAACCTGGCCACATTGGATATTGTCAAAAGCATCATTCTGAGACTTTAAGTTTACAAATTGCTGTTCTGTTTCTAGAGTTAAACTTGCTTCAAAATTTATTTGAGAACATTTTATACTCTTATGGAACAGAGTGCCCCAGGGCTCTGATAGTCTATAATTTCTTAAATAATCCATTCATTCACTCATTCAAGGAGTGCTTACCATGTGCTTTCACTGTGGGATAGAAAGAGGAATGAGACCGTACTCCTGCCCTTGAGACTCTCAAAAGCTAAGGTCCAGCCCCAAATGTGTTTTTGAATTATTTGATCTTTGCCACGAGCCATGAAATATGGGATTTTATGACTGCCCCATTGATTAGTGGATTGCTTACAATCTTTGGAACCAGGCAGGCAAGAATGTCACCCTGCCCTTGCCACTGACTGCTTATGTGACCCCTTGGAAATTTCCTAACCTCGCTGAGCCTCCATTGCCTCATCTAACATGATGGGTGCAATAGTACAAATATTGAGGGATCAAATAAATCCAGGCTCCATGACAGGCACCCATAGATGGTGATGGTGATAGTGATGGTAATATTGGTGATGGTGATGATGGAGAATATAAGGAAGGTAAGCCTTAAAAGATAATTTCCTAACTAGTTGTTTTGTTTTGTTTTGTTTTTTTGATAGAGTCTCACTCTGTCGCTCAGGCTGGAATGCAGTGGCGCAGTCTCGGCCCCCCACAATCTGCCTCCTGGGTTCAACCAATTCTCCTGCCTCAGCCTCCTGAGTAGCTGGGATTACAGGGGCATGCCACCACACTCGGCTAATTTTTGTATTTTTTGTAGAGATGAGGTGTCACCATGTTGGCCAGGCTGGTCTTGAACTCCTGACCTCAAGTGATATGCCCACCTCAACCTCCCAGAATGCTGGGATTACAGATGTGAGCCACTGCGCCCGACTGTAACTAGTGTTTTTAAAGAGGTAAACTAAGGCTTCATATTTGAAAGAGAAGATCTCATTACAAATATCTTTTGTCTCAAAACTTTATGTCATATGGTTTTACATTGATTATGGCACAACTGACTTCCAGAATCCTCTATAACGAACCAACAAAGCCACTGTCTTCAGAGTTCTTTGATGCTGTTTTTGAGGACACAGCACCCTTCATAAGAGTGCTTCTGCTTGACTGATAAACAGGCCAGGAAGGCACAGTTGGGAGGCGACCCTGTGTGCAACTGAGGAAGTGGATTGGGGCTTCCGCTCAAGAAAGAGGTTTGGCAGATTCTAAGGAGAAAAGAGCCAGGGGCACTACGAGTGTTTTCTGGGTATGATTTACTTTCAATAAGGCGTGTGTCTACATAGTTAAAAAGGGAAATATACACACAATATTTGCAATAAACAGATTCAACAGCTATTATATGAGAACCTGTTGTGTGCTGGGTCAATGCTGGGTATGGAATTAGGAAATCACACAGACCTGGTTACTGCCTCGGAGAATCCATGGAGACAGACATACTTCAAGAGCAAAAGTAGTTGGTGGGGGGCTATTATGGGGGTCTGGCAGAAGTGTGCATGGGACGTATTGGGGAGGGAGGGAGGGCCCAGACTACCTTGGGGAGTGATCATGGGGAAAGATCTTCATAGGACATGACATTTGTGACTTTGGACAAGCTACTAAACCTCACTGAGCCTCAGTTTCCCCACTTGTAACTTTAAGTCATATTTTCTACCCGGTGAAGATTAAATGAATGTCTTAGCTGCTCGCAGAGTGGCTGCTGGGCACATAGTAGGTGCTCAACAAGCCCCCATACTGTCCTCTTCCCCAACACACAGATCCCTGCTCTCCTCACCACACATTAGTCACTGGCTGAGAAGAGAAACTTTCTTTTCAGTTCCCTGAAATTAAATAGACAGCTCCCATCTTTTCTATAGAAAGTTCATGCTTCCCATGTTAGCTAATCTGAAGCGATGCGGCCCACAGTGTGGCTGCTCCCGCAGGAATGCTCTTCATCAGCCTTCAGTGACGTCGGGGGTACATGTTTCTCTTCTTTTACCCACTGTTGAACTTGTTTTTGAAAATTTACAAAGTGATTGCTGTGGCAGGTACAATGTGAATCCTGAGCTAGTCACATGGGAATCGGGCACGTTGTTCACTCAGCTTCACTGAAGTAACAAGAACACGTGGCTCTTCCGAGGGCCGCAGCAAGTGTGCCTTCTGAATGCCAAATTGCAGTTCTGTGTTGGAGGCTTTGGAAGCCACATGGATGCTCCTGGAGACCCAGCACCGTCTCTTCTCATTCCAGTGCCCAGCGGCCTGATAATTTGCCACCTGGTTTTCTTTCAGAAGGAATTTACCCCAAAGGCGTAGTTATTCATTCAAAATTATTCATACGGTCTCTCAGATGAAAATATTTAAGGTTTCCTGGTGAGAAGAAAACAGACATCACTCTAGGTCCCCAGAAGAAGCCGTTTCTGAAGTGTTTGAATGAGTCACTTGTTGGAGGAGAAAAAAAGTCAAATTACTTACACGTGATCCTGTGTTAAAAAGAAAGACTGAATAATTCTAGGAAAGGAAATTCTTCTCGGCACCAGGGATGCTATTTGCTGTGGTTCAGGAGCTGAGAAAAGATGTAGCTAATTATAACATATATGTAGGTTATATTTGGGTGTAGAACAAATACATAGTCCTTGTTGTCTGAAAGGCCTGAATTTGAGTCAGTTTAACCACTTATTTGCTATGTGACTCCAGGCAAGTTACTAACCTCTCTGCACCTCAGTTTTCTCCTCTCCAGTAAGCATGAGCCAAAGTCTCTTTCTACCCCATAGGGTCAGTAGGGGGATTAAAAGGGAATTAAATGAGCTCCTCTATGTGGGGGGCCTGGCCCACAGAGAGTATTCCATAAATATTGGCTATGTTGGGGTGACTGCTTTTTCGCCTTAGGAAAACCTGATTCAACGCCAGTCACAGCTTCATGCTAACTAGTGTGGCTTCCAAAGTTGACAAGTGATGTAATATTACCTATGTCATAGAGTATTTATAAGAATTCTCAGAGAGAGAGATGATATTCATATTAAATATTAATTAATATTTATTATATGCCTGATTATCCATGCAAAGCTTTTCAAACGTTGCCTTGACCCTCATTACAGCCTTGGAGTAGGTGTGGTAATTATTATAGATGAGGAGAGCACGTGAGCTTCCCAAACATGCACCTCTTCTCACCCACAGCAGAGCACAACTGCGGCCCGGGCCTCTCCTGGGGACTTTCTATTCTTCTCTTTTATTCCACACCACAAGTATATGGCCTTGATATCTGTATGCCCATTCTGCAGGCAGGGAGACATAGTAAAGTCATAAGGTGCTGAGAGGCCAGTGGGACCTCTTCCACTCCAGGTCTGCAGCCCCGTTCACTCCAGCACCACTTCTTCCCCGAATGAGACACAGAGTTGCCCTTCGCCCTCAGGCTGTTAGGCTTCCTAGAGCCCCAGGAGTCCGTGGTGGGAGCAGATGCTCACAGAGGAGGGTGTGTGCCCCTCCGAGGGCCCATCTTTATCATGTCAGAGGTGAGTTCCTGAATCTGAGAGGAAAGGGGAGCACAACTGGGGGTGGTATTCAGGCAACTTCAGCATTAGGCATGGGGTGCCACCCAGAGAGGCCACGTGATGGGCATTGGGGATTTACAGCTTAGATGGTGACATGCAAGCCCCGAGAAGCCAGAGGAGCGCCTGAGAGCTGGGAGGGAGGAGGGTGGAGGTGGAGCCTCTTGCTTCCACCCATGTTGGAACCTAGGTCTTCCTTTCCTATCTTCCCAGCACACAGCTGAGACTGCACACTGAGGTGGGTGTAATGACTATGGCGACATCAGTAAACTTAGTTGCTCCTTGAGGACAAGTCCCATCTGCAATTTAGCCCTACCTCCCCCTCCCCCGCACAGTGGTTCTGTGTCTGGGAGAGTTTGAGGACAAGAGGACAATAGGAAAAGGAGAGGCGGCAGGGAGGGGAAGGAAGGAGGCTCAGTGAGGCGGCACAGAGGGAAGGACCCAGTGGTCGAGCTTGGGGCACAGGCAGAGGTTCACTCCAGCCAGGGTCAGGCGCTGGGTTGGCCTCAGGACAGGTCCAGGTGGGGCTCCAGGGAGATGTCCCCACCCAGGTTGCTTGGGCAGGGTCTGAGATCCAGATGGCCGTGGCTGCTGTGGCACGCTCCTTGGCAAACAGAAGCCACACCCGTGGCATGCTTGTGAGGCCCTACCGTTCTGCTGAGGCAGAGCTGGTCTTGAGCCTGAGGAGCCCATGCTACCACAGCAACTGGGTACAGTCCAGTGTTTTCTGTGTCCAACCTGGCTTCATGGGGCCAGAGGGTAAGAAGAAAACAGACATCACTCTAGGTCCGCAGAAGAAGCTGTTCGATCTTTGGCAGTAGTCTCTATCACCCTCAGACTGGCATCTTCAGATCCATCTTGGAGACGATATACCCTCTGGAGCCTTTTCTTTCTAGCACACCTGTCCCCTGGCTGCTGGGGCAGCCTGGACCTGCCGGTGCGTGTCAGTGCATGCACACTCACGACACGCCTGACACCCTATGAAGTCACACCGCTGCACCCTGCCTAGGTAATAAGGACCTTGCATGGTTGGTTTTTTTTTCTATCTCCAAATACTGAGCATTTCCCTAAAGACATTCAAGGAGGGTGGATCACCCATCTTTCCCCAATCAGAGTGGCACACTGTGATGCAGCACACATGGAAATCAAGGGCAAAGCTGGGGAGGCTGCCATGGGGGGAAGGCAGAGTCTGGAGTGACACTGGGTTCCAGTCCCAGCTACAGGACACAAACACAGACCTGGCCTGAAGCGTCCCCATCCCATCTCCTGTCTGTGAAGTGGAGATGGTAATAATGGTACCTAGGTATAGAGCTCCCATCTGTAAACTTACCATTGATAAATTGCTTAGAACAGGCCCTGGCCCAGAGCAGCATGCAGCAGGTGCACCTGTTCCTACGTGCATACTCATAACTGAAGCTGCAGCAATGACCAGAACTGCTCTCATCTGATGGTCACTGACAGAGCAGTGGGCCGTAAGGAATCCTCCACCCCTTCCTTTCTCACTGTACAAGGGTCAGGGACAGACTTTGAGGTCCCACCAGTTGGTGGCAGGTTTGGACCCAGATCTCAGGCCCCAGCTTCCAGAACCAGGTTCTGTGCACCTCTCCCCACACACGGAAACAGCTACCTTGCCCATTTAGTAAATTAAACTTCAAAATCACTGTGGCTGCAAGTGGGCCAGAAGTAAGGGCTCCTCAAAGGAACTTTAAAACAGGTAGAGCTGGGGCTGGCTTCGCTTTGACACAGCCCTTGAGAAAGGCTGAGGGGGTGAGGATGGGCAGAGTCTGTCTTGTGAGCTGAGCCTTTCTGAAGTGGGAGCTCAAACAGCATGTGACCAGGAAATGGCTGGCCCACCAAGAACTAAAAATAAACGGCTGTAATGTTGCCAACCGTCAGGGCAGGCGGGGAGGGTGCAGAGAGCTCGGGAGCAGAGCAGTGCCCAGCGGGCACCTCCTCACAATGAAAAAAGAACCGCATGCCGGCAGACAAGGTGTTTCACGTGTCACTAATGTGGAAGTAATAAACCACGATTGCACTGTCAGGCTGCCCTTTCTGAAGGGCTTCATATTCTTTATTTCATTTAATTTCATTTTCCAAGGCAGGTAAAGCCATCCTCATTTTCATTTTACAGGAGAGAGAACAAGCTAGGAGTGGTAGAGCCAGGATTAGAATTCCAAATCAGCTGTATTAAGCTGTGTTCTCAGTGTCTAGGTTTCTCCCCTGTGAGAGATAAAGGGAGAAATTAAAAAGCAAATGGAGGACCCAAACCTTGCATGGGATCCTCAGATGCAGTCACAACTCCCTGGCAAGTGCGTTGGGTACACTACACATATTTAGTGCTTGTCTGGGCATTTGAGAATGAAGCTGTGCCTGGAGTCCCTCCCTGGAGAGCTGGGCTCCCAAGGGCCTGGCTGGTGAAGCCAGGAACCAGACATGCTGGGAGGGAGGCAGCCTGCATGGTAGTCCAGCTCTGCCTACGGCCGGCTGTGCGCCAGCCCTCTCTGTGCCTCCATGTCCTCACCAGCCAAAAGAGGAAACCAACAGTACCTTTGTGATAGACTGGTGTAGCCCAGTTGCTTAGAGGAACACGTGGACGCATACACAGAAGGCACTTGAAATGCAGCTTGAAGGGCAGTTTGCAGTCTCTGGTCCAGGCGGTACAGAAGTGGCCTCTTTGACTGCTGTCTCCGAGTGTTCTGTGGCTTCTGCCCTGGCTGTGGAGGTTAGCACTGCTTACTGGAGAAGGAGAAGCCCTGGGGAGGCCTCCACCTGGTCCCTCAAAGCTTCTCAACCCCACCCTAAACAAAGCCGGCACCCCCAACACAGTGGCTCTGACAAGACACAGCAGCAGGGGAGAAGCCCAGTTTGCCCAGTGGGCCCCGGAAAGCGAAGCAGTCTGGTCATCAGCACCCCCAGAACTCCCTCCCAGGCGGTAGGCCCCTTGCTAGTGCGAAGGGTCCTGATGGCCACGGAGAATTGTAGGTTCTCTGAACACAGCAACTGGGGCCTCTGCTCTCCACATCCGTGTGGCACCTTGCTCATAGCAGCTGCTCAGTGAAGGCTTGCAGAATTACAAGGCATTTCACAGAAATGACAATTTCTTTGGATATGCTCAAGTTCACACTCGTGAATCCTGTATGTGTGGGTATGAATTTGGCCTGGAGGATGGGCCCTGTTTAAAGAAAATCAAATAACGCTTGCCGAGCTGGAAAAATCCATGACTTCTGTGCTAATAATTTTTTCCATGGATCACCCCATTTAATCCTATGGCAGCAGAGCGAGGCAGGCAACGTCCCTATGGAGGAAACAAGCTCAGAGATGCTGCGTGATTTTTTCAAGCTCACACACTCATCAGGGGGCAAAGTCAGACTGAAATTCTTACACTCTTGCACGTTGCTACAGTTTTAACTTTTGGGAAGATGCTTTGGGGTGCAGAGCCGCAGGTTCCATCAGACCAGCCCCCCAATCAGTGTTATGACTCTGAGCAGCCTGGCATGGGGCACAGCCCCCAGGCGAGTGGCCCTGGTGTTTCTGCATCATCTGACAGAAGTGCTGCAGCGGCTCCAGGAATAGCTTGCGACGCGCAGTCTGTCGGGGGTGCCGTGCCAGCTCCTCACCTCGTCTTCTGCCAAGGCTCTGCTAGGAGATGCTCTGACTCCCAGAGGTGGTGCCTGAGCCTGGCCAAGGGACAGAGCCAGCATCAGGGCTGACTCCAGGGGGAGAACAAGTTCCTTTCATCTTCATTCCTCAGCACCCGTGTGCCCTGTGTAGCATGGTGTGAGCCCAGAGGGGTTGGTTCCCTGTTGACAACAGGAGCTTGGCCCAGAGAGTTCTGTTATGTGAACCTGCTGGGCAGAGGCAGAGTGGCCTGGCCCACTGTTTGTACCTGTGTGACCAGGACAGTCACTTGACCTCTCTGAGCCTCAGATTTCTCATCTGTATGTTAGGCCTGAGGCTTCCTATGGAAATGTTAGCTCATAGGACCCCACACAAACTCAGTGTCCCATAAACGGACGCTTCCATCCCTGTGTGGCTCTGCCCTTCCCTCCCGTCCGCTTTCCTTTGCTTTCCTTTGAAATCTGTGTGCACATCCAGCGTCCTCCCTGCTACACCACTGGCTTCCTTTCTCCAATGCAGAAAACCAAGCCATCTAAGCAGGGCCTGCCCGCAAAGACAGTCAGTGTGAGAGGCAAGGGCCAGCTGCCTCCTCCCCAGAGTTGTGGAGAAGTGCTGGATCATTCAGGCCCCATAATCATAATTATTTCTTTCCTTAGTTATTGTGTAGATGCCACCAGACTGAAAAAATCACTTAAAGGTTTTATTCAGTGGAAGGTTTCTTACCAAAAAAGGAGGATCATCTGAAGGCCAAAGGGACCGATTCCAAGGACCCTGTGTTGAGTGAGGGAGAAGGAGCTGGGCTGATCTGAGCAGGTGGGAGCTCTACATCAGACCCCTCCTTCCTCCCAGTCCACACAAGAACCAAGAATCTCTGAAGTCGTCGGGATCCCTGGGCTCAAAGCATCTCTATAAAGTGGCACTGCTTCTGTGAATTACATTCTCTCTTCCCTTCCTTGGAAAATGACCTCTAAGCAGGTGAAGGTGCAGGGAGACAAAAGAACTTGCCCACAGCTGAGATTTTTAAATGACTGCGGGTGAACACAGATATCCCTCTTGAGCACGTGATTCAGAAGAGACACACTCACCTCCACTGGGCATCTACTGTGTGCCAGGCACGGTGCTGAGAGCCTTGGTCACATCAAGTGTGGTAGGGGACCAAGGGAGGGGTAAGGACAGTCCCGGAGAGGTTGGAGATGTTAGCCAGGGTCGCACATAGCAGAGAGAAGGACTGAGAGCTGCCTTACTCTGTGTGTCTCAGTTGCTGGGGTCACACAATAGGAGAGCTGGTTTATAATAATGGATGCTGTTAGAAATAGCTGCCAGGGCTGGGCGCGGTGGCTCACGCCCGTAATCCCAGCATTTGGGAGACCGAGGCAGGTTGATCACTCGAAGTCAGGAGTTCGAGACCAGCCTGGCCAACATGGCAAAACCTCATCTCTACTAAATACAAAAATTAGCCAGGCATGGTGGCATGCACCTGTAATCCCAGCTAGCTACTCAGGAGGCTGAGGCAGGAGAATCACTTGAACCTGGGAGGCAGAGGTTGCAGTAAGCCTAGATCACACCACTGTACTCCAGCCTGGGCGACAGAGCAAGATTCTGTCTCAAAAAAGAAAAAAAAAGAAAAAGAAGGAAATAGCTGCCAGGAGCCCCCAGAACATCCTGACCCGTGAGGGTCATGTTTACAACTTACAGCCAGTGCACTTTTGCGCATTTTCAAGAATGATATTTTTCTCCCTAACAATTGCTTGTCATGATATGATAAATCAACCAATTCTCCTATTGTTTTTTATAACACATATCTGATTTTTAAAGGCCCTTTAAAAGAGCAAGAGAGAAGAGAAAATTACAGGTGACTTCCCCCATTCTCCTCGCTTGGTACAGCCGAATTGTTCTGAAGGGAGACTGGCAGTTTGTCAGCACTAACAACGGAACGCACCGTTGAATTATACAAGGCTCAGGGGCTGCTCTAAGAGGGCCAGGCCGACCTACGCTTCCGTCTGGCTTGAAAAACTTCTAGCTATTGCCTTTTTGCAAGCTTTTTCACATCTCCAAGCTTCATTCATGTATTTATTCATGTATTCAGTCTATAATGTATTAGCTTGATGCCCAGTTACCAACACCAGACATGGTGCGAGGCACAGGAGATGCAGCTGTGAACAAAACAGACACAAGCCCCTGCCCTTGGCAGACCATGAGCAGCAATAAATGACTTTAGGGTATGTCCATTGGAGATAAATGCCACAAAGCAAAATAAAACCTAGGAGGAGGAGGGTGGGGCAGTGGGGGCAGGGAGCCACGCTCAAGCTGCTGGCCCCACTGAGAAAGTGGTAGTTGAGCAAAGACCCAAAGGAGGCAAGGAGGAGCCTCACAGATGACTAGGGGAAGAGGGGGCGGCCAATGCAAAGGTCCTGGGGCAGGAGGGTGCCTGGCTCATGAAGAACAATTGGGAGACAGGAGTTGAGGTGAGAGGAGGGCACCATAGGAGAGGAAACAGAGGTGGTGTGCAGCTGGCCACACAGGGCCCAGAGATCCTCAGTTTTCTCCTCTAAAAAACAGGAACAGAAGCCCCCAGGCAGCTGCCGTACAGATTTGATGAATAACATCAGCCAAGTACCTACGGGTGTGCTGGGTTCCCCACCAGTGTGAGCAAGTGTGCGTTCCTTCCCGGCGCTCCCGTATTAGCAATCCGTTTACAAGGTGTTGATGACGCATGGCTGAACACGACTGGGTCAGGAGGACCCTGAGCTTGGATTCAGATCTACCCTGGTTGGGGTCAAGAAATACTCTCTCAGAGGAAGGTCCCCCAGCTTCGTGACACTGTCATGGCTTTGTTCATTGTCCCCAAGGCTCTTTGGGTGCTTTTTCTTTTAGGGAGTTCAATGAAGTGTTTCTTTCTCTGGTGTAGTCAATTCACTTGGAGTTAAATTTCCTGCTGGAGTTGGCAACTGGACATCTAGCTAATCTCAGTGGTCTTTGAAAGCGGAGAGTTCCAGAGCTAAGTCATCAATTTCTTGAAGCCAGAAGCCATCTCACTGGTTATATACATATTTGTGTGTATGTGTGCATGTGTGTCTGTGTGTATTATATATTATATACAGGTGCTGGGATATGCCTAAGGCAGTTTCTAATATAAAAATTAGAGCTCAATAAATATATATAGATTGCTGCCTTCCCAACTGAGCCAGCAGTTACCACAATAATGCTGTATAACAAATACCCCCGAAACTGAACGCCTAAAACAACAACTGATGCTTTCTCCTGTGTCTGCAGGTCAGCTATTTTAGACTGGGCTTGGCTGGGTGTGGCTCCAAGCCTCAAGTTGGTTTAGCTCTCTCCACGTGTCTCTCAGCCTCCAGCGACAGTGGGCTGGAAGAGTCATGTTCTTTTTGAGACAACATGAGGATGGTGATGCTTTTTAAAGTCTGCACTCAAACTTTCTTGCCATCACTCTGTCCACCTTCCATTGACCAAAGCACGTCACATGGACAAGCCCAACATTTATTTACAGGATGGGGACAGTGGGGACAGGTATTCCTTGCCTGGTGGGAGGACCTGCAGGGATGTGTGGCAAGAAGCATGGATGGAGGAGGTCTTCCCAGGAATACGAGGGCCCCTCCTGCTACTGACCTAGGCCTGCGTCATCAAGGGTAGCAGCCATAGTGGTTTTAGATAGTATGTAGGCAATCACTTTTTCCTTATGTATATGTATTTATTTTACGATTTCTATATCAGTTAGGAATTCAGTTTGGCTGCTAGAAATAAAGACTAGTTATAACAGTCGACTACACAAGAAGAAGGTTTATTTCTTTTCTGAAAAGAAGTATGGAGATGGGCCACGCCTGTGTTTGAAAAGGTAGGTTGTATTGTGATTCAGGTATGGTAAGGCCAACACATCAGGAGAGGCTGCCGTTGAAAAGAGAGTTTGTTCTTCTCAGTTCCCAAGAGAAGGGGCCACAGCATGCCACAGGGACATGTGGGGAAGCACCAGGACTGATCGGAGGCAAAGGGAACAAAGAGAAAAATTGGAAAAGAATCTTTATTGTGGTTTCCATGGGAAGGGATGGGTGAGATGGGGTGAGCAGGCTTAGAATTAGCCAGTTTGAATAATTTTGTGGACTCTGGGGTGTAGGGGCTGTCTGGCGTCTGGCCCTGGGGTGATGAAAGCAGAGAAATATTGGCCTGGAGTGGAGGTGTGGGCTCTGGACCAGTTAATTTGCATAGGAAAGATGTGCTTCCCTGTAAGACCTTTACTATCTAGTAATTGGCTAGCCCTAGAACAGGTCATTTCCCCAGTCAGCAAGGCCTTAGATCTCAAAATATCAGAATAAAAAGACATACTTAATGCTTGGGATAACGGCTCCATTATTTTATCAAGAAACCAACTTCTTCTATCTGCTGCCCAACCTTTAGAGCACCCAACTTCATTTACCTCTTTGCCCAAGATGGCTGTAAGAGTTCCAGCCATCACATTACATTCATGTTTCAGACCTAAAAAGTGATACCTATCTTCCACTTAAGAAGCCTTTCTGGAAGTTCCATCTATCCATGTCATCCTGTATCTCAGTGGCCAGGAGTTAATCCCATAGCCACACGGATTGCTCGGGAGGCTGGGAGGTAGAGTGCTCTGCCCAGGCACATTGCCAGTCTGAATAGTATCAGGTTTCAGTTACTAAGAAGAAAAGAGAGAGTGGATATTGGGTAGACAAATGGCCATCTCCACCAGTTACTCTGTGTTTACAGGAAGTGACAGATTTTCTACAAACAATAGTCATAGAACGTGTCTTTGATAAATACATCAATTTAAGGGGGCGAGGGAACGTGAGTATGTAATTAAGAAGTATATTAGGTAAATAATAATATAGGTGGTGTGTGAAGATTGGGTGACTCTGCTCCATATGTTTGGGGAGATAGAAGGTTGGATGCATTCTCTAGGGCCTGCAGTGGGGCCACTTGTCCTGGTTCGGAACAACAGGCACATGTGCCAGTGTCCTGGTGGCACTGAGTCTCGCCGCGGCATGTGGTCCCCCCTTGTGACCATGCACCTCCCACCCACATGCATTCAGAGGCAACCTTCTCCTTGTCCTTGTCACTGAAATATCCATTGACCTACAACTGGCATATTGTGTCTCCCATGTCTGGGGGCCTGCAGCGGTGGATTGCTGGGTAGGGGAGGGAGCTGAGACCCCAGAAGGGAGGCTGGGTGGGAGAGGCATGTTATTCTTTTTTGTTGTTGTTGTTGTTGTTGTTGTTGTTGTTGTTGAGACGGAGTCTTGCTCTGTCGCCCAGGCTGGAGTGCAGTGGCCGGATCTCAGCTCACTGCAAGCTCCGCCTCCCGGGTTCACGCCATTCTCCTGCCTCAGCCTCCCAAGTAGCTGGGACTACAGGCACCCGCCGCCTCGCCCGGCTAGTTTTTTGTATTTTTAGTAGAGACGGGGTTTCACCGTGTTAGCCAGGATGGTCTCGATCTCCTGACCTCGTGATCCGCCCGTCTCAGCCTCCCAAAGTGCTGGGATTACAGACTTGAGCCACTGCGCCCAGCCGCATGTTATTATTTATGAAGCTGTGAGCAATGTTTAAACCCTTCCATTTCTTTAAACACCCTCTTCCTCCTTCTACAAGAACATTGAGTCTAGCTAACGTGAACACTTTCATCTTTGGTTTTTCCCTTGTTCCCAGGTCACAGCAGCTAATGAGAAGTGAAATCATTTGAATTCAGGTTTTATCTTCTCCTTTTCTCTCTGGGGTTGAGCAATGCACGGGGCATCCCCTAGTTGACGAGGCTGTGTGGGCAAAAAGAGTAGCCCCCGCATTGGCAAGGACCTTTCCCCCAGGGATGCCACAGCTCGTGACTGCAGAACCACAAAAAGCCAAGAGACAAACATGAAACATCCCTAGCATCTCGTGGAAACCCATGTCCCTCCCACACAATCTCTTCGCTGAGGCACTAGGTGAATTTGAAAGGGAATGCCACGTACCTAGGGAGCACTTCCCTCTAAAGAGCCTGGGACACGTTGGCATGAGCACACACACCTAGAAATACAGCTCCCAAGACGCATACCCCACACCCCTCTCTGATGACATTCTCGCTCTCTGGTTTGGTTTTCTTGGCAGCTGAGTGGGAGGCATATGGGGAGGCCACTGAGGCCTGGGTGGAGATCCAGTGTGAAACCTACACTTTCTTGCCCTCCGACAAGAAAAACCCGTCCTCCTGCCCGACCCAGCCTCGGGAGCACATCTGTAGGCGCCCCCAACTGGGACCAACAGCCTGAGTGGTGAGAACAGATCTAGCGGCTGTGGATCCCGGCCTGCCAGCCCCCTCTCCTCTCTGTGCCTCAGCATCCACCCTGGAGAAATGGACACAGGCAGTACTGCTGCCTAGTGGGGCCGTTGCAAGTACTCATCCAGTTAATGTCGGTGAGGGGTGAGGCCCTGTGTAGAGTTGAGGCGCGTGGAGCAGAAGGGGAGGCCACTGCCTGAAGAACGGCTTGCAGTCTTGGAAGGCACTGGTGTGGAGCTTTTGATAGATCTGGTTTTTTTTTTTTTCTTTCTTTCTTTCTTATTTTGCCTTTTATGGTTGTGGGGGTGACAGCAGGACTGATTCCCTAAAAGGGAGAGATTTTCTCACTTAGTCTAAGCACCTCCTTCTTTCCAGGGGAACTGGGAGTGAGATTGGTGGGGAGTGGGTGGCAGTGCTTGGCAGGTCGTGACCTCTGAGTTCACAGAGGGAAGCCCCTGCCAAGGAGGAAGCTGGAGAGTGAAGCCGGGGCCTGAGTCAGTGGGAGGCTGTGGCCTCCTCTGTAGAGTGCAGTGTCAGGCCCCAGCGGGCCACCACCCAAAAGTGATCAAAACAGAACAGGGTGCCAACAGAAACAGCTACTGCAGCTACAGAATGGGCTAGGAGTGCAGGGCGCTGAAGGCTGTGATGAGGCTGGTGGGAGGAAGTGACCCCTGAGGAAGACAAGGCTCACATCTGGTGCCTCCCATGCCAAGTCAAGGGTGGGAATGGAGACCCATCACCAAGGACGTGTGTTGGGGTCCTATGGGATCGGGGGAGACCTGCCTGTGCTCTGGACCAGCCTCCTTTGCCATCTCTAGTCGTGTGGCCTTGATTCAGTCATCGGGCTGTTTCTGAGCCCAGTGCAGAAGGAACATTTGTAGATGGAGCATCTCCTGCTCCCCTTGCCCCCTGTAGACTGTGTGCCGACCTTATTAGTGTGGCCATTTTAAGCGAGGAAAGTGAAGGCCACAGAGGTTATGTTGTCTGCGCACAGCTACCTAATCACAGAGACAAAGCTCAGGCCCTGGAGTGCCTGATGCTGATTCGATGAGGCAAGGTCTGCAGAAGCGCCCAGGACGTCAGTTGACATGCTGGTAGAATCCATGGAATGTGACTGCGGGAACAAAGAGCTATGCCAACTTGGAAACCCGTGGGCAAGGGCCATTTTGTGCCGGGACAGATGACCTCACACCTAACCCCTGAGAACATCCCTGGGTTCTGAGAGTACGTTAAAAACCGGTCACATCAAGGACCCAGCATCAGCAGGGAAAGGGCACATTATCATCAATATGGTCTGCTTCGGGTGAAGGGAATTCATTGTTCACACCTGCAGCCCCTCACCTTTCCGGAACACTCGCCATCCTGGTTGCAGGAGAGTGACTGAGTGATAGGCTCCTAGAGACGCTGGGGAGGTTGCTCTGCAGCTTTCCCTGTGTCATTACTTCTCTTCTGGCTTCTTGTTTTCTTTTGGGGCTTCTTTTGTATTTACACCTTTGACTATTGTGTCTCCCATTTTTGTAATGATTCCTCTTATAGCCTCCTGTCCATACGAATCAGGTGTTCCTTTTATAATACAACAGTAGAAAATCTTTTTTTTTCCCCCTGTGCAGGACCATTGACTCAGAAAAAAAATCAATCAAGGGCACAACAGAATGACTAAATGGAGCGTAATTTCTTTCCCCTCTTAGAAAAATATAGCCACTGCTGTGCACATTCACTTTAGATTAAAGCAGGAAAACTCTCCCTGACAAACCCCATGCTAGGTACATTTCAGGTTGTGGGAAGAGATGGTAAAGCAGCCTGAAAGTGGTGGAAGGTGAAAGACCCAGGGCTGGGGAAGCTCAGCCGGTTTTGCAGAAAGGGTCAGTTATTGGTCTGTGGATTTTGGAAAGGCTCCATCTGCCACCGTTTTCCTTTAAATGCTCACTCGACCAGGGATGCCATATCTCTGCTTGCTCACTAAAGGGATCCGCCACATGTGTACAGAGAGATAAACCTCATTATCATGAAAAGTTGGGAACAACTCACATGCCCATGAGCACAGGAAGAGTCAGATAAACTAAGGTACTGTCATCCTTTGCCATGATTAAAAAGAAGGAGATAGGTCTATAATTCTGCCTATGGAAAGGCCTCCAAGACCTGTTGTTAAGGGAAAAATATAAAGTGCTGTTTATGGAAAGAAAAAGAAGACCATAAAACAAAATGACAGCCTGGCATGGTGGCTCACGCCTGTATTTCCAACACTTTGGGAGGCTGAGGAGGGGGTGGATCACTTGAGGTCAGGAGTTCGAGACCATCCTGGCCAACATGGTGAAACCCCATTTCTACTAAAAATACAAAAATTAGCTGGACGTGGTGGTGGGTGCCTGTAATCCCAGCTACTTGGGAGGCTGAGGTAGGAGAATTGCTTGAACCTAAGAGGTGGAGGTTGCAGTGAGCCGACATTGGCCATTGCACCCCAGCCTGGGCAAGAGTGAAACTCCATCTAAAAAAAAAAGTGACACAGAGCTGAGACATGAGTGTGAGTGTGTAGGAAAAAGTCTAGAATACACATCAGAGTGAGAGAATTGGTCACCTGAGGAAGTAGTGAGACTGCGTTCATGTATTTTGTTACTTTAAATAACAATTTGTAAAGCAGTAGACGCAGTGCATGTTAACCAAGCATCATTCACGGCTTTTCACCTGCCACAGTGCTTGACCTCTGAAAGGCTGACTGTGAATTGGAAAGCCCAGATGCCCATCATGGTAGAACCACCCTTTTGGCCAGAGCCACAGATTCTAAAATGAAATTCTCTGAGGGGCGGTTTCAATCAAGCCAAAGGTTGGTTGGTTGGTTGGTTGGTTTTTGCTCTAGTACATCTGTGACAGTAACCAGTTAACCAATTAGCTACAGCTGTGTAACAAACCACCCCAAAACTTACTGGCTTCAGACAACAGCCATTTATCTAGCTCATGATGCTTCAAGCCAGTGCGTGAGTCTGGGCTCAGGTGGGCAGTTCTCTCATCTCAGCTGGGCCCCTCACACGTGTGTGGTCAGCTGCAAGTCGCACGGCAGCTCTGTGTCTGGGAATCATCTGGCTGCTGGCTGAGGTGACAGATGCAAGAAAGGTGGCTGGGATGTGTCTCTGATCACCCAGTCGATTAGCCTGGGCTTATTCACCTGGTGGCAGCAGGGTTTCAAGAGCCCAAGCAAAAGACGCAAGACCTTTCAAGCCCAGGCTCAGGCCTGGCACAGCATCACCTTTGCTGCATTGTGTTGGTCCGAGCAAGTCACAAGCACAGACTCCAGCCTTGCTGGGAGGAGCTGCAGGGCACTTTGCAGAGGGGCATGGACAGGGGCAAGGGGAAGGAGGAGGGAGAATTGAAGCCATTTTTGCAGTCAGCCTACTGAATGACTGAGAGCAATGTGTTTCAGAGAAGGCAACAATGGCGGAAGATAATGAAAACCATTCCTGGGAGCTATTTCTGATCACTGCTTTTCTCCATTCCAGGGATGTCTCAGTGGTAGTGGTGGTTGTCTTGATGCTGTAATCCAGACCCCTAGAAACACCACTGCTCTGGCAGAGCTTTGCCAGATCAGTGATCCTCACCTCTGGTCCCTCCACACACACAACTCATTCATTTTCACATCCTCAACTGCCAACCTTGCCCCTGCCACATCCATTTAATGCATGAAGGCACTAATTCCAATTACAGTGGTTTCTCAAGACCAGATATGACTGTGGGCTGATTCAGAGCCAGCTGATTTTGTTTTCATGCTTTCTGTACTGTGCATATGTACAGTTGCATTTTGTAGGTGGGGAAGTCTTTATTTTTTTTCCCCTCATGACAAAATACCAGTTCATTGTAGAAATCTTGGAAAACCCAAAGGACAAAAGAATTAGCCTTAACTCAATTACCCAGAGACAAACAGTACCCCATTTTGTGGCATATCCTTTCAGTGCTGTGTGTGTGTGTGCCAGTGTGTGTTTGCCCGGGAGTGGAAATGACTGAAACCTGTGGTTTGCCAACGGAATGGACATCTGTTCCCTGTGAGTCCCGGAGGGCCTGGCCTCCACCTGCTGTTTGGGGCTTTCTCAGTTTCCTCCACCGCGGTTCTCTCTCCCTCATTTTTGCACTACCCTCTGTTTTTTAATAAGCTGCTTCTGAAGTTAGAGAATGAGAGTGCAGCCTTTGAAGCGTGGTGGGAGAAGATGTGGAGACCATCTTCTTGACTGCGCAGATGAAGAGGCAAGTGGCCTGCCCAAGGCTCCCAGTGAGCTGGGGGCAGAACTGGATCTCAGTTCCTAGCCCGGTGTCCCAGACTACCTTTTATGGCCTCCTTGTCACTCAGATGCCTTCTCCACAGCAAACCCAGAAGAAACGGTGCCCTGATTTCACCAGGAGGCGAACGGGACATGGAAGTAGCTTTCTCAGCAGGGAGCCTATACCCTCACCCCTACAGTCTAGTCCACACACGCGGGCAGAGGGGTCCCTGCAGCCCAAGTGAGACCATGGCCCTCTTCAGCTACCACCCCCTGTGGCTCCCACCTCCCTCGGGGTCAAAGTCAAAGTCCCCAAGAAGCCTGCAAGACCCCCGTGACCTGGTCCCATCTCTCCCTGTCCTTGGCTCCAACTCACTGGCCTCCCCTCTGTTCCCACCTACTGGGCCCATTGGAGTCTTCAAACTTTCTGTCCCCTTTGCGAGGAACATGTGTCCCAAATGTCTGAATGGCTTGCTCTGTCACCTCCTTCTGGTCGTTACTAAAATATCACCTTCTCAGCTAGGCCTCCTCTAAAACAGTAAACCCCCTCACATAACACACATACACATGCACCCCATACCTGCTCCCTCCAGACTACCAGTGGTCAGACCCGCTTTAGATTTTCTGTGTTTCTTGTCTGACCCCCACCATGACAAAGATCTGTGCTCATCTTGCCGACTGCTGAATGCCAAACCCATCCCCCCAGCACACAGCAAGTGCTCAGTGAAGAAAGGATGAGTAAAAGATGGAATGTGGAATGCAGGAGGGCTAGAAGTAAAGGAGTACAAGAGGGCACTACGCACTGTTCCTTTTATGATGAATGGTATCTGAATTTGTAAATTCTAAGTCCTTACAGCAGAAAGCTCTGGGAAATATTTGCTTTATTTCTTTCAATCAGAAAATGGTGTTTATTTGGAGATCTTGGCTGGATCCTGCACTTCCCAAGTTCTAATGAAAATGTTCTTTATTTCAGAGTGATAGGGAGGTTCCAGGATGAAGTTTTCTGATCCAAAGTCAAGACAGTCACTAATAAATAAATAGAAGAGTTGAGAATTTGAATGAATACATGGAGAGTCTGTGGCACGCCAGGCCCTGTGCCAGCCCTAGAGAGGAGTCCTCATTCCAGTGTCGAGAGGCTCAGACTTTGCCCAGATCACAGGCATCTCGACACATTGCCAAACCCAGGCTTCGGCATGCTTAGTAAGAGAGTGATCAGGGTTGTGGACACAGAGAAGAGGGAGCACTCCCTGGGGAAGAGGGCAGAGGGCAAGGTGAGGCTGCACAGAGGACATGCTATCTACAAGGGGTTTTGAAGGTTGAATAGAAGTTTGTGAGGTAGGCAGAGGGGGGCCTCATTCCAAGCAAAGATAATTACATTTGCAAAAGAACGGAGTCACGTGGCAGTGAGAGGTGTGGAGGGAGCTGCACACCACTTGGGGCTGTTGGAGCGTAAACGGAAAGACACTATGTGTATGAGTCGGCTAGGGCCAGCATAACAAAATAATCTACAGACTGGGGGACTTCAACAGCAGGGATTTATTTTCTCACAGTTCTGGAGCTGAAAATCCAAGATCAACATGTTGTCAGGGCTGGTTCCTTTTGAGGCCTCTTTCCTTGGCTTATAAATGGCCGTCTTCTCCCTGTGTCCTCACGTGGTCCTCCCCCTCTAGTGTGTACCTTTGGGTTATAATGGATTAGGGCCCACACATATTAACTTCATTACCTTGTCAAAGACCTTGTATCCATTCGAAGGTACTGGGGGTTAGGGCTTCAGCCTGTGAATCTTGGGAAACAGCTCAGCCCGTAACACTGTAATGGGAATCTCTCTCTCTCTCTCTCTCTCTCTCTCCCCCCCCACTCCCTCCCTCCTCCCTCCTCCCTCTCCCACCTCTGTTGTGTGTTCTGTCTCTCTGGGGAATGATCAAGGACGGAACAATGTCAACAGACTGTCAACAGGGTGACGTGTAACCCTGAGTTGAGAATGACTTAATTCGGATGGTCCTCTGAGTGCCAGGCGCCTCTTTGTGGTGTGGAGGGGAGGCCACCCGAGTCCGGGTAGGCATGCTTTTATGGAAAAATATTAAACCAGCCCTGCCCGTGTTAGTCAGATCCAGTGAGGGGAGTTGCAAGTTGTTTTACAGTTGTTTGGGATTACTTTCAACACTTGTCCTAGAATGCTTCTGAGTCTCTTGCTAATGACTTTTCCTTTACTTAATATCCTACTGTGGCTCCTCCCCACGTGAAATCCCACGTGGACTTGGGAAGAGAGAGCATCTGTCCCCACTCGGCTCATTTCAACACCAGGTCCCGAGTGCCAGGTTGTGGTCAAATCCTGTTCCAGTGGGAGGATCCCCTTCCCTAGGATGTGGCTGAGTCACTTGTTTGTGCAGGCTCAGGAGTCTGGGAGCCACCCCAGGGACCACAGGTGTGGAAGGAGAAGCCCGCTCCAATCACAGTTTCTAGGCGTCACCTTGGAGACAGCCACTATGGAGCTCAAATAGGCGTTACCGTGGAAGCTCGTGTCCCGAGGGAGTCTGAGATTTTCTTTCCCAAGTCTGTAGACAGCCACTTGATGGAAGTGATCGTTCCTGTGCCCATTTGGGTTGGGCTGGACTGGAGACCCTGGGCTCACAAGTCTCCGTTACCTCTTAGCTGCCCTAGAGGGAATCTCTTGTTCTGTGACTTAAGAAACCACAAGCTCTTGTCCTGATGAGTTCTCTTATTCTTGAGAATCTGTGAAGGGCCTGGCACTTTCTAGGTGCTGGAGATACAAAGACACCACAAGGCACCCTGCCCCTAAGGAGCACACAGTCCAAAGGGGGTCTGTAGTAGACTGTGATTATGCCATCCTGTGATAACACTGGAGTTAGACCTCTAGACACACAGGAGAAGGCTGGGGTTTTTTCTAGGGGAGAGACGAGACGTGCAGATGTTCCACAGGGTGAAGGGGTATTCCAGATGGAGCAGGAGTGTGTGCAAGGCCTGGGGTGTGCAGGAGTGCAAGGATGGGTGAGTGGGTGCTGCCTGGAGGCCTGGGATGGTGGCCTTGGGTCACTTCCCCTGAGTCCCAGACCAAACCTCCAGATGTTCCCCATAGCCCATCAAAGAGCAGGCACTGAAGAGGGGACTGAGGAGCTCCTTACGTCCACTTAGGAGGGACAGACACAGCACGAGAGAAGGGAACATAGACAGGGACACACAAAGGCAGACACAGAATGACCCACTTGTGACCCCAGGTGACTCCATCAGCAATCGAGAACAGGGCCAAGTCACTTGTTTGCGCAGGCTCAGGAGTCTGGGAGCCACCCCAGGGACCAGCTTCCTAGACCCCGTTGCCTGAGGAAAATTCAGGAAGGAGGAGGAAGGGGTGGGGTTATCTCCTCCCCAGGCCCACGGACTGAGTGGATCTTGTGGAATGCACTGGGCCGGAGGGAGAGTGGGGGCTGGGGGTGGGGAGAAAGGCTGGAAGGCGGGGGAACCAGCCCCAGTAGACGAGAGGGAGACTTCCTACGGGAGTGGCAGAAGACAGGAAGGATGGCATGCATGGCTTTGGAGGGAGTGAACGCAGAGGGAGATGGAAGAGTGGAATGTGAGCCTGCAGTTCTACCCCCATAAAGACAGGGGGTGCAGCTAGAGGGCCAGGTTGGGAGGGGACATAACTGGTTCCAGACAGGTGGGAAACGGGCGGGTGGGATCCGGAGCCAAATGACACAGAAACCAGCCCAGGGATCACACCAGGGTGTCTTCAAGTGTTCCATGTGGATGAGGCCCCCAGGGCCAGAGAGAAAAGGATGGGCAGGGTGGAGAGGGGAAGATCGTGGGGGTAAAGGGGGACCGCCTGAGGGCAGATGAGGCAGGGTGGATCTGTGAGCCCAGGACAAGAGAGTGCTGTGAGCAGCGCGGAGGGGTCTGCCATCTGCCCAGGAGCCATGAACGGCTTGGAGGCAGCCAGAGCTGTAGGAAGGACGCTGTGCAGAGCTGCCACATTAGAAAACTCCGGGGCCATGGCCGCATGTTTGGGGCTTGTTTTCTGCCTGCAGGAGAGTCCGGAGGATGTGCTCATTCCCGCTGGCCTCAGTTCTGTCCTCACGATCCCCGGCGTTCTCACAGTCTCCTCTTCCCCAGCCCTCCTGGCCGGTGCTGTTGGTTTCTCAATCTTCCATCTCTCCCATTTCCACCTTCCTTATTTCTCTCTGGGCCCCCATCTCCCAAGCTGCTGTCTCATTCTCTTCAGACTCTGTTCTTTGCCTTCACTTCAGTAAAGTCAAAATAACTTTTGTTAACATGGTGCACAAAAATATAAAGTTCCATGGCCAGTCTTGTGAGGGGTCAGTCTGTTGTGCAGCCTTCCCCTTCCATGCCCCGCCCCTG
Organism: Trachypithecus francoisi; assembly: GCF_009764315.1. Taxonomy (NCBI): domain Eukaryota; kingdom Metazoa; phylum Chordata; class Mammalia; order Primates; family Cercopithecidae; genus Trachypithecus; species Trachypithecus francoisi. The sequence continues at coordinate 61,443,671 of NW_022681453.1, forward strand.
TGCCATCTGTCCCCACTTGCAGGGATGGCAGGTGTGACACCAGGACAGAGGCTGGGACTCTTTCAGGGCACAGCTTTGGGAAAGGCCTGTGTAGCCTGAGCAGGACGGCTGCATCCCAGAGGATGGATGGACTCTGCATCAGGAACCCCAGCATCCTGAAGCAGGCTTTCTTTTTTATTATTGTTATTCATATAAATGTATGGGGCACAAGTGCAGGTTTGTTACATGGATATATTGCGTGGTGGCGAAGTCTGGGCTTTTAGTGTACCGTCCCCCGAGCAATGTACATTGTACCTGCAAGTCATCTCTCAATCCCCCACCCCCCATCCTTCCACCCCTCCAGTGTCTGTCATTCCACCTTCTATGTCGATATGTGCACGTTATTTCACTCCCACCTACAGGTGAGGACATTCGGCGTTTGACTTTCTGTGCCTGAGTCATTTCACTTAAGGTAATGGCCTTCAGGTCCATCCACATTGTCGCAAATGACAGGATTTCATTCCTTTTGAGGTCCTAGTAGCATTCCGTGTATAAATGCACCACATTTTCTTTATTCAGCCATCTGTTTATGGACACTCAGGTTGATTCCTGCAAGGATGAAGTATGAAAGGTGGAGGAAGGAAGACTAGCATTTTTGGGGCGCCTACTGTGTGACAGGTGCTTTCACTTGCCTCCTCATTTAACCCTTTCAGCAACCCACTCAGGAAATACCCTGGCCCCTGATGGCGACTTTCATTGATGGGGAAACCAAGGATCATAGTGGTGAAGTCGTTTGCAAGGTCACACAGCTACAAAGTAGCAGCTGGTGTCTGTACCCGGATCTGATGCCATTGCCTGTGTGCTTTCTGCTGCCTGCCAGGGACTCTGCCAATCAGCAAGTGTATGACAGAAGCATATATATTAGTCAAAACACAGTCTCTGTCATCTGTTTCCTAACCCAGTTAGAGGTGATCTTAAGGACGTGGACAGCGTAGTTTAGGATCAAATGGTCTGCAAAGCCTGAGTCAGGTCAGGAATTTGCCTAATTTGACATATTGTTTCCGGCCCTTTGACATTTCCCTTCATTTGGTTCTAAATATACAGTATGGGAGATTTTTTCCTATTAAACTTTTCCTGGGGTGTAAGAGCTCATGGGGTTGCTGATCTCATGGAGCTCTGCAGTTTGCCTCAAGCATTCTTTGGACTTCACAGAGCATCCTGTTATTTTGTTACAGACTTAATTCCTTGATCTCATGCATCCTATCCTGGAAGTATCTAGTGGCAAAAGCCTCTCCCCACTCCGCAGCTGTCACTTATTTATAAGCCAGAGGCACTTTCTGTATATTCAACTTTCATCAGAGAGCTCTGAGAGAAAGGTCTGGCATTTCTGGATGATTCTGGCCAACCCAGAGCTGCACAGAGCCCTAACATTTCATGAGAGAGAAAATCAACAGGTGAATGGCCACTGTGGGCATGACACGTGGCAACATGATCACTAACCCCATAGAACCAGTCTCTTGCCACTCTCTGAAACCCAGATCGTCATCCTGCAGCGTGATACAAAAGGAAGATCATTTTGCTAGATGCCAAGAACTGTAGTTATGACACTTTTTGTCATGCTGTTTCCTCTTATTTATACAGTGGAGAGTAGGATGTTTTCAAATAAACCTTCTAAATATGAAATCCTGAGAATGCATTACTTCGAAAATGCTGCACCGTTAGCAGCCTTTTAGTTGGTTACATTATAAAGCATGTAGTAACAGCTTAAAAAAAAAATCTGAGTCGAAATGTGTTTCCAGAGCCCATATGCTAAATTTTGGCATCTTTATACCTTTTTCAAGCTGTTGTCAATTAGTAAAGAAATTAATTTCTGCCTTTATCTTTCTTGTAAAGCCGAGCTTGTGCTTGGATGCTGCAGAGAGCCACAAAGGGAGACATCCTTCCTCACTCCAAGGTAACTCAGTGCAGTGGTAGTGGGGGCACGAAACATGTTGTGCTGAGTGGCCGTGGATTGAAACTGGGACCATCAGCAAACAGAAGAGAAGGAAATGGCTTTTGTTGAGGGAAACAAACTGTTCTCCAGGCCAGCAAGCTGTGATCTTGGACTTTTTGCCATCTGTACATTTTTTAGAAAGCAAGAGAAGCAGAGCCCCCGTGGTCATATGCTCTTCCTTGCCCTGGAGAGGGAAGGGCGGTGTGTGGGGGTGGCACGCAGTTCTTGTCTAACACATCACCTCTCCAGCCCCTTCTACCTGTGACTTTGAGCCTCCCTTTGTTCCAGTATTCTCGGATTGGAAGTTTTTTTTTTTTTTTTTTTAGCATTAGTGGAATGTGTCAGCTGATGGCCAACATAGTTTTGTAGTGGCAGCAAAAATTGATAGACATATGGCCTTTCATCTAAGGAAGTGGTTCCTTTGCTTTAATTTGTCATTGGTCTTATTTCCCTATACTTTGGTATATAGTGTCAGTGCTGGTGGAATTTCTGCTATTGGATGTCACACAAGCACAGAAAATAAACTAGGCTTTCTTTAGGAAACTGTGCTTGAAACAACGATAGCTAAATTTTTTTAAAGCATAATCAAGTTGCAGCCTGAAATAGGAAGGAAATATGGGGATGCTGGCATCCTCTCTCCAATAAAGCATCGAGGTTAAAGAATGGAATCTGAAAATACACAGTGATTGCAGGGGAATCTACTGAAACTGGAAGATTGTTTCTTGGTATGTAGGTGGCCACTGAGCTGGTTTTCTGTCAAATCACTTTTGGGTGCATTTGAAATGGCTCAAACAGGCTGGGTGCGGTGGCTCACGCCTGTAACCCCAACACTTTGGGAGGCCCAGGCGGGCGGATCACCTGAGGTCAGGAGTTCAAGACCAGCTCGGCCAACATGGCAAAACTCCATCTCTACTAAAAATAAAAAATTAGACGGGCATGGTGGTGGGCACCTGTAATCCCAGCTACTCGAGAGGCTGAGGCAGGAGAATCACGTGAACTTGGGAGGTGGAGATTGCAGTGAGCCGAGATCGCGCCACTGCATGCCAGCCTGGCGACATAGCAAGAAATGGCTCAAGCAGCCCCATGGTCTCTTCCTGTAATCAGGGCTTCCACATCCGCAGGCTGAAAGCCCAGATTATGTTCTGATCCACCGTTTGGGTCATGTATAATAGTGATATGGCTCTCTGTCTCTCCCCACCAAAGGTAGAGAAAACAGGTTGCCTTAAGAAAAGAAGCAAGGAGAAACACATAACTTGAGCTGCATGTTCTTCAGACCAAAACGATGCCTTCTGTAGCATTTTTTTTTTCTTTTTGAGACAGAATCTCGCTTTGTCTCCCAGGCTGGAGTGCAGTGGGGCCATCCCAGCTCACTGCAACCTCAGCCTCCTGGGCTCAAGCGAGTCTCCTGCTTTAGCCTCCCGACTATTTGGGACTACAGGCACCCACCACCAAGCCTGGCTGATTTTTGTATTTTTAGTAGAGGTGGTATTTCACCATGTTGGCCAGGCTGGTCTTGAACTTCTGACCTCAGGTGATCCGCCCACATTGGCCTCCCAAAGTGCTGAGGTTACAGGCGTGAGCCACTGCACCAGGTCTGCTTTCTGTAACTTTTATCTGTAAATCAAGTACTATAGTAGAAAGAAGGTGGGTTTTGCCCCCTATTATATAATAAGGATATTTTTTCAAATGGTAACTCCTGTGCTGACAAGGATATGGCAAAACTCAAACTTCCATACTTTGCTGATGACAATGAAATGTCAAGTCGAAAAGCATTTTTAGTTTTATGTATTAGGACTCATAAAAATATTGGTATCTTTCGATCTAGAAATCCCATTTTGGTAAGTTTATCTTGAGAATTCCATAGACATCTGTAAAAAGATGTTCATTTCAGTGTTATTTATAAAAGTAAAAAATCGAAGTCACTCTCAATGCTCCACAATAAGTAGTTGAGTCTTGATGTATCCTCCGATGGGATATTATGCAGTCAGTGTAAGTCATGAGTACAAATGATGCGACGATGTGCGAAAATATTCACAGATTATGTATGTGAAGTTACAAGTCAACTCTAAGCCCCCAGCATCCAACCAAGACCTGACACAAAACAGGTATTTAGGAAATGCTTGTTACATTGAAAGTGACTTGGCCGGGCGCGGTGGCTCAAGCCTGTATTCCCAGCACTTTGGGAGGCCGAGACGGGTGGATCACGAGGTCAGGAGATCGAGACCCTCCTGGCTAACACAGTGAAACCCCGTCTCTACTAAAAATACAAAAAATTAGCCGGGCGAGGTGGCGGGCGCCTGTAGTCCCAGCTACTCGGAGGCTGAGGCGGGAGAATGGCGGGAACCCGGGAGGCGAAGCTTGCAGTGAGCCGAGATCACGCCACTGCACTCCAGCCTGGGCGACAGAGCGAGACTCCTCCTCCTCAAAAAAAAAAAAAAGAAAGTGACCTGCTTGCACGATCTTTCTGTAGCAGCCAGATAGAAAAAGGCTTTGTCTAGTGGAAGGGCTGACCTTGTCCCCACCCAGCCCCTAACGCACACCCTGGGAACCATGAGACAAGGGGATGTTGACTGAGCAAGAAGGCAAATTACACTCCCTGGCTGTTCCTGCTGGAAGGCTCATCTGTGGCCTCTCCCCACAAACCTCTGCCCCTGTGTAACACGTGTTGTGGTGTCCTAGCGCGGGCCTCGAGCTGACAAAGGAGTAAGCCGACACCAGGCGGCTTTGTCTTTCCTGGGAGATGGGGTCTGGCTGGGAAGAGCCTGAGAGGGCCATGTCCCCTCAGAGCACCCAGCCTGCCCTGGCATCCAGAGCCACACTCGGGGCCACCCCACAGTCTGCTCTGGACAGGTCCACTTTCCCCCCCAAGAAAGCAAGAGGAGTGGGCATGGCCTCCAGCTGAGGTCACCATACACACCGCGTTGTATGTTTCCATTCTCATTCACTCCACCCCACTGTGTCTCTGGATGTCACATCCTAGGTGCTGTTGGGTGTGTTTCCTGTGATGAAGAAGAACATTCTATCCATGGAATGTAGAGGAAACATAGAGACCTGGTTATCCTGTATCTCTCTGGACACAGCTGCGCTCAGGCACCTGGCCACAGAGAGGCTGTCACCGTTCACGGCGGCCGAAGGAGCAGTGGTTAGCACTACCAGGTCAGGCTCTGTGCTCACTGGGGGTGGCCGTGGGAGCAGCATTTTCTCTGAGGCTGGGGCCAGGCATTGGTACCTGCAGCCTGGGCCAGTCCAGCTCCAGGGAAAGCCTGCACTGCTGTGGGGGTGTTCTGCTCTCCTGGGACCTGCCTGGCTGAACAGAACACTTTTCCCATGCTGTGTTCTTGTATGAAAGCGGATGTCCAGAATCCAGCCCTGGGAGGTCCCCACACTACGTCGGCACAGCCACATTTTGTCCTCTCCAAGCCTCACCTCCACCCTCAGTGTGGGGAGCTTTCCTTCCAGGCCAGCGTCACACCATTGGCCCTGCACTGGTGACTTCATCCTCCACCTGGCATATATTTTCATCCTGAAGTTTACATGACTCGGACCACAGGCCACTTCCTCTGGGGTGTACCCCCTGCTGCCCTGCACAATCCCCACGGAACTGGAACCTCAGGGCCCCCGGAGAGCCCCTGCCTTCCTTTCTCTTGAATTCTCCAAGCTGGAGGGTGAGGCCGGCAAGCGGCGACCTGGGTCCCGGTAGTCCTCGGAGGGGTTTTTGCGAAGTCCACTCAGACTTTTAAAAACTGGAACTGATACAGACAGATACTATATGATTCCACCTACATGAAGTCCTAGGGCAGTCAAACTCATGAAGACAAAAGTCAGTGGTGGTTGCCAGGGGGAGGGGGCAGGGAAGAGAGAGTTGCTGAACGAGGACCACGTTTCAGCTGGGGAGGATGGCAGGGTTTGAAGCTGGACAGTGCTGGTAGCTGCATGTCTGTGTGAACGAGCTTCATGCCACAAATGGTGACTTCGGACAGTGAAGACGGTCAATTTAGGTTATGCACATTTACCACAAGTTTTTAAAAAAAGAATTAGGAAACTTGACCTTAAAACTGGATTTCTAGCTTCTCTTGAACATTTGGAAGACTGGGCCACACTGGACCCACATTCCTGTGTGGCCTGGACCTGCCAGGGCCAGGGCTTTCCCCCTCAGAGCTGCCTACTGGCTCCGCAGTCCTCTGATTGGGCTCCCCACACACGCAAGCAGACTTGCTGTGTGTGTGTCTGGCCCCAGGCCCACACCTGCGTTTTATGAGTCTCTGTATGTGCTTCACCTAGACACTGGCCAACACACAGCAAGTGCTTAGCAAAGGTGTGCTGGGAGCTGGCTGCATGCACGCTTGGAGGATGGTAGAAAGCATCTCCAGGAACCCCCAAAGCCTCAAAGAAGCAGCACAGTACCACTGGTCCACACCCCTGTGTGGCATTCAGTTGTCCACGTAAGAGTTCCATGAGTGAAATCTCAGGCCTGCTGCTCCAACCCAAAGCCCTCCATAAGGTCACCAGCATGGCCGGTTTGCAGTATAACTTTCCAGAGCTTTCTCTCTGCTTTGATATCACGTATGAGCCACAGGAATCAGTAGTATTTTGTGGGTTTTAAAAAGCATCAGTGGTGAGCTATGTAGGCGTCATTCAGCAGTTTAAGCTTTTTCTATCCACAGTGGGTCTTGGAGGTCTTCCCAGGCCAGTTCACACAGTTCACGTTGGCAAGTTATTGAAAGGAGACCAAACTAATAATACTTAATTATTTCTGGTTGGCAGGAGTGGTTTGACTTTTAGTTTTTATTTCTACAACCAATATTTACTGCCCACTTATTCTGTGTCTGGTGCTGCTCCAAGCACTTTATAGCAATTATCTCAGTTAAACTCACTAACAAGCCAAAGAGGTGGGGACTTTCACTACCCTCAATTTGCAAAGGAGGCGACTGAGCCTTAAAGAAGTTGAGTCCCCCACAAGAGGCCTCCCTGTGGTGGAGCTGGATTTGATCTGAAGAAGTCTAATTCTGGGGTCTTTGCACTTAGCGGCTCCTTGAGGCTTTTCTAGATTTTTCCGAGGTAGCTCCCTTGAACATGTTTTACTTTTTCAATCAGAGCAGAGATGCAGTGTGTATCATTTAAGATGCAGCAAACGGACGCAGGCATTTTCTTCATTCCACCTGGTGCCTCCTGAATGGAAGGCATCTTCAATACTGCCTGCTATAATTTTCTGCGATGGTGGACATGTTCTACCTCTGCCCAACCTGTGTGGAAGTGACTGGTTGCGTGTGGCCGTAGAGCACTTGCAGGTAGCTGGAGACTACAGAACTGAGTTTTTCCATCTTTTTCATTTTAATTGATGTAAATGTAAGCATAGCTGACCTGTGCAGCTGGTGCAGATTGGGACCTCTCCTTTATGCAGTCACACTGTCTGTTGGCATCCAGGGACTCTGTGCCCTGCTGCAGAAGCCCCCCATACCACCCTGCCACTTGGTACTCAGGAGCGCTCACTCCTGCAGGGGCTGGACTGGCCCTCTCCCCTTAGGCTGGAAGCTGAGAAGTGTGCCCAGATGGCAAGGGTGCATGGAGAGGGCCAGATAACCCCTTTCTAACCTCTCTGCAGGCAGGCCCAAGGGGTGGGACCCAGGCTGCAGGGTGCTCCAGCCTGGCAGGTGGCACCTGCCCAGGGCCTCCCTCTGTCTGTCCATGGTTGTGAGCAACCCAGGGCTGAGTGGGTGCTGAACACCGGAGGCCTGACCAGACTCCACCCCTCCACCAGCAGCATCTTGGGAGGTAGAGTTGTGATTCCAGAAATAAGGCCTCCTAAGGCGTGGCTTGCTCCTGTGTTTGCTGGAGGGTTCAACAAGAAAGATCTAGGTTACCATTTCCTGCTTCCAGGAACCAAGAACACTTTTTTTTTTTTTTTAAAGAGACAGGGTCTCACTCTGTCACCCAGGCTGGAGCTGGAGTGCAGTGGTGAAATCATGGCTCACTGCAGCCTCAAATTCCGGGGCTCAAGTGATCCTCCCGCCTCAGCTTCCCGAATAGCTGGAACTACAGGCGTGTGCCACCATGCTCAGCTAATTTTTTGTATTTTTTGTACAGGTGGAGTTTCAGCATGTTGCCCAGGCTGGTCTCGAACTCCCGGTTTAAGCCATCTGCCCACCTTGGCCTCCCAAAGTGCTGAGATTACAGGTGTGAGCCACCGCGCCTGGCCACACGAGCACTTCTTACGTTATTCTTACTTAGATAATATTACCATGTGCCAAATGTGAATGCATAATTTATGCCTGTTTTAAGAAGCAGTTGATGGGCGGTGGCTCACGCCTATAATCCCGACTGGGGCAGGGGATCACCTGAGGTCAGAAGTTCGAGATCAGCCTGACCAACATGGTGAAACCCAATCTCTACTAAATACAAAAAATTAGCCAGGTATGGTGGTGCACGCCTGTAATCCCAGCTACTTGGGAGGATGAGGCAGGAGAATTGCTTGAATCCAGAAGGCAGAAGTTGCAGTGAGCCGAGATTGTGCCATTGCACTCCAGCCTGGGCAAGAAGAGTGAAACCCTGTCTCAAAAAAAAAAGAAGCAGTTGATGATTTCACTGTATCCTGGAGGTGGCCAGTGATATCCCAGAATTGCAAATGACCCGGGCAGATGTTCCAGTGCGGAGAATACAGGGCCGCTTTGGTCTGCAGCCTCAATTTTCATAATGACCCTTATCATGGCAGTGAGCATTTATTGAGTGCTTCCTGTGTGCCCCGCTCTGTGCTAGCCACCATCCATGCCCTCCCTCACTAATCCTCACAGCACCTTCTGATGTGGGCTTGTGAGTGCCCCTTATTGCAGGTGACGAGGCTGAGCCTTCAGAAAGTGAAGTCACTGCCCAAGGTCACACAGTGGTGACCTCCACCTTACTACAGTCACACATCAGCAACTGAAGGTGCAGACCAGCTGCCCCATCTCTTTGCAGAGTTGAACAGGAGCAAATCCTTGTAAGTGGGAGAGATACAGACTAGATTTTTCAGAAGGATCTCCCCCTGAAAGGATGGAAGCACCAAGAGAATGCCGGAACTTATGCATTTTTCTCCTCTGAAACCATACAAAGGGAGGGAACGGGAGAAGGCAGGGAGCGAGCGCGTGCTGGAAACCCACCTTTGGCCGGGCGTGTTGTGCTATTTCATTTATTTCCCCAACAACTTGAAGAGTAGACAGGCAGGGAGGTGACAGGAGGTAACTACAATCTTGGAATTTGTGTTTCATTCCCTTGCTTTTTTATTTTATGCGTTTATCACATAAGTATGGGTCTCTAAAAATATGTATATTTGCTTTTGCTTGTTTTCTTAACATTATAAAATGGCGTCATACTTACCGCAGTCTTCCATGACTTGCTTTCTTTACTTGGTATTTCTTTTCTAAGATTCATCAGTGCTGCTTTGTGCAGCTCTAGTTTATTTGCTTTTCGCTACTGTGTGATAATCCGTTTGCCACAATGTATCCATTCTCTAGTTATGACAAGGGGGCTGCTGTGAACAGTCCCATTCCTGTGTCTAAGAGCTTCTCTTGAACATATATCCTGGTGTGGAATTGCTGGGTTGTAAAGTATGGAAATTCAACCTTACTGGATACCAAATTGTTCTCCCAAGGAGGTTGTACTAGTTTCTCTCCCTCCTGTTGCAACATGTATGAGTTTGGGACTTCTTTTAGATCTGAAAATGGGGACTAAGGCAATTCTTCCTTTCTGCTCCTAAAACAAAGGCTTGTTCCACTCTGGTGTTCATCAACAAATGACTTTAATTCTTCCTTTGGGTCTGAATGAGCCAAGACTCCCACACCGGACTCCTCCAGATCCATTGTGTTGTTCTTGAGGCTAGAGGCCCCACAGTGATGGTCTGTCTTATTGCCCTGACCACACATTCTGCAAGATTCCTCCTTTCTGGTGCTGGCTGACCTCCTGTGGGTTGGCCAGGAATGCAGGGCAGACACCCTAATTGTAAGGGAGGGAAGCGTCTGTCCTCTGCACAGTCAGGTGCTCCCATCTCTCCAGAGCCTCAGCTGGTGTGCCTCCTGTGACTGGCTGCCTTAGTCACCCGAGGAGAGATGACCAGGAAAATCCAGAGAGAAGGCATTTGCTGGACTGAGGGGAATAAACGGCCCGTGGAAAGGTGGATTGCTCCTTGGACCTCTTCACCTGGGGGCTGTCAAGTTGGGACAGAGCCAAGACAAGAGCCCTTTTTCAAACGTGTTCTTTTATCTTTTAATGGAGTTGGTTTATTTGGCAGGCTAGCAAATCCTGCAGGGCCCCTGTGCGGCCACTCTGGAGGGTCAGGGAGACACTGTGTGGCCGGCACCTGCAAAGGAGCAGGGGTGAGAAATGAGGAGAAATGTATGTCTGTGCAGAACCCCCAGTGGAGAGCGTGTGGGCTCAGAGTTAGGGTAAATGAAGGCACAGGCACACTGCAGACCCCTGATGGGAGAGGCAGTGGGCGATGTTTCCATGGTGAAATGGAATACTGGGAGCCGGGTGCCCTGGCGCCTCATGGCAGCGCCTCCTTACTCTAGGCTGGCCTCGCTGGCATTCGTCTTTGAGCTGATGAGGGACCAGACCAGTCCCAGGTTAGCACCTGAATCCACTTTCCTGCATTTCGGATAACACATATTGTGTCTTTCCTCTGGTTATAAAAGTGAGACCTGATCAAGGCACATTCGAGGGAAAACAGCACTGCATCAAGGCAGCCATGGAGCCCACAGGGTTAAGGGAGCAGCTCCAGAATTAGACTCCTTAGACCAACCCGGCTCCATCACAGGAAGGGCTCCAGCAGGGCTTTCTACTTCAGGCCTGGGCCTCCTGCTCTGCAAGGAACACCCACTTTCCTCTGCAGGACCGCAACGCCATGCGATTGGGAGGCAGGCTGGAGGGGCTTGGCCGCCCTGCCCTCTTTACTGGGCTCTTCAGTGGCTGGCTCCACATCAGCACACCCAGCCAGGTGCAACTGAGCACCCAGCCGCTCCATCCCTCTGCTCAGAGGCAAAGCCTCCCCCTCTGAACCCTGGAAGTCAGAGCGATGGCTGCATAGGGTCCTTTCTCCCTAGAAAGGCATGGACTTGGTGGATGAAACTTTTGACAAGACTTTTCTATAATGGTCTTGCGGAGACAGTGATATAATGAAGCCAAATTTTAAAAAATGCAAACATCCCTCTTGTGCCTGAAACTATCCTCAGCCTTCCCTCTCTCCAGGTAGAGGCCAGCATCCTTACCATGGTCTCAGGCCACGTCCTCCCAAGACACTGACACCTCTTCTCCTATGCAGGGGCCTGCATCTGCCTTGCTTCCCAGGCCTGAATCCCCCTCACTCTTGTTACCAGAAGGGGGTCCTTATCCACACTCCAAGAGAGGGTTCTTGGATCTCACGCAAGAAGGAATTTAGAGGGAGTCCATAGAGTAACATGAAAGCAAGTTTATTAGGAAAGTAGAGGAATAAAAGAATGGATACTCCATAGACAGAGCAGCCCTGAGGGCTGCTAGTTGCCCATTTTTATGGCTGTTTCTTGATGATATGCTAAACAAGGGGTGGATTATTCATGCCTCCCCTTTTTAGACTATACTGGGTAACTTCCTGACATTGCCATGGCGTCTGTAAACTGTCATGGCGCTGTTGAGACTGTAGCAGTGAGGACAACCAGAGGTCACTGTTGTCGCCATCTTGATTTTGGTGGGTTTTAGCTGGCTTCTTTACTGCAATCTGTTTTATCAGCGAGGTCTTTAGGACCTGTATCTTGTGCCAAGCTCCTATCTCACTCTGTAACTTAGAATACCTCCATCGTCTGGGAATGCAGCCCAGTAGGTCTGAGTCTCATTTTACCCAGCCCCTGTTCAAGATGGAATTGCTCTGGTTCAAATGCCTCTGGTACTCTCACCCTCCTTCCACTCACCACTCCTCCCAGCTCTGCTTAGACAGCCTTGGGCTGGAAAAGTCACTGAACCGCCTGAGACCCAGTCATGGTGTCCGTCAATGCACTCGGTGGCCTCATAGACAGGAGGTCTCCAGTGGACATTTGCTGCCATTTGTTGTGGTTACTTCCAGGGTCAGGGTCAGGGTCAGCCTCTGCCCAGCCCTTCTGTTCCCATTGTATCCCACTTTTAGAAATTTGTGATGTCTTCAAAAGAACATTTCCCAGTGGCCTCCCTGTTTGCACATCTGCAGGTGCTGGTGAGTGTAAACAACCTGTCCCTGCCTGACACGGAGCCAGACCCTTCTCAGGACTCACCTGGGGTGAGCAACTGCAGGCACATATCACCAAGAAATCCGGGTGGGCTTGTAGGGAAGATACCAGCCCTGTGTTTTCACAGTGGGTTCTTTATCTTGTTAAGAAGGCTTTTCTTCCCCTCCTCAATCTTCCTCCCCTGCTTCCTGCTGTGTTTTGCCCTGAGCTGTAGTGACAACCCTGGGTCTGGAGTTCACACCCTGTACTCAAGCCCCTTCCCTGTGGCTCACTCACTGGGGGCTGAGCTCCACCCTTTAGTCTCTCCAGGGTCAGTTTCCTTTGCTAGAAAATGGGAAAGGAATCCCTACCTCACAAGCTTGTGGGGATCAAACCAAACAAACTCTGGGAAAAGTGCTTTGTGGGTTATGAACTCTCACACAAATACCACGTGCTGTTTTTACTGCTTGTTAAAGGCTTCACTTCGCTTTCCTTATGCAAAGCTATATTTTACCAGCTTTTTCTTCTGTAAGAAAATGAATGCTAAGTAAGCCTGGTTCCCTGAAAAAAGGGAAGTGAAGCGAGAGGTCAGCTCTTCCCATTCCAGCAGTAACAGGATCACCAGCTTTCTATAGGTTCCCGGGGGACTCTTTGCACATGGTAATAACATGGAAAGTTATTTTCAGACAGAAATGTTTTGTAGGAGACTATTTAATCATTCAACAAAGAATTATTATGAATTTATTATACTTTTCATCAAATGCAGCACTGGTGTGTTTAAGAGTACCTAGGATCTGTTTTAATTGGGTGTGGTAAGACACACAGACATGAAAATGACTGTCTTGAGGGGAGAAGTGTATTCCATTAACAGGTCCCTAGAAACAGATGGCAAAGCACTCCATGCAGGGCCCTGCAGGGGAGCACTGGGTGGGTCGGGGCCAGAGGGAGAGGGGACTGTGGGCGAGGCTTTTATTGTGGCTTCCAAAGGGAAGAACAGGTGAGGCGCAGTGAGCAGGTTTAGGTTTGATTAGTTTGAAGAATTTCAGGGCTCTGAGATGCAGGGCTGTCCTTAATTGTCTGGTGCCTGGCCCTGAGGTGATCAGGACAGGGGACAGTGGCCTGGAGTAGGAGAGTCTGATAAAGGTGGTTGAAGTCCCATCCACACCATGGGGTGGGACTGTCTTTCCAGGATCAGCAAGGCCTGAGATGTTAAAGCATCAAAGTACAGAAAATTTAAAAATATAGTTAATACATGGAGACACAAAACTAAAAATATCTTAAAGTCTGCAAAGCAGAGTTCTTTAAAAATAGTAATAATAAACACCAAGAGAGCAGCCAGGCATGGTGGTGTGCTGTGCACCTGTAGCCCCAGTACTTGGGAGGCTGAGGCAGGGGATTGCTTGAGCTCAGGAGTTTGAATCCACCCCGGGCAACATAACAAGACCTTGTCTCTAAAACAAATATGTAAATACATAAATAAAACCGGGAGAAAAAGAATTCTCATTGCAGATGCAAAGCTACTTCTCAACAAACTCTGTTTCCATGGTGGTCAAGGAAACATATACATCAGCTATAGCTAGAGTAATGGAATTGAGTTTCTTTGGTAAGTGGCCATTATGGAAATATTGCCGACAATTCATTTCAACAGACATTGATCAAACACCCACCTTCTGCTAGGCCTGTGCCAGGAACCTTAGGGAATGCACAGGTGAATAAAGTATGATACTTGCTCTCCAAGACGGCCCTGGCAGACATGGGCACATGCACGCTGCATTCCCTCCCTGAGTCCACGCAGACATCATTGTTCACTCGGGACTCTTTTGCGCCCCATCCATCCACACTCACCTTAGAAGTTGCTGCAGCACAGAGCAGCAGGCAGCCTCTGCCACCAACCAGAGTCATGTGGCACCCCTGCTCTCAGGACCCTCCATCTGTAGGGCGGGGGGTGGTGCTGGAGGAGGACTGTGATCAACTCACATGTGACAGGGGCAAGAAGTGCTTCAAGGGTATGGAAGGGGTATGTTGCCTTTGAACTTGCAGTAGCTTCTTCTCCAATCTGCCTGCCCACCCCAAGCTCTCCATGACCCACCTCCTCTTCCGGAAGCTGCACCTGCATTCAGGGAATTACAGTGGATGCCGTGGATGACGGGATTTAAAGGGCCTTAAAGGACTGGGGCAGGGTGAGGACATCAAGGAGAAGCTGCCTGTTCAAAGGCACAAGGCAGGAACGTGTGCGCATGCTTCAGGAACTGTGGGCAGGTGGGTGTGCACGTGGCTCAGAATGTGGCAGAGGAACCAGTAGAAACCTTCCTGGGAGGCTGAGAATACTGGGCGGGGATGTGCAGGCTGCATTCTCAAACAGTGGGGGCTGTCAGACCACGACACCATCAGAGCAGCTTCCAGAAGAGGAGGTGGGTCATGGAGAACTTGGGGTGGGCAGGGAGATTAGAGAAGAAGCTACTGCAAGTTCAAAGGCAACAAGGGTCTCCACCCCTACCAGGATATGACATGCAAAGAAGGAGACTGGATGTAGAAATCTAGAAGGACTTGGAGACCAACTGGATGTGGAAAGAGAATTAAAGTCAAAGATGACAGCCCTGTTTGAGCCTGAATAATTTGGAAGGCTTACCGGGCTGTTCACCACTATGTGAAGCCCAGAAAGAGAGCTAACAATTATTTGCAAGCAGTCTGAGGAACTGTGGAACAGCCAGGAGAGTCTGACCATGGGTTGGCAGGATGGATCTGTAGCTCTGGAAAGAAGCCAGAGTCAGAAACGGTTTATCCAGGAGATGCCTACATTACCATCAGAGTCAAAGCATGGGAGTGATACTCTTGGACCAGGGAGAGCTCACAGAGTGACCTGAGGCCTCCTGCACGTAACATGTGTCAAGGGCAGGCTCCTATAATGCCTCAAGAATATGGGGGCTGACTTAGGAATAAGCAAACTAGTGGAGCTGAGCGGAAATCCGGAAATAGACTGGGCTCCAGTGAAAAGGGAACTTTAACACATGATAAGGATGACACTGCAATTCAGTGAAGCAGTGAAGGACTTGCTCATAAATTCTGCTGAGACAATTACGAACCGTCTGCATTTTGGAACTTCCTATAGATGGTGGTTGCAACCACATTGTGGATACACTAAATGCCACTAAATTGGTACACTTTAAAATGGCTCATTTTATGTGTGGTGAATTTTCTGAATTGAAAAAAAGTCTGGTAAAAGATGGCTGTCTCTTACCCGACACCAAGACAAAATCCAAATGGGTCGAAGATTAGAGTGTAAAACAATGAAACTATATCTAGAGATGGATGGTGGTGATGGCTGCACAAGAATGTGAATGTATTTAATACCACTAAACTGTACATGTAAACTGGTTAATGTTTTATTTAGGTCATGTATATTATACTGCAAAAGAAATGTAAGTCACAGAAAATATGGCTGAATTCTTTTGTAACTGGGGAGTGGGGAAGGCCTTCATCACCAAGAATCAAAATTCAGAAGCCATAAAATGAAAAGACTGATAATTTGACTATTCAAGAATAAGAATCTCAAAAGAAACCAAAAATAAGAATTCTTCTGCTTGGCTAAATACAACGTAAACAAAGCCAAAAGACAAATGACCAACTAATGTACAAAGAGCTCCTAAATGTCAAGAAGAGATACAAAACCCCCACAGAAAAAAATAAGCAAGGACGTGAATACTCAGTTTACCAAAAAAGAAGTAATGGCTCTTAAAATCTGAGATGTTCAACCCCACTTTGTCTCCTATCATATGAGCAACAACCTAAATGTCAAACACACAGTCTGCTGGTCACGCCAAGAGAAAGAGACCCTCTCCGGCATCTCACTCACAGAGTGAAATGTGACACTCCCACATGGAGGGGAATTTGGTAATACCTACAAAAATTTCCTATGCATTTACATTTCAGCTAAGCAATCCTACATCTAGGCACATACCCTGAAGATACACCAACATGCAGATGACATAAAATAGTCCAAGTTTATCCACTGCAGCCAAGTGTTTAATAAATAAGAGCTTGGATACAATCCAAATGTTTCCAATGAGAGAGTGCTTGAAGAAACTACGGATCACCCCCACAGAGGCGTACTACGCAGCAATAAGGCAGAATGGAGGCAGGTCTGGGGTCTGTGGCACAGAGTGACCTCCAGAATATGTTAAACGTGGGTGAAAAAAAAACCTGGTAGAAATCCAGAAATAGACAAGACTGTTTCTAGAGTAGGATGTGTGGCGTACTATCTTTTAACTAAGAAAGGAGGAAAAATAAGAATAGATGGGTAGATGGATAAATAGATTAGACAGAGAATAGATAGATGATAGACTAGATGGATAAATGGATGGATGGATGGATGGATGGATGGATGGGTGGGTGGATGGGTGTGTGGGTGGATGGACGGATGGGTGGGTGGGTGGGTGGGTGGATGGATGGGTGGATGGGTGGGTGGGTGGGTGGGTGGATGGATGGGTGGATGGGTGGGTGGATGGGTGGGTGGGTGGGTGGATGGATGGGTGGGTGGGTGGGTGGGTGGATGGATGGGTGGATGGGTAGGTGGATGGATGGATGGGTGGATGGATGGATGGATGGATGGATGGATGGATGGATGGGTGGTGGATGGGTGGGTGGGTGGTGGGTGGATGGTTGGGTGGGTGGATGGATGGGTGGGTGGATGGATGGATGGATGGATAGATGGATGGATGGATGGATAAACAGGTAGTTTTCTTATTTTTGCAAAAAGAAATGATTAGAGGAAAAAAACAGAAAATAATTAGAATGATTAACCCCAGGGAACGAGCGGGGAAATGGAGGACATGGGATAGAAGTGAGACTTCACTGGATGAATTTTTAAATATATTTCTGACCGTTGTATCAGATACATGTTCTCATATTTGGAAAAGAAAATTAAATTGAAAAGCAAAAAGGAAAAACCTATAATTGGAAAGAAATTTAATTTAAAATTAATGCACCTAATTATCAAATTAGTAACATAAGCACACAGAGAAAATAATTATAACCTGTTTGTAAGAATTTGAACTTCAAACTGAATACTCTAGTCATATTATTATTGAACTATATTCTAAAGACAAAAAAATGCAAAGCAATTCTAGCTTCTTGCCATAGGCTTATTATTAGTGGCAATATTGGTATTGTAATTTTGACACTATGCTATAAGTAAATATGTTAATGCTATTAGGAACCAAGATTTTCAGTGCCAAATAAAATAGATAAAATACAAAATCACAGAAGGTAAGAGAAAACTTTAGAACATCGATTTCTCCTTCTTTGTTTGTTTGTTTTTGACAGCCTTGCTCTGTTGCCCAGGCTGGAGCCCAGTGGCATGATCATGGCTCACTGCAGCTGTGACCTTCTGGGCTCAAACGATTCTCTCACCTCAACTTCCTGAGTATCTGGGACAACAGGTGTGCACCACCATGCTAGGCTAATTTTTTGTATTTTTTGTAGAGATGGGGTTTTGCCAAGTTGTCCAGGCTGGTCTCGAACTCCTGGGCCCAAGAGATCTGCCCATATTGGCCTCCCAAAGTGCTGGGATTACAGGCGTGAGCCACTGCACCTAGCCAGAACATTGATTTATAGTTGAAAATATCTGTATGGACTCATGTTTTTTAAGAATTAAGTTTTCTTAAGTCTCACGTAAAAAAAAAAAAAGAGAAGTTTTCCAGCTCTGCCTAATGAAGGGCATGAAAGCAAGGGCACCTCAGTGGCATTGGACACTCCCAACTTTAAATCTTGATTTTTAAACAATGAAAGGAACTGGGGCTCCCTGGAGAAATGGTTAATTCCAAGTCTGGGACAAGGAAAGTATAAGGTGAGCCTGGTACATGTGTGTTGAGGAAGGGGGGAAGTTCTTGATAATGAATGGGAACACAGGAACAAGCCAAATGACACCATGAGGGGAACAATCAGATACAGGATGTGGGGCATTTACTAGCCTGGCCTCTCTAAGACTAAAGAAACATAGCAAACAAATACAGCATATGAATTTTGCATCCTGGTTCTAAAACACCAGCTGTAAAATACTTGCAGACAACTGGGAAATTTGAATTTAGATTGTATATTAGATGATATTAGAGAGCTATTGCTAATTTACTTAGGCAGGAAAATAGTATTGTAGTTATGAAGAGAATGTCACTAAGCATGCTGAAGTGTTTAGGGTGAAATGTTATAGTACTTATGGATTATTTTTATAACACTTTTTTATTCGGAAGTACCTTTAACTTCAAAGAAAGTTTGCAAGAATAGTATAAAGAACCCCTGTAGATTCTTTACCCAGATTTGTCCATTGTTTCTTCCTTCCTTCCTTCCTTCCTTCCTCCCTCCCTCCTTTCTTTCTTGCTTTCTTTTCCTTCCTTCCTCCCTCCGTTCCTTCCTTCCTTCCTTCCCTTTCTTTCTCTCTCTCTTTCTTTTTCTTTCTTTGTTCTCTTTCTTTCACTATCTTTTTTTTCTTTCTTTTTTTTTTTTTTTTTGAGATAGGGTCTCCCTTTTGTCCAGGCTGGAGTGCAGTGGTGCGAACATAGCTCACTGCAGCCCCAACCTCACAGGCTCGAGTGATCCCAAGTAGATAGGATTGCAGGTGTGCACCACCACGCCACTAATGCCCAGTTAATGTTTTAAATTCTTTTTTAGCAACAGGATCTCTCATTATATTGCCCAGGTGGGTCTCGAACTCTTGGGCTCAAGCGATCTTTCCACCCTGGCCTCCCGAAGCACTGGGACTACAAACATGAGCCACCTTGCCCAGCCTGCAACTTACTTTTACAAGATTCAGCCATTTTTATATTATAAATGTGTATATATACAGCAAATAAAATGATAACAGCATATTCTTTCAGTGTTTTTGTTCATTTGAAAGTTTTGTAGTAAGAAGCTGGGGAGGAGCCCTATTTCAAACGTTGGAAGATCAGGATATAGTGTCCAGTGAACAAAGCCCCACACAGAGCAGGATCTGTTATGTGTTTCTTTGTGTTTAGGACTGGGGTAAAAATCAAGATTTGTATTTGTATTTGCTTATAAAGAGGCTGAGACACTAAGAGAAGAGTTTAGGGGAAGATGGGGAATCGGGTGAATGGGAGGAGGTGGGAAAGGGACCGTCAGTGTACACCTTTCATATCACTTTGATTTTGTATCATGTGAATCGAGTGTCTTTTGAGATGCAATTTTTAAATTAAAAATGAATGAATGAATGAATAAGTACAGAAATTAGCCAGGGAGGAAAACAGACAAAGACAACACAGCCAGATGAGAAGGAGGAGAACCAAGGAAGTCCATTTCCAGGCACACCCCATGACAAGGTCAGCAGGAGCATGTGGTGCTGAGTGAGCCAAGAGCTCGGAAGAGGATGGGGTAAAGGCCCACTGGGGTGGACTCAGCTGAGGGTTGCATGGAGCCTCCAGGGCTGGAGAGAGAATGTAGGCGGGGAAAGGGCCATGAGTGTGAATCACCCCTAAGGGGGAGGGGAAGAGGGAGGGAAGAGGGCGGCTTGCGGGCTGTGGATGAAGGAGGGAGGACAGGGATGTAGCTGACATGGGGAGCAGGCTGGGCTGGGAGTGGAATCAGAAAGGGGGATGCTTCCAATATAGAGGGCAGTTTTGGACTGTCCCCTTGTTTTCAAAAAAGATGAGTGATACTATGTCCCCAGGGTTATGAGGTAGCATTGCAAGTTTTGGGAGCATAGAAACATACGGAAGAGATGCCCAGATGAACTTGTTTGGAGACCAAGCCTGTGGGAAGAGGGAGCCTGTCACTGGGCAGCCCTGGTGTTGCCTTGGCTCAACGTTTGTGTGCAGCCAGGCCTCAGGCTTTAGAGTGAGAGCGGCAGCCCCTGCGAAGGAGCAGGGGCTGTGTGCAGAGAGATGTTCCACATGGATATGGGGGATCATGCCTCAAAAATTCAACACAGAATCACCATCTGACCTAGCAACACCACTTCTGGGTATATACCCCAAAGAATTGAAAACTGGGACCTGAAGAGAGATTTGCACACCCATGTTCTCAGCAGCATCATTTGCAATAACCAAAAGATGGGAACAGCCCAAATATCCATCAACAGATACATGTATAAACGCAACATGGTCCATCCACAGAATGGAATATGATGCAGCTTTATAAAGGAAGGAAATTCTGACATACGTGACTACATGGATGCACCTTGAAGATACCGTGCTATGTGAAATAAGCCAGATACAAAAAGGACAAATATGACCTGATTCCACTCAAATGAAGTCCCTAGAGCAGTTAAATTTACAGAAGCAGAAAGTGTAATAGAGGGTGCCAGGGGTCTGGGGGAAGAGAGAGTAAGAAGGAAATGGGAGTTGGGGTTTAATAGCTAGTATGAATTTGCCAGGGCTTCCATAACGAAGGACGCCAGACTGGGGCCTCGACAACAGACATTTATTGTCTCACAGTTCCAGAGGCTGGAAGTCCAAGATCAGGGCATCAGCAGGGTTGGTTTCTCCTGCACACTCTCCTTGCCTTGTAGATGGCCACGGTCTCCCTGCATCCTCACATAATCTTCCCTCTATCTGGGTTGTAATCCCCTCTCCTTACAGGACACCAGTCATTTGGATTAGGGCCCTCCCTAAGGACCTCATTTAAGTTAATCACGTTTTTTAAGACCCTGTCTTCAAATAAGGTCCCATTCCAAGATCTTGGGGGTTAGAGCTTCAACATATGGATTTGGGGGACACAAGTCAACCCATATCAATAGGTGTGGAGTCTCAGCATGGGAAGGTGAAAAAGTACAGAGTTGCACAATAATGTCCTTGATGCCACTGAACTGTACATTTAAAAATGGTTCAAACAGCAAAATTTATGTTATGGATATGATAGCACAGTAAAAAGTAAAAATAAATTTTAAAAGAGAAAAATACTCAGAAGGGCAAGGAAAAGGGGAATGCTGCTGAGAGGGTAGTGGGACCCCCGGGCCCAGTGGGATGGTCAAAGAGACCGTGGGATGGTGGCTGGGAAGGTGGGTGTGGGGTACGGGCCAGTGGGAAACAGGGGAGCTTGGGGCCTGACAGCAGGAGGGTCTCCAAGCTGGAGGTCTGGGCAGCCTGTCAGTTCCAGGTGGTGGCCGTTATTAGTGCAGCAGCCTCCCCAGAGGTGGCAGAGGCTTAATGAGTGCTTCGGGCTCTCAGCAGGGAAGGTCTGGGCAGCCCCTCTGGCTGTGTGGTCCCAGTTCTCCAGAAGCGCTTTCTTTTTTGCAATTTTCAAACCATCACAGCTGCTTTCGGCCTGAATGTGAAGCCACAGCCAGTGAGTTGTTTCTATAGCGACTGATGTCCTTCAAAGAGGGAGAAAGTGGAGGGCCCTGAGGAAAGAACAAGGGGGTGAACAACACAAATAGGTGACAGATTAAACCCAAGAGGGAGAGAGTGTGACCTAGTTTCACTGCAGCTTCGTCGAGAGCTTTCTGGCAAGCACACCCGATGACTGCATATTATTTTATGTTTGTCATGTTATCTTCACATAAAGCTGTAAGATGAGGGGCTAAGTGTACCACTCTACCTGGTGAAAGGCCAATATTCAGGCACAGCTGCCAGGGGCAAGGAACAGGGAAAACGCAGGAAAATTCTGAGCCATCTTCGTCTTACTCCTGGCCACTTTGCAGAAAACTAGGCATGCTGAGGCTGTCTGTGCACCTATCCTTTTTCCCTTCCTTGGAAACCAACCCCAAGGGAGGCTTTGTAGTATTTACACCCTGGCTCGTCGCTTCCTAGTGGTGTGATCTTGAGCACGTTCCTC
Source organism: Trachypithecus francoisi (assembly GCF_009764315.1). NCBI lineage: Eukaryota > Metazoa > Chordata > Mammalia > Primates > Cercopithecidae > Trachypithecus > Trachypithecus francoisi. The sequence continues at coordinate 61,465,604 of NW_022681453.1, forward strand.
AACCACTCTGTGCCTCAGTTTCATAATCCATAAAAAGTAGGGAGAAGAATTCCAACATTCAAGAGTGGCCGGAAAGGGTTAAATGAGGTGACACGTTCAGGCGCTCAGGAGAGAGAGGCGGGTGACTGCAGTGAGGAGACCTCTGGGCTTGGGCAGGAGTCAACCTGGTAACTGCAGCTCTCTCTCATTTCCCATTCCTTTCCAGTTGGCCACGGACAGAGCGAAGGGGAGAGGATGGTAGTGTCTGACTTCCACGTTTTTGTCAGAGATGTGTTGCAGCATGTGGATTCCATGCAGAAAGACTACCCTGGGCTTCCTGTCTTCCTTCTGGGCCACTCCATGGTAAGCAGACCACAGAAGACCCACATCAGATCCACCCTGGCTTCCAGCCTTGCAGGGGGAAGGGGGTGGCCCTGACTCCCCGCCTTTCCCCCCGCTCTCTGCCTGCTGGCATGATGTCTCCCTTTGTGCACTGCACTTGGAGTTCCTGGGCGATTCCGGCTGGAAACAAGGGAGGCTGCCAGCCGGTCCTTACTGAGCAGCTTGAGTATGTGGCCTTTTGGAAAACTGATCTTTTTCTCAACGCTCTTTGGACCACTTGGTGCCATTTCGTAGTGAGGCTACTAAGAGCCACTTCTTGGAGGAGGGAATAGCTCCTTCATCAATAAGAAGCACACAAAATGTCTCCAAACCTTGTGTGCTTTTTTCAGAATTGAATGATAACTAGGGACAAAGGGTCCTCTTGGAAAAAATTCCTTAAAGCTTATTCCAACTCCTTCCACCTTTTAAATATGTAAATCGAGCAAATATCGTCTTAAAATGTAATGGAGCAAATGTAATCTTAAATCAGGGTCCTTAAACTGGCAGCCTCCAGGTCAAATCTACCTACAGAAAAAGTAGGCTGGTTGGCTGACCAAGAGGTATCGAAGTGCTTGAATTTATATCCCTGGGGACATTTCACCAGGGTAGGCGTTGCCTCTCGCCCCTTGGTCACTGCCTGGCTCTGTCCTTAAGTTTCTCTTACCTGCCCGGCCCCTGTGAGCATTTGCAGTTGCAACCCTTGCTTTTAAGCACCTTTGTGCTTTAGCAAACAGGTGAGGCCTCTCTCCAGCACCATCCACATTCACTCCCATTTTTCTTGGAATTTAAATTTCTAGGACCTTTACTAAACCAGGAAAAAGTATAGTATAGCAGTCTATTATTATGATCACATTACCCCCCACCAAAAAAAAAAAAAAAAAAACCCTCCTATTAAGCCTGTTGGGATGGATGAATTGGGGTTCCGCCAGCTTTGGGCTCGAAATGAAGTGGGAATGTGTTATTGTTTAACTTGCGGCCCACAGGCAAGGAACCTTATTTATAACTCCCTGAAATGTTTGCTCTTGGAAAACCCAGAGAAAAAAACGTGTGTAATAAAATAATTGCAGATCTAGTTTATCCAACATTTGATGGTGCCTCTTCCAAGGTAGTCCTCCTCAGGGCTCTTGGCCAGGACTGCAGCTTAAGAGGACTGCGTTGGTCATGTTTATTAGAATTACGGCATTGGTCATGTTTATTAGAATCATGTGCGCTGGTGCAAGCCGAACACAGCAGCTCTGCCCGTTCTGCATTACAGGGAGGTGCCATCGCCATCCTCACGGCCGCAGAGAGGCCGGGTCACTTCGCCGGCATGGTACTCATTTCACCTCTGGTTCTTGCCAATCCTGAATCTGCAACAACTTTCAAGGTAAAAGGACTTTCCAGTCTGTACAATTCCTGCAGGTTTCCCGGGACATGGGGCTTCCATTTGTAGCCTGAGTCTGTGTAAAAGGGCCAAAGGCCATCCTTGGACCTCAGACACTATTGTGTAAGGGTTTGGACAAATATCCCACACTGTTGCCACCGGAGTTCTGTAGTTTCTAAAGGCAGGTGCCATTTTCCCCCAAGACAAAAGGATAATGCCTTCCTGTTGGTGCATGTTTTATTGATGAACTTTAAAAGGAGAAGAGGTTAGACTTGTTATTAGTCCAGCAAAGTCACGTTTGTTAACAAGTCACACTCAAGGCCTGGGCTGTTTTTCATTGACTATTTGCCAACTTCAGCAGAAAGTGAGCAGAGGAACTGCAGGTACTCCTAACTGCAGTACGGAGTCACATTCACTGCTGCACTCCTCCGCCCCAGGCACTTTCGACCTCTGACTGTTAGGGATCCGTCATTTTGTTTTTCTGGTTGGAATGACCCACAGGAATGACATACCCCATTAGGTGCTGGGACTCTGGGCTGCTTTTGCCAAGGCAAATGAACCAACAAATGATACCTAGAGGTGGAGCAGGCACCTTCTCTCCCTGAGAAAGGAGATGAAACCAGTGGCCTCGGCAGGGCTGCTTGCTTGTGACTCTGGCTTGTTGACAAGGTATTGGTTTAGACCCGGCCTTGGATCATCAGACTTAAGGTAGATGCATAGCCCCAGTGAGGGTGGAGAATCCGCGTATCCACAGGGAATCCTCAGTCTCACCCCCAGTGCTGGGCAGGGGCTGCTGCCTCCTGAGCCTGTTCCAGAGACTCTCAAAAGATAAAGAGGGGAGGCAGTAGGTCATGGGGCCAGGTGCACTGGGCAGCCATCACCCACAGGCTTACCCTATGGACTATGGGATCATTTAAATAATGACATTAGCTCTTATTCCCCTACCCCACTCTCCTCAACACAGCACAGGGAACGAAACCTTGTAACAACATCCTGAAAGGGTTTCCTTCAGCCCATGACCACAGACTTGCTCCTGGCTCTAGAGACAGTCTTTCAATTAAATACAGAAAATCTCAGCCATGTGAAATGGGGCTGGGCTTGGCAAAGATAAATCAGGGACTATCTGATAGTTTAGCCAGAGAACGATGATTTATTTAGTTTGCAAGAGAGATGGATGATATCTCATTTGAATTTTACTCCAGTTTAAGGAAATCACGGACTTACTGAAATCGACTATCATGAGTGAATTTCAGTGCAGTATGGGACAGTACCAGGGGTCTGTCACAGAGTGATCGAGGTCCCTTAGCATCACAATGCCTGGATGTGCACTACCTCATCATTGAAACGTGCGGGGGAGGCATGACCTACTCAACATCTCCCGTGACTATGGTTCTAATTATTTAAGTAGAATAAGCAGGCCCAGACTCAGCATCAGGGGCATTCCTGCTGCGTTCCATGAGATTTGCTGTATGCAGGTCTGCAAAATTCAGCCAGTGCCAGGCATGCACTGTGCTCCTCTCCCAGGCATTGTCTCACTTAACTCCCCTCCAGCCCAGGAGCAGGTTATAGCAGCACTTTCCGGATGGGAAAACCTGGGCTTAGGAAGGATGAATGGCTGGTCAGGACTGTGCAGCCCTTGTGATGGGTTTGAATCCAGGGCTGCCTACTCCCCATCTAGGATATTTCCCCAGGGGAGAAAATGGATGTTTCTGCAATCGGTGTTTTCCCCTTACAGAAAAGCCAGGGACTGCAGGACTTTTCAGATAAAGTGCACCAGGGGTACCCTGGCAGGTGGTCCTGGAGGTGGAACGAACAAGGTTTCCTCCTAGAGACCCCTGGGCTCCATACTGACCAGGGGAGGGGGCACTTCTGGGCAAGGCCACCACTGTGACCTCTCAAAGCCTTGTGCAAATGGATCACCTTGTGACATCAGGAGCCAGCTGCCCCTGGGGGAACACAGGTCTCCTCTTATTAACCAAGACAAATTAGGTTTCCCTTTGCCCCAGACTTGAGGGCCCAGCCTCCACTCCCTGAAATCTGTTGCTGCTCCTGCATCTCTAGCAATTTTGGCTGACAAAGTCCATGATGCATTCGTCCACCCTGCCCCTGGAAGGCTTCATCACTCTTGGCACATTTTCTAGTCTTGTCTGACAACCTTCCTGAAAGTCTCACAGGATCTATTTTTTAATGTAATTTAAAAGTTTTAAGAATAAGACATTTCTATGGTTCAAAATTCAAAAGATATGAAAGAGGATGCAGGGAGAGTCTCTCTCCCCGTTGGCATGGGCAGCAGCCCATGGTACCAGCGAGAGTCTCTGCATCTCCCATCAACGCTCACTCCATTTGTTCTTCTTCACACAAATGGGAGCTTGCTCCATGCATGTCGGGGGTACTCTGTGTTTGCTTTTGTTCTTTTGGTTGGTGTGTTTGTTTTTGTGGGTTTTGGGTTTTATTTTGTGGTTTTGCTTAGCAACCTTTTGGTGCTCCTTCCCCATCAGGACCTACCACGGGTCCCACTGCAGGGATAGGTCCTGGTTTAGGGAGGGTGCACTGGGGTCATTTCCAGTTGTTCGCTCTTATGAGCCTCAATGATGGAACAATTCCTAGAGCCCACCTCCTCCCTCCTGCGTTCTGGATGGGAAATCTGTTTGGTGGTGGGGGTGAGGGGCTTCCCTGAGTGTGGCTGTGAGTAGCAGCAGAGCAGAGTCAAGACCCAGCCTCCTGACTCCTCGGACAGTGCTCAATCCATCAGGCCGTTCAACAGTTTCCTGGCACCAGGCACCTTCTAGAGCAACTCCCCCAGTTAGTAAGGGGCAGCATGAGACGCCCAGTCTGTGAGTACAGCCTGGCCTGTGGAAGACAGCCAGCCCCCACCCCCTGCAATGTGAGAACGCCAGATCGCCCCCACCCTCCTAAATCTCACCACCATCTGGTTCTTATGTGGATGCTGGTTTTCAACAAGCTGGGATATATTTAGCCTGGAGATGAGACAATGAGGACGGATGGGGGGCCCCAAACATTGTCTCTGCTGAGAAAGTGGTTTCGCAGAGAAAGTGGCAGAGGCAGAAATTCAGAAACAAAAACTCCATGCATCAGAACAAATCTGGCTGTTTGTGAGGTCGCTCCATGGGGTTTTCACCGTGGCTCGCGGTTCATGCCTGGCTACAGAGGTGGAACTGTGACCCCCCAGCTGGAAGAGTGTCAAGCTCCAGGCGCTCCTCGGGATTTCCCACCCTCACTTGTCTGGGACAGCACTCAGGAGCAACTACAGGCTGCAGGGCCCCTCCTTTCTCTGGGAGCCTCTTGGGAAAGAAAAATCCCCCTGGGCTAAGCTTGAGGGATGGGGGTCTCAGCCTACCGGAGAGTAATCATTCTAAATGGCCTCTCCCTGTTTGCCAAGGTTGCCCTTGGGTTCCTGGGGCAGGGTTGCAGGAGTCAGCCAGTGCTTCAAGATACTTCCACTCCCTGCCAAGAAGGGCACTTCGCCCAGTAGGGAGAAGGGAATTGCCGCTGAGAGCCCAGTACTCGGTGCCTGACATGCATTGTCTCTGTTCCTCTCCAGCACTGCCCTGGAAGGAGGGGAAATTATTCCCAATTTACAGACAAGGAAACGAGGGCAAATGCCTTGCTCAAGGTCAGCTTGAGCACGAGCTCAGGCCAGCAAGCATGCCAGGATACTCCCTTTCACCCCAAAACACACCTGAGATCAGCTTCCCTTGACAGAGCCCGCTCCCATCTGAATGTCACTCATCTGTTTTTAGCCATAGAATCCAGAAGGCCCTTGGGGCAGTGAGAGGTTGCAGGGATGGAGGGGAAACGAGTTGAACATGGCCACTCTTTCAAGCTTCAGGTGAATTTGGACCCAGGATCCCGGAACTTAGCTATGCACTGGCCCTTTGGGCAGCAGCAATGAGCCGCCATGGGGGTTAGTTCACCTCTGTCCTGTGGGCACCTGCTCTCTAATAGCTAATAGCTAGGTGTTGGGCTTTCTAGACACACGTGCTTCCAGGAACCAGCTGTCTTCCTAGCAAGCCTCCTGCCACATATCTTTGGTGAGCCCCTGATCTATCAGAAAACAAGTATCCTGGCCTTCCCAGCGAGGGTCACTGGCAAAGGATCACAGCACTTTCTATTTTAGGACTGCCTTAAGGTGTCCTCTCGCTCTCAAGAAAATCTGGTGCAACCCCGAGGGTCCCTGCTGTGTCCCCCACATGGCCGTCCCATGACCTTTGTCATAGTGCCGCCCTGCGGAAGGCAGGAGGGTCCTAGCCTCCTGCGCGCAGGTCAGCCTGCGGGAACCACTTAGGAAACAGCATCTGTAATTGCCTTCTTCATGGCAAGGCTTTCACTGGCAGAAGTGAAATTCACTTAGAAATGATCACAGGGAGCCATTAAAACCTTCTGGATCAATAAAGGCATTTGTGCCTGTCTCTAGTATTTAAAGTGACAGGCACGATGGTGTAGCAGGAACGCCCCTCAAGCCTCTTGTTCATCAAGATGTTGACTTCAGCTGTGGGAGAGTTGCCCTGTTTGTGGGTGACCGCATCATTTGTTGCAAAGCTGCATGTCACGTGCTTTTCCTGAAGTCTCTACTTTGAATGACATTTGCTCGCTCCTTCAGTCAACCAACACCTATTTATTGGGCCTCTCCTTAGGGCCAGAAGCCAGGAAGAGAGTTAGGGACCTGCTCCAGAGCAGTTGGGTCTCATGCGGCTCTCCCAGCGTCCCTTCAGAGTTAGTTTAATTATCCCTGTCTTATAGATGAAGAACTGAGATCATAGACTTTCTCAAGGATTCAGGATCAAAGTTCAAATCCAAATGTGCCTGCCTCGTGTCTCCGAGTCTGGTTTCGCCATTTCATCACCTGTCTCTTCCGGGGTTGGGGTCCAGTGACTGTGCAGCCATTTGTCATGGGTTTTGGTCCCAGATTATCCTCAGGTGACGACCCCTGGGGTCTGAGTTGAGCTGGCATAATTGGGAGCTGTGTGGTTGCACAAACCTGGCTCTGCCAGGGTCATGGGGCAGGTACAGGGGGTCTCACCTCAGTGGGGGAGCCATGCAGGGGCTCCTCTCTCCTGAGCTGGATCCAAGGCTCTCTCAACGCTCCTGTAGGATTATTCGGGGATTTTGAAACACTCGATGGAAAAGGCATCAAGAACGTTACGGTTTTGGATTCCAAGTCCTTTTTGGGTGAGCAACTCCCCTCTGAGGCTTCCCTGGTGTGCTCATAGCTCAGGGTGGAGGTTGTGGGAGAGCGGGAGCAGCAGTCATCTGATCAACCTTGGCAATGTGATCCATCCAGCTGTGGGACCTGCCATGACTCCTTCCTTCCCCGCTGCTTCCTGGTCATGTGACCTCAATGTCCCCTGCTCAACCGTTCTGCCTTCCTTCATGCATAATCAATCCACTTCCTCTGCGTAGCTCTTTCTACTCCCATCCTACCCTTTCCTCCTTCAAGAGAGATTGGGCTCATGAAATCAACAAATATTAAAAGAGCAGCAGGGAAAGGGGATCTCTTTTGCAGTTGTTCAAAGCATCCTGCCCCTGCAAAGCAGCTCTCTTCTTTCTTGGAGCTTTTGTGGGGAAGAGGCTAAACGCCTAATTTTTTTTTAAGCCATGAAGTTATCGTTAAAAGTTTTGCCTCTACACAATTGAGTCTTGTTGGAAATGTGGCTTGGAACTTACTATGCAATTTTAGAAAAAGAGCTGAAGATCAGGGCATGCAAACATCTCTTATGGTGGCTCCTTTGAAAGGGCAGCTTGCCCTGCATGGACGTGTGCACCCCCATCCTACCCAGTGCCTGTCAGAAGCACTTCTGCTCTGGCTGCACACAGGATCACTAGGGAACTTTAAAAAGGCACTGATGCCAGGTCCCCACTTCGGCCAATACAATCAGAGTCTCTCAGGGCGGCACTGGGAGGAGGTGTTTGTGGTGTTTCATGGACACACACACTGCCAGCCCCTGAAACTTCACCACGCACACCAATGCCCAGGAGCCCTGCAAAGCTACAGACCCTGACCCAGAAGCCAGGTGACCCTGGAGCCACTGGTGCTGCTGGTGTGAGGACCACACTGAGCAGGGAGGCCCTGGGATGTTGGGACGGGTGTGCTGTGCCCGCTACCATACGCCAACTGGATTGAAGGAACAGAACAGTACAGACGGTTCCATCTTCCTGGGAAGACAGGGAATTACAGATCATTTTAAGGGAACCCCAGGACTCTAGTAGTCTCCTTCATGGGTTTCTCTTTCTGTACGTTTCCTGTGAATGGTGTATCCACCTGGGTCCCCTCCTGCCTCTTTGTACACTCTCTCTGGTGTAATTTGCAGCCAGGGCTTCAGCAACCATCTATGCACTGAGACCTTTCTGTTCTTGGGGTGGCATTCCTAGGGATTTAGCGCCAGGACATGCCTGTGTGTGCATTCACTGGGAAAAGTCTGCAGAATCTGCACCAGGCGTTCCTGGAGGGCGTGTTCCTCCGTCTACATTCGTGATAGAACAACCAGTTATTATCACTAGGACACCAGTGCCTCATCTACACCATCAGCCACGGGAGTTTTACTGTTACAAGCTTGTCCTTTTAGGCACATTCCCTCATCCTGAACCTGCTGGCAGCAGCTCCTTTAGGGGAGCAAGGTGGCTGCTTGCCCCATCAGTCCTTGGGCAGCCAGCGCTCAGCTGGATGCATGCAGCGGAAGTCACCTTCTGCCTCCACTCCTGAGCAGGATGTGCTCTCCCTACATCTGTTTGCGCTTTCAGCAATAGATCATTCACAGCTATAGGAGGGGGAGGCCTCCCAGGCCTTGGCTTTTTGTACCTGGAAGGGGATGGTGAGGCATTCCACTGCCAGGAATCACTTCCTTCCCTCCAGGGAGCAGCCCCTTGCATTGTTCATTTTCTAAAGCAAATACTTCTCAGGAAGAGGCTCTCCTCTTTTTTTTTTTTTTTTTTTTTCCTATGAAGCTCTTTTCTTAAAAGCTTCCTTTAACTGCAAAAGTTCCTCTGTTCATGGAGGAAGAAAATCAGGCTTGCTGGATGAGAGGACAGAATAGGGCTTGCTGTAATTCTCTCCTGGAGGCAGGCTCTCTCTGGCTCTCTGTTCCCCCTTCCCCATCCCCTGTGAAACCACTTCAAGGATGGCTTGAGCTGTGCTGATCCTTGAGGTGCTGATCCTAAGCTGTCAGCATCTTCTCCAGAGCCTGGAAGTAGAGGCCTTGTTGCTTTTTGGTATAAAACTTTTGGGTTAAGAGGTGCCAGCAGCAGAAACATATGTTCAAGGATAAAGGTAAGTCTGTCTTCACAAATGACCGATCCTGAAGATGGACCGGCACCTCCGGGCCCAGGTCCCCACAGAATCAGGTGATGGGTCCTCAAAACACAAATGGTGGCACAATGAGAAATCTGGTGGTGGGCTTGGACGAAATGGCGTGGATGCTGGGTGGTCTCTTGCTTTCACCTCTGTGGCAGGCACTGCTGAGGTGCTGGGTCCCTGGGCCTTTTCTTGGCTCTGAGCCATCTGGTCAGGGAATGGGTAGGAAGCTGGCTTACATAAAACAGCCATGTCCCTGAGAAGGCTGTGTGGGCCCCAGCAGGCAGGTGGGCTGACCTCGGAGCAGCGCCTGCAAACCTGGCATTTGCACACCCATTCTGTCACACAGAGCCTTACTGCAGTTCCTGAGCGTGGCGGAGATCCCCCCATAGCTGGCAGCCCCATGTCTGCCCTGGCTGCACACAGGATCACCAAGGAACTTTAAAAAGGCACTGATGCCAGGGCCCCACTTCAGCCAGTACAGTCAGAATCTCTCAGGGCAACACTGGGAGGAGGTGTTTGTGGTGTTTCATGGACACACACACTGTCAGCGTCAGGGAGAAGTGATGGGGTACTGAGAACAGCAGAATATCTAGAATGAGTTCTTCATAACTGTGGAACATAGAAGTCTTCCCTCACAGTGTGGCCCTTGATCACTACTGCTGGAGGAGAGAGCTAAGGCCCTGGAACACTCGTCCTTACACAGCCAGAGTCTAGTGAAGGCCACAGAGCCACGGCCCACTGCCTTTATGCACTGATCCACTCCATTTTCTCATTTTTAGATTGTTTTAACCTTTGAAAGCACAGATCCCAATGCAGATGAGCTCCCAATTCTTGGAGTTCACAAACATTTGATCCGTGTTTAAAAATACCCCAATCCTTGTGCAGAGTTCCCAGAATTCCAAGTTTTCCTTTCCCAGGCTTGTTCTGGCCCATGACACCAGCTGGACTCTTGAATGTTCCTGACCCATCACAGCCATGCTGCAAGGCTTCTGATTATGCAGACACACCATGCCCCTGCACAGTGCTCGAAGTTAGGCTGCCACATGCTTCTACACTAGACGGTCAAAGTCAGACCCCAGGGCTCAGCAAAGCACCTGGCACAGTAGCAGCTGCAGAATGAGATCTGCTTGCCTGGATGCCAAGGCTGGAGGGCAGTGAGCTTCCTCCTCAGAGGCAGGGGGCTGCCACCTTTGCACTAAGAAGAAATTACTGATTTCTACCATTTGAGAAAAGGATAGTTGACCACATGGAACTCTGAATAGGTTCATGCATGTGGAGCAAAGCCCTTTAGGAGAAAAGCCTGTTTTTTGCTGTCTGCCTGATACTGGATGGTTGAGAAACAATCGTGGTGGGCGGTCACGCCGTACTTGTGCAGGCCAAGGACACAGGAAGGTCTAGCCGTGGCCTACAGGGCGGGTGGGTAAGCACAGCAATCTTGTCCCCCAAAAGAACATCGGCGGCCGCTGGTGTTGAGACCTACGGGAAGGTTAGAGCTCTGGGTCACATTTGTGGAGAGAGACACAGACAGCGGCAGACAGAGACAGAGTAATCCAGGCCATGTGGCATAAGAACATAAAGTGGCCCCCCAGCCCAGGGCCCCTCCCATGGACCTCGTGGTACTGAGCCTCCATTTTCTTACCTGTTCAGTGGAGATGAAGCCTCACTTCCCAGGGTTTTTGTAAAGATCGGGAGACTGGCCGGGCACCGTGGCTCACTCCTACATCCTAGCGTTTTGGGAGGCCGAGGCGGGCAGATCACAAGGTCAGGAGTTTGAAACCAGCCTGACCAACATGGTGAAACCCTGTCTCTACTAAAAATAGAAAAATTAGCTAGGAGTGATGGCGCGTGCCTTTAATCCTAGCTACTCAGGAGGCTGAGGCAGGAGAATCACTTGAACCCAGGAGGTGAAGGTTGCAGTGAGCCGAGATTGTGCCACTGCACTCCAGCCTGGGCAACAGAGCAAGACTATGTTTCAAAAAAAAAAAAAAATCGGGATACTGTGCCCAATGCACCAGAAGGTGCTTCCTCAGTGCCCATGAGTGCCCTTGCCCTCTGCCAAGGGTACTGAGCTATGGGCCCTGTGCCCTTGATGTGCACTGAGAATTCACTGCTTGCCACCTTCCATCCGATTCTAATTTCAGCATTTCACGGCTCACTTTTGAAATAGCATCTTTCATCCCCAAATGTCTGTGCACATTGCAGAAGTGAAAACAGTCCCTCTCTGAAGGCAGAAGTGTGAGATATGGGTTCTCTGTTTTCCCGGGAAAACAAGAGATCCAGAAGGAGAAAAGGGGGAGGGGGTGGGAAGGTTTGGGCCTGAATCAGGCTCAAGTTCAATGAGCATGTATTAAGCTCCTGCTGTGTTCCGTGGGCTTCTGCACACAGGGTGTTATTCACCTTCCCCATGGTCCTCTGGGGGAGGGTCAAGGTCCCACTGGCAGCTGAGGAAACGGAGGCTCAGCAATGTGGAGATCCCGGCCCATGTTCACAAGGCAGCAGAGTTAGGAATCAAACCCAGCTCTCCTTCCCTCTGCCACACAGCCTCCTCATCAGGATGATGCTATTTCTACTTCCCCGCAAGAGAAATGGATGCACAGATCCTCTGTGTGGTTCCTGTGGGCCCTTACGTGCTGTCCTGCTTCGTGCTCAGCTGATCTGGGTGATTCTGCGCCTGCCGTGTATTTTCAGTACCCCAGAGAAATGGCCTGGGTGCCAGAGCTCAGCCCGGACAGCTGTTGCCAGTGATGCAAAATTGCAACCCATGAGCCATCATGGGGAGGTATAGAGTGGGCAAAATTCAGACACGACTTCCCGCCTTGGGCATGGTGGCTGCCTGGCCAACTCCCCCAGGTGGAGCAGAGCCAGGCTGAATAGAGGCTGAGTCAGAAGGGAGAGTCCTTGGGCATGCAGGCTTGAGGATGCAGGCTTGGGAGATGAACCTGGCTGATGTTCAGTTTGGGCATCACTCTCCTTAATGTACTGTAAACTGTCACTGCGGAAGAGCCGGGCGTGGATGCCACTTGTACTCACAGCTCTTGTTTTCCCTCCCCGGCTAGGTCCTTGCTGCGAAAGTGCTCAACCTTGTGCTGCCAAACTTGTCCCTCGGGCCCATCGACTCCAGCGTGCTCTCTCGGAATAAGACAGAGGTGAGAGGCTTTCCAAAACCCCAGGGGTAGCTTGGGTGGCTGCCCCCAAAGGGAATCAGAGTTTTGGCTCCAGCCTTGGCATTCTCTACTGCCCTTTCACCGAGGCCCCGTGCAAAGTGACGAGCACACAGTGGTGCATGAGACATGGTTGGCTTCAGGTTTGGGTGAAAAGGGTGGGTTGGCTATGATGCCTGAGCTGTGTTCTAAACATGAAAGGAGCTGACAGTGGAAGTTGAGTGTGTACCAGTCAAGTCTTTTGGTTGCAAGAGACAGAAACCCAAGTCAAAGTGATTTAAGCAAAAGCAGGGATTTTGTGGTGAATGGAACTGAAGGCTTCAGACATGGCTGAATCCAGGGCGTCGAAAGTCTTATTCTCCATCGGTCTCTCCCCAGCTCTCATCTCCCCTGGTTTGGCTTCTTTCCCAGATAGGCTTTCCCCCAGTGAAGGCCAAGAGGGCCACCAGCAGGTTTCCCTGAGCAACCCCAGTGGAAAAACAGCACCTCTTTCCAGCAAAAGTCTCAGGGCTGATTCTTACTGACTGATTGTCCAGGCCTAGATTATTTGTCCAGGAAAAGGGGATAGTATCATCCCCACCCACTGAGAGTAGAGGAAGGGGATCCCTGGGAGTAATTCAGAATAGTGGTAGCAAAGGAAGGACAGACCCATATTGCAGATGAGCAAACTGAGCCCCATAATGTGGGAGGACTTGCCTGGGGTCAGCCAGTGGTGAGGCTAGCCTGGGAACTTGGGTAGGTGTGGTCTCTAGCTGTGCTCTGTCTAGGTATGGGAGAGGGTTCCTGTGGGCTTGCAGCTAGTGGGTAGGAAGCATCCAGAAGACACCAGAATTATCTTCATGAATAAGCAAGTAAGTTTGCCACTCTTCTGCCTTAGTTGCCCTCTTGCTTTAGGAGTTTGAAATCATTGAATCACTGGCTCCCTAAAGGGCCCTGGGAAGTGGAGTGCAGTGCTCTGGCATTGTGGGGGTGTTCCCAAACTTCGGTGGGCTGTTGGACTCTAGCTTCATTATGAAATGTGGCCTCCTGGCCCTCTGAGTCACTTAGAGAGTGGGCAGCTCAGGAGGAATAGCCCGTGGTGTGTAGGAAAGAGACTTTCTAGATCAAAGGTTGAAACTCCCAGGCTTCTTAGGGCCAACTGCTTAAAAATCAGACTGGTGAGAGACTCTAGCGAGCCATGAGGCCTGTGTGGAGCCAGAGGGCATCTGATCTGTTTAACCCATCCACATTAATTTAAAATTCTAATATAATTTGGTTTCTAAAGCCCACCGTGCCTCCCAAACTCACATCTTGGGGCCAGGTTGGGCCCATCAGGGGCCAGTGTGTGGCCCCTGGTCTTTCTGAAAGAATATCTGAGTAAAGGAAAAATCTTTAATTCCAAAAAGCAGATTCATACGGTAAAAGAGCACAACTTTAGGACCTAGAAAGACCAAAGCCAAATATACACTGTTTGATTTAATCCTGACATGAATGAGATAGACATTAACCCCATTTCACAGATGAAGAAACAGGCTTGGAGAGGTGAAATAACCTGTTCAAGATTGCACAACTAGTCAGGGGCAGAGGTGGGATTTTAGCCCATTTTATTCAAAAGTCCATGCTTTGGTACCTCCCTCAAGCTAGTAATTATGATAATTAAGCTCTGTTTCCTGTTTTACAATTGATTGCTGGTCCACGCATCCCATGGCCATTGCTCTGTGTATGGGAGCCACTTTGTCAGAGAAACTGAGTGTGGGGCAGGGGCTCCTGCACCTGCCTGAATCCCTCACAGTGGCTCTAGCTTGAAGGCGTGGTCTCTGGTAAAACCAGTGATCTTTGTAGCAGCGGTGCCAGGACAACAGTAGGTTTGAGAAAGATGGATCGGGGAGGGAGGGGCCTCCCTTTGAGACAAGGCACCCAGTTGCAAATCCAAATTGTTTATCTGAACACCTGAAAATACATGGGCAAAGAGGAAGAAAAAAAGAGGTACTAAAAAGAGATTCCAAACCCTCTCTGTTTAAAAGCATCCAATTTCAGATCTTTTCTCTCCTTTTTGCAATAATGAGAAATTCCTCAGCCTTACTCAGGACAGAAGCGCCTGGTGGGGCTCCCCTCCTCTGTTCCTGCCCAACCCATAGCCCCCTGTCTGAGCCCTCCTGCCTCAGGCTTCTGGCTGGGCAGGTCATCAGTTATTTAGAAACACTAATAAATGTCCCTGCTGAGAAGACATGAGGAAGGGAGGTGGCCGGTCAGCCCCAAAGCTGGACTGCAGTCGGAAAAAATCAAGAGCCCGCCTTTCCCTCCCTCTCCTGCTGCAGCTCTGCATCTCCCTCTGAACGTTCTGCTGAGCTTTAAAAATAGCAACGCCAAGGGGAAAATGTGTTGGGAAAGGCATCTAACATCAGGGTGTCTTGAGGCACATCTTTAGCTAAGACATTTCCCATGGAACCCTGCAGCTATAAAAGCCTCAAACCGCAAAGAAATGTTTGCCTAACAAGCTGAGTGAGCAGGACTACGGGGGATGGGCCACTGGACGGCAATCGAGGGTGCAGGGACCTGGGACTGGAGGGTGCACAGGTCCTGGGGAAGATCTGGAATTCTCTCTGAAGGGAAGCAGGTTGGCTCTGTTGCCGGAATGTCAAAAGCAGAATGTTTGGTGTTTGCTGTGACAAGCATTCTCACAACCCACCCAGCACTGCTAGCAGGCTCTCTTCACTTGCCTTGCCCCGCAGCGGCCACCTTATAGAGAGCCACATTCTCCCTGCATGTGTGAAGCCTTCGGGAAAAAAGGCATGAGAAGACTTTTTATTGTCTCAGCACTACCCAATGCACAATGATGGCATCATTCTTCTGTGTCAGACACTAGAGCCCTTCTGGTCTCACCATGACCCCAGGAAGTCAGTCTTGTTACCAGTATTTGTAGTTGTAGAAGTGTGGGCCCAGAGAGGGCAAGTCACTTGCCCAAGAACACACTCCGGGCCAAGTGCCCTTGGCACTCAAACCCGAGGAACAAAGAAGTTGCTACACAGACATTTACTATGTTTGTCAATGCATTTAGGGACCCTGATCAGAACATCAGAATACAGAATCATTCCCCCCCAAAAAGGCTTTATCAGAATGTGATGAATCCCTTCCTACTCTGAGAAGCCTTGAATGTGATTCTAAAGAGTTCTATGGCCAAGGACGCTGTGGGAGGAGGTGAGGAGGAGAGGTTGCTCAGCATCTGCCCATGCCCTCAGCCATCCACATACTCAGGCGGAATGCACTGCTTCCTCTCCCAGGCTGTGGAAGGGGTGGAGGCAGGAGGCAAAGAGGCCATGATTCTGAGCACACCTTGCGCTAGGAAACTCAGCTGCTTGTCTCTTGAGGCCACTTGTCTTCTAGAGCCCAGTCTCTGTTCTTTATAAATACCCTGGAGGCCCTCCCTGTGCATCTGCCGGTTTATATTCCCTCAGACAGGCCATATGCTGAGTTCTGAGCACCTAGGTGCCGTAAGGAGTGGCCACTCAGCTTCCTTTCTTGTCTCCCCTGCCTGATGTTTTGGATGTGCCCAATGTCGGGGAGTCGGCTCCAGGTCCCCCTGTTGCCTGCCTGTCTTGCACCCATGCTGCCCAGAGGCCCTCAGAAGGCTCCTGCTGGGTCTCGGAAAGCTCAGCCATGCTGAGGCCTTCGACTTAAATGTAACCACAGCTAAAGATGGGCCTCAGCCTCTCACCCTGTCCCCAGGACACAGCCTCCCATGGGAGTTCCCTCCAAGAACGAGCTAAGAACCTTCCAGCAGACTCGGTTTGGCTAGCAGATTTTATTTTGTGGCTCTCCATCGTTCATCACTTACATTCCCCACAGCATACTTGTCTATTTGAGACAGTCTTATTACCAGTATTTGCAGCTAAAAATTTCCCAATGCCCTAAAAAAAAACAGGGCTAGAAAGTCTCTTGGGCATATGGCTCCATGTGGGGTGGTGGCGAGGGAGCGTGTGAATTGCTCTATGTTGCTTTTGTGCCCTGCACCACCCTCTGTAGATGTTCCATCTCCGGACCTGCTCCCAGCCCCACTCCTGCCAGCCACCAAGGCTGGGAGAAACAAATGGCTCTGAGCTCACGAGAGGCAGGTCCTGGAAGTTGGATGCTTTAATGGCAGCAGAAAGCCAGGGACTGCAGAGACTGTCAGGGAAGCCCCAGCTGCCAGCAAGATACAGGACACACTGAGGAGTTCTCTGTGTCCAGCAGGCCCATCTGAGCTTCTTTCTCAAGTACCTTTGTGGGTACATGGGACATGCACGTTGTAGGGCCTTGGCAGTGGAGGAAAGAAAGAAGATGTGGGCTTAGTTGGGCTCCCATGGGAACACAGCCTAAGCAAAGCTCTCCCAAAGACACCTCTCAGCTGAGAGGTGAATAACACTGCTGTGCCCGTGACGTTGCAGATATCCACTCCAGACCCTGCTTCCATTCTTTTGGGTATGTCATATTCCGCTGGTAATTTTGGAGGAACCACGCTGCCGTTTTCCACGGTGGCTGTGCCATTTCCACGGTGGCTGTGCCATTTCACATTCTCACCAATAGTGCTCAAGCGTTCCCTACATCCTTGCCCACACTTGTTAGGTTGTGTTTTTTGATAGTAGCCATCCTAATGGGCATGGAGTGGCATCTCAGTGGGGTTTGATTTCTATTTCCCTAATGGTTAGTGATGCTGAGTGTCTTTTCATGTGCTTTTTGGCCTTTTATATGTCTTCTTCTTCTTCTTCTTTTTTTTTTGAGATGGAGTTTCTCTCTCATCGCCCAGGCTGGAGTGCAGTGGTGTGATCTTGGCTCACCGCAACCTCCACCTCCCAGGTTCAAGCAATTCTCCTGCCTCCGCCTACTGAGTAGCTGGGATTACAGGCGTGTGCCACCACGCTAGGCTAATTTTGTCTTTTTAGTAGAGACGGGGTTTCTCCATGTTGGTCAGGCTGGTCTTGAACTCCTGACCTCAGGTGATCTGCCCGCCTCGGCCTCCCAAAGTGCTGGGATTACAGGCGTGAGCCACTGCGCTGGGACCTTGTATGTCTTCTTTAGAGAAATGTTTGTTCAGATCCCTTACCCATTTCTTTTCTTTTTCCTATTTCTTGTCTATTGTTTTTCTTTTTTCTTTTTTTTAATTTAATTTAATTTAAAGTTCCAGGATATACATGCAGGATGTGCAGGTTTGTTACACAGGTAAACACATGCCATGGTGGTTTACTGCACCCAGCAACCCATCACTTAGGTATTAAGCCCCACATGCATTAGCTATTTATCCTGATGCTCTCCCTCCCCCTGTGCCCCTCCCCCTGACAGGCCCTGGTGTGTGATGTTCCCCTCCCTGTGTCCATGTGTTCTCATTGTTCAGCTCCCACTTATAAGTGAGAATATGTGGTGTTTGGTTTTCAGTTCCTGCATTAGTTTGCTGAGGATAATGGCTTCCAGCTCCATCCATGTCCCTGCAAAGGACATGATCTTGTTCCTTTTTATGGCTGCATAGTATTCCATGATGTATATGTACCACATTTTCTTTATCCAGTCTATCATTGTATAGCATTTAGGTTGATTCCATGTCTTTGCTATTGTGAATAGTGCTACAATATGTGTGCATGTATCTTTATAATAGAATGATTTATATTCCTTTGGGTGTATACCCAGTAATACCCAAAGGGATTGCTGGGTCAAATGGTGTTTCTGTTGTCTTCCACAGTGGTTGAACTAATTTACATTCCCACCAACAATGTAAAAGTGTTCCTATTTCTCCACAGCCTCACCAGCATCTGTTGTTTCTTGACTTTTTAATAATCGCCATTCTGACTGGCATGAGATGGTATCTCATTGTAGTTTTGATTTGCATTTCTCTGATGATTGGTGATGTTGAGCTTTTTTTCATATGTTTTTGGCCACATAAATTTCCTCTTTTGAAAAGTGTCTATTCATATCCTTTGCCCACTATTGGTGGGGTTGTTTTTTTCTTGCAAATTTGTTTAAATTTCTTGTAGATTCTGGATATTAGACCTTTGTCAGGTGGATAGATTGCAAAAATTTTCTCCCATTCTGTAGGTTGTCTGTTCACTCTGGTGATAGTTTCTTTGCTGTGCAGAAGCTCTTTAGTTTCATTAGATACCATTTGTCAGTTTTTGTTTTTGTTGCAATTAATTTTGACATTTTCATCATTAAATCTTTGCCCGTGCCTATGTTCTGAATGGTATTGTCTAGATTTCCTTCCAGGGATTTTATAGTTTTGGGTTTCACATTTAAGTCTTTAATCCATCTTGAGTTAATTTTTGTATGTAGTGAAAGGAAGGGGTCCAGTTTCAATTTTCTGCATATGGCTAGCCAGTTTTCCCAGCACCATTTATTAAATAGGGAGTCCTTCTCCCATTGCTTGTTTTCATCAGGTTTGTTACCCATCAGATGGTTGTAGATATGCAGTCTTATTTCTGAGATCTCCATTCTGTTCCATTGGTTATGTGTCTGTTTTTGTACCAGTGCCATGCTGTTTTGGTTACTGTAGTCTTGGAATATAGTTTGAAGTTGGGTAGCATGATTCCTCCAGCTTTGTTCGTTTTGCTTAGGATTGTCTGGCCCATTGTTTGCTTTGCTCATTTCCTATTTGTGTTGTTTGTTATTTGTTGTTAAGTTGCAGGAGTTCTGTATATGTTCTGGATATTAACCCCTTATCTGGTTATTAACCCCATATACAAATATAATTTGCAAATATTTTCTCCTATTCTGTGGGCTGCCTTTTCCCTCTGCCAATAATGTCCCCTGAGGCATAAGGGTTTTTTCTTTCTGACGTAGTCCAGTTTATCTGTTTTTCTTTTGTTGCCTGTGCTTTTGGTGTCATGTCCAAGAAGTCGTTGCCAAATCCAATGTCATGAAGTGGATACCTTGTTTTGGCTGAACCATATGAAAGTAAACTGCAGACACCATGATCCTGAATGCGCCTGAATACTTCAGCCTGGGTTGCCCAAGAGGAAGGACTCAAAACAGAGGCTTTCACACAGGACCCCATGCCATTTTTACATTTAGGAAAAGTTAACAGTCATTCCCCCTTGTTGTCCTCGATCTAGTCCATGCTCCAATTTCCACAGTTGTCACCGTTTGATTTTAAGACTCGAGATTGCATGATTTTGCTATTCTGTGATCAGCAGTTATGAAAGTGATCCTGCAAGACCCGGGAATTCTTTCTTGTTTCTCTTATTATTTCTCAAATCCCTGAGCCTGTGAGAAGGTGGAGAATGTGGCGGCTGCTTTTTCCTTTCCCTTGGTGGTCACCCAGGAGCACTTCTGTGTTCAGAACCACATTCCAGGGCCCTCCACTCCAAAGGACAAAGAGAGGTTGACTTTTTGTGTCACTTCTGGTTGTGAAGACTCTGGAGCCCTGCAGAAGGAATCCTGGGGGAGCAGACAGTGGTGGCGCTGGGCTATGCAAACAGCTTTCCCCATGTGCCAGGGCTGCGACCTGCAGAGCCATTCCTAGCTCACTGCTCTTAAAAGCAGATGATAGGACCGGGTGCGGTGGCTCATGCCTGTAATCCCAGCACTTTGGGAGGCCGAGGTGGGTGGATCACCTGAGGTCAGGAGTTTGAGACCAGCCTGGCCAACATGATGAAACCCCATCTCTACTAAAAATACAAAAATTAGTGGGGCATGGTGGCGTGTGCCTGTAATCCCAGCTACTCAGGAGGCTGAGGCAGGAGAATCATTTGAACCTGGGAGACAGAGGTTGCAGTGAGCCGAGATCGCACCACTGCACTCCAGCCTGGGCAACAAGAGGGAGACTCCATCTCCAAAACAAACAAACAAACAAATGCCAGGATGTCCAGAAGTTCAAACCTTCATAGTAAAAAGTAATTTGGAGGAAAGAATGCTCATTAATTTGCACACCCTTGATTAAGTGGCAACTCAGAAATGTAGGCTGATCCTTGATTATCCTCTTTCTGTCCAAAATGGCAGTGCAGCTTCCAGGAGAGGAGAATGTACAGCAACATCTTCTTTCCAAATGGCCCTGGTCTGGTTCAGGAATTTCAGCCACCGAGGCTGGGTGCCAGCTAGGGCTGGCCCAAGTCAGGGTAAGGTCATTGTGGGGACTCAGGCCTCCTGGTAGGCAGGGCTTGCTTGGGTCTATCAAGCCGGAGAGGCTTTCTGCTGAGTCAGGCAGGGCCTATCTCCCCTCTACCACCCTGCAGGCAGCTCACCACACCAGCAAACTTTCTCAGGGCTCCCACTCCGGCCAGGCTAGAGCTGGAGGCCGTGACACCCCATGGGCTGCCCTGTTATCCCTGCCGGCCAGGCCCATCAGCTGCAGTGGCACAGAGGGGAAAGGGGCGGTGGGCTCAGTGGGAAGAGCACAGCCTTCCAAAAGGACCTCAGTCTGGACCCTGCTCCATCTCCTCAGTGTGACCTTGGAAGCCACACTCAGTCTTGCCCTTCCTCAGATCCCTCCAGATGACTGCACAGCCACCTAGCACAGTGTGGACCCTAGCAAGTGAGAGCTGTTACTATCACAGCTCTGAGAGAGGCCCACTGAAAGAGGTGTTGGCAAAGATACAGGAGCCCAGGGAGAGAAGCGTGGATGTCAGCAAGGGTGTCTGGGCACCTGGCCACAGGAGGAAACGCTTAACCTGGGCCTTGAAGAGAGGGAACAGGGTTGCTGACAGATAAGAGAAAGGGCATGGAAGGGGATGGTGGAAATGGAGGTGTTGGGGCCAGTCTGTAGTGCAGGTGACAAGCACATGAGGAAAGGGGTCCAGGGATGACACACATGGGACCAGGGAAGGTTGCCTGGAGGAAGGGCAGCTGAGCCGAGAGTTGATAGGGAGGGAGAAACTCCACTGGCAGCCAAGGAAGGGGTCTGAAGGCTGAGGGGACATGCTGTGCAAGGGCCCTGGGGTCAAGAGGAGTGGGGAGTGTTAAGGGAGGGCAGGGATGGCGGTGTCGCAGGCCATACCAAGAAGTTAGGACTTTGCCTTGCAGCCCCCGTGGGAAGTACCACAGGGTTCTTCACAGAGGGGGACAGGTACAGATCTGTGAGTCTGAAATGGGACCTACCTCTGCATGACAGGGACCCACCTCTGCTTGACAGGGACCCAATGCCGTGAGCCCTCTGGGGCTGACAGCAGTGACCAGGGTGCTACAGGCTTGGGAGGGGATGTGTGGGAGAGGAAGCACACCAGGGCCACGCCAAGCACAGCTGTTTCCAGCCTTCAGCATGTTCCAAATTCAGGCCAACTTCCACAGGACATTGACGTTGTTTTTTTGGTTGCTGTTTTTTTTTTGTTGTTGTTGTTGTTTGTCTTTTTTTTTTTTTTTTTTTGAGGCAGACTCTCACTGTCTTGCCCAGGCTGGAGTGCAGTGGCGTGATCTCAGCTTACTGCAGCCTCCACCTTTTGGGCCCAAGCAATCCTCCCACCTCAGCCTCCCCAGTAGCTGGGACTCCAGGTGTGCACCACTACACCAGGCTAATTTTTGTATTTTTTGTAGAGACAGGGTTTTACCATGTTGTCCAGGCTGGTTTTGAATTCCTGGGTTCAGGTGATCTGCCCACCTTTGGCCTCCCAAACTGCTGGGATTACAGGCATGCACCACTGCGCCCAGCCTACGATACATTCTTATTTGCGTTTAGGATATTCCATGGGCCTGGGGTTCAGCATGATGCACTGAAGGAAAGCAGTGCCAAGCAGCTCCGAAAGCATGCTGTGGGGGCTTTCCATGTGTGCACGCAGAAAAGTCGTTCACTGAATGAAATGACAAGGGCCTCCCCTTTCGAGGGTGCCAAGTCTCATTCCCATTGTGGACACTCTCTTGGCCAGGAGGCGGCCAGCAATTCCCAGCTGCCATGAGTGAGGTCTATGCTGGTCTCTCAGTACCCAAAGGTGCTACTTCTTGGGCTGGATTTGGGAATGGTTTGCCTCTTCATCCATTGCACCAGAGTTTACAAAGGGCTTTCCCTGTGCCAGCCACCATGCAGGACATGCAGAGGGCAGGACAGAGCCCTGACCCTCAAGTGGGGCAGACATGTGGGAAGAGATGCGCTGATTGCAGACCAGGCCAAGTGCAGCATGGGAGAAGGGCTTTGGGGCAGCAGAGTCTGTGGGGGTCTGGGAAGGCTGAGCTGAGGCCTGAAAGTGGAGTAGACAATGTTAATTAAGCTAAGAGCAAGGGCTGAAAAGCCATTTGTGATGGGAGACAGAAGCCATCACGAGAGGATTCTCTCTCATCCAGCTCTTTCCACCACAAATTATGTCTCCAGCCATTCAAGACAAAGGTGAGAAATGAGGACATCGTCTCTACAAAGACCTGCCAGTTCCTGTTAGGGTTCCTGCAGGTTTCTAAATTTCACAGAGATCACTCAGGTAGAGTTGTCGTGCACTCTTTCTCTATTATGCCAGAGAAGGCTATCCGAGTTCCCTGTATTGGAAAGGGATGGATTAAGAGAGATCTAAACAATGGAGGAAGAAGGTGGGAATTCCAGGATGGGCTCTAAAGCCCAGGTGGAAGGGTGAGGCTTCCATAGGAAAAGGGAGGAGATTGCAGGGAAGGAGAGGCAGGAAGAGCCCGCTGTGGACAGATTTACAGGGATGAAGCCTGCTGGGTTGTATTTCTCTGTGATTAGGGGTTCATCCAGGATGACACATGCCTGTCTGTGCCCAGAAGGGCTCCCCTATCCCCTCTGGCTGGCTGTGAAGGGTGGTAACCCCTGGGCCCCACCAGATCACTTCACCATCTGTCAGGCCCATCTGCTTAGGGTCCTCATCAGGGACCATTCTTGCCTTTTCTGAGAGCGCTAGTGCCCCTGCCACCTGCACAGCTCCTGGCTGTCTATACCCCAGCACTGACCTTCACCTTCTCCTCTCGAGACAGGCAGCAGAGCATGGTAAGTGGCTAAGAATGCTGATGGCAGTAGCAGAGTGCCTAGGTTCTTACCTTGGCTCTGCCTCTTACTTGCTGTGTAACCTTGGGTGAGTCACCTAACCTCTCTGAGCTTGTCTCCTCATATGTAAAAAGGTAATAATAATAGTTCCTACATCACAGGTTCCGGTGAAGATTAAATGAGCAAGTACGAGTGAAGCACTTACTACAGCACCTAGTAAAGAGTCAAGGGCTCCACGCATGAGTTATTTTTCATAGTATTCTAATTAAACTGTGATATTGCATTTCATCATGGAATGGTTTTTAAAAAATGGGTCAAGAGATTTGACTGCAGGGGTTGTGTCTTGATTTTGCTCAACCATAAGTGTAAGAAAACTCCCAGCTGAGGATTGCAGCTGCATTTACTGCACTTTAGTGCAAAGTTTCTTCCCACAGTGAGACGGTGCTGGAAATTCAGAAGCCCCAGCTGGTGTATTCCTGGCTGTCAAGCTCAACAGGAGGCCAGCTTGTGAAACTTAAGCCCAAGAGGAGCCTTTGGGGTCCCCTGATGGGGAAACTGAGGCCCAGGAAGGAGTAGAGCCTTACCATACTCCCAACCCTACCCCAGGGGAAGAAAGACTCCAGCTCTCAGCCAGTGGGGGCTCCCCAGGAAATCAGTTATCTAGAGCCACGGTGGAGTGGTCACTTGGACCTGGGTTCCCCAGCTTGAGCTCCTGCTTCCAGCTGCTGTGTCCCCAGCAGACCCTGGTCTCAGCTGGTGGGAGCCATGGTGAGCTAAACAGGAAAGTGGGGGTGCGAGAGATTGTGCCAAAGCCTGGGCCTTTGTCATTAGTTTTTAGTTAAACTTTTCATTTAAGATCACTGTAACTCACAAGCAGCTGTAAGAAATAATACAGAGCGATTCCATGTATCCATTACCCAGTTTCCCCCAGCAGTGACATTTTGCAAAATGACAGGACAGTATCACAACCAGGATACTGACCTTGACACAGTCAAGTCACAGATGACTCCATCCCCACAAGGACCCCTCATGTTGCCATTTTGCAGCCGCATCCACTCCTGACTCGCCCCACACCCTCCTCGGTCCTTTCAGCTGTGAGTCTGGTCTCTGTTTCTCTCGTTTTGTCACATGAAGAACATTACATCAGTGGAATCATGCAGTGTGGAATCTTTGGGGACTGACTCGTTGGTCCATATTGAATGAATGGGCTCATGTTCTGGGCTTGGGCCTGGTTTGGGAGGAAGGGGCCTGGCTATCTCCTTCCTGGGAGCCACAAGACACATTCCTAGGACTTTTGGTGGATTGAGATCTTAAGCTGTCAAAAAATCAAGGCCATTGTGATTGAGCCAGAACTGCCACTTGAGGGGAGGGTTTGGCCCCTCTGTGGCTCAATCTCCCCATGTGGTAAAGCCCTCCCCCGCCTCCTGGTCCCAGTTTCCCTCTGCCCCTCACCCCCAGTCCGGGCTGTGGTTCACATCAGGGGCCTACCCTTTCCCTGACACATCTGGTGGCTGGGCCCCAGGCCCAGAATAGGCCATTGTGTAAACAGGGCCTACGTGATCAAGACATGGAAAATGAAGCCAAGAGCAGGAAGCCGCTTGGGCCATCAGTGCAATTAAACTCAGAAGCAGAGTCCCCAAGGGCCTGCTGTGCCCAGGACGCTCGGGGTCAGCAGGGTAAAGCAGCAGGCCTGCTGCAGGAAGAAGGCGGTTGTAAGACTGCTGGCAGCAGGGTCGAGGGTGTGGCCCCCACCCCACAGGTCCCACAGAAGCCCTGGAGACAGCAAGGGATGGGGTGGTGGCCCAGCCCAGGGCATGGCCAGCCTGCTGAAACCCATACCCCCAACAACAGCAGCTTAATCAAGAGAGGGTGTGACTTCTTGCCATCAGGACACCCATCTTGTTGCTCTGGCTTCCAGGGGCGAACCTTGTCCACATGGCCCTGACTCTTTCTATGGGGCAAGGAGAAAATAAGACCTAGACCCAGAGTGTGCACACAGCCTCTACCTGCCTACTTTCTATTAGCAGAACTTGGTCATGTGACCACAAGTCACATTGCTAGCTGCAAGGGAGACTGGGAAATATAGTCTTTATTCTGAGCAGTTGTATACCCAAAGAAACATCCAGGTTCTGTAGGGGAGAACAAGAATTGGGGCAACTAACAGCAGGCAGGTTGACAAGCCTCTCTGTGCCTTAGTTTCCTCCTTTGTGTAATGGAGAGAATGAGAGCAATTCCTTATACAGAGGAGTTATGGAGGCCCAGTGAGTTACTGCAGGCAAAAACACTTAGTGCTGGGCAGACAGACAGAGCTCAGATGTAGCTATTATTACTTTTATTACTCAATGAGACCCTGCATGTTGCAGCCCAGCAGAAGCTGGTAGATGGTGCTGCTGTTGGGGACTCCACTGACCCCAAGCCCCGGGCTCTTTTGCAGGCTCTACAGCCCTCCTTCCCTCAGGGCTCCTGGCTGACCCTGGGGAAGCACCCCCTGTGGTTGGGCCTGGCCATGGGCCCCCATGAACTGCCCTGCCAGTCCCGTGTCCTCTCAGGCTCCGAGCAGATGGCCTGGCCCAGCAGGACTCATGCCAGCTCAGCTGCAGGAAGTGGCTAATCTGTCTCGTGTGGCTTTACACAAATGGTCTGGTTTTTGGTGCTCAGTCCCCAGCATGGGAAGGAATCCAGGGATGGCAGGGGTGACTGTAGGACAGCCTCTCCCACTTGGTGTGGTCCGGAATTCTGGCCGAGGCCTTTTAGGGGTGGTAATAGAAGGGGTGTAGCCCAGTTCTTGGAAATGCTGAGTCCTAACACAGTGGGCACCCTAGTTGCCCGGGGAGCAACTGGCAGCATGTTCCTTCCTCGTCCCCACATGCTCTCTGACCCTTACTCAGTCCTCACCACGTGGCCCCTCCCCAACTCACCAAGAACCCACTGGCAAGGATGACGAACATGAGTGAGAAGCATCATGGGGCCGGGCGTGGTGGCTCACGCCTATAATCCCAGCACTTTGGGAGGCTGAGGCGGGTGGATCACCTGAGGTCTGGAGTTTGAGACCAGCCTGGCCAACATGGCAAAACCCCGTCTCTATTAAAAATACAAAAAATACACTACCGCCTGTAATCCCAGCTACCTCGGAGGCTGAGGTAGCAGAATCACTTGAACCCTGGAGGCGGAGGTTGCAGTGAGCCGAGATTGTAACACTGCACTCCAGCCTGGGTGACAGAGCAAGACTCCTTCTCAAAAGAAAAAAAAAAAAAGCATCGGGGCTCACTCCTGCCCCCTATGGGCCTGAGAGAGTCCTAGAAACTTATACCCTGATACTGTGGGGCAGATGCTAGAGATCAGGGCAGTGGAGCCTGAGCTGTCTCTACGGAGGCAGGAAGACTGAAGCCAGAAACCCAGACAGTCCAAGGAGAGCAAGGACAGGGGAGAGAGCAGCCCCTTGAAAGGCAAGATCCACAGGCTGGTGGTTGAGGAGGGAGGACCCACGTCCTGTAGGGGGGCAGAGATGGCCTTGGGCACAGCCAGGGCCCAAGCCTCTCTGTCAGAGCCTCTGACCATCCTGTGTAGCCTTAAGGTGCACAGAGACCGAGCCCACCACAACCAGATCTGCCCTTGGGCGTCCCTCACCCCAAAGCCCGTCGTCAGTGCCTGGCTGAAGCCCCTCCGGGGGCTCCTAGCACGGGCCCTCGCTTTCCAGCACAGACCCCAGTAAACTGTTCCTGCAGTTTACTGTTTGCCCCTCATCCACTCCACCAGGTGGACACTACATCAGTGGAGACAGAGAACAAAAATCAAATGCTAAAACTGCTGCAGAGCTACTTTTTAATAAAATAATTGATGTGAACAATATGTTGTTGCTTATATTTTTAAAAATACAAATTAATACTTGAAATTTTCTTTTCTTTTCTTTTCTTTTGGACCGAGTCTTGCTCTGTCACCCAGGCTGGAGTGCAGTGGCACCATCTCGGCTCACTGCAAAGTCCGCCTTCCAGATTCAAGGGATTCTCCCACCTCAGCCTCCCAAGTAGCTGGGATAACAGGAGCCCGCCACCATGCCCAGCTAATTTTTGTATTTTTACAAAAATACAAAAAAAAAAAAAACCCGTAGAGACATGGTTTTGCCATGTTGGTCAGGCTACTCTGGAACTCCTGACCTCAGGTGATCTGCCCACCTCAGTTTCCCAAAGTGCTAGGATTACAGGCGTGAGCCACCACACCCAGCCAATACTTGACATTTTCTACAGGCACCCGTGTGCATGTGAAACCCTCAAGCCTGAAAGGAGACGCACTGCCAGTGGTGCAGATGAGGTCTGTGGGTGAACACAGCTGGCCCTCAGAGCCACACCCAAGCCCAGCTGACCTGAATGGAATCAACCCTTTAGGCCAGAGCAGAAGGAAAAACTACCAGGAAATAGGTCTGGCTTAAGGAAGTGAGCCCTGCCCATGCTGATGGAACCCTCTCCTTCTTTCTCCAGGTCGACATTTATAACTCAGACCCCTTGATCTGCCGGGCAGGGCTGAAGGTGTGCTTTGGCATCCAGCTGCTGAATGCCGTCTCACGGGTGGAGCGCGCCCTCCCCAAGCTGACGGTGCCCTTCCTGCTGCTCCAGGGCTCTGCCGATCGCCTGTGTGACAGCAAAGGGGCCTACCTGCTCATGGAGTCAGCCAAGAGCCAGGACAAGACTCTCAAGGTGAGTGGCTGCCACTTGCCCACTTCCCCCAAAGGTGGAGGAGGGGCGGGGAGGCAGCACCCCTTGGGGCACATCTGCCCAGACCCCCGAGGGCCACCTCCCAGATCTCAGGATAGGGACCAGCCTGCTTGACCGAGAAATAAGTAAATAAAAGGAATCCCAGGAGCCTATGAATTTCAAGAGAACACACGAGTCATTTGCTAATCGTTTTGCATGAATGAGCCTCAAAGGAAAAAAGAACAATCAAAAGATGTTGTAGGCAAGAAAAGAATCTGCAACTGGGCACTGAGCAAATAAATATCCCAAGAGAGAGGCATGTCCAAGCTCCAAGGACACGTGTAATGCCCAAGCCTCCCTCTGCACTAGCGGTGGCTGCAGTAGCCCAGGAGCCATGGCCACCAGAGGGCTCTGAGCACACAGGTGCTGGCAGGACTTGGCAGAGCCTGCTCTGTGAAGGGAGCTGTCAGAGCTAGCCCTGCAGACAGGGACCCTGAGGACAGGCCCTGCAGCTTGGAATATTAGACATAAAGACTATATATCTTTTTTGGGTTTTTTTTGTTTGTTTGTTTTTGTTTTTGTTTTTAGACAGAGTATCCCTCTGTTGCCCAGGCTGGAGTGCAGTGGCGCCATCTCGGCTCACTGCAACCTCTGCCTCCCAGGTTCAAGCAGTTCTGCTGCCTCAGCCCCCTGGGTAGCTGGGATTACAGGCACCTGCCATCATGCCAGGCTAATTTTTGTATTTTTAGTAGAGACGGGGTTTCACCATGTTGACCAGGTTGGTCTCACTCCTGACCTCAGGTGATCCTCCCACCTCGGCCTTCCAAAGTGCTGGAATTACAGGCGTGAGCCACCACACCACCACCAGCAAAATATATTTTTTAAAAGCCACAGTGGAACACTGCATTCATCTGTGAGAGCATCACTCAGACCTCCCGTACACCAGCGTGAACCCTTGCAAATCCCTGCAAAAGGAGTCCACTAAGATTAGCCATTCATTTACCCAGCTAGCCATTCATCCCTTCTTTAATTCAAGTATTTATGGGGCCCTAAGTTTCTGTCAGGCCCAGAGAACAAGACAGGCAAAGGCTCTGCTCTACCCCCTCGGAACCTGAATCCTGGTGGGGTAAGCAATCAACAAATAAATGAAAAGGATGATGATGGAGAGAAGTCAGTGCCCCTAAGGAAACTCAGCAGAGTGTAGTGTAGGGATAGAGGGGGACGGGGGGAAAGCAGCACTTTAGATGGGACGCCCAGGCCTGCAGTCTGCTAGTGAGAACAGCCAGTGGAAGAACCTTCCAGACTGAGGCAAGAGAGAGATTGAGGACCTGAGGCTGGCATAGGCACGCAGCCACAAGAAGAGCAGCCAGTGAGGATGCACCAGGCAGGGAGGCTGGTAGGGGGGCAGGGGAGCCCCACCACCTGGGAAATCTAGACTTCTTCTCTTGGTTAGATGAGAAGCCACCTGAGCATTTCGAGCCAAGAAGTAACATGCTCTGATTTTCATGTTAAAAGCATCCCCCAGTGGCCTTGGGGAGACAGGAGCTGGGGTAAGAAGGAGGTAGGGGACAGTGATAACCAAGGCAGGGGAAGCCAGGCAGTGTGGCAGAGAGTGAGATCACTGTCATGAAGGATGAACTCTGGGTTCAGGCTTGCAGTAATGAGGAGGCTGTAATGAGACGAAAAAGGCCAGGCAGAGAGACTGATGTGAGCAATGGCCAGAGTCCACCTGGAGATGCCCGTTAGCATCGCACTGAAGTCTGGAGGTCCCTGCCAGGAATTCAGATGGAGATGGCAGGTCAGCAGTCTAGAGGCAGAAGGGAGGTCTGGCTGGAGGTGTAAATTCCAGAGTCATCAGCCCAGGATGGATTTTAAAACCACTGGACTGGACGAGGTGACCAGGGAGAGTGAAGGAGGGCACAGCCAAGCCCGTAGTCCAGCTGCCTGCCGAGGCCAGTGGGTGGGATAAGCCTGAACTGAGAAGGGGTTGCTGGCGAGGTCGAAAGAAAATCAGAAGTTAAAGCCATGGAACCACAAAAAGAAAGTGTTTCTAGAAGGTGAGAATGAGCAGCTTATGAATGACCAACACAGTGTCCCCTGCCACGGCAATGGAGGTTCCTGGAGACCTCGCCAGGATAGCCACTGTGGGTTGGCAGGAGTGGAAGTCAGCTTGGGATGAGCTGAGGACCCCGTGGTGGTCAGGATGTGAGGCCAGGAGTGGAACCCCCTCTTTTGAGAAGGTTGCCTGACTCAGACACAGAAACGGGCCCAGGGATGGGGAGAGATGTGGAGTGAGGGAACGTTTGCATTTGAGAGAGAAAGTTCGGGAACATGTTGGGACATTGTAACGCATTTGAACCATCATCTGATAGAAAGGTGTTGGCCTCCTAATAATGGGAGGTCAGGGCCAGGTCCTCGGGCACAGGGAGACGGTCCGGAGAATGCTCCTACCCCTGCCCACTGCCCGCGGTCTCCACTCCCCACACCTGCCTCTGATGCTACAGCTCTGATTCCGTGTCTCTCCTCATTGCAGATTTATGAAGGTGCCTACCACGTTCTCCACAAAGAGCTTCCTGAAGTCACCAACTCTGTCTTCCATGAAATAAACATGTGGGTCTCTCAAAGGACAGCCACGGCAGGAACTGCGTCCCCACCCTGAATGCACTGGCCGGTGCCCGGCTCATGGTCTGGGGGACGCAGGCAGGGGAAGGGCAGAGATGGCTTCTCAGACGTGGCTTGCAAAAAAAAAAAAAAAAAAAAATCAGAAATTGGAGAAATCTCTAGCACAATTTACTAAAAAATAACAAAAAGACATTTTTGTTATACATTAGGCTGTCAGACACTGGATCTATCTTAATGGGTAGACACTTTATGCAAAAAAAAGAGAAAGGTCCCAGGTAATTTTCCACAGAGAATGTGCTAAAATGTCCACTGAAAACAAAGCCAAACCTCTGCCCGCCTCTCCCAGCTCCCACAAGGGTTCCAGGAATTCCTGGTGTTCCCAGGACACCAAACTGCAATAACTGGAGGCGCCTCCCTCCTGCCCACCCCTCACTCGTGCCCCAGCGCCCTCTCTGACTGGCCTCCACTTGGTGGCCTTCCTCTGGCTGTGTGATGAGGTGGCTGCTGTCTCCATAGGGGCCAGCTCCCCGGGGCAGACTCACATGCCCCTCTGAGGCTCAGAAAATGCCCAGCCCTTCCTCAAAATAAGCAGCCACTCATGACTTTGTGGGCTCCTTGTTACCCTGAGGCCAGGCTTTGCAGAGGGGAGGGGGCTGAGGCTTAGCCCAGAAATATAACTGAGCAGGAAACCAAGCCTCTTCTCTGTCCTCTACCCTTCCCCTCCTGCCAGGGAGAGGCTCAGGTTGGCCCCTGAGTCCTGTCTGTAGTCACAAAGGCTGCCTTTCCTCTGGAGTCACTAATTTTACCTGATGCTGTTAGAGAATCATATTGAAGATGAAATGTCTAATATATAATGTATATTTTAAAGCAGAGACTATTTTGGTGGGTAGGTGGGAGGGAGCAAGGGGAGTTTGAAGGAATCAGAGCTTGATGCTACTATACAGAACTGGACAGGTTAGGCCAGCAGTGGTGGGGCCAGAGGGCCCTGTGCTCCAGGAGCTAAGCCAGCAGCCCCCAAGAGGGGACTTGGCTGGGCCTTTCCTATGGGCAAGGCCCAGTGCCCTTCCTGCGCCACCCCCTGTCCCCCGGGGACCATGGAGCAGTGGCAGCCTATGGGGCTGTGATCCCTGGGCCTGGGCCAGAGCCTGCCTATGGCCCAGAGCTACCCTGGGAGTGTCAGTGCTAGCAGCACAGCTACCTCTGGTGGCAGGAGAAGAGAGGCCCCACACAGTGGCAGGCCAGGCCTTCCTGCCCAGGTCTACATGGAGCACTCGGTGACCCAGAGCAGGGACTGGAGGCACCCCCAGCCCTGCCCCAGGCCACAGCAGGACAGGCCAAGACAGGCCTCACCCAAGGCCAAGGCTGGCATCAGCCAATCTTTCAGAGTCAAGACCCTGGCCCTAGCCTGCCCATCTCAGGTGCCAATACCACCCCAGCCCTGCCCTTGGCCTCACTTGGTCCCAGCAATAAGTGGGGGTCACCACCTGCCTGGGGAATACTTTCACCTTCTAAATGGGACTTGCTGTTACCTCAGGAGGCTCCTTAGTGCAAACGTGACCCTGGTCAGGGCATTGCCACCGTTGAAGCCCTGCAAAAGGTGCAATCTAGGGGTTCTGGGGCCACAGAGGAGGGGGCCACTTCCCACCAGGACCCCCAACATGAAGTCTAGGCATCGGGGGCTCCCGCCCTTCTTCCTCCAGCAGCAGGAACTGCCACTGCTCTCCTAGGCCCTGTTCTGGAGGCTAGCCTTGGTTCCTGGAGAGTGTGCCCCTCCACCCTCCCTCCAGCAGCCCTGATCACACCGTGACAGAGCCAGGAACGGATCACCCTGCTGAAGATCACTCTGTGCCCTGGGGGAGGAGCCAAGCCCTCACCCCACAAGGGGCAGGTGGGGGCTCTGGTGCTGACCCGGCCCAAGTCCCCACAGAGCACCTTCTGTAGCTCCAGCTTGTCTCCTTTTCTCTTTGAAGGAGAAAAATGTAAAATATGCACTGAGAGAGAAAGCCAGCCCCGCCTGCTCAGTCAGCACCGGCAGCAGGGCAGCCATGGGAGCTCGGGAAAAGCAGGAACCCTTTCCAAACACCCAGAGACGCCCTGGGCTCAGATCTGTAATTCTCCCAGGAGCTGTGACAGAGCAGGTCACACGAAGTCCCTACGCCTCCCCGCCACCTCCCCCAGACGCATGTGATGGCATCGCCATTCCCCAAATTAAATATCGGCATGCGGCCTGACCAGGGACTCTTTAGATGCATGAATTTATTTATATGAAGGCTCTCACAGAGACACACACAGCACTTCAGTAGCATTTGCATTCCTGGTTAAAGAATCACCAATATTTAAAAGAAAAACTTTCCTGAAATTGGGACTGTTTCATGTTATTCGGAAGGGCTGGTACATCCGCCCACCGTGTCCCCCTGCTGGGTCAGGAGCCAGCACAGGACCCTGTGCGTGAGCGAGCCTGACATCTCACGCATGGCCACTCCAGAGCTGGTCCCCGTCCTTGGAAAGCTGTGAAGTCTTGCGTTGAGTTCCTTCTCGATATTGACGGCTCTGTGCTGACATTCTGAGCTCTGGAGTCGCACTGGCGCAGGGGCGTGGAGGAACTGAGGTTTGGAAGGGATGCCAGGTCTCACATAGCTTGGCCTCGAGAAGGTGAGAGGAAGGCCAAGGTCAGGGAGAGGACCCAGAGAGGTCTGGCACAAAAGGCCCAAGCACCACCGTCAACACGGCCCAGTCCGTACAGAAATGGGTTTCATGCCTGAAAAATATTTTACAGAAAGATGCCGCCTGTAGCTGGTGACAGCCGCAACCCTACAGGCCTCAGTTCCTTGCAGAGGCAAGGAGTAGAGAGTCAGCCTCCCTCCCTTCCAGCAGCGACCCAGCTTCCCTCCCTTCCAGGTGGTGCTGGGCTCACCGAGGGAGCCCTGGTGGGTACTCTGAAAACCCACAGGCTCTGCTCGGACTCCACCCCCAGGCCCACCTGGGTCCTATCTCACTCTCTTCTCTCACCAATTGCTAACATAGACCTTGTTGGGATCACGAAGGCTTCACAAGCCAGTTGTTGGGTTTGCTATGTCACTGTGGCTCAGTCACATCCCTGTGTGTATGCTGTCTGCGGGGCACATATGTATCCGTTTAGAGCTAAAGGAATCAGTGTACACTACAGCTAATCCTAATAAATCCGATGTTTTCGGAATGGCGTCTGTTTGTCCGTCACAGCAGCCTCTGACCCTGGATGGCAATCTTCCTTGCCTAGAGCACAGCAGGCCCTTCTTCAGACAGGCTGATCCCTGCTCCAGCCACTCCTGTCACCTGATACCAACTCCAGCAGTGCTTCCCAGCCTGTGTCAGCACGTGTGGAATTTATCTTCTCCCATCCACGCTTGAAGCAGGTTTCTAAACACACACATCCACTTGCAGACCCTGCCCCACCACTGGGGAGGACAGAGCCCAGGCCACCCTCCCTGCACCAGCTTCAGGTGGATTGTGCTTTCTCCAGGGCCCCATGTAGATGCCAAACCCATCCCCACACAAGCTGGGCTCTGTCCGAACTCAGCCCTCCCTCCTCAGCATAGGGAACCCGGCCTCCTACTGCTGGGCATCCTCCACGCCCCTCTCCGTTCCACACCCACACCTGGCCCAGCCACGCTCCCGTAAGTGTGGCCAGGATCTTGTGGCTTCCTTCCAGCTGCACAGCTGTCACCAGCGTCTGAGGGACGGCAGCAGCGGCCTCATTGGCAGGCCCCGCTTTCTCGCCTGCACCCAGTCTGTTTCCACATGGAGGCGAGAGGGCTGTTAAAGTATGAGTCAGACTGTGGCCCTTCTCTGCTCAACATCCTCCGGTGGCTACCATCTCACCTAAATAAAGGCCACGGTTCTTGCTGAAGCCTACGGGTGCTGGGCCTTTGGCCTCCTTGCCTCCCCTCTCCCAATCCTCCACTTCCACTCGGTCCTCGCCATGCCAGCCTCCTTGCAGGCCGTCTTCTCAGTGAGGCCCTCCCCCAGGCGCTGCCCTACCTTCTCCTCCTCCAGCACATTTGTTGACATCTGACATGACAGATCTTCTGCTTGTCTGCTTGGTAGCACTCTGTCCCCTCCCATGTGAACTGCAAAAGGGCATATCCCTGCACTACACCTCTGCCTGCTTCCCAGAGGGTCCCTGGAAAGACCTGCCTGATAGGGTAGGGAGGGAAGGAGTGGGTGAGTAAGTGAATAAATGAGTGAGTGACAGAATGATGTGTTCTCTTTGTCCTCTCCCTCAGGAGGAGCCAAGCCCCCATCCCATGCAGGGCAGGTGAAGGCTCAGGCGCTGAATGAGCCTAGGTTCCCGCAGAGAGCACCTACCATAGCCCCATATTATCTCTCTGGTTTCTCTTTGAGGGAGAAAAATGTAAAAAATGCACTGACATGAGTGAGTGAGGGACTGTGCAAGTGAGTGAATGAATGAGAAAATGAATGCATGAGGGATTGAATGAGTGAGGAAATGAGTGAGTGAATGAGCAAGGGAATGAATGAGTGAGTGAATGAGTGAGAGAGTGAATGAATGAGCAAGGGAATCAATGAGGAAATGAGGGAATGAATGAGGAAATGAGTGAGTGAGAGAAGAATGAATAAGTGAATGAGGGGATGAATGAATGAAGGAATGAGTGGTGAGGGAATGAGAGAATGGATGACTGAGCGAATGAATGAATGAGGAAAGGAGTGAGTGAGAAAATGAATGAATGAGGAAAGGAGTGAGTGAGAAAATGAATAAATGAATGAGGGAAGGAATTAATGAAGGAATGAGTGAGAATGAGTGAATGGGTGGGGATGAATGAAGGAATGAGTGATGACGGAGTGAGTGAGAATGAATGAGTGAGGGCACGAATGAGTGAGTGAGATCATGAGTGAATGAGGGGATGAATGAATGAACAAGAGTGAGGGAATGAGTGAGTGAGAAAATGAATGAGTGAGTGAAGGAATAAGTAATGAGTGAATGAATGAGTGATGAGTGAGTAAGGAAATGAGTGAATGAATGAAAGCAAAAGAGGGGATGAATTGAGGGAATGAGTGGGTGAGGAAATGAGTGATGACTGAGTGAGAGAATGAATGAGTGAGGGAATGAATGACCAAGTGAAGAAATGAGAGAATAAATGAGTGAATGAGTGAGTGGATGAATAAATGAAGGAATGAGTGAGTGAGGGAATGTGTGATGAGGAAATGGATGGGTGAGGAAATGAGTGAGAGAATGCAGGAATGAGTGAATGAGTGAGAATGGATGAGTGAGGAAATGAGATGAATGAATGAATGAATGGGGATGAATAAAGGAATGAGTGAGTGAATGAATGGATGAGTGAGTGAGGGGATGAGGAAATGACTGAGTGAATGAATGAATGAGGGAATGAGTAGTGATGAGTGAACGAATGAGGAATGAGTGAAGGAGTGAATGAGCAAGGGAATGAATGAGGAAGTGAGTGAATGAATGAGTGAGGGATTCAATGAGTGATTGAAGAAATGAGAGAGTGAGAGAAGAATAAGTGAATGAGTGAGGGGATGAATGAATGAAGGAATGAGTGGTGAGGGAATGAGAATGGATGAGTGAGGGAATGAATGAGGAATGGAGTGAGAAAATGAATGAATGAGGGATGGAGGGAATGAATGAATGAAGGAATGAGTGAGGAAATGAGTGAGAGAATGAATGAATGAAGGAATGGGTGATGAGGGAATGAGTGAGAATGGATGAGTGAGGGAATGAATGAGTGAGTGAGAGCATGAGTGAACGGGATGAATGAATGAAGGAACAAGAGTGAGGGAATGAGTGAGTGAGAAATTGAATGAGTGATGAGTAAATGAATGAGGGATGAGTGAGTGAGGAAATGAGTGAGTGAATGAAAGTGAATGAGGGGATGAATTGAGGAAATGAATGGGTGAGGAAATGAGTGATGAATGAGAGAATGGATGAGTGTGGGAATGAATGAGCAAGTGAAGAAATGAGAGACTAAATGGGTGAATGAGTGAGGGATGAATAAATGAGGGAATGAGTGAGTGAGGGAATGTGTGATGAGGGAATGGATGGGTGAGGAAATGAGTTAGTGAATGAATGGGTGAATGAGTGAGAGAATGGATGAGTGAGGAAATGAGTGAGAGAATGAGTGAGTGAGTGAGGGGATGAATAAATGAGGGAATGAATGAGTGAGTGAATGAATGAATGAGTGAGGGGGTGAATAAATGAAAGAATGAGATGAATGAGGGAATGAGGGGATGAATGAATGAGGGAATGAGGGGATGAATGAATGAGGGAATGAGTGAGTGAGAGAATGGATGAGTGATGGAGTGATGAAGGAATAAATGAGTGGCCGAGGAAGGGAGAGAGGGATGGAAGGAGGGAGGAAGGAGGCAGGAAGGCTTTATCTGGGCCAGGCACTGAGCTGGAAACTGGGTGTGGATGCAAGTTGGCCTCGCAGCCTGGCCACCCATGCAGTGACCCAGGCCCCACACTAGAAGGTCCGTGCGTTTGGGTGAATGCTCTACTATTGCTCTCTGGAAATTCTTAATGCTCTTTGAGCAACGGCCCCACCTGCTGTTTTGCAGTGGGCCCTGCAAACCACTTAGGCCATGGGTGGGTGGCACCTGGCCTCTGTGCAGAAGGTCCCCCAAAGATGCACAGACCTGAAGGACAGCCCCTTCTCTCCAGGCCCTCACGCTCTATTTACGGCCAACCAAATTCTGCCCGGAACTTCACTGTATCAAACCTAGAGCCAACAATGTTTGCCTTTGTTGGCTTTTCCAGCCTCCTCCATGAACACTCAGGCTCATCACAAGCTCCTTACTGGGCATCTGTGACGCACCAGGCACGATGTCCAGTGCTGGGAGGAACAGTGACCAAGGCAGAACAAGGTGGGCCGCCCTCACAGAACGAGGACCCGGGCAACACAGACTCCCACCCCAGAGCCTAACAGCGATGGGCACCCAGTGGCTGCCAGCACAGCCTGGTGCCAGCACAGCCCTCCAGAAGCCAAAGGTGAGCAGGAGCGGCCAGGGTTGGGGGCACAGCAGAGGGGTCTGGGGGGGGAGTTTTCGAGGTGCAGAGAGCGCAGGGTAGCCCTGAAACTGAGAGACTCTCAGGACAGCTGGAGCACAGGGGTGAAGGGCGTGTTCTTTCGGGGCCCTGCAGGAAACGGCTGCACCTAACCGAGGATGGTGTCACTAAAGGGGTCAGCAGGGGATGACACAGCGTCCACGAACAGCCACAGCAGGGAGCGGAACCCCAAGGCAGCAGCTGCTGTGGGAGAGGGCAGCCTGTCAGGGTTGGGGCTTTAGGTAGAGGGCTGCCCAGCCCCACTTTCACTCCTCTTGCTCTTCTGGTGGGTCAATAAGCCATCCCTACACTACCTTTCCTGTGCAAAATGGAGTTTATTTCCTTTCCATCATTGCTCATTTTGTCATTGTTCAATTGATTTTTCTTTTTCTTTCTTTCTTTTTTTTTTTTTTTTTAAGACAGCATCTCACTCTTGCCCAGGCTGGAGTGCAGTGGTGCAATCACAGCTCACCGCAGCCCCAACCTCCTGGGCTCGAGCTATCTTCCCACCTCAGCCTTTAGAGTAGCTGGGACTACAGGCTCGTGCCACCACGCACAGCTAATTTTTTATTTTTTGGAAAGACAGAGTCTCACTGTGCTGCTCAGGCTGGTCTCAAACTCCTGGGCTCAGACCATCCTCCTGCCTCAGCCTCCCAAAGTGCTGGGATTACAGGCGTGAACCACCACGCCGAGTCTATTTTTCTATGTGTTAAAAATTTGGGGGTATCTTGAGTTGAGAGAGCGCACATATAATTTTTCCAATAACACATGATGGAAATATTTTTCATTCAACAATAATTTTTTTTCACCTGGGAGTAGGAATGAATTAAAGTAAGAGATAAACATGGTTTTTATTTTTATTTTTTTAATTTTAAAGTTAGCCAAGCTACACTACAGAAACTAAACAGAAATCAGATCAAATATCCCCAGCTCTCACACAGTAACTCTTCCTCTGGTTTAGGGATAATGGAGGAGTCTCAAACCCAGGGCCTCTGTGTCAAAATGTGTCTTCTGTTAGTCTATTTTAACATTTGTCAGAGTAGGGCACACTTCTGAATTTAAATCAACCCAATTTTAGAACCAAGTATTAGACACTAAATTTCAAATTCCATGGTTGTCGTTCACTACTCCTGTGTGACTGTCTGTGCCACAGGTTTCTCATATAAGCCTGGGGAGCACCCCTTAGTGCCTGAATGTCCGCCACCTTTTCCCTGTGGATGCGGAGGCTGCACTGACCACCCTCATGGCTACAGGAAGCTCTGCGCGTCCATGCTCTCTCACTTCCTTCCCCACTTGCTGCTCGCTGCGGCTGCTGGCAATGTTTCCTGTTGATTTGCAATACCGCATTGGACACCTTCCTACACAAGTGTTTCCCCATCGCACTGGCTTCTCTGCCTGAGGCTAAAGTGAGGAATGGGGACGCAGTGGCTCACACCTGTAATCCCAGCATTTTGGGAGGCTGAGGCGCACAGATCACTTGAGGTCAGGGGTTCCAGACCACCCTGGCCAGCATGGTGAAACAATGTCTCTACTGAAAATATGAAAATCAGCTGGGCATGGTGGCAGGCACCTGTTGTCCCAGCTACTCTGGAGGCTGAGGCACGAGAATCATTTGAACCCAGGAGGTGAAGGTTGCAGTGAGCCGAGATCGCACCACTATACTCCAGCCTGGGTGACAGAGCTAGACTCCATTTCAAAAAAATAAATAAAATAAAATAAAGTGAGGAACGGTGTGGTGTGGCTGGGGAATGCTGTCCCCACAACCACACAGCCTAGCTCCTGAGGGGTGCCAGTTCTCAGATTGCAGCTCTCTCTGAACAGATGCCACAGCTGGTACACCTGGCTGTATCTGCTGTATCAGTGACCCACTAAAATACCCCAACGCCAGATAATTTTTCCTTAAACTGCCCTCTCACTAGGGATTTTATTTAAAATTTGTTCAAGATTGGAAACTTTCATGATTTCAAATAGTAACATCTGTAAAAAAAGGTTTCATGTAGTAGCTCATTTTCTCCCCTAATGCATATGAAAATAAATGCATAGGAAATAAAATTTTTTCTTTAAATATTTAAATATCTCTTGGCACACCAGGATTTGTGTGTGCTCTGAGGTGAGACCCGCTGGTGTTAGGCCACTAGCCTGGCCTCACCCTTCCCTTCTTGTAAGCCCCAGGGCAACCAGAGTGAGCCTCCATCACTCCCCTGCTCCCACCTCCCACCCACCAGGTGGACTCAGCTTTTGTTTAACAAACACACCAGGCTCAGGATAGGTCAAACACTAGCTAAGAGGGAGTTGCCATAATCACCCCCAATTTGTGGGCGGGCAAACAGGCAGAGCGGTGGCCAGCAGTGAAAGGCAGAGCAGCAGTGGGGATTGGGCCTCTGGCTGCAGCTCAGCTCTGCCAATGCGCAGACCCCTCCCAGCCCATCCCATCTCAGGCTGTTTTCAGGCTCCCAGGCCCTTGCACAAGCTACAACCTCCACCCACAGGCCCTCCCTAACACTCCCCACCTTCCTAACACACTCATCACCTCCTGCAGGCTGCACCATGACTTGTCCCAGCTGATCCCTCACTAGTGGTCACTTCAGACCTACAACCTCCTCCATGCGATGATCAACATGCCAGTGCAACACGGCTGAAGATGCGCTGGAGAGGAAAAAGGAAAAAATCCAAAAATAACATAGTAAAAAGGCATGAAGAGGCCAGGCGCGGTGGCTCACACCTGTAATCCCAGCACTTTGTGGGGCGGATCACCCAAGGTTAGGAGTTCAAGCTCAGCCTGGCCAACATGGTGAAACTGTGTCCACTAAAAATACAAAATTTAGCCGGGCATGGTGGTGTGCACCTATAATCCTAGCTACTTGGGAGGCTGAGCAGGAGAACTGCTTGAACTCGGGAGTGGAGGTTGCAGTGAGCCAAGCAAGATTGCATCACTGCACTCCAACCTGGGCGATAGAGCAAGAATCCATCTCAAGAAAAAAAAAAGGCATGAAGAGCTGTGAAATAACTGCAGGAAGGGTGGAGACCCCCGGTATTAGAAGCCCTGTGAAAGAACCAGCCTTCCTTTCCTCCCCCAGGGCCGTGACATGACTGAGTTTAACCAGGTTAGAAGGCAGAGAGGCCTGGGGGGTCCACAGGCCTGCAGCGCATCGTGAGAAACCCCGTTGGGGCTCAAATACCCCAAAATGAAGGCCCAAGCAGCAACCTCAGAAGCAGGAGCTTCTCTCTGACCTTTTGCCCCTGTCTCTCAGTCTCATCATCCCCTGAGGTTAGCCACAGAAACTAGAATCCCTCTTCCCCTAGGGTGGGCCCTAGACACCAGAGTCCCTGTTCCCCAAAGCCAGCCATAAAACCTAAAAACAGGACTCTCACTTTCCCTCTGCCTTATCTGTGTAAAAAGTGGCCATAAGCATCTGACCCACCTTGTTTGACTATAGGTCATAAGACCCCCATTCCAGAGGGTCCTGCCCCACACCCCGAAGACAGGCAGGCAGGCTGCTCAGAGAGACCAAGAAGAGTCCAGACAAGCCTGACCGCGTTTCCCCGTTGTCAGCATTGGATCCTGCACTTTTCGCCAATCCCATTTCTACTCAGCTGGCCACAGTTTGCTGAGCCTAAGCTTAACAATGACAGCTTCCCATCTTTGGGTCTTCATTCTGAAGATGCCCATGTCTACATGCTAAATAAATTTGCATGTCTGTTCTCCTGTTACTCTGCCTTTTGCAAGTTTTCAGAGAACCTTCAGAGGGCCAAGGAGAAAGGTCTCCCTTGGCCCCTGCAGCTCACCTTCCCGTAATAAGGTGGCAGCCCCTGCAGGAAGGGCCGCAAGGGCCTCCCTGGGGAAAAGACTGGCACTGGGCTGAGAGAAAATGGTCATTTTGGTCCTGGCCCTTTCTTGGAATGAGGCCCACCACAACCAGCGTCCATGGAGACAGGGAGGGAGGGAGCCAGGCTGGGCCCACGCCACGCTGGGGTCAGTGGCAGATCTCTAAGTCTGCTCAGCCAGGTATTCTGGCCCTTGGGCTCTGGGCCAGACTCTGCTGGGAGTCCCCAACTCTGGAGCTTCTTTCCTTGGTCCCACTAGCTCCTTTGGTTCCAGAAGGCCCCACCCTTCCCAAGCTGTACCCCAGGACACAGGCTCACGCTCCCACAATGCCTTCAAGCTTTATTGCCACACACACTCCCACAGCCCTTCCTGAATGGCCCTGTGCATGGGAACACTGGCTTAGAGAAGCAATCCAGGGCTGGGTGAGGGCTACAAGACTGGATTTGGGACTAGGGTGGTGTGGGGAGGGGGATCTGGGGAAAGAAAGTGCT
Source organism: Trachypithecus francoisi (assembly GCF_009764315.1). Lineage (NCBI taxonomy): Eukaryota > Metazoa > Chordata > Mammalia > Primates > Cercopithecidae > Trachypithecus > Trachypithecus francoisi. Next base: position 61,507,342 of record NW_022681453.1, read on the forward strand.
AAGACCAAAGCCCACCCCCACCCCAGGTTTCCCTGAGTGGTGCCCACCCCCAGGATCTTGGGGGCTGGCTTGTGCATTGGGGGGAGGGGGCTCATCCCAAATGCATCCTCCCCTGGGGTCTCCAGGCTCATGGAGGGAAGAGAAGCCCCACTGAGCCCCTGCACCCACCATGAAGCCTTCAATGTGCAGGGAGCAGGAAGAAGAGCTGCACACAAACACACACACATGCTTGTCTCCAAGGGAGCTCCTGGCCCCTGGGGCTGCCCAGCCAGGGGCTCAACAGTCCAGGCCAATGGACACGAGCAGGTCCTCGAGTGCCCGCAGTCGCTGCTGTGCCTCCTCTATGGCACTGTAGGTCTGCACCGTGCTGGCCACATGGAAGCGGATGTCGTCCACCAGCGGGATGGAGTCTGTCTCCTGCCGGGCTGCCACAGCCGCTGCCTCCTCTTTCACCGCCTCCACGAAGTCTTCCCGCTCCACCAGCTATGAGCGGGAAGGGCCAGCTCAGTGCAGGGGTGCCCGCCCTCTCACCACTCCCTCCCGCCCGCTGCAGCCCACTGGCCCACCTTTTCAATGACCTTGGCCATGTACTCAGTGCACTGGTCCTCAAGCCGTGCCAGGCGGAAGAGCTTGGCCACGCGCCACACACCCACCACACTGTCCTCGTCTAGCACCTGGGCCAGGCTGCGGCCACACAGCCTCTTCAGGCCTGGCAGTAGGTACATGTCGGCGATGCTCAGCACGTCGTAGGCCGCCTCAGGGGATAGCTGCAGTGGAGACAGGGATGAAGGTGCCCCCCGAGGTCACCAAGGGCTCCCAGGGCCCAATGGCCAAGGATAGGGCCTGCGGGTGTTGTGGGGCAGTGGTGGGAAGGCTTCCAGTGGGAGTAGGAGTTTCCTGAGCACGTGTGGGCAGGGGGTAGGGGGAACTGCAGGACCGCACAGGGGGCAGAAGACTGGCAAGTGGGTGTGCTCTCAAGCCTTGAGCAGGCTGGCAGGATGGGGGGAGGCAGGGCCCTCGCAGGAACCAGGGTCTGAGCTCCGAGTTACATAGACCTGGGTCTGACACTTCTAGCTGTGGGGCCCTGGGCAAGTCACTGCACCTCCTGTGCCTCTAGTTCCCAGTTCATGAGGTACAGATAACCATGCCTACCTTGGGGGGCTGTCAGAATGGTGGGGCAGAGGCAGCTAGTCAAAACCCATGCAGGGACCCTGCCAGGGGTGGGAGACTATCTACCCGCTCCCTCCCTCTCAAGAGGCTGTGGGGACACAGAGCCCACCTACAGGTACATCCTGTGCTGGGCAAGACTGAAGCCTTCAGATTCGGGCCAGAGCCTGGGTGGCACAGGGAACAAGCTGCAGAGACGAGGGAAGCTCTGAGACCACATTACAGGCCACGTGCCACGTGCCATAACACCTCCTTTACCTGGCCAACCCATGCATCCGCACAAGGCCTTAGGAAGTGACAATGAGTGCTATCCCCATGTTCTAGAGGCACAGAGCAGTTAAGTAACTTTCCCAAGATCACACAGCTCAACCAGTGTCAACCCAGGTTAGGAGCCCAAGCCATACCCTGAGACAAAGTGCCCTTGGGGTGGCGAGGCTCCTTGAGGAGGGAGCTTCTCCAGGGTGGGCAAAGGTAACCCCTGGTAAGGGGCCAGAGAGCTGGGCTGAGCTGCAGGAGTTGCCCAGTAGAGGAGGCGGGAAGGATGGAGGCTGAGGGGCTGTTAGGTCGCAGGGAGGGATGGACAAGGGAGCTGCCACTGCAGGTAGAGCAGCAGTAGGGACTGCCCTCTGTCCCCCAGCATGCTTCCTCCCCTTCCCCCACAAAACAGGGCCCTGGCCACAGAATGACTTTCCAACCCTCCCGTTGGCAGGGGAGTTCTCTCCAGGGGAACATAAGAAGTGGTGTGTGCAATTTCCTGTGGCTTCTACAAAAACAACATTGTTTGCCCTGCGTTCCTCTTCCTCCTAGAGCATGAGTTTGCCTAGGACCCAATCTTCATGGCCAAAGGCAATGCCCCAGGGCAGGGTGGGTAAGCTACAGCCTGCGGACCAAATCCAGCCTGTTTGTGCAAATAAAGTCTTATTGGAATGCAGCCTCACCCACTCATCTCTGTACTGTCTCTGGCTGCCTTTGCACTACAGAGTTGAGTAGCTACAACAGGGCCATATGGCCCACAGAACCTGAAACATTCACCTTTAGAGACAAGGGTTTTTGACCTTCACCCTTAGGCATACGGGGCAAGATGGAGGGATGACCTGGTCTTCAGCAAGCCACCTGCCCTGGGGCAGCCACCTCAGTCAGATGTGAGGGAGAAACAAACTGTCCTCTTCAAGCCACCAGATATGGGGGTCTCTTTATAGCGTGCATGCGCGCGCGCACACACACACATCCTGGCAGATCACACCTTCAGCACTCTGCTGCTGCCCTGCAGCTTTGGCTTACGGAGACCTTGGGGCAACTGGAGACAGAGGGAGGCAGCAAGGGAAGAGGAGACTAGGAACCCAGAACCCCAGGGATCCGCAGCACCGCAGAGGGAAGAGGTTGTCCCCACCTAGCCTCCACCCTCCTGCTGGAGAAGCTGAGGACCCCAAGTGGCTGACAAGTGTGGAGTGCCTGTGACATAGGCCTTGTCACTTATCCTCTCTCTGGAGCCTAATAAGGCTTCCCTCTGCCTGAAAGAAAAATCCAAAGTCCCACATCCTTCCCCTCTAGCCTTCTCAAAATGTCAACCATGGGGCCAACTGGGCCCTCCCAAAGACCCCCAGGGCCCTGGTGCTCCCTCTCAGCCCACAGCAGCACAGGCTGTGTGCCGTCCCCAGCTCTGCCTGAGCCCCCACCTCAGTGTGGTCGCTGTACACGTAGTAGAGCACGTGGGTGAAGACGTCGGGTGAGATGCCGTGCAGGGTGACGGCTGGGGGGCCCCCTGAGGTCTCCGGCTCCTCGCTCTCTCGGAAGTGGTCATCCAGCAGGGCCCGGAAGTAGTCACTGCGGCCACAGAAGAAGGCCTGGGGAAGGCGGGCTCAGGAAGTGTGAGGGCCAGGGTCTACCTCCTGAGGAGCTAGACCGGGGCTCAGGGCAATGGGTTGGAACCAGGGGCAACAGGAGGGCACAGGCACCTTGTGGCAGAGGAAGCTGCAGCCGGCCACTCGGAAGCAGACGTCAGGGCAGCTGTTGAAGCCATCAGGACAAGGGAAGGGCAGCTCCCAAAGATCACCCTGGGGTACAGAAGAGTGTGACCCCATCAGAACAGTTGTTCACAGAAGTGAATGACTAGGTTCAGAAAAGGGAAGTAACTGGTCCAAGGCCACACAAGAAATTGAGCCCAAGTATCTGGGCTTCCTGTCACAGCCTGCCATCCCAAAATGCCCCTCCTGCCCATCAGCCCCACACCTACTCGGAGCTCAGGGGGCAGGGCACAGTCAGCCAGCAGCGCCATGTCCTCCCGGAGGCGGGGGTCTGCAGGTGGGGGCTCGATGGTCAGCACCTTCACACACGTGCCTGGCTTAGACACCACTACAGGGGAAGAACAACTTCAGGGAGCCAGGCCAGCCCTACCAGGCGGCACCCATGGCCCCGGGCCCCACAACCTGCTCGCACCAAACTCAGACACCTTCTCGCACTTGGCCTCCAGGTCGCTGAGCAGGTCCCACAGCTGGCACTGCTTGGCCAAGCGCTCACAGTCACTCACATGCTCTACGCCGATGTCCAGGCGGCCTAGGGGCAGTGGGGAGGATGAGGGCCTGCGGGACCTGAGCTGTCATCAGGCCCACAGAAAAACAGTGATCCCCTCCCACCTGGCCACCTGGCCGCAGGGCTAGGACTCCTGGACCCACTTGCCACCTTGGTTTCCCCATCAAGAGCTGCTGCCTGAGTTCTACAGGCCCCAGGGAACAGACGGGAAAGGCTCAGCATATCGGTGGGACAAGCTCTTCCTGAGCAGACACACTAGTCCTCTCTCTTGCAACCCAATGCGAGAGGCAGCTGGAACCACCCCGGGGGACCATGAAGTGTCTAGAGGTGAAAGATCAGCCCAGCCACACCTAGGTGTACTGCTGTCCAGAAGGACAGCCCATTCCCTCTCCTCCTCCCCTGGACCCAGGGGGTCACCTGTGTACAGGTACTGCAGCAGGGCCCCAAAGGCCACGGGGTTGATCTGTGGGCAGAAAGCCAGAAAGGAATGTCAGAGGCAGCCACCCAGCACAACCCCTTGCTGTTCCTGGGCAGTCCATGCCCCTCTGCCACCCTGAAGGGACATACCAGTGGGTGCCTGAGAACCACGACACTCTTGCCCTTCCATTTGGTGTCCAGCATGTTAGCAAAGTAGGCACTGCGTGCACCCAGGATGCAGCGATGCACCCGGAATGGCTTTCCGTGTACTACAAAGACCACATCACTGTGGATGCCCTGCTCTAGAAGCCTGGGGAGGGACAAGCCGGGAGGGAGGATGCTTGGCACAGCCCCCACCCCATTCCTTGAAGCACCCAGAGCCCAGGGCAGGCCACAGAGCAGACCCCTCCACACTCACCAAGGCCACCGCACCCCATGCTGCACCCCTCGTGTGCCCTGACTCACCGCTGCAAGAAGTCATCATAGTAATCCCGCCTCCTGCAGGAAGCTGTGACCTGCTTGTAATCACGTAGAGCCCGGCGGATGGGGTCACTCAGTGCCCCATAGAGGCAGCGCTCACCATCGAAGGTGTTGGCCTCACAGCGGGCTCCTGGGGGAGGCAGCACTCACCAGTTAGCAGGGAAGGGGCTTGGGGAAATTCTAATCTCCCTCTCCCTCCTCCCCACCTTCCCACACATGGGGCTCCGAATCTCTGGCGATGCCTTCCCCAATTACCCTGGGCCCACTCTGACCCAACATCCTCCCAGTCAAGGCCTAGGCGAATGGGCACGTCTGTGTGCACTCACACAGGCACATACTCACTCACACGGAAGACAGACTACACAGAACGGAGAGCAGACTCGGCGGCTGGACTTGTCCCACACACTGGAGCACAGCAGTGAAGGAGACAAAGGTCCCTGTCCTGCTGAACTTATCCTCTAGTGAGGCAGGACATGAACGCACTACCTAATGACGGCAGGAACTAATTAAGAAAAACAAGGCTGGGCATGGCGGCTCACACCTATAATCCAGGCACTTTTTGAGGCCAAGGTAGGTGGATCGCTTGAGCTCAGGAGTTTGAGACCAACCTGAGCAACATAGTGAGACCCCATCTCTGCAAAAAAAAAAAAAAAAAAATACAAAAACTTGCCAGGCGTGGTGGTGCACGCCTGTAGTCCCAGCTATTGGAAGATTTGAAGGGGCTGAGGCAGGAGGATCACTTGAGCCTGGGAGGTTAAGGCTGCAGTGAGCTAAAATCATACCACTACATTCCAGCCTGGGTGACAGAGCAAGTCTCTGTCTCCAAAGAAAACAGAAAAAGAAAACCAAAATAGGATGAAGAATGGCACTGGATGAAGGGAAGTCATGAAAGGTCACTTTGTGATGGTGGCGGCATACAGAGACCTGAATGAAGTGGGGGACTGGGCCATGTGAATGTCTGCAGAAGGGCAGTCCATGCAGGAGGAACCGCAGGTGCAAAGGCCCTGGGGCAGGAACAGGCGCATGCGTAGCACAGTGGAGCCCCAGCGAGGCCAGTATAGCAGCAAGCAAGCAGAGAGGGCCGAGGGAGTGAGGCCAGCGGGAGGGTAGACCCTGTGGAGCCTTGGGCATGGCCAGGCAGGCTCACTGTGTCCTAGAGGCAGTGAGAACTCGCTGGAGGATTTTTAGCCAATCAGATTCATTGTGAAAAGAGGGAGATTAGAATTAGAACGTGGCTGCAATGGCAAGAGAGGAGGCAGGCACTGTGCCCGGGGAGAAATGCTGATGACTGGGCCCAGGTCGTAGAAGTAGAGATGGGGAGGGTGGACAGAGAAAAGGTTTTAAAGTAGCGCTAACAGTACTTGCTGATTCTACTGAGTGGTAAAAGAGGAATCGCAGTGCTTTGCAAATGTGTATGAAGGCCCAGTGCTGGGGCTGGACCTTTGGCCTTTCAGCGTTTGGGAGAGAGGAGGTGATGGAGCCTTCCCTCCCACCAGAGCTTTCTACTGCAGGAAGAAGCTGGCCCTGCTAGAAGCAGGGAGCCCGGGGAAAAGCTGCACACATGCATGCACGCACCCAGGCACACCCCTGAGCCCGGCTCCCTGCTCTCACCATTGGCCAGAAGATAGAGTACCAGCTCCTCGTGCCCACACAAGCAGGCATAGTACCTGAAGGGAGGGATCAAGTCCTCAGCGCTGAAGGGGTACACCAACCCCCACCCTCCGCACCCCTCTCCCCAGCACTCACAAGGGGGTGCTGTCCCACTTGTCCCGCACATTCACCTCCACGTCTCGCTGCTCCAGCAGGTACCTGGGCAGGAAGGAGGTCAGAGCCTGGGTCAGGACGGGTTCATGGTCTAAGAAAGAAGGCCCGTGGAAGGGAACGGAGGGAAAACATCCCTTTTGGTCTGGGGAAGCCTCCCCCAGGTAAGGGCAGGTGACAGGCAGATCACAGCAGGAGAGGCACTCGGGTCAAAGTGCAGGCAAGGGTGTGGAGGTGGGGTCGGACAGGCAGACAGTGTGTGCCATCAGTGCTGGGGGACGATGGGCTACAGGGGCAGAGGCCAACGCCAGTGCTGGGGCTGGACCTTTGACCTTTCAGCGTTTGGGAGAGAGAGGAGGTGATGGAGCCTTCGCTCCCACCAGAGCTCTCTACTGCAGGAAGAAGCAGGCCCTGCTAGAAGCAGGGAGCCTGGGGAAAAGCTGCTGCAGGCCTCCTGGTGGTGTGGAGGGCACATAATTCTAGAAGGCAGGAGTAGCGGGATACAGCAACTGATGGGATGCGGAAGGTGAGCAAGGGGAGTCGCCAATGCTAGTGTAGCCCCACCGAGAGAGGGGGCAGCCCGAGGGAGGCCTCCAGGCTGCACGTGGAAGTGCTGTGAGTCCAAGCACCATTGACACTATGCACTAACTCTTGAGTGACATGGGATGTTGGGGAGGGGCCCAGGGATGCTACGGGAGTACAGCAGCCTGGGGCTAGCCCAGGGGAGGTGGAAGTAGTCAATCGGCACCAGGTCAAAGGGGAGGAGGGGCCAATGAAAAAGGAGGTAAAACGGAATAGTGGAAGGCCAAGGAGGGGAAGGGCCCCAGAACCCAACTGGGCACCCCTTCCCTCCGCGTCCAGCCCATGGAGGTGCCATCTCAGCGCCAGATTCACTTTAGCTGCGTCAGGAGTTTCCGAAACATCAGGGACCGGAGGCCGATTATGGGCTCTAGGTGTTCCCCGCGCCCGGTCCAGAGAGCATGAGAATAAGGGGCCACGTCTGGAGTCCCAGACCTATACCTGCGGCCCGCGCCCGGGGGTCTGACGTCCGGGCCCTACCAGGGCTAACAGTGGCCCGCCTTTCTCTCCGCCCACTTCTGCGCCTTCGGGGCTCCGTGGAGCAGTCCCTTCTTCCAGGAAGCCCTCCGGGGGTCAATGGCCATCAGTGTCCCTGCCCCAGTGCGCTTCCGCTGGGGGGCTGCGGCGGGGTCTAGTTGGGTAGCCCCGCGGGGGCGCTCCGAAGGCTTGTGACCCGGCCGAGGCGCCCGCCTCTCTCCGCGGCCGTCCAGCCGCACGTCCCAGGTCCCGAGGCGTTCCGAGGGCGCCCCACCTCCCGCACCCTCCCTGGGACTGCGGGGTCCTCACCGCACTCGGCCCACATCCCCCTTCCTGCAGCTGGCGAACAGGTCGCTGGTGTCCATGGCGCTGAGGCTCGTACCCGAGCCGAACGACCTCGGGCGGCGACGCTGCGCACCCGGCGGATGTAAACACGCTCAGCTCAGCCCCGCCCCGCTCCGCAGCGGCGTCCGGAGGACCCGCCCGCCCCGGCCTCCCCGCCCCGCCCCGCCCCAACCGCGGAAATAAGAAAGAGTCGGGCAGGCAGACTTGCTGGGCCCGGCGTGGTCTCCGGGCAGATTTAATGGAGTCCTGGGGCGCAGGGAGCGCCGCCCGTCGCCCGCCGCCCGCGGGGCCGGGGTTCAGGGGCAGGAAAGCGGGGCCAAGGCGGGCTCTGAGGCCGGCCTTTCGGGCGGGAGTGAGGGAGTTGGTCCGAGGCCACCGTGTGAAGTCGGGGGAAGCGGGGAGGAGCCCGCGCCGAGGGCCCGGCTGCGGGAGCGGCCCGGGTAGGCGCGGGGCTGGTGCGGGTTCCGGGCCGTCCGTTTCGGGGTCCACCTCGCTTCGTCCTGGCGGCCCACTCGGCCGGCGCCTCGGCTGCGCTCACAGGTGCGTGTCCTCCTCGAACACGTCCGAGTCCTCGGGGTCCCGCTTGCCCCCCATGAGCGCCCCCCAGCTTCCCGGGCCGTTGAGGGCCCCGCCGCCGTTCAGGCTGGGGTGCTTCTCCTGCATCTCCGACTGGCTGTCGCTGGCCACGTCCAGCGTGGGGTTGTCGTGGCAGCCGTTCTCCACGAAGCGCAGCTCCTCGCCGTGCGACTGCGGCGGGGTGGGGAGAGGCCGTGGGCGAGCGAGCCGGCCCCCAGACGGCTCCAGGCCTGCGGCCGTCTGTGCAACCCCACCCAGAGGGTCCCCGCGGCACCCTCCACAGGTGCCAGATCCTTATTTTCTGTTGCTGCAGCTCAACTCCTTTCTCAAAATAAATCTACTAATCGTTGGCACTACAGAGCCCCGTGGTCTCCCTGACGTCATCGATCTCCCAACAGCCCCTTAAGAAGACTCCACTTGGGAGGTGGGCAGGAGGCATCACTAGGGCTCTGCTCTCTTCCTCCGGGGGAGGCCTCCAGGCTGCTGGAGCCTCTCCTTGACCCTCGGGCATCACCAATGCAGAGCCTGTCTCTGGTGAGGTATCCAGATGTTCAGGCCCTGCAGTGCCTGCCCTGGAAAGGGGCTGGTGGTGCCAGGGAGGGGCCCCCTGCTGGGGCTAGCAGCCCCCTCACTCCCTGCACCTCCAGCACCTGTCCTGGGGCTGGTGCCCTGCAGAGCAGGCAGCAGTGCTAGGCTGACCAGCTGCTTCACCCATGGGACCCTGTGCGCCCAGGAGAGTCACTGCCTCCCCTTGCAGATGAGGACACCTGTCGATGGGCACTCTCCTCTCCACTGGCCCCCAGCCCCACCTGTCCCCACACTCACCACGTGCTTGAGCTTGGGCAGCCGGCGCTGCCAGCAGTTGTAGAGCAGGCCAAGCGCAATGATGATGATGCAGATGGCCCCAATGACCACCAGCACCACGAAGAGTGTGCCGTAGTCGCTGCGCACTTGGCTGGCCCGCGCCTGGCAGCTGCTGGTTGTGGAATAGTTCTGGATGCCAATCTGGGGGTGGGAGGGGCCAGGTTCTTCAGCTGAGGTCCTGGGGTGCCATGGCTCCTCTGGGGTGGTTGCATTGGGCTCAGGGGTGGGGATGGGGGAGCAGGCTTAGAAGGTGCTGGCACTCCCGACTCCTGAAGTTCCCTGGGGCCTGGGCTCGCCTTTACCCCATGCTCATTCTGTTCGTCTCAGCACAGATATAGGCGTCTCCACCCCATGCCCATGTTCCCGGCCTCCTTCACATCCCACCACAGCTTCTGCCCCAACCGCTGAGTGTGAGCCCACTGTGGCCCTAGCCCCTCAGTGAGAGTGGACCCATGCTGCTGGACACCATCCAACTAGAGAGATCCCCCACACCTATCCCTAACCAGTTAGAGAGACAAGAAGATATGAGGCCCCCACACATCTTCCACCATACAACCGCTTCCACCTCGGTGGGGAGGGGTGGGAGAGTCACCCCACACCAGGGCCAGTGCAGGAAGGGATACTGAGGGCATGCAGGCCACATGCGTGGCCACCCTGGCTGCCCAGCTTCCTCCCTTCCCAAGGCGTATTCACTGCTGGCATGTAGCTGCCTGCACCCCTCCACACTGCAGGTTGTCATGGTCAGTCCTGCCTTCTCTGGCCAAGGAGATCGGCGCCAGGGGCCAGGCAGCTGCTGTCTCCACAGATCGGCATCTCAGCAGAGAGAAGCAGGAAGGCAAGTACCACCAGGGACTCCTCAGGTGAGGGGTCAGGGCATTTCCCAGTGCTGAGGCCTAGATTGCACCAGGCCCACCTTTCTGAGGCCACGTTGCAGCTCTTCCCTAGTTTCTGTGAACCATCTGTATCTCCAGTACTTTTCTCAATTTTTTGTTATCAAGGGTCAGTTTTTCTTGCTAGATTCACCTGAGTATATTTCTAAAGACCCAGCATGACTTTTGGCTAAGTCAGTCTGAATTAAGTGACCAGTAAGGCCAGAATACTCAGGGGCAGCGAAAAGCAGGGTGAGGACTGTATAGAAGGTCAAGGTTAGCTCACACTTCCACCAGCAGCCCCACTGTTCATGGACCCACGATTCCAGAACTGGGAAGGGCCTCAGTGGCCCTCCAGGCAGTAGAGCAGTGTGGTGAAAGGCCCAGGCTCCGGAATCAGGCTTCCTGCAAAGCCTGGCTCTACTGCTTACCGGCGGTGCCATCTCAGGCAGGTCACCCAACCTCTCCCGCTTCGGCTCTCATCTTCCATGGGGACGCCATTGGTACTCAACAGGTGCCTCACTTAACTCTCACAACCCCAAGGGGTGGTGGCGAGGACTGAGGGAGAGAGCCTTGCACAGTGTGACGCTCAGTGGGCATTCAACATGCTAACCAGAAAAGCACCACCACCAGGGCCTCCGCTCCCCTGGCACGCAAGGATGAGGAGGTGGACAGGATTATACCACTTATCTCTCCTGCCAAAAGTGGCAGCACCTTTGGGAGTGGAGAGGGCTGATGACAGGGCACTGGACTCTACAGTGAGCAATGGCAGTTTTGGTAGAGATGGTGGCTGTCCTGAAGAAGCGAGATGAGGAACAGAAGGACCCCACAGGCAAGGTGGTGTGAGGAGCAGGAGGACTGCGGGACCCTGCCATCCCATCCAAGCTTGTGTGGCAGCTGGGTAGGAGAGGTTGGCCGGGATGGGCCAGGCAGCCAGCAGACTGCACTGGATGGGGGCACCTCCCAAGATGGCAGGGCTGCCTCCTGGCCCCCAGGTGCCGCATCTCACTGCAGCAGGAGTGCAGAGCCTGGCTGTGCAAGCACCAGCAGACTCACACATCCACTCCAAGTCACATGTCCAGGTCTCCCAGGCTTGCTCTTTTGGTTTCTGGAACCCATCACGCTGTCCCCTCCCACCAGGCTGCATGGCGTCTCTGCCACTGTCCACCCGGAAAACTCCCAGTTAACCCTCATTGCCCCCAGACCCTTCCTCTCTGGGCCCTCTCCTGTCAGCCTCTTAGCACAGCCCCCCGCACCCCCATGGCCCCTTTCTGCCCCTGGCCATTGCCTGCATTGCATCATTGGTTGGTAGCATGCATGTGCACCGTCTTTCCCACAAAACCATGTCTAAGGAAGGCCTGAAGCAAGGGACCCGCCCAGAGCACACTCTGTCTTATGCTCCTTTGAACCTCACGATGTGGGCAGCCTCCTGGGACTTTGAGGAATAGAGACAGGAGGGAGCATATTAGAAGCTAACAGGTCCAGGTCCCTGCACTCTTACCTCCTCCAGGCTCCTGCGGATGTCACCCAGCATGGAAAGGACATCTTGAGTGGGCACCACCCCTGGGGGGTAAGAAACACCACTATCAGTGCTCCCGTGGCTGAGGTGCCCCTCCAAGGGCTCTGGTCCCGCTCTCCAATGGCTGGCCTGAGCCTCTGCCTCCCTTCCTGGCTCAAATTGCACACAGATCCTCAAGGCACACGCCTCCCCCTCTCCTAGACATGCTTTTCACTGCATCAATTTGTTAGAACATCGATTTGTGTAATACCAGACAGCCACGTGCGAAGCCCACACACTGCCTTCTGAACACACCCCTTCTCCCCTGCCACACCAGGTACAGTGTCCATCCATCTCCCAACCGTGCTGGGCTACACCTCTTCCCCTGCCTCCTGTGCCCATCCTTCATTCTCACAACCCCCTCCTTGTCCCCAGAACCCAAGCTGGTGGGTACGCCTTGACCCCTAAACTAAGTAGCTCAAACTACTGTCCTGGAGTTCCACGTTTCAAAGCCCTTATGCATGTACTTTTTTCCCGTGGCCCTCAGGGGCCGCCTACCTCCCACTGCCCTCCTGGGCCCTCCCATCACCTGCCCTCACTCACCCTGCTCGCCCACCAGTGTCATGAGAAGGTGCTGCTCCTTCTCGCTGGGCTTGCTCAGAGAGATGTGCCAGGCCCCGTGGTGGCCGCTGCCATGGCGGGGCAGCACCTCTTCCACCAGGGCCAGGAGCTGCGGCCCCCGGTGCTGCCGGAACACCTCCTACAAGGGCAGAAAGAGCCCCCCGTGTTCAGTGAAGGAGAGGGGCTCTACTGAGCCCTCTGCCTCTAGGCCCAGCCCTGTACTCACCCTCAACCCTCTGGCTGTTCCCAGAGAGGCAGCTCTGGTCAGCTGTGGAGACCCTTTGAGAGCTGCAAGCCGGGGAATGTGGGAATGCCAAGATGTACACCCATTCGTTCACTTACACCAGGTGCTCCTTCCTGCCCTGGCCTCTAGCCATGAGAAAGTCAAGGGGCCCGTCCCAGAGACAGATGCAGTTGAGTGGTGCGGGGACACACACACACACGCCATGTACAGTCCAGAAACTAGGTACACAGAGTGGTAAGGCCTATGGGAGAACTGCTCCCTGTGCCTAGTGCTCAAGTGCGTGGTGCTGGGGATGAACACACGGGAGGGTTGGAGTGGTGATGGACAAAAGAGGTGTGCACCATATAACTACCAAAAATCGGGGAGGGGCTAGAAGTGGCAGAACCTGGCTCTCCTCTCGCCTATCAGCACAGAGATGCAGCCCCAAGCTGGTGAGTGGGGAAAGCCATCTGTGTGCTCTTGTGTAGGCGGTGGAGGCCAAAAGAGCAAACACAAGAGATGGGAACTGGAGCCCCTGGAGCTGGGCTGGGACAGAGGGAGGAGCATGAGGAGACCTTTTCTCATCGTGCACTCGCTTGTATTGTTGAGGTTTTCTTGACGCTGTATATATGTAATTCCACAATTTAAAACAAAAACAAGAGCCTGGCCTTAAACAGAAACTCAGTGAGTGGCAGGAGCCCAGGCTGGGGCACAGGCAGAACCCTGCCTCCTGCTTCACGTCCTGCCGTTTGTCCCTGCCCAGCCCCATCTAGGAAGATACCCTCCTTTGGCCCTGTGGCCACTCCTCACTCTGGCTCCTCTCCAGCAGCCTTTTCCCTCCTGAACATGCACAGTCACACATTCCCTGCTCCTAGCCTCCGCAGCCTGCTGCAGATACCTCTCTCCCAGGTGCTCAGCTCTTTCACAGTGCCCTGCTATGCAGCTGAGAGCCAGTGCCACTGGGAAGCACAGGCATCTCACTAGGCCAGCCCTGCAGGATCCCCTGCCACTCCAAATCTCCCTTGTGTTAGAGCCCAGGCTAATGAGCTGTTCCGTAGTTGTCATGCCAACCTAAAGTCTACCAGGGGGACTGAAGTGCTGGGCCTCTGTTCTTTGTTACCATGGCAAATGCCAGGCTCAGGCTCAAGCCTTGGCACTCACTGGTCTAACAGCCAGCCAACTGAGTTCTAAATGTGGGAGAAGATGGGTACCTGGAGATGGCCACAGAGCAGCTAGGAAAGCCCTAGTTCTGTGATGGTTCTTACCTTCTTCACTGATTGAGTATGGGGGGAGAAGCATGCCCACCTCTGCCGTAGCAAGGGTATGTGCACCATGACCCACAGACCCCCGGTTACAAACAAGCACTCTCCTGCCACATGAAGTGCCTGCTCTCTGTGCCGCAGCTCTGTGATCTGCTGTGTTTGCACACCCCACATTTTCCTGGGTACATATGTCAGCCTGGCTTAAGCCCAGAAACCCACAACATCAGTGTGGGAGGATTTGATGACTGCAGATGTCATACCACTTATTATGTAGACAGGAAAACTGAATGTCCATGGCAAGGGGGAAAAGCCCTGACTTTGGAATCAAATAAATCTGGGCTCTGGCCAGTGCAGTGGCTCATGTAATCCCAACATCTGGGAGGCCAAGGGAGGTGGATCACTTGAGCCCAGGAGTTCCAACTCCTGCACAGACAACACAGCAAACCCCGTCTCTACAAAAAATGCAAAAAAATTAACCAAGTGTGGTGGTGCACATCTGTGGTCCCAGCAACTTGGGAGGCTGAGGTGAGAGGATCACTTGAGCCTGGGAAGTTGAGGCTGCAGTAAGCTGACATTGTGCCACTGTACTCCAGCCTGGGTGATAAAAATAAATAAATACCTCGGTTCAAATCCTGTTTCTGCCATTTGTCAGCTCTCTGTGATGTGAGCAAAAAAAAAAAAAAAAAAAAAAAAAAAAAAAAGTACCTCTCTGAGCCTCAAAGGCTCAGATCCTTGCATCTCTACAGTAAGGATTTCTTTTGCCTTCTAGAACTCAAAAACAACACCTCTGGATTTACTACTTTATCTTTCTGCCTCCTCTCATAGGTTTCCTTATTAGACTTCTTTCCAGTTTCTTCTGTGTTACCTGTGACATCTAGGTAAAATAGACACCACTGAGTTTGCATCACTTTCTCTAGATCTTGAGGGCCGAACTCCTGGAACTCCTGTAGTTCTATCGTGTAAAACTTTCCCCAAGAGACTGCCAGCACTTTTCTCCCTGTCTTTTCCTGAATATGTAGTCTCTGTATAGCCCATCGTTTTTTATGCACATTTATTCCTATCATTTTTTCAAACAAGTCAAGGTCATTAAATGCAAAGAAAGGCCGAGGAACTATTCCAGCTTAAAGGAGACTAAAGAGACAAGACAATTAATGCAATGCATGACCATGGATTCTATCCCGGACTGGGAGGGAAAAAAATATAAAGGACATTATTGGAACCATGGTGAAATAGAAATAAGGTAGGTGATCAGATAATAGTTTTGTAGCAGTGCTAATTCCTGATTTTGACCATTGCATTGCGGTTATCTAAAATATTCTTGTTCTGAGGAAATACAAACTAATATATTTGGGGGTAGGGACAAAAGGAAATAATGTCTTCAACTTTTTCTCAAATGGTTTGAAAAATTCTAACAAGTGAGGAATCTGGCAAAGAAACTAACAAATATGTTGATAAAATATAGTAAGCATTGACTGTTAATAATAATGACTAATGTTCAACATCACCAATCATCAGGGAAAATGCAAATCAAAACCACAATGAGATACCATTTAGGTTGGTGCAAAGGTAATTGCGAGTTTTGTCATTACTTTCAATGGCAAAAAGCGAAATTACTTTTGCACCAACCAAATACCTCATTTCCCTCAGGATGGCCACTGTTTAAAACAACAGAAAAGGGCCGGGCACGGTGGCTCACGCCTGTAATCCCAGCACTTTGGGAGGCTGAGGCGGGAGGATCACAAGGTCAGGAGACTGAGACCATCCTGGCTAACACGGTGAAACCCTGTCTCTACTAAAACTACAAAAAAATTAGCCGGACGTGGTGGTAGGCGCCTGTAGTCCCAGCTACTCGGGAGGCTGAGGCAGGAGAATGGCGTGAACCCAGGAGGCGGAGGTTGCAGTGAGCCGAGATCGCGCCACTGCACTCCAGCCTGGGCGACAGAGCAAGACTCCGTCACAAAACAAAACAAAACAAAAAAACAGAAAAGAACAAGTGTTTATGAGGATGTGGAAACACTGGAATCCTAGTGCTGGTGAAAATGTAAAATGGTATAGTCATAGCAAAAAGCAGTATGGAGATTCCTCAAAAAAATTAAAAATAGAATTACCACATGATCCACCAACCCCACTTCTGAGTATATACACAAAAGAATTAAAAACAGAGTCTTGAAGAGATATTTGCACAGCACATTCCCAGCAGCACTATTCACAACAGCCAAAAGATGGAAGCAACCCAAGTGTCCGTGGACAGCTGTGTGGATAAATAACGTGGCATATACATACAACGGAATATTTTTCAGCCTTAAGAAGAAAATTCTGCCACATGCTACCAAATGGATATACCCTGAGGACATTATGCTGAGTGAAATGAGCCAGATATAAAACGACAAATGCTGTCTGATTCCACTTCTATTAGGTATCCAGAGTAGTCCCATTCATAGAAACCAAAAGGAGAATGGTGGGTGCCGGGGCTGGGGAACAGATAGTCATTTAATGGGTACAGAGTTTCAGCTTTGAAAATGAAAAAGTTCTGGGGCTTGGTTCCACAACAATGTGCATATACTTAATACAACTGAACTTATACTTACAAAGGGTGAAATGGGAAATTTTATGTTATGTTTTTTACTACAATAAAAAAAAAATCTACCATAAAAAATAATGACTAATTGAGTGGAGGTCACATATTAGAATAACACAGAAGACAAAAACAGGGAAAACAGAATAAAAGCATCTTAATATCTATGTATTGATTGGAAAAAAGATATGAACTTTAGGCTATATTGTTCAAATATGCACAATTTGCCCAAGGGTCCCAAGTACCCATACTGTGGTCTTTATGTAGGTACCATTTCCCAATGAAGGGAATAAGGGCTCCATGTCTGGGGAGGAAGATGAGCCTGGAATGTCTTATTATTCCAGAAAGCAAGGAGGCAATCAGACACTTAATAGATTGGTCAAAACGACTCAGAGGTCAACTCAAAGCGGCTTTCCCTGACCAAAGATGAGGTATTGAGCATCAATAAAAATAATAACTGCAATGGATGAAAACACACATCACTTAGGTGAAGATCCATCAGTATAGTCATGGTGGGGGAAACCAACCTCACTGGGGACTTTTGGATTAAACGCATGTATGTCCCTTCAGTCTTGCCCAGGCCCACTAACGAGAGTAAAGAATTTAAGGCCTAAAACCACAGAGACAAAGCAAAACAGAAGAGGAGACAAGAGCAACACACTGAAAGCAGATGGGTGAGTTAGAATTTCCTAATTTAGCAAACTCTAAAGAGCCAAACCCTAAGCCAAAATGTGGAAAGCTGAGAAGCAGTCAGATGCATACTGATTGACACTCCCCAGATGCCCTGGAATAGGGGCCCTGGTTACCTTTGGAAGAGGGGATGAAAATGCTACTAAAAATATAAGCTAGTCAAAACTTTGCTTAAGAAACGGCTGGGTCCCTAGTTCTTCCCGCAGTGCTGTACAGCCAAGAAATGTCCCTTCTCCCTGGCAGAAGACTGGAAGTTTATTCTTTAAAAAGGATAAAACAGAGGGTCTCTGACCTAGAGAGCATCAGACACAAGTGTGTGTTTTGGGAAGGGAAAAGGTCACGCTGCAAACAGGAAGAGACAGTACATGAATATTGATATTTATGGATACATATTTATAATACTGAAACATCCAGCCCTCTCTCTCCACCCTGGCTCCCAGAACACTGACAACCAACTTGTTATACTTCCAACAGAACAGAAGTTCCCTTTTCAAAGACTCTAATCACCTCAGGAGGAAGGACCTAACAATGCTGCCATTACAAATTTCTAAGTGATACGGCCTAGCCAGACCACTCTCATGAGAAGCCGTAGCTGACAAACCCTAGCACCATGCTCAAAGCTTCCAGCCAGTTTTTTGATAGAGAAAGCTGTAAACAAACTCCACCAGACATGTGTGGAGAGCATGTATATATACGAAAAGGCTGAGACCCAAAATGAGGAAAAGCAACCTATACAGGGAGAAAACAACTCTAAAAAAAACAGAAAGGTTTCAATATCACTGGAGAAATAAGATAGTGCACACATGAACAAAGTATTCGTTTAAATTAAAAAGAGAGGGAGGCAAGAACCAAAGAGCCTTTGGAAATTTTAAAATACGAAAGCTCTCTGTGTGTAATGTTGGTGGCTGCTGGTATATCCCTGGGCCACCAACTGAAGAACTAAGCCTCCTCCTGTGCACTGCTTGTCCCCGCAGCCCGCCCTCTGTCCACTGCCTGCAGCCTTTCCCTGCGGTTCGGAGCCTGGCTGGGCACTCACACAGTCTATGTTCTCTGTCATGTTCAGAATGATGTAGTTTTTCCCAGCCAGATTGCTCCAGTCCTTGCAGATCACCTGTGTGAGGAGACAGAAAGCAGGGCGACAGTTACGAAGGCATAGGAAAGACACGGGGGAAAGAGCCCCAGTCAGAGGCCCTTTGGGAAGCTGGAAGGCGGAGGCCAGCAGAGGCATATTACAGCGAGGGGCTGCTGATAGCCTCTGTGAGGCACCATGCCGAGGAGTACAAACTTGAATGTCTTTGGGGACCAAGCAGGGAATGTGTTGAGTGAGAGGAGGAGGCCAGGCATTATTCCCAGGAAAAAGGGGGCTATATCAAAGGGGCCAGGCTGCAGAGAGCTTGCCCCACATGCTGGCTTTCAAGGGCAAGTTTATCGTTAATATTCTGGGGCTCCTTTCCTTTCCTTGCAGTGTCAGTGGGTGTGAACACTGACTTGTTCCTGCTGTGCACGTGGGTGTCGGTGGGGAGGAGGAGGGTGGTGAGATGGGATGGGGAAAGCACAGGTCAGCCACTGGCTCTAGCTGCTGGTAGAATCAGTGCAGAAGTCTAAGGCTGGGCTGGGCGCGGTAGCTAATGCCTGTAATCCCCGCACTTTGGGAGGCCAAGGCGGGTGGATCACTTGAAGTCAGGAGTTCCCGACCAGCCTGGCCAACATGGTGAAACCTTGTCTCCACTAAAAATACAAAAATTAGCCAGGCATGGTGGCACACACTTGTAATCCCAGCTACTCAAGAGGCTGAGTTACAAGAATTGCTTGAACCTGGGAGGTGGAGGATGCAGTGAATCGAGATCGTGGCCACTGCACGCCAGCCTGGGCGACAGAGTGAGACTCCATCTTGGAAAAAAAAAAAACAAAAGAAGTCTAAGGGTGGCAGTGGTAACACCTGAACAAATGAAACCCAGGCCAGGCCACCAAGCTTCTCCGAAGGCCTTTCAGAGAAGTGTGGGGAGAACACCCATTGTTGGCCCTGAGGTTTGCATCCCCACAAGTTCCATGGGGATCTACGTGCCATGGAAAGGGCCTCCCTCCTCAACCTGGCAGATCCTGCCCCCACGCCACACCAGCCCTGGGGATGGCCAGGCTCCGTGAAGAAGGTGCGGGGTGGTGGCCCGCATGCCCCTCACTTTACCTGCGTAGAATCCCAGGGTATTCTGGATTGAGCTTCAGCTGCCTGCCCTTCTAGGAGCTGCTGGTTGAGATCTTCTTGCCCCAAGGTAGCAGAGGAAGGTGTCAGTTTCACATCTCCAGGGGCCAGTGGGAAAGAGGCTGAGGTTCTAGAGCCAAGGGGATTTTCATCTGGGTGCTCAGCCCCACCAGGAGCTGTGGTTTGAAGGAATGAAGGCAAGGCCGGCACCTCCTCCTGCTGGCCAGACAAACCAGCTGCTCCCACAGTGACTTCCTCACTTGCTTCCTGAGGAGCCTCGAACTCTACCCCAAGCCCTGCAGCTGGCAGCACTGTGGCCTCCGCCTCCTGGCTGGTGGAGTCCTGGTCCCCCAGAGTCACTGTAGTTGGGGTGACTGAAGGCAGCAGCAAGCTGGGCCCCATGCTGCTCTTTACCTCCACACCTGATGAGGCCTGGTCCCCAGAGTCTTCATGCTTGCTTTTGGTGGCCCCTGGGGTCTGGCTGCTGCTGGTGAGAGAAAAGTCACGGACCTGAGGCTTGGCTTCTTCTTGGGATCCATTCACAGGGAGCAGCTCCTCCTCTTCCTCCTCTTCTTGTTTCTCTACCTCTTCCTTCTCCCTCTCCTCCTCTTCCTCTTCCTCTTCTTCCTCTTCTTCCTCCTCTCCGGGAGGCATATGCCAGGGAGGCTCAACCAGATTCATCTTGGGCAAGGGAGAGGGGAGGTTTGGCAGTTCTTGAGCCTGGCTGGTGTCTTCAATGGAACCTGCCTTCTCAGTTAAGTCAGGAAAAACATAATCTAAGGACAGAGATGAAAAGTTCATTCACTTGTTTCATCATTTATTGCTTTACTCAGTATTTACTGGGCAGATGGCATAAAAGAACCACAATACACTGACGGGGCAGAGGTCATCAGGTCATGATGGAGAGGACTAAGAGGTGAGGCCGGGGGAGCAGACTGTGGAGGGACACAGGGACAAGGCTAGTCACTGTTTCCTTTATGATGATAAAATAATACAAATTTTTCACCAAAACTCAATGAACACAGGAATGTAGAAAGTTTTGTATACTGCATCCCTCCAAAAGAGCCATGAGTAGTTTGAGGTATATATTCTCCACTGTGTTTGTAATGTGCTTGCTTGTCCTCATCCAGGGATTTCACCAAGAAGATCCCACAACAACCCACTAGGAAAGGTCCCCCTACTCCTTTTCTAGTGAGTCGTTATGAGAGTCTTCTTGGTGGAGTTCCCGAAGGAGGTCTGACAGCCCTCTCATCACAGAAGTGAGACCCCTCGATTATGACTCTTGTTCCTAAACTGTGCTCTTTTTCTGTAATTCAGGCCCAGACAGGAAATGAAAAAGATGTAGGGAGAGCCAGAGAGAGGCCAGGGGCTGAGCCCGGAGGTTTCCAGGGCCTCCCAGAATGTTCAGGGTCACTGTTGGCAGTGGGAGAGGGGATTTTATTCTCCCTGCCATTCTTGGGAATTACATTTTGAAGCAGAGAAGCTAGGAGACTTCCCGGAGATCAGATTGTTTTCTGGCTTTTCAATGAACCCTAGGCCTCTTCCGAATAACTATGTATGAAAGTTACAGAACAAGTTTTTTGGAAATTCATTAAAAATATTAGAAGCTATATCTAGGAAGCAACTTTTATTGGCTGCCATTTTGTTTCAAAATAATAAATATTGTAGTTTTAAAATACTCTTTAGAAAGGAGAGTGGTGGGAACGCTTTAAGATAGCAAACTAAGGGTATTCATTTACTGCCTCCTCCAAAATTTTTATCAAACGACAAAAAAAAAATTTTAACGGTCAAAATGAAGGTAAAAACATTTTAGAGAAATTTCTGGGAACATGGAAAGCATCTGAGATTATAGGAACAGATAACCCCTCAGTCAAAATAAACATAGGAAAAAATAGCAGGGGAGGAGGCAGGCTTTCTTACCCAGAGTTAGGAAGAGGCACAACTGTGGGAGCAAGGATGTAGAACACAGGAAATTCAGAGAACAGAAGGTAATTTTAAAAAGTCTAATTAGTATCCTCAGAAAGATTCAAAACTATTGCATCCCTAAAATAAGAGGCCACTAAGAAAATCAAGTAATCTTTAAAAAAGAAAAATTTCTTGGATATTAAAAGTTGATTGTTGAAATTTAAAAATTCAGCAGATTGAAAATTCAAATTTTTAAATGGCTGGAAAAAAAAAAAAAGTCAAGGAAAAGCCTCTAGGGCAAAAGGGAAAAGACAATAGAGAAGAGTTAAAAGATACAGACAACCAATGTAGGAGATCTAATACCTAGCTAATATGATTTCCAGAAAGATAGAAGCAATAAAATGGAGAATAATGGAGAGAAACAAAGAAATAAAATTTCCAGAGCTGGCAACACGAATCTTTGCATTGAAAGGCTATATCATCAGGGTGAATGATAAAAGGCTCACACCTAGCCTCATTCTCATGTCATTTTAGAATTCTAAGGAGCAAGAGAAAATCTTAACAGCTCTCAGAGAAAGAACAGGTTATCTGTAAAGGAACAAGAAACAGATTATCAAATTATCATGAAGCTTCTAATTAATATCAACAGCCAAGAGGAAGAATTTTAAAATGCATTGAAAAATCTGAGGGATGTTTATTTTGAACCTGAAATTTTATACCCAACTAAACAACTACTCAGGTGTGATTACAAAATAAAGACATTCTCATACATGCAAAGATTTAAAAGTGTTATTATCCACAGATTCCAAGAGATTTAAGTAAGTTCGCTAAGAAACCCAAAAAAGAAGACATGGGAAATCAAGAAACAACTGTGCAGTAAGCCTGGAGAGCAATTGGTTCAAATTAGAACACAGAGAAAGAGCTCTGAGAAGGATTACTTCAAAAAGAAAAACTGATTGCCTGTCATAAAAAGTATGACTTAGAAGCTGAACAATCCTAGTGACAACTGAAAGCCCACTATAGTATTTAAATCAATAATTAGAATATTCTATCCAGTCCACTTCTGTTAATTAGACTTTTTGAGTAGCAGATCCTCCCCCTCTTCCACCTGACGTCATGTTCTGTAGTGAAGTCACTACAGATAAATAAATAAATAAGAAAGAAAGAACAACCAAGGTTCCCAAGATATTTTAAGAAAGCCAGCCTGATGAAGAAGCATGATAGTGAGACCGTAAAGCAACTGACCTCTAGGAAGAGTCAGTCTAGTTAACAAAAGAGAATTCAGAAAAGTTTCTTGTTAATATCTTCAGAAAGATTCAGGAGGAAACCACACCCATAAAACAAGTATATAGAAGAATAAAAATATTTTGCCTCAATGTAACAACTTTATAATAGCCAGATCTATTCAAAATTAAAATATAATGCATGAAAACATAACTGAAATGGGCTGGATGATTACTTGATAGGAATACTGGTTAACAGAATAGGAGTCAGCTGGGTGCCTAGGAAATACAACACAAATCCCTTACAAGCATATTTCATTATTGGAAGATTAATCTGACAGCAATTTACAAGATTAGGTGAAGGAGTAGATGAATGAAAGTTTAGAGAAGAGTCAGGGAGTTGCTGCAGTGGTTCAGGAGAGATGCATGGCAGTGATGGCACTGGAAATGATGAGAAAAGAGCAGATTTAAGAGATGACTCTGAAGGAGAAGTAATCAGATGTGTGAGCTGGAGGGCCAACAGGAAGAAGCTGCCGGAGTAGCCAAGCCATTAGTAAAGATGGTGAAGTTCAGAAGAAAGGCATATTGGAAACCTTCAGGACGCACTTAAAATAGCTGATGGATTCAATGAAGCCTAGGATATGGTAGGAATATGGTGGGTGGTGACATACCCATCAGCAGAATCCCACAGGGTGGGGAGGTCCTGGGAGGGCAAGTTGACTAAAACAATCCCTCTACTCAATTTGGTGCTGACTTTCCAAAAGTCAGAGAGAGCACCAATATCTCCAGAGGACACCAACAGAACTCCCTAAACTGTATACAGCCTCTTCAGAGATGCATCATCAGTCACACTGTTGGCAACATGATCTGGGACTCAGCCACTAACTTATCTGTGCACGCAGTGGTTGTATCACTGATATTTTATTTTGCTTTTGAGATGGGGTCTCACTCTGTCATCCAAGCTGGAGTGCAGTGGTGCCATGACAGCTCACTGTAGCCTCAAACTCCGAGGCTCAAGTGATCCTCCTACCTCAGCCTCCTAAGCAGCTGGGACCACAGGCATGTGCCACCACACCCAGCTAATTTTTTTTTATTATTTGTAGAGATAGGGTATCTTTACGCTGTGCAAGCTGGTCTCGAACTCCTGAGCTCAAGCAATTCTCCTGCCTCAGCCTCCTGAGTAGCTGGGACTTACTGGCATACACCACCACACTTAGCTAATTTTTTGTTTTTTGAGATGGAGTCTTGCTCTGTCACCCAGGCTAGAGTGCAGTGGCACGATCCTGGCTCACCTGCAACCTCTGTCTCCCAGGTTCAAGCAATTCTCCTGCCTCAGCCTCCCGAGTAGCTGGGACTATAGGCATGCGCCACCACGCCCAGCTAATTTTTGTATTTTTAGTAGAGACGGGGTTTCACCATGTTGGCCAGGCTGGTCTCGAACTCCTTACCTCGTGATCCACCCACCAAGGCCTCCCAGACTGCTGGGATTACAGGCATGAGCCACCGTGCCTGACACCTGGCTAATTCTTTAAAATTATTTGTAGAGATGGGGTCTCCCTGTGTTGCCCAGGCTGGTCTTGAACTCCTGGGCTCAAGTGATCCTCCTGGCTTGGCCTGCCAAAGTTCCAGGATTACAGGCATGAGCCACTGCACCTGGCCTAGGCTTCAGTTTTTATGTGGAATGAGGATGATGGTATATATGATTTCTAAGGTTCTTTATAACGCTGGTATTTTAAGCTTTGGATATAGTTCTGATAAATGTGTCTTATATAACACAATGGCATTACAAACAACTCTACTGTCTTAAATAAGAATAAAACAGGATTCGCTAGATTACAAATTCTTGATGCCAAGCAAAGTGATTTTCTTCATCCCTACATTCCCAGCACCTAACATAGTGCCTGGCCCAGAGTAGAAAGGAGAGCAACGTGTGTTTGTTGAACTTTTCTGCCTCCTAAACACCAGGGCCTGTGCCTCCAGGGAGTAAGAGGCCCACCTGTCAGCCGGGTGCGGTGGCTCAAGCCTGTAATCCCAGCACTTTGGGAGGCCGAGACGGGCGGATCACGAGGTCAGGAGATCGAGACCATCCTGGCTAACACGGTGAAACCCCGTCTCTACTAAAAAAAAAAAAATACAAAAAACTAGCCGGGCGAGGTGGCGGGCGCCTGTAGCCCCAGCTACTCGGGAGGCTTGAGCCACCGCACCCGGCAGGAGAATGGCGTGAACCCAGGAGGCAGAGCTTGCAGTGAGCTGAGATCCGGCTACTGCACTCCAGCCTGGGCGATAGAGAGAGACTCCGTCTCAAAAAAAAAAAAAAAAACGAAGAGGCCCACCTGTCACTACACAGACTTCTTACTGTCTCTATGAATTCCTCTCCTGCCTCTCAAAATGCAGTCCCTTCCAGGGTCAGCCTCTGACTCATCATTTCCACACTTCTTCCTTGGTCAGTGTTTATTCCACAGGCTGCATCTATTTTCTCTATGCTAAAGGCTCCCAAATTTACATCTCCAGAGCTCCTCACTTTTTTCCAGCCTCTCACTCCAGTGACTTGACAAATCACTAAACGCTTGCTCACTAGCACTTGGAATCAGCAGTCCTTTCCCACTTTCTTACCAGCTCTCAAAATCTAAAATTATTCCTTTTCTTTTTACTGCGTGGTCTCAGTTCCACTGCTTATCAGCTGTATGATCTTGGACATGTTGCTTAACCTCCACGTGTCTCCCTTTCCTTAAGTGTAAAATAACAATAGTACCTGCCACACAGAGCTGTGGTCAGGGTTCAGTGAGGTGACCCTGTTCACAGTCCACAGAGTAAACACTCAGTTAATTGTGGGGGGTCCTCCACCTCTTCCTGCTATTATTATTATTATTATTGTTATTATTATTATTATTATTATTATTATTTGAGACAGAGTCTCGCTCTGTTGCCCAGGCTGGAATGAAGTGGTGTGATCTTGGCTCACTGCAACCTCCACCTCCCAGGTTCAAGCAATTCTCCTGCCTCCGCCTCTAGAGAAGCTGGGATTACAGGCACCCACCACCATGCCTGGCTAATTTTTGTATTATGGCTGGGCATGGTGCCTTATGCCTGTAATCCCAGCACTTTGGGAGGCCAAGGGAGTGGATCACCTGAGGTCAGGAGTTTAAGACCAGCCTGGCCAACACGGTGAAACCCCGTCTCTACTAAAAATATAAAAATCAGCCAGGTGTGGTGGTAGGTGCCTGTAATCCCAGCTGCTCGGGAGGCTGAGGCACGAGAACCGCTTGAACCCGGGAGGCAGAGGTTCCAGTGAGCCGAGATTGCACCACTGCACTCCAGCCTGGGTGACAGAGTGAGACTCTGTGTCAAAAAAAAAAAAAAAAAGAGAAAGAAAAATTTGTATTTTTAGTAGAGACGGGGTTTCACCATGTTGGCCAGGCTGGTCTCGAACTCCTTACCTCGTGATCCACCCACCAAGGCCTCCCAGACTGCTGGGATTACAGGCATGAGCCACCGTGCCTGACACCTGGCTAATTCTTTAAAATTATTTGTAGAGATGGGGTCTCCCTGTGTTGCCCAGGCTGGTCTTGAACTCCTGGGCTCAAGTGATCCTCCTGGCTTGGCCTGCCAAAGTTCCAGGATTACAGGCATGAGCCACTGCACCTGGCCTAGGCTTCAGTTTTTATGTGGAATGAGGATGATGGTATATATGATTTCTAAGGTTCTTTATAACGCTGGTATTTTAAGCTTTGGATATAGTTCTGATAAATGTGTCTTATATAACACAATGGCATTACAAACAACTCTACTGTCTTAAATAAGAATAAAACAGGATTCGCTAGATTACAAATTCTTGATGCCAAGCAAAGTGATTTTCTTCATCCCTACATTCCCAGCACCTAACATAGTGCCTGGCCCAGAGTAGAAAGGAGAGCAACGTGTGTTTGTTGAACTTTTCTGCCTCCTAAACACCAGGGCCTGTGCCTCCAGGGAGTAAGAGGCCCACCTGTCAGCCGGGTGCGGTGGCTCAAGCCTGTAATCCCAGCACTTTGGGAGGCCGAGACGGGCGGATCACGAGGTCAGGAGATCGAGACCATCCTGGCTAACACGGTGAAACCCCGTCTCTACTAAAAAAAAAAAATACAAAAAACTAGCCGGGCGAGGTGGCGGGCGCCTGTAGCCCCAGCTACTCGGGAGGCTTGAGCCACCGCACCCGGCAGGAGAATGGCGTGAACCCAGGAGGCAGAGCTTGCAGTGAGCTGAGATCCGGCTACTGCACTCCAGCCTGGGCGATAGAGAGAGACTCCGTCTCAAAAAAAAAAAAAAAACGAAAGAGGCCCACCTGTCACTACACAGACTTCTTTACTGTCTCTATGAATTCCTCTCCTGCCTCTCAAAATGCAGTCCCTTCCAGGGTCAGCCTCTGACTCATCATTTCCACACTTCTTCCTTGGTCAGTGTTTATTCCACAGGCTGCATCTATTTTCTCTATGCTAAAGGCTCCCAAATTTACATCTCCAGAGCTCCTCACTTTTTTCCAGCCTCTCACTCCAGTGACTTGACAAATCACTAAACGCTTGCTCACTAGCACTTGGAATCAGCAGTCCTTTCCCACTTTCTTACCAGCTCTCAAAATCTAAAATTATTCCTTTTCTTTTTACTGCGTGGTCTCAGTTCCACTGCTTATCAGCTGTATGATCTTGGACATGTTGCTTAACCTCCACGTGTCTCCCTTTCCTTAAGTGTAAAATAACAATAGTACCTGCCACACAGAGCTGTGGTCAGGGTTCAGTGAGGTGACCCTGTTCACAGTCCACAGAGTAAACACTCAGTTAATTGTGGGGGGTCCTCCACCTCTTCCTGCTATTATTATTATTATTATTGTTATTATTATTATTATTATTATTATTATTTGAGACAGAGTCTCGCTCTGTTGCCCAGGCTGGAATGAAGTGGTGTGATCTTGGCTCACTGCAACCTCCACCTCCCAGGTTCAAGCAATTCTCCTGCCTCCGCCTCTAGAGAAGCTGGGATTACAGGCACCCACCACCATGCCTGGCTAATTTTTGTATTATGGCTGGGCATGGTGCCTTATGCCTGTAATCCCAGCACTTTGGGAGGCCAAGGGAGTGGATCACCTGAGGTCAGGAGTTTAAGACCAGCCTGGCCAACACGGTGAAACCCCGTCTCTACTAAAAATATAAAAATCAGCCAGGTGTGGTGGTAGGTGCCTGTAATCCCAGCTGCTCGGGAGGCTGAGGCACGAGAACCGCTTGAACCCGGGAGGCAGAGGTTCCAGTGAGCCGAGATTGCACCACTGCACTCCAGCCTGGGTGACAGAGTGAGACTCTGTGTCAAAAAAAAAAAAAAAGAGAAAGAAAAATTTGTATTTTTAGTAGAGAATAAAATACTCTACTAGGGGTTTTGCCATGTTGGCCAGGCTGGTCTCAAACTCCTGACTTCAGGTGGATCCGCCCACCTCGGCCCTCCAAAGTGCTGGGATTATAGGCATAAGCCACCGCGCCTGGCCATCTGCCTGCCATTATTATTATTAAAGGAGTTATTACCTGGTAAAATCGTAACAGGAAAAGTGGAAGTGTTCTCCACAGAATGAGGAGCAGCATAAACACTTGAGTTTTTATTTTTCATTTTTTATACTGAATATAACTAAAGCCTAAGCACTTGAGTTTTTTTTTTTTTTGAGACGGAGTCTCGCTCTGTGGCCCGGGCTGGAGTGCAGTGGCCGGATCTCAGCTCACTGCAAGCTCCGCCTCCCGGGTTCACACCATTCTCCTGCCTCAGCCTCCCGGAGTAGCTGGGACTACAGGTGCCCGCCACCTCGCCCAGCTAGTTTTTTTTGTATTTTTTTTTTAGTAGAGACAGGGTTTCACCATGTTAGCCAGGATGGTCTCGATCTCCTGACCTCGTGATCCGCCCGCCTCGGCCTCCCAAAGTGCTGGGATTACAGGCTTGAGCCACCGCGCCCGGCCAGCACTTGAGTTTTAAGTCAAAGAAAATCCAGGAAAAAGGGTAGGGCAGGAGGGGATTGGTCATCTGTTGACAAGTGTAAATATGATCTTAATATTACAAATGTCTCTTAAAACAGAAACAGAATTACTGGGAGGCCTGATGGGAGCACACACTAGGAACCAGTGGGGTAAGGGGCGTCTGTGTGGGCAGCTGCAGGGCAAACACCAGCAGTGTGAAAGCAGGGGTCCCAGGAGAGAGCCCGTAAGACTGGATCCAAATGTGAGTTGAGAATAAAGAGTGAAGAAGCCAGGCTTTACCCAGGAGCAGAGCCAGTCCACAGGGTAAACACTCAGTTAACTTCTTACGATTCACTAAGAAGATACAGCATCACGTCCACAATATGCCTGCCAAAAATGCAGAGTCTGAATCTGACCATGGGAAAATTTGAGACAAACTGAAATTGAGGGGCAATCTACAAAATAACTGGCCTACATTCCAACAATGTCAAGGTCATGAAAGACAAAGAAAGACTAGAGGGTTTTCCAGAATAAAAGAGACAAAAGAGACATGCTGACTAAATGCAGTACATGATTCTGGACCGGACAGTGGACTATGAAATCCTGCTCTTTTTTCCTTTGCTATAAAAGACACTATTGGGAAAACTGGCAAAGTTTGAATAAAGTTTGTAATTATAGAAGCATATTATATCAGTGTTAATTTCCTGATTTTGATCATCCTACTGTGGCTTTTAGCAGAATGCTTTGTTCCTAAGAATGCACACTGAAGTATTTGGAGCAAAGGAGTAACTGCAACTTACCATCAAATGGTTCAGCAAGAAGTACAGATCTGCGTCTCCATATGCATACATGCACACATATACAGTGACAAAGCAAATGCAGCAAAGCGTTAATAATGGGGGAATCTGAGCAAGGGGTGGATGGAATTATTCTTGCAACTTTTCTGTAAATTGAAATTTTTTTAAAAATAAGGAGTAACAGAGAGAGTTTGCACATGTGAGAGACACTTTCATTTTTTACTTTTTTTTGAGATGGAGTCTTGCTCTGTCACCCAGGCTGGGCTGCAGTGCCACGATCTTGGCTCACTGCAACTCCCACCTCCTGGGTTCAAGCAATTCTCCTGCCTCAGCCTCCTGAGTAGCTGGGACTACAGGCACATGCCACCATGCCCAGCTAATTTTTTGTATTTTTGGTAGAGACGGGGTTTCACCATGTTGGTCAGGCTGGTCCTGATCTCTTGACCTCGTGATCCGCCTGCCTTGGCATCCCAAAGTACTGGGCTTACAGGAGTGAGCCCCTGCACCCAGCCTGAGACACTGACTTTCACTACAAGCCAGTGAACACGCTTGAGCTGTCAAGAGGGGAACAGAAACATGGCAAGGGACAGGGCAGGCTATCCTGGCTGAGAGCGCAGAGCCCTGTGGCAGGAAGGAGCCACACCGCCCTGAAGCAGGTGAGACAGTCTTGAGAGACAGGGAGGAAGGTGCTTTTCCCACTCAGGTGTCCAAGGAATATAGATCAGGCTTCCAGGAACTCGCTGTGTTGAGAGGGGAGAGGAAGCCTCAGCAGGCACTTTGGAGGTGAAAAAGGATCAAATCGACAATGGAAGAAGAGAAACAAAGAAGTGAAGCTGAGCAGGAAAAGGAGGGAGATGGAGATGAGGAGAGTAAAGAGAGGGGATAGGCAAGAGGAGAGGGAGGAGAGAGGGGACAACGACAGGGCTCCCTGCCCTCCCAGCCCGCCCTCAGTGACCCAGGGCAAGTCCTTGACACCCGCACCCTCAGCCCTGCTGCTGTGGACAGCTGTGATTCCAGAGGGAGAGTATGACCAGCTGAGCGCTCCAGGGAATACCTTCCTACTCCATCCACTTTAGGCTCAGGAGAAAGGTCCCTCCATAAAGTCCTTTTAGTTTGTAGCCAAACCCCAAAAGCATGTCTGGGACCAAGGTGTACCTCCAGAGGCCCACACCTGGACACAGGTGTAAGGAAGCAGAGTCGCCCGGGAGATGCACTGGAGACACGTGGAAGTATAAGGGCTGGTTCCATGGATTTGTCCCTGTTGTCAGGAAGAGCTGGGGCACTGAAGGATGAGAAAGGTCGTCCAAGACTCAGGCCCTCCAGGGAGAGGCTCGGGCTGGGCCTCGGAGCATGGGAAGCCACGAATGTCTAAGCTGCAGCTTGGAAGTCACCTGGGGCAGTCCCCCTCACTGCACAGCAGAGCCCTGGAGCACCTCCCAGATTGACTGCAGGATAACCTTAGGCTCCTGGGCTCCTGACCCTCCTCGAACTGCTGGGAATGGCACTGTGAAGTCACAGCCCCCCCTGGTGGCTCTACACAGAAACCACATGTTCCCCAGAGCCCTCAGAGCAGTTGGGTCTCCAAATCCCAGACTCCGGGATTTTACAGGTAGACAGAGGCCCTGCAAGAGCAAAGGGCCCATCTCTCGCCTTTTCCAGATGAGGGAGCACAGGAGGGGAGGATGCTTGCTCTAAGTTGTGATACTAGACTTGTCACAGTTGTAAAGTTGTAAGACTCTTAGACTCTTGTGTGGTTAAAGTCAGTGTCTTTTGACACATCCTGGTCATTTAGTCCAGCATCCAGGCTTGGCTTGGGATGCTAGACAGGAGCAAGCTGACAAGCAGAATCATGACCTTTTCCCAGTCTGCCCACACCTTTGTGGCCACAGCCAGCCTCCTTAAAGCTGGGCTTGAATCACAAGAGTGGCTGGCGTTAAGAGCCCCAGGCCGGCCGGGCGCGGTGGCTCACGCCTGTAATCCCAGCACTTTGGGAGGCCGAGGCGGGCGGATCACAAGGTCAGGAGATCGAGACCATGGTGAAACCCCGTCTCTACTAAAAATACAAAAAACTAGCCGGGCGTGGTGGCGGGCGCCTGTAGTCCCAGCTACTCAGGAGGCTGAGGCAGGAGAATGGCATAAACCTGGGAGGTGAAGCTTGTAGTGAGCCGAGATCGTGCCACTGCACTCCAGCTTGGGCGACAGAGCGAGACTCCGTTTCAAAAAAAAAAAAAAAAAGAGCCCCAGGCCAAGCTTCAGGGTTCTGCAGGCACGGGCTGGAATTCTGAGTGGACACTTGCCTCTGTGTGCCGCACACCCACCCCTCCATGATGTTAGGCTAATACCTCCAGTTGTTACAAAGATGAAGTGGCATCAGGAATGCAAAACACCCACCCCACAGAAGGCACACTTTCCTTCTGTCACACTCCAAGTTCTCTGCTCCTCTCAGCATCCACACAGCCCAGCTCATGGCAGGTGTATCCGTGGTTAGGGTCAGGGTCCTAACATGGGAAGGGACCACAGGAGGCTACCTGTTGAGGCCTCAGCCCTCTGGCAGACACCGGTGAGTCTAGAGAAGATGAGCTGGCAATTATCTTCAAGAATATGGCTAGGTCTCTTTAGAGAGGCATTTCTGTGTTATCGACTTACCCCTACACCCCCATTTACCTAAACCCAGCTGTGATGGTTCCTTTACAACTCAAGTCCATCTCTGTTTCATCTGTTAAGTGAGCAGCACCTGCTAGCATCAGCTTCAGAGGAAACAATGTACATAGTCTCTTAGTTGCCCCCAAACCTAGCCTCTTTTCTTGGGGCTAAGCAACTGTAATTATTCTTTATTCTCAACCTTCCTGTTTTCATCCTTCCCTTGTGAAAACTCTGGATTCACCACAGTGGTTTTTTTGTATGTTTGTTTGTTTGTTTGTTTTGAGATAGAGTCTCAGTTTGTCACCCAGGCTGGAGTGCAATGGCACGATCTCAGCTCCCTGCAACCTCTGCCTCCTGGGTTCAAGTGATCCTCCTGCCTTAGCCTCCCAAGTAGCTGGGATTAAAGTGCCCGCAACCACATCTGGCTAATTTTTGTATTTTTAGTAGAGACGGGGTTTCACCAGACCAGGGGCTGGTCTCGAACCCCTGACCTCAGGTGATCCACCCGCCTTGGCCTCCCAAAGTGTTGGGATTGCGGGCGTGAGCCACTGTGCCCAGCCTCACCACAGTTTTAAGAATGTTACAAAATCAGCACAGGGGGTACACAATAAATATTTGCTGAATGAACTATTGAAAACTGAACAAGATTCACTAACTTGAGACTAACTGATGCAAAATGTAAAGGGGCTTCTCCACTCCGGTGGCACTACTGTCATTTATCACAGCTGGTAAGGTCCGCTCTCCCACGCCCCCTGTGATGGGTCGGTGCTGGCTCAGATGCAGCTCCAGTTCACCCTGATGAAGCACCAGGTCTGGGTCCCCCAGGCCTTATTTGTCCCCTTTCTTTTAAACTCATTATGGTGCTGGCTTTGTTCCCTAAATAGATCATTTTTCCCTCCTATATTTCATCACAGTTCTGTATAGGTTTCTTTCCCCAATTTATCAAGGTCACACTGGACGTTTCTTCTGTCTCTCAGGGCAGCCATAACCCCAGGGATGAACTTCAGCACAGGCTGAAATATCAATGAACAGGCAAAAGGGCCAGAGTCCTTGAAAGATCACCTTAAATGTCCCTTTAGGTTAATGTCAAGTCACTGAAAATTGTCCCCTGGCTTAAAACTACTTTTTGATAGTCGACCTCAACAGTCATCAAAGAAATATAAAGTAAACTGCAAAATGCCAAAGTCTTTGGACTACCAACCTGACAAGTATATGTATACATTCAAGGTCATTCCTGCCTAGTATTGGAAGGGTGAGAGATGGGAAGGAAAGCAGGCCACATTTCTGGAGGGCTACTGAATCATAGGAATGAGAAGCTTTAAAGACAAATATTCTGAACCTACAATCTCACTTCTGGAAACGTACCTTAAGGAGATGATTAGGGACGCTCACAGTCATGTGGCTTCATAGATCCCCATCATGGCACAGTCCATGTAACAGAAGACTGGGATCCAGCACCCACACTGCAGGGGACTGCCCAAAGAAATGACAGACCCGCCTTATATTGGGAGACCATGGCAGCCTTGAACAGGCTGCAGAACTGTGTGTGCTGGCTTGGAAAGAGGTTTCTAAGTGAAACAGCAAGATGTGTACACCACAGTGTCCACTACTGTCCATTTTTTGTAAAAGTATATTTTATATATGTCCTATAAAGGAAAAAAAAAAAGTCCAGAAAAAGCTGGGCACAATGGCTCATGCCTGTAATTCCAGCACTTTGGGAGACCAAGGCAGGTGGATCTCCTGAGGTTTGGAGTTCAAGACCAGCCGGGCCAACATGGCGAAACCCCGGCTCTACTAAAAATACAAAAATTAGCCGGGGGCGGTGGCACATGCCTGCAGCCCATGCCTGCAGCCCCAGCTCTCAGGAGGCGGAGGCAGGAGAATTGCTTGAACCCAGGAGACAGAGGTTGCACTGAGCCAAGACTGCACCAGTGCACTCCAGCCTGGGTGACAGGGCAAGACTCCATCTCAAAAAAAAAAAAAAAAAAAAAACAAAAATTAGCTGGGCATAGGGACACAAGACTGTAATCCCAGCCACTCAGGAGACTAAGAATCGCTTGAACCCATGCAGTGGAGGTTGCAGTGAGCCGAGATCACACCACTGCACTCCAGCCTGGGCAAAGAGTGAGACTGTCTCAAAAAAAAAAAAAAAAAAAATGTCCAGAAAGAGATAGTCCAAAACGTTAACATTCACTGACTCTGAATGACTGGATCATAGGTGATTTTTATTTTCTTCTTTCAGTTGCAGTTTTAAATTTTTATATGTTGATATTTATTACTAGCATAGAACAAGAATGACAAGGCTTTTGTTTTGGTGGCTAAGTAAAAGTGCTCTCTTTGTTGCTCTGTCCACAGGCTCCACAGCTATCGGCCCATCCTAAGGATATGGACACGCCTAATGTGTGGCCAGTGACCCAGAAGGTCAAATCATTCTACAGCAGACACAATCACAACAAGGCTTCGCTGTACAGGAACCACTTCCAGGTCCCAGCAGACAGCTGCTCTGTTGGTCTGCTTTCTCCAAAATTGATTAGAGCAATGATAATTAAAGTAGCCTAATGAAGGACTTTGTATTGAGGGGAGCAGCAGGTCTTGAAGTAGAACTCAGATTTGAGATTTAGCTCTGCCACTGTGTCATTTAGAGTCACTTTTAAATCTCTCTAAGCCGGCTTCTCTAGCTGTAAAACAGTGATCTAATCATGCCTGTTTTTACATATTTCATCAGGTTGCTGTGAGGTAAAAAAAAATCCAAGTGGGCCGCGCGCGGTGGCTCACACCTGTAATCCCAGCACTTTGGGAGGCCGAGGTGGGCGGATCACGAGGTCAGGAGATCGAGACCATCCTGGTTAACACGGTGAAACTCTCTCTCTACTAAAAAATACAAAAATTAGCTGGGCGTGGTGGCGGGCACCTGTAGTCCCAGCTACTCAGGAGGCTGAGGCAGGAGAATGGTGTGAGCCCGGGAGGCAGAGCTTGCAGTGAGCCGAGATCGCGCCACTGCACTCCAGCCTGGGAGACAGGGCAAGACTCTATCTCAAAAAAAAAAAGGCCGGGCGCAGTGGCTCAAGCCTGTAATCCCAGCACTTTGGGAGGCCGAGACGGGCGGATCACGAGGTCAGGAGATCGAGACCATCCTGGCTAACACGGTGAAACCCCGTCTCTACTAAAAATACAAAAACTAGCCGGCGAGGTGGCGGGCGCCTGTAGTCCCAGCTACTCGGGAGGCTGAGGCAGGAGAATGGCGTAAACCCGGGAGGCGGAGCTTGCAGTGAGCTGAGATCTGACCACTGCACTCCAGTCCGGGCGACAGAGCGAGACTCCGCCTCAAAAAAAAAAAAAAAAAAAAAAAAAAAAAAAAAGAAATCCAAGTGAAAATGACATATAGGCACTTTATGAGTGTTCCCTACTCAAATGCAGTACTGTTGTCTCATGCTCTCTTTCTGTTAATAGCACCTCAATTCTACTCTGGGGGACATTCCTCCTCTCTTTTTGGTTTGGAATGTCCCCTGGCTTCAGGGACAGCTCAACATGGGCCTGGAGAGTCAAATTCCATCCCCAAGCTCAGGACTCAGCGAGATCATCCAGAGACTGTTCCTGAAGTGATGGGAAGGCAGACCTCCCCTTCTGCAGGGTGCTGAGTGGTAGGACGACAGTGTGCAGCTACTGGGGCTCTCCAAGCCAGCACCCAGGACCAGCCTGCCTGAGAACAAAGCCAGCAAGGGAAAGCCGAGCACCACCGATGGGGCAGGGAAGGCTCCAGCACGTCTTGGGTGGCACGCTGAGTGCTGGAGCAGGGAGCAGGAAGCCTGTTCCTAGACCCCCGTTCTTCAGCCAATAAAGTCCCCTTTTATCACACAGGCCTGTGAGCCCATCTGAGTGGGGTATCTAGGACTTGCCAACCCCAAAGATTAAAGTGTTTCTTGCAGAACACTTTAATTTGCTCACTCACTAGGAAAATTAAAACTGCACGCAAGACAATTTCCTTAAGGAGCTTAGAAAATGAAAGGGCTGGCCGGGCGCGGTGGCTCAAGCCTGTAATCCCAGCACTTTGGGAGGCCGAGACGGGTGGATCGCGAGGTCAGGAGATCGAGACCATCCTGGCTAACACGGCGAAACCCCGTCTCTACTAAAAAATAGAAAAAACTAGCCGGGCGAGTTGGCGGGCGCCTGTAGTCCCAGCTACTCGGGAGGCTGAGGCAGGAGAATGGCGTAAACCCGGGAGGCGGAGCTTGCAGTGAGCTGAGATCCGGCCACTGCACTCCAGCCTGGGCAACACAGCGAGACTCCGTCTCAAAAAAAAAAAAAAAAAAAAAAAAAAGAAAATGAAAGGGCTGGAGGGGACAGTGGGGACAGTCTCGAATGAGTAGGTAACCTGAGAGACTGCTCCTAATCATTAACAATTGCGCATGAATTAACTGATCAGGCTGTAACTTCGCTTGATGCTAGCTGGTGGAGCAGCAACTCACATTCCATGTCTTTTCCCCTGCTTTGTTGAGGTTGCTCTTTTCACTTGAAATGTCACAGAATCATAATATTTTCAAGCTGGAAACACTTCAATCTATTATTCCCAGGTCTCATTTTGCAGATGAAGAGACTGAAGCCAACATTAGAAAAGCAACCTACTCAAGGTCACACTGTTCATTATCCACCAAGCAGAAATTCCACCAGCTGTTTTTCCCACTGGGCCTGGGGACCATCACTACAGATGGATCAGCTCTACCTGAGGCCCAACACACTAGAAATGGGATGTATGACAAAGTCCTAGTGACAGAATGGACTGGTTTCCTGTCTCACATGTGCCATCAATGTGCTCCCTTGGCAAGAAGCTAGGCCCAGGGCATCAGTGCTCAGGGACACCAACTCCAGATTCGGCTCTGTCACATATAAGCTGTGTGGCCTTGGGCAAAGGTCTGAACCTCCCTTGGCCCAGCTCACCATTTCTCAAGCAAAGAGAATAACTGCCACCTGGCTGAGCTCACAGAGTGGTTGTGAAGTTCAAATGAGCTAACTCAAAATTCTATGGAGCCAGGCACGGTGGCTCACACCTGCAATCCCAGCACTTTGGGCGGCCAAGACGGGAATATCACGAGATCAGGAGTTCGAGACCAGCCTGGCCAACATGGTGAAACCCTGTCTCCACTAAAAATACAAAAATTAGCTGGGCATAGTGGCACACTCCTGTAATCCCAGCCACTCGGGAGGCTGAGGCAGGAGAATCACTTGAACCTGGGAGGCGGAGGTTGCAGTGAGCCAAGATCGCGCCATTGCACTCCAGCTTGGGCAATAGAGTGAGACTTTGTCTCAAAAACAAAAAAATTTTATGGAAAAATGGTGATAAGTACCATACAGAATATGACGGTGCTAGTCTCTAGTAAAATCACTGTGCTGAGAGGTGACATGACAGAGCAGAGAGGCTTTGGAGTGTAACAACTTGGGTTTGAATCCTGATTGTTACATTGACTTGCTGGGCTGTAAATTCAAACTCCCTAAGCCTCAGGTTTGCTTATCAGCTAAATGGAAGTAAGAATATATACTTACATTTTTCAGTGGAGGTTAAATAAGAACCCACAACCCCTAACATAGTGCTGGGCACATACTGGGTGTTGAATACATGAACTGATGTCACAATTATTAAAAGGGTACTTGATCTGAGATTGACCTGTTTGCAGCATAGTTTTCAACAGTCCCTGCTACTGCTGCATGGAGTTCAATGTCCCTAATAGCCATGTTAGGATAGCACTTGGTACAGTCACTCTGGACTCTGCAGGACTCCCGACCCAGGCAGGCCCTCTCAAGGTTCCTTTGCGTTCCTCCAACCCCCAAGAGGTGATCCACCTCCTTCTCCCCAAGAGCCCCTAGACAGAAGCCTGTGACTCTGGGGTACAAGAGCAGAAGAGAATAGTGGGGTGGGGCACACTGTCCCCTGGGCTGCCTCCTAGACCAGCCTGACTATTTGCTTTCAGCCTGCCACCTGAGCCACTTTCTTTCCTCTGTCGTGTCCTAATCGCGTGCCATCAAGGTGCTGTGAGAAAACAGAAGCAGGAGTGAGTGACTAGCCTGATTTCAGGGCCACTGCCAGTACATGGAGATGTCCCCTCTGGGCAGATGAATTAGAAAAAGGTGCTCCTCCCACCCAGCCCATGGCCTGGTGGGCAGGGCGTATGCTGGACTTCAGCTCCAACTCCCATGCTCGGTCAGGAGCCCCGGACAGGGCACCGCCAGCATGACCACGTGCAGTGGTCCTGATCACTGGGGAGAGCTGGCAAAAGCCTCTTGAAGCTAGCCCTCTTGAGCTAGGTGCTGAAGGTCAAATACACGTCCACTAGGACATCAGGATGGAGAAGAGCTTCCCAAGCAGATGGGACAAGAGGAAGAAGTGCATCATAGGCTTAGGGAATAGGCCAGGCTGTTGTCAGTGAGAAGACACTGACTCTAGATCCAGCTCCATTGCATCCAAACTATATGCCCTTGGGCAAAGCATCCCACTTCCCCATACCTCAGTTCAACTCTGCCAAGCAAGGAAGAGAACAAGCTGATGATGAGCTAATCAGATGCATGCTGGAGCAGGGAAGGAGAAGAGGCTGGGGAAGGCCGGGGCTGGAATGTCAAGAGCATTTTCTGCCATGCTAAGAAGTTCAGCCTTTAACCTGTGAGCACTGGGGTTTGAGAAGGGGTTTCTTCACTAGTCTGTTTGAGAAGAAGATGGGCAACTCCAGTTTTTTCACAAGATCATGGTCAGGTGGTATGCAGAAGAGACTGACCTGAGGAAACTTAAGGGCTGTGGTCAAGTGGACAAGTCTGGAGAGGAGCAATGAGGAACAGGACTGAAGCAGCTCTCCTCCCTGCCACTCCCTGGCCTCTCACCCTTCTCCCTTCCCTTCCCCAGCCTCCCACCCTCCTCCTTGCACCTCCTCTGCCTCCTGCCCTCCTCCCTGTACCTCCCTAGCTCCTCCCACAGGCCCTCCACTGTGGTCCTGAGGCCAAGGCTCTCTGTGTGACTGCTTACCTCACACTTGACGCTCAACAGTCTCAACAAAAGGGAAAGGCCAGAAAAAGACCCAAGAATTGTCTGGTACAATGTAAAAGTTTCTTTTAAATCATTTCTTGGCCAAGCACAGTGGCTCACACCTGTAATCACAATACTTTGGGAGGCTGAGGTGGGTGGATCACTTGAGGTCAGGAGTTTGGTCAGCCTGGGCAACATGGTAAAACCCATCTCTACTAAAATTACAAAAATTAGCTGAGTGTGGTGGCACGTCTGTAATCCCAGTTACCAAGGAGTCTGAGGCAGGAGGATCACTTGAACCTCAGAGGCAGAGATTGCAGTAAGCAGAGATCACACCACTGCACTCCAGCCTGGGTGACAGAGTGAGACTCTGTCTCAAAACAACAACAGCAACAAAATATCATTTATTTAAAATGATAAGAGGACAGATTTATCAACGGATGCTGCCATGACAACAGATGATCTATATGGAGAAAATAAAATTAGATCCTTATCTTACACCACACACAAAAATAAATTACAGCTAGATTGGACTTAAATGTAAAATATTAAGCTAAAGAATAGAAGGGACTGGGCGTGGTGGCTCACATTTGTAATCCCAGCACTTTGGGAGCCTGAGGCAGGTGGATCGCTTGAGCCCAGGAGTTCAAGACCAGCCTGGGCAACATGGCAAAACCCTATCTCTACCAAAAAACAGAAAAATTAACCAGGCATAGTGGGGTTCACCAGTAGTCCCAATTACTTGGGAGGCTGAAGCAGGAGGATCGATTGAGCTCAGGAGGTCAAAGCTGCAGTGAGCTAAGATTGTGCTGCTGCACTCCAGCCTGAGGTTAAGAGCGAGACCCTGTGTCCAAAAAATAAAAACAAATTTTTAAAAAGAATTTAAGAAGGAAGAAAGGTGCATGTATCTCAAGGGCAGAAAGTATTTTCTAATCATAAAGTAAAGAAAAACACATAAAAACATTTTAAAAGAAGTAATTTTGCTGGGTGCGGTGGCTCACACCTGTAATCCCAACACTTTGGGAGGCTGAGGCGGGTGGATCACTTGAGGTCGGGAGTTTGAAACCAGCCTGGCCAACATGGTGAAACCCCATCTTTACTAAAAATACAAAATTTGCTGGGCGTGGTGGCACGTGCCTATAATCCCAGCTACTTGGGAAGCTGAGGTAGGAGAATTGCTTGAATTTGGGAGGCAGAGGTTACAGTGAGCTAAGATCACACCATTGTACTCCAGCCTGGGTGACTAGAGTGAAACTCCATCTCAAAGAAAAAAAAAAGTAATTTTAAGCTCATAAAATATTTAATTTCTTTATGCCAAAAATTATAATCAAAATAAAAGCAGTTGACAAACTGGAAAAATGTTTTCTATATACGTCAGAGGAAAGTTAGTATCCTTTTTCAGATTTGTACAGGGATAAGAAAAAATTAAAGACTCAATAGAAAAAAATAGAAAAGTAATAATAATAGCTAATAGTCACAGAGCACTTAACAATGTGCCAAGCACTGAGTTAAGTGCTCGAAATATATGATGGTGTGTGAACCCCACAACCCTGTGAGGTGGGTATATGATTATCTTCAATTCCTAGATGGGAAACTGAGGCTTAGGGTAAGTTACTCACAAAAAATTGTGCCACTGTTAAATGACAGCGCTGGAGCCTTCCTGACTCCAAAGCCTGTTCTCTTAACTACACTGTGCTTCAAATAAAAAAGAAGAGTGATAAGTGGTAGCTATTTTTTTCTATATATAATGAATGTACATATATATTTTGTACATATATGAGTTAAAATTTACTAGAATCAAAGGCCATTATAATTTTTCCTGTCAAATTGACAAGGGAAAGAGAGAACACTTGGTGGGGGATGCGGTGTTCATTCTCTTGGTCTCCTCCTGTATCTGGCCACCTCTTTGCACCACTTTCCCTGCAGGCTCCCATCTTCATCCCTTCCCTGGTCTCCCCGTGCCTAGGGATGGTAAGTGCTCAGCTGCTGCTAGCCACACATCCTTTGGTGGTTCACCCGTATCCAGCCCATACCTTCATAAATCTGCTGCTTTATAAACAAACTCTCCTTAAATTGTCTTAATTTGATTGTGTCTTCTGTTTCTGTGTGGGATGCTGACTGATACATCTTTTTTTTTTTTTTTTTCTGAGATGGAGTCTTGCTCTGTCCTGCAGGCTGGAGTGCAGTGGTGCAATCTCAGCTCACTGCAACCTCCGCCTCCCAGGTTCAAGCAATCCTCCTGCCCCAGCCTCCTAAGTAGCTAGGATTACAGGCGTCTGCCACCACACCTGGCTAATTTTTGTATTTTTAATAGAGACGGGGTTACACCATGTTGGCCAGGCTGGTCTCGAACTCCGGACCTCATGATCTGCCCATCTTAAATTCACAAAGTGCTGGGATTACAGGCGTGAGCCACCATGCCCAGCCCTGATACATCTTTTGACTTACCAATTTTATTCCAGAAATTTATCCTAAGGAAACAACCAGGAAGGTGTGAAAATGTATAAGGATATTTGTAGCGGCATTAAAACTGAAGAGAACCTAAGTATTCAACAGTAGGGAACCAGTTTAATAAATCTGATGACCCACATGATGAAATATTATGTAGTTGTTAAAAATCACGGCTGGGAGGCCGGGAGCGGTGGCTCAAGCCTGTAATCCCAGCACTTTGGGAGGCCGAGATGGGCGGATCACGAGGTCAGGAGATCGAGACCATCCTGGCTAACATGGTGAAACCCCGTCTCTACTAAAAAATACAAAAAAAACTAGCCGGGCGAGGTGGCAGGCGCCTGTAGTCCCAGCTACTCGGGAGGCTGAGGCAGGAGAATGGCGTAAATCCGGGAGGCGGAGCTTGCAGTGAGCTGAGATCTGGCCACTGCACTCCAGCTTGGGCGACAGAGTGAGACTCCATCTCAAAAAAAAAACCAAAAAAAACAAAAAAAACAAAAAAATCACGGCTGGGCACAGTGGCTCACGCCTGTAATCCCAGCAGTTTGGGAGGCTGAGGCGGGCAAATCGCCTGAGGTCGGGAGTTCGAGACTAGACTGACCAACATGGAGAAACCCTGTCTCTACTAAAAAAAATACAAAATTATTCAGGCATGGTGGCACATGCCTATAAACCCAGCTACTCAGGAGGCTGAGGCAGGAGAATCACTTGAATCCGGGAGGCGGAGGTTGCAGTGAGCCAAGATGGCGCCACTGCACTCCAGCCTGGGCAACAAGAGCAAAACTCTGTCTCAAGAAAAAAAAAAAAAATCAGATTACAAACCAGGCAAAGTGGCCCACAGCTATAATCTGAGCACTTTGGGAGGCCAAGGGAGGAGGATCGCTTGAGCCCAGGAGTTCAAGACCAGCCTGGGCAATATAGCAAGACCCCATCACTACAAAAAAATAAAAAAATTAGTCAGGTGTGGTGGCACGTTTTTGGTCCCTGCTACCTACGAGGCTGAGGTGGGAGGATCGCTTGAGCCCAGGAGTTCAAGGTTACAGTGAGCTATGATCGCACCTGAACAATGGAGCAAAACCTCAACTCTAAACATAAATAAATAAATAATAACATGTTGGCCGGGCGAGGTGGCTCGCACCTGTAATCCTAGCACTTTGGGAGGCTGAGGCAGGCAGATCACTTGAGGTTAGGAGTTAGAGACCAGTCTGGCCAACATGGTGAAACCCTGTCTTTACTAAAAATACAAAAATTAGCTGGGTATGGTGGTGTATGCCTGTAATCCCAGCTACTCGGGAGGCTGAGGCAGGAGAATCACTTGAACTCGGGAGATGAAGGTTGCAGTGAGCCAAGGTCATGCCACTGCACTCCAGCCTGGGTGACAGAGCAAGACTCCACCTCAAAAAAAGTAAAATAAATAAATAATAACATTTAAAAATCAGGTTACAAATGGATATTTAACAATGCAGAAATATACTTATGAAATATATTGAGTGAAAACAAAATGTTCCTGCGAATCCTATTTTGAATATAAAAGTGAACGATGTATCCCCAAACTACTAATGGTAATTATCTTTTAATTATCAGGTTATGGGTAGTTTTTATTTTCTTCTTTTTTTTTGAGACAGATTTTTGTTCTCGTCGCCCAGGCTGGAGTGCAGTGGTGCGATCTCAGCTCACTGCAACCTCCACCTACCGGGTTCAAGCAATTCTCCTGCCTCTGCCTCCTGAGTAGATGGGATTACAGGTGTCCGCCACCATGCCCAGCTAATTTTTGTATTTTTAGTAGAGATGGGATTTCACCATGTTGGCCAGGCTCATCTCAAACTCCTGACCCCCAAGTGATCCGCCCACCTCGGTCTCCCAAAGTGCTGGGATTACAGACAAAAGCCACCACACCCAGCCTTATTTTCTTCTTTGTATTATCTTGGTGCGTTTTAGATTTTCTATAATGTTCATGTGCTCTTTCATAATCAGAAAAGGTATATCCAATAAATATTATCTATTTTAAAAAGAAACATTAAGGTTAAGTTCTGTAACACCTTGCCCCATGTGAACACACAATCACACCAATTCCTCAGTCCCTGCTGAGAGATGGGCCCCTGCTGGCCCAGGACATTGGTGGAGCGGCTATGGCTGGCAGCGCTGCCTGCACGCTCCTGCACATCTGCATCAGCGTCAGCTTATGGCGGTGTGCATTCAGCCCGTAGCCCTAGGCCTCAGGCTTGCTTCAGGACCTAAATGTTCACCAGCTGGGCTCTGTAAACCCAAACATCAGCTCTGGTGCATGACTGAGGGAAGGGCAGTTAGAATGCCTCAACTGCTGGTCGGATAGACTCAAGGAAACATGGATCAGCTGACCTCATGGCAATTTTCAACAGAGACAGCATAGAGCAGTAGAGAAAAACAAAACAATGAGCCCCAGGGCTTGGAAAGCCATAGGTCTGAATCATGACTGAGCATCTGAGCCGCTGTTTGACCTCAGGCCAGCTTTTAACCTCTCAGTCTCAGTGTTTTCTTGTCTACAAGAGGGGTCATATTACTTATCTCTCAGGTTATAAGCATCGGATTGAATTAAATGAGCACAGAATAAAGGCTCCCTAAACAGTGGTTAATATTAAAGAGAAAGGGCCTCCTGGGCCTGTGAGACACTCAGGGTCCCAGAGCTTTAGCTCTGATGTGCAGGTAAACAGCAGCAGCATGGTAAAAACTGTAGGGAGAGAGAAGAGATGCTTCTGGCAAGGAAATGGTCACCTGGTGTTTTGCCTAGACACTTGGCTGGCACTCAACACATGCTCTGTCGGTAAGAAGAGCTACCTGCAGTGGGTCCCAGGTCCAGACTTGAGTCATTCAGCTCTTCCTCCTCTTCCCAGAAGTACTGTGGTGGCTGCA
This sequence comes from Trachypithecus francoisi, assembly GCF_009764315.1. NCBI lineage: Eukaryota > Metazoa > Chordata > Mammalia > Primates > Cercopithecidae > Trachypithecus > Trachypithecus francoisi. The sequence goes on from NW_022681453.1 coordinate 61,551,352, forward strand.
GAATCCGAGACTCTTCACTCTCTTCGCTGGGGAAGCCTGAGCCAGGGGCTCCCAGCCCAGCTCCCAGGCCCATAGTCTCACTAGGCTCCTCTGAGTCCAGTGGCTCCAAGCCAGTGGGCAGCAGGAGGTCTAGCAGGGAGGTGGAGGTCAGGCCCTCTGGGCTAGGCTCATCAGACCCAGCCGCACAGGCACCCAGGAACGCTCCTGTGCAGACATAAAAGCCAGACAGTCAGGGGAGGCAAGAGAAGACAAAGACTGGTGCCAGGTTAGAGCATGTCTCAAATGACAAAGGTCCTGGGGAGGGGGGGACTTCAGTGGACACTCCTGAACACCCAGAGGCTTTGCGGGGATTCCGAGACGCTGTTTTCATTTCAAAAAGGCCAAATTGCTTAGACTTCCCTATGGCAGGGGCAAGGGGAGACAGATGGAGACAGGCAAGGGAGAGACAGGAATCACTGAGTCAGCGTTCCACTGCCCATGTGCTCACTCAGAAAGCGCCTCCTGAGTACCCTCTCTCTGCTGGCAATTGTGCTGCATGTTTGGGGCTACAAACAGAAGTGAAGACAGGGCCCATGCTTTTAAGGACCTAGCTGTATGACTGGATGAACACGGTGTTCCCCAGGCTTCCATCCTTGGCTGAAATTTCTCCAAAACTGAATTAGGAATATGATTTGTATTTCAGCAATACAGTATCCTGAATATAGTCTTTAGTTTTTTTATTTTTTATTTTTTTTTGAGATGGACTCTTGCTCTGTTGCCCAGGCTGGAGTGCAGTGGTGCAATCTCGGCTCACTGCAATCTCCACCTCCCAGGTTCAAGTGATTCTCCTGCCTTAGCCCCCCGAGTAGCTGGGATTACAGGTGCCCACCACCACGCCCAGCTAATTTTTGTATTTTTAGTACAGACAGGGTTTCGCCATGTTGGTCAGGCTGGTTTTGAACTCCTGACCTCAAGTGATCTACCCGCCTCAGCCTCCCAAAGTGCTGGCATTACAGGCATGCGCCACTGAGCCCAGACTCTGAACGTAGTCTTTTAAAAAACCACGTGGGGTCACAGTTCAAACCCAACCCAGTGCTGGTAATTTGACATATTTGTTTAGAATCTTGGATTCTCTCTCTCTCCTAATTTACCAAAACAAGCAAATAAATGGACAGGAAAACAAATTAAAGGAGGCCTTCTTCCTCTTCTTTCACTCTCATTCTTTAAGGACAGGAATATAGCCCTATTTGCCAGTTTCACAACTTAACCTCTAACTTAATGACCTAACCACACAAATTACTAACTTGCTGTGAGGCTCCTGGAAAGCTGCTCAAGACCTCTGGGTCTCAGTCTCCTCAACAGAAAGGCAAGGAAGCTACATGAAATGACCTCTGAATTCTTTTCTAAGACTAACATTTAAGGATCTAGGGAACAGGGAATTTCACAGTCTTCCTCTTGCTCTACACCAGATGCCTACTGTGACCTGACTTGACTATAGTGTATGGCAATTTTTAGTGATGTTTATAATAAAAATAGGGCTAATATTATTGGTGCCATGTGCTTTGCTGAGCAGGCCCTAAGCTTGATATGTGCCAATACTGTGACTGGCCACTGAAAAAAATGAGCATTTCAGACTGTCCTGTGAGTCCGGGTATGAGGGAGTCTGTGCACACCATGCACCAGCCAGACAACTCACAGCCAAGAACGCCACATCCAGCCATAGGGGTGTATTCTGGGTTGTGTGGATGGCGGATGGGGAGTAGAGACTCCAGGGGAAGATAGACAGGCCCTGAGGTCAGAGACAGGAAGATGTTCTATAACAGGAGAGAAAGGCTGGTACCAGGAAATAGGTTACACTCTGGCTTCTCTGGCTGAGCGACTTCACCACCACCAGCCTTGCTCTACTCTTCTGTGTAATAAGGACAGCACTTCCTACCATGCCTCCAGTGTGAGGGGCACCAAATGAGGTAATTCCTGAGCCATGTGTGAAAGCTGCTGTACAAAGAGCTTCACAAACCAAAGTATTCTACAAATATTGTGTTATTATCCTTTATAAAAACAGAGACCTGTGAAGTTCATGGCCTGGGGAAAAAAAAAATTTAAAAGAGACCATGGTATCTTCAAATACATTAAAACAAAAGGTTGATGTGAATAAGAAGATCAGAGTGATTCTATCTGGCCTCAAAGCCAACGCTGGGGCTAAGGAGGCATCAGAGTCTTAACATCTGACCAGGGCTAGTAACATCTGTGCCAGCCTTTAAGATCCCGTGAAGCTCTGTCTCTCAATAAAATAATTCACAGGTCCAACTCTGAGCTTTAGAAAGTACCATCATAACTAGAGGGTGGGGCTGGGTGCAGTGGCTCACACCTGTAAATCCCAGCAGTTTGGGAGGCCAAGGCGGGAGGATCACTTGAGGTCAGGAGGTTGAGACAAGCCTGGCCAATATGGCAAAACCCATCTCTTGTAAAACACAAAAACTAGCTGGGCGTGGTGGCACACGCATATAGTCTCCAGCTACTCAGGAGGCTAAGGCAGGAGAATCGCTTGAACCCGGAAGGCGCAGGTTGCAGTGAACCAAGATGGTGCCATTGCACTCCAGCCTGGGCGACAGAGCAAGACTCTGTCTCAAAAAAAATAAAAATAAAAAAATAACTAAAGGGCGGGCATGCTGTGACCCTGGGCAGGTGGGAGCCAATGGCACTGCTGTGTTGCCAATGCTCCTAAGGACTGCTCACAGGAGAATGCCTTCTGCCAAGTCCAAACCAAGAAGCCATCACACCCCATCCAGAATGTCTTCTGTTCGCCTAGGCACCACGTCCATGGTCAAAGATTCTGCTTCCAGTCAGGCCCTGGCTTCATGAAGCTGAAGCCATGTTCCCGGAGCCTGTATCCGAAACCCTGACTCAAACAGAGAAACCACCATCTCATATTTTGTGGTTTCTTTGAGCCAAAGGCATTTAAAAGACAGAGAAAGCCAAGACAATCAATTTTGGGTCCACTCCCCTTGAAGTTCCCCTTTGTTCCTGGGAGAGGATGAATTAAGAATATTGGACTCTCTCTAGCCCAGACTTTCCCATGACCTCTTCCACTCTAATTTCCCCTTCCCATCATAGGGGGACCCTAAGCTACTCTTGGATTTTTTCCTAGCCCAAATATTACAGAAGAAAGCAGTATCTATCCCCTACTAGATAGATGGGAAAGAGACAGAGTGCCATGTCCTACCACAAAACAGTACCTTCCTAAGGTTCTTCCTGAGAGGGGTTATCCAATGATGTCCCAATTAATAACCTACAATAACACACATCTTTGCAATGAGACTTTGTAGCTCCTCCCATCAAGAGATGAAATCTAATTCTCCACTCCTTGAATCTGAGCTACCTTTGTGAGTTACTACACAAGACAATGCAGGAGAAAAGATGATGTGCCATTTTCAAGGCTAGGCCTCAAGATACCTTGAATGCTTCCATTCTCTCAGGATTCTGCTCAAGGCTATCCTTCAGGAAAACTGGAGCCGACGCAGAAGACAGCCAGGTCAGCTCAGTGTCCAAACTTGAAGGAGTTCAGCTGAGACCAGAACCACCCAGCTGATTGCAGCCTAAACTGCCAAACTACAGAATCATGAGCTAAATAAATGGCTACTGTTTAAATCCAAAGCTTTCAAACTTGAACCAGTATGGAATCACCAGGAGGGCTTGTTAAAACAGAGACTGTTAAGCCCACCCTAGAGTTCTGAATCCAGTTGGTCTGTGATGGGGCCCAATAATTTGCATTTCTAGCAAGTTCCCAGGTGATGCTTCTGGTCCAGGGATCAGATCTTGAGAACTGAGAATCTGAAACCACTAAATTTTGGGGTGACTTATTATACAGAAATAGCCAACTGATACATTAAGAAAAATTATAAATCGAGTTCTCCTTTTGGATCAGAGTAGTGTTTAAATGGTTAAATTCCATTCATTCATTCATCCATTCATTCATTCATTCTTCGACCGAAAAGCCTTTATTAAACGCTTTTTTGGACTAGGCATGATCCAAGGCTATGTTGGTACAGAAATAAGAAAGATATAGTCCCTGCCCCCAGAAGAGTCAGTTTCTACTATAGAGACCAGCAAGAAAACAAATCATTATGCAATAGTGTAACAGTGACCACATAACTCTGTTTGAGCCACAGGGTTAGTAGGGCAGGGAGAGAGATCTCAAAGTTAGTTACTAACAGAGCTGCTCATGGCACTGTACTGACTGTGCTCAGTACACTGTGAAGGAGAAAGGAGGCTGGAGGAAATAACAACACCGGGAGCTCAGGAACATGTGTTCAGTTTCCCATTCTCTAGGGTAGACAACCATGCCACTCAGGGGGGCACACAGCTGAAATGCCCCACACTTCACGATAAAGAAAATAGCAGGGACGATACAGAAACATAAGTGTGTAGACATGAGAGACGCCTCCATTAGAATTACAGTCCTCATAGTGCTTCACCGCTGGAAGAAAAAGAGAGCTCTTTTACGAACCCCTAGCATTTCCCCCTGCACCCATCTGTCCCGCACACTGCCCTCTAATCAGCACTGCTCAGACTGAAATGTGTGTGAGTCACCCGAGTCTGCTGACACAGTAGGTGTGAGTGATACTGCTGGTCCCTGGATCACACTTTGAGTGACAACGCTCAGAGAGGTCTTTTTATTGATTTTATTTTTTCATTTTTATTTATTTTTGAGTTTCACTCTTGTCGCCCAGGCTGGAGCGCAATGACACATTCCTGGCTCACTGCAACCCCCGCCTCTCGGGTTCAAGTGATTCGCCTGCCTCAGCCTCCTGAGTAGCTGGGATTACAAGTGCCTGCCACCACACCCAGCTTATTTTTGTGTGTGTGTTTTTAGTAGAGACTTAGTTTCACCATGAAACTAAGTCTGGTCTCGAACTCCTGACCTCAGGTGATCTGCCCACCTCGGCCTCCCAAAGTGCTGGGATTACAGGTGTGAGTCACTGTGCCTGGTCAACTTTTTTTTTTTTTTTGAGATGGAGTTTCTCTCTTGTTGCCCAGGCTGGAGTGCAATGGCACAATCTCAGTTCACTGCAACCTTCACCCTCCGAGTGCAAGCGATTCTCCTGCCTCGGCCTCCCAAGTAGCTGGGATTACAGGCATGTGCCACCACGCCTGGCTAATTTTGTATTTTTAGTAGAGACGGGGTGTCACCATGTTGGCCAGGCTGGTCTCAAACTCCTGACGTCAGGTGATCCGCCCACCTTGGCCTCCCAGAGTGCTGGGATTATAGGCGTGAGCCACCACGCCCGGCTAAGAGGTCTTTTTAAAATGCAAATCTGGTTCTATCATTCTATCAAGGTCAGATCCTTTGAAAAGGCAGAGAAGGCTCTCATAAACTGACCATTACCTCCCCTCCCCTCTCTGTCCCCACCTTCCCCAATCATACTCTATGCTTCAGACAAACTGACTACCTGCAATTTCTAGAACACAGCCGTCTCTTTTGCCTTCTGGGTCTTTGCACATGCTCTTCTGCTTGAACATCCGTATCTCCCTATCTCTGTCCTGTCCCACCACCCACCTGCTAATTCTCACTCCTGCCTCCAGTCTCAGCTTCCAAGAAGCTTTTTGTGGCCACTCCAAGTCTGGATGAGGCACCATTCCTCTCTATCACAGCCTTCTCAACAAACTACTCTCACTCCACTTTTCTCACCAAATTGTAACGACCTTCACAGAGCCTCCACTGTACATGAGAAGTCCCTTGTGTCAATCCCACCCTGGAATTCCAGTGCCTAGCACAACCTTTTACACACACTGGGGACTCAATAAAGGTTTGAATAAATAATTAGTAGTCTAGTCCAACTTTCTTGTTTTACAAATGAAATAACTGAGGCCTTGTGGAATGATTAAGGTCAAACAGCTAGTTAATAGAGGAGCTGGTTTCTCCCCCACCAAAAGGTCTTGCGGATGCTCCAGGAGGAAGAATGGAAAGCTACTACTTGTGGGGCTGGGTACCTTCCTTCCTCCAAAGGATACATGAAAGAAGATAACATGTAAGACAGCTTAAATATTTCATGTGCTTTAAGGGCCAGGGAAAGAAGCCAGAGCTGAAAACTAGAAGATACCCCTTTCCAAACACTGCCCAGGGTCCCCACAACCAATCCAATCAATTGAAGGAACCTCTTCTCTTGAAAAAGACCAAATTAGTAAAGTGACTCCCCATGTTTTTGCCAGCAAGAATCCCTTATTTACATTTCCATGTGGCTCCTGTGTTTGGAAATTTTTCATCTATAAACTGTACTTATTTAATAGTTATTTTCTAATTTTTGAAAAGTGAATCAGAATCATATAATACTGCCAATCAGATGTGATACCAATTACAATTGAACTTTGGTTTCAGGTGGGCTGTGCTCTTATTAGAAGTAAAATTTCTATTAGACTGTCGATTACAAAGAAAAATACAGTCACTCCTGAGCTCCTATTCTGTGCCAAACAGTGTGTTAGGCCCTTCCTGGGGGTGCAACAAGAGACAGATGAACAAGAGACAGGCTTTGCCCTCAGGAAAATTACCAACTCTTGGGAAGTGAAATCCTAAGTTATTTAGGGGACGTCAGCCGATGTAACAGACTGCTTTGCAAAAGCAGTATCCCCAGGGCTGGCAGGGAGCCAAAATACAAGAAACAGATCTGGAAAAACTCATTTATGCATTCCAGGAAGAAAAAAGTCAACTGATGGAAAACGTTTATAATAATTAAATAATATACATTGTATAGGTTCCCAGGGCATCCGGGCAGCCTGCCTTTGAGAGGGCCATGAACTGGAGATCTTTATCTGCATGCTCCAACCTCCAGCAGATATGCTGGGAAAAATATTACTTCAGCCTTGTTAGAAAAGGGTAAACTGATTCTGCCTAAGAATTTTGAAATTCACTCTCTACAAAACCACTGAAGGATTAAACACGGGTTGTCTCTCAAACCTTGGCACTCTCTCTAAGAGCTGAACTGTGGCATGGCAGGGAGAGGCTGTAGCATGGCAGGGGGAGGCTGCTGCTGTCTACACCCTACTCTGGCTCCTCAGAGTGGCTTGGAACTCAAGAAGACTGCTCTGCCCTCTCCAGGTCAGTGTGCCCAGAGGAGCCTGTTTCCTTCCCCACTCTGGGGGATAAAACTTTCTAGTCAGTCCAGCTCTCTGTGCACAGGACTGTGGTCTGGTGTGTTTGCCAGGCCTCTTCCCTGTCATTTCCATGGCTCCAGTGAGCCCCCACCTCTCTGGGCTCTCCCAGCTGTCAAGCCAGGAACCCACAACCTTCCTCTAACATCTCTCCCTTTCCTTCTTTGTATTCCCTTACCAATGGTCTGATAGGAATTGGCAAAGATTTTGAAAACCCTACTGAAGAAAAAGGAATCTGGTATTTTCTGGTTTTTCATTCCTTTTCCAGTAAAAAGTTTCATTTTCTTAAAGTTATTTTTCCCTCTAATAACTGTTTTGTCTTTATATAGACCTTGATATTTTCAAAGGCCTTGGCAATGGGTAATTATTTAAGTAATTACAAGAGGTTACTTCTTTTCAAATTTGCCCACCAAAATTGTAGCTGAGACCTAGCCATTCTGTGTATAATTAGTTTTGCACTTAATAATTAATCTGCCTTAATTGAGACCCCACCTGACTTAAAATTTCAGAATTACACTCTGCGTGTGATTGATTTCCTTTTTCCCTCAGCACCTATAATTTTCTGTTACATCATCACACCCAACAGAGGAGAGAGAAAAAGACGGCACATGAAAAGGATTAGGGGATCAGCCTCAAAGAACTGAAAATCCGACCCAAATAAACACAGAAAGAGGGAAAGGAAGCAGGCTGACATTTGGAGAGGTGAAAAAAACAAGACCCCAGCCATCCTCATGTTTTATCTTACCTTTCCAAATCAGTCCCTGCAATCTGCTCCGGGTGCAAACCTCCTTTCTGATTTTCACCATCAGCTACACCCCATCTTTCCCCTAAGCAGGGGCTTTGAAGTCCAGTCTCCCTAAGCTCTTGGCAGACACCAACATGGGAGGGGCCCTGCAGCATCTGTCACACAGCCCCTTACCCTTGAGTGTCAGCGACAACAGGAACTGCCCAGCACAGTTACGCTATCTCCACTCCGTAAGCACCAGAGAAACAACGCTGACAGGTCTCCGAAGAGCTTCCACACAAAGGTGTGTAAGAAAGAGACACACTGCTAGACACACACACATGGCCTCCAAGCATGGGCTAAGAAGTGCGTCATGAAGAGCATGCATGGGAGACAGGAGCAGGGAGGCAGGTTGCCCAGTCCTCACTGCTGGTCACATAAGCACATGGGCAGTTACAGCTGGGCCTGGGTCCTTATGGATGTTGCTGGCCAGTTCTGGTTTACAACTGTCACACAAAGAAGTGATCTGTGGCAGCAGATCAATCAATTGATGTTTGTTTGTTGAATGTCGCCTTCTTCCAAAGAGGATTTAAGGTGTGAAGGAATAAAGGTGGGTTTGTGTGAGTGTCTGAGCCAACACTGATGGACATGTTTTTCTGTGCACACCACCTAGGGCCTTTCTTCATCCCTAGACTGACTGTGGAGAAAGTGTACCCTCCCTGAACTGAGCCTTCCCATGACATGTACAGGAATGTGTGAGGGACTGCTTTCCCCTCCCAGCCATTTACCCTGTGATTCTGTCACTCGGAGCCCTAGGGTCATGGCCCATCTCAAGCAAAGACTGTTCCTCCCTTCCCATAGAGATCCTTCAGTAGTTTCTCTTTCACTCACACACATCTGGACACAAAGTGCCTGTGTCTTCATGGGCTGGCTGTGTGGGAAACGTCCTGTGCACACTCCTACATGTACATACACACATCATACTAAGGTGCTATTCTGACGTGTGCATTAGAAGTGAAGTTACTCACAGCTGGCTGAGTGTGTACAGGCACACATGCACACTTGCTCATCCAGGTACTCCTCCAGCAGCACCAGTCACACCTCAACATACACGGTAACACACTCCCTTTGCTGCTCCAGGGTGTGCAGGAGCTGCTCAGCTATGACCTTATTTGACCCACCTTTGTAGACAGCCCTTCTCCCCGCCATTTCCATAGTGGCCGCCTGCCTCATGGGCTGTCACACCCCATGCTCACCTCCCTACACACCCCCTCCACTAAATCCCCGTCTGCGCTGGAAGCCATCAGGAGGCCCGTCTCTTTCTCTCTCAGGCAGACACATCCCTTTCACACCTGTGCCACACCCCCAGCCTGCCACGCACCCACACGGCCCGCCGCCCGGCGTCGCTGCTGAATGGAAACCACACATCCGAGTCTGACACCTCCCTCGTGTGTGAGCTGCGTGGGAGCCTCCCGCCGTGTGCTGTCACGGGCCTTCCGTGGCTGTACGCCCGTTTTTGTCAGCTCCTAATCGAGTCGCCCAGAACAGTGGAGAATATCCATTCACCGTGACACACTCACACTCCCTCCCGGCAACGCCAGGCGTAAACAGCCACCCGCGCCTCAGCGAACCGCCCCATACTCCGCCGGCAGCCCCGGGGACCTTCACAATGCAGCCTCCTCCCCGCGTAGCTGTCACACACGCCCCCCTCCCCCGAGTGCGCAGGCACACAATGCACACTCGCACACACACACGCACACGCACACACATGCACACCCACACGTGCGCGCCCCCCCCCCCCCCCCGGCCTGCGAGGCAGTAGCCTGCGCACCTGCCCTTGCGAGCCGCGGCGTGGGGACCACCGTGCTGTGTCCCAGCTTCACCGCCGCGCCTCGGTCAAGGGGTCGCCCCGCACGCCAGGCGCCCGCCGCGGCCCCCACGCACCCACTCCGCGTGCGCGCGTGTCGGGGCGGCGCCGCGGCCCGACCGGGACACGCTCGCTCCCGGCCTCGCCGCACGCTGGTCCCTTTGTTGGCGGCCCGGGGAGCTGTCCAGCACCGCGCCCGCGCTGCCGCCCGCCTGCCCGCGCCCAGGCCCGGAGCGCACTCACCTCCAGCCAGCAGCAGCAGCAGCAGCGAAAGCAGCGGCGACAGCCGGGCGGCTCGCAGTAGCCGGCCCATGGTGCAGCCGTCGCCGCCCGCAGCCGCAGCGGCGCGGCGCCCGGGCCCGCGTCAGGGGCCGCGCGGGCGGCGGCGGCGGCGCGCGCCCGTCCCATTGGTTCACGTGGCCGTCACTCACGCCCGGCCCCGCCCGGCCGCGTGCCGCGGGCGCGCCCCCGCGGAGACTAAGCGGACGCGCGGGTGGCCGCCCCTCCGCCCGTCCCCCCGCGCCAGGCCGTCCAATCAGCACCGCGGAGGCTCGGGGGCTTGGCCCGGCCGCCCGCAGACCCAGGCCTCGCACCTCGCGTCTGTCTCCCTGCGGGGTCACCAGTTACCTGGGAAGCAGAGTGGGCAACTGCGGCAGATGGGACTGATGGGACGAGGACGACGCGTGGAAATGACTGAGGGTGGACAGAGGTGTGGGGTAAGGAAAGACTTCTCAGGGTACTTAGATTGGGTGAGCCCTGAAGGCGAACCTGAGAGCAAAGAACTGGAGTTTAGAGTCAGCCAGTCCGGCTCAGGTTCAGATTGGTTTCGAGACCTTGAGGAAATCTCTTCTCACCTCTGGGCCCCACTTGCCCCATTTGCTAACTGGGGGGGTTTTAGATTATGAGAGCAGTGCTGACTTCTCTAACATGTGTTCCCTTTTGGCAACTGAAGATCCTTAATGTGCCAAGCACTGTAGTGGTAAATAAAACAGGCACATCGCTTGTCCTCATAGTTTAGGCTAGTAGAGAAAACAGACTGAAAGACAAAATGGACACACAAAACAAAATGCTCCTATGATTGCAGTTGGTAGTCTGTTAAGGAGTATAAGGGGCTGGGTGGGAGACAGCACAGAGGGGAACCTTATGCTTGCCTTCTTGAAGAAACAGCATTTAAGGTAAGCTGGCTGGCATCTGGAAGGATGAGTGGGTATTAGGTAAGAGATTGGGTTTGGGAGAGAACGTACAAGGCAGAGGGAAAAGCCCACTGATGGAGTTCCTGAGTTAGAAAGCAGCTCAGCCTCTTTAAGGGAGAGAAAAGCCCTGACTACCCTTTTAGAATTACTGCAGCTTAAATATACAGCAACCATAAATTTGTGGAATGTTACTTTATATATAGCATATTAGGAAAACACTTCTTTAACAAATCATTATATTGAATATGCTTTTTCAAAGTATATCCTCACCCCCCTATGCAGGGGTATAGCATCAGACATTGGAGATGATCTCACGGGACTCTTCCAGGCTAAATATTCATACTTAGGAGAAATAGGAGTTGGAGGTGGAGGAGCATAGGGAAGAAACGGGTTCCAGGCAAAAGACGGAACATGAGCAAAATGTAGCACCTTTTATTTGATAGGTGTTAGGGGTACTAGAAAAGTGGCTGTCGGCTGGGCTTGGAAAAGAGAAATCCAGGGTGTGTCCACCCAGCTTCCCTCTTCTTCTTTCCTCCTCTGAGGATGAAAGGAGCATCCCTTTGGTTTTTTGTTTTGTTTTTCTGTTAAAAGAAACAAAGACCTTAGAAGCAAACAAGAAATGGAAGGAAACATCCTCAATTCCATTAAGGGTATCTCCCAGAAACCCTTATTATCGTACATAATGGTGAAACCATACTTAATGATGAAACATTAGAAACTTTCTCTTTTAAGTGAATGGAACAAAAGAATCCTCACTACCACCACAATGATTGAATATTCTATAAGGAACACTGCAACAAGGCCTGATAGAAGAAATGGGATGAAAGTATTGGGGGAAAACTTGGTAAAACTCATTATTTGCAGGTTTATCTAGGAAATGCAAGATCATCAGTTGGCAAAATAATTGAAAACCAATGAGTTCAGCAAGATTGCTGGATACAAGGTAACATACAGAAATCAATAGCTTTTCTGTGTATCCTCAATAACCACTTAGAAAATGTAGTAGGGGCCGGGCGCGGTGGCTCACGCTTGTAATCCCAGCACTTTGGGAGGCCAAGGCAGGCAGATCACGAGGTCAGGAGGTCGAGACCATCCTGGCTAACACAGTGAAACCCCGTCTCTACTAAAAATATAAAAAATTAGCCGGGCGAGGTGGTGGGCGCCTATAGTCCCAGCTACTCGGGAGGCTGAGGCAGGAGAATGGACTGAACCCAGGAGGCGGAGCTCGCAGTGAGCCGAGATCCCGCCACTGCACTCCAGCCTGGGCGACAGAGCGAGACTCCCTCTCAAAAAAAAAAAGAAAGAAAGAAAGAAAGAAAATGTAGTAGGAGAAAAGATAGCAATCACAGCAACAATTTTTAAAAACCAGGAATAAACCAAACCAGATATGTAGATCTAAATGAAGAAAACTCTAAAGCTGCCGGGGATGGTGGCATGCGCGTGGAATCCCAGCTACCTGGGGGAGACTGAGGCAGGAGGATGGATCACCTGAGGCTAGGGGTTTGAGACCAGCTTTGGCAACTTGGTGAGACCCCCATCTCTAAATAAATAAATTAGCCAGGTGTGGTGGTTCATGTCTGTAATCCTACCTACTTGGGAGGCTGAGGTGGGAGGATCACTTGAGCCCAAGAGTTTAAGACCAACCTGGGCAACAAAGCAAGAGGCCATCTCTATGAAAAATTTTAAAATTAGCCAGGCATGGTGGCACACACCTGTAGTCCTAGCTACATAGGAGGCTGAGGTGGGAGGATGGCTTGAGCACAGGGGTTCAAAGCTGCAGTGAGCTATGATTGTGCCACTGCACTTCAGCCTCGGTGACAGAGTGAGACTCTGTCTCAAAAAAATAAAAAAAAATAAGTGAAGGTAATTCACAGAATGGGAAGAAACATTTGGAAATCATGTATCTAGAATATACAAAGAATTTTTACAAGTCAATAATAAAGACAACCCAATTTTTAAAAACGGGCAAAGATCTGAATATACATTCCTCCAAATGTCAATAAGCACATGAAACACGCTCCATCTCATTAACTATCAGATAAATGCAAATCAAAACCACAATAAGAAACCACTTCTCAGGCTGGGTACAGTGGTTCATGCCCTGTAATCCCAGCACTTTGGGAGGCCAAGTGGGGGGCAGATCACCTGAGGTCAGGAGTTCGAGACCAGCCTGACCAACATGGAGAAACCCCATCTCTACTAAAAATACAAAATTAACCAGGTGTGGTGGCGCATGCCTGTAATCCCAGCTATTCAGGAGGCTGAGGCATGAGAATCGCTTGAACCCAGGGGGCGGAGGTTGCAGTGAGCTGAGATCTCACCACTGCACTCCAGCCTGGGTGACAAAGCAAGACTCTGTCTCAAAAAAAAGGAAACCACTTCGCATCCCACTAAGGTGGGTGGCTAGAATAAAAAAGAGAGACCACTTGTTATATAGGATGTAGAGAAAGAACCCTCCTCGTGCACTGCTGATGGGAATGTAAAACAGTGCAGCTGCTTTGGACATAGGCAGTTTCTCAAAAGATTAAGCATAGAGTTACCTCTATGATCTCATAATTCCACTCCTAATACATACCTAAGAGCATAGAAAACATATGTCTAGTCAAATACATTATGGGAATGCTCATAGCAGCATTAGTCATAATAATCAAGAGGTGGAAACAACCCAAATTCTCATCAACTGATGAATGCATAAATAAAATGTAGCATACCCATACCATGGAATGTTGGTCAGCAATATAAAGAAATAAAGTACTGACACATACTACAACATGGATGAACCTTGAAAACATTATTCTAAGTGAAAGAAGCCCATCACAAAAGACTACATATTATATGATTCAATTTTTATGAAATGTCCAGAATAGGTAAATCTTTAGCAATAGAAAGCAGATTAGTGGTTGCCTAGGGCTGGTGGGGGAGGAAGAAGAGTAACTGTTAATGGGTATGGTTTTTTTGGGAAAGAGGGGAGTGATGAAAATGTAAAAGTGTGATAATTTGCACAACTGCAAATGTGCTAAAACCATTGAGTTGTACATTTTTAAATTAATTAATTAATTAATTTGTTTATTTTTGAGATAGAGACTCACTCTGTTGCCCAGGCTGGAGTGCAGTGGCGTGACCTTAGCACACTACAACCTCTCCCTCCCGGGTTCAAGTGATTCTCCTGCCTCAGCCTCCTGAGTAGCTGGGATTACAGGTGTGCGCTGCCACACCTGGCCAAGTTGTACATTTTAAATTATGTGGTATGTAAACTATATCTCAATCAACCTGTAAAAAAACACAAGAATACCCAAGCTCACATTTTATCTTGGGTTTTTTTGTTTGTTTGAGAGAGGATCTTGATCTGTCACCAAGGCTGGAGTACAGGGGCACCATCATAGCTCACTGCAGCCTCCATCTCCCAGGCTCAAGTGATCCTCCTGCTTCAGCTCCCTCCCAGAGCAGCTGGGATTACAGGTTTGTGCCACCACGCCCAGCTAACTGTTGTATTTTTTGTGGAGATAGGGTCTCACTATGTTTCCCAGGCTGGGCTCAAGCAATCCACCCACATTGGCCCCCCAAAGTGCTAGGATTGTAGGCATAAGCCACCTCACTGGCATATATTGTCTTTAACATACAAACACGGCCGGGCGCGGTGGCTCAAGCCTGTAATCCCAGCACTTTGGGAGGCCGAGACGGGCGGATCACGAGGTCAGGAGATCGAGACCATCCTGGCTAACACGGTGAAACCCCGTCTCTACTAAAAATACAAAAAAAACTAGCCGGGTGAGGTGGCGGGCGCCTGTAGTCCCAGCTACTCGGGAGGCTGAGGCAGGAGAATGGCGGGAACCCGGGAGGCAGAGCTTGCAGTGAGCTGAGATCTGGCCACTGCCCTCCAGCCCGGGCGACAGAGCAAGACTCCGTCTCAAAAAAAAAAAAAAAAAAAAAAAAAAAAAACATACACACAACCTATATATACACACACATTATGTAATATCAGTATATTATAAATGTTTACATATATGTATCACATCCTTCAGTATCTTGTTTTTTCACTCATAATTATGTTTCAAATTAATCCATTAATAAATTCTATCACAAGAATAAAAAAAAATCTAATTTTCCAGTCCTAGAGTAAACACCAATGGAAAAGCCTCAGTGTGGTCCTATATACCTTGTTGGCTGTCCCATTTCACACGCTCCTCGGAACCAAACTTCTCATGTGTTTTCTCCATGTGCAATTTCTACCTCCTCACCTCCCTGCACTCCAACCTGGCTTCCACTGTCACCAAGGGATTGAAACTGCCGGATGAGGCCACAGCAACTCCCACATTACCACAAAGCTTGTATTTCAAAGGTGCACATCTAAACTGGGATGTCTGGCTGGGAACGGTGGCTCACACCTGTAATCCCAGCACTCTGGGAGGCCGAGGTGGGTGGATCACCTGAGGTCAGGAGTTTGAGACCAGCCTGGCCAACATGGTGAAACTCTGTCTCTACTAAAAATACAAAAAAAAAAAAAAAAAATTAGCTGGGCATGGTGGCACACACCTGTAATCCAAGCTACTCAGGAGGCTGAGGCAGGAGAATTGCTTGAACCTAGGAGGTGGAGGTTGCGGTGAGCTGAGATTGTACCACTGCACTCCTAGGTGACAGATAAAGCCTGGGCGACAGAGCAAGACTCAGTCTCTAAATAAATAAATAAGGATGTCTGAAGGTTGATGACATCAATATAAATGTTTACATTTTTTCTTCAGAAGCACATAAAATGGTGACTGTTATCTTCAATGGCATCTTACATTGAATGAAACATGGTAGTGGGCAGGTTTGTCATTTCACCTGATCTTTCAGCTACATTGGCCAACTGACTTCAATCTTCTGGAAATTTCTTCTTCTGGCTTCCACAAACACCCTTCTCCCCTGGTTTTTCTGCCACATTTTCCCCGTCTCCTTTGCTGTTTCAAATGATGGGTGTCACATAGCCTTCCAGATCATTTTTTTTTTTTTTTTTTGAGATGGAGTCTTGCTCTGTCGCCCAGCCTGGAGTGCAGTAGCACGATCTTGGCTCACTGTACTCTCCGCCTCCTGGGTTCAAGCAATTCTCCTGCCCAGCCTCCCGAGAAGCTGGGATTACAGGCACACACCACCATGCCCAGCTAATTTTTGTATTTTTTTAGTACAGACAGGGTTTCACCATGTTGGCCAGGTTGGTCTTGAACTCCTGACCTTGTGCTCCGCTCACCTCAGCCACACAAAGTGCTGGGATTACAGGCGTAAGCCACTGTACCCAGCCCGGATCATTTCTCTATGCACTCTGGGGGTGACGGCACTCAGCCCCACAGTGGCAGCTGCAATGACTGCACCCCATGCCCACAACTCTGCTCAGTGGCCTGCCTCTGTGGCAGCTATGATGACTGCCCCTTATGCTCACACCTCTGCTCAGTGGTCCAGACTCAACCTGCCTGCAGACTTCCCATTTCTACTTGGAGACCTAAAAGGCCTGTCTAGCCAACATGTCTGAAATGAAGCTCCCGGCTTTCTCTACTAAACTTCAACCTATTTCCCCAGCCACACACCTGGTCATCCAGGGTTTTTCCTTTTTGCTCCACCTCTACATCTTACTCATCACTAAATCTTGTCTAATCTACCTGCACAATACACCTATGTCCACTTTCCCCCATCTCCACCATCACCCAAGTCTCCACTCTTTCGCCCTTTCTCCTCTCAGTATGATTTGGTAGCCAGCCAGCTCTCCAAGACCGCTGGACCGCTGCCGTCCTGAACACCCTCTTGCTGGCTGCCTGCTGTGCTGGACTAGAACCTCCTTAGAGCACAAGTCCTGTGTGACCCAGACTCTGGCCGCAATCCTTGCCCCACCCTATACTTCAGCCCGTTTTCCTGTGGCCGGCACCTTTTCCTTTAAAAAGTCATTCCAGGCTCAACATGGTGGTGCAGGCCTGTAATCCCAGCACTTTGGCAGACCAAGGTGGGAGTATCGCTTGAGCCCAGTTCAAGACCAGCCTGGACAACATAGTGAGACCTCATTGCTACCAAAAACTTAAAAAAATTAGCCAGGCGTAGTGGTGCATGCCTGTAGTCCAGGCTACTTGGGACGATTGCTTGAGCCTGGGAGGTCGATGCTGCAGTAAGCTATGACTGCACCATTGCACTCTAGCCTGGGTGACTGAGAACTTACCTCAAAAAAAAAAAAGTTCAAGAAGGGAAAACTTGGACAAGACAGATGTCAGAACCCCATCTGGGAACCGCAATCCCTCCGGCAGCCCATCAGCATCTCTGGGTGAGGTGGTGGATGGTACTGCCCCATTGAGAGGTGGGCTACACCACCTCTAGTCCTTCTATACATATGTCTAACTAAGATTTCCATGAATTCCACTTAGATATCACAGAGGCAGTAACAGCAAACCAAGTTCCATGGGAACATCCGTATCATTTTTGCTTTCTCTACATCCACAAACAAAACAGCTTTTTAAACCCAACCTATCTCCTATAGAACTCTAAAGGGAGAAGGTGGAAAGGGCCTTCAGAGGAAGTCCAGGTTACTTATTAAAGCAGAATGGAAGCCAACAGATACCAGCGTTTATATTTTATTCAACTTTATTAAAAATTAAAACTACAGAAACCAAACTGAATGCACGAGTAAGAGAGTGGGGAAACAGGCAGCAATGGCAGCTGGTAATGAGTGGATAATCCATATGACTCACATCCCATCCCTGCGACTGAAGAGCCCAGGCTGCTGCGCTGGCACTGTTGTGCCCTCTTCCACCACAGGGACACAGAAACCTGCAGGATTAAACATCTTTAACCAGCTCTCTGGCCAAAGGTTGCAGCAGCAGCCTGAATACGAAACTCACACCAAGAGGGCAGCAGCTCTCCTGACATCCATGTAAGGAGGCTAACACCTAAACCACGCGCAGGCATCCTGAACTCACAGCTCTGATCCAAGGTACTGAGTGGAGACAAAGCACTCGGAGGTGGCAAGATGTTCAGCAACCAAGTAAGACACACTGGCAAGGAATCCCACCCAGAAGGTGAGAAGCACAAAGCAGGCTTGGAGAAACAAACAGTCATGCCAGGTGCAGCCAGACATCCTGCTACAAGCCCTGACCCTAGCACCCCAAGTTCATCGAGTGCTCTGGTTTTGTGCCCATAAAGCACAGAGGGCACTGATCACTCAGTCTGACTGCCTCAAACCAGAATCCCAGGGAATCTTTGTGGATGGCGCAGGACCTCAGAACTGCTGCAGGATCATTTTCCTTTTCAGGTCGTGGCTGAACTTGTTCATCCTGAAGAGCTCACTGTCATAAAATGCAGAGAGGTTGTGGATGTTGATCTGACGAGCCTGCAAGGAGGAAGTGTCCAGTGAGCCATCAGTGGTGTGAGAACAGGCTGTTTCCAGAGCACCCGAGTTACAATGCACTTTCAGACACCATCACCTCCATTTATGGGAGGAAAATATCCAGGAGTGGAGAGGTCAATTAAGGGGCTTCAAATCTCTGCTGTGCAGGCTGCGTGTGTAAACTGAGACAAGTTACTTGGCTGCCCTGTATCTATCTCCACCTCTGTACAACAGGAAGGCAGTAACAAGACTCACCTCATTCCCCTGCTGTCAGACTACAGGCACAGAACTGGACTCAACAGACTGTAAGCATTCAATAAATGGCCCACCCACTTCATGACCCAGTAAGACGGAGCCCCCGTCAGGGGACTGGCAGCTCCCAAGGCAGCAAACCCCGACCCTCACCTCCTTTCTGGGCCCATACCTTATCCACCAAGTCCTTCTCAGGAACTTCAATAGTGTCCTGCTGGGCCCCAAAGCGGTTGCGCTGATACGTCACCTGCTCTGCCACTAACTGCTTCAGTATGAAGAGCAAGAGCTCATTGTTGTCACGCCGGAATGAAAGGTAGCGGGCAAAAGTCTGCAGGAAAAAAGCCTCAGTCAAACACCCACTCCCACTATGCCTGCCACACTCCCTTTACCCGATGTGCTAGCACCCAGGTCAGACAGGCTGCCACTGCTGGGTGCACGTCCAGGCCAGAGCCTTGGATACCCACGTGTGGCCTCCTTCTCTGAGCTTGCCCGTTAGGCCTCTACCACGGAACACACCTACCTTACGCATGCTGCGCATGACGCTGAACTTCTGCGTGTCTATGAAGCTCTCCAGCATCACGCGGATGGCCATGTTGACATCGTCTTCGATCACATAGTCCCGGAGATGGATGCGCGCGTGGGCCTCCGCCATGCGGATCATGGACTCGATGTGCCGCACCGTAATGGGGATGCTGCCTGTTGCCTGGAGAGAAGCACGTCAGGTCTTTTACAGGCAGGAAAGAGAGGCAAGAAAAATAAAGCATCGGCGCTCTTAGCACCCAGAGCCAAGAAGACCCATCTGACAGCGCCATAGCAGAAATGCAGAATGCTTGACTGCGCTGCCCAGTGAATGGACACTTCCTATCCCTCCTTGAAACTGGAGGATGCCAGTGGACGCTGCATGCTTACGGCCTGTCACCATCACCTGCACAGTTCTGCTCCCACCAGCTGACTTCTATACATCTCAGAGGCTGTTATATTTGTGGCCAGCTGTATTGGTTATTGTCACACACTAAATATCGAATAATCCTGTGCAATGTAAGTGCAAAAAAAAGTAGTTGTTTGCAGGAAAACTAAATTGAATGATCTGAAAAAACTTGGTAAAGTTAATGATCCGAAATTTAAAAAGCCGCTGTGTTGATTGGGTGTGGCTGAGGCAGCAATCTACAAGAACTCGGCATTCCCATGGCTTGCAAGCTGCCTTTAAGTTTCCGATCCACTATGAATGAGCCAAAGAACTTTTGTTCGTTTGCGTGAAACTTACACAAAGTCAATATGGAACTTAATAAACACGTCAACAATTAAGGCCCCGGCCCTATACCGAGACAAATGAATGCACATTTAAATTTCATCTAAAACAAAATGGTTAAGGTATATATTAATACCTATTACTTTTTGTTTTCATTTTTATTTGAAACAGGGTCTCACTCTGTCACCAAGGCTAGAGTGCAGTGGTGCCATCATAGCCCACTGTAGCTTGAACTCCTGGGCTCAAGTAGATCCTTCTTCCTTAGCCTCCTGAGTAGCTGGGACTATAGGCACAAACCACCAGGCCCAGCTAAGTTTTAAAACATTTTTTGTAGAGAAAGGGCCTCACTATGTTGCCAAGCCTGGTCTTGAACTCACCTCAAGCAATCTTCCTGCCTTGGCCTCCCAAAGTGCTGGGATTAGAGGCATGAATCACTGTACCCAACCTTCGTTTTTTTGTTTTTGAGATGGGGTCTCACTCTGTCACCCAGGCTGGAGTGCGGAGGTGCGATCTCAGCTCACTGCCACCTCTGCCTCCCAGGTTCAAGTGATTCTCCTGCCTCAGCCTCCTGAGTAGCTGGGATTACAGGCGTGTGCCACCACGCCCGGCTAAGTTTTGGGTTTCACCATGTTGGTCAGGCTGGTCTCGAACTCCTGACATCATGATCCTCACTCCTCGGCCTCCCAAAATGCTGGGATTTACAGGCATGAACCACCATGCCTGGCACCTTCATTTTTTTTTAATGCCTCCCTGCTCTGGCACCTTTTGGCCTGACCGGCCGCCACCCCTGCTGCACCAGTCAGAAGGCTCACACTGCACTTCCTTCTCTGCACCGCACCTCCTGGCTCTGCCTGGGCTCTCACCATAGATTCTTTCCTCAGGTCACTGTACATCTTGGCCACCTTGTCCTGGTCCATCTGGTTGAGCTTTGGGTGGACCCTCTCCTTGGCATAGATGATGTACTTCTTCAGGACCTCCTGGGGCAAGGGCTCCACACCATATGTATTGGGCATGGCGGGCTCGGTGGCGCTGCCGTTGGCCAGCCCCTCGTCCTCCTTGTTGCTGGGGTGGTGTCTGACATGGCTGCCCACCACGAAGCGGGCCAGCATCTCATCCTAAGACAAGCCATGAGAGGGTAGGTCTGACTGTGGGTAGGCGCGACCTTGGGGAGGTCAGTAGCTGGAGAAGAGCTGCGTGTATGCCCTACAAGGGTGATGCTCTTTCAACAAGACTGACTACACTGACCATGTGTGGGGCAGTTCTGGGTGTGGGGGGCAAACCAGACAATGGGACAGAGTCCCCACAGGGCCCACCTCCACAAGGAGACAGGAAACAAATAGTCTTAAAATTGATTATGGAAAGTATGCTCAGAAGAAAAATAGAGTGATGGGATCAAGGGACCAAGGAGATGCCTCTAGCTAAGGGTGCCTGGCAAAGCTCATCCCTGAAGGACAGGGAACTGAGATGACAATGAGATGCAAGTCACGTGACAGTGTGGGAGCGCATGTGCCAGGAGCAAGGAGCATAAGAGAGCCCCAAGGCTCGACCCTTTTGACAGACAGAAGGGCAGGTGCAGGTGAGAGAAGGGAGCGAGGAGGAGGTAGCTGCAGAGATGGTGGGTGCGGGCTGGAGGGGAGAACCATGGATTCTATTCTGGTGACAGCAGAAAGCCTCGAGCAGTTGTTAAGGATGGGGCTGATCTGATTTATGCCTTCAACTGGAAGACAGTCTACGTGGGTGCCAGGAGGCCAATTCAGATGATGGTAGTGCCTCAGGTCAGAGGCAGAAGCGAGGGAGGTGGGCAGGTTCAGGAGTTGGGACAATAGGATTTAGTGGATATTGTGGGTTATTCCGGGTGGGGGTTGGGGGTGCTGTGAAGGAAAGAGCAATCAGGGTGACTTCTGGACATGAGAAGAGACTGAGGGAACAGGCCTGGAAAATAGGTTACGGCCCCTGCAGCGCCCGTCCCCTGTGCTGGGCACACTATGACACCAAGCCTCACCTGAGGTCCCCAAACCACAGTGCAAGGAAACTGGGCACATGCGAGCTGTACCTGGACTGGGTCCACAGTGTCCCTCACCACACACAGGATGTCGAAGCGTGAGATGATGGGCTCTGTGAGGTCCACGTTCTCAGAGAAGGTCAGCGAGGGGTCGTAGCGCCCTCCTAAAACACAGGGGAGCATCTCTATCAGGGTGGATTCCCCTATTCTCCCGTCTCAGCAACCCCAGGCCACTTTGATGGCAGAAGGGGATAAGGGCAGTGGAAGAGGAAGACATGGGTGGGTACTTAGCACCTGCTGTCTGAGACAGCAAAGAGCTTACCCCAAGCAATGCCCAAAATAGCCTAGTTTAGACAGCATAACTGCTTCTCCGGAAGGAAAAGCCAAGAACACAGTGGGTGACAGAGCCTGGGTTCTTCAAGCATTCGCTGCTGAGACCAACAGCCAACTCCATCCCGGCCAGTGGGGCGCTGGGCTCTCCTCCCATGCCTTCTGAGAACATCCAAGGTGGATCCAGGAACACGACTCGACAGGAAACTCAGGTGTCCCAGGTCCCACTTTCACTGTTCCCCACTCTGGCAGGATATGCAGAAGAGGGGAACCCTCTGCTGCCCAATGACTTCCTCAGATCAGCTCCTGGGGACCCAGTGGGCTCCTGATTCAAGCAGGCGGGACCTCCCTGTGTCCCACCCCAGCCCCAGCAGTCAGGGTGCCTGCTGCACCTATGGGGTTGGCGGCAGCAATGACGGTACAGCGAGCCTGCAGAGAGGTGACGATGCCAGCCTTCGAGATGGAGATGCTCTGTTGCTCCATGGCCTCATGGATGCTGGTTCTGTCCTGGTCGTTCATCTGCAAGATTAAAATGGCCGGCCCTTAGCATGGTTCATGCTCCTACCACTAAGTCTCCAACAAGGGCCCAATGCATCCCATTAACACCATTCCCCTCGCTAAGGCCCAAGCCCACATACACACCCCGAGTCCCATCAGCCTCCATGACCCAGGGACCCACCTTGTCAAATTCATCAATGAGACACACTCCTCGGTCAGCCAGAACCAGGGCCCCAGCCTCCAAGGTCCACTCCCTGCTGACAGGGTGCCGCTGGACATATGCTGTGAGGCCCACAGCCGACGCCCCCTGGCCGGTGGTAAAGATGGCTCGGCTGGACACTTTCTCAATATACTTGAGAAACTGCGACTTCGCTGTGCCAGGGTCTCCACACAAGAGCACGTTGATATCGCCACGTACCTTGTGTTTGCCACCTGGAGGGAATGAGTGGAAGCGGGGGAGGGGGAGAGTGGGAAGTGAGAGGAGAAGGGCACAGTTGCATCCTCTACCAATTCCTCAGCCTACTTGTTTTTTTTTTTTTTTTGAACTGAACATAAACTCAAGATTTTATTGTCTTCATAATAAAAGATGACACTTAGAACTGGATCACTTGGCCCTTTCTCTTCTTATCTCCTCCCAGCTCAAAATGCTTGCATCTTTTCATAGCCAGCATTCTCTTAGATCTGCAGTTGGGCTCAACGCACTCAAGCCTTAGCACAATCTTCTTTGTAGTTTTAGCCTTTTTCCGGAAAATCAGCTTAGTTTGCCCACCATAGCCACTCTGCTTCCTGTCATAGCGCCGCTTTCCCTGGGCATACAGAGAATCCTTGCCCTTCTTGTACTGTGTCACTTTGTGGGGTTGGTGTTTGCCACACTTCTTACAGAAAGTCCAGCGGGTTTTAGGGACGTTAACCATGCTTGCAAGAGCGGTATCGGCACGGGAAGAAAAAGCAGCCTACTTGTTATGAATGGTAAGGCACAGTCTCTCGAAAGGCATACAATACCCTACGCCATGCAGTCCTACTCTGGGCACTCCCAGGGACACACACATGGGTGCAGAGGAGGGATGCATGAGATGTCCTTGGCGAATGTGAAATACCAGAAACAATCTAGGTGTTCTCCAAAGGGAGAGCTAACTAAACTGCATTATCCGGTGACACGATACAGTCATTTAAAAGAATGCACTTGCTCTGTATGCACTAACAAGAAAAGATGCCGCAGCGTGGCATTGAGCGGGAGAGCTTGGCGGGGTGCGCTTCGCACAGGCATAGCACTGGGCACACACGGGGATGCTGCGGTTGTACACATAAATGCGTGTAGTCATGAAACCCTGTGTTTGCTGTGTAATTGTAAATGGCTACAAAGGGAGAGGCTAGGATGAGAAGGGGAGGTCAATGGGGAGATCAGCCTCACCTGTGACTTTTAGTGTTCTATAAAAGTGTAATATAAATACATACCCATGTGTCAACAGTATTTTTGTACTTAAAACAGCTTTTTAAAAGACAAAGTATTTTTTAAATAGAAGAGAAGCAAAGACTCATTTGCTTAAATCACAAAAGCAGGCAGACACCGGCTCCCTGACCAACAGCCCGACACCCAGAATGCCCAACTCAGGGCCACCCTCTCCCTTGAAGAACAAGTCACACCCAGCCAGACCATTTTTTAATGCATTCTTTTCCCCAGCACCCAGGCTTTAAAAACACTGTCATTCATTCTTTGAATGCTGGCACCTCAAAGAGAAAGCTGCTAACACCTCTGCAGAGGAAAGGTGGGTGCTCACCTGGGTTTTTGGGCTCCCCTCCAAACAGGGCCAGAGCCAGGCCTCTCTTGATGTCTTCATGACCATAGATGGAAGGAGCAATGCTGGCAAAGATCTGAGAAAGGGAGGGAGAACGACAGGAATGGGAACAGATACTCACAGAGTAGGTCACCCACATGCTCTGGCATCAGGGAACCAGGACATCCCCAGCTCAAAGATACCCACTTCCACAACTGCTGCAACTGCATCAGGCCCTGGTATCAAGCCGTGCCTGACTCTAAAGCTTTTCATTAGTTTGCTCTTCCCAAGAATCACAGAACTTAGGAGATTAGAAAAACCTTAATCTGAACCCCTAATCTTGACATATTTCAGAAAGGCCTTTCCCAAGATCACAGACCAAGAGCAGAAATGAGACGAGAACGAGGTCTGTCATGGCACTGGCCTACCCCAAGCCTCAGTTTCCTCACATTGGAAAGAGAGATGGCAAGAAGGGTGGGTACAAATGCGACAGTTCATGCAAGTGCCTGCCTCATCAATGCATTAAATGTGGCACATCTGGGAGATGTGTAATTCTAACTGGTGAGTCACTGGAACATTTCTCTCTATTTCAGTGTGTGTGTGAGAGAAAGAAAGAGACAGGGAGAGAGCAAAATCTTCATAAATTTTAAAGACAGAATCAGAGACATCAAAGACATTTCTTGCTTGTAGGAGACTGCTTCCAACTCTACCTGCAGCACAGCCGTGTTTTGATGACTTTCATCCTTCATACCCCCCTGCACTGGCCACACCCACATCCTTCCCTCTTTACAGGACAAAGGAGCTCAGAAAGCACTGGCCCTCCCCTGGGGAGAGGGCACCAAGGCAGGAAAACCAGCCCTGAAGGTGGAGGGGAGACACCCCCATCCTGTGTCCTGCCTGCACCACCAAATTCATGCAGCTTTAGAGGTATCTCTAACTACTATCTCCCTCTGAAAGAAAGTAACACTTCCCACAGGGCTTCTTGGAGAAATGTCCGATACCAGGTCTGGGGCAGGAAATGTACAAAAGAAGCCTGCATTATCTTCTACCAGAAAGCAAAAAAGCACTCAAAGACAACCAAGGTCATGTCAACAGAACTCAGGAGCCAACATGAATAGGTTCACGCTGGCAAAATGACACCTGCAGCATGGAAACCTCAACACCCGGTGGGCCTATTCGTCTGTTATGATACCCAGGTCACCTGGGAACCAATTCATTATTTTTAAAACTAGTAAGTCAAAGAAAATAAGCAGCCATTTATCTGACTAGGCTTCAGTGCCTGACTGCCAAATTACAGAAAACACAGGTGACAGAGGCATGTGTCTAACGGGGACATAATTAGTAACATCTCCACTGCAAGGCTCAACAGGACAAATGACCCAGTTTCTTTCACAAAAAATTACAAGGAAAAAAAGAGATGGAGAAAAGATCTAACGATGATGAGACTTAAGAGACATCAACCAATCACAATTTATGGACCTTATTTGGATAATGACTCCAAGAAGCTGCAAAAAACAGGGGGAAGGGGTAAGATAATCAGGAAAATGTGAACACCAACAGAATACTGGATATTAAGGAATTGTTAATTATCTCTTAAAGTGAGATAATGGTAGTGTGGTTAGCTTTATTCAAAAAGAGCTTTTTATTTTTCATATACATACTGATGTAGTTACAGAAAAAAACAGCATGCCTGAAATTTGCCTTGAAATATACTAAGGGTGAATGGGTGGTGCATTAAGAAAACACGATTGGCTGTGACTATGACAGCTGTGGAAGCTGGGTAGAGTGCTACGGTTTGAATGTACCCCCCAGAAAGCATGTGTTGGCATCTTAATCCCCCATTTACCAGTATTAAAAGGTGGGACCTTTAAGGGGTGAACAGGCCATGAAGGATCTGTTCTTATGAATGGAAAATAAAAGCACTGCTATCCAGGGAGTAGGTCCTTAAGGATGAGTCTGGCCCCCTCCAGGCTCTCACTGTCTCTTTAACTCTCACCTTTTTGCCATGGGATGACACGGCAAGAAGGCCCTTGCCAGATGCCAGCCCTCAATTTTGGACTTCCCAGCCTCTAGAACCATAAGCCAATAACTTTCTGTTCATTATAAATTACCCAGTCTATGGTGTTCTGTTGTAGCAGCAGAAAATGGACTAAGACAAATAATCAAAGTTCATTACACCATTCCACATACCTGTTTGAAATTTTCTGTACAGTGTTTTAAAATGTGGGCCAGGCCTTATGCCACAGAGTGCCCATGGAACTCACAATAACCAAATAAACTCACCAACTGTTGGCACAATACAGTCACTGGGAGCATGGACTCAAGCCAGGCTGCTGACTCTGCCACTTGCTATGTGACTGTGGCCAACTTATCTAACCTCTCGTGCCTTAGTTTATTCATCAGTAAAATGGGCCCAGATGAAACCTATCTCATAGGACCACTGCTATCTAGAAATTACCTAGACAATGGCAAGCAGATACTAAGTCTTCAGTAAGTATAATGACTCCCTTATGAAACCCTTACTTTGTGCTGCAGATGCTGGGCAAACCTCCACGGATCTCTCACGCCCCAAAACACCTCGTGTTGGATGTGCCAAGACTGCCAGTCCTTGACTCCTCTTAACCCAGCTCATTTCCCTGTGTAGTTTTTGTAGCGAGCAACCTTGCAGGATGAGGTAATGTCTCTCTCCAGGGCCAAGAGCTGTCCTGCTTGCTATGCAGGGCAGACTGCCCAACTCAATCCCCCTCCTGTAAAGCAACCACTACATCCAGGGGGACTTCCCCATGGGACTGGAGGGCAAGGAGCGCAAATGTGCGAAGGCCTACACTGCCTGTTGTGCCTTCCACTGCTGACCCAGTTACTCCAGGAGACAGTAACAGGCTAATTTAATGGCTGGAAAGTGGGGCAGAATCAAATCCCAGACCTGCCAGGGAATGACAGTGCTTTCCACGAATTACCTCATGTAATTCTCATAATAACCTTGTTTCTCTCCATTCTGCAGAGGAAACCAAGGCTCAGGTCAAAACATTTTCTCCTAGAGGAGAGGCAAGACTCGACCCCAGATGCATCTGAATCCAAAGCTCATGCTCCTCATGGCTCTAGCTGTGCTGCTTCTTAGCATTCCTCAGTCTCCACACCCAGCAAACAGGGATAGAGTGCCCAACTGAGTGGGTACTGTGAGTGCCACCCAGCAAATGGAGAGAAAGCCCCCACCTGCATGGGTACCATGAGCCTGAGATAACGTTATGTAAAATACCTAAAGCACCAGACTCCAAGCTATTTTTTCCTACTTACTGGCTGCTTATGCTTTCTGCACGCCTGCAGGCTCTTCCATCCAGTTTTTGTACAAATAGTTTAACTCTTGTAGCCATGTGCAATAACAGCCAGATACTGAGCACTCGCCAACAGCCAAGTACTTTATATGCACTAATTTATTCAATCTTTATAACATCTCTATGAGTGTTTACCCTCATCCTCTCATTTCTATAGACAAGGGTGACTCATCTGACCATCCTAAGGATTAGGCCAAAATTCAAACCTAAAAAATCTGGCTTCAGACTGCACGCTGCTTCTGTTAGTTCTTTAAAATCTAAGTGTTAGGCATGACCCTGATCTCTTTAATACTTCACTCGATCAGTGTCCAGGGCCCAAGGAAGGCAGGCAGGGCTGTGAAACTGACAGAGTAGGAGACAGAATAAACCTGGGGACACAGGTCTCGCCTGCAAGGGCAGCTATGCCTTGGCTCCGTCAGCACTACCAGAGAGGAACACAGAGCCAGCACCCACAGATCTTGGATTTTCAAAAAGCACCCGGATTTCTATGTGAAGTCTCCTGATCCCTCAAGGATAACTAACTCAAAATAAAAACAAATACGAAAAGTCAGTTGCAGAAGTCTGCAAGGCTTCCTGCTGGAGGTGGAATCTGCAGAAGACAGAAGTCAGCTGGGGACAAATAAGGGAGGAAGGTGCTCAATGTAGACACAAATAGCAGGCATCAAGACACGGGAGTGGGGCAGAGCTGCCTCCATTTGGGGAACAAGTCGTTCTGGAACCTGGGGCTCCACAGGCACATGGGGATGGCCCGGGCAGATGCCATATTAGTGCCCAGGCATGCCATGCCCACCACACGCTCACCTATGGGTCTCTCACCTCTTCAATCAACAGAGTGGGAGATTAGTGGTTGAAGATCACGGCAAAGAGAAGGTGCCAGGAGGGTGTTCCTGAAGCATGCAGCTCCTTTGGCGTGGTAGGCAGACACAGATAAGCATGTGGGACACAGGTGGCCCAGCTGCTTAGGGACTGCAAGACCCCAGCAGGGCCAAGTCCACCCAAGCCTGAAGAAATTGGCTCAAACATCTGGATGAAATTCTGCAAAGGTGTCCACCGTGGTAGCACTCATGAGCCTCTGCAGGTGGTGAGGGTAGAAGGCTAGGAGGTCCTGGCTTTCTTTGCCTGTGTGACTGTCTTGCTCGCATGTAAAACTACGTGAAAAGATCTTGTCTCTTTCCTATTATTGGGAACCCTAGTAAAATATGAGCTCTGAGACAAACGTCATATCTGACTTACTCACCATTGTATCCCCAGAACTTGGCCCTAGCAGGTCTTCCAGGAATGAATGTGTGTTGGCTGAACTGAAGCTCCTGGCCTCCTGAGGCTGAGAAACACCCACCTCTCCTATGGGAACCCAATTTTCACAGACTAGGTTAGATGGCCAGGAGCTGGGAAGGAATGGCACCAATACCAACCCATGCCAGGGATGCATTTCTGGAGCTTTCCTGAACAATGACAGTAACGTATAAGCCCACACATGCTGGATGCTTTGCCCCTACTGGGTTTGCATCTAGCCTGCAGCAGCTTCTCACAGTAGATGCAAAGACACACAATACACTTGAGAAAAGGAACCGAGACACAAAACTACCCTGCCCACTTGCAGAACACGCCTCAAGGAGTAAAGAAAGGAACAGAACAAACCATGCATGTGTAGGAATATTAAGTGGCAGGCAGACATGGATAAATGTGATGGGTGAGAAGGAAAAGGAAGGGGCAACCATAGCCATGCCACAAAGGAACCAAGAAAGGGGGCTCCACACGCTTCAGGGGAAGGTGGATGGAGAGAGAAAACCAAAACAACCTATCAGCTGGCCTGCAGCCTGGACGCAGCTCTCCTTACCCCACCATCCATTCCTTCAGAGTTACTCAGGGCCTCCTGCAGCCAGGCTCTGGGGACAGAGGTGATTAAGCCAGCGATGGCTCCTGTCCCTGGGGGGTTTAACATACGTCAGAAGGAAATCATCCAGTTCGCTGAAGAAGCCAAATGGGATCTGAATTTTATGTTGCCAGAGGGCAGCAGAAGAGTGGAGGCTAAAGGGCAAACTAAACTGCTCTGCATTAAAAACTGAACTTCAAGTTGACTTGAAGGCCGGGCATGGTGGCTCCTGCCTGTAATTCCAGCACTTTGGGAGGCTGAGGCAAGTGGATCACCTGAGGTCAGGAGTTCGAGACCAGCCTGGCCAACATGATGATGTCTCTACTAAAAATACAAAAATTACTCAGGTGCGGTGATGCGTGCCTGTAATCCCAGCTACTCGGGAGGCTGAGGCACAAGAATCACTTGAACCCAGGAGTGCAGTGAGCTGAGATTGCGCCACTGCACTCCAGCCTGGGTGACAGAGAGACTCCATCTCAAAAACAAAAAAGGAAGTTGACTGAGAAAGTGAGGAAGGAAGCAAGAGAAAGGGGAGAGCAGTGAGCCTGAGAACATGCAGTGCTCTGGGGGCAGGATGGAGGTACTGTGGGAGAAACAGCAAAGGACTTTTATCAACAAAAATTTGACGTTCTGTTTAAGTAATCCATATTTCTGCAACATAAATCCCCATCTCCTCATCCTTCAGTAAGAATGTCTACATTAAAAACCAACTGCCCAACCGCCTGGGCACAAGGGCTCACACCTGTAAGCCCAGCACTTTGGGAGGCCGAGGTGGGAGGATCTTGAGCCAGGAGTGTGAGACAAGCCAGGAGTTTGAGACCAGCCTGGGCAACATAGTGAGACCCCCATCTCTATTTAAAAACAAAACAAAACAAAACACCACCACCATTCTGGGTTGTTTTTCTGAAAAAATTCCCATTGGCCACAACTGGATCCCTAGGAATCCCTCATGACACAAATTATCCTATTGCCCTGCCTCTGTTCCAATTTCAAACCACAGCTCGAAATGATCTGATGAAGGAAGAGCTCTTCTTGTCGCAACCCTACCCTCAGCAGGGGACTCCTCCCCACCACAGAGGCTCAAAGAGGTCATCCAAGTTATCCCACTACCTCGCTGGCCCATGGTGGAGCCAGAACCAGGTTCACCCATCCCCAATGCGAGTTCACCTCTTCCCCTGGAGCACGGAGCCTCCCTTCCAGACAAGCTTAACTGAGCTCCAGGAGAATAAGGCAAGGTTTGAGCAGTGAGCCCTAGATGCCTGCCACACCCCCAGCAAACCTCCATGTCCCCTCACAGCATCCTAGCAGCCCCTGCCTTCCACCTGCCTTCTCCCCGATCTGCTGATCCTTGGAGAGGCTAGTGATCATCTTCACGTCTTCATCGGTCAGTTCCCCTACAGCGACCTTGTTGTCCTTCTTGGCCACGTGGTTGGCCAGGATGACAGTGGCAAAGACGGGGAAGCCATTGGCAGTGTTGAGGGAGCCATCATAGTTGTTGTGATAGATGCCAGTCAGTTCCTGGGGAAAGGGAGGGGCCAAGAAGTCAGAGCCTAACCGAGGGGCCACAGGCAGAGTGGGGGCCCATGCTGCCTTCCTCCAATTTCTCCTATTTGCAAGTGCTCCACACTACAGACATCAAGATGAGTAACTCAGTAAAAGCCCTCCTAAACACCACCATTCCAACAACCCATCCATCAGAGGAGATAAAGTTCTTTGCCTCAGCCATGCAAAAACAGATCCTAGCCTGAGCGCCCCTGCAACCATAGACACCTCCACCAGCCCAGTGCCAATTCCCTCTGCAACTTGGCTCCCTTCCAGCCTGCCCCTGGCCACTTACTATCTCGTCTCCTGGCTTGCAGCTGTCTACCAGATCCGCAAGGAGAATGGCGTCCTTGGAGCGGGGCAGCCGGCCAGCCGCCACTTTGCCTGGACTCTCCTGGATTCGGATACGCTGGTAGTTCTGATAGATGGTCTGTGAGGGACACAGAGAAGGCCTCAAAGCACTGACTTACTATGTCACCCAACCTTGACCTCCCACCAGGCGGGACAACAGGCAGGATTCTGACTCCTGAGTGGCAAATGGAGAGCCAAAGACAGCAAGGAATGAGTTCATGGCTACTTAGCACATCAGTGGACAGTACCCACTCCTGCCACCATCCCTCTGGGATGCCTTCTGACTGCCAGACTCAGCACCTGCTCTATGATGTACAGCTGAGCTGTCTTGAGTACCAATGCTGGAACCAGGCTGCCTTGGTTCTGTGTCTAAGCTGTGTGATCTTGGGCAAGTGACTTCGTCTCTCTGTGCCTTCTCTGCAACCTCACAATGAGAATTAAAGCAAGTCATACATCAACCTAATCCAGCATCTGATAAATGTAAGTTACAGGAAGTTTTGGCTGTCACTGTCAAGTATCATAGGCTAGCACTGTGCCATGTCATTTTGTGTCCATTATCCCACAACACGTGCTGCAGTTAAAAGCACATGCTCTGGATCAAGATGCCTGAGCTGTGGACCTCTGATCCACATTCTGGCTGGGTGACCTCAGCCAGTTCTCTAAACACTTGGAAAAGTGGGGCCAGTAACAGTTCCTGCCTCATGAGCTGTGAAAAAGGACCAGGTAATAAACCACCCACCACCTGGCACTGATAAGTACTCCATGAATGATAGCTGTAACTGTTAACCCTCTACCAGGTACTATCTCAAGTCCCTAGAAGCAAGGCCTGAGGGAGACAGACAGGTCATGGGAAGAGAGAGCAAAGACATGGCTCAGCAGGCATCTGGCCTGCAGCTGCCCCACCTGAGGCAGGGGTCAGCTTTTGGCTGTAGATGGCCACAGGTGGGACCTCTGAGGCATTTTCTGGCAAGGCAGCTCCAGCTGGGACAGTTCTCAGAACTGCAGAGCAGTGAGAAGAGGACAGCCAACAGCCACAGCAGCAAGGCAGTCAGGGGGCCTGGGCGCCACCACAGGGACTGCAACAAGCCCATTTACAGACAGGGAAGCTCAAGTACAAAGGTACATGTTATGTGCCTAAGACTTTAAGGCCAGAGGCTTTGGCAGCATCTCCTGAATATGGTGCAGGAGGTTGGTATGGTCCAGGGGCCCCACATGAGCCAGGCAGGTCCCCGAAACAAGCCGAGGGGAAGTCCCGATGGGACTGCAGCCGCCCCACGCAAGTGATGGCCCCCTGGAGACTGGTAAGCACACATTCTGAAGGAGCAACTTGGCAA
The DNA here is from genome assembly GCF_009764315.1 of Trachypithecus francoisi. Classification (NCBI taxonomy): domain Eukaryota; kingdom Metazoa; phylum Chordata; class Mammalia; order Primates; family Cercopithecidae; genus Trachypithecus; species Trachypithecus francoisi. The sequence continues at coordinate 61,584,138 of NW_022681453.1, forward strand.
GAAGCAGGACCTGTTTGCTTCTTCCCATGTTTGCCAGATCTTCCCATGTTTCAAGAGGAGCCATAAACTTGTATGGTTTAAACAAAATCGCCCCACTTAAATATTGACTTGAATTCCTAAAAACACCATGTGGGCCAAACTAAGCTCACTGGCCAGAGAGATTGGGTCCACCCCAGGGTGTGGCCAACACTTCTTGAGGCTGCCCACACTGGTCTTCCACAGCCTGAGAGGCCAGTAAGGCCCTGCATACTGGGCACCCCTAAGGAGAGCTAGCAGCAGGCCCTGTGGCCTCTCTCACCTCTTCCATGTTGACTTCAAAGGGGCCGGCCGACTGGCACTCGGGACAGGAGCCTGGTTTCACCTCCTGGTTCTGGGACTGGCAGAAAGGCCCCAGGACGAAATTGCACTTGTTGCAGTTGTACTTGACCATGCTTAGCTGGGGCAGGACGCCAGTGCAGCTGGTCACCACTCCACTGGTGCGGATCAGCTGGTTCAGATGCAGTTGCCTGCAGAGGCAGAGGGAGCATCAGAAGCCGTGAGCTAGGGTGAGGCCAGACTGCAGATGAGGGTGTCCCAACACACTGTCCTGGAAACTGGGCTCAGCCCCCAGCCTGGGAAGATCCCTCCCATCACACTCCTGTGCAACCACAACTCACCTTCGATGAGGTTGCTGCTGGCTGCACCCTGCCCCGCCCACACCGTGAGCGCTCTCTGGAATCACGACCGAGTTACCCAGCACTGAGCTCAGACCTGCCATCCTCACCTGCCCTCAGCTCACCTCAGCGAGCGCAGCTCCTCCACCAGAGGCAGGTGGGAGATGCGGACATGGATGTGGTTGGTGATACGGTCGTACTTGGGGTACATGGCCAGTACCACCTCCAGGGCAGCCTCGTCAAAGATCTGCAGCAGCTCCGCCGGCGCCTCGGGCAGGAAGTAGGCCAGCACGTGCTCCCTTGCTGCGAGGTCCTCATAGTTCACCACCAGGCTCTCACGATTCTCTAGAGGGGGGCATGGTGGGAAGAGAGTTAACGAAGCATGAGAACCGGGCTGGAGGGCAACAATGTCTGTGTGAGAAGTGAGGCCTACCCACCCTGACCACTGACTTTGACCTAGAAAGTCCAGCTTTCACTTCTAGGTCTACCACACTTCAGCTGTGACATAGCCCGAGCTTCAACTTCCCACTCCGTAAAATGGGCCTGTCACATAGTGTACAAAGTTGCTGGGGGGTTAAATTAAACACGAGCAGAGTGCCTACAGAGCTATAAACACAAAATGCCTTACAAGAGCCTAGAAGAAAACCTATGCTGTCAAACACAGGACAAAAAGCAGGGGAAAGAATTGCAGGAATCAAGATCTACACGTCCCTTTTAAAAGTCAATTCCTGGCCAGGGACGGTGGCTCACACCTGTAATCCCAGCACTCTGGGAGGCCAAGGTGGGCAAATCATCTGAGGTCGGGAGTTCGAAACCAGTCTGACCAAAATGGAGAAACCCCGTCTCTACTAAAAATACAAAATTAGCCAGGTGTGGTGGCGCATGCCTGTAATCCCAGCTACTTTGGAGGCTGAGGCATGAGAACCACTTGAACCCTGGAGGTGGAGGTTGCAGTGAGCCGAGACTGCGCCATTGCACTCTAGCTTGGGAAACAAAAACAAGAACGAAACTCCGTCTCAAAAAAGAAAAAAAGACAATTCCTATTACAAATATCAAAGTAGTAATCCAGATTTTTATATAAAATTTGTCCATTTACAAGCTTGTCAAAAAAATGCTTTGGTGGCCCAGATGTGGTCACTGCACAGCCAGCAGGAGAGCCCTGGTGCAAAACTCAATACTTTTGGTTTCTCTGACAGACCTCTCAGTCACATGCCCTGTGCTTCACATGTTCACTGGGCTGGGACAACTTTCTGTGGGAGGTTTTATGGAGACGCTACAGGGGCTGAGGCGGAAGTGGAGGAAAGCCACACCTTTGCACATGTCGCTGATGCGCTCCTTGAAGACATTGTGGCCGTGGCTGTCCACGTGGGTGCGCAGGAAGTTCTTGAAGCGGTGGTGGATCTCCAGCCGGGGGCCCGCCATGCTTACCCACTCGCGCACAGAGTGGCCCTTGAGGTCCTCCAGGTTCTCGATGCTCTCGATCATCTCCTCATCCTCCTCGCCGTCCTCCGTGGCCCGCTCCACCTGGCGGCGCTTGCGGGCAGGGCGCTCCTCCTCCTCCTCATCGCTGTCTGGGGAGGCAAGAGACACCTGGTACTGCAGTCATCTCCAGCACCTCTACTCCCCTCCCGGACTCCTTCCCAGCTTCCCAGCCCCTCGGGCAGGCAGACACCTGGACCTACCGTACAGGAGCCCACGGCGCATGCGGCCCAGGCCCCGGCCAGCCTCCCGGTCGCGCTGCCGCATGGCCCGCTCTGCTGCCTCCCTCTGACTGGCCGTCAGCTCCTCTACGTCCTCATCATCCAGAGCCAGTCCCTCTGCCTCATAGGCATCCAGCTCTGGGATGGCACGGTAGTCCCTGAGGGAGCCCCAAAACAGATGTGGTTACTGCCGACAAGAAAAACCCGAAGCACCAAACCCATCCAGGAACTAGGCCTGTTCAGTAAGGTTCAGGAGCCCCAACGTGGGTAGGTTCAGCACCTCCAGGTCAGAAACACAGAAGGCTCAGAAAAGATCTCCAATGAATGAACAAACACAATCTGTCCATATGATGGACCATGCAGCCTTAAAATAGAAGGAAACTCTGCCATGTGCTGGCACATGGATGAACCTTGAGGACATGATTCTGAGTGAAAGAAGCCAGGCACAAAAGGACAAATCCTGTATGGTTCCACTCATTGAGCAGTCAAATTCATAGAAACAGAAAGTAAAATGATGGTTGCTAGGGACTGGGAAGAATGGGGAGTTAGTGTTTAACCGAGACCGAGTTTCAGTTTTCAAACTGCAAAGAGTTTTGTGGATGGATGGCGGTGTGGCTGCACAACAATATGAATGTACCTAATGCCACTGAATCATACACATAAAAATGGTTAAGATGGCTGGGCGCCGTGGCTCATGCCTATAATCCCAGCACTTTGGGAGGCCAAGGCAGGAGGATCACTTGAGCCCAGGAGTTCAAGAACAGCCTTAACATAGTGAGACCCCGGCCAGGCGCGGTTGCTCACGCCTGTAATCCCAGCACTTTGGGAAACCGAGGCGGGTGGATCATGAGGTCAGGAGATCGAGATCATCTGGCAAACACGGCGAAACCCCATCTCTACTAAAAATACAAAAATTAGCTGGGTGTAGTGGCACACGCCTATAGTCCCAGCTACTCGAGAGGTTGAGGGAGAAGGATCACTTGAACCCGGGAGACAGAGGTTGCAGTGAGCTGAGATTGTACCACTGCACTCCAGCCTGGTGGCGACACAGCGAGACTCCATTTCAAAAAAAAAAGAAAAGAAAAAAGAAAATAACCCAGGCCTGGTGGCACATGCCTATAGTCCTAGCTACTCAGGAAGCTGAGGTGGGAGGATTGCTTGAGCGCAGGAGTTTGAGGCTGCAGTGAGCCATGTTCGTGCCACTGCATTCCAGCCTGGGTGACAGAGGAAGACCCTGTTTCAGAAAACAAACAAACAAACAAAATGGCCGGGCGCAGTGGCTCATGCCTGTAATCCTAGCACTCTGAACCTGGGAGGCAGAGGTTGCAGTGAGCCGAGATAGCATCACTGCACTCCAGCCTGGGCAACAAGAGTGAAATGCTATCTCAAAAAACAACAACAAAAAAAACAAAAACGGTTAAGATGGTAAATTTCGGGCCAGGCGCAGTGGCTCATGCCTATAACTTTGGGAGGCCGAGGTGGGTGGCTCACAAGATCAGAAGATCGAGACCATCCTGGTCAACATGGTGAAACCCCGTCTCTACTAAAAATACAAAAATTAGCCAGGTGCAGTGGTGGGCGCCTGTAGTCCCAGCTACTTGGGAGGCTGAGGCAGGAGAATCACTTGAACCAGGGAGTCGGAGGTTGCAGTGAGCCGAGATCGCGCCACTGCACTCCAGCCTGGCAACAAGAGTGAGACTCTGTCTCAAAAAAAAAAAAAAAGGTAAATTTTGTTATGTGTATTTTACCACAATTACAAAAGGGGAGGTAGATCTCCAGAGAGCTTCTATGCACCAAGATAAAAGAATTCAAGGAACCACAAAACATTAGACCAAAAAGCTTCAGAGAGCTAACCCAACTCCCTGTGAGGGCTGGAATTCTCCCTGTACTTTCCCCATCTCTGACTATGCTGCCTTCAACAACCTGATGTCCTGGCTTCTACGCAGTCAGCCAAACCAGCCCTCTGAAATGGCCACCCACTGTCTCAACCCTTTGAGTTACTCCAAGATCATCAGACACACATTTTCCACATTATCTTCCTTCAGATACTGAAGAGAAATAATGCCTTAATAAGGCACCCAATGAGTGCAAAGCACTTCCTTGCAGTGCTCTCTTTCCTGAAAGGGAGATACTGTCATTCCATCTGAAAGATGAGGAAATGGGTAGTTGAGGAGAAGATGTGATTTTTGCCTATGGTCACTCTGCAGACCTGGGTGTCAAAATACAGTCCAAGCCCAGAGCTCCTTCTCCCATGCCATACTGCCTTCCCAAGACAATCCCCTTGAATTCTCCTTTTTTCAAGTTAAATGCTGATAAGAGAAACTGCTACTATTTTTCTGCAATAAATGTTGTCAAACTACTGTCAGAACACATCTTTTTATGCTGTTGATGCCCCAAGCAGAACCCAGACAGGCAGATATCAGAGTTGACCAGGTCTGATTTCTTCCGTGTTCTCAGGGAAAAGTTATGGGTCCAATTCTCCTTGGATCTCAAGTCACACAAAATGCCCTCAGCAAACTTCTAATTGGTTCATACAAAAAAAAAAAAAGGTAAACTGGACATCCAATTTCAAAACTTTTGCACCTCAAAAGAAAACATTAAAAACATGAAAAAGACAAGCCAGAATGAGGAGAAAATAACTGCAAATTATATGTCTGATAGAGGACTTATATTCAGAATAAGTAAAAAACCTCTTACAACTCAATAATAAAAAGCCAAGCAACCCAATTAAAAAGTGGGTCCAGGATTTCTCTGAAGAAGATACACATATAGCAATCAAACGTACGAAGAGATGTTCAACATCATTAGCCATCAGGGATGAAATGCCACTTCACACCTGCAGGGATGGCCAGAATTAAAAAGACCAGTGTTGGCAAGAACACGGAAGAGTGGAACCCTTGTGTGTTGCTGGTGGGAACGCAAAATGGTGCCGCTGCTTTTGAAAACAGTCCGGCAGTTCCTCAAAAGATTCAACACAAGACCAACAATCTCACTCCTACATAGCCAACAGAATTAAAGACCCGTTCACATAAAAACCTGTAACGGGCCGGGTGCGGTGGCTCACACCTGTAATCCAAGCACTTTGGGAGGCTGAAGCAGGTGGATCACCTGAGGTCAGGAGTTCAAGACCAGCCTGGCCAACATGGCAAAACCAAAACCACATCTCTACTAAAAATACAAAAATTAGCCGGGTGTGGTGGCAAATGCCTGTGATCCCAGCTACTTGGGAGGCTGAGGCAGGAGAATTGCTTGAACCTGCAAGGCAGAGGTTGCAGTGAGCTGAGATTGTGGCAGTACACTCCATCCTAGGCGACAGAGCAAAACTCAAAAAAAAACAAAAAAAAAACCCCACACACACGAAACAAAAAAAACACCTGTAATGAATGTTCATAGCAACATTATTCATAATTGCCAAAAGGCTTCAGGAACCCAACGTCCATCAACTGATGAATGGATGTGTTATCTCCATACAAAGAAATATGATTCAGCCACAAAAAGGAATGGAGTGCTGCACATGCAACAACACAGGAAGACCTTAAAACCACACTAAGTGAAAAAAGCCCATCACAAAAGGGCATATATAATATGACTCAATTTATATGAAATGACCAGATTGGAAAATCTAGAGACAGTAAGTGGATTCTCAGTTGCCCGTGGGTTGGGTAAGAATTGACAATGAACTATAAGCAGGCAGGAGGGACGTCAATGGGACAATGGCCCTGTTCTTACACTGGATTGTGGTGAAGGCTGCATAATTCAGGAAATTTACACTGAATTTGCATTGAATTGTATTTTTGCAAGGGGTAAACTCTAAAAAACTACAGCCCAATAAAAAATTTTTTGAAAAACCACAAAAACAAATGTAATTGGGCTCAGCTATCCCTCAGATACCTCTACCCAGAAGCCCCCTGCCAAGGGCCTCTCACTCTCTGAAGGAAAAGAGAAGCAAAGAGAAAGGGTCAAGACAGGGAGAGGACACAGCAGAGGAGGGGCATCTGGCCTGAACAACTCCACCGGGCAGAATGGGGAAGCCGTCCAGGCCCCATGCCCTGACCCCAAGTCCAGGGCGGATTTATCCAAAGACTCCTCATTCCTTCTACAGTCTACAGCATGTGCAGTCTCATCGTTGGGGGTGGTACTGGTAACAGCAAAGATCCATCCAGTCTGGAGTGCCCTTGAAAGCCCCTCAGCTGTCTGACATCCTAGGGATGGCAGGACGCCCTGCACAGTACTCTCACACACGCTAAGGCTGGAAAGGCACAAAAGGAGCATCTCCACGAGGCTCCTGGGCATTCACACAACTCCGCTACTGACATATCTACCAGATCCCAGCTGGAAACGCAGACTAAGGCAGGAGTAGAAATCTAGCCTTGCTCATGCGCAGAGCTTACTCCACTCTCCTAGCATTAAGTCTTGATAGCCTATTTATTTATTTATTTTTGAGACTGAGTTTCACTCTTGTCGCCCAAGTTGGAGTGCAGTGGTGTGATCTTGGCTCACTGCAACCTACGCCTCCTGGGTTCAAGCGAATCTCCTGCCTCAGCCTCCTGAATAGCTGGGACTACAGGCATGCACCACCATGCCTGGCTAATTTTTTGTATTTTTAGTAGAGATGGGGGTTTCACCATGTTGACCAGGCTGGTTTCAAACTCCTGACCTCAGGTGATCCGCTGACCTTGGCCTCCCAAAGTGCTGGGATTACAGATGTGAGCCACCATGCCCGGCCAACACATGTTTACTAATAAACAAGACCATTCCTAACAAAGGGCATGGTGCACATTACGAGTGCTGATTGACTCTAAAACTTTATTTATCTGATCCCTCCTCCCCCATGCACCTTTCCTTTGAAAAGTTACCAAGAAACACTGGGCTTCCTGCTTCCTGTCTTTTTGAGTTGCAGTCGTCCAGATTAGAGACCTCTGCATCACCTGGGGTGCTTATGGAGTTGGGCTTATCCAGACCTTAGGGTCTAGTCTTTCCAAGTTACATACAGTAAGTTAAAGAAACCTATGTCATGGCTCTGTAAACCTGTCTCCCCAGAACCCTGGATCAACCTGTGCTCAAAAGCAAGAATGTCATCAGATTCATCTGCTCCCAGCTCCCAAAGCCAGGCCACCAGACACACAATGGGCTCTCTGCAAAAGTGTCTGCTGAGTCCAGGGCCTTGAATGAAATTACCTTTCCATGCCATCTCCAATGAGCTCCTCTCCATCCTCTTCTTCCTCCAGGGGCCCCTCTGTGCCTAGGAGCCCCTCAGACTCATCCTCAAAGGGTGGAAGGTCACGGCCAGGGCTGGAGGTCAGGGCATCAGTACGCCGGGAGCTTCGGCCAGGGCTGGAGGTGATAGGATCATTGCCTCGCCGACGCTGGGCCGGGCTGGATGCCATGGTGAAGGACTCCGATGATTCCTGCAAGAGAAGGTGTTGCTGTCAGAAACCTAGGAAGCTGGTGAGGCATGATACAGCTTCCTTTTTACCATCAGGGTTCTTCCCTCCTCTCTCTCCACCTGTGACTCTTGTCCTCCAACATACCAATCCCCTTCCAGCCTCCAGATCTTTGCCCTTGCTGTTCTCTCAGCTGGAATGCTCTCTGCTGGGCAATCCGAGCCAGTGGCTTCCACACAAATAGGAGCCAGCTCAAATAGTGGGTCACCCACATCACCGTGCTTTCTCCACGAAAAACCACTGAGGTTATGTCATTTCCCTATTTACCTGTTTATTGTCTACTATCTCCCCCTTAAGCATTAGAGCTATTTCAGCACACACAGTGTGCAAGGTATTGTGATAGAGATGGCATAGAAGAGCCACCAAAATAAGAGGTCTGGAACTCAGATGTGGAACAGGCACTACACAAGACAAAGGGACAAGAAGGTAATACGAAAGTCAGTGTAGCGTTCAGAACAAGGATCACTGGGAAGTTGAAAAAAAAAAGTTTTAAGAAGTGTAGTGAGATGGGGGCCTGTCTGTTGTACGCTCAGCGCCAGACATACAGATGGCGCCCAATAAGCACGAGTGCGGTGAATAAAGGACAGGGGTTGAGCGGGTTGGGCGCGGCTTAGGGAGCCCAGGGCCCCAGGTCAGTGGTGGGCAGACGAGTCGCCAGGTGGCCTAGCGTCACGCGGGGTGCAAGCGAGAAAGCAGCTGCGCCCCAGAGCTTGGTGCCCCACCTGACCCAGAGCGCCGACCCGGGCCGGGGCTAGAGTACGGGAAGCGCGCAGCCTCTGCACCCATGTCCCCGGCGCCCGCACCATCCCGCCCGCCCCGCGCCAGCGCGCTCACCGCCATCGCAGTACCACGATCCTCTCAGCCACTCCAGCAACAACCAGGTTTCGCGCGAAAAGTAGCTCACGTGACCCACCGAAGCCCGGTAAGAGCCCTACGGAACGCGACGTCATGACGTCGGCGTTCACTGGCGAGCATCGGGGACACGGAGGGGTGGGCCAGAGAGTCCGGTCCCGCCCACGCCGCCCGGAGGTCCCGCCCAGAGCCTGAAGGTGGGCGGCCGGGCGCTGTGCGCGTGCGCTCTCCTGAGCTGGAGTGGGAGCCGGAGTGGAGGTAGGAGCTGTGGTTCCAGGTCCCCCCAGCGACACTTGCTGGCTACGTGACCTCGGTCACACCAGGGCCATTTTACTGACAAGTCAACAGAGGTCCAGAGCCTGGTTTTCTGACGCCTTCTTACTGTCTTATGAGCAGAATGTTTTAACTTCTCCCAAAGCTCAAAGGCTCAATGCTTCAAGCAGCTGGACAACTCTGGGATTTTGTAGGTCACGTCTGAGGCTTTAGTAGGAGTTATCCTTGCCCAGGGGAGCGAAGACGCAGGGAGGATGTTACAGATAGAAGGATGCTATGTGCAAAGCGGCAGAGGGCATGGCACGGCCCGGATGTGCAAGCCCCTGCCTAAGAACTAAGGCTAGGAACTTATGATGCCGGGCAATGGACAAGACTTGAGGGAGAGAAAATGCGGATCAAAAAAGAGCTAGATGTTTTTCTAGAGAGTTTGACTATTCTATATTCTGAAGGCAATGGAAGACCATGGAAGCATTTTGAGCAGGTGAGACGTGAACCAGTGTGTGTTTTAGAATCCCTCTGGCTGCTACCAGGTGGAAGTGGATTGAACGAGGTTGAAGGCAGCAAATGAGGAGGTTGTTGTGGTTCTTGTCTAGTTACAGGCAGCCTTAGTGAGCAGAGGCAGGGCTGAATCGCAGCCCTCTTAGCCAGGCACTTTGTGCAGTGAATAAGCATCTCTGCATGGGACCCAGGGTAGGGGCAGGAATGATGGAGAGAAGTGGAAATACAAGATGTTTAGGAGGTGGGATCTTTTTTTCTTTTTCTTTTTCTTTCTTTCTTTCTTTTTTTTTTTCTTTTTGAGACAGAGTCTCACTCTGTCACCCAGGCTGGAGTGCAGTGGCGTGATCTCAGCTCACTGCAACCTCCGCCTCCCAAAGTGATTCTTGTGTCTTAGCCTCCTGAGTAGCTGGGATTACAGATGCACGCCATCATGCCCGGTTAATTTTTGTATTTTTGGTAGAGATGGGAATTCACCATTGTTAGCTTGGCTGATCTCCAACTCCTGACAAGTGGATCCGCCTGCCTTGGCCTCCCAAAGTGCTGGGATTACAGGCGTGAGCCACCGCGCCCAGCCAGGAGGTAGAGTCTATTGGTGTTGGTGATTGAGGACAGCAAAAGAGGCATGCAGGATGACACTAGGATCCTGGTTTAGCTAGGTGAATAATAGCTGAGATGGGAACGCACAGGAAGACCAGCAATAAGGGGGAAATAAGATGAGTTTGTTTCGGGCTGTGCCGAATGTGGGCCAAGGGGACATATCCAGGAAGCTGTTGGATATCCATGTGTGGGACTTGAGGGGGAGTTTGGACTGCAGCTGTAGATTGCCTTGGGAGTGGTTGTATAATCCAGAGTGAGTGTAGGGAGACGAGAAGGTCTAAGCCTGAGACCTGGGAAACCCCAACAGTTAAGAGACACCAACAAAGGATGTGAAGGATGCACCTAGGATGCTAGGAGCTGCTGAGAGTAAAGTTGAAGAGACTCTGCATGGGCTTGTGTTAGTTATCTATTGCTGCATAAAAAATTATCCTGGGATGGCCAGGCACGGTGGCTCACACCTGTAATCCCAGCATTTTGGGAGGCTGAGGTGGGCGGATCACCTGAGGTCGGGAGTTAGAGACCAGCCTGGCCAACATGGAGAAACCCTGTCTCTGCTGAAACTACAAAATTAGCCAGGCATGGTGGCGCATGCCTGTAATCCCAGCTACTCGGGAGGTTGAGGCAGGAGAATCACTTCAACCCTGGAGGCGGAGGTTGCAGTGAGCTGAGATCGCACCATTGCACTCCAGCCTGGGCAACAAGAGTGAAACTCCGTGTCAAAAAAAAAAAAAAAATTATCCTGGGATTTAGCAGCTTGAAGTGATTAGCACACATTATCTCGGTGTCTGTGGGTCAGGGATCTGGGCATGATGCTGCTGGGTGCCTTTTCTTCCAGGTCTTTCAAGGCTGCAGCCAAGGTATTGGCCAGGGCTGCGGTCTCACCTGAAGGCTCATCTTGAGGAGGATCCCCTTCCAATTTTCTTCACATGATAGGATTCAAGTCCTCATAGGCTGTTGGACTGAAGACTTAGCTTCCCACTGGCTCTTGGGTGGGGGCCTCTCCACAGGGCAGCTTACAACCTGGCAGCTGGTTTCTTTCAGAGCAAGCAAACAAGAGAGAGAGGCCATTCAAGACAGACGCCATGTTTTGGCAGTGATATTCCATTACTTTTGCCGTATTCTGTTAGGTAGAAGTGAGTCCTGATGTCCAGCCCACATTCAAGGAGAGGAGATCCTAGCAGGGCTGGGGATTATCAGGAGCCCTCCCAAAGGCCACTGAAGACAGCAGTCAAGATGGTGGATGGGGTCAGCTGGCTGCCCAGAGGTCATCTGATGAGGACTAGGAGCTGTTGGTGGCCCTGGCGATAGCAGATCTGGGATGGCCCTTGTGTCTAGAGTCAGACACCACGTTGAAGTGTGTTGACAGGTAGAATGCAGGGAAGTGAGAAAGGTGAATGTGAGTTGCTAGTTGGAGGCTGGAGCGCTTTTATGTCACTCAGAGATGTATGGGTCAGAGAGGCATTCCCAGGTGTGGAATGGACTATGAGAGTTGGGACAGGCACTGGAGTGGGATGTGGCTTTTTCTCAAATGAGAGGTTCTTGGGCATGTTTAAACACTGGTCGGGGGGCAGAATAGGAGAGATAGAAAGGTGGGTGGGGTGAGTAGGCAGCCTCTATGATGGCCCTTGCCTTCTGGTATTCACACGCTTGTGTAATCTCCCAACAGCATAGGACAAATGTGGTTGGATGTTACTTTGGAGATTCAGTTACAAAAAGACTGCAGCTTTGCTCACTCTGAGGGAAGGCAGCATCCCTGTCTTGAGGACACTCAGGCAGCCTGGGACAGGCTTGGGGAGTGAGGAGCTGGGATCCCGGCCAGCAGTCATGCTGGACTTGCTCCAGGACACATCACCTTGGGGTTTGCTCTTCTCACATCACTAGGCATCCACTGCTGGGCATCTGCTTCAGGACATCGCCGAGGACAAGTCTCCTCCCCTCTCTGGTTCCACCATCTGTAGCCTGTGGCTTTCATCCTCAAGGGCTCCATGCGACCGCTGCACATCCAGGTACCGCATCTGACCCATGTAATGAGCCAGCTCAGCTCATGTAATGAGCCAGCTGCCCATGGGCGTGGGTGTGAACTGAGGCAGAGGTAGGTGATGTGGATCTACAATGGATTGCTTACAGTCCCACAGTGGATTGCTGCTAGGCCCACCCACCTGAATTTACATCTTAGAGGGCCTGACAGAACCCAGTTCACGAGGGACAGCTCTGGCCTCATGGTCACTTGATGTCCCCCAGTCATCTCTACCAGGGTCCAGTAGCCTGGCAGAGCTGCTTTGTGAATGGTGTCTAGTTATCTACTATAGATGGCCTGGTCCTGCTCCAGAACCCTAGGGGGTCTACTTTGTGGTTTTCCCACCAGAGCTTGCTGTAAGCTTCACACAGCATGTCTTTCCACCATGTATGCCTCTAGTATCATGGGAGCTGTGGGTCCCATAGCCTGAGGGACAGCCTTTGATGTCATGTGACCCCCCAAGATATGTGGGTCAGAGCAGCATTCCCAGGTGTGGAATCTGCTACCTCCAGAACCCAAAGAGGCCTCTAAGCATTGTGCTTGCTCCTCTGTGATGGAGTGTGCCGGGGGATGTTCTGGTGTGCCCCAGACCACCAGACGCCTACAAATCTCACTGATGTGGCAAGCCCCTAATTCTTCATAGGGTTTAATCTTCTGCCCATTGGAGCATATATGTCTCATCAAGTTTTCTATGTACTTGTCACCACCTGCTCATCTATCCTGATTAGCACATTGTCATTGACACCGTGAACCAGTGCAGTGTTCTGCAAGACGTTCAGATGGCCCAGTCCCCTTCAGACTCTGTGATGACAAAGGATGGGAACAATACCATTGGCCTGGGACAAGACCATATGTGTGTACTGTTAGCCCTTCTTGTGAATGCAAATGGTCCCTGATAGGGATGAAAAAGTATGGTGATCAGATGGAAGGCTATACCCTGAGGCCGTGCTGATCTGTCTGTGCTAGCAGTGACACCTGCACGGCACCTGTGGTCAGGGCTACCACTTGGCTGAATCTGCAACAGTCCATTGCCATTCTGTTTATTTTTATAAGGTCAGACTGATGAATTCAATAGGTTCATGGTGGGGGAAACCCTCCCACACATCTTTGGTCTTCAAGGGGGGCACCAATCTCCACCATTTTCTCTGGTGTGTGATGTTGTTCATGTGCTTACTCTCTTGGCTGGGGTTGGTGGTGGTGATGGTGGGGTCTCACAGGCTTTCACTTGACTTTTACCCCATAGACTTTTACCCCATACCACTCTTACCCCATAGACCAAGGAACCAGTGCAGGCATTTTGTTTACTACACAGGATGTCTATCCCAGTGATATATTGAGCTTGATTTTGATGGTCATATGACAGTTCCACCCACTTTGCTTCTCACGCCTAAGCACTACCATCTGGCTTCTGTTATTTGGAGTTGCTGTCATCCCCATGGCTATCAGGGAGCCCAGTTCTGTAGCAGCATCTCCTACTGTCAGCCATGGCCACCCCTGAGCCTGATGTAGGGCGATGAAGAACCTGAGAGTCAGATCTGTCCTGTTTAGCTACTTTTCATTTAACGTTGCAGATGCCACGCTCTGTCCTGTGTGTAGTGGATACTGCAGTGAATTAGCCACTGCCTCAGTTCTCAAATGGAGAGAGGTGAAATAGATACCTTTGGTTATTTCACAAATACAACAAAATCCCACAGAAACCTAGATATGGGTCCAAAACTCAAGAGAAGAAAATGCAGAATTCTCCAAGTCTCAAAAGGGAGAAAAAGAAAAATAGAGGGTTTAAGATTCTTCCCGGGGCCTGAAAGCTTAAGGAGATGAATAACTCCTCCCTTCTCAGGCCCAAGGCACAAGGCTACTTGTGCCAGCAAGATAGCAGAAGCAGGACAAGAGCCGGCCAGAAGATACCTGCCCTGGCTGGAAGACACGTACCCATGAAGATCGAGAAAGAGGCCATCCAGGTACAACGTATCAGTTATGCCAGACTAGGGTACTTCCTGTTTACAGACTATAAAACCTTTGCCCTGTCCTCACTTGGGGCTGATGCCATTTTAGGCCTCAGCCCACCTGCACCCAGGCGCTCATTAAAACAGCATGTTTTTCCACACCGCATCGTGTTGTCTGTTGGTGCGCTCTCAGGGTTCAAACTGATACAAGAACTTTGGTACAGAGGGTAGTTTCAGGCCTGGTCACACATGTCCCATGACTTCTCCTTCCTGGCACATGGTAGGGTGGCAGTTTCCTGCCCTCTGGAGGCTAGAAGCGGTGGCCAATTGAATGTGAGCGTGAGTGATATGTATAACTTTCTGGCAGGCGCTTGAGGAGCCACTGGATTCCCCATGGCTCATTGTGTCTGTGGTCATTCGTGATTACGCAAGCCGCCATTGCCCAGCCTCTCTGGTGAATACAGAAACTGAAACTTAGGCTATGCACATTTGGGTGAAGTCCAGGCTGGGAAAGTCCCAGATGAAGTCCCAGAGGATCACAGGGTGGTTTCTTCCTCAATCTCCCTGTGTTTTTAGGACAGGAGCAAGGAGGAGAATGGGACCCAATCTCATTCCAGCCCAGCGGTGCTGTCATGAGGTGTGAGTCTTAGGGTGCCTGTAATAACTGGGTGCCTACAATCTGTGCCAGGCTCTGAGTCAGCCTCAAGATGCTGCAGGGGACATTCTGCAGCGTGGCTCTCTTGGCTCTGTCCTCATGACGCTGGAATTCTATAATAGAGTGGGGAGACTGGACGGGGAGGCAGTTAATGAAGACAATCAGGAGAGAATTAAGATGCTTGGAAGGAAATGAGACTGGACAGCTGCTCCAGCGAGGGTGCCCACAAAACCCTCTTAAGGACATGATGTGGCAAGGAGCCAGCTCAGCAGGGGAACAGGCGTAGAGACAGGAGCAGGAACAAGCTTGGAACAGCCGAGGGACAGAAACAGAGACCCGCATGGCTTGAGTATGGTGAATGCAGCATCCATGCCAGGGGATAAGACAGGCGCAATCAGGGAGGGCTTTCCAGAGGAAGCGGCTTGAAGAATTGTGGAAGGTAGAGTAGGGGGGAGGCGTCCTGGCTGTGTCGGTTCCTCATTGCGGGCTTTGGGCAAGTTATTTGACCTCTCCAAGCCTCAGGTGGCCCTGTAAAACGTGACTATAATTACCGCCCAGCAGAGTTGTTAAGAGGAGTGCGGGAGGCCTGGCGCCGCTGCGTGGAGCAGCGCGCTGGGAGGCGGCGTCCCTGCGGTGTGGCGCAGCAGGAGCGCGTGACGCTGGGGAGGGTGAAGGTCCCCGCCCCGCCTTCCTCCCAAGCTGAGCTCAGGTCGCCCCTGCGGGGCTCCCGAGGCGCCTCCACGCGAGGGCGCGGTCCCTGGAAGCTCCGCCCCGACGGTCGGGCTGCGGCCCCGGCCGGGAGGTGGAGCGCGGCTACCGCCAGCTGGTCCACTGACAATTGCCGCCAGCTGGAAGGCGCGCAGGGCGAAAGGTGGCGCGTCCTGAGCTTTCCAGTCTTCGATTCCGCCCGCTTTCCGAGTGAGAAAGGAAGGCCTCTCTCTTCCTGGAAGCAGCGTCGCGCCTACGCACCCACTCTGTGCTGTCTCTTTAAGAGGTCAGCGGACTGCTCCGTCTCTTGGGAATTTGATTGGTCTCTCCCACTTTTTTTTTTTTTTTCAGTGATGGCTTATTCCTATAGGCTGCTGGAGGTTAGAGGGCGGGCCCGAGTGATACAGGGACTCTGGGACTTGTGGGACTGTGGCCGTTTTCGCAGTTTGGGCTGGACGAAAAAGACGGGTTGCCGCTGTCTGGAAGGGCTGTAGGGTGTGCGAGCTGACCCCGCCTCGCCTTTCCTGCCTAGCCCTCGTTCCGCGGACCCGGCCGCTCCCGGTCCTTGCGCGACGCTCCCCGGCCGCGGCCGCCTGGTCAGGCGCTGGAGGCCGGAGTCCCGCGGCCTGTGCTGGGTCCGCGCACACCCACGGCGGCGGATGGGCGGCCGGGGCGGCCGGGCCTGAGCGCGGCCAGGGCTTTCAGGTAAGGAGGCGGCCTTCTCCCTGTCTCCTGCCGCAGCTAGAGGGGGAGCCCGGTCCCCCGTCCCAGCGGGAAGCCCAGCCGCGGTGCCCCTCCTTGCTCCGCGGGCGGCCCCTTGCCGCTCGGGCGCCGCTCGGACGGCCGAGGCGGCGTTTGGGAGGGAAGACCCTGGGTGTGGGAACCCAGGGGAGAAGCGCCGGGCAGTCAGGAGTCGCTCGGGGCGCGGGGGCACGCGAGGCCCCGGAGGGAGCCGCACGCAGCGGCGTCGGGCTTGGCCCCGGCTGGAGGCAGTGCGGGAGGAGATCCGGACCTCGGCGACCCGCTCCGGCGCGGGGTGGCGGCACGGGCTGCAGCCCCACGGTGGCCGTTCGCAGCGGCCGAGTGCTCCTGAGCCAAGCCTGCGCCGGTTCGGGGCTTTGCTGCCCCGCAAGGGGCAGTGTCAAAGCCTCCGCTCCCCCTGGACTCGGGGAAGGCGGGTGGGGGCTGCCTTTCCCCTCCTCTCTGCAGTGAGGAGGGGCCGCGGGGTCGTCCGGTCCCCAGCGGGGCTTGGCGGTGCTGGAGATTAAGTTGTTCCCGTCATAACAACCTGTTGAGGGCTGCTCGTGTCGTGCCAGGCCGTGTTCTAGGGGACCTATTCCTGAGCACTCCCTGGATAGAGAGTAGTAAACACCCAAACGCGGCTCGGGCGCTGGAGACAGCTGAGAAGGGAGGGCTTCTCAGAGGAGGTGTCAGGAGAAAGCTAGGGGAGAGCCAGTACAAAGGCCCTGAGGAAGGGACCAGCTCAGCAACCACGAGGGCACGGTGCAGGTCAGATTGGGCCCAGGCCTCCCCATCCTCCTGGGGTCTCCGGCTTAGGACAGGGACCACACACCTGCCAGCCCCAAGGCCGAAGGACAACACAGGAGAGCAAAGTAACTTGGCCTCTGCCCTGTGGCGCTTCCCCACCATGTCCTTGCTCCAGGGTTTGTAAGCTCAACAGTCCTTTGGGGTGGGAAGCATTGAGGGCCCCTCTCCCCAGGGTTTCCCATCCGGTAGCCGTGGTTGGGGTTTGGTCAATACTGTTGCACAGATAAGAGCAGGGGTCCTGTTAACTAAAAGTCAGTGCGGGCCAGGCTCGGTGGTGGCTCACGGCTGTAATCCTAGCACTTTGGGAGACCAAGGTGGGTGGATCATCTGAGGTCAGGAGTTTGAGACCAACTTGGCCAATATGGCAAAACCCCATCTCTACTAAAACTACAAAAATAAGCTGGGTGTAGTGGCACCCACCTGTAATCCCAGCTACTCAGGAGGCTGAGGCAGGAGAATCACTTGAATCCAGGAGGCGGAGGTTGCACGGAGATTTTACCACTGCACTGCAGCCTAAGCAAGAAAGCGAGACTGTCTCCAAAAAAAAAAAAAAAAAACTAAAAAAAGTCAGGGCTTCAGGTATTTCATAAGCTTTGATACATAATGGCAATCCTGGTATGGCCATTAGCCCCATAACCCCAGTGGGGTTGCTGGATCAAGCAGCAGCAGGAGGGACACCATCTGGAAGCCTGTGGGAAACACAGACTGTCAGCCCTACCCCTGCCCTTGGGAGGAGCATCTGCATGTTAACAACACCAGGGTATTTCCCACATCAGGTCTGAGAAGATAGCTCTAGAACAAGCCTAGTGCTCTTGACCCACAGATGGAGAAACAGGCCCGGAGAGGGGTACCTGGCAAGTTGTTGACTGGGGGCCTGGGCTCTGGAGACAGACAGCCTGGATTGCCGGCCTGGCAAGTGGCTGCCCCTCTGAGTTCCACGTGCACAATGCGGATAACATAAGTACCTCCCTACCAGGATTGGAAACCAGAGCACGGAGGTTGGGCACAGAGGTTGGTTGCTACGTTGTAGGCAGGGGAGTGGGGGCAGGGAGAGCAGCTTACACCTCCTCTGCCTCTCCTCAGACCCCACAGCAATGGGGGCTTCCAAAGGAGTCCATGGACCTGGGAACCAATTCCTTTCCCTCCTTGCCCTTCAGTCCCTTCTCTGGTAATCCCAGCTACTTGGGAGGCTGAGGTAGGAGAATAGCTTGAACCCGGGAGGTGGAGGTTGCAGTGAGCCAAGATCACGCCACTGCACTCCAGCCTGGGCGACAGAGCAAGAGACTCTGTCTCAAAAAAAAAAAAAAAAAAAAAAGAAAAGCAGCAACCACCTTTGTACATGTGTCGTTTTTGTAGATGTTTATCTCCCTGTTTTTTTTTTATTCTTATGGCACCCCTTGTTAGGCAGGTGTTTTCCCCATGACACTTGGAGGGGGAGTGACTCACCCAGGTCACACAGCAAGCATGTGGCGGAACCAGCAGTGCAGCCCATCTTCTTGACTCCATAACCTATGTTAGCTGGAGGTTTTTCAGTGGTAAATTAGAGAAATCAGACTCAAACTGGCCTAGGCAGAAATGGGGATTTGTTGGGATTTATAACTGAAAAATCCAAGGGGGTAGGACTGGCTTTAGGTGTGTCTGAGTCCAGGGGCTCCAGTGAGCTCATCAAGATCTGTCTTCATCTGTGTCTCAGCTCTGCACTCCTCCGTGTCGGCTTTACTCTGAGGCGGGTCTCTGAGCGTGAGGTCAAGGTGGTACAGCCCTGACTTACTGAGCTCAGCAGAGAGGGTTTCCTCAATTATCAATGAGAATGTCCCCTGAGACTTTTGCTCTAATAATTTATTCTAATAATAATTTACAGCAAAAGCCTCAGGGCAGATTTTCATTGGCCAGGGTGATGGAACATCCTGACTAGCCAGGCTTAAATCACAGGTGCATTCCCTGGGTTGTGAAGGGTTGGAGTCAGGCATCCATAAACTTCCAGAGAGTCGGGGAGCTGAGTTTCCACTTCAGGAAAGCAGTACTCTTACCAACTAGCAGGAGGCTGGATGTTGGGCAGGCAAAACCGGGAGAAGCCCACCCCACCCTCCATATCCTGGACTCTGCCTGACTCCCCCACTCTCCTCCTCCCTGCCTCTGTTCCTCCCAACTGGCTTCTGTGCCGCAAGGGGCCACTCTGCTTCCTGGTGACTGCTGGGTGCCTGGCCCGCACCCTGGCCCTGCCCGTCCTGGGGCTGCGTGACATTCCATCCTGAGTCAGAGCTGGTGTTGGGCTGTTAGGACCAGGCATTTGTTCTGCCTGGCTTGGCTTTATAATAGGTGTGGGGATAGCCCATCATGGTGGCCCACACCTGTAATCTCAGCACTTTGGGAGGCTGAGGCGAGTGGATCACTTGAGGTCAGGAGCTCTAGACCAGCCTGGCCAACATGGCGAAACCCTGTCTCTACTAAAAATACAAAAATTAGCCAGGTATGGTGGTGCACACTTGTGATCCTAGCTACTTGGGAGGCTGAGATGGAAAGATTGCTTGAACCCAGAAGGCTGAACTTGGGAGGCAGACGTTGCAGTGAGCTGAGATCGCACCACCGCACTCTAACCTCGGTGACAGAGTGAGGCTCTGTCTTAAAAATAAATACATAAATAAATAAGAGGGATGGGGAGTAGAGGGCTGTAGAATCTCCCTCCTTCATCACGTCGCTGATATTCTCAACTCAAAGTTACAAGTTATTATCTCCTGCCACCAGAAGTCAGGCAGGAGGCCGCGCTGCACACCCGCTTCCAGCTGTAAGCTCCTCCATGCTCAGGTGGTGGCCCAGTCCTCCAGGGGTGCAGGAAGACACAGTTCTGGACACCACGCCCTCTACTGCCCCACGCAGGTGCAGATCTCTCCATGAGGCATCACATGCCTTTGCCTCAACCAACTGCTGGCCGGGAGCAGAAGGCCACCCTTCTTGACTTTGACCAGAGCCACTCTGCAGGGCATGCTAGCTGTAGGGGAGGACAGTTACTCATTTGGTGGACTGTCCTATGCATTGCAGACATTTGGCAGCCCTGGACCCTGCACACAAAAAAGTCCACAGTCCTCCATCCCCTAGCAGTTGCCATGTCAAACTAGAGCAGGTCTCCACACCGGCTCCACCCCAGAGACCACTGGCTGAAATTAATGGAGACTCAATTTCTGGTGCTGGGGAGGGGCCCATGTTTGAACACTAGGCTTTATGGAGGGATCCTGAACAAAATAGTAGCTTGTTAGTGAGGAAGAAGGGGACAGTGTCTTGTGGGCAGTGTTGGCCTCAGTTGTAAAACATCCAGTGGCTCAGGCCAGAAACTGTACCATCAGCCTTCTTTGGCCTCTTCTTTCATTCCCTGTGTTTGATCTGTCAGTGGGTCTTGTTGGCCGAGCGTCCCAAAGGTCTCCCAAATCCCTCTGTTCCACCTGCGCTGTTGCCACTAGTGCAAGCCTCTGTCCTCTCATACCTGGACTGTTGTAGGAGCTCCTCATGGCCTCCCTGTCTCTGCTTCTCCTCCACTTCATCCCTTTTCACTGGCATCCTGTCCCCACAGAAACCAGACCCCTCTCTCCTCCTAACACCCTTCTGGTTGCACTTAGAGTGAAGTCGAGTTGCATGTGGGACCTGGTCCTGCCAACCTTTCTGATATCAGCTACTCTGGCCTGTTTTTTGCCCTTGGGGCGGGACAAACCTGTTCCCACCTCTGGACCTGTGCATCTGGATCTCACGTGATTCTCCCTGGAATGTTCTTTATCTCGATCTTTCCAAGACTGGCTCCTGCTTATTTATTGAGAGCTGGGCTCAAAATATCTGACCACCCAGTCCAAGCAGTACCTTTATATTCATTGGGATTTGGACTAGCTGTTGAAACAAAGGCTAAGTTAATAGATTATTTTTATCTATGCGTAACAGCCTCTGTGCAAGCTGTCCAGTACATGTACGGAGTCCCCATTGTGCTGGGGACCCAGACACCTTCTTTCTCACTGCTCTGTTACCCTCATACAGGGTTTCTGCTTCATGGTCTGGGAAGACTGCTCTTGCTCCCACTGTTGTATCCATATTCCAGCCACCCGGAAGGGAGAAGGGCATGACCTGAAATTGGCAGACCTCACTCCAGCCTGGGCAACAAGAGAGAAACTCCATCTCAAAAACAAACAAACAAACAAAAAAAAAAGTTGACCAGGTGCAGTGACTCACCTGTAATCCCAGCACTGTGGGAGGCCAAGGTGGGCGTATCATGAGGTCAGGAGATCAAGACCATCCTGGCCAACATGGTGAAACCCTGTCTGTACTAAAATACAAAAAATTAACTGGACATGGTGGCACGCGCCTGTAGCCCCAGCTACTCAGGGGGCTGAGGCAGGGGAATTGCTTGAACCTGGGAGACAGAGGTTGAAGTGAGCCGAGATCACGCCACTGCACTCTAGCCTGGTGACAGAGCAAGACGATGTCTCAAAAAAAAAAAAAAAAAAACGCTTGTGTTAGTGAAGGCTGGGCTGCTTTTCTCCCCTCCCAACAGTAGGGAAGGACCCATCTTCTTTCTTAGGATCTACTATGTGTCTATAATATTCCCCATCACTTGAAGATTGCAGCTATGGCCTCATTTTATTATTTTTAATTAATTCTTTTTTGAGGCGTGGTCCCAGTCTGTCACCCAAGCTGGAGTGCATGGCACGATCATAGCTCACTGCAGCCTTGAACTCCTGGGCTCAAGCCATCCTCCCACCTCAGCCTTACTATTAGCTGGGACTACAGGTATGCACCACTATACCTGGCTAATTTTTGTATTTGTTTCTTTTTTTTTTTGAGATGGAGTTTTACCCTTCTTGCCCAGGCTGGAGAGCAATGGTACGATGTTGGCTCACTGCAACCTCCGCCTCCTGGGTTCAAGTGTTTCTCCTGCCTCAGCCTCCTGAGTAGCTGGGATTACAGGCATGCGCCACCATGCCTGGATAATTTTTTTTTTTTTTTTGAGACAGATTCTTGCTCTGTCACACAGGCCGGAGAGCAATGGTGCGATCTCAGCTAAACGCAACCTACGCCTCCTGGGTTCAAGTGATTCTCCTGCCTCAGCCTCCTGAGTAGCTGGGCCCTTTATAGGCATGTGCCACCATGCCTGGCTAAGTTTTTTGTATTTTTAGTAGAGACAGGGTTTTTCCATTTTGGTCAGGGTGGTCTCGAACTCCTGACCAGGTGATCCGCCCGCCTTGGCCTCCCAAAATGCTGGGATTGCTGGTGTAAACCACCGTGCCTGGTTCTAATTTTGTATTTTTTTTTTTTTTTTTTTTTTTTTTTTTTTTAGTAGAGGAGGGGTTTCTCTATGTTGGTCAGTCTGGCCTCAAACTCCCAACCTCAGGTGATCCGCCTACCTCAGCCTCCCAAAGTGCTAGGATTACAAGTGTGAGCCCCCGTGCCCAGCCTTTTTTTTTTTTTTTTTTTTTTTTTTTTTTGAGACAGAGTCTTGCCCTGTCACCCAGGCTAGAGTGCAGTGGCACGATCTCAGCTCACTGCAAGCTCTGCCTCCCGGGTTCAAGTGATTCAAGTGATTCTCCTGCCTCAGCCTCCCAAGTAGCTGGCATTACAGCTGCACGCCACCATGCCCGGCTAATTTTTGTGTTTTTTAGTAGAGATGGAGTTTTGGCATGTTGACCAGGCTTGTCTTGAACTCCTGACCACAAGTGATCCGCCTGCCTTGGCCTCCCAAAGTGCTGGGATTACTGGCGTGAGCTACCGCGCCTGGCCAATTTTTGTGTTTTTTGTAGAGATGAGGTCTTGCTATGTTGCCCAGGCTGGTCTGAAACTCCTGAGCTCAAGCAGTCCTCCCTCCTTAGCCTCCCAAAGTGTTGGGATTGCAAGTGTGAGTCACTGCACCCTGCTGTCCTTATTATTTAGATGGGGACCTGATCCCAGAGCCAGTGAGTGGCCCACTGGAGCAACCTGAGCCCCAGCCCATGGCCCGCCCCCTTCAGAGTCTTCCCTCCCTTTCATCCAGAGGTGTTCTGGTGTTTAAGGGCTTGGACCAGCAATGGGAATATTCCTAAGTCCCCCAGCCCTGTCTTGGGCTGCTGTTGTTCAAGGATGGCTTTGGCAACAACAGAAGCAGGTCTCCTGTTGGGTTTCTGCAGACCTTGTTGACAGGCATGCAGCTCACTGGGCGGCTCCTTGCTGAAGGGGAGGCCTGGGCCCTTGATGTGTTTTCGGGACACATCTTTTTTTTTTTTTTTTTTTGAGATAGAGTCTCTCTCTGTCGCCCAGGCTGGAGCGCAGTGGTACCATCTCGGCTCACTGCAGCCTCCGTCACCTGGGTTTAAGCAATTCTACTGCCTCAGCCTACCGAGTAGCTGGGACTGTAGGTGCATGATGCCATGCCTAGCTTATCTTTTTTTTTTTTTTTTTTTTTTTTTTGTATTTTAGTAGAGATGGGGTTTCACCATGTTGCCCGGCTGGTCTTGAACTCCTGAGCTCAGGCAATCTGCCAGCCTCGGCCTCCCAAAGTGCTAGGATTGCAGGTGTGAGCCACCGTGCCCAGCCACATCTTTTTTACTTTTTAAAATTTACTGAAGTGCACCTACGACTTAGGAGTCATCGGTGTGTGGCTCAATGACTTATCACACAGTGAACACGCCTGTGTACCCACCACCTGGATCTGACACCCAGAAGCTGGCATGCCTCCCCCAATTACCACGCTCTTCATCTCCCCAAAGGTGCCCCGTCTACATTTGTCCACGGATCATATGCCTGTCGGCCCTTGTGCCTGGCTTCACGCTGTATCACTTCTGAGAGTCATTCGTGTCGCCTGTAGCAGTGGGTCGTTCTTTTTATGCTGTGCAGTGTCGACCATTTATGCTCATGCTCTGGGGCTGTTCCCCGCCTGGAGCTTTCATCTACAGGCTTTATGAGCATTCCTGGTGAAGCGGAGTCACAGGCATCTGGCCCAATCTGTTCAAATCATGCTAAATATTGGCATCTGTTATGTTCTGGTGCCCCAGGCCACACCTGGATCACCCCGAATTCCCTGCAGAAGTACCTGTTGCTATTCCCTGAGAGTCCTCTAGCTCAGGAGTCTTGGTTTTCTGACCAGACCCTCAGTCCTCCAACCCCAGAGTGGTTCCCAGGACCCCAGACCACCAGCTCTCCTGTCTTCCAGGCTAGACTCAACCTCTCGTGCTCAGAGTGTCATGTGGGCCCCTGCCTATGGGCCCACCCTGTCCCTGGCTTCACCCTGTAGCCTGACTGTTGCAGACACAGCTTGCCCTGCCCCTCTGTGGTATAGCCTCTTCCCCCATGCCCATCTCCACTTGGAGACCTCCTGTGCATCTCCCAGGCATGGCTCAGTGTCCCCTCCATCTTTGTCTGTGGTGGCAGAGGGAGATAAGGGCCAGAGGGTGCAACTGAGGAGGGCATGGTGCCCAGCTATGGCCCTCAGCAGTGCCGTGGCCTCATACGAGTCAGTGGCCTCTGAGTTCTGCATGGTGTGGCGGGTCGGAACCACGGCTGATCGCTACCAAGAACTCCCCACGTGTGTGTCTTGTTTGAGGCACTTGGCATCACCACAGCCTTACTTGTTACACCCATTCCATAGGTGGGGGACACAGGCACGGAGAGGACAGGAAGGAAAGGGCAGGGCTGGGCTGTGAACCTAGAGCCTGTGCTCTCGCCCATGCTGCTCTCATGGGCCCTCAGGACTGAAAGGAGCCAAGTGGCTGTGCCTTACACACGGAGGTGCTCAGCTGAGGGGGTGGCTTTGTGACTGTTTGCGGGTCGTGAGATAGAGCCTAAGATGGGGGACTGGGCCCCTGCCTGGGGGATTGGGTCGTGACCTGTGTGGAGTCCCACACTGAGTTGCAGTAGGTAGGGAGGGTGGTTTACAGGGGTGCTCTGTGCAGCCCCTCTGATTTTCCCCTGGGAGTCCCAGGTCCAGAGGAAGGAGGACAGTGGCCCAGGCCACACAGCTCCTGCGCGGCTCACTGGGTGGCTCTCACTCCCCCAGGGCTGGCTGCTGGCAGAATGGACACCCTGGAGGAGGCAACTTGGGCCAATGGGAGCACAGCGCTACCCCCACCCCTGGCACCAAACATCAGTGTGCCTCATCGCTGCCTGCTGCTGCTCTATGAAGACATTGGCACCTCCAGGTGAGGCAGTCACAACACTGGGCAGGCTCGCTGAGTGTCAGTGGCTTTTCCTGGAGTTGGGGAGTGGTGAGGGTGGGCCAGACTGTGTGCTGGAGAAAGGGTGCATATGTGGCCTCGCCAGTGAGCCAGCTTCTGTGCCTATCTGCCAGGGTCCGGTACTGGGACCTCTTGCTGCTCATCCCCAATGTGCTCTTCCTCATCTTCCTACTCTGGAAGCTTCCATCTGCTCGGGCCAAGATCCGCATCACCTCCAGCCCCATTTTTATCACCTTCTACATCCTGGTGAGTTCACTGCAGTTGACAAGAGCCAACGACAACTGGGTTAAACAAAAAGGAATTAACTGCTTCTATAATGAAAGTGAGCTTCAGGTATGGCTGGATCCAGGCAGTTAAATGATGCCGTTAGGATCTGTTACTGCATCTCTGCTCTCTTTGGGACTTATCTCTGATGAGTTCTCCTCATATGGTGTCAAAGATGGCCAAGAACAGCTTTGAGCTAACATCCTGCCTCTACAACTCAGGTAGACAGTGCCTGTTTGCTGATAGTGCCAGTGTAGACCTGGGATTTCCTCTGACTGGCCCACCTAGGATCCCATCCTCATCCCTGAGCCAAGCACTGTGGCTAGGAAGGAAAGGGGCACTGTGAAGCTGGGAGGGCAGCAGCAGCTCAGCCGGACCATATAGACTGAGGGAGGTGGTCCCTACAACAGAACTGGGGAGCTGATCCTAGAGGGGAGGGGAATGGATGCTGGGTGGGAAAAATGCCCACTGCATCCTCCAACCTTTCGTCCCCTATCTGTCCATTCTGTGAAACCTCTTTGGAGAAGACATCTTACTTGCTGGGAGAGCCTGCATTCTCGCCACTTGGTGGTCCTGGCACATGTTGCCTGGGGAGAGGTGTCAGGGCTGTGGTTGAGAAGGCAGCTCCAAATGTGGGCTGTCCCAGTATAGGCTCCAGATATGGGCTCCAGGTGTGGGCTGTCCGGTATAGGCTCCAGGTGTGGGCTGTCCGGTATAGGCTCCAGGTGTGGGCTCCAGGTGTGGGCTGCCCAGGTATAGGCTTCAGGTGTGGGCTCCAGGTGTGGGCTCTGGGTATAGGCTCCAGGTATAGGCTTCAGGTGTGGGTTCCAGGTGTGGGCGGTCTCAATGCAGGTTCCAGGTAAGGGCTGCAGGTCTGGCTGTGCAGGTGTGGGCTGCAGAAGGCTTCAGGTGTGGACTACCCAGGTATGGGCTGTCCAGGTGCGGGCTTCAGGTATGAGCCGTCTAGGTATGGGCTTCAGGTGGGGTTATCCAGGTGCAGGCTGTCTGGGTGGGGGCTGTCAGGTGTAGGCTTCAGGTATGGGCTGTGCAGGGACAGGCTATCCAGGTGTGGACTTTAGGGCTGTCCAGGTGCAGCCTGTCCAGGTGTGGGCTGTCCTGGCGTAGGCTTCGGGTACGGGCTGTCCAGGTATGGGCTTCGGGTGTGGGCTGTCCAGCTCCCTTCCTTCAGAGGCCCTTACCCTGCCTGCAGGGCCTGCCTGGCTGGAGTCCTCCCTTCTCTGTGGCCCTTAGATACCACCACATGAGAGCCGAGTGGCTCCCTGGTCGCCTCTTTGTGGTCTAGCCCAGAACTTCCCCATCAGAGGAGTGGGCTGTGGGCAGGCAGAGAGACAGACAAGCGACTGGGGAAGCCTGGAGGTTGTAGTGGCCTGATGTCCCTTACACCTGCAAGATGGTGGTGGACAGGACTGGGAACTGAGGCCTGCTTTCTTCTCTGCTTCTCTCCCCATTTACTTATTTGTGTATTTATTCAACAGATATTAAACACCTACTGTATGCTAGGCAGATGTCCTTTTGTGGGATAAGGGGAAGTGCAGGCAGGAAGAAAGAGCCAGGGCTAAATGTCCAGGAACATAGTACAGGACCCAGCCCATCAACTTCTGGGGACTTTGTCCTAAACAGTTCGGGAGGCAGTGGTAGGAGTGGACTCAGGAAGTCCAGCTCTGAACTCCAGCCATGCTGCTGTGTGACCTGGAGCCAGTGGCTTGGTCTCTCTGTGCCCCAGTGCCCTTCTGCGTAATAGATGTTGATCTGCTTTAGCTATGGAGTTCGTGTGAGCACCTATGAGGTCATCTGCATAGCTGCAGCCCAGTGGGAGCTTGGCGTACAGTAGGCGTTTGGCAGTTTGTTGCTTTTGCTGCCTGCCCTCTGACACAATTTCTCATGGCATAAAAGACAGAGTATATATGGATCTGGGCATGTGTCAGAAAACCCAACTGAGGCTCACAGAAGCCAGTTTCTGACTGAGAAACTGGGCAGTTCCTGGGCCTCAGGCACAGCAGGATTTTGGGGCACAGCAGTGGTACTGGGGCACCATCTCCATCTCCCACTCAGCCTGGCATCTCCCCAATGGCCCTGCTCTCTTGCCATCTGCCCTTGTGGCAGCAGGGTGGCGTCCATGGTTCCAGGTTTGCATGCCCTTGGTCTGCCTTTCCCAGCAGTTGCACCTGACATCCTGGTTCTCTCTCATGGGGCTCCTGTGGGTCCCATGCACTTCCCTGAACCATTCCCCTCAGGCCAGGGGAATGACATACACCACTGGCCAGTGCTGCATCCTAGGCCCATCCCTGAAGCCAGGAGCGGTGGACTCAGCCTCATCTGAAACCACTGAAGTCGGGGTGAGGAGGGAGAGGAAGGGGATGGATATACCAGGCTGATAAGTGCCACAGATGCTGAGCAGGCCCTTATGTGAAACCTGCTGGGCCGGTAGCTTCCCTGGGGGTCTCCGCACCTGTTGTCAGTGACCTTTCGCCTGGTCCCGCATGCCTCAGAATTAAAACCATGAATATGATAATAATAGCAAGTGTATACTTGGCCCTTCCTGGGTGCCAGGCAGTCTTCTGCTGCATCTGTTAACCCATTTGACCCAACAATCAAATGTAGTAGGTTTTGTTTCTGCCCCCGTTTTATAGATGAGAAAGCTAAGGTACAGAGCCAGGAAGCAGCAGCCTGCTACTTGTGATGTGAACCTGGCCCATCTGGCTCCACCGTGCTCACCCCTACTCACCAGCCCAAGGCTTTTGTTCCTAGCCAGGAAACTGGGGCCCCGAGAGGGGAGGGCCAGGCTGGAGGTCACCTGCAGTTGAGGGTCTACAAGTCTGTGAGCCTTGCTCCCTGGAGCCTGATCCCCACCTCCCTGTGTCCCACCCTGACTTGCCCCTTCCTCCTTTCCGACCTCAGGAATCAAAGGCTCCTGTAGATATGGGGATGAGCTTACTGCCCCTGCCAATGCAGAGGCTCTTGTTCCCTGACTACCACGCCACTCCCTTGCCCACCAGGTGTTTGTGGTGGCGCTGGTGGGCATTGCCCGGGCTGTGGTATCCATGACGGTGAGCACCTCGAACGCTGCAACTGTTGCTGATAAGGTGCGGCTGGTCCCTCTGAGGGAGGCTGGGGAGGCCTGGCCTGGGGTGGGCTGGGGATGCTGGCCCAGGCTGACGCTGTGCCCACTCTGCGTGCAGATCCTGTGGGAGATCACCCGCTTCTTCCTGCTGGCCATCGAGCTGAGTGTGATCATCCTGGGCCTGGCCTTTGGTGTGTGTACCGCTGGGCTCCTGGGCCCCGGCGACGCTCTCCCCTGCCCCTCCCTGGCTGTGGGCTGACTCTGGCGTGGTCACCTGGGCTGGCTCCTGCCTACTGACCAGCACATTTCTTCCAGGCCACCTGGAGAGCAAGTCCAGCATCAAGCGGGTGCTGGCCATCACCACAGTGCTGTCTCTGGCCTACTCTGTCACCCAGGTAAGAGGGAGGGTGTGGGCAGGAGACGCCAGGGGTCAGGGCACCAGGCACCCACTGCTTCTGGGCTTGGGTGAGGTTTCCAGTCTTTGTCACCTTCAGAGTTCTCAAAACTTTGCACCTGAGAAATCACATGGGATGCTTGTTACTGAGGCACGTTCTGGGGTCCCCTGGAGATTCGGATCCAGTAGGCCAGGGCGCCAGGGCGGGAGGCTCAGGACTTGCCATTTTAATAAAGAGTTCAGGTAGGGACAGTGCAGGTCCGCAGACCTCCCTGAGAAGCATGCATCTAGAGGCCCCTTTCTTAGACTGGGGGCAGGTACTGCACTTCGTCCATCTCTGCCCCCTGCCCCATGTGACTCAGCCCAAGACTGGGCCGGTTCCGGATGCTACAATCAGGTGGGCAGTACGTGGCCTGGGAGCAGGCTGGGGCAGGTGACTTGAGAGTCAGGCCAAGAGGCTGGACTTGGTGTGGTAGAGAGCTTAGGGGGCTTTGCATCAGGGAAAGCCCCTGGGAGGGAGGAGCCTTGAGATCCTCTCCCTTCATCCCTTCCTGCTTGCCCCTGCAGGGCACCCTGGAGATCCTGTACCCTGATGCCCATCTCTCAGCTGAGGACTTTAATATCTATGGCCATGGGGGCCGCCAGTTCTGGCTGGTCAGCTCCTGCTTCTTCTTCCTGGTGAGGTTCAGGCTGGGGCAACTGGGGTGACTGGGGCCTCAGGGCCAGGTAGGGGATTGGATGCCTGGGTTTCTGGCTGTGGGTCAGGGCTGGCGCCCCCAGCACTGTCTCAGCCCTGCCTGTCTCTGTAGGTCTACTCTCTGGTGGTTGTCCTTCCCAAGACCCCGCTGAAGGAGCGCATCTCCCTGCCTTGTGAGCAGCTGGCCGGCAGCTCTGGGACAGGCGGGGACAGGAGGGGGTCTACTGGGCCACTGTGGCTGGGAGCTGGAGAGCCCTGGGTGAGAGGGAGGCCTAGGGGGGTCCCGGGGGACACACCAGGCTTGAGGGTGGTAGGTGCTGGAGGCAGAGCCTGGCCTGGCTAGGGTGGGACCTCACGACCCACCTTGTCTGGCCCCCAGCTCGGAGGAGCTTCTACGTGTATGCGGGCATCCTGGCACTGCTCAACCTACTGCAGGGGCTGGGGAGTGTGCTGCTGTGCTTGGACATCATTGAGGGGCTCTGGTGCGTGGGGGCCGCAGGGTGTCTACCTTGTGGGGGCATGGGAAGTGGGCGGCAGGGTGTCCACCCACTGGGGGCATGGGGAGGTGTGGAGTCAGCATAGGGCTGGGAGGCACCGCACTGACTCGTCTTCTCTGCAGCTGTGTAGATGCCACAACCTTCCTGTACTTCAGCTTCTTTGCTCCGCTCATCTACGTGGCTTTCCTCCGGGGCTTCTTTGGGTGAGTCTGTGGCCGCCGGCGCCCCCGCGTGGCTGCCGGTGGAACTGCGCCTTCTTCCAGCATGGGTGTGAGGATTGAAACAGAGGTGGCTGTGTATGCATTCAACGCGCATGCGCACGCACATACTTGCACATGGGCCCACGCCTACAGATACACATGCACATGCACACAGATATACACACACTCAGGCACATGTGCATGGACACGTGCACATGCACGCACAGATGCACAAGCATGCACATGCACAAACATGCACATACGGATACACACGGGCACATGCACACAAACATACCCACATGCATGCATACACACATGAACACACATGCGCTCAACATATACATGTAGATATATGCACACATACACATATACATACATATATATGCACATTGTATGTACAGTACACACAGACATACTCTCACCATGAGAGATAGAGTGACTGTGCACGTTGTTCTACATTGCTGGTTTTTATTTAATAATATATTAACTCATTCATTCGCAAGCATTCGTTGAACACCTACTGTGTGCCAGACACTGCTAGAGCCAGAAGATGCGAGGCCCACAGTGGATGCAAATCCCTGTCCTCATGGAGCTTGTACCCTGCTGGGGGAAGACTTAAGTGGGGAGCAGGTTTGGGGTGGGAAGTCAGTTGGATTCTCTGGGGGTGAGTACACTGCTGTGCACATGTGCATCTGCAGAAGTGTCTGTGAGATGGGATGCTGAAGACGTGGGATTGGGGGTCCCACTCCAGGCCTCTAATATGGTCAGAATGTGGGTGCTTTGCCCCTCCTTTCTCACCTGCCAGGTCTTGTGGGGAGGGGCTCAGCCTCCCCCCGGGTGAAGCTGGCAGAGGGTCAGACTGGCCCACGGCCACAGCTCGGATCTGTGCACACAATTTCTCTCCTGAGCCTCAGGCTCCTTTTTGTAAATTGGGTGTAGTGTGTCCCCCTTGGAGAGTTGCCCTGAGGACCGAGGGACCAGGTCAGAGTGGAGCGGGCGATAACATGAGCAGCAGGGGTCAGAGGAGTGAGGCAGAGGCCACAGCCAATGTTTCCTGAGCGCTTGGGCAGGCGCTGTTGAAGGCTCATGATTTATGTCTGTTCTTCCTCCACATGGTGTCCACGCACCCATTTCACCATGAGGAAGCAGGCATAGAGGCCCCCTGCCTGAGCTCACACAGTCGGGGGAGGAGGGCTGGGTTCCAAAACAAGTCTAGATGGGCACCAGGGTCCGGCCGACAGGCCTACTCGGGGTGGGTGTCAGGCAACTGTTGGCCGATTCCTTCCTTATCTGGTGGCCCCATTGGCCTGGAGGGAAGACTGTTTCTGAGTCACTCAGTGAGGCTCCTGTGCCCCTCTCTCCCTCCTGTCAGCTCAGAGCCCAAGATCCTCTTCTCCTACAAATGCCAAGTGGACGAGACAGAGGAGCCGGATGTACACCTACCCCAGCCCTACGCTGTGGCCCGGCGGGAGGGCCTGGAGGCTCCAGGGGCTGCTGGGGCCTCAGCTGCCAGCTACTCAAGCACGCAGTTTGACTCTGCTGGCGGGGTGGCCTACCTGGATGACATCGCTTCCATGCCCTGCCACACTGGCAGCATCAACAGCACGGACAGTGAGCGCTGGAAGGCCATCAATGCCTGAGAGCAGCTGCCAGGGCCTGCGGAGGACAGGCCAGAATGGAGGCCAGCGGGCCCAGAGTCCCTGGGGGAAGTAGACCAGGTCAAGGGACCTTCTGTGGGCGGTAGCCCTGTGTGGCCCTGTTCCCACCATGAGTCTGGAGGCCCCACCTCCCTGGGGCTCCCAATCCCCTTTGCCATCTCTGCTCTCACTGGGGACCCTCCTCCCTTCCCACCTGGTCTCATACTGCTCAGCGACATGGCCTGGGCTTTCCTTCCAGGGCCATGCTTGGCAAGGTTGGCTGAGGGCACCCCTCCTTCTCTGCATCCTTGGCACGAGGGCAGGGCTGGCTCTCCCAATGCCTCCATCCCATCCCCATGGTGCTTTGGCCTCCTCAAAGTCCACTGTGGTGGATGGACTGAAGTGTGTATATTTTCTTGATCTATTTTTTAATAAAAAAGAAAAGGAGCAGAAGGTGCTAATGTGAAGGTTTTGCAGGAATACCGGGGCTGGTTCCTTTCAGGAGCCTGAGGGCTGGATGAGGGGCTGGGAGGCTCAGGGGGCCTCTGTTTGCTCAACTAAGGAACAATCCCCAATGCCCAAGCCCTGGACTGCCTGCTGGAGAGGTGGAGAGAAACAGGATCCCAGCTGCCCCTGCCCCTGGGCCCATCTGAGTAGTGGGGACAGACATTGGAGAGAGAGGAGAACTATGTTTTGTGAGCCAGCCCCTCTCCCTTCTGTGTCAGAGACACACACTGTTGTCTTAAGCAGCCAGTTCCCTCTGCTCAGCTCCAGTAAAACTCAGAATGGACTTACTGTTGCCATCTGTAAAATCTGGAGAAGACCCATCCTGCAGGGCCTTTTGTAAGGATTGGAAAACACTAAGCATGAGTGGCTGGCGTACAATAATGAACGATAAGGATAGCTCTTATTTTTAGCCTCAAGAATAGTGCTTGGCGCATAGTAAGCCCTCAGCAGACAGGATGCGGGGAATGATGTTTGTCATAAGGATGGGTGTGGTTGGCTGAAAATGGGAGTAAATCAGAACAAAGCACTGGGATCATAAGGCGTGAGTACGGGAGAGGGGCCCGTGTGTCCCTGCCACTGCCCTTGTACCTGAGTTCGGCTTTGAGCTTTTTGGCAGCCAGAGCGAAAGGGAGTTGCTGCCAGTTATGTAATCCCCAGTGTTGGAGAGGAGGGGCCCACCCAGGACATAGCCAACTGCATGCTTCAGAGCCTGAGGAGGTCGCAGTCCCGGCCATGGGGACCCTGAGGGTCAGGCTGTTGCCCGCCTCCACGATTGGCCTTTATTTAGGGGGGAACGGGGTGCCGAGGGCACCAGCTCCAACACAGCTCATGTCTATGGTGCCAGTGTATCAGGCTCCCTGGGATCCAGGGCCCGGAGGGTTGCTAGTGGGCAGGGCTGACAGTACGGCCAGTGAGCTGGACTCCTGGGCTGCAGTGGGGACTGCAGGGTGCCCCTGAGTGGCATACTTTGTTGAGGCCTCTCAGCTCACGTAAAAGCCTGGTAATCAGGGAAGGCAAGCTCACAGCATTCTGAGTGAGCAGGGTAAGGGTTGGGGGCCAGCAGGGATTTGACCATCAAATCCACATACAGTCCAAGACGGCAGTGTCAGCAGAGGTTTGCTGGGTGCAGTGAATGAGCAGAGAGGCATCCACAGAAGAAAAGAGACCATTTTTGTAATTTTTGTTGTTGTTGTTGAGACGGAGTCTTGCTCTGTCACCCAGGCTGGTGTGCAATGGCGCCATCTTGGCTCACTGCAAGCTCCTCCTCCTGGGTTCATGCCATTCTCCTGCCTCAGCCTCCCGAGTAGCTGGGACTACAGGCACCTGCCACCATGCCCAGCTAATTTTTTGTATTTTTTAGTAGAGACGGGGTTTCACAATGTTAGCCAGGATGGTCTTGATCTCCTGACCTCGTGATCCACCCGCCTTGGCCTCCCGAAGTGCTGGGATTATAGGTGTGAGCCACCGTGCCTGGCCATTTTTGTCATTTTTGTTTTTAAAAAATAGGTCATATATGTACATGGCAAGAAAAAAAAGGTTCATGCAGTACAGGAGGGTATTTGGTGAACGATAAATCTCCCTGTGTGGCACTGAATTCCTTCGTCACCCTCCTGAAGCACCCAGGGTCTCCATAACCTTCCAGAGCCATCCTGTGTTCACACCAATGGATGTGTATATCATTCCTCTTTCTGTAAATGCTAATATTCTGTAGCTCCAGTGGATCTTGGAGATCATTCCATGTCAAGTGCAGGACTGCTTAACCCCTGCAGCTGCATACATGTGGATATGTGGCAATTTATAAACCACTTCCCTCGGGGTGGACTTTTGTTTCTGAAAGATTTTCCAACAACAAACAGGGCAACATCAACAATCCTTGCAAATTTGCTTTTGGTAACTCATGCAAGTGAATTGCTGGAGCACACAGTCTTAATTAGTTTTAATTACTCCTATGAGTCTTCTGCAGAGATTAATAGTTGTCCTCTGATACATACTGTTTTTCTCCATTGAAAGAGAATCCCCGATTTTTAGCTGGATACACAGCTATCCAGAATAAAGACTGCATTTTCTAACCTTCCTTGCAGGTGGGTTCTGGCCAATGGATGTAAGGATGTATGCAACTTCCCTAGGGATAGGAGGTGGCCTTTCTTTCGGACTGAGTGGGATGTGCTTATAATGGCTGGAGTGACAGCAGCCATCTTGAACCATAGGGTAATCTGGGGAATGGAAGTTTCTCACTGAAGTGCAACAGGATAGAGCCCATGTCACGGACACTGTAGCACATCTGTAACGACCCCAGACATCCTACCTTCAGATGACTTTTGGAACATGCGAGAGAGATGAGTGGTTATCTTGTTCAAACCACTTTTGATGTTTCTCTTACAGGTGAACCTAATCTGAACTAACACACCCATTCCAAGAAGTTGTGCCAGCCGTCATTCCCACCGGCACATCCTCACTGACGTGTGTTGGTCACATTTTCAGTCTTTCTGAAGAGCCCTGCTCGGACCACATCTCCTTTGTGGTGTCTGGGTGGGAACAGGCATTAGGCTGAGGAGTGGCAGGATGCCGGGTTTCTGGAGTTTTAACATGGTGACAGAGTTCATTGTGTGTGGCCAAAGTCTAGTCTTACCTTCCCACTGCTGCTGCACATGAGCTGTGGACCTTGGGCAGGTCACAGCTTCTCCTTGATCCTCAGTTTCTTCACTGGTGGTACAGGGTAGCAGGTGACTGGTTGCCACCAATATCCATTTTTCCTCCCTCAGTAACTGCACCCTGATGTTTGTGGGTCAGTGAAGCACCCACCTTAGAGGTGTCACCATTGAGAATTTAGGGAAGGAGACCTTGGACACAGGGTCCTCAGTTGCTGCCAAGGTCAATGCCAGCCCAAGCATGGCCCTGAAGCAGCAGAACTCTGAGACCTGGAGGTCCACCCACCCAGAGCACTGGAGCACCGTGATATGACGGGTGAATGCGTGGCCAGTGATGTATGGGTTTGCCAGGGCTGCC
The DNA here is from genome assembly GCF_009764315.1 of Trachypithecus francoisi. Classification (NCBI taxonomy): domain Eukaryota; kingdom Metazoa; phylum Chordata; class Mammalia; order Primates; family Cercopithecidae; genus Trachypithecus; species Trachypithecus francoisi. Next base: position 61,619,490 of record NW_022681453.1, read on the forward strand.
ATAACAAAGTACTACAAATGGGGGCCCTCAACAACAGGGGTTTATTTCCTTACAGTTCTGGAGGCTGGAATTCCAAGATCAAGGGGTCCACTGTTGGTTTCCTTTGAGGCCCCTCTCCTGGTTTGCAGTCAGCCACCCCCTTGCTGCCTTTTCGAGGGGTCTTCCCTTTGTGTGTGGGGTCCCTGCTGTCTCTCTGGGTCTGAATTTCCTCTCTTTATATGGACACCAGTCAGATTAGATTAGGACCCCCAATGGCCTCTTTTCACCTTAGTCACCTCTGTAAAGGCCAAATCTCCAAATGCAGTCCCCTGCAGAGGTGCTGGGGGCTGGGGCTTCAGTGCATGATGTTGGGGGATGCACTTCAGCCATAACAAGTGGCGTTAGAGCCTCTCTCCCTCTGACCTTCTGACGCCATGCAAGGTCCTGAGACCTTACCAGATCCATGGAACAGGCAGAAAAGCCCTAAGCATGACTGAGGTTAAGTCTTCCTCCCTCTCAGCAGAATGGGGCCATGGTGGAAACTCAGCAACATCCTAGAAAATCCCTGGTGTGCTATGGTGGGATTCCCGGCCCTATGTGGGGCTGGGTCTTCTCAAGGACAGCCCCAGGTTCTGCCGTTTCCTTTGGGACAGTTGGAGGAGCACGGCCCTGCCCTGCCCCGTTAGAGGAGGGGTGAGGCCATGGGACTAACGCTGGCTACTGGGATGTGAGTAGAGGTGGCATGCGTCAGTCACTTCCAGGCGGGAGAATTTAATGGCCAGTACATTGCTCTAGCCAGCCACGGCGATGGCAGAAGCATGTGGTAAAGACAGAGCCTCTGCCAGCCTGGGTCCCTGAGGGCACTCAGTGAGAAGAATCCCCCTGCTGAGCTGCACTGAACATGTGACCAGAACAAGAAGTGAACCCTGCCCTTTAAGCCTCCAAGATTGGGGGCTGTTTGTTACTGCAGCACATCCTGGCATGTCTCAACGTCTCCAAAGGTTAGCTGAGATGGACACCTGCTACAGTAGCTGCGATTAATTTGATTTCCAAGTAGAGCAAGGCCTGGGGTAGGGACAAGTAACAGCTCCTGGGCTCAAAAGGTCACCCCTCAGCCCCTGTGTCACATGGGCTCATTTTCCGACTCCATGGATTGTTCTGTTTCTCCTCCCCTTCATAGCTTCCTTAGGGATGCCTGTGCCAGGGCCATAACCCGAATGCCCTGGTCTTTCCCCCTCCCTTCAGCTTCCAGTGGCCTCATTGCCGTGCTTTGGGGTGACTGTGGAGGGGTGAAGGCATCTGGAGAGGAGCTAGTGTGCTGTGATGGCACAAGCCATTTACTAAGTGTGCTGGGCACCCAGCGCCGAGCTGCCTTCTGGAGTGACAGCCTAGGAAGCACTGTCCCCTTCCCTGACCAACTATTCCTGCTGTGCCACATGCAGAGCAAGGGCCCGGGCGTGGGAGAGAGGCCTGTGCCCAAGCCCTGGAGGAGTGAGCCTGCTCCTCTCCCAGTGACGATGGGATAGGTACCTCTTGGAGCTACCAGCCGGCCTCTTGGGCTGTCCCAGAGATGCTCAGGCGGCCTGCACCTGGTGCCTGGATGTCAAACACTGTGGCACTGAACCCATTGGCAGATGGGCTCCCTGGAGACCTGAGTCCACCCTCTGCCCCAGGCAGGTGATCAAGATGCGGCAGAGCCAGCCCAGAGAAGCAGTTGCTAAGCCACGAGCATGCCTCTCCTCGATCTCAGAAATGCCTTTTTGGATCTGCAGGGGGTCAGAGGCACCTGCTTAGCACTGAGCCCAGTGAATAGACCTATTGTGAGTGGCCTAAAGTAAGTGGCCACTTGCTTCTCCCTATGGCTTTGTAGCAGAGCTGGGCTGGAGACGACCCATACTCCCCAGGGCTGCAAAAACTGAGTGAGGCCAAAAGGATGTGAGTGCCAAGCTTCCCGTGTCCCTGGGGATGCGTGCACAGGTTCTGCCTTGGGACCCAGGCTCAGTCCTGGGCACAGCAAATGTGAGGTCTTCTGGATTTACCACGTTGCAGCCTCTCAGTGGACAGTCTCATCTTCAAAGCTGGCAATCCTGTTTCACACCCATGGGTCACCCACAAGAGGTCATTCTGCTAAAGTCCTGGTAATTGTCCTGCAAGACAGGTTTACCTGATCCCATTTTACAGATGAGGACACCGAGGCTCAGAGAGGTGCAGTTATTTGCCCAAGATCCCAGACCTCATGGGAAGCAGAGTTGGGTGTTAAGCCCAGGTCTGTCTGAATCTGCAGCCTGACTTTACCCGGGTCGCAATACCCCTCTCAGGAGGACCCAGGTCAGTGGAGGGGGACGGAGAGCAATTTCACCAAACTGTCCCCCTTAACAACATCAGATGTGAAAGGTGTGAATGGGAGGAGCTGGCTTTCACATGTCACATCGGAGAGGAAGGCAGGGTCATCTGGCACCGCACATGTTTTTGGTCGATTATTTAGGCAGGATATGAAAGTAGTTCTAAACACTGTGTTCCGGCATCATTCTAAACACTCGCCATGGGTTATACAGCCCTACTTTACAGACGGGGAAACCTGAAGGAGTGAGGTCACATGGCCAAATACATGGTAGGGTGGGTTTTGACTCCAGGCAATCTGACTGAGTCCAGGCCTCTCACCACTGCCTCGCACTGTCACATCTGATAGAAACACCCTCAGCACTGGAATGGCCCTGAGTCTTGTCTCTTGGGCCATTGCACCAAAATGAGGAGCCTGCAGCCCCTCCAAAGCCAGTTTGGAGGATGCAGAGAAATGCCCAAAGGATTGCTGGGATGGGACTGAGAGCGCCTGGGGCGGTTATAGCAGAGCGGGGTCTGGAGTGCACACCTCTGGAGCATAGAACCAACTCGTTTCCACTCCTAGCTCTGCACTTCCTCAAGTGAGCTGGCAGGCTTCCTGTGCTCTGTGCCTCAGTTTCCCTACCTATAATGTGGGGCTGATTGTGCCTCCTTGGCTTCTATGAAGCCCCCACCCCATCCCGTGCAGGGCCTGGCCCAGTGCAGCATCTTCATCTGGGGAACTGTTCACGCTCTGTTTCTCAGCAGGACCTTCTCTGGGGAGTGCGGGGGCTGCTTGGGGGGAGTGGCCCGTGTAATTGGCTCTGGGATCAGGAGCATGCCCAACGTTTAATTTCTCATATTGTTTGGGGTCAATGACTCAGCTGAATGCATTCCTCAAATCAAGATCCAATAACCTGCTGTGAAGAGTGTTTAAAGCCGGCTCCAGGAGGCGCCGGGATGCAAGATCAGTTCTGCTTGGCTGGGGCCGAATGGTATTCTGGGGAAGACAGGGCCTAATTCGAGGTGGAAAATGTGAGAGCCGCTCCAAGGAGCTGGCCCTCCCCACAGACTGGGGGTTGCCCGGGCTGGAGCTGGGCCCTGGGCTTGCCGGGCACACCCCCTCACACGATTGACCTCCCCGCTGTGGGCACCTGGGGGCCTCTGGGACTTGCTCTGTAACCCTTGACTACAGACTGGAGTGGGTGACAAGCACCCTCCTCTAGTCACCGATGCAGCCCTTGTGACGGTGGCCTTCCAGAGGGTTCCTGCTCTTCCCCATTCCAAATGCTGACCCTCATCATCCTCATAAATGGAGATGTCCTGTGGGTTTGCACAATGTTTAAAAAATTAGTTGTCAGATTTTAAATATTACAAGATTTCATATATATGTCCAAGTATTTGGCTTCTCAAAAAAAGTCGGAAGATGTGACAGTCTCAGATTGGGACATTTTGCCCCCAGTTCTGACCGGTCCTTTTGGCATAGACCATCGTGTCTCCTGCCTGGCTCCTGCACATATCAGAGTTTCAGACATCCCTGCAATCCTGGGCCCTGTCATCAGGAGGACTCTCCCAGGCTACATCTTGTCCTTCCCACTCATGGCATTCTGCACATGTTTACTGAGCACCTACCTAGTATGCCTGTGCCACACTCTATGGTAATCTAGATGTAGAAGGCAGACAAGAAAACAAATTACAACCTCGTGTTGCCATGGGGTCCAGTCTTTTTTGCCTCCCCAGTCTTCTTTAAAAAAAATTTTTTTTAAAAAATAAAATAGAGATGGAGTCTTGCTATGTTGCCCAGGCTGGTCTTGAACTCCTGAGCTCAAATGGTCCTCCCAACTCAGCTTCCCAAAGTGTTAGGATCACAGGCACGAGCCGTCATACTCAGCCTGCCTCCCCAGACTTCTAAGAGGCCCCCAACTTCCCTTCTGGGGACTGGCCCTTGCCTGGGCTCCTTGGTGGGAACATGCTCGGGCCTAGCCAATGAGGAACATGCCAGTGAGGAACAGGCTGAGCCAATCGGAATCACTGAGCTGCTTCTGGAATTCTTTTTTTTTTTTTTTTTTTTTGAGACGGAGTCTCGCTCTGTCACCCAGGCGGGAGTGCTGTGGCCGGATCTCAGCTCACTGCAAGCTCCACCTCCCGAGTTCACGCCATTCTCCTGCCTCAGCCTACCGGGTAGCTGGGACTACAGGCGCCCGCCACCTCGCCAGGCTAGTTTTTTGTACTGGAATTCTTGAGAACAAAAAGTGTCTTTCTGCAGGGTTTGCAGAGCTGGTGGAATGTGGGTCTGGAGCTGCTCTAGCTCCCTTGTGAGAGCCTCTGAGGATGAGGCCATCAGGGCCAGCAGAGCCTCGGAGAGAGAAGGGCAGGGCTCAGGAGCAAGCCCTCCGCCTAGCACTTGGACCCATCCAAGCCTGAGTGGGGCATGGCAGGGGTTTCCAGGCATTGCAGCCAACCCAGCTCCTTTTTGGCTCAGGCCAGTTTAAGCTGTGCTCTTGTCACTTGTAATTAGAGGAGCCCTGTCTTATGTGGGCTAGGGGAGAGCCAGGCAGAGGGATGCCCAGGGGCTACAGGCATGGGGAGGAGACCCAGCTCCAGGCTGGAGACAGGGGCCTTCCAACCGGTGAGATTGAAGGGTGAGCAGGTGTCAGGCAAATGAAGGAAGGAGCGGAAAGGGAGGGCATTCTGGTCCGGGAAAGTCATGAGCACAAGACTGGTAGATCAGTGTGGATTGAAATAAGACAGGACTCTCAGAACCTTGGTTCAAATAAGGAATGAAATAGCGTCTTAGCTTTTACTAATTTTTTCCTTCATGCAGATGGCAATGATCCTCTTATAGTTTGACCAAAAAATTTCAGAAAGTGACAGATGTAAAATTAAATATTCTTAGCAGAGCAAGAAATTATCATACAAGACACCTCCTCATGGGTCTCGCAGCCTGGAAAGCATCGCAGGTCGTGCTGGCAAAGCCAAGTCCAGGCACCTTCAAGACTTCTTTGTCCAAATATCCCTTCTGAAGACACTTTTATACAAACAGAAAATAGAATGGGATTTTACATTTTCTTATCAGTCTCCACACTGGGAGTGGGGGGCGAGAGAGAGAGAGTGAGACAGAGACATACATATATATATATGTATGTATATAACATTTTCAATTCCCTATGTTATCAGAGGCAGCCTTATGATTCCAAAGAGTGCCTGTGTTTTTGCAGCTTTAGGGAAGGGGGAACATCTCTTTCTTCTTATCTTGCTGAGATTTCTTTCACTGGCAGTAAGAAAGGCTTAGAGTTCTCTAGGCTAACTGTCAAAATTTCATTATTTGGCACCGAAAGGAAAAAAAGCAGGCTCAACAAGCTTATAACTCAGACTACAGAAAGGCGAAGAGCAGGCTAGGGTGAGTCAGTAGGAGAATTGGGGCACACGTCATTTGCACCGTCGGTGAGCGGCATGCCCCCTGAATGCCTGGGGAGGTGCGATTGTTCAGTTCAGCCAGTGAGTGGGGTCTGAGGGTGTGCTGCTGTGGACACACACAGCCGGACCAAAGAACCTTAAAGAGGGGATGGAGCTTGAGGTGAGGAGGGGGCAGGCCAGCCAGTCCATGCCCTAGGCTCCTTCTGACTTTATGCTCTGCTGGCCTCAGCCCTGGCTCCTATCCCAAAGGTGGCCTCATAGTCCTGGGATGGCAGCTGTGGCTCCCGCTGTCCTGTTCTGTCTAGGTCTCTGGGCTATGGGCCAGCAGCCCTTCCATGTGAAGAGCTGGCACATCAACTGTACTTAATAACTCTCACTTTCCCCTTGTTGGCCAAAAATTGCTGATTGAGTCACCCCTGTTTGCAAGGGAGGTTAGAAAAGGCAGGGTTTCCTTTTCTGAGGTGGTTGGGCACATGCTGTCTCCCATAAATCAGTAACAGAGAAAGAAAACAGATATTAGATAGGCAATTGGCAGTCTCTGCTACATGTACTAAGAAATACAAAGTATCAGTTAATGAACTGGTGCTGGTGCTGATGATGGTGGTGCTGGTGGTGATGGTGGTGCTGATGATGGTGCTGCTAGTGGTGGTGCTGGTGGTTTTGGTGGTGGTGGTACTGGTAGCGATGGTGGTGGTGGTGATGGTGGTGGTGGTATTAGTAGTGATGGTGGTGGTGATGGTGGTGCCAGTGGTGTTGATGGTGGTGGTGGTGATGGTGGTGGTGGTGCTGGTAGTGATGGTGGTGGTGATGGTGGTGGTGGTGCTGGTAGTGATGGTGGTGGTGATGGTGGTGGTGGTGCTGGTAGTGATGGTGGTGGTGGTGGTGGTGGTGCTGGTAGTGATGGTGGTGGTGGTGGTGCTGGTAGTGATGGTGGTGGTGGTGGTGCTGGTAGTGATGGTGGTGGTGGTGGTGCTGGTAGTGATGGTGGTGGTGGTGGTGCTGGTAGCGATGGTGGTGGTGGTGATGGTGGTGGTGGTGCTGGTAGTGATGGTGGTGGTGATGGTGGTGGTGGTGCTGGTAGTGATGGTGGTGGTGATGGTGGTGGTGGTGCTGGTAGTGATGGTGGTGGTGATGGTGGTGGTGGTGCTGGTAGTGATGGTGGTGGTGATGGTGGTGGTGGTGCTGGTAGTGATGGTGGTGGTGATGGTGGTGGTGGTGCTGGTAGTGATGGTGGTGGTGATGGTGGTGGTGGTGATGATGCTGGTGCTGGTGGTGTTGGTGGTGATGATGCTGGTGCTGGTGGTGTTGGTGGTGGTGTTGGTGGTGATGATGCTGGTGCTGGTGGTGCTGGTGGTGGTGGTGGTGATGATGATGCTGGTGCTGGTGGTGCCGGTGGTAATGGCCTGTTATAGTTTCCCATAGTCATTCAGATAGGTCTTTCAAATGTTACCTTATAAGTTAAGACATCATGGATACAATTCATCCCCCCACCATGTGTAATCCTTCCTTCTTATTTCCCTTCTTTGACCCCCACAGTAGGCAGCTACTCTCCCACTCTCTCAAATTTTGTGTTTATCCATGCAGCATGTATCTGTGACAGTATGTGGCATTGTCTTGTGTGCATTTAAATTAATCAAGTAAGTTCATACTGATTTCTTCCATAACTTGATGTTTCATTTCATTTTGTTTTGGCGACTCATCTATGTTAATATTTTCAGCTACTGTATAGTATTCCATTATACAAATATAGCATCATTTATTTGTCAGTTATCCTACAATTCAGCTTGTTTGCAAGCTGTGACAGCAAATGACATCCCCATGCATGATTTGATGTCTGACTTTCTGAAGCCCTCCCTAGGGTGTGTCTTGAGGAATAAACTTTCTGGGGTCATACGCATACACATCTTCAACTTCACTCAATGCTGCTAAAGTTTTCTTTCAAGTGGTCATAGCAATCCCTGGAGCTTTTGAAACGAGGATGTGACATAGACCAGGGGTTCTCAAACTTGGGTCCTGGCCCCTGTAGATTTCTGAAACCCTTTGAGGGGGTTTGTGAGGTGAAAATGATTTTCACAATAAGCTATGATCTGCCTTTCTCACTCATTCTGTCACAGTGCATGGTGGAATTTTCCAGGCATGTCATGTGATGACATCACAGCTTTGACAGCCAGTGAGATGCATGCCCATGGCTTCTTGTGCTTTTGAAGCTCTCCATTCTAATGAGTATGGTAAACGTTGATCGATAAAGCTCTTCCTAACAAAAGCTGTTCAAGGGCCTCAATTTTTAAGACTATAAAGGGGTCCTGAGACCTATAAGTTTTAGGGTTGCCAACGGACAGACCCACCATTTAGACCCACAGAGCCGGGGAGCACGAGGGGCAGTCCACAGGCGAGTTGCTTCAGGACTGCTGTTCCTCTTTGTCGGGTCTACTTCTTGGGGTGCTGAGACAAAGTGATTTCAAACGCAGCTGGTGGAAACAGGCCCTCGTTGTGTCGACTGCCCTTGCTGCATGGATCCTCAGGGAGTAACTCGAGCTCTGGGAACCACCTTGCTGGGATACACTCCTCACATTCTGGGCCCATCTCAGAGCCATTGCAACTGGCCCCATTTGGCCCCTGGGGGTTGCTAACAGTGTGTCATTGATCCAACCTCTCTGATTCCATCCCAATTTGGGAAACTGTGATTTTCAGGCCAGAGGGACACTTCCAGATCTGAACAGGCCGGCTGGGAAGGTCAGCACTGTGCAGAAGGAGGCAGCTGTGTGAGGGAGAGAAGTCAGATGCTTGGGTTGCAAGTCAGACTCTACTTCTAAGAGTGACCTTGGGTGGGTCATTTTACCCTCTGGGTCTCAGTTTCCTCTTCTGTAAAATAGGGACAATAATATCTCTTCCTGGCCGGGCGCGGTGGCTCAAGCCTGTAATCCCAGCACTTTGGGAGGCCGAGGCGGGCGGATCACGAGGTCAGGAGATCGAGACCATCCTGGCTAACACGGTGAAACCCCGTCTCTACTAAAAAATACAAAAAACTAGCCGGGCGAGGTGGTGGGCGCCTGTAGTCCCAGCTACTCGGGAGGTTGAGGCAGGAGAATGGCGGGAACCCAGGAGGCGGAGCTTGCAGTGAGCTGAGATCCAGCCACTGCACTCCAGCCCGGGCGACAGAGCGAGACTCTGTCTCAAAAAAAAAAAAAATAATAATAATAATATCTCTTCCTGTTGGGGATTAGCTGACCTATAAAATAGCCATCGCTCAGAAGGATCTTGAGAACTGTGGGTTCTCCCAAGAGATTGATAACTTGGCTTATTTCTCAAACATCTATGTATGTCCTGGTGCTAGAATCACATTCACAGGCCTCAGCTGCTAGGAATGATTCTGCTCACTGCCAGCTGAGAGGGCAGGGACCCAGGTGAAGTCCTCTTCCAGAATAAGTCAGCAATCTGTCCAGGATGGAGAAGACTTGCAGGATGGGGAAGACTTGGTGATAGAGCATATTATGTGAAGAAAGAGGGTCCAAAGTGGTCACAGGCTGGCTTGTTCTATGGAAAGGCCCAAGCTGGCAGTGAGTCCATGGAACAGGCACCAGCAGGTGGGGAATATGGGGCTGCTCCACCCGGCTGTGAGACAGTGGGGAGTGTGATGGCTGTGTTAGGTCTGGTCTGCCACTCCAGGGCCTGCTGCAACCAGCCTGGGGAGCAGCTGGATTCCTAAGACTGTAATAGACAGTGGTGGCTCCACAGAGCAGGCACATCTAAGGTGAAAATCAGCATTGCATTGGGAACGGTGAGGTGACATCACAGGACCTGAATTCTCACTCCTTCTGCAGATTCTCCTTCTTTACCTCCTTCTCTGGTCAGCATCACCTTCTCAGAGCAACACAGCTGAACAACCACACTAGAAAGCAGCCCCTTTTGTTGTTCATTTATCCACACAGAGGAAACAGCAGTGAAGAAACCAGACAAAAATCCCTGCCCTAAAGGGGCTGATATTCTAGTGTGGGAGGTAGATAATCCAGGAGACACACATAGAATGTACAGAGGTTTAGACAGCAGTGAGTGCTAGGAAGAAAAACAAGCAGAGAAGGGGAAGGGGAATTGCTGGAGTGGGGAGAAGCAGAAAGTGTAAATAAACTGTGCAGGAAATACTTAGGAAAAAGTGACTTTGGAGTTAAGATATGAGGAAAGTGAGGGGGCTCCATTGTGGGTATCTGGGGATAGAAGTGGGCAGCCGAGAGTATAGTAAGTACAGAGGGAACGTATATCACCCCAGAACAGCAAGTGCAGGGGAACAGTAAGTGCAGGGGAATAGTAAGTGTAAGGGAAACAGGAAGTAAAGTGGGAACAGGAAGGGCAAGGTGAACAAGGAGAGCAGGGAGAAGAGTAAGTGCAGGCAAATAGGAAGAGCAGGGAAACAGCAGTGTGGGGGCAGGAGAACAGTAAGTAGGGGGGAAGAGTAAGTTCAGGGGTAACAGTAATCGTAAGGGGATTAAGAGGTTCGGGGGCAGGACGTGTAGGGGAACAGGAAGTGCAGGATTAATAGTAAGTGCAGGAAACAGTATGTGCAGGGGAATGGTAACTGAGGGCAAATAGCAAGTGCAGGGGGGCACAGTAAGTACAGGGGAAGAGTAAGTGCAGGGGGAGCAGTAAGTGAGGGGACAGTAATCAAAAGGTGAATAGCAAGTGTGGGAAAACAGTAAGTGCAGGGGTAACAGGAAGTGTAGGGGCAACAGGAAGTGCAGAGGAAATAGTGCCAGGGAATAGGAAGTGCAGGGGAACAGAGGTGTGTAAGCACAGGATGTTTGGGGACACAGGAAGTGCAGGGAACAGTAAGTGATGGTGGAACACTAAGTGCTAGGGTACTGTAAGTTCAGAGGAAACAGTAAGTGCACAGGAATGATAAGTACAGAGTCTTGCTGTTGTTTTACCCATGAGACTCCTGTTCACAAATTAACTGTGTTAACTTGTTTGTTAACACAGTTTCTTGTTGATCTCCCTTGTTGTGTAAGTTCCATGAAGGCACGGATTTTCGTATACTTTGTTTACTGTTGTCTCCCCAGTGCCTAGGATAGTGACTGATCGTATTGAGTGCTCAATAGCAATTTTGTTGAAGGAATGGATGAATGAATGAACTAGTGGGTGCCGTAGGGTGGGGAATGCTGAAGAATGGGAGGCTATATCTGATGTTTGACAGTGAAATCAAGCAGCACAGTCTTGATGGCTGGGAGTGTGTGGCTGGGGCTCAGGGCTGAGGCCACTGAGATGGTTCCCAGGGACGACAGACTCTGAGCCAGGACCAGGAATGCCAACTCGGGGCAGCTTGAGATAGGCCACACTGATGGCTAGAAGGGGCAATGCTCTGACCAGGGCTGGCTGGTCAGAGCATTCCATCCTGAATGTGCCTGGCCTGATCAGATGCTCCAGCTGGCAATGCCTAAGGGTATAGTTTATCCTCAGGAAGTGCTAGAGCTCTGGGGCAGGTGGGCATAGGTAAGGGGCCTGGAGTAGGAAAGGGGAGTGTTCCCTTCCTGACCTCCCATGTCAAGTAGCATATAAAGGGCTTCTGGGGACCATTCCCCTCCAGTCCGCAGCAGAATCTGCTCAAAGGGGTGCGATGGCTGTGTTGTAGTCCTTGTGGTTTGGATGGCATTTTGTCCAAATCACCAGCACACCTTTTTGGGGTAACATTAAAGATATTTTTTATTTTAAAATAATTTCAGGTGTACAGAAAAGATACAAAAATATTACAAAGAACTTTTTGTTTTTTGAGACAGAGTCTTGCCCTGTTGCCCAGGCTGGAGTGCAGTGGCATGATCTCAGCTCACTGCAACTTCTACCTCCCAGGTTCAAGCAATTCTCCTGTCTCAGCCTCCCAAGTAGTAGCTGGGATTACAGGCACCTGCTACCATGCCTGGCTAATTTTTGTATTTTTTAGTGGAGATGGGGTTTCACCATATTGGTCAGGCTGGTCTTGAACTCCTGACCTCAGGTGATTCACCCACCCCGGCCTCCCAAAGTGCTGGGATTACAGGCATGAGCCACCACTCCTGGCCTCCTCCAGCATTTTTTAAAAAGTAGAGTGCCCCTCAATTTGGGTTTGTCTGCTGCTTCCTAATGATGAGATCAGGTTTTGTGTTTTCAGAGGGATGGCACAGAAGGGATGCTGCGTTCTCTTCACTGCACCCTATTGGGGCCCACGGTGGCGGTTTGCCTTGTCACTTGATTATGGAAGGAGCCTTCTTCCCTGTAAATGTGGGAAATGTGCGCTTCCCCTTTGTGAGTAACATGCCTCTGCGGAGAGGCAGTGCTTTGAGCCCAGGTGCACTCTATCTTCTCCCTCCACCTTCTATTTGCCAGGGTTTTTTTTGTTTTGTTTTGTTTTGTTTTAATTGAGATGGAGTCCCGCTGTGTCATCCAGGCTAGAGTACAGTGATGTGATCTCGGCTCATCACTGCAACCTCCACCTCGTGGGTTCAAGCAATTCTCTTGTTTCAGCCTCCTGAATAGCTGGAATTATAGGCATGTGCCACCAGGCCTGGCTAATTTTTCTATTATAGTAGAGATGGGGTTTCACCATGTTGGCCAGGCTGTTCTTGAACTCCTGATCTCAAGTGATCCACCCACCTTGGTCTCTCAAAGTGCTTGGATTACAGGCGTGAGCCACTGTGCCTGGCCCTTACTTGCCAGTTTTAGTGTCCTTTGATTCTTGCCTGAAACAATGGTTCCCCAACTGGTGGCCAAATAGTGACTTTCAGATCACATACTCCACCCCTTCCACATTTACCAGTTAGCTTCCACTGTTGGGAAGAGCATTCTCGCCTCCCCATCCTTTCATTTATTTTAAAATTTATTTACATTTATTTTTATTTATCATTCAGAGGAAAACAGGGGCATTTTTGAGAGTGGAAGGGGGCAATAGGTACATATTTAGGGACGATAAGTATAAACCAGGACTGTCCCCAGAAAACTGGGAGGTGTGTTCACCTGTGACACCCCTCACCCCCACCCCAGCTGGCTTCCGGGTGAGGAAAGCGGCTCTGCTACCACTTCAAAAGGGACACCTGCCTGCCCAGTTCCAGGAGCCAGGCCTTGGTAGTTCTCCTGACACCCACTACTCTCTCATCCCCACATCCATTCTATCACCAAGTCCTGTGCATTTTAATTCCAAAATGTAGCTTCAATCTACCTGTCCCTTCCCACCTCTGCCAGCCCGGTCCACGCTGCCATTCCCTCTCTTCTAGGCCAACGCTGTCATTTCTATTCTGCCCCATCCTATTCCATTTGCACATTCAGTTACAGAGACTTTTGAAACACAGAGATCTATTCGGTGGCTCAGCCCCCTCCCTTGGCTCCCCTTTGGCATGGCCCCCACGTGCTCCTCCCATGCCTCCCCATCTACACCCCAGCACCCCAGGCTCTGGAGCCCTCAAACTCTCAGCTTTCCAACCCTAGCCCGCCAGTCATTGAAGGTTATAGATTCCTTGTAGTTATACATTTTTATAGTTACAAAATCATTGTCTCACAACCATTCAAAAATGTGCAACGGTTGAATTTCATTGGAAAGTAACTTTGGCACCACTGTCACCTTTCGGATTGAGTCACAGCAACTGTGCCCAGTCGATATCCCACCTGCCACCAGAGGGCTCTCTGTAGTGCCGCAGGTGGTCCTCCTCCGCTGCTGCCTGCCGGGCCACTTCTCATCAGGGATGACTGTCAGGATGACTGTCAGGAACCTAAAGGATTGACCCCTGAAAAACATTCCTGATCAGGGACTGTGCTTAGTTAGCTCAAACATGAAACCTGGTATATTGGTATAAAAAAATGTATGCTTGTAAGGCTGGGTGCAGTGGCTCATGCCTGTAATCCCAGCACTTTGGGAGGCCAAGGCAGGCAGATCAGGGTAGGTCCTGATTAGGTTGGAAGTTTGAGACCAGCATGGCCAATATGGTGAAACTCCACCTCTACTAAAAATACAAAGGTTAGCCAGGCATGGTGTTGTGCACCTGTAATCCCAGCTACTCAAAAGGCTGAGGCACGAGAATCACTTGAACCCAGGAGGTGGAGGTTGCAGTGAGCAGAGATCGCACCACTGCACTCCAGCCTGGGTGACAGAACAAGACTCTGTCTTAAAATAAAAAAAAAAAAGAAAAAGAAAAAAATGTTATGCTTGTAGAAGCCAACTCAAGATGAATTTACATATTTAAAAATAATTTCCTTGGAAATTTAATACACATCCAATACTGACTATCTTCTTTAAGTACTTTGTATCTTATTCTTCCTGTCAAGCGTTGCACTATAAAGGCGCTGTCATGCTTTTCTACCATGCCTCATGCAGGTGGCACCTCCCTCCCCTCACCGTGTCTTTTCCAGGTGAGCCGTGATGCACAAAAGGTTGGGATGCCTGGCACGGGATGCCAGCTAGTCGGTGTCTTTAGAATGCCCCTGCAGTCCCTCCCAAGGCTAAATCCTCTTCCATCATGAGCCTTCCTTGACCAGCAGAGAAGACAAGTGCCTGGTACATATAGGCCACCAAAGGTATCTGTTGAGCAGACATGTACAGGGCTTCTGCTGTGGGTCAGGAGGCCCCACTCAGGAGCCTGGGTACTTTCCCGCCACAGGCCATGTAATCCTGTGAACAGATGAATAGGGCAGATGCGCTTTTGTCCCTATTTTACAGATGATAAAGCTGAGGCTCAGAGGGGCTTAGAGACTTGGCTAAGCTCACCAAGCTGCTGGGAAGTAGTGGAGCTGTGATTCAAACCCAGGCATTCTGGCTCCAGGACCATGCCCTTAGCTGCTGTCTCTTCTTCATGCGCCAACCTTTGTGATGCTGTATTTGTTTATAGTATATGACTATTGTGACCTCTGTGGAGGCACTCAGCACAAGGCCTGGTTCTTGGTAGGTGCTCAACACATATTGTTTAAATGAAGGAATGAAAACAATTATTGTTCCTTTAGGTGATCAAAATTTCCACTCCACCCTAAGTTCCCCTTTCATGGAATGAAGGGATACGAGGCTAGGGAAAGTCAGCTCAGGACACTGATGGATTCTCAGAGGGCAGAGCTTGGCCATCTTGGTCTGTCAGTGGACAGAGAGACCCTCCCTACCTGAGGGCCAAGGAGGGCTTCACTAAGGCAGCGACATTGAGATAGGTTTTGAAGGATGAGTGGGAGTTCACTGAATCTCAGAAGTGCAGCCTGATGGAATCTGGGGTTGGAAGAAGTACATGCAATGAAGGGTCAGCCCCATCTTCAAATGACCTCCCCATCATTCAGGCTGGAGGTACAAAGCAGGATGATAGGAACATATACAGATGGCCGTGAACCCGTGAATTGGCCAAAGGTTTCCTCTCATCCCTTTTGCTGAATCATTTAGTGCTTTTCAAAGACAAGGGGGTTAAGCCTTGTTCTCTTTGACTTCTCTCACTTGGAATGGATGCTTCTGGCTGCCAGCTACTCTCCTCCTCTGTGGCTGGAAGCATTTTGGGTTTCTGGGGGTCTCCTCTGAGACTGCAGTTATCCTAGGCATGAAGCAAACATGAGCATCTCTGTCTGCTGACCTCTTCACTGTGGGCTGCAGATGAGCAGATGGGGCAAGGGCACAGGGAGCAGGGTGTGGCTCCAGAGAGGAGCTGGAGATCTGGGTAGGGAGGGGACAGGTGGGTGGCCTGTGACACAGGCTAGTTGGCAAGCACCACAGTCCCATGGCCACAGGAAGGACATGTGATCTCAGCTGGCCCAATGTGGGGACATCCTCCGAGCACACTGGGAACCAGAACCAGGAGACAGACATCGATTCTGAACGAACTTCTTTCAACACCTGGATCCATCTAGCCCCAAAGTCCTGCACTTTGCAATGACTCAAAATACTCCTGTACTGTGAAGCCAGTTTAGGATGGGTTTCTGACTCTGGCTACAAGAGGTTCCAGGGCAGAGGAGAGTTGTCTTGGTTCAGGGATCAGAGTGAGGCCTGCAACCTCTCCCACAGTTGTGCCCAGAGGAAGAAAGACCATGTAGGCTCAGAACCACTCCCGGATGTCCCTGGCTACTATGCAGAGGAGGGGCAGTGCTGAGTAGTTTTAGAGACTAAGGTTGAAGAGAAAGCACACATGCATGCCCTTTATGCAAAAACACATGACAGATTTGCACCGGGACCTGCAGGAACCACAGGCTCAGGCCCACAGACACAAGACAGAAGTGCACACACGCACACACACACACACACACACTTCAAATGGTTTAAACATGTGCTGCAAAAAAAGTACATGCCCTTTGACATAAAAATTCCATTTCTGGGAAGCTATTCTTTTTTTTTTTTTTTTTGAAACGGAGTTTCGCTCTGCCACCCAGGCTGGAGTGCAGTGGCCAGATCTCAGCTCACTGCAAGCTCCGCCTCCCGGGTTCACGCCATTCTCCTGCCTCAGCCTCCTGAGTAGCTGGGACTACAGGTGCCCGCCACGTCGTCCGGCTAGTTTTTTGTATTTTTAGTAGAGACAGGGTTTCACCATGTTAGCCAGGATGGTCTCGATCTCCTGACCTCGTGATCCACCCGTCTCGGCCTCCCAAAGTGCTGGGATTACAGGCTTGAGCCACCGCGCCCGGCCATGGGAAGCTATTCTTAGGAGAGAGTTACGGATGTGTGCCAACACTCAGCTGCAAGGAATATCCCTGCAGTGCTGTTTGTAATAATAAAAAGCTGGCAACAATCTAGATTCTAATAAAGGGTGGTGAAGTCCACTGTCATTGGAGGGCACGGTGGCATGCTATTCAGCCCTCGAGAGGAAGTACGGAGCTGTTTACACAGAAGATGAGTGTCATTTATTATTGAGTGCAACAAAAAGCAGCTTGAAAAATAATCTGAATGGTATAAGCCCATTTGGGTAAGACAGAAGTCAGAAGCAGCTTGGAAGAGGGACTGAAAGATTTGCTCTGGGGGGCTAATCACGGTTGTTTCTGGTTGCTTTTTTATTTTTATTTTTTAGACACAGGTCTCACTCTGTTGCCCAGGCTGGAGTGTAGTGGTGTGATCATAGCTCACTGCAGCCTTGACCTCCCAGGCCCAAGCAATCCTCCCACCTCAGTCCCTGGAGTAACTGGGACTACAGGTGTGTGCCACCATGCCTGGCTAATTTTTTAAATTTTTTTTGTAGAGATGGTGTCTTACTATGTTGTCCAAGCTGGTCTTGAACTCCTGGCCTCAAGCAGTCTTCCCACCTTGACCTCCCAAAGTGTTAGGATTATTGGAGTGAGCCACTGTGCCTGGCTTCTAGTTGCTTTTGAGTTGGTGGGATTGTGGCATTCTTTCTTTTCCTGTAAGGGAATCAAGAATTGCTTTCTGGGGCCGGGCACAGTGGCTCATGCCTGTAATCTCAGCACTTTGGGAGGCTGAGGTGGGCGGATCACTTGAGGGGAGTTTAAGACCAGCCTAGCCAACATGGCGAAACCCCGTCTCTCCTAAAAATACAAAAAATTAACCGGGCACGGTGGGGTTCACCTGTAGTCCCAGCTACTCAGGAGGCTGAAGCAAGAGAATCATTTGAACCTGGGAGGTGGAGGTTGCAGTGAGCCGAGATCACACCATTGCACTCCTGCACTCCAGCCTGGACCACAGAATGAGATTCTATCTCAAAAAAAATTGCTTTCTAGGTAGGAAAAAAAGGGAAGGGAAGGGAAGGCAAGGGAGGGGAGGGGAGGGGAGCGGAGAGGAGGGGAGGGGACGGGGGGAGGAGAAGGATTGATTTTGAAAGGAATATGAATTCCATACACATATACCCCCACATGTACAAACTCGAAGTATGGATAAAGATTGAGATTGCTATGTGGTTTATAAAAGCATGAGGTTGGAAATAATTTATATATCCAGCAATAGGGGATTAAGAAATCAAAGTACAGTCTTTCAGTGGAATTACCATGCAACTGTTCCAAAGATTGAGGAATGTCTAGATAAGCTCTTGTTAGTAAGAGTCTCCAAGATGTATTCTCAAAACCACCGCCACCGCCAACAGCAGCATAATGTTTATAGTATGTAATCATTTGCATAGAAACAATTTTATGCACATGTAAACATAAACTGTCTCTGGAAGGACCCACAGGAAACCAATAGTGGTGTTTGTCCCTGGGGAAGGGAGCTGGTGGTCTGGAATCAGGGTTGGGGGAAGAGGGGCTCATTGTAGATGTAAACCTGTTTAAATCTTGAATTAAAGTTTTTTTGCATTATTTGCATGTGTTTTTCCTTTGAAAGCCTAAATTAAAAATGAAGAAAAGGAAAGCACAGACATGCTTAGGTAAGCACATGGCTGAGACGTCCAAACATGCTGGCAGAACAGCTGCTCAACCCCAAACACAAACGCCACCCTGCACCCCCATACCTATGGACATGTCAACAGGGATTCAAGCAAGTCCTTCAGGGAGTCGGGCCTCACACAGGGCTGGGGTGGTGGAGTAGCGGGTATGGGGGCAGCTGGGAGCAGTGGCAGTTCTGTGCTCTGCCTCTTTAATTCCCTCTGGCTGAAATGCCAATTTTCTGCTAGGCTGGCCTGGCTGCTGCAGAATCGCTTCTGTTAACAAACTGCACCGAAGAGCTGAGCAATTAGGCAATTAAACTGTTTTAAATTGAATTTAGAGCCCTGATATTTCTCTGGGAAGATGGCCTCCTGGCCTCACCTCTGCCCTGGGTGGTGGATGGGAGAGGAGAGGGCGAAAGTGCAGGGCTTGTAACAGTGGCTGTGTGGGGGCTGCTCTGAGATGGACTCGTAGATCTATGGCCCAGGGAATGCATCCTCTCCTGGCTCATTGCTATGTGCTACAGTGTGCAGATTCTTCATTCACTTATTCACGTATTTATGGGACACCCATTATGTGCCAGGACTGTTCTGGGCACTGGGATCTAGCAGTAGCGGTGAATGGAATAGAGTCCTTGTCCTCTGGAGTTTATATTCTACTAAGGGAAACACATGACAAAGAAACAAAGAAGCAAGACGATTCCAGATTGAAATGGGGATGAGAAAGGGAATGATGGGGAGACATGTTAGCTAGAGTAGTGGGTGAAGGCCTTTCTAAGGAGGTTACACTCCTGCTAAGAAACTGAAGCCTGGGGAGATGCAGGCATAATAAGAGCTTTCCAGATAGAGGGGACAGCAAGGGCAAAGGCCCTGGGGTATGCCCATGCTGGGCTGATGTGTGCAAGACCAAAGATTAAAATGGAGAAGAGTTAGAGGAGATCAGTGGGGCCTCTGTGTGTGCTAGCACTGTCCCTGTGAAGTTCACAGCAGTTTAACAAAAGGGGACATGTGGATCCATATTGACTCAGAGAGGAAGGGGCCCGAATCGCTCAGCAGGGGCAATTGTAACAGCCAGGACTGCTCAGAATGAAGAATAGCGCCAGGTGCCCTGGCCACGTGCCCACGTGGTTTTCCCTCGTGGAGGGATTAGATGGGCTCCCAGGACAGAGCTGGGGCAGGCAGGCCCATTGCTACTGAGTGTGGGGAGGGGCTTTTGACCCGAATATCTGACCATGGAATGCCCTCCCTGTAAGGCGGCCAGCTTCCTATTCTGGGAGGTATTTGAGCATAGGCTGGGCAACCAGTTGAGAGGGTTTCATAGAGGAAATCCCTGCATTGAATAGTGTTGGGCTACAGCGGTGTTTTCCAGCTGCTGGCCATGGGGACTTGCTGGGGGTGTGCTCACCCTTTGTGACGCTGGGCAGACCACCTCACTGCTCTGCAGCTCAGCTTCCTCGGCCATAAAGTGGAGCTGCTGATGGTACCTACAGAGAGTGCTAGGTGACTGAATGCAGCCAATGCCCTCGGAATGCTGTGGGGGGAGTTGCTGTGTTATTATAACCGCCATGGGCTTTCACCCACTTGCTTTTTCATCTCTTTTTCTTTTGATTTGAAAATCTCAAAGCACGCATATGGTAAAAAAACAAAAGCAAAACCAACCAACCATCCAAAAGGATCAGTAGTCAAAGGTGAGCCTCTCTCCAATCCCTGGCCCCACGTTCCCCCTGGAGGCCATCACTGCCAGCACTTGAGGAGGGGATTGTAATCCTTCCAGAGATATTCCACACATAAGGAAATGCCTTTCCCACACAAACCGTAGCATTCTATATATATCCTTCTGTATTTGGCTTCCTTCCTCACTCCTCGTCAGAGCCATGTACATTGATTTAAAAATTTTAAAATTTCTGAATAGGAAATATATTCTTACGGTGCTTAAAAAGCTACAGTGATGTATATTGAGAATTCTTTCTCTCCTCCCTGTTCCTGACCACCCCATGCCCCAGACAGGTGACCACTTGTACTGATTTCTTATGGATCCTTTTAATGTTTCTTTACACAAACATATACAAATAGACATTCTTATTTCCCCACCCCATTCCTACACAAAAGCCTTATACTCTGTGCGTGGTTCTGCATGTTTGTTCTTCTGCTAACATCTACCAGCATGGCCCAGGGAATGCAGCCTCTCTTGACTCGTCCCTAAGTGTTAGAGTGTGCAGATTCTTCATTCATTCATTCATTCATTCATTCATTCATGTATTTATTGGACATCCATTATGTGCCAGGACTGTTCTGGGCCCTGGGATCTAGAGGTAGTGGTGAGTCTCACAGCAATGTAGAAGGACCTGTTTCCCAGCAGCATGTGGAATTTTCCTGTCAGCCCACGGAGCCTCCTCACTGTCTTCAACAACCGTGCAGTATTCCACTGTGTGCCCAAAGCAGTTTGTCTAACCAGCTCCTAGATGGGTTGTTTCCAATATTTTCACGACTATGAACAGCAGCAGTGGCTCCCCTGATGGAACTGTGAGGATGCATCATTTCGTGGCGCTCGGGATGTTTGCAAGATCCATGCTCTGAGGTAGGGCTGTGGATCCATATTGACTCAGAGAGGAAGGGACCCGAATCGCTCAGCAGGAGCAACTGCAACAGCCAGGATTTCACAGAATGAAGAATAGCCCCAGGTGCCCTGGCCACGTGCCCACATGGCTTTCCCTGGAGGAGCGATTAGATGGGCTCCCAGGACAGAGCTGGGGCAGGCAGGCCCATTGCTACTGAGTGTGGGGAGGGGCTTTTTTGAGGCAGGGTCTCGCTCTGCTGCCCCGGCTGGAGTGCAGTGGTGTGATCACAGCTCACTGCAGCCTCGACCTCCTGTGCTCAAGCGATCCTCCCAATCCTCCCGCCTCAGCCTCCTGAGTAGCTGGAACTACAGGCGCAGGCCACCAAGTCAGGATAATTTTAATTTTTTTTTTGTAGAGACGGGGTTTCCCTGTGTTCCCCAGGCTGGTCTTCAACTTCTGGGCTCAAGTGATCCGCCGTTCTCGGCTTCCCAAAGTGGTGGGAATACAGGCATGAGCCACCGTGCCCGGCCTGTCGCTTGAGTTTCATTCCAGTGCTAAAAGGAAATGCATGAAAAGGCAGACTTAAACCAAAACTATGTAGACACTGATGGAGAATTTGGCACTTGGATACTTGGATTCTTACTGCTGAGATTTCAATGGTTTGAGAGGTGAAGATTGAAGCCGGGGGTATGATGATGCTCGTGCTACAGATGAGGACACTGAGGCTCAGACAGTCGTGCAGTCTGCTGACTTGCGGGGACTAGGACAGCGCTGCGGGACAGCGCCTGGCGCTGGTTCGGCCACTCCCAGTCAGTGACCTTGGCCATGTTCCGCTGTGAAGCGAGATCCAGAGAGGGGAGGGGTCTCAAGGACCCAGCCCAGTGCGGGCAGGGCGGATCTGAGCGTGGGTCCCAAGGAAGTCCTCGACGTTCTGCGCCCGCCCCCTTGCCCGGCCTCCGGAGGCCGTAGGGGCTCGCTGGCCTCTCGCCCCCATTGCAGCCCGGGCGCGGTGCAGTCGCTCCGCGCCATGCTTGACGCGGGCACCAGGGGGCGGTGCGGCACCAGGCATGGTGGCGCGCGGCGTCGGGCTCCGGAAGGGGAGCGGGGCGGAGAGGAGGGGAGGGGAGAGGAGGGGAGGGGAAGGAGGAGGAGAGGAAGGAGGAGGGGAGGGGAAGGAGGAGGAGAGGAGGGGAGGGGAGAGGAGGGAAGGGGAGGGGAGAGGAAGGAGAAAGAGAGGAGGAGAGGGGAGAGTAAAAGAAAGGGGAAGGCCGTGAGAGGAGAGGAGGGGAGGGGAGGGAAAGGAGGAGGAGGGGAGGCGAAGGAGGAGGAGGGGAGGCGAAGGAGGAGGAGGGGAGGCGAAGGAAGAGGAGGGGAGGGAAGGAGGAGGAGAGGAGGGGAAGGAGGAGGAGAGGAAGGAGGAGGGGAGGGGAAGGAGGAGGGGGGGCCTCGGGACTGCCGCAGACCCCTCTCAGTTGCGCCCTTCAGAGGGGCTCGGCAGCGCGTGCCCTGTTGTCCAGCCCCGGGCTGTGCGTCTGCTCTGAGCTGCGCCAACACCGCCTGGGTTACTCCCCAACCCCTCCCCCGGCCCTAGCCCTTAGCCCCAGCCCCGTCCCTCCTCCCTTGACCCCTCCCCAGTACCCCAACTTATGTCCCCTCTCCAGTACCCAGTCCGTGTCTCACCTCCAGACCCCAGCTTGAATCCCCAGCCTCAGACTGCACCCATTGACCACAGCCTGTGCCCCTCCCTCCCCAGTCGCACCACTTTCCCAACCCCAATCCTTCCCTCCGGAGTTTCCCTCTGAGCTTCATTTTCTTGCCTGGAGCTTTGGGCTTGGAGCCAGACTCTCAGGGTTTGAGCTGAGCCTGCCACTGGCCTCGGTGTGGAATGGAAAGCCCACCACCGAGCTGGCTTCAAACCCTCCAGGGTTCCTGTCACCTTAAAATAGAATCCCCAGGAGACCTGCTGCTGGAATGAATGCCCTGCTGCCCAGCTGACACCGAGGCTCCCCTATCCCCTCCTCTCCTCTTGCAGTGGGCACAAGAGGTTTGGGTCATCCACAAGGCCTCAGGGTTGTGCCTGCCTCCTGCCCCAGCATGTGTGTCTCCCTCGCTTGGAAAGCCCTTCCTTGGCAATTCCCCTCCACCTCTCCTGAGGGCCCCAAATTCTCTCTCCCTGCAATGGACCAAGTAGTCCCAATTCCTCCCTGGATGTTTCTGTTCCACTCCCCTATTTATTCCTTTCCTGCTCCCCCTAGAACTTCAGTCTCTGTCTCCATGGGACCTCCCTCCAGCACTGACAGGGTTGCCTGGCACATGGCAGGGACTCAGTGACGTGGGAGTGGAGGGTGACCTCAGTCTGGGACTATACCACTCAGGCAGGTGGACTCTGGATGAGGAGGCCTGGAGACTGGCCTTCTCTGGGACACTGACCTATTGGTCATGACCCTGGCCTATGCCCTTGGGGAGGGGACACGGGTCAGCTCACAACTTCCTGCTCTTGCTCACATTTGCTGAACACTTGCTATGTGCTAAGGGCTTTTCTTGAATCATCTCCTGGAATCTCCTAATAATCCCACAATAATCTCCTTTTTTGTATGAAGAAACCAAGCTTCAGAGAGGTTAAGCCACCTGCCCAAGGTTACATAGCCAAAAGTGGAGGCTGAGTTTGAACTCAGAGAGACAAGGTGCTCCTCTCCTGAGACAATCGGTACATGAGCCAAGAAGCCCCCATGAGCTTCACAGTGATCCCGTCAGTGAACGGCTGGGGAAACTGAGGCCTGTTGCCCAAGCGTCACAGCTAAATGGATGTAGAGCCGGGGCTCCGAGCCCCAGGGTGAAGGGAAGAATGTGCTTCTTCACAGCATGTTTCCAGAAGCCCCAGGAGTGACTGGCTGGCCGGCCCTGAACCCCACTGGCCTCAGTTTCCCCCTGGAGGATAGCCCTATCTATGGTCTCTAGCTCTTAGGGTCTCTGAATTCATTCACATCTTGAAAGTTGGAGTTGGGAGTCTCAGGTCTGGTGGCAGGAAAGTGAGGAGACAGTTGTGGAATTGGGGTAGGGGGTGATGTGGGAGGATTGTTTGTTCCCTCAGATAATCTCTAGTGTATGTGTCCCTTATCAGCTGAGCAAGGCAGGGGCTCGCCACGGCAGGTGGGCTCAAGCCCATCTCAAGCAGAGGTGGCCCAGGTGGCAAACTCAGGTGCTAGGGGAGCAGGTGAGGACACCAGAGGGGCATGGGATTGGGAGAGCAGGGGCTGTGCCCTCCGGTTTGAAGGGGCATCCTCAGACAACCTGGTGCAGAGCCAGGGCTCACACTGCCATAGCCTAGTGCCACAGACTATTGAAGAGGTGCCAAAAGTCGAAACATTCAAATTTTCAAAGCTATGCAAGTAAAACAAACTAGTTCTAAGGGCTGGATTCAGCTGGAATGGCTATTCCTGCTCAAATTCAGCTCTGCTTGTTCGGAACCTCAGTTTCCTGATCCATTAAATAAGCCCAACAGTTCCTCCTGGTGGAGGATCATGTGGGCCAATAAGTAATAATAAAGTGGCTATGCACAGACGAGTGGCATCATTAGTCCCCAACACAGCAGAGGGAGCGGCTCCAGCAGGCTCGAAGCAGGCCTCTCCGAGCACACGTGGTGTAAAATATAGATTATTCCTGCCACAGACACAGGCCCTGCTTGACAGGCACCTGCTGAAATCCTGACCTCCCCCTTCTCCCGTGTTGGTCCTTAAACAGCCCCCAGGTTCCTGCTTGTCTTTTGGCCTTTGCACTTGCAGTCCCCTCTCTGGGAGGCCCTCCCCGGACTGTGATGCAGCTGGCTCCATTTTTCCATTCAGGCCTCAGCGTAAATGTCACCTCCTCACCTCCTCGGAGAAGCACTTGCTGGGTCACTCCACCCTGCTTAACTCTGCCTCCCTGCATGATGCATCGGATGCCTGCCTGCCTAGGGCCATGGGCCTCCCTGCCTGCCCAAGTGTGTGCTCCATCTGTGCAGCCCTTCCTCTTCCTGCTCACCCAGACCCCAGCTCAGGGCCCTGGTTCACATGATGGGTTCTCAAGGAACCAATGAATGGATGGATGGATGGGCTGGCTGGGACTGAGGCTGTTCTCCTTTCCAGGGGATCCAATTAGAGGGAAGTCCCTGAGTGCAGCAGCTGCCCAGGATAGCTCAGCAGCCATCCAGCTCTCCCCGGCAGGCAGAAGAGGTCCATCTGGAGGCTCTGTTTAAAAATGCTGAAATCAGGCCGCGCAGCTGTGCTACCACAGTGGACACAGCCCTCCTGAGGGCTGCAAGCCTCTTGCCCAGTTTTGCTGGGCTCTGCAAAAGGAAGTGTGGATTTAGGACTGTCAGATCCTCTGGCTGACAGACCCTGGGGCCCCACCCTTCCGTGGAGGCTGTGGGGATTGGAACTTGCCCAAGGTCACAGTGAGGTTAGGACCAGGGCTGAGGGAACAGTGGGGCAGGGACAAGCTCAGCACACAGTGGCGGTGGGAGGGGGCGCAGGCCCTTCTGTCCTCTTTGTGGTGGCCAAGAGAGAGGTGATTGAGCCCTCCTCCTGCCTTAGCTGGGGCAACAGCCTTCCCAGGGATGTCTCTCCAGGCCACCTTGCACATGGCCACCAGAGGGTGACGTCTTAAATAAAATTGCTCCGGTTTACAATCCTGCAATGGCTGCCTGGCCTCAGGACAGTTGAACCTCCAGCCAGGTGCGTGAGGCTGCTTGGGGCCCCAGACCTCGCTCTGCTGCATAAGGGCCAGCATGCCACTGCCTCCTAGCTTCGCCCTGCGCCTCATCTTTGCCCAGTCCCCTCCAGGACTGGGTTCACAGGAGCTGTGGTCCACAACCCTTCTCTGGCCTGCCCCCGCCCCAGGCAGGTCAGAAGCTCTGGAGCCCTGCTGTCCCTGTGGGCTAGGCAGGGGTTCAGGCTGGAGGAGGAGGGACGGGAGGATGGGAGACTCTTGGAAGAGCTTCTTCCTCCTTGGCTGTGTGGCTGAGGCTGTGTATTTGATGTCCAAGAGGAGTGTTTCCGCAAAGTTACTCTCATCAATGCTGCCACACTCCCTGCCCACCTAGTCAAAAAGACAAAGTGAATGTAGGGTGAATGAACAAATGAGTGGATGAGCACATTCTGTCCTGTCTCTTCTCTCCCTCACGCCTTACATCCGGCCTGCGAAGAAACCCTGCCACCTCCACCTCCAAAATATACCCAGAATCTGACCTCCTGTTCCGGCTCCGTTCCCCCCCTGCTGTGGGCTACCCACCCCACCTCTCCTGAGTCATTGCCACAGAGTCCTTGCTGGCCTCGCTGCTTCTGCTCCTGCCCCACAGCAGACAGAGGGACGCTCCTAAACCCAAAGTCAGGTCCTGTCCCTCCTCTGCTCCACGCTCAGAAGAAACAGCCCAACAATGGCCTAGAGGCCTGTACGGAGTGCCAGGGACCTCTCTGCCTCATGGCCTCCTCTCCTGGTGCAGAGTCTGCTTCCACCACACCCAGCTCCTTACCAGCCCCGGAACATGTCAGCGACAGCCATGGCCCCGGGCCTCTGCATGCACTGTTCCAGATGCTCTTCTCCCATCCCGCCCGCCCCTTCACTTCCTTTGGGTCTCTGCCCAAGTCTCCAGGAGGCCTTCCCTGACTGCCCTGTGATAAAATAAAAACTTTAGTTGAATTAAATTTCAAGGAGTTTAATTGAGCAATGAATGATTCGGGAATTGGGCAGCCCCTGGAATCACGGCAGATTCACAGAGACTCCAGTGCAGACATGGCAGAAGAAGATTTATAGACAAAAATGGGAAAATAACGGAAATCAGCAGTCAGGTACAGAAACAGCTGGATTGGTTATAGGTTGGCATTTGCCTTATTTGAACACAGTTTTTCCAGTTTTGTCTACTTATTAAGTTAGGTTACAGTTCATCCACAAGGACTAACATATAGAAATATGAAGTCCTTCTCCAGCCATTTTCAGTTTGCTTTAATACCTGTCATGCTCTACCTGTGGCTTTTCTCCTGACTCTGTATTGTCACCAGGCCTGCTGTATTTCCATCCGTCCATGGCCAGCCTCCTCCATTAGGCGGGAGCTCTGCCCTGTTCCCTGTTTCCAGGACAGTGCTGCACACATGATAGATGCTTGGTGTTTGCTGGCTTGAGGTGTCCATGTCAGGTGGGGCAGAGGGGCCTGTGGGGCTGCCTCCTCCTGCCTGTGTGTGGGGGGCAGGAGTGCTGGAGTCAGACTGGGCCCCACCACTGTGTCTCCTCTTGGTGTGTTTGGTGGTGGCCAAGCCCTGTGCTTATTTAGGCAGCAAGCTTGCTCTGCGTTGGAAGGAGAGGTTGCGTGGTGCAGAGTGCCCGTATTACTGGCCGCCCTTGGTGACAGCCAGTGCCGTCGCCGTCCCTGAGTCCACGGAGTGGGCCTGTCACAATATTTGTTTAACAGGCGGCGGCACACTAAGCAGGCTGCAAACACAGCACTGCCAAGGGGAAGCCTCCCGTGCTGCTGGGATCCTTTGCCATGCTAGCGACATGATGCCCCTTCTTCTGTGTCTGTCCTGACTGCCCACGGCCCGGCCTGGCCAGGCTGCATGTGTCCCTCATGGTTCTGCCTCCTGGTTTCTTTCCAGCCCAGGGCCACCCGTGCTCAGCCCTGCCTTCCATTTGCTTGGGCCCTTTTGAACTTTTGGGTCCTGGTCTCCAAACCCTAAAGTCAGCCCAACTCTCCCAGAATCCTAGGTCCTGAATGCCGCAGCAAGGACACCCTGCCATGCAGGGCCCTCAGGCTCGGGGCCACCTGGTAGCCCCAGGCTTCCTGCCTCTCAGAGGGTGAGGGTGGGTAGGACCTGCTGTGGTCAGGGCTGCGGAAGGGCCAGGAGCTGGGACACAGGAATCCAGCTGTCTGTTTGAACTTATCTTGCTAGTCTGTCTGGCCCATCTATGTCTGAACATCTGTCTGACCACCTGGCTCCTCCCATCTGTCTGCCTATCCTCTGTCTATATGTGCCTGCCTGTTTGTCTGCTTGGGTGTCCCCATGTACCAGACCCTGGGCTGGACCCGTACATGCACTTTCCCACTGAATACATCCAGCATCCCTATTTCACAGATGTGGCACCTGAGGCCCAGCATGTCACAGGGTGCTGGGATCCACTGCTTACCCAGTGCAGTCTTGGGGCCCCAACCTGCAGACCCCATCGCTCTGATGGCTGCTCTCTTCCCTTTCTCTGCACCTCACTGTGCTCCTGCCACCCCTTGCCCCATTGCCTTGCCCCTACCTGGAACCTTGTTCCTTCTCTGGGCTACCCCGCTTAGTCATGCCCCCAACCTGCAGAAGCTGCCTCACCCAGCCACTCCAGCCTGGCGTGACTCCCCCACCTTACACTCCCACAGCTCAGTGAGTCTGAAACACACAATTTAGCACTTAATTATACACTCTGCTCACTAATTATTTTGTGCCTTATCTCCTCAACTCACATGAGCTGCTCCAGGCAGAGCCAGCTCTTGCTCTGGCTCTGGGCTCAGCACAGAACTCCTTGAAGGTTGCCTGGGCAGGGGGCAGCCACGCCCTTAGCCTGCAGCAGGGGTGAGAGCACCTAGTGGCCACAGGTATGGAAGGAAGGCAGCCTTTCCATTGGTGTTACACATATTTCTCTAGTTGTGGGGGCTCAGGGATAAGTCAGGATTAAACAAATGCCCCATTCCCTTGCCCTCCTGAAGCACATGACTTCCCCCTTCAACAAATGAGCTCATCCTTACCAGTGCTAGGATGGAAACATCTGGAGCCTGGAACAGGGCCTGACCACATCTGCACTTCCATCTTGACTGTGCTCATTTCCTCAAAGCTCATAGCCAAGCCAGCAGCTGGGCCTTCAGATGCTGCCTGCAAAATACACCTGTTTTTTGTTTATTGAGATGGGGTCTCACTCTGTCGGCCAGGCTGGAATGCAGTGGTGTGAGCACGACTCTGCAGCCTCCAACTCCTGGCCTTAAGTGGTCCTCCCACCTCAGCCTCCCAAGTAGCTGGGACCACAGGTGCACACCACTATGCTGGCTAATTTTTTTTTTAACTTTTTGTAGAGACGGGGTCTCCCTATGTTGCCCAGACTGGTCTCAAACTCCTGGGCTAAAGCAGTCCTCCCACCTTGGCCTCCCAAAGGGCTGGGAACACAGCTATGAGCCACTGCATCTGGTCAATATGCTTGTTTTGAATTATGCATGCCACCAGCTGCCCTATAGTGGCGTCACCTCTCACCTGGACCAAAGCAGCAGCCCCCTCATGGCCTCCTTGCCTTCCCCAGGCCGCCAGCCATTGAGTCTCTACCTGGGGAACAGAGGAAGCATCACCCCCACCCAAACCCTGTCCACAGAGAACAAGTGCACGTCTATGCCACCTTATGAGGCCCCACACGCACAGAAGGCCCCACTGCACTCCGACCCCCTCACACTGACTGCGGCTCTGGCCTCCCTGCTGTCCTGGAACATACCAAGCTCCCAGCTACCCTGAGGTTCTTTCCTGGAGAGAGAGAGAGAGAGAGACAGACAGAGAGAGAGAAAGAGAGAGATTTATCTTACGGAATTGGCTCACACGACTGTGGAGGCTGAGACACCCAAAGTCTGTCAAGTAGGCCCGGGGAAGAGTGGCCGTCGTAGCTCAAGTCCGAAGGCCGTCTGCTGAAAGAATTCTCTCTTTGGCAGAGATCAGTCTTGGTTCTATTGAGGCCTCTGACTGATCGGATGAGGCCACCTACATGATGGAGGATAATCTGCTTTATTCAAGGTCCATTGACTTAAATATTTTTTCCATCTAAAAAATACATTCGTGGAAATGTCTAGACCGGTGTTTGACCAGAAACTGGGCAGCGTGGACTGGCCAAGTTGATGCACAAGATGAGGCATCACAGAAGCCTTCCTAATTAGGACAGCATCTGTGGGGGCTGCTCGGAATCCCCCCAACCGCCCCACCTGCTGGGATCCAGCATGCCCAGCTGCAGAGAGCTGCCTCAACTCAGGTCACGCCCCTCCCTATGAGTAACCAGAGCAGCTCCCCTGGGGCCCTCTGGAAGGCCATCAATCTTCAGAACCTCCGCCTGCGTTGCTGGGGCTTCTGTTGCAGCTGATCGCAGCTCCCCGCCAGCCCTGTCTCCTCTTGCCCTTTCTGTCCACAGTGTCAACCCAAGAGCCCTCCCTAAGTAACGTCCTGCACGTTCATCTCCATCTCAGGGTCTCTTCCCAACCCTAGCCTGCGACAGGGCCACCTTCATAGTGGCTTTCTTCTTCGTTGTGTTCTGTACTTGACATTCCTTCTCTCACCTGGCTGGCTGTGTGTCTTGGGTCTTCTGCCCTGGGACATGGGCTCCGTGGGGCAGTGCTGTGTCAGAGTACCCCTGCCATGCCCCTGGCACCTCTGTCACCTGCTACATGAAGGGACAGATAAACCGGCAGGTGTCTGCTCTCAGTCTCTGGTGGAGATGGAGGCTCTACTTCTGGGATGCCTGGGGAAGCAGGACCCTCGGGCAGGACCCGGGTCACAGGACTCGGATCTGCAGCAGGCCTGCATCTACACACATGATAAAATGACAGAATTCAACATGCATGTTGTATCAATGTCAACGTCCTGGTTTCAGTATTGAATAGCTACATAAGATGTTACCATTGGGGGAAACTGGACTAAGACTACAAAGGACTTCTTTATATCATCTTTGCAACTTCCTATAAATCTGTGGTTATTTCAAAATTTAAAAATTAAGCAAAGAAGGTTAGGATGTAAAATTATATTCTTTATTTTGATTGCATCCCTATGTATTCATAAGAATAATGATCAAGAGAGTACAAAGAATTGTATTTAGAAGGTTTTAAAGTTAATGGTGAAGGTATTGTTTTTATTTATAATTTTATTCACCTTTCTAATAAATAATTATTAAATTGGGGGAAAACTAGTTCCATATGATATAAATATATATGAGAGTCTGTGAACACTCACTCATTCATTCTATAAATATTTATTGAGTGCAACAACAAGAGAAAGCCTTGAATATCTTCAGCAATTTTCAGCAGTTTCCCGACCTGGGAGGCAACAGTAACATCCTACTTCCCTGAAGGCTGGCAGTAAACCCCAAGTCCCAACTTTTGATGTTCCTACCCTTCCAATGGTTGTATAAGCCCCTGTCTCCCTGCCCTTTTTCCACTGGGGGCCTCATAAGGTGGCACCTAGCCCCACTGATCTAACATGGTGTATGTGCGTGTGTGCACCTGCACCTGCACCTGCATGGGAGCCAGCTAGAAAGCACAAAGGCGATCGCGTCACTCCTCTTGCGTGGGACTATGAATGGCCTCTGTTTGCCCTCTAGTTCTCTGGCCGGGAACTCAGAGATGTCCCTCCCTGTCCAATCTCACCTCCTGCCACTCCCTGTACCCCCTCCCCAGCAGCTCCGCTCCAGGACATCAATAAATGTGAATAGAAGACAGTCATTGGGAGATTTCACCACAATCTGAATGACCACTAACGTTCTATCTCCCCACAAGACTGTGAACCCCTTGAGGATGGAGGCTCAGTTGCATTTTTCTTGGTACTACTAGAAATCAGCATTGAAGTTGGCAAAAAGTAGGGATCAGGGATTTTTTTTTCTTAAATTCATGAATGAACACTGTTTCCCCGGTCAAACTGTTTTCAGAGGATTGAGATAAGGAGGCTTTTGTCTGCAGGTTCCCATCTCCAGAGCAGAGGCTCCACATGATGTCCTCAAAGCCAGATTGGATCCCTACCCTAGTCTGGGGTGTGAGCTAGAGCTTCAGCCCTCACCAGCATATGCTATAGCAAGGGCTCTGGGCAGGGAGGCACCAAATCCTAGGTGCTGGGGGAGACTCTGCTCCCCTCCATTCTTTCTAGAAATGTACCAGGACCCCTTCTCTGTGCCAGATGCTAAGGATACAGCAGCAAACAAAATAGGCTGTCCCTCTGTCATCATAGGCACAGTATTCAGCCATGCTCTTTGCCTCAGTGTCCCCAAGTGTTAACTGGAGACAGTAGCTCTTAAATTGTATGGTTGCTGCAAGGGTAAAATGAGTTAGAAGACATCAAGGGCTGAGAACGGTGCCTGGCACATAGTAAGTGCTAAATGAATCTGGTTATTATTAGATCATGGAGCTTATTATTAGATCATGGGTGAGTCAGAGGATAGACAATCAGGGAGTAACTAGGACCATCTTAGAGCGAGCTAAGTGCCTCAGGCGAGATAACGCAGAGGTGGGGGACAGAGTGCGTGGGGAGGAAAGCCGCCACACAGTGGCCAGGACCAGCTTCACCCAAGTGGTGGCAACTGCGTGACCACAGGAACGATGGCGTGAGCACCATGGCAACCTGGAGGAAGGGTGTGCTGGGCAGGGGAGGGTGGTGCAAAGATACCAAGAGAGTCTGGCTCATTGACCGGCATGGCTGGAGTGTGCGGACAGAGCAGGGGTGTGCCGGGGAGACTGGAGTCCCAGGAGAGGCCAGGTTCCAGGGCGTTGAGGGCCACAGGAGGCACCTGGGCCTGTTCCCTTCCCAACCCTCAGGATGGCCCACCCTTCACCCACAGCTGCACAGGAACGCCCTTAGGCACTGGCCTCCAGGGTGGGGAAACCAGGTTCCTGCAGGGAGGGGCAGATCTGAGTGTCCCCCATCCTCGCCTGAGTGCACTCAGGGTCAGGCCTCCATGCCCCCAGAGTCCATCCCATGCCTCCATCTCATCACCCCTGCCTGGCTGAGGCCCACTCTGGGCTCCTGTTGGGTGGGGTCAGCTTCTGTGAGCTCCACCACTGTGTGAGCCCAACCCCGACCAGCCCTCTCCAGCTTCTGGGGCCTGCAAGGAGGAGGAAGTCCAGGGTGGAGGGGATGGAGAGAGACCTGTTCCATGCGGAGGGGTGAGCCACCTCCTGCGGTGGAGGCCAGGAGCAAGGATCTGCTCTGAGCCTGGTCTGGGGCCCCTCCCCCACTTCCCACCTCCCAGCTCTTCCCTCCTAGAGACACCTTCTTTGTCTGCAGAGGCCACTGCTCTGATTCTGTCTGTTGCTAGGTGATGGGAACTGCGGAGAGCGAAGAGTGGGGAACTGGGCAGGGTCTGGCGGGCCTGTGGTGAGGGGAGCTGGAACATGCAGGCTCATGGAGCACACAGACACCTACACACAGCTCCGCAGGCACATGGGGACACGGACCCACTCCCACAGCAGACACCCCCACAGAGCACTCATGCCCCCCACAGAAACACACCCACACTCATCACAGCAAACCAAAACAATCACACGCTGGTACACAAACACACACACCCCCGCACCAATCCAGGCAGACACAAAGCTCATAACAACAGGCAGCAGATCTGATTCACACAGACGCAGGCACAGGTGCCGCCCAACGCCACCCTCTCTTTGTCACATGCCAGCCCTCGGAGGGAAGAAGGTGCCTCCCTAGGCTGAGATGCCCAAGGGACCTCCCAGGGAGGGAAAGCAGGACACACAGGGACAGTGGCTTCCAGCCCTGTCCACACCCTTGTGCCCAACCAGCTATTCTGTTCACCCCCACCCCACCTGGACCTTGGTATCAGCTAGGATTGCAGTAGCCGCCTTCAGCCCAGAGCCTGGGCCTTGCCCACTGCCTCACCTCCTGGGGTGGGGCGTGCTGGTCCTCTCTCCTTCCCTTTACTCATGTGTGCCCGCCTTTAGCAAACACCCACTGGGTGTGTGGGGACACTGCGGCCTTTAAAGAGAAGAGAAACACATGAGGCTCACAGCAGGAGGCCCTGCCTAGGTTCCAGGGGACATGGAGCAGAGTGGCTGCGTAGAGCTGGGGAGCATCCCAAGCCTGTGCCAAGGTTCCAAGGACAAAAAGGGCGAGGAGGCCCAGTGCAGGGTGGTAGGGGAGCAGCTAGCCAGGGCCAACAGTGAGCTTCGCGCCTGGGCAGGAATAGCCTTTAAATGCAATGGGGGAACCATGTACAGCATCTAAGCAGGGACGTGCCGTGAGTCCTGGGGGTTCAGGGGTGTCTAGAGGGGAAGCTGGGAAGCAGGGGCCACAGCTTTCCGACAGATGGCTGAGTGTGGGGAAGACAGGAGGGGCAGGTGTGAGATGCACAGCAGGCATAGCTGTGTTCTGGGGTGTGGTGGGCTGTGATGAGAGAGAGGAGCAGATCTTCTCCTCCTGTGTTCAGAGCAAATCCCATTCCTTCCTCCACCGTGCATCCTCAGCACCTCCAGCACTTGCCTGTTTGGGCAGAGTGAGCACAGAGAGCAGGAGCTTGCCCTCAGAGGCTTCAGGGGGTCGCTTGCACCCACTGGTATGGTCAGCATCAAGTTCGACCAAAGGGAGGAAGGTGGCTATGACCAGAGCATCAGGGGGTCCTGATGCAGCTGGGGAGTCAGGCTCAAGTGTATGCTGTGCATGTTCTCTGCCTCTCTTCCTTGGGGGTAGGTGAGTCTCCAGAGCCTGGAGGACAAGTTAGCCTTGTGGAGGATGGCAGAGGACCTGGCCCAGGGGTCCCCAAAATGGAGCACCAACCCTTCATGCAGGCCAAGACACTGGTTAATATGCTGCAAAAAATATGCTGGAACTTCTATGCATACCACAGGGTGTGAGAAGAAAACATTAGAACTTCTAGTTTGTACACGTGTTACTCCACAACAAGAAAGAAATCAGCTTGATTAATGCATACTGTAAAGACAGCACCACCCTCCGGAGGCCCTCTGGAGGCCCTGGTGCTGGGACAGCCGTGTCCCCTCGCAGCAAGGGGAGCCCTGAAGCATAGAGGGGCCCACACAGGTCTATTCTGTTTCAGCAAATTTCCTGGTTAAGTGGATTTGTGGATTATAGTCTCTGGTTTTAATTAAACTAACCCTAACAAAATGAGCAAGTGGCTTAAGAAGTTTCATGTGACGGAAATGTGTTTTGAAGATAATGGAAGCAAGAGCTTAGAACAAGAAATGGTAACTCGACACTTTTCTTCACTCCTGGAAGGAGCCACTCATGGTGCACAGTACTAGGTAAATACAGCGTCTATGGAATCTGCCCTGATGAGGAGTCGGACACAGAAATTACAACTCACCCAGAAGCCTGCTTGAAATATGGTTTACATCCACGGCCATGAACACAGGTCCCACCTGGAAGACGCCCCATTGGGAGTAACAAGAGAAAAAGCAAGTGGCAGGACACAGTGTGCTTTATATCCCATTTATGAGAAAAACGAAACCAAGTTATGATATGTGTTAACACATGCACGGGACCTGGAGGCACATGCATTACGCCAGCCTCTCCTTGAAGGGGGGCTGGCACTGTCACCATTGTGTGTCTCTGCTGATTTGAGTTATTATAATGATTATGCATACAGTTACAGTGAGAGACACAATAGGAATTTTAAAGCAACTAGGGTTTTTAAACCTTTTATTTTGAAATAATTTCAGATTTACTGAAGAACTGAAAGGTGGTGCAGAGAATTCCTGTCCTGTACGTTAACACATCACGTAACCGGGGTACAACTGTCAGAACTAAGGAATAACTGTTGCTATGCCACCGTGAACTAGAGTTCAGATGTCTCCAGCATTTCCACTGATGATCTTTTACTGTTTCAGGAAATAATCCAGGATCCATTACGTGTGTGGTCATCTTGTCTCCTCGGTCCCCTCCAGCCTTTCCTCGTCTTTTGTGACCTGGTCACTCTGGAAGGGCACTGTCCAGTTAGTCCACAGGATGGGCCTCCCCTGGGGCTTTTCTGATGCTTCCTTGTGATGGCACTGGCATCCTGCGGGGGAGGACCACAGAGAGGAGGTGCCCCTCATCACACCACATGGGGGTTCATGCACCAGCACCACTGCTTTCCGGGGCCCTTCACCTCCATCACCGGTGGAGGCGGCATCTGCCAGGATTCTCCACTGTCCGTCGATTTTGTCTGGAGTTCCAGCAGGGCAAGGCTTCACAGGGCGGGGATCAGGAGACAGGGAGAGAGGCAGCCAGGCCAGGTCACAGGCGACCGTGACCGTGGCATGTGAAGAGTGCTGGGCAGATGCAGTGAGGTCAGCTGTGAAGTTCTAAAGTCTTGATGGTGTCTTTGGGAGAGAGGGTTGCCGGGGCAAGGGAGGAAGCTGGGGTCCAGCCAGGCCAGAGTGGTATTGTCAGGTGATGAGGGAGGAAGACAATTCAAGGGCAAGGGAGAAGGTGAGACACAGAGGGGTCGGCGTCAGACACCCCACACAGTGCTTCTCTCACTTGGAGAAGCAGAAAGCCGAGGCTTAGAAAGTGCACGGCCCTACCTCTTCTGAGGTGCCCCTGCGGGCTGTCTACAGACCAGGCAGTACAAGCCTGATAGCAGCTACATAAAGAAAAGCAGGAGCCCGCTTGTACACAGTAGCGTCAAGTGTGTGCTGGGCATGTTCTCTGCCTCATCATCCCTGTGTGACAGATGAAGGTACAGGGGGTCCAGGAGGGGAAGACACTGGCCCAGGTGGCAGTCAGTTGTGGCGGAGGGACCTTGAGCCCGAGTCTTTTTCCCAGATCCTGCAGGCCCAGTGCTGAGGCAGACAAACTGCCTCCTCTGTCCTGGGCCTCCAACCCCTCCAGCCCCCTGCCCACTTAAATGTAGGGGAGCCTTAGCTACTCAGGAGGCTGAAGCACAAGAATCACTTGAACCTGGGAGACGGAGGTTGCAGTGAGCTGAGATTGCACCACTGCACTCCAGCCTGGGCGACGGAGTGAGACTTTGTCTCAAAAAAAAAAAAAAAAAAAAAAAAAGTAGGGAAGTCTTTTGGCCCAGGTGGGAATGGGGTGAACAGGAGGGGAACTCTGTTCTAGGTGCCTGGGTGACAAACCACTCCAAGCCTAGAGGCCTAAAACAGCAGCCATTTTCTCCTGCTCTCCAAGTCTGTGGGTCAGGAATTTAGCCAGAGTGCATCAGGGTGCTTCCCCTCTGCTCCGCATGTCCCAGAAAGCTGGGGAGACTGAAGGCTGGATGGTAACCCTGGTGACTCAGGCTACTGGGGGCTGGAGGGACCTAGAGGCTTCCTCACACCAAGCCTAGCTCCGGGGCTTGAGTGAAAGCTGACATAGCCTCTCTGGGTGGCTCGCCCCTCCTCACAGCATGGCAGGCTGGGCTCTGGAGAAGCATCCTGAGGACCAGTGTTCCTAGGGACCTCATTCTTCTGACCTCATTCCTACAATGTTTTGCCAATGCAAAATAAGTCACCAAGGCCAGGTCAGGTTCAAGGCTAGGGGCATGGGGGCGGGGAAGTTAGAGGCCACCCTTCGGCAGGGACAGGACAAAGTCAATGCTGTGGTCTGTTTGTCCCCAAAGCTCATGTTGAAATGGGATCTCCAGTGTGGTTGTGGTGGGAGGTGGGGCCTAGTGGGGGGTATTCATTTCCCTCATAAGTGATTGGTGCTGTTCTAGGTCGTAAGTTCTCACTCTGATGAGGCTGGATGAATTCTTTTTTTTTTTTTTTTTTATTATACTTTAAGTTCTAGGGTACATGTGCATAACGTTTATATCATGTATAACTCCCCAGTGCAATCCCTCCCTCCTCCCCCCTCCCCATGATAGGCCCCAGTGTGTGATGTTCCCCTTCCCGAGTCCAAGTGATCTCATTGTTCAGTTCCCACCTATGAGTGAGAACATGCGGTGTTTGGTTTTCTCTTCTTGTGATAGTTTGCTAAGAATGATGGTTTCCAGCTGCATCCATGTCCCTACAAAGGACGCAAACTCATCCTTTTTTATGGCTGCATAGTATTCCATGGTGTATATGTGCCACATTTTCTTAATCCAGTCTGTCACAGATGGACATTTGGGTTGATTCCAAGTCTTTGCTATTGTGAATAGTGCCGCAATAAACATACGTGTGCATGTGTCTTTGTAGTAGAGTAATTTATAATCCTTTGGGTATATACCCAGTAGTGGGATGGCTGGGTCATATGGTACATCTAGTTCTAGATCCTTGAGGAATCGCCATACTGTTTTCCATAATGGTTGAACTAGTTTACAATCCCACCAACAGTGTAAATGTTCCTATTTCTCCACATCCTCTCCAGCACCTGTTGTTTCCTGACTTCTTAATGATTGCCATTCTAACTGGTGTGAGATGGTATCTCATTGTGGTTTTGATTTGCATTTCTCTGATGGCGAGTGATGATGAGCATTTTTTCATGTGTCTGTTGGCTGTATGGATGTCTTCTTTTGAGAAATGTCTGTTCATATCCTTTGCCCACTTTTTGATGGGGTTGTTTGTTTTTTTCTTGTATATTTGTTTGAGTTCTTTGTAGATTCTGGATATTAGCCCTTTGTCAGATGAGTAGGTTGCAAAAATTTTCTCCCATTCTGTAGGTTGCCTGTTCACTCTGATGGTAGTTTCTTTTGCTATGCAAAAGCTCTTTAGTTTAATTAGATCCCATTTGTCTATTTTTGCTTTTGCTGCCGTTGCTTTTGGTGTTTTAGACATGAAGTCCTTGCCCATGCCTATGTCCTGAATGGTACTACCTAGATTTTCTTCTAGGGTTTTTATGGTATTAGGTCTAACATTTAAGTCTCTAATCCATCTTGAATTAATTTTCGTATAAGGGGTAAGGAAAGGATCCAGTTTCAGCTTTCTACTTATGGCTAGCCAATTTTCCCAGCACCATTTATTAAATAGGGAATCCTTTCCCCATTTCTTGTTTCTCTCAGGTTTGTCAAAGATCAGATGGCTGTAGATGTGTGGTATTATTTCTGAGGACTCGGTTCTGTTCCATTGGTCTATATCTCTGTTGTGGTACCAGTACCATGCTGTTTTGGTTACTGTAGCCTTGTAGTATAGTTTGAAGTCAGGTAGCGTGACGCCTCCAGCTTTGTCCTTTTGACTTAGGATTGTCTTGGCAATGCGGGCTCTTTTTTGGTTTCATATGAACTTTAAAGCAGTTTTTTCCAATTCTGTGAAGAAAGTCATTGGTAGCTTGATGGGGATGAGGCTGGATGAATTCTAATGGGAATAAGTTAGTTCTCTCGAGAGTGGGTTGTTATAAAGCCAAGCACCTCTCAGTTTATCTCCCTTCACACTTGCCCACTTTCCCTTTGACCCTGGCCATGTTATGAAGCAGCATGAAAGCCCTCAACAGACGCCAGGGCCATGCCCTCGAACTTCCTAGTCTGCACAATGGCCAGCTAAAGGACCCTCTTTTCTTTATCAATGACCCAGCCTCAGGTACTGTTTCATAACAACACAAAATGGACTAAGACAGTCACATTGCAAAAGAGTCTGTGGGATGGGAGGTGCTCTGTGGCTGCCTCTGGAAATTGATCTGCCCCTGGTCCTTCAGCCCCGTGTCTGGTGTGACCTTGGAGGTCCTTTCACCCAGGGCCACAAAGCTACTGCATCTTGGCTACACCCACCACCACTGTGCAGTGCTAGTCCAATCCATTACTTTGTGCTCCAGCCTCAGTTTCCCCATTCAATTCCTCACAGTGATCTAAAGGCCAGACCCTGCCCCTGGCTGGGTCTCTGTATTTAACTAAGGACATGCAAACTCCTACGCCCTGAGAGGGTGACCTCAGAATCCCAAGTTCCAGTTCCAGTTTGCCCCTGGCTTGCCACACTGCCTAGAACTGGCTGCCTGTCCTCCATGAGGCTCAGCCTCTTAGAGGCCACCCACAGGCCTGGCAGTGAGTGCCTCCCTGCATTTTTTAAGGAAGATGCCTCTTTTGTCTCCACCTTTTCCCAGCCTGCACAGCGCCCTCCCTCTCCACAACCCTTGGCTGAAACTGGGTGGACAGGCCAGCCCTAGGCTTATGACCCACTCTGACACCTCACTGGGTTCTGTCTCAGCTCTGAACACAGGCCTGCCAAATTGTATTTTGGTTTGTATATAGTACATTTGAGAGCATCTCTTTGTGCAGATTTTTTAGTGGTCATTCCAGGTATTAGATTATACATTTATAACATCACAGTTAACTGATGTTGACATTTTATTAGTTGTGGTGAAGTGGATAAACCTAAGTCCTTCATGTTCCCTATTCTCTCCCCTGTTATAATATAATTCTCTTTAATATTTCCTCTACATACATTGGCAATCACATCATTCAGTGTTATAATTTTTGCTCCAATTATCAAGCATAATTTAGAAAACTCAAGAGATAAGGTCTATTGTATCTATGTATATTTTGTTGACTGTGTTCTTCCTTCCTTGCACTTTGAGATTCCTTCTTTTGTCATTTTATTTGTTTGGCAAACTTCCTTTAATCATTTCTTTTGGGTAGGTCTGCTGGTGACAAAGTCTCTTTTTTTTTTTTTTTCTTCTTCTGA
Source organism: Trachypithecus francoisi (assembly GCF_009764315.1). NCBI lineage: Eukaryota > Metazoa > Chordata > Mammalia > Primates > Cercopithecidae > Trachypithecus > Trachypithecus francoisi. Next base: position 61,659,314 of record NW_022681453.1, read on the forward strand.
AGATGTCTTGATTTCCTCTTGATTTCTGAAGGATATTTTCACTGGATGTAAGATTCTGGGCTGAGAGTTCTTTTCTTTCAGCTCTTGAAAAGTGCTGTGCCACTTCCTTTTGGTCTCCATGGTTTCAGTGAGAAATCTGCTGTCATTAAAATGGTTTTCCCTTAAAGGTAAGATGCTGTTTCTTTTTTTTTTCTCACTCTGTCGCCCAGGCTGGAGTGCAGTGGTGTGATCTTGGCTCACTGCAACTTCTGCTTCCTGGGTTGAAGTGATTCTCTCAGCCTCCCGAGTAGCTGGGACTACAGGCGCGTGCCACCACACCCTGCTAATTTTTTGTATTTTTAGTAGAGATGGGATTTCACCGTATTCGCCAGGTTGGTCTCGATCTCCTGACCTTGTGTCGTCCACCCGCCTCGGCCTCCCAAAGTGTTGGGATTACAGGCGTGAGCCACCGCGCCCAGGCTGTTTATTTATTTTTATTTATTTATTTATTTATTTTGAGGTGGAGTCTCTCTCTGTCACCCAGGCTGGAGTGCAGTGGTACGACCTCGGCTCACTGCAACCTCTGCCTCTCAGGTTCAAATGATTCTCTTGCCTCAGCCTCCGTAGTAGCTGGGATTACAGGCATGGGCCATCACACCTGGCTCATTTTTGTATTTTTAGTAGAGACAAGGTTTTGCCATGTTGGCCAGGCTGGTCTTGAACTCCTGACCTCAAGTGATCTGCCTGCCTCGGCCTCCCAAAGTACTGGGAGTACAGGCGTGAGCCATGGCGCCTGGCCAAGATGTTGTTTCTTTCTTGCCACTTTCAAGATTTTTGTCTTTGTCTTTAATTTTCTGAAGTCTCAATAGAAGGTGTCTTGGCATAGGTTTGCTTCGATCGATGCCATTTAGCGTTTGCTTCAGGATCTTGAATCTGTAAATTTATGTCTTTTGCCAAATTTGGGAAATTTCTAACCATTATTTCCTTGAAAATCTTTTCAGCTCCACCTCATCTTTCTTTCTTTCTGGGTCTCTCATGACACGAATGCTAGGTCTTTTGTTATAGAAAGACCAAAATATATACCAAAATGTATATAGGCCAAAATATACATACCCAAGATTCTGCTCATTTTTATCTAAGTCTGTTTTTTGCTTTGTTGTTCAAATTGAGTAAATTCTATTATTTTATCTTTAGGTTCACTGACTCTTCCCTCCGTCCTCTCTTCTGGCGTTGAGCCATCCACTGAGTTAATTTTGGCTGTTGCGTTTTCAACCCTGAATTCCCATTTGGTTCCTCTTTGTGGCTTGTTTCTCTGCAGAGATTTTCTATTTTCTCACTTGATTCCATTGTGTTTGCCATTGAGCATTTTTGTGATGGTGGCTTCAAACTGTTCAGATGATGCTGCCGTTTGTGTCGTCCTGGGTTAGTCTCTGTGTCTCTTCTCATCAGGGTCGGTGTTTTCCTGGATCCTGATGTGGAGTGATTTGCGATTGAAATGTGGATATGGGGGTTATGTGATGGGGATCCTGGCCTTATTTAAACCTCTATCTCAGCACCTCCCCTGTGGCCTGGCTACGGTGGACGTCTCCGCCCCCAGCTGGGCTTCTCCAATACCTTCCCAAGGAGGGGCGGCACCTCAGTCAGTACACCTGGGTGAGGGTGGAGGTCTAGGCTCCGTCCGCAGTCTCTGCTGGCTAGGGTGGGGTGGGGCCTCGTCTTTCCTGTGTGGTCTGATGGCATAGGTCAGTTATCATCTAAAGTTTTCTAGAATGCCCCTTGCCTGGCTAGAGGGAGTGGGTTTTTCTGGGGGATTGTTTTCTGAGCCGGTTGGTGTTTCTAGGTTGCTGACTCTTTAGCACCCAGTTTGCCATACATGAAGCAAAAAGAAAGATGGAACTCATCACCATGCTGTTGCCGGGTCCTGAGGCCCCTGGCTGGTGCTTCTCTGCACCTTTTAGGGCCTTATTAGTATTCATTCTACACAGAATACCCATGACTTTTAGCTGTATTTGGTGGGGGGAAATAAGAAAAAGTAACTTGGCTTCTTCCATCTTTCTGGTTGCAGAAGTTCCAGTGGGTAAAGCCCTTTGAAACTGCACACTACACCATCCTCTACCCCAGTCTCCTTCAAGATTCGGAGCTGTGCATAGCTGCTATTCATACTGCCTGTCTGCTCTAATTGTCCAATTCTTGTGAAAAGTCTAAAAATGACCTTGGGTGATACCCTGGGTGCATAGAGCAGAAAGCCAAGCTCTCATGAGAGGTTCCTTGGATCCCAGAGGGTGGGCAGGGTCTGGAGGCCAGGCAGCTGGGATGGGGCTGAGCTGAGGTCTGGAGACAGGCCAGAGAGGAAAGCGAGTCCTTGGATCCACCAGCACCCACAGCCAATCCACACTACTTCTAAGCATTCATGAGTTGTCCTCTAAAACTCTTCTTCCCAATTTCCCCCAAAACCCTCCACTTCATCTAGGCCAGGGTCCACACTATGCCCCTTTGCTATGCTCATGGAAACTTTTTTTTTAAATTAACTTCAAAGACAAGTGAGCTCATGGAAACCTCTCCATCGTTGACCAGTATCTATAGGAAAAGCCTCCTCTTCTTCTGTATGCAGAGGCTGCACAGCTCCTGGTTCACCTGCACCTCTCCAGACCACTATGGTGCCTGCAGCTCTGAGGGCATTTTAAATCATCACAGAACAACAAGCATATAAGCATTAGGAGTGCCTCTGGACCTCTCATGTGCCTTGCTGGAGACCTGCCAGGCCCACATTTTAACTTACATGAACTCGATGCCCTCTTTGACAGGGAGAGAACTGCTTCTTTATTTGTTAGCATTTCCCCTGGACCTGCTAGATCTGGACCATCCCCAGGAAAGGAAGGTCACACCACAAAGATAAATAAAAAGAAAATGAGTTAATTAAGAAGGAGTTAATTTGAAATTCAATATTCCCAAGAGTCCAGGCCCTTCAGTTCTAAGGGAATTTTTCTCCCCTGTAAAATAGAACTGTTGGGTAAAATGAGATTCCACTGTATATGGTCTCACTTAGAATTTCTGTCTCATTTCACATATGTAAACACTGAGGCTCTGTGAGTTGAGAGATTTGTTGCACTAGGCCCTGAAAGGCACAGCTAGTGAGCATCCAGCCCAGGGTACATCTGCTGGCTTCACAGTTGCCCTGCTATTCTGTGGTCCAATGTGGCTGCTCTAGCTCCAGTCATCACGTCTGCATTCTTGCTAGTGGGAAGGGCAAAGCATGACCTTTCTTTTTAAGGACACGTTTGAAGTTGCACACATCATTTCTGCTCATGTTTCACTGGCCAGCATTTAAATGGATGGGCATGCCTAGCTGCAGGGAAGGCTGTAGTCTTCATTCTGGGATGAAGTGTACCCAGCTAAAAGTCTAGAGTTTTATTTCTATGAGAGAAGTTGAGCATGGATACTGGGGGACAGTGAACCATTTCCACTTCATCTTCTAATAAATGTGACAAGTGCAATGCTTATCATATGTTGTGTATTGACTCAATTCAGAACACACTGGGCATCTACCCCGTATAAGGCCTTGGCTTGAGCTCAATGGGAAATACACATATGCGTGAGACCAAATGGCACAAAGAGGCCAGAAAAGAGAACAAGTGACATTTATTGAAGACTTATCATGTCCTGGGCCAGGAGCTTTGCATACATCATTGCTTTTGATCTTTACAACTCAGTAAATCTGCAGAAACTGAGTTGTATATCTGCAGAAACTGAGTTTCAGAGAAACGAAGTGTGTCTTAGGTCTGGTTCCCAGGGAAACAAACTGTGAGATGAAGATTTGCATTCAGGAAGTTTATTAGGGAGTAGGCTCAGGCTCGATGTTGGTGAGGGAGTGAGGGAAGGAGGACTGGGCAGAGGGAGAAGTTGAGCAGCAATGAAGATGCAACAGAAGCCTCAGCCATTCCCACCTGAACGGCCCTTCAGAGTGGTTTTTAATTTCTAATTAAAGGGCCAGGACTCTGTACCCCCTCATCAGCCAGACATTGGATGTGGGATGCCTACCCCTAAAGCCCCCTTCCTCCCCAGGAGGGATGTGACCTTGTGCGAAGTGGCTGCTGCTATCCAAGGGCACTACCCAGGGATGCAGCTGTCAGCCTTCAGCCTTCAACACTCCCAAATACCTTGGTCCAGAAGGAGGGGTCTGGGCTGCATAGGACAGTGTCTTCTACAAAATGACACTATCAAGGTCACATAGCTTGGGGTTCAGAGCTGTGATTCCAGTTTAGTTCTATCTCCAGAATCCATGTGGTTCCTCATGTTCCTTGCTGCCTCCCAGGCAACTGCTCAGGGGTGGATGGGGCTGGCAGAGGAGGAGCCTGGAGGTTGGACCCTCCCCTGGCACATTGCCCCTAAGGACGGTTCAAGACAAGGTCCTCCTTCACAACTCCGGGGCCCCATCTTACCCTCCTCTTCACTCTGCTAAGTGTGCTCCGGCCACACTGCCCTCTTCACCGCTCCTCTGGTAGCCCACACTGTCTCCAGACGCAGCTATGTCCATGTGCAGCTCCTTTCCCTGGGAGCACACCTCCTCCAGCATTCATACATGGTTTGCTCCCTGTCACTTGAGTCCCACTGAAATGTCACCTTCCCTGATCACCCTTTTGACATTGTCCCCCTGCCCTAGTCCTTCTGGTCCCTTGTAACTGTCTTGCTAGCCCCTGGCATTCCGGAGCCCCTCTCTAAATGATCTTCTTCATTAGATTTCATGCGCACACTCTGTCCCCACTAGCACATGAGCTCCGTGAGGGCAGGGATCTTGTCTGTCCTGCTCACCACTGTCTCCCCAGCGCCTACCCCAGTGCCTGGCACATAGTAGGTGTTCAATAAATATAAGTTAGATAATGGAATGAATAAATAAATACATGAAGAAGATATAAATCACCCCAATCCAGGGCAGAAAGAACTTGGGCCTGTGAGGGACGGCCCAGAGCTAGGAGGGTGTTTGAAGGGAGCTATTCCTTCCTTCCAGCTGCCCCAAGGAGATATAGCAGTGTCAGTCTCAGTTTGCCCAGCTGTAATCAAAGGGATGGGGCTGGCTTCCCACCTCCTACGAAGTGCCTGAGGTTGTTTCTTGGGTGGTGTGTGCATTGGGGGAGCGTGTCAGTGCAATTTCTTCCGAGGCCTTTCTCTCCTTGGCTTGCAGGTGGCTGTCTCTTCCTCCCAGGTCTTCACCTCCGGGTGACGCACAGACTTCACCTTTGTGCGTCTGTGTCCAGATCTCTTCTTACAAGAACACAAGTTATATTGGGTTATGAGCCACTCGTTTTAACCTAAGTACTCTTTATTGACTCTGCAGGAGTCCCCCGATCTGCAAGAGCTTGCTCCAAGACCCCCAGCCCAGTGGATGTTGGAGACCGTGGATAGTACTGAACTTTTCCCACACGTACAAACCTACGATAAAGTTTAATTTATGAATTAGGCACAGTGAGAGACTAACAGTAGCAGCTACTAATACAATAGAGCAGTAATACGGACATACTGTCGTAAGGGTTATGGGAGTGTGGCTTCTCTCACTCCAAACGCCCTCTTGTGCTACACTCACCCTTTCTGTGAGGCTGTGAGATAACACAATGCCTTTGTGAGTGAGTGACATGGGCACTGTGACATAGTGTCAGGGTGCTGCCGACCTTCTGATGACACATACATGAGAGGGAGGGTCACCTGCTGTGGTTGTCCTGGGCCACTGAGCCGTGATGACACTGCAGGCTGGATGTCAGGAGCAGACGATGTTGACAACTCACAGATAGGGGAGTTGCGGGTCCAGCATAAAGACGCTGGACAGTGGGATGATTCACACCCAAGCTGGATGGGACTGCGCTCAGTGGGATTTTTCAGTCTACTCCGAATGGTGTGCAATTTAAAACTTATGAATAGTTTGTTTCTGGAATTTTCTTTCTTCCTTTTTTTTTTTTGTTTGAGACAGGGTCATGCTCTGTCACCCAGGCTTAAGTGATCCTCCTGAGCTCAAGCCATCCTCCTGCCTCTGTCTTCTGAGTAGCTGGGACCACAGGCACATGCCACCATGCCAGGCAAGTTTTTAGATTTTAAACTTTTTGTAGAGATGGGGTCTCACTGTGTTGCCCAGGCTGCGGCATTTTTCGTTTAATATTCTCAGAGGTGATTGACTGTAGGTAACTAAAATTTCAGAAAGCAAAACAGCAGAGAAGTGGGAACTACTGCATCTCCAAGTGCAGTCCCATTCTGAGGTACTGGGCATAGAGTTCAGTGTGTAAATTTGGGGGCCATGATGCAGCCTGCGAGATGGGGTGCCAGACCATCCCCAAGAATGGGAGAAGCAGGAAGGCCTGGCACCTCCCATGTATTTATTTATTTAGAGGATCTTGGCATACTAAAAAATAAAGGCATGTCTCAATGGTTTAAAGAATTGGTCTATATTTTAAGTGGTTACTTTAACAAGTAAGTTCTGTAAACAAATAATGCACCACAACTGTACAAATCACAAGATAATTGCAATATTATTAACAAAAATGTTCATTTAGCGAATTGTCTGGTGTGGCCATGGGACGTAACTTTTCAGTTTTGCAATGAGCGGCTTTGTCTTTTAATCTTATCATGCATCTGCACATTTGGGGATGAAATATTCAAACTTCTGACTCCTTGAGTCAGGGCGCTGCCAGTTGCACAGTGGGTGCAACCTTCCTCACCTCCTTTTCTGCAGCCTGAGAAGCCTCTGCCTGGGTGCACAGCCCCACAGCCCAGCCTCTGCGGAGTAGGAGGGGAGCCAGGCCCCGCTTGGGTAGCATCGCCATGGCAACCTCTCCCAACGCTGCTCCTTGCTGAGACCCGGGCATCTGTGGCCATGGCGACTGGGCCCGCCACTGGCACATCTGCATAGCAACCAGAGAGGGTGCCGAGTGCAGCTGGGCCCCGCTCAGGAAAGCAGGTACACTCAGAGCTTTTATCAGTCATTAAGAAGCTGGGTGCCTCTATGGGGAAAAAGGACAAAGGACGCAGACAAAAGACTTGGAACTGCAAGTGGCTAATAAATCTATGACAAGTGCCCAGCATTACCAGCGATCATAGAAATGCAAATGCAAACAACAATAAGATACTTAAAGAAAAACAACAACTAGTGCAATTGGCAAGAGATGAGGCACAAAAGAGATAGAACCCAGTGTTGGGGGTCTGTAGGGAATGGGTACTCGAACACCCTGCTGGTCTGAGTGCACATTCATGGAACATTTCTGAGAAGGCAATTTGCAATCTGTATCAAAAGCCTTTAAAATGCACATACCTTTTGAACCAACAATTCTAGTCGTAGTAATTTATTCCAAGGTAATAATTAAGTGAGTAAAGATTCAGCTCCAAGTGTGTTCCCTGTAGGGGCAATCATAATAGCAAAAACTTTGAAACAACCACAATCTGAAAAAAAAGAGAATTGATTAAATCATCTATTTTGCATTCATACAAGGGAATGCTATGCAACCATTAAGAAATGTTATAGAAGACTACTTAGAGGCACAGAACGATAGTTACAATAGCATATCAAGCAGAAAAACAGATTATAAAACAGATGTATAGTGCTGCTCAGGGCTCTCCTCCCAACACCTCCAGTCCTCAGCACCCTCTGCACCCAGGAGAGAGTGTTAAGGCTCAGCAGAACACTGCCCAGGGTTCCTAGAGAGCACGACCAGAAGTTTCTGTGCACATGAACGCATGTCTGAGTGTACATCTTGGGGAGAAGCACAGTCCAGGGCTGTGGGCCTGGGAAGCCCAGGTTGTCTCCTGACACCACCTAATTGTGTGACTCACGGACAGCCCTACCTGGAGAGCTTGTCAGGTTGAAGTAGTCGCTGCTGCAATGGCCATCCCATCCCAGGGTATTCCCAAGCCAGATACCATCTCTTAGTTGGGTCAAGAGGATGAACCACGAAGAGTCAAATAATGTTTTCAAGGCAACAGATTTGGAGCCTTGCCTGCATGAGGAAAGTCAACTTCAACATAAGGCATTTTTTAAAAATTCAAAAACTTTTCAGTTGTAGTAAAATACACATAACAACATTTTTCATTTTAACCATTGTTAAGTGTACAGCTCAGTGCGCAACTATCATCGCCATCCGTCTCCATAACTTTTTCCTCTTCCCAAACTGAAACTCTCTCCCCATTAAACACTAACTCCCATTTCTCCTCCCACCAGTCCCCCTAGCAACCACTATTTTACTTTCTGAATCTGACCACTCTAAGGACCTCATATAAGTGGAATCATATGGTGCTTGCCCTTCAGTGACTGGTTTATTCACTTAGCACAGTTTTCAGGGTTCATCCATGTTGTAGCATGTGTCAGCGTTTCCATCCCTTTTAAAGCTGAATATTTAATATTCTGTTGTGTTCATACACTATATTTTGTTAATCCATTCCTCTGACAATGGACACTTGGATTGCTTCCACCTTTTTGCTGTTTTGAAGATTGCTGCTGTGAACATGGGTGTGCAATTATCTCTTTGAGACTCAATGTAGGACTTTTCTGATGAAGATCCATCCTGTGGAGTGAAGCTAGAGAGGCTGTCAGGGATGGGCTTTTCTATCTCCATGTGGAGAAGTTGTTGCTGTAAGGATTGGTTGGAGAAGAACAAGGCAAACCAAGAGACACACATGAAGGAAGTGGCATTCATCCAGACGGAAGAGCCAACTCACCAGAGAGCTGGGAAGACAGTGAGGTGGAGGAAAAGAGTTTGTGCATCTTGTCTTCCTACTCATAATCAATGTGTTCACAGATTGGAGCATAACTTAAACAGTTATCAGAAGAGTAAAGAGTGAGAAGCCATGTAGAAATAATGAAAGTGAGAAACCTCTCAGAGCATTCACTTTATTTGGCATAAAAGAACTCAAATAGAAGACAAACCCTGTGGAATTTACAGAGAGTGTTCAATTTGGCAGCCACAGTACACATATGCATTAGACAGTTCTTAGGGAAGGAAAATATTGCATGCAGAGTCTGTGGGCAAGTATGGAGCTGTGGTATATCCCTCAGTGGACCCCAGATAATTTGTGTGGAAGAAAGTCTACATGCATGATATGTGAAGTATTTTGTACTACTTTTGTACTACTATCTTCATGTTGTATGTACACTCTTTTCTGGCTCCTGCTAGCTCATGGCTTATCTCCTCTATCTTTATTTGTGTTGAGCTCTTGTATCTACTTTCTACTCTTGTTTTATACTGGCAGTGACTACATTATGCTTTAGTAATTTATAAAGTAAAATTTGGTATCTGTATTCTGCTGCTCAAGAGTGATATATTTTCTAATGAATGATATGTATCTGCCATTTGTTTTTCTGTGACATTTTTCATTTTTTAGCTATTTCAATACCTGCATTAAAATAACTAAAATATGAGATAACTTTAATACCTTATCTAATACCCAGCTGCAGTCATGTGTCACTTAACAATGTGGATATGTTTTGAGAAATGCAGCCTCAGGCAATTTCATCATCATGCAAAGAGTGTCCTTATACAACTTAGCTGGCATAGACTACTATACAACTAGGCTATATGGGATAGCCTGTTGCTCCCAGGCTATAAACCTGTACAGCACGTGACTGTACTGAGTACTGTGGACAATTGTAACGTAGCAACGTTTGTTTATCTAGACATGGCTAAACATAGAAAACAGACAGTAGGCCGGGCCTGGTGGCTCACGCCTGTAATTCCAGCACTTTGGGAAGCTGAGGTGGGTGGATCACCTGAGGTCAGGAGTTTGAGACCAGCCTGACCAATATGGTGAAACTCCATTTCTACTAAAACTATGAAAATTAGCCCAGTGTGGTGGCAGGCGGCTGTAGTCCCAGCTACTCGGGAGACTGAGACAAGAGAACTGCTTGAACCTGGGAGGCAGAGATTGCAGTGAGTCGAGATGGTGCCACTGTACTCTAGCCTGGGCAACAGAGTGAGACTCTCTCTCAGAAAAAAAAAAAAAAAAAAAGAAAAGAAAACAGTAAAAATAAATATGGTATAAAAGATAAAAATGTGAATACCTGTATAGGGCAGTTACCATGAATGGATCTTGCATGACTAGAAGTTGCTCTGGGTGCATCAGTGAGTGAGTGGTGAGTAAACGTGAAGTCCTGGGGAATTACTGTGCACTACTGTAGACTTTGTAAACACTGGACACTTAGGCTATGCTAAATTTATAACAAATATTTTCTTTCTTCAATAATAAATTAGCTTACTATAGCCCTTTTACTTTGTAAACTTTTAAATTTAACTTTTTGACTTTTTTTGTGATAACACAGCTTAAAACAAGCACATTGTACAGCTGTACAAACATATTTTCTTTCTTAATTTTTTTTCTTTTTAGAAACAAGGTCTTGCTCTGCTGTCCAGACTGGAGTGCAGTGATGCAATCGTGGCTCACTGCAGCCTCGATCTCCTGGGCTCAACCTCCTGAACAGCTGGAATTATGTGGCACCTGACTGTATTTTTGATGACTTATCTCTATGTAAGGCCATTTTCCGTGGAGTAGTGGTTGTTGGCGGTTCGAAGGCGGAGAGCCAGTGTTGCACCTGGGACTGCTGTTGTCGATGTGTGTGCAGCCCTCAGTGCCGACTCCTTTCACCTGGCAGAGCAGCCACCTGAGGTTCTGGTCTTTCCCACCCAGCCATATGGCCTGGGGTGCTTGTTGCAAATGTGTTTTGCCTTCCTTTGAGATTGCCCAACCCACTGTTTCTCAGACCCAAACTAAGTACAAGGAAGATAATGCATTTCTTTTCTTTTCTTTTTTTTAGTCTGAATATATCTTCTTTTTCAAAAAAAATTATTATTATTATACTTTAATTTCTATGGTACACGTGCACAATGTGCAGGTTTGTTACATATCTATACATGTGTCATGTTGGTGTGCTGCAAGGACAGAAAACCAAACACCGCAAGATCTCACTCATAGGTGGGAATTGAACAATGATAATGCATTTCTTTTACATTCAAAAGGGATTTGGTCTTAGGTTAAGGCTTTTGGTTCTGTCTTGGATACATGTACCTTGTCAACTCTTTCTGGTCCCTGTAGCCATGGGCACTTTATGTTTTCGCCTACACTCCTGCTAAATTTTTCTGCTTTTTATACTTCACCTATTTTTTGGTTTGGCGTTTCAGCTAAATCCTAGCTCTGAGCAAGGTGATGTTTGATTTTCTTGCTGTTTCTGAGAGATTTCAGCGAGAAGGAAGAACATCAGCTTAATGGGGCTGTTTTCAAAAGTCTTGTTAGCATTTTAAAATTTTATAACAATTTTGCTTCCAATCATTGTCATCCAGTCCATATATCTTATTTGGCATAGGTGACACATTCATACCTACATCTTTAGAAAATATAAATTTCAGCCAGGCATGGTGGCTCATGTCTGTAATCTCAGCACTTTGGGAGGCAGAGGTAGGTGGATCACCTGAGGTCAGGAGTTCGAGGCCAGCCTGGCCAACATGGGGAAATCCCATCTTTACTTAAAATATAAAAAAAAATTAACTGGGCATGGTGGTGCACGTCTGTAATCCCAGCTACTTGGGAGGCTGAGGCAGGCGAATCACTTGAACCCAGGAGGTGGAGGTTGCAGTGAGCTGAGATCATGCCATTGCACTCCAGCTTGGGCAACAAGAGAGAAATTCTGTCCCCGACACCCCCCGACCAAAAGAAAATACATAAATTCCAAGAAAAAAATTCCAGGTTGTTCATTGAGGTTACATGTAAATGGTACTGTTTCACCTTAGAAGACTGGGTGATTTCATCATTGCATAGCATGTTACTATTTTCATACTCTAGCAATCTGGCTTCTTAGTTCGAAAGCTCAGGAACCAACTTCAGCAGATATGCTCAGAAATAGAGCTTGTTAAAAGGATACTGGGTACCTCAGACATTTTCAAAAAAATCTACATAATCATTTTCATTTTCAGGGCCAAATCTTTGGACATCACTCCCAGAATCCTGCTGTGGAACCTGGGACTGTGCCTTGGCCTCCAATCTGTGCATGTGGGTCTGGCAGAGCCTGGATCATGTGCCCTTGCTGGAGGGAGGTCACCAAGTGAGATCCCAGGGTTCTCAGCTGCTTCCAAAGCAGTGAGCAGGCTATGCTTCCCAACCAAAACCCATGGGGTGGTGACTTGCCACTCATAGGAGGGTGATTTATTTGCTAAACAGCAAAACGAACAAATAGACAGCATGCACTTTCTTTTCAAACTTTCACACATTTAAATATACATGTGGGTGTGCTGCTAATGCAGTACAACTTCCTTATTACTGAACTCACTCTCCCTTTAAAAAGAAGGTCTCCCAAAATTTCAAAAGGTAAGAGTCTATGTCCAAGGTCAACATCTCAAAAGCATGCCCATCCTTTCTATGGTGAAATTTCTTCAAACATCGAAAAAAGATTCAGATTCTGAGTATCCGAAAAGAATGGAAGAATCATAAAACCAGGTCTTATTACCAGTCTGAAGGCAAGGCTTTGGGTGGGCCTTTCTAGTACATTCTTTTTGGATACTTTATTTAAAAGAGTTGTTATAAACTGTAAGCAAGCTGGTGAAGGAATAAGTTGTTCACTGCCTAAGATGATTTTCATCCTTGCTTGCAGTTCGTTTTACATCTGACACAGTCAGCAACTCTGTCTTTGCTATAAGAATTATTTCGTTCCATAAAAACCATCATTTGACCTTTCCTAGGAAGTTCTTGGTGCTGTAAGAATAAGATAGAATAGCTCATGTTATGGCAAAAAGACAGATGAACCTGTAACCCACTGGGGGTGTGACTGTAGTCATGATGGCGTTTAAGATAGCTGAGTCACCTGTTCTTTCGTCTTAACATGTGCTTTGTTCTCCTGAATATTCACTCTAAGGCATGAAGTTCTCTGTGATGACTGCTTCCCTCCCCCAGTGATAATTCCTGGGACCAGATGTTAGGTCAAGTTCTTGAAACCTGGTTATCCCCTTGGCTTCTCCTTCTTTTCCCAGGTGGTATAAGCTCACTCTCTGATGGTGTTGACTTAGTCCTGGTTTGTTGATATCCGGGAGGCCAAGTGCCTGGAGACCCTAGTGGTCGCAGTAGATATGGCTGTCATCTGACTATCAGCCATCTTCTCTCTCCCTCATGCACTGCCCTTGGGCTTCCCCCACTTGCCCGCTGCCACCTCATGCCATTTCTTCTGAGAGGACAAGGACAGCACTACTCCTGACAGTCACTTTCTGAACATATGCTACTTTTGATAGGGGTAACTTACTGACTCTACTGCTCTGAGAGTAGTTACTGTTGTCCTGCCAACAACCTGGGTTGGTAGTGTATTCTTTTATAAAATATAACATGGGTTATATTATAGGATTGTAAGTGGGATGTGCTGAAATTCTAGTAGTGAGACTTGAGTCAACAACAAGGAACCAAGTTTACCTAGAGGCTGGAGGTAAATTTTGGTGAACTCTCAGAGGTGATTTGGAGAAAGCTGCTGTGTTCTCTCACATGACAGTCTTATTCTCATGTGTTTCCTTGTGTAGACCTGGGGCTGTGCTCAGGTGATGGCGACAGTGGAGATCATCTGGGCCTGTGAGCAATGCAGCCACCTCTAAGGCACGTCCCTGAGAAAAGGGACACTCAGTCCCTGGAGCATCCCATGCAGTGCGTTCTGCATCGGCATCTGACATCTACTTGAGGCTCTACCACCCAGGTGGGAAGCTGGGGTGACTTGTATTTGGAATACTTCTATTTGTTTTGCTGGGTAGAATCCAACTGTGTTTTTTAAATACAAAATTTGGGCTGGGCATAGTGGCTTATGCCTGTAATCTAAGCACTTTGGGAGGTCAAGGTGGGAGGATTGCTTGAGCCCAGGAGTTTGAGGCCAGCTTGGACAACATAGTGAGACACTGTTTTTACAAAAATAAAAAAATTTAGCGGGGTGTGGTGGCACATACCTGTGGTCTCAGCTACTTGGGAGGCTGAGGTGGGAGGATCACTTGAGCCCAGGAGGTTGAGGCTTCAGTGAGCTATGATGGCACCACTGCACTCCAGCCTGGGTGACAGAGTGAGACTTTGCCTCAAAAACAGACAAACTATACATATATATATATATATATATAACCCCAGAACACCCAAGATGTACAGTGTGATTTTATTTTGGTTAAAAAAAGTGAATACATGCATAGAAAAAACTATTAGAAGGATATATACCAAAATGTTAGCAATGGTTATCTCTGGGTGGCAGAATACCCATGATTCTATTTTGTTTCTCTCCTGTTTCCTAAATGCTTACAGTGAACATGTACTGCTTTTGCAATAAGAAAAAAAACAATAAAAGCCATTTAGGAATTATCAATATCTGAAAATGTAGACCTGTACACCAATAAATTAATGAAGGATTTATTCACTTTATGAGAGGGAATTTTAGATTTCAGGGGATTCACAGTTCTGTGAATAAAATAGGAACTTGATAAATATTTGCTGAATCAATAAATGAATTTGCTCTGGGGTTTTCTTTAAGTAGCAGGATCCCCAGTGTATTTCAGGTGAAATCAATTTACAAAAACATGATTTGCATATTTCCCCGGAACACTATGCACTATCCATTGTGTAAAGGAGAAGATGAGATGAAAGGAAATGTTCTGGTTCCTGTTCTGCCCCTGGTTATAGTCCTGGCCCTTTCCCCTGTGCCTGGTGCCTAATGATCAGTTTCTTTTTTTTTTTTTTTTTTGAGATGAAGTCTTGCTCTTGTCCCCCAGGCTGGAGTACAATGGCGCGATCTCGGCTCACTGCAACCTCCGCCTCCCGGGTTCAAGTGATTCTACTGCGTCAGCCTCTCGAGTAGCTGGGATTACAGGCGCCTGCTGTCATGCCCGGCTAATTTTTGTATTTTTAGTAGAGATGTCGTTTCACTATGTTGGCCAGGCTGGTCCCGAACTCCTGACATCAGGTGATCCACCCGCCTCGGCCTACCAAAGTGCTAGGATTACAGGTGTGAGTTACCGCACCTGGCCATGATCAGTTTCTTTAACTAAAAAGGGGAATAATAGTCACCTGCTCTCAGGTTACTTTAATGTTTGTGAAAAACTTTTAGCAAGTGTAGGCTTGATGTAAGGCAGGCAAGCCCTAGAATTGGGGCTTAGCTTGGGAAGGTTCCTGGCTTTGCTGGGAGAGAATTCAAGAGTGAGCCAGTGGGAGAAGAAAACAGCTTTATTGAGGTGGCAGTGTTAGAGCTCTGTGACTGCTCCTGAAGAGCAGGGCTGCCCCTAGGCCGTGTATGGAGAGCAGTAGCTCAGGGGCAATTCTGTCGTATTTATACCCATGTTTAATTACTTGCAAATTAAGGGATGGGTTATTCAGAATTTTCTAGAAAAAGGGTGGTAACTTCTGGGTCATTGACATGGAAGGGGGTGGCAACTTCTGGGTACTGCCATGGCAATTGTAAACCGATATGGCACTGGTAGTCGTGTCTTACAGAAAGGTGCTTTTGCCTCTTTCCTGTTTCAGCTAGTTCTCAATCTGATATGGAGTCTGAACCCCATCACTGGAGTTGAGCCTCGCCTCCTACCTCAGGTTGGGCTGCCAAAGAGTAAGAGTGTAAGGGTTAGAATTTATGTGACTATGAATATGCTGAAGCCAAAGAAACAGGGTGGTTAAAATGATGTTTCCATTGTAAATTGTGAGCACACAAATTGCACCAAACAGAAATGTGCAGCTTAGTGAATTACTGCCAGGGAAATTCCCATGAAGCCACCAACCAGGTCACAAAATTGAGCACTGCAGGAAGTTCCTATTGTGTTCCTCCTAATCCTTCCCACCTCCCTCCTCCCCCAACATGACCACACTGCTGACTTGTATGGTAATCAGTTCCTCTCTTCTTTATTGTTTTATCACTATACTAAGCATGCATTCCTAAAACATAATTGTTTAGTTTTGCCTATTTAAAAAATACAGGTTGGAATTATATAGTTTGTCTTTTTTTTGCTTGCATCTTTTGTTTAACATTTTGTGAGATTCATCCATGTTGTGTGTAGTTGCAATTTACTTGTTTTCATTGCTGTTTGGTATTTCACTGGGTAAATACAACACAATTTATATTTCTATTTTTCTGTTTGTGGACATGTGGTTTGTTTCAAGTTTGGGGCTATTATGAACAATGTGGCTACGACCATTTTTCACTTGTCTCAAATGAGGTGTGCATGCTGCCTGGGACTATTTTGTACCTATGCACACATTTCTCTTGGGAACACATCTAGGAGTGGAATTGCTGAGTTATGAAGCATGCATATCTCAACTTTAGAACATAAATGCAAAACTGATTTCCAAAACAGTTGTGCCAGTTTATAGGTTTATCAGTAGTATGTGAGAACTCCTGTTCCTCTACATTGTTACCAACACCTTGTATTATCAGACATTTTAATTATAGCCCATTCTCATGAGTGTGTAAAGATATCTCATTGTGGCTTGAATTTGCATTCCCATAATTACTCATGAGACTGAGCACCTTTTCGTGTGTTCAATGATCGTTTGTATATCCTCTTTTGTGAAGTACCTGTTGAAATCTCCTGCTTATTTTTCTGTTTTCTGTCTTTTTCTAATTGATATGTAGGAGTTTTAAAAATAGTCTGTACATAAACCTTTTGTCTGTTACATATGGTACTAATGTTTTCTTCCATTCTGTGGCTTACCTTTTAACTTTCTTAATGGGGTCTTTTGATATATAGATTTTCTTAATTTTAACTTTTCTTAAATGTGATTTACTTTTAAAGTCCAATATTATCTCATGTTGCATTATTCCATTTTCTGTTGCTCATAACAGAGCACCTGAAACTGGGTAATTTATAAGGTGTAGAAAATTATTTCTTACAGTTATGGAAGCTGAGAAGTCCAAGGTCGAGGGGCCACATCTGGTGAGGGTTTTCTTGCTGGAGGGGACTCTGCAGAGTCCTGAGGTAGCGCAGGATATCACATGGCAACGGGGCTGAGCATGCTAGTTTAAGTCTCTCTACCTCTTCTTATTTAGGTTGGTGCAAAAGTAGTTGCAGTTCAATGGCAAAAACCTCAATTACTTTTGCACCAACCTAATAGAAAGTCACCAGTCCCACTCCAATGATAACTCATTAATCCATTAACCAATGGGTTAATCTATTCATCCATTAGTCTATGAATAAATTATGGGTTAATCTATTAATGAATAAATTATGAATAATCTACTATTTATTCATAATCTATTATGAATAAATTATGGGTTAATCTATTAATTATGGGTTAATCTATTAATCCATTAGTCTATGAATAAATTAATCCATTCATGAGGGCACTGCTCTCATGAGCCAATCACTTCTTAAAGGCCTCATCTCTCAATTGTGAAGGAAACCAAAATGGTTTATCTCAAAATATACTTCTTTGACATATTTTGAGATGCCTGTTCAGTTCAGAGGGTCTGCAGACAGAAGTAGTCCCACAAAGCTGCCTTTTGTGGGGAGATTTGCATCTACAGAGGAAATAAAGAGAATTAAACAGTACATATGTAAGTGCTATCACTTGAATATTTGTCCCCTTGTCTTGATTTGCCACTCACTTCTTCTTTCTGAGGGCTGCTACCTGTTGAGGTTTCTCCCGCATAACAAGACTGCCTTTTCCGGCCGGGCGCGGTGGCTCAAGCCTGTAATCCCAGCACTTTGGGAGGCCGAGACGGGCGGATCACGAGGTCAGGAGATTGAGACCATCCTGGCTAACACGGTGAAACCCCGTCTCTACTAAAAATACGAAAAACTAGCCGGGCGAGGTGGCGGGCGCCTGTGGTCCCAGCTACTCGGAGGCTGAGGCAGGAGAATGGCGTAAACCCGGGAGGCGGAGCTTGCAGTGAGCTGAGATCCGGCCACTGCACTCCAGACCGGGCGACAGAGCAAGACTCCGTCTCAAAAAAAAAAAAAAAAAAAGACTGCCTTTTCCCCAGGTCTTTCCTCTTCTGTCTCTCCCGAAACCTGTTTTTGCCACCATCCAAGCCACTATTCTTTCTGTAACCCCAAGACAGTACAAAAACATCAACCATCTTGCCTTTCTTTGAGTGTTTATACTTTTTATGACTTCTGTGCACACATGTGCGCAAGTAAAATTTGTATGCCATTTTTCCTGTTACTCTTTCTATTGTAAGTTTGTTCTATAGACTCAAATTATCGAATCTTCAAGAGAAAACTTAAACTTCCCTACAACTGCCACACTGGGGATTAAATTTTAACGTGAGTTTGGGAGGGAACAAATATTCAAGTGATAGCACTTACATATGTATTTTTTATATATATATATATTTATTTATTTATTATTATTATTTTTTTGAGACAGAGTCTCACACTATTGCCCGGGCTGGAGTGCAATGGCATAATCTCGGCTCACTGCAACCTCCACCTCCTGGGTTCAGGGGATTCTCCTGTCTCAGTCTCCTGAGTAGCTGGGATTACAGGCACGCACTACCACGCCTGGCTTATGTTTTATATTTTTTAGTAAAGACAGGATTTCACTATGTTGGCCAGGCTGATCTTGAACTCCTGACACTGTGATCACCCACCTTGGCCTCCCAAAGTGCTGGGATTATAGGTGTGAGCCACTGCACCCGGCCTACATATATATTTTCTGCATACGTAAAATGCATTCCATATATATTTTCATGCATTCTAATATGTCAGTGCTTTCCTTTATGGTTAGGTTTTTTGGTATCTTAGTTAAAAGTTGTTTCTTACCCTGAGATTATATATTCTCCTATGCTATCTTACAGAAGTTTTGTTGTTTTACCTTTGACATTTAGATATACAATTCCACCTGCGACTGACTTTTTAATATGGTGTAAGGCAGAGATCAAGTTTACTCTTTTCCTCATATGAATAACCAACAGTTTTAGCAATATTTGTTAAAAATAATTTCCTACACTCTGTTCTGAAGTGTAATCTTTTTTAAAAAAATAAATCGAGTATCTGAATACGTGTGGGTGTGTTTCTGGGCTCCCCTTTCTGCTCCATTGATCTATTTGATTATTCTCACCTCAACATTATGTTTTCTTAAGTATTGTAGTTTTATAACGGCTCTTGATGTCTATGGAGCAAATTCTCCTACTTTGTTTTTCTTTTTCCAGATTGACTTGGCTATGTCTCGTCGTTTATTCTTTCATATAATATTTGGATCAGCTTGTTAATTTCTACAAAAAATCCTGCTAGGATTTTTGATTAGGATTGCATTGAAACTATACACCAATTAGAAATAATTTACATCTTTATAATATTGAGTCCTATAAGTCATGAACATTAATTTACTTAGATTTTCTTTAATTTTATTCCTAAGTACTTAATATAGATTGATACAGGCATAAGTGGCATCTTTTAAAACAATTTATATTTGGTTTCTTACTGATATATAGAAGTTCAGTTGATTTTTGTATATTGATCTTATATTAATTCTAAGAATACAACATAAATTATCTTAAGAATCTTTTGAATTTTAGCTGTACATTATCATATAATCTATAAATAATTCCAGTTTTAGGAATAGTTTTCTACTCTTCATATCTTTTATTTCTTTTTCTTGCCTTGCCTGACTAACAACTCTCATAAAATGGCAAATAAGTGGTGATGGCAAGCACCCTTGACTGATTCCTAATCACGAAGGGGAAAAAGTTTACCATTTCATCATTAAGCAAGCCACTTGCTGTGTATTTCTCATATATGTCCTTTTTCAGATCAAGAAAGTTTGCTTCTATTCCTACTTCCAAAGGATATAAAACTACTGTGAATGTATATTAAATTTTATCAAGTTTTTCTCTTCATCTTTTAAGATGTTTATATGCGTTTTAAAAAACTTAATTCTACTAATATAATGATTTACAGATATTAAACCAACTTATGCGTAACTTACACTTTTTGGAATAAATTTTATTTGGTGTGCTATGTCTCTGGATTTAATTGGCTAATATTTCACCATTTAATGATTTTTTCGTTTATTTTCTTGAGTGGTATTTCCCTTTCTTATAATGTCTTTATTGGGTTTTGGTATCAAGTGTATTCCTGCCTCACAAAGCAATTTGTCAAATGTTTCCCCTTTTTCTCTTCTCTGGGTTGAAATTTCTTGTAGAATTTGCTAGTGAAGACATTTGGATCTAGAGTTTCCTTTGTGAAAATATTTATAATAGTATTTTTAGTTTTTCTAGTAGTTTAACAGTTCTAATAGCTTTAATATTTTATATTTCTTCTTTTTTCAGATATGGTAAGTTGTATTTTCATAATTTTTTATTTCATAGAAATTTTCAGATATATTGGCATAAAAATTTATTCATAAAGTATCATCATTTTATTATCTTCAGGATTTGTAACAATGTTCTTTTCTTTCTTCTTGGCATTTGGTTATTTGTACCTTTTTTCATTTTACTTTACCAAACTTGTCAAGGGTTTATTAATTTTGATTTCTTTTTTTGTTACCCAGGCTGTAGTGCAATGGTACGATCTCGGCTCGCTGCAACCTTTGCCTCCCAGGTTCAAGAGATTCTCCTGCCTCAGCCTCCTGAGTAGCTGGGATTACAGGCGCCTGACACCATGCTTGGCTGATTTTTGTATTTTTAGTAGAGACTGGGTTTCATCATGTTGGCCAGGCTGATCTCGAACTCCTGACCTTGTTATCCACCTGCCTTGGCCTCCCAAAGTGTTGGGATTACAGGAGTGAGCCACTGCACCTTTCTAAGGGTTTATTAAAAAACTTTTTGGTTATGTTGCTTCTTTCTATTGTATGCTTGTTTTCTACTTTGTTTTTATTTCTCTTCTCATTTATTTTTCGATTTTCTTGTCTTGTAATAAGTTTTGAAATCGGGAACCTTGACTCTTCCTACTTTTTTTTTTTCAAAATGATTTTGGCCATTCTGAGTCTCTTGCTATTCCATATGAATTTTAGAATCAGGTTGTCCATTCCTACAAAAAAGTCAGCTGGGATTCTGTTAAGAATTGCACTGAATATGTACATCAGATTGGTGAGTAGTGCTATCTTAACAATGTTTAGTCTTTCAGTCCATGAACACGGGATGTTTTCCCATTTATTTAGATCTTTAAAGTTTCTTTGAACAATATTTCACAGTTTTTAGAGTATAAGTTTTGCCCTTCTTTTGTTAAATTTATTCCTAAGCATTTTATTCTTTTTGAATTGTAAATGAAATTGTTTTCAATGTAAATGAAATTGTTTTCTTAATTTTATTTTGGATTGTTCATTGAAATTGTGTAAACATACAATTGATATGGTGGAAAGGAAAAAATAAGAGAGGAAGGTAATCTTGATGACAATGTTTGAGGACTGGTTTCAACTAAAGTGTATATTATTCCTTGACCATTCAGTTATCACTACTACCACTATTGAAATTACTACTATTACTATTTTGATTTAGTCTTCTCTCACTTGCAATCAAATGCTTATTGATTTGTTAGTTGTATATTTTGGTTCAGTAATTAAAATAAATGTACTATATTAATAGAAGATGTTAATATTAGAGGTTAGAGGGCACTGGGTCTGGGATATAAATAACTCTTTGTACTATCTTTGCAAGTCTTTTTAAAATTTAAAACTATTCTAAAATTAAAGATTTATTTAAAAATACTGTTTTTTTTTTTTTTTTTTTACACAGAGCCTCACTCTGTCACCCAAGTTGGAGTGCGGTGGCATAATCTTGGCTTACTGCAACCTCCGCCTCTTGGGTTCAAGCAATTCTCCTGCTTCAGCCTGCTGAGTAGCTGGGACTACAGGCCTGCACCACCGTGCCTGGCTAATTTGTGTATTTTTAGTAGAGACGGGGTTTCACCATGTTGGCGAGGCTGGTCTTGAACTCCTGACCTCAAGTGATCTGCCTGTCTCCATCTTCTGAAGTGCTGGGATTACAGACATAAGCCACTGCACCCAGCAAAAATACAACTGATTTTTGTATATTAATTTTGTATTCTGCAACCTTGCTCAACTCATTTATTGGTTCTAATAGTTTTTTAATGGATTCCTTAGGATTTTCTTTTTCTTTTTATTTTTTTTGAGACAGAGTCTTGCTCTGTCACCCAGGCTGGAGTGCAGTGGCACAATCTTGACTCACTGCAACCTCTGCCTCCCAGGTTCAAGCGATTCTTGTGCCTCAGCCTCCTAATCACCCCAACCGGAACCTCCAGTACAATATTGAATAGAAGTGGTGAGAGTGTACATCCTGATTTTGTTTCTGGTCTTCGGAGAAAAGTATTCAGTTTTTTACCATTGAGTGTAATTTTAGCTGATTTATCTGTTATTCTATTGATATGGTGATTTAATTGATTTTTAGATGTTGAAACAAGCTTGCATTCTTAGGATAAATTGAACTTGGTCATGGTGTTTAATTTGTTTTATATGCTATTGAATTTGGTTTGCTAGTATTTTGTTGATAATTTTTGCATAAGAGGTATTGGTTTGCAATTTTCATTTCTTGTGCTATTTTCACCTGCTTTGGATAGTCAGACAATACTGGCCTCATAAAATGAATTGGAAAATGTTTCCTCCTCTTTTATTATTGGAAAAATTTGTGAAGGATTTGTATTAATTCTTCTTTAAGTATTTGATAAAATTCAGTGATGAAACCACTTGGACCTAAGCTTTTCTTTGTGGGTAATTTTTTATTACTAATTTGATCTCTTTACTTGTTATACGTCTATTTAGGTTGTCTGTTTACTTTTGAGTCAGTTCTTGCAGTTTTGTTTTTGTCCTTCTACAGAAGGACATTTCTTCTAATTTACCTAGCTATTTTTTGATACAATTATTCATAATATTTCCTTATAATCTTTTTATTTCTGTAAGGGTAGTAGTAATGTCATCTCTTTAATTTCTGATTCTAGTTATTTGAGTCTTCTTTTCTTATTGAGCAATCTAGCTAAAGGTTTGTCAATTTTGTTTATCTTTACAACAAACTGACCTTGAATTAATTGATTTTCTTTATTGTTTTTCTGTTCTTTATTTCATTAATTTCTGCTCTAGCCTTTATTATTCCCTCTCTTTTGATTGCTTTAGACTTAGTTTGCTCTTCTTTCTCCAGTTTCTTAAGGTGGAAGATTAGGTTATCCATCTAAGATCATTCCTTCTTCTTTTTTTTTGAGAGGGAGTCTTGCTCTGTCACCCAGGCTGGAGTGCAGTGGGGCAATCTCGGCTCACTGCAAGCTCTGGTTCCCGGATTCACGCCATTCCCCTGCCTCAGCCTCCCAAGTAGCTGGGACTACAGTCACCCGCTACCATGACCGTCTAATCATTTGTATGTTTTAGTAGAGACGGAGTTTCACCATGTTAGCCAGAATGGTCTCCATCTCCTGACCTTGTGATCCGCCCGCCTCAGCCTCCCAAAGTGCTGGGATTACAGGCATGAGCCACCACCGCACCCGGCCCATTCCTTCTTCTTAATATAGGCACTGCAGCTGTAAATTTCTGTCTAAGCACTGCTTTAGCTTTATCCTATAAGTTTTGGTATGGTGTGTTTTCATCTTCATTCTTGTCAATGCATTTTTTAATTTGCGCTTTTATTTCTTTTTTGACCTATTGATTACATAGGGGTGTGTTTAATTTCCACATATTTCTGAGTTTCCCCAATTTTCCATTATTGATTTCAAATTGTATCCCAATTGTGGTCAGAGAACATCGTTTGCGTTACTTCTATTCTTTTAAATTTGTTAAGATTTGTTTTACGGCCTAATATACGGTCTATCCTGGGGAATGTTTCGTGTGCTTCTGAGGAGAATGTGTATTCCGTTGTTGTTGAATGGAGTGTTCTATAGATGTCTGTTAGGTCTCGTTGGTTTATAGTGCTGTTGAAGTCTAATATTTCATTATTAATCTTCTGTCTAGTCTTTCTATCCATTGTTGAAAGTGAGGTTTTAAAGTCTTCAACTGTTATTACTGAATTGTATATTTCTCCCTTAGTTTCTGTCAGTTTCACTTCATGTATATTGATGCTCTGTTATAAAATGCATATGTGTTTAGAATTGTTGTATTTTCCTGATTGATTGACTCTTTTATCAGCATGAAATGTCTCTTTGTCTCTACTAACAACTTTTTCGTTTTAAACTCTGTTTCATCTGATATCAGTACAGCCACTCCAGCTTTCTTGTGCTGTTCGTATATTTCTTTTTCCATACTTTACTTTCAATGTATTTGTATCTTTGAATCTAATCTGAATCTAATCTTGCCCTCTTATACACAACATATAGTTGTATCATGTTTTTTAAACCAAGTCCAACAATCTCTGCATTTTTATTGGATTATTTAATTCACTCATATTTAATATTGCTATTGATATTGTTGGATTTACATCTGCCATTTTGCTTTATATTCCTATATGTCTCATGTCATTTTGTTTCTCTACTCTTTCTTGCTTTTTTGCATTAAGTGAATATTTTCTAGTTAACATTTTAGTTTCTTTAGTGTATTTTCTAATTTATTTTTCGGAGTTTTTTTAGTGATTGCTTTTGGGTTTACTGTATACATCTTATCAGATTCAGCTTTCGATTTATACTAACTTATGGTGATATGTAGAAGCCTTACTACTATGTAGCTCTATTCACTTTTCCCTTTTCTTGTGGTATTATTGTTATGCATGTTACATCTATCAATGTTATAAACCTAATGATAAATTGTTGATTATTACTTTACCATCTATCATCACATCCTTAGTGCAATACAGCTCTGCTTATACCCATTTATTTTCTGTTATTATTGACAAATACATTACACATAATATTACATTTCTCTATGTCATAGGCCCAACATTACATTATATACACATTATTTTATACAATTACTTCTTCTTCTTTTTTTTTTTTTTTGAGTTAGGGTCTTGCCCTGTCACCCAGGCTGGAGTACAGTGGCATGATCATGGGTGACTAAAGCCTCAAACTCCTGGACTCAAGTGATCTCCCACCTTAGCTTCTGAGTTGCTGAGGTTACTGGCATGAGCTACCACGCCTGGCTGCAGTTGCTTCTTAAATCACTTATGAAAAGAAAGCCTAAAAAAATAGACTTATACTGATTTTTATAATTAATTATCTTTTGGGTGCTCCTTATTTTTATTTGTTTGTATTCATATTATCATCTGGAGTTACATGCTTTCAGTCTGAAGAGTTTCATTTAGTATTTCTTGGAAGATAGATCTGCTAGCAATGAATTCTTCATTCATTTTATCTGGGTAAGTCTTTATTTCCCCTTTATCAAAAAAAATATCAGCCGGGCGCAGTGGCTCACGCCTGTAATCCCAGCACTTTGGGAGGCTGAGGCCGGCGGATCACTAGGTCATGAGATCGAGAACATCCTGGCTAACACGGTGAAACCCCGTCTCTACTAAAAATACAAAAAATTTGCCGGGCGTGGTGGCGGGCACCTGTAGTCCCAGCTACTTGGGAGGCTGAGGCAGGAGATTGGCGTGAACCCGGGAGGCAGAGGTTGCAGTGAGCCGAGATCGCGCCACTGCACTCCAGCCTGGGCGACAGAGCAAGACTCCACCTCAAAAAAAAAAAAAAAATATGGTTTGGGCTGGGCATGGTGGCTCATGCCTGTAATTCCAGCACTTTGGGAGGCTGAGGCAGGTGGATTGCTTGAGGCCAGGAGTTTGAGACCAGCCTGGCCAATATGGCAAAACCTTGTCTGTACTAAAAATACAAAAATCAGCTGGGTGCATTGGTGCACACCTGTAATTTCAGCTACTTGGGAGACTGAGAAATGAAAATTGGTTGAATCCAGGAGGCAGATATTGCAGTGAGCTGAGACTATACCACTGCACTCCAGCCTGGGTGACAGAGCCAGACTGTCTCAAAATATATATTCAGTTTTGTGGGATATAGAATTCTTGGTGGACAGCTGTTTTTTTTCCCCTTGAGTACTTTGAATATGTTATTCTACTGCATCCTTGCCTCTGTTGTCCTGCTGAGAAGTCAACTATTAATCTTATCGAGGTTTTTTTGTACGTAATTTTTCTCTTACTGGTTTCAGTATTTTCTTATTGTGTTTGACTTTCAGCATTTTTTACTACGATGTATCTGTGAATTTCTTTGCATTTATCATACTTGTAATTCTTTGTGCTTTCTGGATGTATATTGCTTTTTAACACTTTTGGGAAGTTTTCTGCCATTATTTATTCAAATATTTTTTCTTCTCTTTTCTTTCTCTTGGCCTTCACTCCCATCATGTTTATGACTTTGAGGTTCTCTTTGTCTTCATTTTGTTCTCTGTTCTTTTACTTGCATAATTTCTATCAACGTATCTTCAAGTTTATTAATTCTTTCTTCTGATAGATCTAATCTACTGTTGTGCCCTTCTAGTGAGTTTTTAATTTCAGTTACTGTATTTTTCAATTCTAGATTTTTCTTGAAGTTCTTTTAAAATAACTTCAATCTCTTTATTGATAGATGTTTGATACAACACTGCCATTATATCTTGCTTTAGTTTTTAAAATCATCCTCTCTTTTAGCTCTCGAGCATATTTACAATTTGTGCTTTGAAGTCTTTTTCTGTTAAATCCAATATCTTGTGGCTCTTAGAGGCAATTTGTGTTGCCTGCTCCTTTTTTTTTTTTAAACCAGTGTATAGGTCTTACTTCTTTACAAGCCTTTTGATATTTCACTAGAAACTGGTCATTGTAGGTAATATATTTCATTATAATATGTTGTAGAATACTATAGATAATATATTATAGAGACTCTGAGCACTAGCTTCCTCTCCTCCTCCATGGGGCTTATAGTTGTTATTATTTGCTTGGTTTTTTTTTAGTGACTGGTTGGAGGAAGGGAACTCCCATGGCTTAATTGCACTCATTTGGAGCTTAGTCTCAGCAACAGGTAGCTGGGGACAGGATAAGAAACACTGAAATTGTCTTTCTTCTGGGAAGAAAGACTTACAACTGTAAGCTGGGGGTGATACCTTGTCTTCTTGACCGCAGCTATCTGGATTGGATTCTCTGCCTCACAGGGGTGGGATGGAGGGAGTCATGAAATACCACAGACTCTAAACTTTCTTACCCAAATTCTATGGGGTTTTCTTAAATAGATGTTTCTTAATTTTCTTTTTGTCCTTTGGGCCATTTCAAGAGGACTGAATTAAAAAATTTTTTTTACTAGTTTCACTAAGGAGGGGCTGGCAAAGCTCCTCATGTCATCATGCTGGAAGTTGATCTCCTACAGCTAATCAAAGTTTTCTTGGCACACCGCCAATTTCCTGGACAACGCAAGAACTTGGAGCATTTCAATTCATTTAGCTTCTTCTTGACTTATTTGGTTTTTTTTTGTGGATTTTAATTCTTTACCTATTAAAACTCTCACAAAGACATTATTATTACATTATACAGTTAATATTCATTTAGCTTTACATACATATTTGCTATTTTAATATTTTTTCTGCATTTCCATTTATCCATCTGAAATATACTCTATGTCTGAACACTATCATTTTTATTTTAGCTTGGGTGTATTTTTTTTATTATTTCTTTCCATTTTTGTTTGGCTGAAAATATTTTTATCTTACCTTCATTCTTGAATGATTTTTCTCTTCTAGGTAGGTAGTTATTTTCTTTCAGTAGTTTGAGGACATCATTCTGTTGTCTTCTGGTTTTTATATTCTCTGTTGAAAAATCAGTTGTCAGTCTGCTTGTTGCTCCTTTGCAGGTAACACAAGTTGTTTCCTCTAGCTGCTTTGAAGGTTTTCTCTAGTTTTTGTCTTCAGCAATTACTTTCATGTGCCCAAGTGTAGATTTATTCTGATCATTATGTTTGGGGTTTGTAGAGCTTCTTCAATATGTAAACAAATGGCTTCCATCACTTTTGGAATATTTATTTATTTATTTTGTAGGGATACGGTCTCACTATGTTACTCACTATGTTGTAGCTGGTCCCAAACTCCTGGCCTCAAGCAATTCTCTTCCCTTAACCTCCTAAAGTGTTGGGATTACTGGTGTGAGCCACTGTGCCTGGCCTGGAATATTTTCATCATTTATGTCTTCATTCTATTTTCTTTGTCCTTTTTTTTCTGGTGCTTCAAGCACACATATGTTAGATCTTCTCATTCTATTCTCTTTGTCTCTTATATTCTCTTTTGTTTTCTATTCTTTTGTCCTTCTCTGTTTTATTCTGGTGTTTTCCCCCACCCTTTCTTCCAATTTAGTAGATCTCTTCAGTTATGTTTACTCCAGAGGTTCCCAGACTTTCTTGGCTCATAATATCTTTAATACCTCATACTTCTTCCCTCCCCCACCATGGTGCTCCTAGGTAAAAAAGAATACCTAACAGTGTTCTTAAGTAGCTAGACCCTAACAGTATAAGTATTTGCGTCATAACAGTGTAGCCACCTTTTTGGCATTGCACAGCTTCTCAAATCATGGAATCATTGAACATTACTATCTTCATTTCTTGCTTTACATTGATTTTCATGCAATAATCTCTTTGTATTACAGCAATCTCTGAAAACTCGGCTTTGCAAAGATATGATGTTTTCATAAGGAATGTAGCCATCTAATGTTGAAACTATGAACTACTTTGAGCTAATAGTTTGTGTTGTGTCCAGCAGATAGCAATATGTTTCCTTTCAATATATAAAATAGTTTGCAGCATTCCTGTGATGCACAGGAGCAGCTGGGGCACCTTGGTACACGGTTTGAGAACTGCAGGTCTACTCTTTTGTTAAATATATCCATTAAGTACTGGGTTTCAGTTATCGTTTGCATTTTAGTTCTAAAATATCTGTATTATTCTTTTTTCAAATATTCTCTGTCTTATTTAGAGATAGTTTTCAGTTTCCTGCCAAAATTCTCAACGTTCTCTTGAGCATAATAACCATAGTTATTTTAAAGTCTGTAAGTGGTCACCCCAATATCTGTGTATCTGCAGATCTGTTTCTATTGGCAGTCATTTCAGTTGTCATTGTCCTGTCTTTTTATGTGTCTGATTGTGATGATAAGGATGATGGTGATATTGATGATGATGGCAATGATGATGATGTCGATCACATTCTGGACATTGCATTTGAAATACTGTATGTAAAACAGTTTGAGGCCTAGATGACATTGTCTTCTCCTAGAGAAGATTGACACTGGATCTTGAAAGGTGGCTTGTGTCACTAGCAATTTTACTCCACTCTCAGAGACTGGTATGCCTCCGAGTTGGGCTTCAGTCTTTGAGAGCTGGTCCAATTTCAGTTCACAGTTATTGTGAGATGCTTTCCTCAGGATCCCAACCCTAGGCTTTGGGAACAGGGATGTTTTCTAAGTGTCCCTAGTATTATTGTATCCTGGATCCCACGAAGCTGTCAAAATTCTTCTCAGTCTTTCAGCCACTTCTGATGAAACTGAAAATGCCACCAGGGAGAAGCAGCTGAAGTGAGTATCTTTTTTTCCTTTTATTTTTTTTCTGCAACCTAACCTGGTGATTTTTCACTATCTTATTAACTCTCTTATTTTCTCAAAGAAGATTTTAACAGAAATCTGTTGTTCAGTTTTTCTGTCCTTAACAGAAGAGTTAACTCACCTTGCCTACTACCTTTAGTAGCAAAAGTTTGCGATGATGTCATTTCGACCTGCAGAAATGTATTCATTCTGTGTTTGTGGGGGGACAGGGTAAACCAAACTGTGCTTTTGTTTAGGATTATACATTACTTTAGAAATAAATTCTTTTGTTCAGAAAGGGATGATCCTAGGTAAGCCTGAATAGGAGGATCTTGCAGTGAAGGGCTGGGGTGAGAAAGGAGGGCAGTAAATGTCTTTTAATATTAGGATATCTTTTTATATTAGGAGGACTTTTTTTTTGTTTCACCCCAGCAATGTGAGAGATAGAATGGGTGCCCTAAAGAAGAGGATGCAGCAGAAATTAGGACGAGATGAAGAAGAGCAACATCCCTTAAGAAGTGCCCTATGGTTAGGAATGGCCATTTTATGTTAGGAACAAAGGTGATAATATTCAATTTTGGGCAGTCTCCTGCTCAGTGTTATAATTACCATTTTTTTTTGAGTCAGTTTTGCTCTTGTTGCCCAGGCTGGAGTGCAGTGGCACAATCTCAGCTCACTGCAACCTCCGCCTCCCAGGTTCAAGTGATTCTCCTGCCTCAGCCTCCTGAGTAGTTGGGATTACAGGCATGTGCCAGCACACCTGGTTAATTTTGTATTTTTAGTAGAGACAAAGTTTCTCCATGTTGGTCAGGCTGGTCTCAAACTCCCAATCTCAGGTGATCCACTTGCCTCAGCCTCCCAAAGTGCTGGGATTGTAGGCGTGAGCCACACGCCTGGCCACCCTTTTTAAACTCACCCTCCAAAACCTTTAGTAAAATCTATTTTACCCAATGCCTTTGTTTTTGTGGTGTCTTTAGGCGAGAAAGATAGGTTCTCCCACATGGTAAGAAGGAGCAGGGATTGGATAGAAGCACATGGCCTGAGGTGATGGACAAGATGCTGGATGGGAGAACACCAGGGAATGCCAATACCTTCCCTGCATGTCTCTGGGATTTGGGGTTATCTACTGCACTCCCCAGTCATATAAGTTTCAAACAATTCTAAAGCTGTGGCCACACTCCCAGAGGTTTCCAGATTTAATTGGTCTTAGAGAAGACACAGCCTTTTTTTTTTTTTTTTTAATAAAATCTCCTTAGGGGGTTTTAACATGTACCTGGGATTGAGAGTCACTGTCCTAGATGTACCCCCTCCATCAGATGTGGAGGGCCTCTTCTTTCTCAGCCCCACAGGGCACTTGAGCCCATTCAAATCTACTTGTGAGATGTGATGAAACACCAAATTATTAACGTTAGTGGCTCAGGCACAGCATCTTAATGAAAAAAGTTGATTGATGAGGACAAGAGGCAGAGACAGAAGTCACAAGTGAATTTTTGAGTTTGTCTTCCTTGTTTCTGAATAGTTCAGATCTAGGTTTTGCACTGTGTGCAGCCTGAATCTTCTAAAGCTGGCCTCAGCAATGTCTCTGTTCCTCCATGCTCCTCTGCAATGTGACCCTAACACTCCTCCATCAAGTGATGGGGCCCAACTTCCCTCTTCTTAAAGCTAGGTTCATCTGTGACTTCTTCAACTCATGAACTTTGGCAAAAGTGATATGCTGTGACTTCTGGGGTTTGGTTGTGAGGGACCAGGCAGCTGCTGCCTTGTTCAGATAACACTTGTGCCGAGGTCCCACAGCCACTGTGGAAGACATCCAAGCTCCATAAAGATAGATCGTGTGCACATGCTTCAGTCAACAGCCCAGCTGAGCCCTTGGCATACAGCCAACACCAACTGTCAGCTGTGGGTGAAACAACTTAGACATCCACTTGGATGTCAAGCTGGACTTTAGATGCCTGTGGCTGCAGCTAACCTCTGTCTGCAACTACATGGAAGACCCCATGTAAACCAGCTAGCAGAGCCCTTCCTAGAATTGTTGACCCTTAGACTCTATATGTGTACCAAAATGAATGTTGTTTGAAGCCATAAGTTTTGTTGTGATTTGTTATGCAGCAATAGTAACTGTAACATCACAGGATCCTTTGGGTGTCACTTTTCTGGCCAGAAACCTCTGTGGCTGGTGGTGCCTTTGCCCAAGTTTTGCTCGAGCTCACCAGGCTCATTCTGCCCACTCAGCCTGGCAGATTGTACTTGGGTTGTGCTACCAGCTTGGGTCCCATGCCTGCCAAAGGTGAGCCAGGCATGGAGTGGTGAGGAGTGTGCGAGTGAGCAAGCATGGGGTCTGGCCACTGTGCACAGCCAGGCATGCCAGCTGTGGTGGGGCAGGTGGCTCCAGATGCTGGTACAAGTACTGCTTCCCTGTGAGGCTGCAGCTGGACTAGGCATACTGCAAGCAGTTCTATGGCTGGCATCAGGGAATGTAGTGGTTCCTGGAAGCTTGGAGATGCCAGGAGACACAGAGTCCCAAAGAGGGTATCATAATCCTGGCTTGGGGAGCTCCTAGGTCTGGGGTCCCCAAAGGGCTACAGCTCTTCTTTCCTTCTCTCTTTTCTCCTTCTCATTGCCTGAAACCTGGTCAGCAATGGGCATATTTCAGCCCTGTTCATGTTACAGTCCTTTCTGCCCCACCATTTGGTGGGTCCCAAGTCCTTGTCCTGTGTCCAGGAAGAATGAGGAACTCAGACAAGTGGTGGGTGAACACAGCAAAGAGGAGCTTTATTGAGTGACAGAACAGCTCAGAGGAGACCAGCAGTTGGTAGATCCTCTTTGCAGGCAAGTTGTCCTGTCATCTGCCCAAGTCTGGTTGAGTCCAGGGTTTTTATGGGCTTTAGAGGGGAGGAAGTGCATACTGACCAGTCCATGGGCAGCCATGGGGGTGGTGGGTGGCCCAGAAAAAAACACCATAAGTTCTCACTCTGGTCCATTGGAGCTGACAGCCTGGCCCCCACACTTCAGGCAGTCCCTGATTTGAAGGTGGGGCTTCACTGGGAACCAGTCCCTTTCTGCACAGGAGCTTATCTGCCTCCTGCCACTATTAACCTGCCATCCACAGTGCCCATGATGCCCAGGCTGTTTGTGTTGAGGGGTGCCTGCAGGCCTGTGCTGAGCCACCCTTAGCTCTGCCTCAGCCTCCCTCCCATGCTTCTCAGTGCCCAAAGTCCAAAGGGGGCCGAGGTGGCAGGGGGCTGGTGTATCAGCACTGCCCTGAGTATGTGCACACCTGGCTTAGGTCATGACAGTGCTGGGGTCAGCCACAACTTTGCTCTGAAATTGGAGTGGGTGCCAGGACAGGGAGAGGCCAAGCAGCAGGAACAGGTACTTTTGAGGTTGCAGGGGAAGGGGGACTACTTTCTGGGATCCCAAGAGTGCAGAGATGCCTGGGTCCACAGCAGTGCCTGGATGGCTGCAGTTGCACCCAAGAGGGCGAGGCTCCTGCCCCTCCAACTTGGAAGGAGGCGGGGATTCCATCTGTTCCTGGCTCCTGCTGGCTCCATGGAGCATGCAGCCCAGCCACACCTTCTCTACTGCAGCTGGCATCATGGCAGCAGGTGTCCCAGATGGGCTGCCACTACCGCCAGTAACATACTGTAAATTGTTATTCTGTTCCACAAATATTACTGGGTGGCTCTTGTATTCCAAGATTTGTGTCGGATGCTGTGGACACTCAATGAAAAGACTTGACCCTTGCCTTCAAGTTGCTTGTAATCTAGGTGGGGAGATAGGCATAGAGGAGGATGATGCACTGTTTTAAGTGCTGTTTTTGTGGTAGACATTGTTACTTGTTCCCCAGTATCTGTTCTCACATTCCTGATTAATAATAGAAATCCTGAGAGTTGACTGGGCACAGGGCTCTCAGAATAAAAAGATGCTTCCTGGCTTCCTTTGCAGTTAAGTGTGGCCATACGAGCAGGTTCTGATCAATGAGATAGAGGCTGATGTGGTGTGTGCAGCTGCTAGAAAGCGCTCTCAAAGGAAAAACATGTGCTCTTCCTTCTCTTTCTTCCTTCCAGGTGTCCAGAATGTGAGTGAAGTTTGCACCATGAGGTGAATGCCACATCCAAAGAGTACAACATTAGAGAAAAAGAGGCTGGGTCCTTGATATTGTTTGGATGTGTGTCCCCTCCAAATCTCACGTTGAAATGTGATTCTCAGTGTTGAAAGTGGGGCCTGTTGGGAGGTCTTGGATCATGGGGGCAGATCTCTCATGAACGGCTTAGCACCATCCCTTTGGTGATGAGTGTGTTCTCACTCTATTAGTTCACATGAGAGCTGATTGTTTAAAAGAGCCTGGCATCTCTCTTCCTCCTTCTCTTGCTGTGTGACACACCTGTTTCCCCTTCACCTACTGCCATGATTATAAGCTTCCTGAGGCCTTATCAGAGGCCAAGCAGATGCTGGTGCCATGCTTTTACAGCCTGTAGAACTGTGAGCCAAATAAATCTATTTTCTTTATACATTACCCAGTCTCAGATATTCCTTTATAGCAACTCAAAACAGACTAACACAGAAAATTGGTACCAAGGAGTGAAGTATTGGTATAAAAATACTTGAAAATGTGGAAGCAGCTTTGGAACCGGCAGAGGTTGGAAGAATTTGGAGGGCTCAGATGAAGACAGGAAGTTAAGGAAACACTGGAACTTCTTAGAGACTGGTGAAATAGCTGTGACCAAAATGCTGATAGAAATATGAACAGTGAAGACCAGGATGACAGGGTCTCAGATGGAAATGAGAAAGTTATTGGGAACTGGAGCAAAGGTCACTCTTGTTACTCCCTAGCAAAGAACTTGGCTGCTTTGTGTCCATGTCCTAGGGGTCTGTGGAAAGTTGAACTTAAAAGTGATGACCTAGGGTATCTGGCAGAATAAATTTCTAAACATCAAGGCATGCAAGATATGGTGTGGCTACTTCTAACCATATGATCAGATGTGGGAGCAAAGGAATGACTCGAGACAGGAACTTACAATTAAAAGGGAAGCAGAGTATAAAAAATGGAAAAATTTGTAGCCTGGCCATATAGTAGAGAAGGAAAGCACATTTTTAAGGAGAGGAATTGAAGTGGACTGAAGAGCAACCACTTGCTAGAGACATTTGCATGACTAAAAGGGAGCCAAGTGCTAATATTCAAGACAATGGGCAAAAGGCCTTTAAGGCATTTCTGAGATTTTTGAGGCAGCCTCACCCATCCCAGGCCCAGTGTCACCCATCCCAGGCCCAGAGGCCTAGGAGGAAAGAGTAGTTTCAAGTGCCAGACGCAGGGCCCTACTGTTTCACACAGCCTGGGGACACTGCACCCCACATCCTGGCTGCTGCAGCTCAAGTCATGGTTCAAAGGTCTCCAAGTACAGCTTGGGCCACTGCTTCAGAGGGTGCAAGCCATAGCCTTGGTGACTTCCACATGGTGTGTTAAGTCTGCAGGCTTTCAGAATGCAAGAGTGAAGAAGGCTTGGCAGCTTCCACCTAGATTTCAGAGGATGTATCAGAAAGCCTGGGTGCCCAAACAGAAGCCTACTGCAGGGAGCCCCTGTATGGCAGTGCCCTTACATGGGAGCCCCTGCAGAGAGCCCCTACATGGCAAGTACCAAGGGGGAGATGTGGGGTTGGAGCCCCTACACAGAGTCCCCACTGGGGACTATCTAGTGGAGCTGTGGGAAGGAGGCTGTCATGCACATCCGTGTGAAGAGACCACTGATTTGTTTTTCTAAGACCACCAGAGCGGGCACAAAAGAACCAGCGAGTAGGCAAGTGTAGGAGCAAAACTGCAAGTTTATTTTGGTCACCTAAGGTGTGGGGAAGAGGTCTGTCGGCCTCCGGCAAAGAAGGCCCACAGAGTCCCCCGGTGGGGCTCTCGGACAGAGTTCCTGCAGTCCTGACATCCCGACAGGAGTGGAGGACTGAGGAAGGCCGTGCGTGGCGTCCCTCCGGAGTGGCTTTTCTAGGAGTGGGAGGGCAATAGGCTGGGCACGGGCGTGTCAGGGGGCGTTCCACAGGTGTGACCAGGTAAATCTTGGTCTCTTCGGATTGACGTCACCTGGCGCATGCCCAGTTGGTCTGCACCTTCCCGGGCGCCGGCTGCATTTTCGCGCCCGCGCGGTAAAAGTTGGTGAAGAAGAACCCGGAAGTACACCATCTTGCCTCCGTTCGTCCAAACAGTCCAACCTTTTATTGGTAATAGTGATAAGGGGCGCCGTGGTCTGTCTGGCTACTTCCTGCTGTTAAGGGGCATCGTTAAGGTCGGGGCCCATGGTTGGCATTTGGACGTACGGATGAAGAATAAAATAAGGCACAGTATTAGTATAGGAATGAGGAATGGAAGCATTTGTTGGAATAGGGGCAAAACCCAGAAGGAAGGTCCCAGCAAGGTTGAGGAGTATGAGATAGTTAAGAAAATTTAGTAAGGTTGAGGCGAGTGGGGGAAAGCCAAACTGATTTCCACTGATTGCTTTCGGTAGGGGCCCTTTTTAGCTGGGAATCAGGAACGAGTGCGCAGAGTAGTTGTTGGCCAGGCAGCAATTAAGGAGTGGAGTTTTTGTGGAGTGGATGGCTTTCCGCTTACTCCTACTACAGAGTTATTGGATGGAAGGCTAGGTCCAGAGAAGGACGGCAAAACAGAATAGGTAGCCTCACTGTTGATTAAAAAATTGATTGTCTTACCCGCTACCAGGAGAGTTACCCGCGGCTCGGCGAGGGTGATGGGGGTCCCCGAGTTTCGGCACCTTCAGTTGTCGTCGTCGTCCAGATGTAGGAGCTGGAAGGAGCTCCCAGGATCCTGGGAAAGGGGGTCACGTGGAGACGCAGCACCTGTTCTCAGGGTGGGGCAATGAGACTTCCAGTGTCCTCCCTGCTAGCAAGCAGGGCAGGGGGTTGCTGGTGGACGAGGGTTAGGACATTCACTGGCCCAATGTCCTGATGCCTTGCACTTATAGCAAGGCTGCGTTGGGGCTCGGGGACCTTGTGGACACCTGTTGGCATAGTGTCCTGCCTTGCAGCACTTATAGCAGGCTCCTTTCGTGGCCTTGGAGTCTGTGGGGTGTGTGCTCTCTGGCCTGGGGTTATGACTAGGCTGTAAAACCGCTGCTAGGAGCTGGGCCTTCTGTTTAAGGCGTGCCTGTCGCACTGCCTCAGCCGTCTCCTCTCTGGAGTTTTAGACCTTAAAGGCTAATTTAACCAGGTCTTGTATTGGTGCCTGACGACCATCCTCTACCTTTTGAAGTTTCTTACGAATGTCAGGAGCTGATTGAGAAATGAAATAAGACGCCAAAATGGTGGCCCCTGTGGGGGAGGCCGGATCTAACCGGGTATATTGGGTTAGAACCTCAGTCAGCCTATTTAACAATGCGGCTGGATTTTCTTCTGGATTTTGAATAATTTCTTTTAATTTGTTAAAATTCACGGTTTTGTTTGAGGCTGCTTGCATACCAGCCAACAAACACTGAACCATTATGTCTCGCCTACGGCGCCCAGGCTGGTTTGCTTGGTAGTTCCAGTCTGGGTCTGTCGAGGGGACTGCTTGCTCCCCTAGTGGGATGGCAGTGTCAGTTAAATGTAGTTGGTTGGCGTGCTGCCTGGCGGCAGCTAGGATGCGCTCTTGCTCCTCAGGGTTTAGGGTGGAGGTTAGGATAACCTGGAGGTCATGCCAAGTTAAGTCATAGGCCTGACAAAGGTATCTAAATTCCTTTATGTATATGGTAGGATTAGCTGAGAAATCACCTAAACGCTTCTCAATTTTGGAAAGATCGGCCAGTGAAAAAGGGACATGTACTCTGACTACCCCCTCCGCCCCAGCCACCTCTCGCAAAGGTGCTAACACTGTAGGAGGGTGTGGGCAGAGATAGGGGACTCAAGACAGCCAGTTGGGGGTCCCGAAGGAGGCACGGGACCGAGTGGATTACTAGTAGATAAGGAGGAGGAAGGAGGAGTCTGGGCAGGAAGGGAGGGGGTGGAGAGAGCGGGGAGAGAAGGAGGAGTATAGGGATGAGAGCTTAAGGCCCAAAAGCCTTGTACGTAATTAATTTCGGACCACTTGCCTAGCCGCTGGCAGAAATTGCTGAGGTCAATCAGGCCGCAGTGGAAAGGAAAATTAACCGCTTCCTCCTAAGGTCTTGTTCAAGCTGTAAGGTTTTTAAATTGGGTAGGAGGCACTCTAAGGGGGTGCTCTTTGGAAATTTGGACTGGGGGTTTCCCATTTGTTTCCTGTTTACTTACACAATGGACACAATGGAAATGGAAATGGATCCCTGCCTGGCTTCAAAGCGTCCTTTGGAACCAGCAGAGACAGACTGGAGGCTCATGGAGCCAAAGTGGAGATTACCTTCAGGCGGACGTCTCCGTCCTGAACGGGTCTCCCGAGCCACTTGGTGGCTCAAAATGGACCTCGGACCTGCGCAGGATTTCTGGCCGAGGGAGGTAAAGAGGAGACAAGGGCACTTACCCCAGAGAGGCCGTGAGAGTGAGGGAAGCGGGTCTCAGGTCCTGGTCTGTCTGCCGCGTGGGAGCAGGAGGAGGTTCCTCAACCCTTAGAGGCCTGAGGAAGGGTCTCCTCCCGGGTCTTCGGCACCAACTGATTTGTTTTTCTAAGACCACCAGAGCAGGCACAAAAGAACCAGCGAGTAGGCAAGTGTAGGAGCAAAACTGCAAGTTTATTTTGGTCACCTAAGGTGTGGGGAAGAGGTCTGCCGGCCTCCGGCAAAGAAGGCCCACAGAGTCCCCCGGTGGGGCTCTCGGACAGAGTTTCTGCAGTCCTGACATCCCGACAGGAGTGGAGGACTGAGGAAGGCCGTGCGTGGCGTCCCTCCGGAGCGGCTTTTCTAGGAGTGGGAGGGCAATAGGCTGGGCACGGGCGTGTCAGGGGGCGTTCCACAGGTGCGACCAGGTAAATCTTGGTCTCTTCGGATTGACGTCACCTGGCGCATGCCCAGTTGGTCTGCACCTTCCCGGGCGCCGGCTGCATTTTCGCGCCCGCACGGGAAAAGTTGGTGAAGAAGAACCCGGAAGTGCACCATCTTGCCTCCGTTCGTCCAAACAACCACCAAACAGGTTTTGTGTGAGCAATAAAGCTTTTTAATCACCTGGGTGCAGGCGGGCTGAGTCCAAAAAGAGAGTCAGCGAAGGGAGATGGGGTGGGGCCATTTTATAAGATTTGGGTAGGTAAAGGAAAATTACAGTCAAAGGGGGTTGTTCTCTGGCGGGCAGGGGTGGGGGGGTCACAAGGTGCTCAGTGGGGGAGCTTTTGAGCCAGGATGAGCCAGGAAAAGGAATTTCACAAGGTAATGTCATCAGTTAGGGCAGGAACAGATCATTTTCACTTCTTTTGTGGTGTAATGTCATCAGTTAAGGCAGGAACTGGCCATCTGGATGTGTACATTGCAGGTCACAGGGGTATGTGATGGTTTAGCTTTGGTTCAGAGGCCCGACAGAGGCTACCACCCTCCAGACCTGAAAATTCTAGAGCCACTGGCAGCTTGTACCCTGAGCCTGGAAAAGCCACAGGTACTCAACTCCAACTCAAAAGAGAAGCCATGGGAGCTGTACTCTACAGAGCCACAGGAGTGGAACAGTCCAAGGCCTTGAGAGCCTATCCCTTGCACCACTGTGCCCAGGATGCAGGATATGGAGTCAGGATTATTTTGGAGCTTTAAGGTTGAATGTCTCCTCTTCTGGGTTTCAGGTTTGCATGGGTCCTGTTGCTGCTTTCTTTTGGCTGATTTCTCCCTTTTGGAATGGAAATATTTACCCAATACCTGTACCACCATTGTATCTTGGAAGTAAATAACTTAATTTTGATTTTATGGGTTCATAGGTATAAGGAACTTGCCTTGAATCTCAAATGAGACTTTGGACTTTTGAGTTGATGCTGGAATGAGTTAAGACTTTTGGGAATTATTGGGAATGGATGACTGTATTTTGCAGTATGTGAAGGACATGAGATTTGAGGGGCCAAGGGCAAAATAATATGGTTTGGATGTGTGCCCCTCCAAATCTCATGTTGAAATATGATCCTTAATGTTGTAGGTGGGGCTTAGAGAGAGGTGTTGGGTAAAGGGGGTGGATCCCTCATGAATGGCTTAGTGCCATCTCCTTGGTGGTGAGTTCTCACTCTGTTAGTTCATGTGAGAACTGGTTGTTTAAAAGATCTTGGCATCTCTTTTGCTTCCTCTCTTGCCATATGACAACCCTGTTTCCTGTCACCTTTGCCATGATTATAAGTTCCCTGAGGCCTTACCAGAAACTGAGCAGATGCTGGGGCCATGCTTGTACAGCCTGCAGAACTGTGAGCCAAATAAACCTCTTTTCTTTATAAATTACCCAGTCTCAGGTATTCCTTTGTAGCAATGCAAAATGGACTAACACAGTCCTGATGCCATACCAGCCTGGGACCATCTACCTCAGAGAAGAATTAATTCCATCTTGTTCAAGCCATGTAATTTGGGGTTTCAATTTATCTACAATCAGACCCCAATAATACTAGCTCTTTTTGTCTTTGCTTCTCCTGAACACCAGCTTCAGTGCCTCCTCATGCAGGTTCTACTGTCTCCCATTGTTCACAACTCCCACCATTAAATATGGTTGAATGGCTCCCTCAGCTACAGTGCGAAAACTCAGGGAAGGACTCTGATTGGTCCAACATGGGTCAGTTGGACATAGGTCAATCAACTGTGGCCAGGGAGGCAAGCCAAGAAGCACAGATGGAGAAGTTGGGGCCACCTAGGTAGCGCGGGCCACTCCCAGAGCAGTTTCACTGTAAAGTTGCTGCATTGGGCTAGGTCCCCCGCTCATTCCCCAGTGGCAGGAAGTGATGCTTAGCTTGTCATGTGTCTCTGTGGGCCATATTTCTGAGGGGACATGAAGGCTACATGCCAGTTTGTGCCCTGGAACCAGCCTTCAGGGCCTTCCACTGCTGGAAGCTTCCAGCCTGGGAGGCAGAGCAGAACAGTGAACAGTACGGATTCCAGACTGACTCTCAGCCTTCCCAAATTTCTGCTGTGTAAACTGAGTGGGTCATTTCACCTCTCAGATCCTTGGCTTCCTCTTCTGTGAAGTGGGGATTGTGACAGTTCCCACCTCTCAGGTTCCCGTGGGGATGAGACTCGCCGAGCATCACAGCACAGAGTGCTCTGTCTGGCCCTTGCAGGCTGCCCAGTAAATGTTGACTCCCATGTTTGACCAGGCTCAGAGGGGAAGTGACAGGCCCAGGTCCCCCTGTGGTCTGTGTGCATGGACTCCTCTCCCTTCTAGAACCCAGTCTCTTTGCAGCTCACAGCACTCTCAAGTCTTCACCCTTTTCACTCAGCAGGGAAGTGGGATCCCCTCACTAGTTTGGGCCTGGGACCACCCACCCAGTCCCAACTATCCCTAGTGCTCCCATAAGCCCAGTTCCTTCCCTCCCACCCTTGCCCGGAGTCAGTGCTGGGTTTTGCTTTGCATTTTCTTATTGTGGTAAAAAATACATAACGTAAAATTGGCGATCTTAACCAGTTTTACATGTACAATTCAGTAGCATTAAGTATATTCCCATTGTTGTGCTACCATCACCACCATCCATCCACAGAACTTTTTTTTTTCTTTGAGACAGAGTCTTGTTCTGTCACCCAGGCTGGAGTGCAGTGGCGCAATCTCTGTTCACTGCAACCTCTGCCTCTCGGATTCAAGCAATTCTCCTGCCTCAGCCTTCCAAGTAACTGGGATTACAGGCACCCACCACCACGCCTGGCTAATTTTTTGTATTTTTAGTAGAGATGGGGTTTTCCCATTTTGGCCAGGCTGGACTTGAACTCCTGACCAAAAAGTGATCCACCCACCTCAGCCTCCCAAATTGTTGGGATTACAGGTATGAGCCACTGTGCCCAGCCAGAACTCTTTCATCTTCCCAAACTGAACCTCTGTCCCCATGAAACACTAACTCCCCATCCCCCACCCCCAGCCCCTGGAGACCACCATTCTACTCTGTCTCTAGGATTGCGACTGCTCTAAGGACCTCATATGCTGGAAGGACAGTATGTGTCCTTCTGTGACTGGCTAGTTTCATCTAGACTAGTGTCTGTGGTATTCATCCATGTCGTAGCATGGGTCGGAATTTCCTTCCTTATTAAGGCTGGATCATATTCTACTGTATATGTGTATATGTAGACACACACACACACACACACACACACACAGGCTCACCACATTTTGTTTATCCATGTATCTGTCACTGGACATCAGAGTTGTTTTAGTTTTCTGATTAAATTTTTTCTTTTTCCTTTCAGAGACAGGGTCTTGCTTTGTTGCCCAGGCTGGAGGGCAATGGTGCAATCCTAGCTCACTGTAGCCTTGACCTCTTGAGCTCAAGCCATCATCCTGCCTCAGCCTCCTGAGTAGCTGGCACCACAGGTGTATGCCACTGCACTAGCTAAGTTTTTAAAGAGTTGTTTTTA
Source organism: Trachypithecus francoisi (assembly GCF_009764315.1). Taxonomy (NCBI): domain Eukaryota; kingdom Metazoa; phylum Chordata; class Mammalia; order Primates; family Cercopithecidae; genus Trachypithecus; species Trachypithecus francoisi. Next base: position 61,701,119 of record NW_022681453.1, read on the forward strand.
TGCCCCTTTGCTGAGTAGGCTAGGAGGGGCCCTGGGGAGGGGGTGAGGCTCCCTTGAGGATCCCCTCTGATTTGCTTAAATGCCTTCTAACCAAACACCCCAGCAGACATAGACCCTCAGTTAAGGAGGTTTTAGGGCTGGTTGTCAGGAGCTGGATAGGCTGGCGAGAGATGGGGGCCCATGAGAGGAAGGCATGGTGGAGGTAGGGGCTAGAATTCCAAAGCTGCAGGAGATGAGGCATCCAGGCTTAGGGGTAGGTCCTCCCATGGAGCAGGCGCCTTCGGGCTGGCTCTCCAGCTCCCCAAGGGAGGGACATTCACAGGTCTGGGAGAGAGGTGGGAGGAACCCTAGGTTCTCATCCCAGTTTTGCTCTGGCTGGGAAACCTCCGACCTCTTCCAGAAGAATCTGCCCCTGCCTTCTGACCCCCTGAGCAGTGCTCTGAAACTCAAATATGGCCCTGCTGCTTCTCCCATGAGCTAGGGCTAGGGCTACAGAGAAAGCAGAGGAGGTAGCGGTCCCAGTTGTTGTGAGCAGGCAGACACTGTCCACAGTGCAGGAAGCGCAGTGTGGGAATGTCAGGTGTGGGTGGTGGAGAGAGATGGCCTGGGCTCCAGTCTTAACTCTGACTTACAGCTGTGGGATCACAGGCAAGTCATGTATTATCTCTGGGCCTTGGTTTCTCCATCTGTAAAGTGGGGATACAAATAGCTGCTCCTTCTGGGTGGTGATGTGAGGATGTCAGTCTACTCAGGCTGCCATAGACTGGGCAGCTTCAACAACAGACGTTTACTTTCTCATAGTTCTGGAGACTGGGAGTCTGAGATCAGGGTGCTGGTAGGTGCAGGTTCTGCTGGGGGCTCTCTTCCTGGCTGCAGACAGCTGCTTTCTTGCCGTGTCTCTACGTGACCTCTTATTTGTGCATGGTTAGAGAGCAAGAGAGTGAGTTTTCTGGTGTTTCTTCTTCTCATTCTTTTTGTTTAGAGACAAGCTCTTGCTCTGTGGCCCAGGCTGGAATGCAGTGGTGCCATCATAGCTCACTGCAACCTTGAGCTCCTGGGCTCAAGGGATCCTCCCACCTCAGCTTCCTGAGTAGCTGGGACCACAGGCGCATACCACCATGGTGCCTCTTCTTAGGAGAACACGAATCCTATGGGATCGGGGCCCATCCCATGACCTCATTTAACCTTCATTATCTCCTGATAGACCCGGTCTCCAAAGGCAGTCACAGTGGGGGCAAAGGCTTCAACATATGACATCTGAAGGGGACACAGTTCAGTCCACAGCCAGAATGAATGTGGCCATCCCTGTGGAGTTCATTCCAGTTGTCACCTCCCGATTCTTGCTCCTGCTCTTTCCTCTGTCCTTCAGAGCATACTTCTTCACCTATTCCAGGAAGCCCTCCCTCATAGACTGGGTGATGTTCCTTCTGCCCTGGGCTCCCACTGGCCCATGGGGCTTCTTGCTGCCCCTCTCTCTATGACAGCAACACTCTGTGACTTTCAATAATCTGCTTATCTAATGTCCACTCACCAGTGTGTTCCTGTGGGATTGGGGCACCGTCATTTCCCTGTATTCAGTGTGCAGCCCAGACCCCGGGATGCCCCAGGGCTCAGTTGTCTGCTAGGGGACTGGTGGTCGTGGGCCTCAGTTTCCCACACCCACTCACTCTCTTGCTCCATTCAGGTCTCAGCTCAAAGGCTACCATGTTCGAAAGGCCTTCCCTGACCACGCGGATGGGGCTCACCTCCCTGTCATTCTGGAGCCCTTGCCCAGATTTATTTTCTACTTAGCACTTACCATGGCCTGAATCACCCTAGTTCTTTATTTGTGTCTACTTCTACTTACTTATCACCTGCAGTGTAAGCCCACTGAGGACAGGGACCTTGTCTGATGTCTCTGGCACAGTGCATGTGACACATATTTGCTGACAACAGCAGAGTAGGCAGTTGAGGACTCTGAGGCCAGAGCAGGGAGGCAGCATGCCTCGGGTCTCCCGCACCATTATCTTGCTTGTAACAACCTCATGCCCTCAAGTGAGTAGGTGAACAGCATTTACCAAGCACTTTTCTTATCCGTAATCTCATTTGATTTCTGATTTCATTTCACAGATGGGAACACTGAGCCTCAGATGGCTGAAGCAGCCTGCCCAGGGCTTGGTGGCAAATCAGGGGCTGAGTCAGGGCTTGGGTAGGTCTGGCTGCCATATTCCTTCCTTTTCCTCTGCCCCTCTTCTCTTTTGAGGGTCATCCCCCACAGCACCCCATCATAGGATCCTCAGAATGGTGTCTTTCCCATCTGGATCAATTATTCATCTCCTCTCTGCCTAGGCTCCTGTTTTCCAGCTCTTGGGGGACTCACTTGTGCCCTGAGTGCCGTGTTCTCTGATCAGGATGCATCCCCCCCTCCTGTCTACATGGAAACTTCTCCCTGTCCATTGGAACTCAGCTCTCCTACTCTCTTGGCTTTGTCTGAATCCTCTCTCCTCTGAGGCCTGGGGCTGAGTACAATCTCCAGCACACAGTGTGTCCAGGGCCTGATTGGTTGGAATCATTTTGTTCCAAGAGCCAGAAACCCACAATGGACTGCTCAGGCAATGAGGAGAATGTGTGGGTGTGTTCAGCCCAACCAGGAAGGCCAGGGGTCGGCTGCCAAAAGATACCTGGGCTGGGATGCTTCCTTATTCTTCCTGTTGGATTCCCACATGTCTCTGCATGTTGGTGATATTCTCTCAGGCTAGCCGCTTCTGTGGCGCTGGAATGGTGGCACCTGCAGCTCCCTGGTTCACATCTTCTGTTTGTAAACTCAAACATCTTGGGGAGTGGCTCTGAGTGGCCAGTTTGGAGCAGACCAATCACTGTGGCCAGGGAGATGGAAACATTTGAAGCAAAATCACAGACTTACTGGCATTACAGCTTAGACGCACAAAACAGATCCAACTTCCCCACAGGTGCCTACTCTGCTCTGTGTGTGTGTATACTTACGTGTGTGTACTCATGTGTGTTTGTGTGAGTGTATACTCATGTTGTGTATACTTGTGTGTGTGTACTTGTGTGTTTGTGTGTGTACTCGTGTGTGTTCATACTTATGTGTGTATACTTGTGTGTGTATCTTATGTGTGTTTGTGTGTGTGTACTCCTGTGTGCGTACTCGTGTATACTCGTGTGTGTGTGTGTACTCATGTGTATGTGTGTGTGTGTATGCTCTCTGACTATATTGGGTACATGCTCAGTCTTTCAATTTTCCCCTTTCACTCCCTTCCTCTAAGTCCCTGTGACTGTGGAAGTCAATCCTGTGTGCTTTCTGGTGGCAAGGGAGGGGAGATGTGAGGAGAGGGTAGGGATGGGGACTGGGTACCAAAAAGGAGTCAGCTACGCAGAGGTGAAGGAGTGGTGTGGCAGAGCAGTCAGGCAGAAGGTGCAAGGGTCCTGGGGCAAGAGTGTTCATTGCACGTTCAAGAAATAGCACAGAAATCTGTGTGGAGGAGGTCAGTGGAGGGGGTTGGTTTGGGTCACATAGGATCCTCTTGGCCATTGAATTACGTGTGAGATGGGGAGACATGGTGGGGGCTGAGCAGAGACACCATCTGACAGGCATGTAGAAGCCTCACTCTGGCTGTTGGTAGGAAGGTCAGGAATGGCGGCAGGGAGACCAGAGGGGTGGCTGCTAGAATTGTCTAGGCCTGGGGTGCGGGGGCCGCAGTCAGGGTTGCAGCAGGAGGTTGGGGAGAATTCTGGATGGAGTCTGCACGAATCTGGAAATGGAGCCAACAAGATGTGTGTGTGGGTTAGGGGTGTGTGTGTGTGTGGTGTGTGTGTGTGTTTGTGAGAGAGAGAGAGGGGGGGAGAGAGAGAGAGAGAGAGAGAGAGAGAGAGAGAGAGAGAGAGAGAGAGAGAGAGAGAGAGACTGATCTCAGCGACTGGAAGAACGGAGCTAGTAGATACTGAAATGGGGATGTCTCAGAGGAGCTGATTTGGAGGGAAGCTCAGCAGTTGAATGTCTCCACATTGCTTGAGATACCATCTAAATCAGTTATGGTAATGCAGAGAAGAGGTAGTGAGCCTCCCTCTTTTGGAAGCCATCAAGGTAAGGCTGGTGGCTGTGGTCATCCATTGCACAAGGGGCCCCCAGGCAGGTCTGGCAACAGGTACTGAGAGGTCCAGCTTTTTATCCTTCCATGTGGGGTCTGCAGACCGGAACTGCTGGCCTGTAGCCCCCACTGCGGCCAGCCTCGTCTCCTGCATTGATGCTATTGCCTATGGCAGGAGCCGGCCCTTCGCCATGGCTTCCTTGCCCCTCAGTCCACTGGCCTGTGAGCTGCAGCCAGTCCTGGCTCAGGGGAGGCCTTAATGTCCCCTGCACACTCACCTCTCTGAGGTGCCTCAGTGGAGGCTCTGACATTCCTGGGGCTGGCATGGGCAGGATGGACACAGGGTCCTGGCTCCTGAAGCCTGTGATTAAATGATTATTTTCCAGCTAGACACTGATGCCGCTCATACCTCAGTGCTGCACACGTGACCACATTGGCCAATCAGAGTAAACCCCAGGATTTTTGCTGAAACCACCAGGACAGTCCTTTTTCCCATGGGGTCACGAAGCTAAGGAAGGGAGCTTGGAGCTGCTGGAAGTTGTCTTTGCCACCTCCCCAGGGGAAAGGTTTTTTTGAGGTGGTGCCAGCTTAGAAGAAATCAAAGCAGACATGCAGAGAGGCTGAGCCCTGACGACATCCTGAGCCCTGGGTCCAGCTTCATCAGATCTGCTGTAGAATTTTCAGTTTTTGAGACCACACATCATCTTTAAGGCTCAGACCAGTTTGAGTGGGAATCTGTTGTTTGCAATGGAAGTAATTCAGACCGATGCACAAAGAAAACCCTGCACCATGCTTGACAGGTGAGCTAGGGCTTTGTGCTCACTGACGTCCTCTCCTGCAGCTCCACCACTGCTGTGGGTCCCCTGGCCATGCATGTGAACTTGGCCTCTTGCCTGGTCCCCACCCCTCCATCAGCCCCAGTCTTTCCTGGGCCCAGGGCGCCCTTATCTCAGTAGCTGCTGCCCCTTCCTGGTCAGAGTTGCTCAGTTTTTTATCTCTGACGTGTGTGGCTACTCTCTAGGCCCTGACCACCTTCCATGTTCTTTCCCAACACTGGCAATGCTTCAGTTGTCCACCAGGAGCCAATTCATGTTCCCTTGCAGGTGAAATGGATAAGGGACCTGCTGCTGGTTAATGAGAGGAAAAGCCATATCACCTGGGGGCTTTGGGGCAAAGTTTGCTTCCAGATGAAGAAAGAGGTGGAGCCTCTCAAGGAGAAAGCATTTCCCTCTGGGGCTTCCCTTCTTTGTGCCTGCAGCTTCAGGGACCACAGAGGGACAAGTGCAAGAGTGAGAGGCTGGCATGCTGACAGTGGCCAAGGGCATTGGAGGGAAGGGCCTGTCATCACCGGGCCAAGGAAGGAACTCCAGACTGCCTACTTCCAGAGGGCCTGCTGAGTAAGCCACACATCCTTGTGGTTTAAACAACTGTTCACCCAGCATCTTGTCATTTATAGCAAAAAGCAATCCTACCTAATACACTAGCCAAACACCCATGGGCTCTCCCAAACATTCAGCAAACACTAAATCAATGTTTGCTGAGTATTCCCTGCATCCTGACACTTTATCATATTTAATTTAACCCACCTAACAACTTGAAGATCCAAATTATTATCCCTACGTTAAAGATAAGGAACGTGGGTGTGATAGGGCAGCTCTAGTGGCTGTAGGAAAAAGACAACCCCAAATCTCAGTGGCATCACACAGTAGATGATGCCATTTCTCACTCATGTAAAGTTTCATTGTGACTGAGATAGGGGCTCCATACAGTCATTCAGAGACCCAGGATGATGGAGGTTTTGCCACCGTCAACGTGGGGCTTATAAGTCACTCTAGGTGTTAACATCTGACTGGCAGATACGGGAAGAAAACGTGTGGAGGATCGCATCAAAGGCGTCATGGTCCAGATCCGAGTGTGTGAGCATCACTTTCACCACATTCACTGACTGGATAGAACTCAGCCACATGGCCACACCCCAGGGCAAGGAGGGCTAGGAATGATGCCCAAGTATTCCTCCTGGCCCCAGAGGAAAGGGCAGTGAGTTGCTGAACAATTAGCTATTTCTGCCACCAGGGCTCAGCGGGCTGTTGAACTGACCCACAAAACTCTCAGATGGGTGAAGTGGAACTCTGCCTGCTTTGTGTCCTCAGGTGTCCAGAAGTCCAGGGCTGTGCTCAGAATAGCATCAGAGCTTGGCTGAGCCAGACACAAGCCAGAGCCGGTCCTTAGCAGGGACAGAAGTCCTCCTAGCATCCTCTCTGTGACTGAGCCATATTCCTTCTGTTGCTTTCATCCCTGTGTTCTAGGGGTTCAACTTACATAGCAGGGGTGGTGCACAGCAGATTGGACAAGACAGGACCCTGGACCAGCTCTGCGTCGTAACTGTGGGGTCTTGGGCAGGTCACTAGATCTTTCTGTGCCTCAGCTTCCTCATCTGTGGAGGGCACTAACACTACTTCCTTCACAGGGTTGCTGGGCCCTGGGTGAGTGATGCGCAGAAAGCATTCAGAGCCATGCTGGGTAGTGGGCCCTGGGTGTTAGCTGGGTTTCGCTCCCATGGAGTCCTCCCGGCTCCTCATTGTCCCGTGTTACAGATGAGGAAACAGAGGCTCAGAGGGAAAGTCGCGTGTCTGCCCCTCCTGCCACTCCACCTTTCGTCTCCATGAGAGTTTCTAATAGGGAGCGGTTTGGGGGTCTCAGGGACTACACCTTGTGGGCTGCGGGCTGTGGGCTGTGGCAAGCCCCCCCCAGCAACCTGGGTTCCTGACTTCCTCACAAAGCCTGGCCTCCTCCCTCCGCCAGCACACTCACACCACAGACCTGAGGTGCTGGAGTCTGTCACTGGTGTGCAAAATCCGCAGAGCTTTCTCATTTCTGCTCTGGCGGAACAAAATCCCCTGCAGCTGAGCTTAGTCAGTGGCGGCCTCAGGATGTTTCCGTGTGGAGAGATAAGGCCCAGTGGAGTGCTAAAGCCGAGCCCTGAAGTGTAGGCCCATTAGGAGCCCAGAAGAGCCTGAGCCTCTGGGGTGCAGTTTCCTAAATCCCAGCTCCTGAGTGTTTACCTTCTTCACGCAGGCTCCCAGCAATCCATGCACCTTCTCCTGGGCCCCTCTTCCTCCCTCCCTCCGCTTGACTCAGTGAGTTTTTACTGAGCACCTACTGTGTGTCAGGCATTGTTCAAGGTCTGGGGGCACAGCAGCAAATAAGGCAGACACAATCCCTGCCCTCAGGAGCTGGCATGCCTGGGCTGAGGCAGATGCAGGTGGATGCAGGGTATGCAAGAAGGCACCAAGAGCTGAGGAGAAAAATGGAGCTGGGGAGGGACAGGCACCATGGGGTGGGGGCAGGAAGAGCTGCAGTCTAAAATCAGGTGCTGGGGAAGGTAGGAAAGTGAGGAGTCGAGTCTTGGGGCAATCTAGGGGAAAGGTGTTTCAGGCATTTCAGGCCAAGGGAACAGCTGATGCAAAGGCCTGGGCCTGCTGCGCCTGTTTAGGAACAGTGAGGAGACCAGTGTGGCAGAAGCATAGTGGGCAGGGCCGGGTTGGGGCCAGGAGGGCTGAGAGGTCACAGGTGGGGCTGGACAGGCCAGGCAGGGCTGAGTGCACTGAGCATGCTGGGAAGGACAGGAGACACAGGATGGGAAACGGCTTAGCAGTGAACGGAACACACGAATGCCTGGCCCACAGAGTTCACAGTCTAGAGGGGAAGAGAGAGAAGAAATGACATAAAAAGAAAACGACAGTGTGGAAGAAGGCGATAAAGTGGGAATGGGAGTTGGGAGTGCCCAGGGGGAGGAGGCTTCCCTGGAGAGCAGGTGTTGGGGCAGGACCTCGCTGAGCAGGAAGAGCTGAGCAGAGACGCCAGAGCCAAGGAGTGCTCTGTGGGTACTTAGGGAAGAACATTCCAGACATGGCCTCAGCAAGCTATTGCCACAATAATGCTGTTTAACAAACCACCATGAGACTCAGTGGCCTACAACAATGGCGTTTCTTCTTCTCTCACATCTGCTTGGTCAGCAGGCATTCAGGGGCCGAGGCTGGGCTTGGCGTGGCTGGACCCCAACACTTGAGCTTGGGGCCGCACCCCCAGCTTTCTGTCTTTGATCTTCCTTAGAGTAGTGGCTTCAGAGGCATGTTCTTCTCATGCATAAGAGCAGAGCCAGCCAGACACTCATGTTTAAGGCTTCTGCTCACATTCATATCTGCTGACACACCTCTGGCCAAAGCAAATCAAACCCAGCCTTGAGGGGGCAGAAAATGTGCTCTGCCTCCAGGCAATACAAAGAGGGGTGAAGGACAGGGGCACTAAAGCTGAGGTCCTCCAAGCTTTTCCGTAAAAGGACAGATGGCAATTTTGGTGGTGCAGGCCATATGGTTGCTGTCTTGGCGATTCAGTCCTGCTGTGATAGTGGTAGTGTGGAAGCAATTGTAGACGCCATGTGAGCAAACAGGTGTGGTTGGGTGCCACGAATAGTTTATTTATGGACATCAAAATTTGGATTCAATGTAATTGTCTTGCGCCACAAAATGCTATTCTTTTTTTGATTTTTTTTTTGAGATGGAGTCTTGCTCTGTCATGCAGGCTGGAGTACAGTGGCGCGATCTCGGCTCACTGCACTCTTCTTCCTGGGTTCAAGCGATTCTCCTGCCTCAACCTCCCAAGTAGATGGGATTACAGGCACATGCTATCACGCCCAGCTAATTTTTTTTCATATTATTAGTAGAGATGGGTTTCACCATGTTAGCCAAGATTATTTCCATCTTCTGACCTCGTGATCCGCCTGCCTCAGCCTCCCAAAGTGTTGGGATTACAGGCATGAGCCACTGTGCCCGGCCTGACTTTTTTCCAACTTAAGAAAAAAGGAAAACCCATTCTTAGCTTGTATGCTGTACAGGAATCGGTGGTGGAGCATTTGGCCTGCGGGTGGTAGTTTGCCGACCCCTGCAATATAGACCTCAGAGCTCCAGCATCTCTTGGGCCACCCTGCAGTTTCCTGGAGCCTCCAGGCTGCAGGCGGAGGCACAAGATGCCTGCAGAAGAGAGCTGGGAGCCTCTGCAGGGACTAAGATCATAGCAGCCACAGTGGGTGGCAGGGGGATGGCGTTTCTGAACTAATTAAAAGTCCCCTGATGGCAAGCATGTGCGGGGAGATTCGGAAGCCATCGGTGCTTCCTGGTCAGTGGGGAGCTGGAGCTAGACCCATTTCTCAACAGTAAAGCCCTACAGGACTGGTGTGAGACTCAGATAAGACCATGACCATGCAGGGGCTTGAAAGACGGTAAAATACCTTATGGATGCGAGCAGGTATTGTGTTTCTTAAGGTTCTGCTAACTGTGGTTTTTGTTTCTCTTTCTCTCTCTCTCTCTCTCTCTCTGTGTGTGTGTGTGTGTGTGTGTGTCCTTTCCCACTGCAGGGAATTTTAGCTTGAACTTGCCTGCCCTAACTAGGGCTTTCTGAGCAGCAGATAATTCTGCAATGGTATTAGTCCAGGCCTGGTTCTGCATAACACTGGCCATACCGTGCACCCTGGGGTCATTATGTCTTCGGCTCCAAGGGGCTCCATGTGACACTGCACAGAGCTCTTTCTGGGTCACCTGGATGTGTCTCTTCCCAGGAACTCCAAAGAGCTCAACAAACACACCCACACGTTCCAGGAGTGAGGCTGCAGGGAACAGCCTCAGTCTCAGAGGGGATGCAGAATTGCTCCAGTGGACAAGGGCTGGGACCGGCATAGGATGCCATTGGCCCCTGGTTTCCAACAGAGGTACAGTTCATTGAACCGTGGTCTACAGTCCATTCTGTAACTTGGGGACCCTTGAAGAAGTGTGGAATCATGACAACAACCCTGTTGGGAGGTACTATTATTCCCATCGTATGGATGAGCATACGGAGCCCAGAGGAAGTTAGATGATTGTCCAAGGTCACCCAGTGAAGACCATGTGGCTGGGAGTTGTCCCCAGTGTTATCTGCACGCTGCTTCCTTTTGATGCCTGGCCCTTCTTTATCAAAAGAAGCATTGGCGGAATCTGAGTATTCATGGGTCAGCTCAAAATATATTACTTTATATGTCATTCATATTGTTCTTCATTTCCTGGACAGTAGAAGTCCCCTCCACACCCACTTTCTGTTGTTAGAAGGAGCTTGTCTCATTGTGAAGAGGTCTTTTCCTTCCGGCTTCCTCGGCTGACATAAATATCCAGGAGAGAACTCCTCCCTTGTCTGGCAGACCATTGAGGGTGGGAGAGTCAGGCCTGGACCCTGGTTGGTGCAGTGGGAGTAGAGCTTGGCAGCTGCGACGCCTTGTCCTCTTCCTGAAGATGCTTCTTGTGTCTGCCTGGCTTCCAGGAGCCAGGTGCTGCAGACCAAAAGCGGAGCTGCCTTGAGCCCCCAGACCAGGCTGGGTCTGTTCTGAGCTGAGTCTATGCCATTCAGAGGTTGGCTGGTATGCAAAGAGCTCCCACTCGGAGACAGTCCCAGGGCCCAGCACAGAGACTTTCTTAGCCGGGCTGTCTTCCGAGGGGCCTATCTGCTAGGACCCTCTGTGTAGCAAGCTCCAGCAAGAGGACGCTTTCTTACCACCCAGGGGAAGGGGGCCTTGGATTGATGCAAATAAATCTTACATTTATCAGCAAAATGTGCATTATTTTCTTATTGTTTGAAAACAATTTAGCTGGTAACTGTTCTGCCATTTTGCTTATGAAAACATTTAAAACAGAGAAAAATGGAAGGACTAATTGGAAAAAATTGGAATGACTTGCACCTGGATTCAATAATAGTTAAAATTTTTGTGTAGTTGCTTCATCTCTCTTCCTCTCTTTATGCATTTTCTCTTTGCGGAACTCTTTGAAAGTAAGTAACAGACATCACAAGGGGACACCCTAAATCCTGCAGCCTGCTTCTTTGAAGAGTGGGTTTTGATCACCCGGAGACCTTCATGAATCTCCAGATTTGCAAACATGCTGTCCTGAGCGTCTGTTGTTTTGCCAGTAGCACAATCCCTTTCAGCTTTCCTTTGGAGAACAAAGTCAGTCTGTGTGGCGTGTAGGGGACAACACCTGCGTCCCCTAGCCCTAGCAGGCCCAGTGGCCCAGTGCCAGCTGACCTCAGGACGCTGCTGGAAGTGGTGAGGTTCCCAGCTGGCTGCATGTGGGTCAGAGCTGCCTGTCTTGCAAGTGTGATGGGGACCCGCCTGGGGTTGTGGCCACACTAAGGAAAGCAGAACCAATCAGCTGTGGCCAGAGCCAGCCAGGCCCCACAGGAAGGGATTCACTGCTTTTTGTTTTGCTAAACCAGTTTGAGTTGGGTTCCTATCGCTTGCAAGTTGTGAATGATATGATCTTAGCAACTGATTCCCCCATAAAATGTCCTCAGTTATGTGAAAATGTTAAATTAATGAGGTGACCAGTTCAAGACTAAAGTAATTTGTGAGAGCATTAAAACAAACTTGGCCATTAGAATAAGCTCTCCACTTAGTTACTTTGCGCTGTTATTGTGGTAATTGTGTGCTGTGAACTCACCTAACCTATAGAGCCCACCGATGATGAATGACACAGTCTTACTGTGTGAGAAGGGCTGTGTTGGTGAGGATGTGGGGGGAAGTGGCCCCAGTGGAGACAGGGGTTCTGAGGGGTCAGCGGGGTACAGGCTCTGACCAGGGCAGGGGCCGGGCAGAACTTCTCACATTCAGGCCTCTGCGACTGCCAAGGAAGTTGCCACCAGGGAGCTTGGAGTGGTTTGTCATTGATAAAAGTTGCCAGTGGTCTACCTGAATCCACTAAGACCTCTGCCCCCTGCTTAGAAAGATTCATCAGAAAAGAAGATTAAGAACAGAGATGACATGGAAGATGGGTGGGAGGCCATTCTAGCGGGAGAGAACCATGTGAGCATGGTCACCAGGTGGCCAACGCAGAGAGCCTTTCTGTAGCCCTTAGCTTGGCTGAGCCTGATATTCATATCTGTGAAATGGGCCTAGGAGGCCACTAGGACTGCCCGTTCTAGGTGCTTGGGACCTCTTGAAGGATGGTCTAACACCAGATGTCTCCTAAGAGTAAGGATGCTCCCCTTTACGTGGTGGACTCCTAAGATCTCAAAGAGGAGAATCTGGAGAACTTCACGTCCCCAGTTCTGCAGGTGCCACCATGAGAGGGACATCTGCTGTGTGGGTCAGCCCCCATTCCACTCCCCACAGCCTATCTGGAGATTTTTTCTCTTATTATAATAGTCTGTCTGCATTTAGAAAAGTAAAGAGCCCTGAATTTGAAGTAGAAAGACCTTCACATTTACAGTTTTGTTTTCATTAGATTTGCAGGAAGTTTTTCTATTTTATTAGTATATTTTCAAAGAACCAGGTCTGGTATTTATTTGTTATTTTCACTGCTTTCATGTTCTCTAATTTATTTATCTGCTTTTATCTTTATGATTTTCTGTCTCCTATTTTCCTTTGGGTTTGTTCTTTTCTTAAAAATCCAAGGTTGAAAGCCTCATCTGTTCATGTTCTCTTTGTGTGTGTGAGCTGGTTTGACAATAAACACGTTTAAAGTTATGGGCGAGCCTCTGAGGCTGGCGAGGACCGTCCTACGGGTTTTGATATGTGGGTTTGATTTTCATTGTTTCTGGGTTATCTGTTACTGTGTACTTGATTTCCTCCTTGACCTAGATGTTATTTAGGAGAGTAGTTTTAAATCTCCAATTTCCTTTCTATTTTTAGAAAGTATTTCTAGCTTTATTATATCGTGGTCAAGACTGTGGTCTCTAAAAGATCTTTTCAAAAAATGTTTTTGGCATATTCACCATGAATGATGATATGATCAGCTTTTAAAGATGTTCCCTGAACCTTCCCACCAACGGCACATTCTCTGTTGGGTAAAATGATAAATGCTTACGTATTAATTCTATCTTCTCAGTGATGTAGTTCATCTCCTCTGTGCTTATTTTTTGCTTACTTAATATTCCATAAATGAGTATTAGTGAATTAAAACATCATGTCTTTTCTCCTTTTATCTCTAACATTTAAAAATGAGTTTTGTGGTTTGGTCTATGAAAGTGTGAGGAAAAAGAATGTCAGGATTCACTAAGCCTTTCTATGATGATGTGAGTGTGGCCTCTGGAGCGGGGCTGCTGGGGTCCCCTGTCCCACCCAGGGCTGCTGTGGAACTTCCCTGCCTCAGTTTCCTCATCTCTACAATGGGGCTTAGAGCCGTGTTCACTGAGGGGGCTCTTGTGTGGAGGTAAGCGCACACGTGGGGCACAGGAAGCACAGTGCCTGGCTCGCAGAAAATGCTCGAGAGCTGAATACTGGTGCTGCTGTTTTAGTGTTTGTTGGTGTCATGATAGAGTGAGCCTCTGAACCACACTTACTGTGTTGGCCTCGTCTGATGTTGGCGCTGCCATCCCTGCTTTCCTTTGTTCAAGTTTAAATTAAACACACTCACACATTAAACTCACACAGACACATGCACCCGCATGAACACACACAGTTCTCCCCGCTGTCACATTCCCCTTCTCAGGCTTTGTCCACTTGACATGGAGGCCTGAACCGCGTCCTTCCATTCTGAACTCCCTGACGGGCTCTGTCATCCTGCATCCTCCTAACCTCAGGAGAAGGCTCCCTCGGGCCCACCGGCTGCCCCCAGCAGCTCCTCGTCTCACCCTGCACCAGCATGGTGTCGCCAGCCACCTTCCATGCTCTCTCTGCCTTTGTTTCCTTGCTGAAACATGCCGTTTCAAGCTGCCTCTCTTCAGCTTCATAACTTTTCTCCTTTCCAGTGAAGCTGCGCTGGTCCAGAGGTGTCTACCTCCTGCCAAGCCTTCAGGAAAGTTTCCATCTTAGCAGAAGCAGATCAAAGCACCTGTGTTGTTCTAGACTTCTGATCTCTGCTTGAGGAGCTGTCTCCAGGGCTGAGAGAATTCCTGCTGGATCCAAGGAGCCCTCTGGCTTCATGTTTGCTTCAGCTGCTGCAGGACTTAAAGCCAGAAACATGCCAGTTGTAGGAGACAGCCTCTACTTTTCCTCCCTTCCCTCTTTCCTTCCTTCCCTTCTTCCTTCCTTCTCTCCTTCCTCCTTTGCCTTTCCCTCCCTCCCTTCCCCTTCCCCGTCTTCCTTCCTTCTCTCCTTCCTCCTTTCCCTTTCCCTCCCTCCTTTCCCCCTCCCCTTCGCACTTTCCTCCTCTTCTCTGCCTTCCTTTCTCACTTGCCTCTTTTCTCCTTCTCTCTCGGTTCCTCTTTCCCAGTCTTTTAAAGTATCTACTATGTGGCATCAGGCACTGCACTAGGCACGGAGATTAAAAATGAGTAAACCATACATGGTCAGTGTCAGAACGACTGCAGTGACAATGATAGGCCCCATCAAGTACGGGCAGCAAGGCAGAGACTTGGAACAGCCACGTTGGAAAACTGCTTGGCAGTCCACTGTTGAAGGGTGAACACACTTTTATCCTCTGGCCTAGTGATTCCACACTTGAGTCTACATGAAGCAGAAATGTCCACATATGTTTTCCAAAAGACATGTACAAGAATGCACATAACGGTGTTATTCAAATAACCCCAACCAGAAACAACTCACATGTCCCTTGACATAGACTAAATAGATAAATGTGGGAAATCCCACTGAGGGGCATGACACAGCATGAGAGGAAGCAGGGGCAGTCACAAGCAACACCACCATTTGGTCTCATAGGTCCAGGCATCTGTCCAACAGAAGATCACAGAGATATGATTCCATGTACATACAACTCAAAACCAGCAAAATAGAGCTAGACTGTTGGAAGTAAGGATAGTGGTCCCCCTTCGGTGGGAGGGTGACATGGGATGTTGCTGGGAGATGGCTGGGTTTCACGTCTTGACTTAGGCACCGCTTATGCAGGTGTGCGCACTGTGCGGGAATTCAGTGAGCTGCGCGCCGAGGACTTGTGCATGTGTCTCTAAGCGTGGTAGACTTATAAAATGAAATAAAATATAAAATAAAATAAAAGGAAGTGCTTCCTGCGCTCTTGGAGCTGGTAGTCTTATGTGAGGAGACCGGTATCAATCAAAGAACTGCACAGACAGCTGCCAGAGGCACTGAGTTTGAGGCCCTGATGAAAGCGAGATGGCTTCCCAAGGAAGCGGTGGCCCAGCTTCTCTCCAAGGACAAAGAGGAATTCATGAAGTAGGTGGTGGGTGGAGAGTGTGAGGGAAGAAGGAGCATCCTAGTAGCAGCCTTTGCACCAAAGCCCATAGGGTGTGGGGCTTGGTGGGTCCAAGGCTAGGGCTCCTGGGTGTGCCGTTGGGGTGGGCATGGGGTACAGCTGCAGATGGGGCTGGGCCTTATGGGGTTCTGTGGACCATGGGAAGGGTTTTCATCTTTGTGTGTGTGTGTGATGGGAAGCCTTGAGGAGCTTTAAGTAGGATGGATGTGTGTGTGTGTGTGTGTGTGTGTGTGTGTTTCGGGGGTCCTTGGGGTGGGTTCAAAGCCCCAAGTTTCTCTATCAGCCCCACTCTGGGGATCCTTCCAAGTGGCTCCTCAGCTCCCCACCAGGGAATCAGCTCTTGAAATCTAATAAGCAGATGGGCCAGTCTACCCTTACCCACCCTGACCCTGGTGGACCTGGCCCCTGGCAAATGCATCTGGTTCCATCCAGAAGGGACCCCGTGCGTGGCTGTGTCCCCCCAACATGCCTCCCACAGGCGCCCCTAACTTGCTCTGCCCCTGTGGTTAGGGCCCCTTTTCCTAGTCCCTTCCTTCCCCACCTCCCCAGGAACATCCCGGGTGTTCCATGCCGGCTCCTCCTGCTGAATCAGGCCCAGGGCCCTTCTAGCTCGGCTCCTCCTGTTTTCTTCCCCTCCCCTGAGTCTCAGACATATGTTTACAGTTTAGGTTTAAACATTCTTTCTTGAAAAGATCTTAGAAACAAGAATCAAAATACAAACAGTGAGAACTCCATGTCTCTCCCACCCCTATGCCCAGCTTCCTTTCCCAGAGCAAATGGCTCTTGTCTGTTTCATGAGCATGAATCTAGAGATATTTTACACACACACACACACACACACACACACACGAATAGTAGCATGTCATAGAGAGCACTCTGCCGCTTGCCTTTTGATCCTTGTGGTCTGCACGCTGGCTTATCTATATCAGCATGTACAGATCTGTTTCCTTCTTTTTAAAGTAGCAGCAGTGGACCCCGCCATATGGTTGTGCTGTGTGCATGTGACCAGTCTCTGTTGAAGGACACTGAGATCGTTTCTCTGTCCTCTGTCCTGCTGCACCACCACACTGTACACACACCTCAACCCTCAAGTCCTGGTACACCTGCTGGTGAGCTTTCAGAAGTGATGCTGGGTCAAGGGCAAGTGTGTTTGTAAGTGGATAGAAATGTCACCCCACCCGGAGGGTGCAAGGTCTGCTCACGTGCATCCTCACTGGACAGCATATTACCCAACCTTCTGATATTCATCAATCTAATAGATGAAAATGGCATCTTGTTGCATTTGTGTTATGTTATTTTAAGTGACAATAAACATCTAATATAGTTGAAAACTTTCTATTTCCTACTGCTAACATTTGTCTATTTTTTCTAACAAAGTTTCCATTGTGTTTCTTAGTGATTTATAGAAGCTCTTTATATATTAAAGAAATTAGTCACTGGACTCCTGTGTGGGGACCTCCAGCCCTGCCTCAGGCTATGCCAACTGATATTCCCACACTCCTGCTTGTTATTCCCCGGGCCTGGGAGAGGGTCTGGGTGGTGTTCATGCCCTCACCAGCTTAGGCTGTCCCCTTAGAGGCGGGGCCTGAGCCAGGCATCGGGTGCACTTGGTTTATTGAGGGAGCTCTCAGGTGACCCCTATAAGGGGCGGGAAGGGAATGTGCTGAGCAAGAATGTGGTCTCAAGTGGGGCCCGCTTGGGTTGGGATAGGGAAGCATTCTGGAGAAGAAATCTCACTGGCGCTGTCCTGCCCTGAGGCCAGGGGCCTGGGCTCCTGTGCTCCACTCAGTCAGAATAGCCAGCTTTGCTCTCCACCCCGGGGGTGGGTGAGAGGGTAGATGTAACCTCCCAGGTGTCTCCACCAGGTGGCACTCATTGGTCAAGGTAAATTCTCTGCATAAGGTCACAGGTGTAAGCCAGGAAGCATTGGGGACCCTGCACCAGCCCCTAAGTGTGCTTTCCTTAAACCAGACACAACTCGGCTCTGCAGGTGATGCAGAGGAAGATCTCCATGAATGAATGGGGCGGGGCCCTGTCCTCTAAGATTCCTGGCCTTAGGGATCTCTCCCCAGTGCCAGCCATCTCTGTCATGCCAGCCTCAAAGGAGCCCTGGGCCCTGCTCTCTGCTCTGCTCTGGTTCATAACTGCAGTGCTGGGAACAAGTGGTGAAGGAGACTAGTATGACACAGGGAAATAAACCCCCAAAAAACCCAGTTGGATGGCCGGCAAGACAAGCCTCTCTCCAAGGCCAAGGCCTCCGTGGACAGGGTGACTGCAGGCCTGGACACCTTCATTCTATACCTGCCCCACTGAGACCACTACAGTTCTGCAGTGAGGACTATGAACCCTCATCCATGGAGAGGTAGACAAGACACAAAAGAACAAGTTTTATAGGGTGGGAGAAGGGGATAGAGCTCTGGAGGAAAAAAGCAGGCAGGTGTAATGAGATGCAGGGAAGCATGGGAGGTCATGGAAGGACGAGGCGGGCAGAGACCTACGGGAGGGTGGCCAGGTCGGCTGAGGATACCTTTGGGCAGCAGGCAAAGGCCTTGGGGTGGGGGTGCTGAGGGTGAGAATGGAGGCCGAGGGGCGGGGCAGAGTGAGCGCAGGAGAAGGGCAGGGCGGGAGCTGGAGGCCAGCCCTTCCTCAGTGGGGGCCTTGGCCTGGTAAGCTCCAGCCAGATAACTAGACTGGGATTGGATGCTGTCAACGCACACACGTGGTGGGACAGTGTAGTGAGGGCCACCTTAAAACCCATTCCCCACTTGGAGTAAGAACCTGAGGGACCCTCTTTCAAAAACTATTTGGATTCAGTTTTCTTGGCTGCTGGACTGATGCTACAGACACAAAGGGTCTGTGTTAGCCAAGCTCCCAGCCCCCTTCTCCTCTGCCCGCCTCCTCCCCACCAGCTTCCCCCTCCCCTGCCCCCCCTTTTCCATAGGCCTTAGCGCCTGGACGGGCTGATAGGGCGCCAGCTCTCCACCTGTCAGGCCATGGATGCACCCTGCCTCTTATCCCTTTTATCCGTGGAGTTAGAACCAGGCATGTTTCTTTGAGAAAAAGTAATTTATTTTCTAATTACAAAAGACAATGGGCTTAAACAAAGGGAAGGCAGCTCCACGCTCAGACAGAGGGTCCCTCTGTGGACTCTTCCCTCGCTGACCTGGGGAGGGGCGCTGGGATCTCTGGAATGAGGAGAAGCTCACAGGCGTGTCTAGAGCCTCAGGCTGGTGGGTGGGAGACCCAATGGGGAGACCCCAACTCTATTCCTGGTCCTGTCACTTATTTGAGGACATAGGGCTAGCTTGGGAGCTCAGTTACCTATCTGCAAAGCAGGGTCCGGAGTCTGTGCCTCTGGCGTCCTTTCAACTGGGATAATCTGTACTTTTGAACATTCATTCTGGGAATCATTTAATTGTTCTTATGGATTTATTGCTCTCCTCTCTTGGTATACCTTCACCTCAAACACACAGCCCATTCCTCGGTGTGAGTAGAAATAGAACCTAGACGTAAAGGCCTGACAGCTCCGTCACTGCCCAGGCCTCGGTCTCCTCATCTGTCCTCCTGTGAAGGTTTGCTGGGTGACCATTTGAGGTAATGCAGTGGCAAGTCCCTGTCAACGAGGTTGGGGGCATAGAAAGGCATTGGGAAAAGGGCAGCTGGCATTTCCTTCTCTCCCTGCCTGTCTCTTTCCTCCCTCCCTCAAGTTTGAGCCACATGGCTGGGAATTCTGAGAGCCTCGAGGACATATTCAGCATTTTCAGCTTGACTTTGTTTTCATTTGTGTTTTTCTGTCATTGAATTTCCCTTTTCTCTCCCTGCCTCCCCGCCAATCCCCACCTCTGTCTGACACTCTCTGCTAAACAAATGTATGTTCAGTGTGAATCAGATGTGCTGAGTCCACTGGAAAGGGGCAGGTGGCACAGCAATCAGAGATGATTGGAGACCTGGTCTTGCTCCCAAGGAGATTTTGCTAGCCAGGAAGGTCTGGCCCAAAGGGCACAAGGCTTGAGGTTCAACAGCACGGGTCTGCTTCCAGTTGGGCTGGAGAGGGGACCTACAGCGGAAGGGGTGTGGTGATGACCACATGGTGGGGGTGGAAGGAAGATGCACACTGGGAGCAGTCTGGAAACATTAACTTTGGCAGAATGCTTGGGCCTGAAGTGCTTTGACTGTAATTGGTCCTGCTAGGGTCACCCGCCCACCCGTGAACTGAGCCCTGTGGCCAGGGGGCTCTCATTAATCAGTATCAGTATCACCCAGTGCTCCCCACTGAGCATTGAGAGGCTGGGGATGGTGGGCACCTGCAGACCTTCCTCTATTCCCTACTTTCCTCCTTGGTCTGCCTCCCCATCACACCTCCCTGGCAGCTCACTTCCCATGCCCTGGCTGTGTCCTGTGTTGACCTCTGATGTGAGCTCCAGGGCTCCCTTCGGCCCCCTTACACCTTTTCTCCCCAGCTCTTGTCACCACAAGGCCTTCCTATGTTAGACCCTGAAGCGACTAATTTGGCCAAACCTGAACTGAATGCTTACCCTTGGTAAGGCTCTGTTGGTCAACTCTCTTGGTTGCAAGAGACAGAAGCCCAACTCAAACTGGTTGAAGCAAGAAGCTATGGGAATGGGTCAGGCACTGCAAAGTCTTCAAGTCTCAGTATGGCTTTATTTCTTAGCTCTGTTTTTTTCAGAGTTTTCATTCTTCATTCGTTCATTCATCTCTCCCCTAGTAGTAACAAAGATGGCAGCTGTGGTGGGCCTGGAACACGCTGCACACATCCCCCTTTGATGGAGGACTGCTGCCTCCCTGCTGGGAAGGCTATCAGCAGAGAGTTCTTGGTCTTCCAAGGATTGCTCTGGCTGGAGAGAACTGCCTTGGCTAAGGCCACATCCTTTCTCTTGGTGGTCCAGACCCAGTGACTGATGGATGCGGGGATAAAAAACCTTGGTCATCTCAGCCCACCTTGGGACTAGCCCCAGAGGTCCTTGTAGGGTGGCTGAGGCTGTCACTTCTCCGTCTACCTCCTCCACTTCCTTCTCCCGCCTTCCACAGGCGTCATCCCCAGGCCCCCTTTAATGAATGCTCTGCTTGCTAAAATCTGTCGCAGAGTCTACTTCCCAGGGCATCCAAGCTACTGCAAACCCTAATCAGCTCCTTGTCAACATCCTACGAGCTCAGTGACCACCCCCCCATGAAAAGAACGACCTGCCTCTTTCCCAAAAGTGATGCAAAATCTAAAATGTGATACTCCTTGCCTCTGATTGGCTCTGCCTGGGCTACATAACCCCCCCTGAACCAATCGCTGCGGCTGAAGAAATGCAGCATTCTTACTGGCCAGGCCCGGGTCATCTGATCAACCGAGAGCCTGAGTCCATCAGCCCACTTGAGATAGTGGACCAAGGGGTCTGGGTAACTTCCCTGGGGGCCTCTGAACTGTTTCCAGATTGGAGAATGGGTGCCTGCAGAACCACAGCTGCTCTGGCACAGGAGCAGCTCGGACAGGGTGGAGGCAGGGTGTGGGGCTGTACCAAGCACTGGCAGTGTAGGGTCCCCACAGGGCTGGGGGGAAGTGCCCCCTTCCTGGCCCCCAACAAGAACAGTGCAGTAGTTTGCTTCCAGTGCCCATGTTTTCATTGTGTGCAGCGGGGATGGTTAGGCGACTCACAGCCTAAACGTGAGCACAGCCAGTGATCCTGCCACCACAGGCTTGTCCTTGAGTGGTGCCATGTGGCCAGGAAGACAGACAGGATGATGGCAGCACTGATTCTACATCACCTGCCAGGAGGCCCCAAGCCGCTCCCTGATCAGAAGCTGCGCGTCTCCAATTAGTCACCCGGGTGACACACACCAAATCAAAGTTGACACTCTAAATGGGCCAATCAATAGCTCCATTTTCCCCTTCCCACCCTGATGGGGGAAGGAAAGCTCATTTATGAAACCTTTTCTTCCCCTCATCTAGCAGGCATAAGAAAGCTCAAATAAATTTGTTTCTCAGTTGCCATCTGAGCCAGCAAGTTTTCCTCTGAAATGTTTTGGGAAGCATCGGTGGGGGCAGCCACAGTCTCATCTTCTGGCCTGAGTGCCTGTCCTCCCAGGGCCCTGGGTCAGGACCAGGGTTGGGGCAGAGAGGCCTGTCTACATCTCTGCTGTTAAAGCAGAGGGTGTCCCCGCTCTGCCAGGATGTAGAGCCCCTGTGTCACCTCAGCCCAAGGGCAGTCCTTCCCCAGGCCCCTCACTCTGCTCCTGGGTGGGGTCAGGCCCCCGATGCTCCCAGGCCTGGGTCCTCTCCTCTCCCTTTCTCAGCCCCACCCAGGCTGAGACAATCCTTTTGGAGACATAACATCTGGCAAGAGCCTGCCCCTGCTCCACATGGCGTCAATTCATCTTCCCCTGCCCCACATGGCATCAATTTATCTTCCCCTACCCCACATGGTGTCAATTCATCTTTGCTTAGTCGGTGGTGGGCTGCTCCCTTTTTCCCATGCCTCCCCTAAGCTCTGGCTCCAAAGCTTCTCTCACCTCTGACCCTCTCATCAGATGTCCTGGAGGCACCTCAAACCCAGCAGGCTCCATACTGAGCCTAGCATCCTCCCCCACGTTTGCTTCTCCTGTGTGTTCTCACTTTGGGAAGAGCCCCAGCTTCCACCCGGTCACAGGGGCCAAAAACCTGAATCTGATCTGTGACTTGTCCCTGGCCCCTCTCCATCACTCACCTGGTGTTTGCCATTCTCTCTCCTGTCTCCTCCATATTCCTGTGGCTACCTCTTGTTTCAAGTCCTTGGCCTCCACCTGGACCACAGCCATGCTCCTGACTGTGACAATCAGTCACTCTCCAGACCTCTGGCCCTCATATTCAGCTCCCACCTGTGCCACCAAAACATCCCCTGAACCCTAACTGTGACCATGCTGCTACCTATTCAAGACCACCCCTGCTTCCTTGTCCTGCTCCATCTCAACCTGCACCCACTGCACCCAGCCCTGCTTGTGACACTCCAGACAGAGAATGGCTTGCCTTCCATATCAAGCCCCCCACCCTTTGCTTGTGCCATTTCTTCTGCTAGGAATTCTCTTCTCATTTCTGGTGGTCTGCCTCTCTTCCCCATCTAAGCTTTCCTGGAGTGCCTCTTCTGGCTCCCACAGCCTCCTGGACCTGCCTCCCTCTCGGAACTGACCACAGAGACTCGCGACTACTCCCACCTGCCGCCCAAGACTGTGAGTTCCTGAGATGTCCCCTTCCTCTCCGTCTTCTTGGCAGCAGCCTGCACAGACTTGTCCATGCAGGACTTGGTCCACGTTTGTGGGCAGCAGTGGAGCTGAAGCTTCTCCCTACCGGGGATGCTGGGGTCACGCAGTCATGTTCCCTGCAGAGCCAGTTCTCTTGTTGGGTCCAGCTCGCCCACTTCCAAGGACCTGGCCTGCAGCTTGGGAGGTTCTAGCCTCCAGGCCACCTGGGATTGTAACCACGGAGAGCCTCTGGTGGTCTGGGCCCTTCTGCCCCAGAGGAACCCACCCTGGACTGGAGGCGGCCCCCACCCCCTACCTAATTAACACCCAGAGCAGCTGTCTGCTTCTTTGCTCCATCTCATCTCCAACATTTTTCCTGTCTAATCCACCGAGGAGATCTCCTGAAGGCTTTGAAGTCTCCGGGCGCGCGAATAAAGATGTCACCCTGGCACTCGCCGTGCTTCTTAATGAGCACGGGTTTGATGTGGAAGCCGCAGCCCTGGAAGGAGGCAGCCTGCCCCCAGCTGCCACCGCCCCCATTGCATCAGGGCGGCCAGGCCTGCCTGCAGCAGGCGAGCGGGGATGGGGCTGGGAGAGCCCAGGTTTGAAGCCAGAGCTGGTTAAGGGGGTCTGGGCCAGGCAGACCGCAGGAGGAAGGAGAAGTGGATAGCACTTATGATTCCCTCCTCTGCCCTCCCTGGCTAGGGACCCCCATGCCCCATGCCCAAATTCAGGGACCCAGATCAGGCAGGGAGAGTTGGCTTAGGTGACAGTTCAGGTCAGGGAAAGACGAGGGCAGAAGAAAGTGCCTGGGGATGGGAGGAGAACATGCCTGGTTGGGGGATCAGGAAGGAGGTGGCACCTGCAGTGGGCCGGGTCAAGGCAGTGGGGGGTTCTTCTGAGGAGTGGCCGGCTCCACTGGCCCACCATCTCTAGGAACTGCCCCAGCACCCTTGCCTCTGTGCCTGCAGACAAGGGGCTCTAAAGCGGTGGATGGGAGCCAGGCTGGCACCAGGCTCGCTGGGGTGAATCCCCTCCATTGCCTGGATGAGGCAAGAGCCTCTCTGTGCCTCAGTTTCTTTATCTGGAATGTGGGGCTGATATTAGGCTCTACCTTGTGGGGCTGCTTGATGACTAGTGAGGCCATTATGTAAAGGGCTAGAAATGCCAGATGTATATCACTTCTAACAGTATTGCTGGAAGAATGCATCTGGGAGGCCAGGCCTGTGTGGGCCCTGGACCCCATCCTGCTTCCTCAGCCCTTGTCATCTGGTCACTGGCTGTGCCCCTGGTTGGGTCCTATCATCAGTTGACTTGGAGCATCATGGGTGTAAGGAGACCACCCTGAGTCCTGCTGAGCAGGGGTCTCATATTCCTGCTGGTGAAGTCGGCCTCGGGGACATCCTCAGTTTCCCTTGGAGACACCTGTGCCTGCACCCCTCAGCCCCTGCAGCCTGGACCCCTGGCTGCTCCTTTCAGTGTAGTGCTGCAGCATTCAGTAAGCACTTACCTTGGGCTCAGACCTTTCATGTGGGTGACCCCAGTTGCCCCCCTCACAACCGAAGGGGCAGACACTGCTATTAGGCCCGTTGTACAGAGGTTTCAAGGGACCCCAGATGGGCTAGGGGAAGTTTCCCAAGGTTACAGGACAACTGGCAAGGGATGGAGCCAGCATCCACTCTCTGATGGTCCAGGGTTTCAGCCAGACCCTGGAATTCCAGTCCCCCCTAGTGTGGGCCTGTGCCAAAAGCCAGCTAGGCTCATGTCTGTGTCCACTCAGGTGTGCTCAGCCTCTCTGCCAGGAGCAGTGCAGTGGGGCTCTTGGGGTACTTTCGGTTTGGATGGTATGGACTGGCGAACCTTTAACCATGTGGGGCCTTAAGAGGCCAGCAGGGCTCAAAGGAAAAGCCCTGCCCACCCCAGCTATCTACTGGGTGGCACCTAGGGTCTCCGGGATCCCAAAGGAAGGTCACGTGCTTGGGCCAGCCTGGAGCCACAGGGCAGAGCCTGAGAGGCAGGCTGGAAGAGCCCATAGCAGGGGTACTGGGGAGTGACAGGGCTGAAGACAGACCTGGCAGTGGGTCAGCAACCTGGGGCTTGCAAACATGGGTGCAGGTAGGTCCTTCTCTGTGGGCCTTGGCCTTTCCTGGATGCCTGGGGCCCCTATTGCACCCCATCCATTTGGACCCACCTTGCTTTTGCCAGGCACTTCCCTTGATCCTCACACCAATCCTCTCAGGGAGGTATAACTGCACTCTGTTTTACTGAGGAGACAAAGCTCAAAGAGCTTAGGTGACTTGGTTGAGGCTGTGCAGCACTGGTTTCCTTCCTTTCCTTGTCTCAGTTCCATTCCCACCTGGTGCTACTTGAGCTCCTATATAAATGACTTGCACTTAAATCCTGGTCTCAGGATCTGCCTCTGGGGGAACCCCACCTAAGACACCTAGCACGGGCTTGGACGGTCAAGAGACCCTGCCTGTGTCTTCACGAAGCTGATGCTGATTTAGTGGAATGGTAATGCTTTTCTCCTGGGGAACATGACGGCTGGCCCTGACCACTCCCCACGCTGGCTGGGGCTGAGCTGCATGACACCTCAAAATAGTGTGAACCAGGCTTAGCTGTGGCCTGTGCAATGGCACGGTTGTTCTGGGGCACTTTTGAAGTAATTAAGCACCTGCTGTATGCTGGAATCACATACCCTCTGATTGCTAGGGAATGACTAAGGGGTGATTCCCTTTCTGCTGGACGTGGACTACTGGGAGCTACAGGGGTGGCCTTTGGGGAGTGGCGGGGGCCTGCAAGGACGTCCCACCAAGGGCTGCTGGCAGGCTCCACCCACTGACAGCAGAGCACTGTGCAAGGGGCCAAGTCTATTCTCACATGCCCCTGGCAAGCTCACCCCCATAAACTGCTGCACTCAAGGAAAAACCAAGAGGATTAAAAATGGAAGAAACAGGGGCAGGATGTCCATACTGCATGGTGTGGCTCTCTCTGCAGAAGCACTGGCTGGTTATCTTTTCCCTGAGACCCCCTGGAAGGGACCTGGCTCAGCCCTCTCAGGCAGCACTACCCCTCAGTAATAATTGCCCCTGCCTCTTCCTCTGGAGAAATCAGCCCCAGCCCACTTGGCCAGCTTGCATCCCTGCTCAGAGGCTGTCACGGTTCCCTGCGAGTAAAGGCCTGCACCCAGGTGCAGGCTGACCTGTGGGCCTGGGCCGTGTTACCGCTCTCAGATCCCTCAAAGTCTTAAACCTGTTCAGTGCTTGTACTCAGCCACACCTCCAGGCCTTTGCCCATGCCACCCACCTCTGGATGGACACACCCTCCCGTTCTTCCTTGCCTAACCTGGCATTCAAGGCCTCTCTGATTGAGGCTGTGCCCACCCACCCCATCTCACATTCCTCCTCCTCCCTGTACTCTGTCTCAAACACTGAATCACTTGCAATTTCCAGAATGTGTCTCCGCCTTCTGCCATCCTGCCTTGGCATGCACTGTTGGCTCTCCAGGGAGATGGACTTGTTGGCTCTAAGGCACTCCGAGATTCAGAAAGGGCTTTGCCTTTCTGTTAGTAAATGCTGCACTGACCACCTACTAGGCTGACCCCTGAGTGCCAGGCAGAGACACCCTCCCTATGCCAGCAGAATGCTCTCTGTAGGAGCTCATTCTCCCTCGAATCTCAGGGATGGTCGTGCATTCTGATGGGGGCACATGGTGATTTAGGGAAAGGGAACGTCCACAGTCCACACTGTGGGCTCCTTGCTCCCTGAGGCATGGGCCTGGAAATGAGCCTTGGCGGGTCAGAGCCGGTGGGGAGAGGTTTCCCATTGTCTGCAGCATCTCTGGGGAGATGCCCAGAATGATCCACAGAGGGCATTGTGTGAGGAGGGGCACTTTGGGGCCTGATCAGCGAAGGGAAGGGCTTCTGATGGCAGGCTGACCTCCAGTTCAAAAATATGGTCAAGCAAAGGACTCTGAGTCTAAGAGAACTTGGGGTGACTTAAAATGGCAAGGCAAAGCAAACCAACACAAACAACTCCCCCGTAACCACCACACACACACATGCTGCGGGAAGCAGTATAGTATTACGTGTGAGAGCAGGGACTCTGGAGCCGGACTGCCTGGGCTCAAATCTTGGCCTTGCCATTTATTTTTGATGTGACCTTGGATAACTCATCTAACCTCGCTGTGCCTTGCTTTCTTCAAAACTGCGAAACAGAAACATGAGTAGTGGCTGCCTCATGGTTGATGTGAGGGATTCTGGGAGTTAGTACAGGTTGTAAACACTTGTTTAGGAGAGTGCTACAGTAAAGTATTATTCCTACCAACTGCAGGATGGATAGAAATGGGTCCATTCACACTGCAGAGTACTACCCAGCATGCAAAAATAATGGGCCCTATCTGCATGTGTCAATGGAGAAAAAAGGTAACAATTTGGGTGAAAACAAATGTTGCAGGTTAATGTATATGATATGCCATTTATGACAAAGTGCAAAACAATAACATATTCTTTCTATGAAAATATATAAGCACAAGCATACACAGACATACATGCATATACACATGTATACATACATGTAAGCTAATAGGAAAAGAACTGGAAGAATACCATGTGCTGATATTTGTGGTGTTTCCGGGGAAGGTGAGGATGGCATCGGTGGTGGGTGGGGCCTGGGGAAGGTATTTGAAATTGGGGTGGTGAACTGGGGGACTTTACTTTATCTGTAATGTTCTAATTGTTCAAAAAGAGAGTATATAATTACTGGTTTAATAACAATTTAATTTAAAAAATAGTAGTAACTACTGGAGAAGGAGCATGAGCCACGAGTCACCTGCTGTGGGTTGGTACCTGTGACCCATGGTGTGGTCCTGCCTGAGGGGGAAGGATGGCAGGGCAGGGAAAGCACCCTAAACTCCGTGAAGAAATATCTAGTTTGAAAAGGCATTTGTGTGTTACAGAATAATTTAATACTTGGAAAATGAAAGGGAATTAGCTACTTTTCTTGTAATAGAAACAACAGGAAGTAAAGCTAAACAAAATCCTCTAGACATTTGGGGCTTCAATATAAAAAAAGAAATACCGACCATCGCCAGGCCGTTTTTTGTTTGGCATGTGGCATGTGTTGCTTTGACCCTCAGCTGCCTCTGTGGGGAGGCATCCCCTCCTTTCTGCACCACAGTCACTGAGGCTATGAGAGGGGAAGTGAGCTGAAGACACAGGCAGTTAGTGCAGGAACTCACTTCTGGACTGCGTTCCCGCCTCAGCCCCCCAAGGCCTGTACTGAGCATCTGCACTGCACCACTGTCTCCAAAGAGGGAAGGTCAGTGGCCTGCACATTCGGCAGCAGGAGTCCCTGCCTATCTCTGCTACCAGCTTCCTTTTACTATTCTCATTCTCGATAACCAGCAGAGTTCCACTTTACTGAACACTTACTGTGTGCATCTCATACACATTGCAATAACCCCCTAGGCAGGTCATAATAGATTGATTACAGAAATAGATCCAGTTCCTCATTCCTCCCTATGCCATCACACCTTTGCTACATGATGAAGAGCCTCCCACAAAGCAGGAGAGAATCCATTGCTTCACCTTGTCTCTGGGCTATTCCGTGACCTGCTTTGGGCAGCAGAATGTGACCAAGTGACACTGTCCTGCTTTCTAGACTGGGCCTCAAGAGGCCTTGTCCACATCGGTGCTTGCTCTTGGGACTTCCCAGCTGCCATGGGAGCCAGCCTGGGCTAGCCTGCAGGAGGACGAGAGACACATGGCCCCAACACCACCTGCCATGTGAATGAGGCGCAGCTAGGGCTGAGCTGCCAGCGGACCCAAGAAGCATGAGGAGTATGTCGCTAGCTGGTTTGCAAATCCTCTGTGTTTTGGGGTAGTTTGTTAGGCGGCACTATTGGTGATAATAGATAACAGGCAGTAAGGCTTAGCCCCCTTTGACTGAGATGAGAGCTGCATCTCAAAGAGGTTAAGTGGCCCTGAGGTGGGCGGCCAGCTTGGACTGCCACACTTTGAGCTACAGTCTTGCCTGGGAATGAGTTTTCTCCCTCTGATCAGTTCCACCTCCAGCACAGAAAAGAAGGCTCTGCATCTTGCCCTGCCTCTTCCTCCTGCTGTATTCCAAGGCCCCAAGGATAATTCACCTGTGAAGATACTCTGGGGAAGCCCCATCATCCCCTAGGCCCTCACTCTTAATTTCCATTTTGGGGAATGGCCCCTGCTTGATTTGATTCTGTAGGTCAGGCTGGCCCCAGGGAATCAGGTTGGTGAGAATATAGGACTTTACTGAGTAATTATAAGATTAGGCATCCCCCTTGAAATTAAATGCTACCTCTTTACCTTCCAGAGAAGAATCCCACCCCCCACCTGCTACCATGTAATTATCTGGTGAATTACTCTACGGAGGTCTCACAGTAATTATGCCAGGAGTCAAAAGCCAGCAATTCTTCCAGTCATTACAACCAAAGAATTAGCTTTCATTGTGTGAGCCTGCCGTGCCGCAGCAGCGGAGGCCAGGCCCAGAGCACTCAGTCCTCCTGCACAGGGCCATGCCTCGCATCTTCCCTCCCACCTACCCGAGAACAGGCTTCGTGCATGAGAGGGGAGCTCCAGGTGGGATAGCTGTTTCCTCTGGGCTCCCATAGCCTGCTACGGTGCTGACCTCTTAGTGTGGCAGGTGTCTACTTCCTCATTTCCTTCTATCTTGACTGTGGATCATGAGGGCAGGGGCTGTGTTTGAGCCATCACTGCACTCATAGTCCCCAGCACAGGGCCTAGCACAGAGCAGGTGCCAGCAAATGTTTGTTTAATAAAGAATTAGTGAGAATGAATGAACTTGCAAGTGCCTGGTAAGTGATATAATTATTGACAAACATTCATTTCAAGCATGTTCAGATTGACATACTCACATGTCACCAAGAGAGAGCAGGGTGCTAAGAGTGTGGGGCTGGAGGTTAGTGCCTGGGTCTAGTCACTCACAGGCTATGTGCTTGCTTCCTGCCTCAGTTTTCCCATCTGACCTATGGGGTGGTTGTCAGGATTACATGAGCTAAATTCAGGGCTTGCTCCAGCATCTGGCACAGGTGCTAGAAAGAGTTTGCTTCTAAAATGATGGGGTCACAGGCTGGGTTCTAACATGCTCCACTAGAGGCAGAGAAAGCGGTCTTGAATAGTCATCAGTCAGGGACGGGGGTGACCCGAGGGTGGCACCCAGAGAAAGGTGGTAAATGGGGCAAGACGAGGATTTGGGGCTAAACATACCAGTGGAGTGCATGCCTGGGGCTGGCCTGTCACTTCCTCCAAGGGGTGCCTGGGTCATTCAGAGTGACCCAGTGGGACAGAATCTCCCTGGCCTCCATGTTCCCAGCAGAGTCTATGGCTGAGACCTCAAATGTCTGGAATCCAGCCTACTGAGAACGTAGGCAAGGTCCAATTCACAATGGTGGCAACCCACTAAAGTGCCAAGCTGGATAGTATTGGTGAAGGTCAAAGGCCAAGAGCTGGAGGAGAAGGAGAGAAACAAAGGGGAGCTGGGAATTTGGGTGGAGAACACACAGATGTACTCTGTTCCCACGTGCCAGAACTGGCCACTCAAGTCAGAGTCCCATCTCCATCACTGGGTGGCCATGGGCAAGTTGCTTTGCCTCTCTGAGCTCTGGGGTGAATAGCTGTGTCCATCTCTGATGGCTATTGAGAGAATTCAGGCTGTGAATGTGTGTAACGTGCACACAGAAAAAATGCCCAAACAATGCTGTGCAAAAAACAAAAATAACCAGGCATCTCCCTCCACTGCCTTGAGAGTCGACTCATCAGCCTTTCTCACACTCCCTCTCCTCCTTGAAGCATCTTCTGCAGGTTCCCGCTGAGACCAGCTGGGGCACCCCACGCCCCACATCACCAGGCATGGAGGACGGGGCTGCTGTCAGTTCCATAGGGTCAGGGCTGGCAGAGCCTGGCTGTGGAGTGAACTCCAGAAACCTCGTTTCTCTTTGCTCCTTTGGCCACAGTCCACTCCCTAAATGGGTGTGAGCAACATCTGGTGATGGCTGCTCAGCCTTGTGGCAGCCTATTGCACAGATGTGTAACTCTAGCCACAGGATTTGGTCCCCAAGATACATTTCTGAACAAGGAAGGACAAAAGTCCATCTAAGATCGGGTTCTCGCCCAAGGCAAGGTCTTCCCACACTGCTGTCGGTGACATTCAGGGACCTTAGCATTTTTTCTGGCTTTGTTTCCTACTGGGCTGTCCTTGAAACCCTGCCATCATGCATACACCTCCTGCCTGCACACGCTGTTCTTTCTGTCTGCTGCACTCCTGTGCTTCCTCAGTGGCCTGCACCTTCTTCTGTGGGGGCACTGATGGCTCTGACTTCTCTGCCCCTCTGCAGGCCCTCCCCATTTGGCCAGCTGCAGTGGGTAGGGACCCATCTCTGGGGGTTCAGGCTGGCACCAGGCAGGGTCCTGCCTGTGTTCTGGGCAGAACTGAATGGAGGAGGAGAGTACCTCTTTGTGTCTCTGCCTGCTCCAGCCCTGGCCCCCTCTTGCCCTCCCCCATCTCTTCACCTGTCAATCTTGTTTCTCTTCTCTCCTCCCAAGCAGGGACCCATTCTGGGCTCCCCGTGGTCTTCGAATGGCAATCTGAGGTTCCCTGCTGAGCCTCGCTCCCTTTCAATCCACTCTCCCTTCCATCGCTTCATCATTGTAGTCGGACCGAGACATGGACTGAATGAGGCAGCCGCTCAATTCGAGCCTGGTACAAAGAGAGTATTTTGATGTTTTCATTTCTTTCTAGTTCAATAATTCGAGAAAACACATAGATTTGGTGCTGGTTCCAACAGGCTCTCTAACTACTTTTTAAAACTTTGTGTTGGTTAAAAAGTATATAGGAGATGGGGTGTGACTGACTGTGGGACCCTGGGGGTGCTGCTCCGCCCAAGCGGCGGATTAGCCAGTCCTGAGACTCCTGCTCCCCCCTGCCCTATTGTTGCCGCTCAGTCAAGCCAGCTAACATTCAAAGTCTGGGGAGTCTTGTCCAGGCCAGAATCGAGTCTCTCAGAACAAAGAAACAAACCTGGAGACCCCTACACCAGGGGTGGCTGCCAGCCAAAGAGCTCTCCGTGGTCCTGAAAGAGGCCCGACCAACTTTCCTCGCCCATCCTCTGTACTTGGAGAGATGGTTCCCAGCCTATCTGATGTACTGATATCCACCTTTTATTCAGTAGATGTAGGTTGAGCTACTAACACAGGGCATCATTGTTCCAGGGACTTGGGACCCTTCTTCCAAAGAGTGAAATAAAGCCAGTGCCTTCAAGGAGCACAGCCTTGTGTGGACGTCCAACCACCACAGTATGGAAGAAATGTTGTGATCAAGGAATGACTGCACTGTGGAGGGAACCTCAGAAGAACACCCAGCCCAGATATGGGGGGTCAGAGAAGGCTTCCTGGAGGAGGTGATATCTCAGTTGGTATCTAGTGGGGATTAGGATTTAGCCAAGTGAAGAGAGAAACTAAAGAGAGTTCCAGACAAAGGGAACAGTATGTCTAAAGGCACAAGTGAGGGTTTAGCACAGTGGTCAAGAGTGCAGGCTCTGGGGCCATTTTCCCTATTAACTAACCAGCTGTGCAACCTTAGGCAAATGACTTACCTTTCCGTGTTTTCATTTTCCCATCTACAAGAATACTATACAATGCAGAATATTATACACATTTATAGGGTTGTTGTGAGGATTAAATGCTTTCAATAAATGTCAAGTGCTCAGAACAGAGACTGGAATATAGCCAATATCAATGCAAGCTTGTTCTGACAGGTGCAGAGGCTCAGAGTTGAGAACACAGTGGCTGGACCCTGGGCTACTTGGCAGTGCAGGGAGTTGGTGGGGTGGGGTTTGGAGGAGCAGTGAGGACTGAGCCTGCAGAGGTGAGTGGGGCTGAGGGAAGGAACTTGAAGTCTGTGTTGAAGTGGAGCTCACTCTCAGGGCAACTGGAAGCCTCAGAGGGTTGGCTATGTGGAGACTGGGCTGGGTGTGTGTGTTTGCACACATGCATGTGTGTGTTGGGGGGTGGCTAGTGGCTGGCTGTCACATGAGAGGAGCAGATGCTGGTATGGGAGAAGGAGATGGCCAAGACCACTTCCCCATGTCTAGCTTTGGTAGGGGTGGGTGTTGGGGACACAGTTAGCTGCAGTCATCCATCTTTTAAGGGCAGTCTTTATTTCTCAGATCCTTTTTTTCTCGGTTCCCCTTCTCCCACAATAGGTTTCCGTGAAGAAAACCCCTGTTAACAACCTAGCATGTATCCTGTATTTTCCTTTGTGTTAATAACATCCTGTACAGGCCTATATACATATACATATAGACACACAAACTCACAGAGTATTTTGCCCATTGTTTTATAAAAATGGGATCATATGTTACATTCTTATCTTCAAATTGCTTTTCTCACCCAACAATACCTTATAGAAATCCCTTTAAGTCTATTGGTAGGGAGTTAATTAAATTTTTTATAGGTTGCATAATATTCCGCTGTGTGGCCGTCCCGCCGCCTGCCTTTCCCCACTCCCCCCGTCACGTCCACCTCCCAGCTTACGCCTCGGCAGCTCGGCTTCCCAGAGCCCGGAAACGGCGCGCTGCTTCGCACCTCCTCTCCGCGGTGCAACCCGTTCCCTCAGCAGCCTGACTCACACGGCTGCCTCCTACTCACTGGGGATCCGTCTGGAGCTCCTTCTCCAGGGCAGCGACCGGCAGGGCTGGTGGGAGCAGGGGGCGCAGAGAGGTCAGGGGCAGTTGAGGTGGGGCCTCGTGAGCCAGGCCGTGACTGGGTTGGGTCTTGATCCTGGAGTGGGGGCCTCCCGGAAGGCTGGAAGCAGGGAGTGCTGTGTGTTAAGAAGCCTGTAGCTGCCTGGGGACCTGGAACCTGTGCTGGTCGGTCTGTGAGGCAGGGGACCTGGGTCTCTCCGCTCCTCCCCAGGCTCCCCATCAACCCCCTCCCTCTTGGTCCCCGCTGCCTCCATTGGCTTCTCCTCCCCCGCGGTGAGCCAGGCTGTCCTGAGTGTCCAGGGGCAGACGGCCCCCGCCCCCCTGCTTCCTGTGGCTCCCCTCAGGCCCTCCGGCTTCAGTCTCCACAACTGAATCTTGCAGGAAGCCACACTGTGGGAACCTCCGGGCAGCTTCTGGCTTGCCCTGAGGTCCAAGTCACTACTCTGTGCTCTGTCTCCCCACTTCCTCTTTGCAGGCACCGATGCCTTCAGCACATTGTTCCCCGGGGGAGGAGCCACCCCTGCCTCACCTGGCAGCTTCCACTCCCGGTGGGGCCGTGGTGCCCAGGGCTGGACAGTGCCATGGACAGGGTAGCTGCTTTGGTTCCCAGACTCCCTGAAGCCGCTTCCAGGGCCCTTCTAGAAAGGCCTGTCTTCGGCCCGCCCCTCCCGTGAGGTCGGAGGGCATGGGTCATCAGTAGCCCCGGAGGCTTGTCCACCAGATGCAGCAGGGTCGGGCGGAACAGGCCCTGTGTCTGTTCTAATCGCCCTATTTCACTTCCGAGGCGACCTGGCTTTTACGCCACAGGACGCTGGGTTTCTAATTACGACAGGGAAAGAGAAAAGGAGTCTTCTTTTTCAATAAGCATGTTTAAGTGGAGGAAGATCTGAAGGAAATGCCCACAGATGGCTCTAATGGGGCCGGGCGCCCAAAATCTGAAGGAGAGTCCATGAAGAGGCTGGGAGGGTGCCCGCTGGCTGCTGGTGGGCCAAACCCATTTTTCTTCCCGCACTGTTTTGAAAAGCTATTGAGTTGTGGGCGGTTCCCAAGAAAATATGAATTTTCTGGCTTCTTTCGAAAGGTCTGGATACTGGGCAAGGCTGAGCGGGGGAGCAGCGTGCCTCCCCGGCCTCCCTGCTGAATTCACGGGGGAGAGGTTTGCGGCCCCCGGGCATCCGAGTCCTGCCCAGGCGACTTGGAGGGCCAGGCGAGAAGGGCGTCTCCTGGGGTGGGAGGCCCATGCCGGGCCGCCCCCGGGACTCAGGCTGCTCCCAGGCCCTAGAGAAGGCGCTCAGCCCGGGCGCCTGGGACAGGCAGTCGCGCGGTGAGCACCTGTAGAGGCTGGGATTTGGGCCGTGGCGCTGGTGCCGGCTCACGGAGCTTCCCTCCCGCCCTCGCGGTTCCCTCTCGGTCTCAGTCCCCTCTCGGTCTCGGTCTCCTCTCGGTCTCAGTCGCCTCTGCACAGCGAGGGGCCGCTCGGCTGCGGCGCGGCGCTCTGGGGGCGGCAGGGGGCGCTGGCGGCCCGCGGGAATCCACTGCAGCCCAGGACAAAGGCTGCGGGTGCGGCGCCGAGCCCGCGCGAGGCTGGGACCCCGCGGTGCAGCCCCGGCCGCAGCCCGCCCCAGCCCATCCCGCCTGCCAGAGCCGTCAGTAGTCCTCTCCTCCAGCGCACACCTCCGTCTCTCCTCCGCATCCCTCCCCCGCCATGTGTTTTGCACTTCCCCTCTCCATCCCTGGGCCTCTCTGTCTTCTGTCTGTGTCTGTAACTCCAATAGGGGCTGGCCCTGTCTCTGTGCTCCCCTTGGGTCCCTGGCATCTCTGTTTTTCCTGCTCCGATTGTTTTCTAGGGAGTTCAGTTTGCTCTTCCAGAGAGGAGGCGGTGAGACCACATTAGCAGTGATGGGACCAGCGGAGGACAAGCACCCCGCCTCCTCCACCTTCGCCTGCCTTTTGGCCTCTGTTGCAGGCTGGGCGCCTCTGGCTGCCCACAGATAGTCTTCATGTTAATGCCAAGTCTTACTGGGTTCTCCCTCTGGCCCCACCATGCCCCTTGGGTTGCCTGGGGAAAGTGGGGATGCTGGGAGCCTGGCCTGGGCTCCCTGTGGTTGTGGGCAAAGCTGCGCTGAATGGGAATGGAAGACATTCCCAGGCTCCAGGCTGGGCCACCGGACCTGGCCTGCCTCTGCTGTGGCCTGCTGTCCCTCCTTGCCTAACATCTTCCCTTCCATGTTCCCATTTCCCTACACAAATAATAATAATGTAGGACTGTATGACATTTTCCAGCTCTGATCATTTAGACTCTAGTGACATGGATCTAAAATCCCACACTCCTGGTTACCTGACCTTCAAAGCAGGTGTTTTTTCTAGTTCTTAAGACAGTACTACGGGAAAAGTGTCAGCACGCCTATTTTATAGATGAGGAAGACTGAGGCCCAGAGAGCCGAAGGAGCTGCTGCAGGGACACCCAGCCCTGTCTGACTCTCAGCCTGGACCTGGTCCCCTGAGCCAGGTTGCTGTGCATATGGTCAGAGGGCTCCAGGCTGGAACCTTAGGGTTCATATGGTCAGAGGTTTCTCCACCACTGGAACCTTAGGAGTACAGAGGAACCACCCTCATATGCCATGTCCTGCATGATTCCATACCTGAGAAGTCTTCCTTGTGGTTTGGATGATGTGTTGTGCCAGTTAGGAACACTGAAAAGCAGATGCTAAGATGATGGAGCAAGAAGTGCAAGGGATTTATTGCAGGAATCACCTGCAAGAAATCCAGAGGAGAAAGAGCAGGAGTGGGTAGGGATTGCCTGGGACCATACTGTGGGTTTGAGCTTTCTAAAAAGAGAGAAGGAAGGCAGGCAGATTGGGTAAGAAGAGTGTTAGCCTGCAGCACAGCTCTGAGAAAATCTCTCCTGCCCATGGGACTCCCTGATACACTGTCCACAGAGGAGCCCCAAGCTGAGCAGGAATGCCCAGGCCCTGGTACTGCTGCTGACACACTGGGCTTCTGGCTAGTAGAGTGTGGCCTCAGCCTGGCTACTTGGCAGGCTTTGCAGGCACAGCAGCTGCTGGCTGTGGGCTGACTGAGTTCTCAGGGCAGTTCTCTTTGGAAGGCTGAGCAGTTGGGTGGTGCAGCTCTGTGGCTGGGGGCACCCACTATTTCAGAAAGCACACAGTGCTTGGAGCCAGCCAGACCTGCCATTTTCCAGCTGGGTGATCTTGAGCAAGTCTCTGAGCCTTGATGGCCTTATCTATAAAGATGATCACACAGTTGTCTAGAGGATCCTCGGGTAAAGTGTTTGGCAGAAGCTTGGCCGTAGACGCTTTTAAAAGGTGGCTGCTTTGAGACAATTTTTCCTTATCTGAGGGAGTTGGTATGTCCCCCGCCCTTCTACTCAGAAGGCTGATTAGACCCTAGGTATGACCCCGTACTTTTGATTCCTCACTGGGACCATGGGACCAATACTAGTATCTTCTTCACCGGTTCATCTTCCTACCTGTTAGAGGCAATAACATTTTCCTATTGTGTTGGTGGACTGAAAATTGCATTCTTGCTATTTGCCCATTCATTCATTCACCAACTCTGGCCCAGCACATCACCCTGTTTTTATCTTCTCCTTCTTAAGTCATCTTGTTTATTGAAGTGTAAATTGTCCTTAAGCTCTGGGAAGATTTGGCCTTTGTCAAAACTGTTCACAGCTGTGTCTTCAGAGCCTAGCTGCAACACCTCTTTGTTGAATGAGTAAACGTATTTACCAAGAACCTACCTCTTCTCATGTAGGGGTAGCATGTGGCCCCCGGCCTCTAGGTGCTCCTAGCTCAGTGGAAAGCTGGACATGGACTGGATTTTAAACACTATGTTGCCAGAGCTGGGGCAAAGAAGGCACATGGGGTTTTGGCTGGGTTTGGAGAGGGCTAGGGGTGAACACAGACTTTCATCTTTCAGAGCTATGCAAAGGATTTCTCTAGGAGTTGCAGAGTAAGAGATAGGCATGAATGAAGTGGCCAGCTATGAGCCTCCAGGAACTAGTGGGTATCAGGACACTCTGGGAGCTCAGGTCTTGTCCAAGAAGTCTTTAAATTACATTTTTATAACAGCACATGCAAACCCACCAACAAGACTGTGGCCAAACAAGGCTCTTGCGCCCCTGTTTTGCTCTTCCTGGCCTAACCCTCTGCTTCCTTTTTGAGGAAGAGGTGGGAGCAGTGTGTAGAGTGTGTGTGCCCTGGGCTGGTACACAGCACATATTCACTCATTAGATGCCCCCTCAACCAACTCTGAGTAATCCATAGTATTGATCATGTCAGCCAGATGCAGAATCACTAATGCAGAGAGGTTCCATAGCTCCTCAAGGCTGCCCAGCAAGGAAGAGGTCTAGCAGGGATCTGACCTGAGAACTGGCTGAGTTCAGAAGTGATGCTCCGACCACTGCAGGGTAGTGCCCAAACATTTCCTTGTGGCTCTCCACCAAGTTGCCCTTCCCCACCGAGAGGCTGTGAGGGCACATTCAGCCAGGGTTGGAGTCTTCTGCAAGTTGCCTTGCCTGCTTCAGGCCCTCTTCCCAGCTCCATCCTGGGACAAGTTTTGATTGCCGGCAAAGGCCCTTGGTGCCTGTGCCTCACAGCTGAGCCTCCACAGCTGGTTGCTCAGGGAGGCTGTGCCTATGTTCTGATTACCAGGGGACAGATCTCCAGCCTCAGAAGAGGGTCTCCCCAGGCCCCTTGTCCCAGACAAGGCCTCCTGGCAGGCAACACTTGCAAACACAGGAGCCCTGCAGGGCGGCAGGGCAGTGGCCCAGATGGCCTGACATGCTGATATGCGCAAGGAATGCAGGGCTTCTGTCTTTTGTTCCCTGGTCAACCAGCTGCTGCCTGAAGGCCACATGGAGCCTGCGGGCATCCGCTCACCTTGGTTCCATTGCCTATGCCTGGGTTACCTTCAGCAAGTCACTTAACCTCTCTGGGTCCTGGTTTCTTCATCTGAGAAATGACAGAGGAGTTGGTATGAGCTTCGGGCTTTGACATCCAGATGCTATCCTTGCACTCATGTTAGTTTCATCAGTACTAGTGTGTGTGTGATGAAACTGTTAGTTTCATCAGAACTTGGTGTGTTCACCAAATCAGAGTGAAATTAGCAACATTTGGCAATTAATGCATTTTTTCCCCAAGACTCAACTCTTAAACAAAGTTCTGAGTGTTTGACTTTCATTTTAAATAGGTGGCTGTCAGGGGGAATTACATGGCTCCTAAAGAAACACACAGACATTATAATTAAAGAAATGCCAATCTTGACAGGTAGTAGGAGAGGAGAGAGGATGTGACAATGAGAATGGAGAAGGGGAGAGGGGAGCTCAGAGCCGAGCTGGACGGGATAAGCTAGGGAAGTGTCTCTACCAGGGTGGCGAGCTTGGTTTCAGCTTGGTTTCAGTGTCAGCACCCAGACTGCCACTCTGCTCATATTGACCACAGCAAGACCCGGTGGGGTGCCATATGACTTGCAAGGCACTTTCACAATCTCTGCTTCTTAGGATCCCACAACATTCTAGAAAGGCAAGTTTATTAATCCCATTTTGCAGGTGAAAAAAAGTAAGACCAATGGTCAGTTCCCTTATTTTGGCCAGAAACTGATAGTGCTACAAACCGATTCTCCCCTCTAACCCCAAGTTGAGCCCTGCCCCAGGCTGAGCCCCACCTCTGCCCCACCTCTAACTCAGACTGAGCTCCTCCTGGCCTCCCCACTGAGCCCTGCCCACCTCCCCAGGCTGAGATGTGCACCCAGCCCAGGTTAGACCAGTTAAGCAGCAGCCAAATCCATTCCACTGGATCTAAGATAGATGGTCTCTAAAAGTGTAGATGACCCAGAGAAGCCTCCTTTATTTTTTTGCTAGGGTTAGGGCTCAGAGCTCAGGGTCCCTGGACAGTGAGGGAAGAGTAGGTGAGGGATGGCTGGGAGATTCCTGGCATGCCAGGAGTCAGCCCAGAAAGCGAGGTTGTGAACTCTGGCATGGAAGAGCTGATGGGGCCACCTTTGAGTAGATCCCATATGTCCAGGCCAGGTGAAGTGGACTCCTTCCCAGTTGGTGGTCTTTCCTACACACACACACACACACACACACACACACACGCTGTCCCTACCACCTTTGGTGGTCCTGGGGGCACCTGTGGCCTGCCTGAGGCAGGTCCCTGAGGGACTGTGCTGTCTGACCAGTCTGGGCTGGACTCCCAGACTTCCTGTGTGACCTTGGTTAGGTCCCTGCACCCTACACCTCATCTGTACCTACTGAGCCTCTGGGCTGGTGTGCTGAGATCATGGGGATAAAGGGCCTCTGGCCCATCAGGTGCTCAGCAAGGGTGAGTTTCTTTCCCTCTTCCCTTTGAATATTGCCTATTCCCTCAAGGCTGGCTGGCCCATCCTCCCCCGACTCCCACGGTGGGCTCCCCCTCTGACAGGCACCTCATTAGCAGAATCTCTGTAAATAACGCCAACGAGTTAGAGTTACAACAAGGTAGCTCATTAAAGGCACTTCGCTTGTCTCACTTCCCAATTAGTGTTTCTGCGGGTGCAGCTGCCAGGACTGCGGTGACAGGGCACCCTCGGCATGTCATGGTGCCTGGGCAGGCCTGGGTCACCCCAGGGGAGCCAGTGTCAGCGGTTCCAGGAAGAGGGAATGGGCAGTCTGGCTCACTCTAGCTCAGCAGCCCTGCACAGTCATCCTGTGACAACTGGGAGCACACAGCATTTGCACCCACCACGTGGAGCACCCAGCTACTGGGGCACCGCAGAGATGGACCCAGACTTGGACTTGGTTTTGGTTGGCGAGTCTATTCCTCCATCCCAAACCTTGTATGGTCCACTTCCACTCCAGGTCACTCCATCAAAACTGATGTCCCATCAAAACTGTCCCATGTCCCATCTGCTCCATCTTCCTCTTATCCTCTTTCATGGGTGACCTTGAGTTTTCCACTACAGCTCCTTGGGACAACATTCTTTCCCTTGGGTACTGAAGTCGTCGATGACAACTTCAGTATGACAACAATGGAGGGAATTTCAGGCTGAAAATGAAGAAGACAACATGCCAAAGAGGCCTTGGGATGCACGGGTGATGATGTCCCCAGGACAAGTCTACCAGGTTGCAATTTTTATCCATGTTTCTATACATAATGAAACAGGCTCATAGAGGTTCAGCCACTTGTCCCAGATCACACAGCTCGTAGGTTCCAGTGCGGAGGCCAGGGCCGAGATCACTCTAGAGCCTGTGTTAGGAGCTGCCTACTTACCTGTGCCAGCAGGTTAATGGGAGCGGAAAGTGATTCTCTAGTCCTTCCCTCCCTCCCTGCTCCCTCAGCCTACCCCTGTTCCATCTTTTTTTCCAACTAGGTTTCGATCCTCTGGCCACATTTCCTTCTGTTTTCACTTTGGATCTTCACTTTCTCTTTTACTTTGGGAAGGAAACTGCTCCCAATTTCTCTCCCTCTTGCTGAATCGATAGCTTAGCTGGGCAAAGCAGAAAATGAAATTTACATTCAATGGTTTCCATGGCAACCACCGTGCTGGACCCGTTTCTCCTGCTCTTGGGGGCATAGTCTTTTGAGAAGAGCCAGGTATCAAAACCTCAGCTCCCTGAGAATGTGGCAAGGGTTTTAAACAGAACTAGAGAGGGCTTGAGTCCCCTTGACCATCAATTTTTCTGGCTGTGTGTTACATGAGGGAAGGGAGAAGAGCCCTCCATTTCCCCAATATATCAAGGAGCAAATTACCAGTAGCATTGTCCCTCAGCCTCATCATAGCTAACACTTTGTGAGCTCTGACTACGTGCCAGGCTTTGTGCTGAGTGCTAAAGCATTCTTTTCTTTCATCTTTGCTTCAAACTTAAGAGGTAGGTACTATTGTTATCCTGTTTCACAGATGAGGTAATTGAGCCTAGGGAATATTATACACCTTACTTAATGGCTCAAAGAGTCAGAGCCCCCAGGATGGGCCCTAGATTGGCTTGACTCTGGAAACTGTGGTCTTAATTATGCTGTAATGGCATCATACTGGGGACTCAAAGGTGAACAAACCCCCTTCCTGCTTTGCTGAGGTCCACGGAAAGGGCTGTAGCATCAAGGCTGAGAGCACAGGTCTGCAGCCAGGCAGCCTGAGTGCCTTTATATATCTTGGGTGTGCCTCAGTTTTTTCCCTCTGGACTAGAGAGTAGGCATAGTATCCATCTCTCAGGCGTGTTGTATGGATTAAGTGAGATAAAGCCCACAAAGCACTGGGGCAGTTCCTGGCACATGGTTGGTACTCCATATCAGTAACCACCATGTTTGCCACTGGGGTAGGAGACGGACCAGTGGGAGTCAGCCATTCACATGGTGCCAATGTGTGCTGGAGGGCCGGGGAGAAGCAACGGGCTGTGACAGCCCAAAGGAGACATCAGGCAAGGTCTGGTGGCCAGAGAGGCTTCCTGGAGAAGGTACAGGGGCAGGCAAAGAGAGGGAGGGGAACACTTGAGGCAGAGAGACTGACAGAGAGGAAGGAGAAGGAGGGAGTATGGTACGTTTGAGCAAAGACTAGGGTGGGATAGGGCTGAGACTCCGGGTGTGTGGAGGGGGCATTATCATTTCTGCCTTCTCAGTACCTATTCCTCTTCCTAATTTTCTTTTAGGAACCCACTATCTTTCATCTTCAGTCTATGTGATTGGGGAAGGTCTGGCTCCACCCGCCGGGTCCACATATGGGCATATGACTCATCCCTAGCCAATGAGAGACTTGCATCTCTCTGGCTGCATGGACTCAAGCAGAGTCAATCACCGTTAATGCATGTTATACCTGAGAGTTTTGCTGGAGCTATGGGGGTGACTTAGCTGGTAGAATGCAAGCTTCAAGACGCAGGGCAGTGGGGGCTGTGTTTTCACCTTGAGGGGAGAGCCTGCCTGAGAATGAAGCCAACAGTAGAGGGAAGCGTAGCTCAGAAGTGGCAAAAGATGAATTCCTGGCACTGTTCCTGGATCCAGATATGCCAGAAGTCCCAAGGCCCTTCTGGCACACTAGCCAATAGATCTCTTTCCTTTTATGTATGCCTGTGTGAGATGAGATTATGCTTTTTACCATAGCAAGAGCCCTCCTTAACACAAGAGGAGTGAGGAGCAATGGGCTGAGGGGAAGGCAGGAGCCAGGTCATGAAATCTTAGATGGCATACTGAAGAGCTGAAAGGTGATGGGGAGGCTTGATTATAAGCAGATGGTTGGTATGATCGGGATTTTGCAGGATCCTCTGGCAGCAGTGGACCAAAATGACTTGCAACAGAGCTCTGGCTAGGAGGCTGGTGTGGTAGTCCAGGTGGGAGAAGATGAGTCTGACCTAACGCAAAATGTGTTAGTTTCCTAGGCTAATGTAGCGAATTGCCACAAACTCCACCTTAAAACAACACCAGCTTATTGCCTTATAGCTCTGCAGGTCAGAAGTCTGAGATGGGCCTCACTGGGCCGGAATCAAGGTGATGGCCAAGTCACCTTCCTTTGTTGTAACTCTAGGGGAAAATCTGTTTTCATAGCTTTTCCAGCTTCTAGAGGCCACTTGCATTTCTTGGCTTGTGGCCTCTTTTCCATTTTTAAACCTCATTACTCCAGCCTCTGCTTCCATCATCACATCTCTTCTCCCTGATTCTGATCTTCCTGCCTCCCTCTTTTAAGGATCCTTGTGGTGGCATTAAGGCCACCTGGATAACCCAGGATAAGCTCTTCATTTAAAAATCCCTGACTTAATCACATCTGCAAAATCTTGTTTGCACATAAGTTGGTATATTCTCAGGTTCTAGGGATTAGGACACAGACATCTTTCAGTTGTTTGTTTTTTAGAGATGAGGTCTCTCTCTGTTGTCCAGGCTGGAGTGCAGTGGTGCAGTCATAGCTCCCTGCATCCTTGAATTCCCAATATCAAGGGATCCTCTTTCCTCATCCTGCCTAGTAGCTGGGACTACAGGCATGCACCACCATGCCTGGTGAATATTTTAAAAATTATTTTTAGAGATGGGGGCTCACTATGTTGCCCAGGCTGGTCTCTAGCTCCTGGACTCAAGCGATCCTCCTACCTCAGCCTTCCAAGTAGCTGATATTACAGACATGCACCACCACTCCAGTGTGGGCATGGACAACTTTGGTGGCCGTTATTTAGCCACCAAATGGGGGGGAGTTATGGATAAGAGATACAGGAAGGAGTCAGAGTGACTGAACTTGGTGGGTGTGGGTGGTGAAGGAGTGCCTACAATTCCTAGGGCATGCATGGTGAGACCAGTCCCCCACGTGGTCTGATGCTTTCCAACAGTGTCCCACAGTCTGGCACAGGCACAAAGCAGTCAGGCAGATGAATCCACTGCGGTTGGAGTTCTTGCCAGATGGGAGGTGCAATGGCAGGATGACAGGGCAAGAGCGAGGGGGGTTGAAATCATGGATCCTGGAATGTAAGAGGGAAAGAGAGGAAAGTGACACTTTCCTCTAATAGGTAAGAAAGTAGACCTGTCAACAGGAGAAGGAACTCACTTTTGTGGGTGCCTGCTGCATACCTGGCCCCTGCTGTACCCTGGCCTGTGTCCACTCTAGTCCATGGCCCTGCCTTCTGCCGAT
Organism: Trachypithecus francoisi; assembly: GCF_009764315.1. NCBI lineage: Eukaryota > Metazoa > Chordata > Mammalia > Primates > Cercopithecidae > Trachypithecus > Trachypithecus francoisi. The sequence goes on from NW_022681453.1 coordinate 61,744,974, forward strand.
GTGACAAGCACTTGAAGGTCATTTGGGAGCCTCAAACTCAATAGGCCCCAAATCAAGCTCCTGACCTCTCCCCATCCTGCTCCTTCTGCAGCCTTTCCCATTCTTCTTCCTTCTGACTACTTAGGCCACAAACCTGGTGTTATTCTTGGCTCTTTTTCTCTTATGATCCCCCACCCAGAGCTTGTCATCTCCTCCTTTAAAATATTCGCAGAATCAGACCACTTCTGCTCCTTCACTCTGGACCAAGTGACATTAAGTCTTGCCTGGACTGTTGTGAAAGCTCCTGAGGCATCTCCTTGCCCCTCAGTCTGTTCTCCAAGCCCCATACCCATTCTCAGCTTATTCCGCGTAGAATTCAGTCCCAAGATTGGCCCTCAGGGCTCGACATGTTTAGGCACCTGTTGCTGCATGACTGGTTCTTGTCTGTCCCCCAACTCCTGACTCCACCCTGGTCACTGTGGCTTCTTCCCTTTCCACAGGTGTGTAGCCCCACCCTGCTTCAGGGCCTTGCATCCTGCTGTTCCTTCTGCCTGGGACCCTCTTCTCCCAGATACTCGCATAACCTGCTTCTTCACTTCACTCAGGCTTTTGCTCAAACTTACCTTCTCAGTGAAGCCTTCTCTGGGCATCCAATTTAAAAAGATAACATCACCTCCATCCCTGCATAAGGAAACAGCTCCGCCTTGGTGCCCTGCATGCAGCCACATGGCCATGCTGCAAAGGCTCCCACCCTTGAACTACAGCCTATCCCAGCTTGGCACAACACCCTGCAGTCCTCCTGGAACACTGGAGGACGGAGGCCTCTCCCCTGGGAGGCAGCGCTGAGGCAGCTCTACAGTGCCTCCTGGGTCCCCAGCAGAATACAGCTGCGGAATTCAAAGCCACTTAACTGCAGTCAAGCTGTGTCAGGCTCATTGGTGATAGGGTGTCCCACAACTCAGATCCAACTCGGACTATGGTAGTCCAGGCCCTTGGCTTTGGTGGCATCATTTTGGGTGTGCAGGACAGTATCCTTGACATGGCACTGTCCCTGACTCTTCCTTTCACTGTCCATGCAGGTCACACACTGTCAGAATCTAAAAGTGGCTCATTGTGTCTGCTCTGACCGGATCAGTCAGGGCCAGCCAGCTTGGTGTTGCTGCAGGCGCCTAACTACCACACTTTGCTATGTTGTGTATTTTAATTATCATGTTCTGTTGTTTCTTCCTCTGTGAGGACAGGGGTTTTGTTTCCTTTTACGTGATTCTATGCCCAGTTCCCAGTCCTGGGGCTGGTACACGGCAGGTACTCAGCTACTGTTGAATGAATGAAGATGAACCATCCTCAGGCCTTCTGTTTATAAAGAAATTGAGGCACAGAAAGGTTACACAGCCAGTCATTGGCGCAGGTAGGATTTGAACCCAGGCAGTCCAGCTCCAGACCCCACCCCTACGATTCACAGCTTCCCATTAGGGGAGAGTTTCTGCAAAGGTGAGGAATAGGTATGGTGGAGCTTGGATGAAAGCAATCAGGAAGAACTGGTATTTGGGTGGAGATCTAGTAGGTTTCTGGTGCTGACCCTAAAGGTGCGGCTGAGGGCCTGGGAGGCTGGAATGGAGTGGAGGATTGCCATCCTGAGAGCCCAGGGTGCTGGACTTGGCATGGGCTGTCCGCGTGGTCACTGAGTTGTCAGGTGGAAGGGCTAGGGAGTAGGGAGGAGGCCTACAGGCTGGGCCAGAGCCTGCAGCGGAAGGGCGTGGAGTGGGGAGCAGTGGGCCCTGGTGTGGCAGGTGTGTGGTAAATGCCAGGGTGGCCACCCTAATTCTAAGTTATGTTTGGTAAGATTATCCCATTTTTCTAAAAATACCTAAGTCTTGGGTGCATAATTTTTACACAGAACATTTGCTGGAGTCCCAGAAGGTAGGTTTCGAGACGCCTGTAATTCTAATGAACCCGTTATCAAAAGATGCCTACGTGGCCAGGCACGGTGACTCACGTCTGTAATCCTAGCACCTTGGGAGGTTGAGGAGGGTGGATCACCTGAGATCAGGAGTTTAAGACCAGCCTGGCCAACATGGTGAAACCCCATCTGTACTAAAAATACAAAAATTAGCTGGGTGTGGTGGTAGCACGGGTATGTAATCTCAGCTACTCAGGAGGCTGAAGCAGGAGAATCGCTTAAACCCAGGAGGTGGAGATTGCAGTGACCTGAGATCGCACCACTGTACTCCAGACTGGGCAACAGAGCAAGACTTCACCTCAAAAAAAAAAAAAAAAAAAAAGGGCCTATGCAAGCCTCTAACTGGGAGAGTGGAGAGGGGACTGGGAGGTGAGATGGCCGTCAGGGTGTTCATCTTGGGCTGTGACTGAAGACAACAGGACAACAAGGTATCGGGGTAGAGAGAGTGGCAGAGAGGGTCAGAGCCAGGAAGCCCCCAGGGAGGGATGAGCTCATTCCATAACTTGGACTCTGTAACAGTGATGAAGCTGCACGCAATGGGACAGCTGAGGTCCAGGGCCTAGAGGGGCAGCTGCTCCCCCAAGGTGACACTGAAGAGCCAGGTGAGGACAAGGAACCAGGCTTTGATCTGAGTCCTTCCCACCTTAAGCTACTTTAACCTGTGGGCGCTGGCAAGTGTTCTCCCTCCAGGCCACTCACCTGAACCACCTCAGGAGACAGCCCTGGACCAGGTGCAACCCAAGGTGGGGGCCGGAGAGTCTGAGTCCTGTCAGGGTCTTGGTGTTGGCTAAGATGGTACGGTGGGAGTTTCTCCTGGGGTTCAGGGTATTCCAAAGCAACTCCTGCAATAACACAAGCAGCGAATAAGTTTGGTCTCTGAACATCCCTGTGTTCTGTGGTTGGTCACTCCCTCCTTGGGGTTCCTTATTTTGGTGTGTGGTAGACGCCATGGCGCCCCCCGCAATACACCTGCCTCTGTCTGACTCCCCAGCCTGAGCCTGGCTGTGGCTGTGCACTCGGCCCTGTGTCTTGCCTGAAGTGGGGAATCCATGTCCCTGAGCAGCCCCTGATCAAGGGGCTAGGTGTTCATGCCCAGCTCCCTGGCTCCCGGGGGTAACTCAGCTCTCTGCTGCGTCAGGCACCAGCTGCCCACTGGGGTGACTGGCAGTGATCTCTGTGCTGGCCCTCACTGTCCCGGATTCACACCCTCTCCCTGCTGGTGTGCCTGGGCCATCCCCATGACCCCCTCCAATGGGGCCCTTGTCTAGGGCTGGCTTTGGGAGAGATCAACCCAAAACCTTGCCTTCTCCTGGTTCTTAAGATAATCAATCCATATTCAGGGCAGAAAGGTGAAAAGTTGGAAAGGGAACAAGGTAACCCAAATCACCCCTAATCCCAGTGACACGTGTGCACTCCCTCCGGGCCTTTCCTCCTGGCAGCACTGTAACTGGCATTCGCCCAGTGCCGGCTACCGTCACGCACGCTTACCTCCTTTCTCCTACCAGCAGCTTCGTGAAGGAGTTACTATTTTATTATCCCCATTTAGCAGATAAAGGAACTGAGACATAGAAAGTTCAGGGAACCTTCCCAAGGCCACAATGCTAACACATGACAAACAGAAATTCTAACCCAGCAAATGTGTGACTGGCCTTGAAATAGGTGTATTTTACAAAATTGGCATCACACTGACCTTCCAATTAGCTTGCCCTGAGCATTTTCCTGTCTTAAAAGGCTGTAAAAGCATGATGTTTACAGCTGTTTGATAATTCATTTTCTAAGGGTACTCCAGAATTTATTTTTTGCTCTTCTCTGTTTTTTCTCTCTCTTTTCTTTTTCTTTCTTTTTAAAATTGCTGTTACAAAAAACAATTAATGAATGTCTATCTTTGGGATGTTTTTAAGGCTAGTACATCTTTTGGACAATGTTTCCCCAGCTCCTCTCTTTCCCCCCAACAATAGCACTTGGGGACTAAGAGATGGTGTGGCCCCCACTCGCCCGGTCCCCTCTCCCACCCTGTGTACTCCAGCCCAGGTGCCACGAGATGGAGCCAGGAAGCCCCCAGGGAGGATGCACTCATTTCGTGACGTAGGCTCCGTGACAGTGATGAAGCTACCTGCAATGGGACACCTGAGGCCCAGGGCCTAGAGGGTCAGCTGCTCCCCCAAGGTGACACTGAAGAGCCAGGTGAGGACAAGGAACCAGGCTTTGATCTGAGTCCTTCCCACCTTAAGCTCCTTTAACTTCTGAGATGAGGCGTCCTGGTGCTGAGTGCTGCTTGGGGCAGGGGGTCTGGCCTCCGCGCTACCAGGGCAGTGGTCAAGATTCATGTCCTGTGTTTTTGTGACCTGGGTGCAAAGACCACTCCCTCATTCACCTGGCTACAGAAGCTGCCACTCATGGAGGGCCTACTGTGAGCTGGGTCTTGAATTCCCATCCCCAGGGCCCCCGCTGGTACATAACCCATGGCAGGTGAGGTGTGCAAAGTATCCCACTTTTAGCTTCAGTCAACTGATTCCAAGAACAGGGTCCCCGTGGTTCAGACTTGGACTTCTCAGAAAAACTTACAGGTCTGAGCTTTTAATGTGTAATCTCCCATTTTTTTAAGTGTTAACAACCAAATCCGCTTTCTCTTAACTTGTTGACTAGATTATACATACAGACAGGCAAGAGCCCTCATCCCTCCCTGTCTCCTGTGCCCAGTGACCACTCCTCCATCCTTTTATTACAAAAGAAGTGGTGTCCTAGTCCATTTTTCTGCTGCTTATAAATAGAATACCTGAAGCTGGGCAATTTAAAAAGATGAATTTATTTCCATAGTTCTGGAGGCTGAGAAATCCGAGATGGAGGGGCCACATCTTGTGAGGAACTTCTTGCTGGAGGGGACCCTCTGCAGAGTCCTGTAGGGCCTCACATGGCGAGGGGGCTGAGCATGCGATCTCAGGCCGTGCTTTCTCTACTAGTCGCACTCTCACGAGAACACATTAATCCCTTAACCCATTAATCCACAAATGGATTAATCCATTCACGAAGGCAGAGACTGCATGATCCAATCACCTCTTAAAGACTCCACCTCTCAGTACTACCACATTGGGGATTCAATTTCAACACAAGTTTTGGAGGGGATATTGAAACCAGAGCAGCTGGTATATAGGTGCTATTCTGCACTTTTCTTATTTTACTTGGTAACAGGTCCTGGAGCCCTTTTCTTATCAGTATTCAGAGAGCTTCCTCTTTCCACCCTAACAGTTGCATAGTATTTTACTGTGTGGAGGTACCAGTTTACTTAACCCAGTGGTTGTCACTCAGGGGAGATTTTGCTCTGACAATGTCAGGAGGCACATTTGACAGTCACTAGTGGTGTGTGTGTGTGTGTGTGTGTGTGTGTACTGTCATTTAGTAGGTAGAGACCAAGGGTGCTGCTAAGCCTCCTACAATGCACAGAATGACCCCCATGAAAAAGATTTTTTCTGTCCAAAACATCCAATAGTACGGAGGCTGAGAAACCCTGATTTAGTCCACCTAGAGTTCCCATATTTAGCAACAAGAATACAGGAATAAGGCATCAATGCACCTATTGCCGTAAACAAGCATTCATTGTTTATCTGAAGTTCAAATTTAAATGGGCATCCTGTATATCATCTGACACCCCTAAATCCATCCCCTGTTGATGGAGACATGAATTCTTTTCAATCTTGTGCTATCACAAAAAGAGTAATGACGAACATCATTGCATATCTCGTTTTGTTCACGTACAAGTACATCTATAGGATAAATTCCTCAAAATGATTAAAGATCACAATTTGTAACTTTTATAGATACTGCCAAATTTCCCTTCATTAGGGTTGTATCAATTTACACTCCCACCAACAAGATACAAGAGTGCCTGTTTCCCTACTGCTTGGCCACCAGAGTATATTAATAAATTTGAGATTTTTGCCATTTTGATTGGTGGGAAATCTGAATAGAAAACTTGAAGACATTGTGAGCAAACTTGGGTGGAAAATACATATGTGAAAAATGTTAAAATCCTGGGCCAAATTCAGCCTGTGGCGAGCCAGTCTGGTGTGTCCATCATGTGCCTGTTACTGCTGATCTTCTCCATAGCTGTGTGCCCAGAAAGGTTCAGTCACCTGCCCAAGATCACACAGCTGGTCCATGATCATCATGTGAATGTTCGCCTAGTGTTAATACTAGGGTGGCTCAGGATGGGCACTGGATGGGCGGTCTGGGCCCCGGCAAGCTCACGTCCCCCACCCTCAGCCCTGAGTCTCCCTGGAAGCGTCCTCCAGCTGCACCATCACTCAGACTTAAGCTGGCCCACTTGTCTGAGCACATGGCATTAGCAGCAACTGTGGCCCAAGAGTGGGTGTGGAGGGCCTTGCTGAAGACTGGACAGTCATGTTTGCTTGGGCTAATTGGTTAAATAGATTCTTCTACATGCACAGCGTTGAGCTTTCTGCTTTGATAAGGCATAATATTAATTTTAATTAAATCTCTGAAGGCTTGGCCAAATATTTCCATTTTCTGAACATGTCCCTTGACCACAGAATTTATATTCCCCAGACACAAGGTCACTGGGAAGGGCTATATCCTCCAACCCCCCACACCCAGCCTCTGAGTGTAGGGGAAATGTGAGGGTGGGGTGGGGAAGGAGGTGGCTTGGCTCATGAAAGATTCACATGAACTGAGGACCTACTATGTGCCAGGCACTTCCATATCTTGTTTTCACTTGATAATACAAAATGGAATCTTAAATCCTCACTTGAGCAGTAAATACCGGATCAGTAGATTAAGAAGTTTGTTTAGAGTTATGTAGCTGCTAAGTGTGGGGTCAGGATCTCCCTGACTGAAGGGATCATGGGTGGTGACACCTGCAGTTTTGGCCCGAAGGCTCTGCTTTCCGGAAACAATGCTTTGCTTCTCCTTTAGGGAGCCACCCCTCTCCTACTCAGTGCAATTCTCATAGAGCTGAGCTTCCCCTGCTCCCAGGCATCCTGCAGCCCCAGCTCTAGAGGCAGGCATCACCTGGACCAGCCTCGGGCTGTCAGAGCACTTTATCCCACGGCCTGGTGATTAGGGATGAACATGAGACTCAAGCCTGGCCTCTGAGATCTAGTCTCAGGACTTTGGTTGGAGTCCACGGGAAAGAATTGCTGTCTTCCTAGTTGTTAGAGCGCACTCTGGCACTATGGACAACAGCTTGTGGAGAGGAAGACAAAGCCAAGAAATGGAGGCATGGGTAGGGAACAGAAAGTAAATGCCTAGGGTGTATCATGTGAGCCCCGAGATTCAGCCGTGCCTAAAGGAAGACTGCCCTTGAACTTTTAGCATTATTTAAACCAGGAAATTATTATTATTATTATTTTATTTATTTATTTATTTATTTATTTATTTTTGAGGCGGAGTCTCGCTCTGTCGCCCGGGCTGGAGTGCAGTGGCCGGATCTCAGCTCACTGCAAGCTCCGCCTCCCGGATTTACGCCATTCTCCTGCCTCAGCCTCCCGAGTAGCTGGGACTATAGGCGCCCGCCACCTCGCCCGGCTAGTTTTTGTATTTTTTTTAGTAGAGACGAGGTTTCACTGTGTCAGCCAGGATGGTCTCGATCTCCTGACCTCGTGATCCACCCGTCTCGGCCTCCCAAAGTGCTGGGATTACAGGCTTGAGCCACCGCGCCCGGCCAACCAGGAAATTATTAAGGTTTTCTTCTTCCTCCTCTTCCTTCTTGATCTTTTTCTTCTTCTCTTTCTCCTAGTCTTCTCCCCCTCCTCCTCCTCCTTGCTTAAGCCATTCTGAGGTACTTAAAATCATTTCCTTGAGTGTCACTTTCCAGGTTCAACTCCAACAGTTGTGAAGTGCAGCCATGAAGAGGTGGGACACAGTGGCAAAGGTCCTTCCAGTCAGCTAGCCATCTCAGGTGCAGCTTCCATCCTGGGGTGGCCTGCCCACTCCCTCTGATAGCCGCACTCCCTCTGATAGGCATCTCAGTGGGCACACCCCTCACCGCCAGCTCTGGCATACACCCCTGGCCTCCTGTTTGGCACTTTCGCTCCTGTTCCGGGCCCCTCAGTAGCTTGTCTTCTTAGCCAATTTTGGGCCCAGGCTCCCCACCCATGAGCTCAGGAGTCACCACTTCTTGGAGGTGTTGGGAGAGCTAGGGTTTACTTTGGTATTGAGTCCAGGTCAAATACAGGAAATATCCAAGGCTGAGTAAGGGGTCCAGAAGTCCAGAGACCCCCACGGTGAGACTGTGTTTACCATTCACACATATGCATGTGAGCACACTTCACACATGCACACGCACACGTGGCCCTACAGATCCATTTGTGTGTGTATCTGTAGAGAGGGAGTCTGTGGTCAGGCTCAGAAAAATGCTGGGGGTTGTTCTGGGTGGCATGGTGTTTGCTTGCAGAACGTCTTTCTGGGTTACTGGAGTTTTCTAAAATGAGTACACATTATCTCTGCAAATAGAAATATATATGTGTGTATATATATCTCATATAATGTTTCAAAATTAGTTGCAAGTTTAAAAAATTGTAAGAAGAAAATGTAAAACAATTTCACACAAAATATTCCCGGGACAGTGGCTCATTAGCCAAGCATGGTGGCTCATGCCTGTCATCCCAGCTACTTGGGAGGCTGAGGCAAGAGGATGGCTTGAGCCCATGAGGTCGAGGCTGAAGTGAGCTATGATCGTGCCACTGCACTCTAGCCTGGGTGACAGAGCCAGACCCTGTCTCAATAAATAAAAAAATAAATAACCACTGTCACCAAGAGAGGAGTGCCCATTTTCTTGCCATCTTTCCAACACAGGATATAATCAATTCTTATAGTTTTTGCCAATCAAATGGGCAAAATCTGGAATTAGATTTTTTATTTTAGTTTGTAGTTATATAATTAGTGAGATTGAGCTTCTTTTCATATGTTTATGGGCTGTTTGTTTTTCTCTGCAAGTAAATTCCTGTTTATATCCTTTGCCATTGTTTCCACTGGGTTGCCTGTCTTTTGCTTATTAGGGACTTCTAAAAACGTCTCTTCAGAGTATTGATGTTTTTCCTGTAATAAATGTTGTTATTTTCTCCCAAACTGTCATTCATGTTGAATTTGTTTATGGTGTCTTTTCCCTTATAGAACTTTCCATTTTATATCGTCAAAAGGATTTCCTTTATGGCGTCTCAGTCTTTGGTATTGCTTAGAAAGGTCATTTCTGCTCCAAGTTCTATGGAACTTGTGCCACATTTTAAGCCCATGCTTTTATGGAATCTTTATGTTCAGAATATTGATCTATCTGAAATTTATCACCATGTATGCTGTGCAGTAGAATGCCAATTTTATTGTGTTCAAGATTCCCATATATTCCCCAAGTGGTTCCTGAACTTTCTGTGTGCTGTTGCTGTTATTATTTTTAATTCTGGCCTGTTCCAGTGCCTTCCACGTGACCTGAAGGAATCAACTTGTCAAGTTCCTCAGAAAAATTCTGTTGGGTTTTGAATGCTATCATACATAATTAACTTATTAATGATTATATATATTTACTGGAAACCAGGGGCCAGTAAATACATATAATCATTAATAAGTTAATTATGAGTTTATTTATTTATTGGACACCAGAGGCAAACATTAAGTTACTTATTACTACTCATTTCATGGCCCGCTATTATCATCCATGCAATGCCCTTTTCTTACTTTGTAGTAATTATTTCCCCCTTTCCCTCTTAATTCTCACTCCTAAGCAGATACTTACTAATTTGTTTGATAATTGTCTTTGGATAGTTATTAATTCTTATGAAATATTTAGTGTTGTTTTGTGTCAAGTGCTATAAATTTTTCAATGATCATGTTTTAAAACATGTCTAGGTAGCTGTATGTGTATCCAATTTGTTGCTTCTAGTAGTGGCATAGCATTTCTCACACAGCATCTATCATTGTTTTCTTTTTAAGTTTTAAATTTTTTGTAGAGTGAGGTCTTGCTCTCTTGCTCAGCTGGTCTTGAACTTCTGGCCTCAAGCAATCCTCTCACCTTGGCCTCCTTAAGTGTTGGGATTACAGACATGAGCCACTGAGCCCAGCCTATCACTGTTTTCTTAAACAGTGCCCTGGCAATGAGTACCAAGGATGCCTCCAGCTCTTGGGTTCCTTAAACAATGCTTGGTTGAACATCTTTGTACTTATTCTCCTGTGGAGCTCGGCTCACATTTCTCAAGCGCCTGCAGCCAGGAATGGGTTTGTTGCATCACTTAATTTCCACTAAACGCTGCCTGATTGCTCTTCAGAAAGGCTGCACCCGTTTCGCTCCCACCCAATGCATGCACCATCCTGATTTCCTGTGTCTTTGCCAGTGCAGAGTTTTTTCTGACTTCCTAATTTTTACCACTGTGATGGGGTAATTGTTTTAATGTGCATTTTCTGATTACGAATGAAGTTAAGCATCTCTCCATGTACTTAAGAACTATTTGGGTTTCCCTTGCTATGAGTTGCCTAATCATATCGCTTATCCTTTTGCTGTTGGGTTGATTATTTTGTTGTTAATCTGCAGACATTTCTTGTATATTCGTGGGTGTTAGATAATGCAAATATCTTCTCCAGTCTATCACTTGACAGTATCTTTGTGTGTCTTTATCCAACAAAATGCTTCACTTTTATATAATCAAATCCATCTTTTTTCTACTTTGTGATTTATGCTTTTATGTCTTAAGAGGTCTTCCTCCACCCTTAGTCACAAATATATTCTCTTACATTGGTTTTTTCTATTAGGTTTACCTTTTATATTTAAGTTCACCTTAGTAAATGATTAATATATACTTTGGATATGAAGTTTCCTTAGTATGTGATCAAAAGTAGGGATTTAACTTTATTTTGCCACTTATAATGAGCCCATTTCCCTACTACTGTTTCCAGGACACACTGTACTGAACAGAAGTGCCTGGTCAGGCATTCTTAATTGATTTCTAATTTTAAAGAGAATGTATTTAACATGTTTATATATAAAGGCTTTTGGGTTTGGGTATACACCCTTTATCAGGTTGAGGAAGTTTCCTTCTGTTGCTTTTCTTGGTGTTCTTATCATGCATAGATAGGAACTGGACATGAATAAAGTCATTTCTGTGTCTATTGATATAATCCTGTGACTTTTCCCTTAGGCTATTAATTGGTGGATTTCACTGATAAATTTTCTAATATTAAACTTAATTTTAATTTCTTGCATAAATCCTATTAGGTAAACTAATTTTTCAAAAAGGAAATTGTTCGTCGAGTTGTAACTTGCACACAAAAGAGAGATGAAATGATAAATGAATGCGACAGTGGAAGCAGCGTCTCCATCAAGAAGCAACATGACCATCTGTCTGGAAGCTTCTCAGCCCCTTCCCAGGCCTCCCCCTCCAAGGGGAACCACTGCCTTGACTTCTAACACCATTGGTTAGCTTTGTCTGCTTGTAACTCTTATGTTAGTGGAATCATGAGATGCATTATGTTTTGAAATATTCTATTGAGTTTGATTCACAAATATTAGTTTAAGAAACTTTGCATTTATATTCATAAGTGACATGGCTTGATGATGTTCTTGTCTTGTCCTGTTCTTCTCCAATTTGGGATCCAGACTTTTCTAGCTTCGTAAAATAACTAGGGCAGCTTTCTCTCTTTGTTTCTGAACAACTTGCCTATAATGAGTATTTTCTTTTCCTTGAAAGTTTGCTTGAACTCCCTTGTGAAACGATTTTGGCTTGAGGTGTCTGAAGAAGTGGGTATCTGATTACTATTTTAACTTCTTTAATTGTTATTGATCTATTTAAGTTTCTGCTTCTTTTTGTTTCAATTTTGGCATTTTATGCTTTAACAGAAATATATCTACTTTGTCCAGGATGCCAAATTTGTAGACTAAACAGTTGTTCGTAATAGTGATTACTTTGGAATTTTATATTATGCCTGTAGTGATTTTCTCTTTTTTGCTCTATATTTTGCTTATTTGTAATTTTCTCCCTTTTTCAGATATGTGGGAATTTTTTAAAAAGGCATCCTCCTGTTGTTACTGCTTTTATTTTATTACATTATGGTTAGAGAACAGGTTTATATGATATTGATTTCTTATTTAATTTAGGGAGGCTTCACTTGTGCTTTCTTCATACATGGTTGATTTTGTGAATGTTCTATGTGTGCTCAAAGATAACACGTTTTGTCTCTGTTGGGTGGAAATTTTTATATCTATATATCTTTCATATACATTTGCTTATGTTTGTTGTCTGGATCTATTAGTTCCTATGACAAATATGTTACAGTTTTCAGCCATAGTTTTTGAGTTCTCTATATCTCTCCATAGTTCTTTCAGTTGTTATTTTATATATATTCAAGGCTGTATTTTAGGTGAATTTTAGGTGAACATATGTTCATTATTAGCATGATATATCTCAATTCGTCATTCTTTTTAACAAAGTAAAATGTCTCTTTTGTCCCTTTTGATTTTTTTGCCTTGATTCCTGTTTTTTCTCTTCTGATATTAAAGTTGCTGTATTCTTTGTTCCTTATTTGCCTGATTTTTTCCTCTTCGTTTCTTTTATTTTAATCTCTTTAATTGTGCCTTCTATAGACATTACTGGATTCTTTTCAAAAAATCTCTCTAAAACTCCCTGTCTTTGTTTGCTGCAGTTGCACCATTTATATTTAATTGAATCTTTGTTATATTAGGATCTATTTCTCCTAGAGTCTTTTTGTTTTCTAACATTTTCTTATTTTTAAAATGTTGCCATATTTCAACAGATAGATCAAAATTTCTACTATTGATTTGAAAGTTGGGCATTCCATTTTCATCTTTTAGAGCTTACCCATAACATATTTAGACTTTTACTCAGGAGTATTATTTTTAAATTTATTTTTTGTTATACTTTAAGTTCTAGGGTACATGTGCACAACATGCAGGTTTGTTACATATGTATACATGTGCCATGTTGGTGTGCTGCACCCATTAACTCGTCATTTACATTAGCTGTATCTCCTAATGCTATCCCTCCCCACTCCTCCCACCCCACAACAGGCCCCGGTGTGTGATGCTCCCCTTTCTGTGTCCAAGTGTTCTCATTGTTCAATTCCCACTTAAGAGTGAGACCATGCAGTGTGACATACTCATGAGTATTTTTATCCAGTGTACGTTATTAGTCAAAGTAGCTTATGCTTCCAAAGGAATATGGACTCCCAAGGGGGAAAAAGACAACATTGTGTGAGCCTGGGGACTATGGTGGAGAAACAAAGATGGCTGCCAACGGCAAGGTGCTCCTTATATCCAGAGGTGGAGCCACATTCCTCTCCCTCTGATCTGGGCTGGCTTTAGTTACTCATCTTCCTCAGTAGAATATGGAGGGATGGCGTTTTGGGCCAGGTCATATAAAAACTTAGAATTTCCCCGGGTCTTTTGGAATGCTAGTGTTTGAGAGGTTGCCGCTCAGATCTTAACTCTCATGCAGTGAGAAAACAAGCCACGTGGAGAGACCACGTGTGGGCACTGTGACCAGCCACCCAGCTGACCTCCAAACCAACAGCCAGTATGAACTACCAGCTCCCACTGCAGCCAGGACAAATATCTGCTTCAATGTTGTTTCGTCTGGGTGGGTGCTGTTGTTTCATTCCTGCCTTATACAGGTGAGGGGATTGACAACAGTCCTCTCAGTGTGCCAGGGAGAGAAAAGAGCACAGTTAGGAAGCATTGCCCTGGCTGGGCATTGTGGTGCGAGCCTGTAGTCCCAGCTACTTGGGAGGCTGAGGAGGGAGAATTGTTTGAGCTCGGGAGCTCAAGGTTACAGTGAGCTATAATCATGCCACTGCACTCCAGCCTGGGTGACAAAGAGACCCTATCTTAGAAAAAAGAAAAAAAAAAAAGCATTCTTCTAACCTAATCCACTCCTACATTGACTGGCTCTTTTCCATTCTGGACTGTCATCCTTCCCTGTCCCTGCACACACACGTGCACGCAAACACGCACACACAAGCATAGGCACACGCAAGCCAGAACTCAACCACCTTCTGTCTCATAGTTTTATGCTGGCTTCTCAGATTCATCAACCTCCCTTTCTCTGCTGTGGTATCTCTAATGCTGGGTTTTGGGCAGGGAGCCAACAGTCTGTGCTTGGTATCTTGTTTGCAGTGAATTTATAGACTCCTTGGGGGAGAATCGATCCCTTTGTGTTCAAGAATGTAGTATGTTTCTCTGCTTACTTAAGTTTTTGTTTATGTAAAGTTTGATCATTTTTTCATATAGATCTTGTTACATGCATTATTAATTATTTTCTAGTTTTTGTCACTTTTGTGAATGGGCTACATCTTTTCCCCCAAATATTTTCTAACTGGTCATGGCTATTGGTTTGAACTTGTTAGGTCATGTCTGGTCACTTGCTGAACTCTGTTATTTGTTCTTATAGATTTTCTAGATAGGCAGTTATATCTTTATTTTTTATTTTTATTTTTATTTTTTTTTGAGACGGAGTCTCGCTCTGTCGCCCAGGCTGGAGTGCAGTGGCTGGATCTCAGCTCACTACAAGCTCTGCCTCCCGGGTTCACGCCATTCTGCTGCCTCAGCCTCCCGAGTAGCTGGGACTACAGGCGCCCGCCACCTCGCCTGGCTAGTTTTTTGTATTTTTTTTTTTTTAGTAGAGACGGGGTTTCACCATGTTAGCCAGGATGGTCTCAATCTCCTGACCTCGTGATCCGCCCGCCTCGGCCTCCCAAAGTGCTGGGATTACAGGCTTGAGCCACCGCGCCTGGCCGATAGGCAGTTACATCATTTGCAAATGATGACAGTTTATTACTATTACTTCTCTCTAGAGACTCTTCTTTCTTGTTCTTATTGCAGGACTTCTTAGGGTTCAGCCTTGAAGGTCCCATAGTATTCCTAAGTCCCAAATTCAGATTCAATGCCTGTTGGCTTTGCATTCCCTGGAATCTCAAGTCCCTTGAATAATAGGGAGGGAGTGGGCATTTGTTGTTTGCTCCCGACTCTGATGGGGATGCTTTTAAAATTTCACCGTTAAGGGTCAAGTTTACTAAAAGTTTCTAATGGACAGTCTCTATTAAATTAATGAATTTCCCTTCTATGTCCTAGCTTACTGATCGGAAGTTTTACAAGTCAGAAACAAATGTCAGATTTTATAAACTGCTTCTTTGGGAGTATCCATGTAAATTATCATATGAGTTTTCTCTTTTAATATGTGAATATAATGGATAATATTACATTCATTATCTTGAGCTGTCTTTCAATTCCTGGATTGCAATCTATTTTATCATGACCGATTAATCTTTTGATTATATTGTGCATGTAATTTGTTAATATTTTACTTAGGCATTTGGAAAATTTTTAATGTGGGATATTGGTTTACATATTTCTTTTAAAAATTATCCTTGCCTAGTTCTTTTAGAAATAGGTGGAACGTTTTCCATTTTCATTGGTTCTCAAACATACACAATCAAAAAATTTTAAAAAATTGATCAAGAACTCGAGTTAAAAGATAAATCAAAACAAAAATTAAAAATGACCTAAAGATGAACAGCAATGATAGCATGATATATCGAATTGTACAGGCTGCTGCCAAATCAAAGCAAACATTTATTTGAAAACAAAATGCATTTATTTGGAAAAATATGGTTGAAAGTAGAGTTAGCTAAGAGTTCTGCAAGACAGGCTATAAAATAGAAGAAAGTTTTTAAGCTCTAGGGATGAATATATAAATATATGCTTAGATTTTAAAATAGGGTCGAAAAATATACTCCAAATTATTTACAAAGGTCAGCTCTGAATGAATGGGAGGCTGAAGCTGAGAGAATAAGAATAATCGCAAAGGGAAACTCTGATGTTTGGCTCTATGCCCTTCTGTATTGATTGGCTATTTTACAAGGAGGATATGTTTTTACACTACCTTTGATTTTTAAAACCTGTTTTTTAAAAATTAAAAAGATCATGCCAGTCACATTTCCCAAACACAATGCAAATAAAACTAGAAATGAACAAGAGGGGACCATCCTCAAATCCATCCACTTGGAGATTTAAAAACAAATCTAAATATTGTGAATTAAACAATAACTCAAAACTGAATTATCAACTATGTTGAAATGAACAGCAATAAAGGCACTACATATAAAAACCCACAGGATACCACCCAAGCCGTATGTACTTAGAGGAAAATGAATAGGCTTAAATGCAGTCATTAGTAAAGAGGAAAGATGAAAAAGATAAGAGAACTAAGCATTTACCTCAATAAGCTAGGAAATCAACATCGAAATAAATCTGAAGAAAGCAGACTGAGGGAATTAATGAAGAAAAGGAGCAGAAATTAATGAAACAGAATAAAACAATAGTAGATGAGATATAAATAGGAAAGATAATTCTTTGAAAAGACTGATAAGCCAGACAAAACTAGCAAATCTGATCAAGAAAACACATCAGTAACCACGCAGAAGGGGGATTATAGATACACAGATATGTTAAAATATGGGAGAATGCAAAGCACATTTTTTGGCCAATAAATCTAATTATCAAAGGTAAAATGAATACTTTTTAGGAAAAATGACATATATACAAAGTGACAGATGCTGCAACTTGGCTAACCCGACCTCCGCCCCAATCCCTTCCAGCATGCCTGTCTCCACCCCATAAATGGAAAAGCTAGAAACTACACTTTCCATATGTCCTTGCAGCTCAAGTTGAGTGTGTGACCTGGACTGAGCCAAGCAGGTGTTTCAAAGCAGGACTCCAGAGGCAAAAGTGAGCCACAGTTGGTGGTTGAGGGGACCGTGTTTTTACCAGGAGAGGAGAGCCTGCCTGAGAATGAAGCCAGCAGCAGAGAGAGGTGTAGCTTAGAAGTGGCAAAAGATGGATTCCTGGCACTGTTCCTGGATCCAGCTGTGCCTGAAGTCCCAAGGCTTGTCTGGCACACAAGCCAATAGATCTCTTTCCTTTTATTTGTGCCTGTGTAAGATGGGATTATGCTTTTTACCATAGCAAGAGATCTCCTTAACACAAGAGGAGTGACGAGCAATGGGCTGAGAGGATGGCAGGAGCTAGGTCATGCGCAGAGAGATTGGCTCTTGTGGTAAAAGCATTTGGCTCAGCCGAGACAGTTGTGGTAGAGGTACCCAGTGGTGAGTGGCGGAGGCAGTGGGTTTCTGTCAGGACATTGTTTTGGAGGGAACGGAATGTCTCCTCCCTTTTGTCTATCTTGCTCACCTTCACAGAAACTCAAGAAGCTTTCTAAACTCTGCAGTATACTGTGTTTTGCCCTTAACCAGTTGTGGTCTGCAACTCTGGCTCACACTGAAATTGAATCAAGAAGAGGCAAGGGGAAACATTATGAACAGACCTATTCAAAAAAGGAATTAAAAGGCAGCCTAATAAAAAAAGAAAGAAAGAAAAAAGAAGGCACCAGGTCCAGACAGTTTTATGGGGAAGTTCTACCAAACCTTTAAGGAACAGATAACTCCTTTGTTGGAAATCCTACTTTATGTGTTCAACCTTCCCATTTTTATATGTTGTTAATGAATTCAGGTTTACACACGCCTTGCAGGTCAGCATGCCGTGGGCTGAACAAAATAGGCTTATGGATTGGGTTTTGCTTTTGGGAACCTCCAGTTTCCCCCTTCAATGCCCAGAACCTGGAGAATGGTCATCTGGGTATGGGAATACAGCAGTGAGATAAACAGACAAACCCCTGCAGTTGTGGGAGTGACTGTGGACAGTGCTCCAGCAGGGGAAACGGCCGGTGCAAAGGCCCTGGGGCAGGAACAGCCTGCCTGTCATGTTCATAGAAGGCGGGAGGCCAGGGCTGCTGGAGTGAGTGATTGGAGGTGGGGGAAATGAGTCAGAGAGGAAGGAGGTCCGACCTAAGCATGCCCGGGAGGCCACTGAAGGGCTCCGGCTTTTTCTTTGAGTGATGTAAGGAGGAGCAGGATGTGGCTTGTGCTTCAGTTAAGATTTCTCTGGCCACTGTGATGAGAAGAGACTGTGGGGGGGACCAGATCAGAGCAGGGCTAATGCTATTGTACAGATGAAGGATTTGGGCCAGGGTGGCACCTGTGGAGGTGTGAGAGGGGCCTCACACATGTACGTTTAAAGGGAGGGCTGGCAGGACTTTTCAGTGGGTTCCAGGTGGGGTTGAGGAAAGAGATGCCCGTGAGCTGTGCTCCTATCCCCTCAGGTGAGTGCAGAGGCCCCCAGGCATTGGGAAGCTGGCACTGTGTAATGAGAAGTGGCACCTGCCTCTGGGTAGGTTGAGGACGTGCAGTTTGGGAGCAGGGGTCAGGGCAGGGCTCCATGGCTCTCAGTGACCATAGGGTCCAGTGCAGAACGGAATAGTGTACATGCCGGTGAGAGATGACTGGTGAGTGGTGGAACTGGGGCTGTTCCTAGCCCCTATCTTGCATCCAACCGCATTTCTAAGCACAGCTTTCTCCCCCGCCATGCTGGGAAGTACAATTTTGCTGCTATTGAAATACAATGTGCCTTCTCTTTCCTCGATCTCTCTGCTTTAATTGTGTACCCTGGCTCTGCGCCTCAGTGCTGGCCGGCTCGGAGATTCAGAATTTCAGGCTGACACCATAGTAACCACTTAGTTTGATTCAAGATTCCAGTGTCATCCCTGGCTGCGCTTGAATAGGACAGGGAGGGGTAGGAGCAGGGGAGGGGGCAACTGAAGACAGCTCCCTAGAGCAGCAGCAA
The DNA here is from genome assembly GCF_009764315.1 of Trachypithecus francoisi. NCBI lineage: Eukaryota > Metazoa > Chordata > Mammalia > Primates > Cercopithecidae > Trachypithecus > Trachypithecus francoisi. The sequence continues at coordinate 61,763,600 of NW_022681453.1, forward strand.
TTATTTCTTCGTTTCCAAGGAAAATGTAAACAGAAGGTCAGCTTTGGCCAGGCTTCTGAATTTTCCTCCCTTTGTGGCGACAGGTTGATTTGGGGAAATTGGGTCTGTTTGTTATTTGGCCTTCTGGGCTTCCCCTCCCCCTCTGCTGGGACAGAGGCAGTGGCAGCTGCAGTGACAGGGATGGGGCCGAGCACTGCAGAGTAATGCACGTCCGATGGGAGATGAGCCTTGAAGCAGCTGCAAATGCAGTCAGAGCCTGCCTGGCATCCTGAACAGCCCTCATCTCGTGCTGGCCCCACCCCAGCCGGCGTGGGCCCCTGGGCTCTGGCCAATGCTAGCTAATGCCCAGGGAGTGGCCTGGAGTTGGCCTTGCTTCCCCCTCCCAGCAGAAGCCATGAAGCTCTACCATCCAGTCCCCCCAGTCCCCCAGCTTGTGCCGGCCTGTCCTGGTGGGATTCTGTAGCCCCTCTCCCAGCAGCTGGAGCATGGAGTTCCTTGTGCTGCCTTAGCTCTGGGCCCAGGAAGCCGCAGCATCCTGCAGCCCTCCCACCATACCGCTCTTCTGAGTGGCCTCCTGCCTTGGTTGCCCTGCTTGTTCTCCAGGCCTCCTGTGGGCTCTGCCTCCTCAGCTGGCCTGTGCTCCTGGAGCCACTCTGCTGGAGCCTGTTCTGTGAGCCCCTCTAACCACTAACGCCACCAAGACTCCCGGTGGCTGTGATTCCTTTACCTGTCCAAGCCTCAGTTTTTTCATGTGTGAAATGGAGACAATCATAGTGCCCTGCCGGTGTGTTGAGGTCTCAAGGTCTCATGGCACTCAGAGACGGTGGCTCCCCACAGAGCTACACCTTCACCTCAAGTCCAGCTTCCCCCAGGACTCACTGGAGGTGGCAGGCCTGGTCAGCACCCCGTATTGTGTTACCCAGCTCCCTAGAGCCCCAGCCTAGCAGACATGTGATCAGAGTCCCGCGACACAGCCAATGACAGTGTTACCCACGTGGCATATCAGGGACTGGTGGCTTCATGGAGCGCTTCCTTGACTCAGCTCAGCCCCTTCTGCATCTTCAGGTCTGTCTCTTATCACATTCCATTTCCGGGTGGTAATTTCTGAATCAGCGAAGCCTCTTTTGGTTGCAAGTGGCAGTGCCGGGGAGGCCAGGTGAAGTCCTTCAGGCACCGCTGGGTCCAGACCCTCGGTGGTCATGTCATCCTGCGCTCCTCTGATCTAGCGGCCAGCTTCCTTCTGTGGCTCTGAGGAGGGGTGGCGCAGCAGTCGGCTGCTCTGGATTTACTTTCTGTCACTCTAGCAGAAAGAAAACCTGTCTGCCTGGCATTCAATCGGGCAGTCCCAGGGAGGGCTCCGAGTGACCCTGGTGGGTCTTTTGCCCACCTGCTTGCTTTACTAAGACCCACTGTAGTCTTCGGGGTGGGCAGTGGTCTACGGATGGCCCATCCTGGTGACAGAGCTCACCAGGGACTGGTGTGTGTGTGTGTCTGTGTGTGTATGTGTATGTATGTGAGAGATTTTTTTCCCCAGGTGGGGTGTGCGTGTGTGTGTGATTTTTCGCCAGGTTGGTGAGGTGTTGTTGCTGTGGAAGGGAAGGGCAGGCCTTTGAGGTCTGGTCTTCTGTGGGGCTGCTGTTCCTGGCTCCCTGGACCTTCAGGGCCACTCCCTATCCTGGGCCTGAACTCCCTGAAACAAGAAGTGAATGTGCCATTCACGTTTTATGGCTGTCTGGAGCTTCCCAGCTTCAGGTGCCTTCCACCTGTCTACCTTCAGCACACATTTACTGAGTACCTGCTGTATGCTGGTACTCTGCTATGGGCCCCAGCGAGCTGGCCAGGAGCCAGAGATCTGTGCCTGCCTTCTCAGAATTCACAGTCTGGGATAGGGGAGAGAGACATGAATCGAAGGACCACACAGTTCTAGGATTCCAAACTCTGGAGAGTTCTAGGAAGAAGGGCGTGGGGGCAGTGTCCACCAGGGCCCTCTGCAGTCAGGGAAGCTCCAGGAGGAAGCAGCACTATGGCTGAGAGTTAAACAATGAGTTTGCAGAAGGAACAGCATGCACAAAGGTCCTGGGGTGGGAGGGAAGGCATTGTGCATGTGTACAGGGAGAGGGGAGGCAGTGTGTGTGAACAGGGAGAGGGAGGCAGTGTGTGAACAGGGAGAGGGGAGGCAGTGTGTGTGAACAGGGAGAGGGAGGCAGTGTGTGAACAGGGAGAGGGGAGGCAGTGTGTGAACAGGGAGAGGGAGGCAGTGTGTGAACAGGGAGAGGGTGGCAGTGTGTGAACAGGGAGAGGGGGGCAGTGTGTGTGAACAGGGAGAGGGGAGGCAGTGTGTGAACAGGGAGAGGGAGGCAGTGTGTGAACAGGGAGAGGGGGGCAGTGTGTGAACAGGGAGAGGGAGGCAGTTCATGTGAATGCAGGGAGAGGGGGGCAGTGTGTGTGAACAGGGAGAAGGAGGCAGTTCATGTGAATGCAGAGAGAGGGGGGCAGTGTGTGTGAACAGGGAGAGGGAGGCAGTGTGTGAACAGGGAGAGGGGGGCAGTGTGTGTGAACAGGGAGAAGGAGGCAGTTCATGTGAATGCAGGAAGAGGGGGGCAGTGTATGTGAACAGGGAGAGGGAGGCAGTGTGTGAACAGGGAGGGGGGGCAGTGTGTGTGAACAGGGAGAAGGAGGCAGTTCATGTGAATGCAGGGAGAGGTAAGGCAGCACACGTGAATAGGGAGAGGAAGCGCAGTGTGTGTGAACGCAAGGAGAGGGAAGCAGTGGCCAGTGGGGGTGCAGATTGGGGCGGTGAGGCCAAGACCACACCTCTGGCCAGCTACTGCTCCTTCCGGAGTCAGCTGAGGTTTCATCTCTTGTGGTAAGGCCTCCCTGAATGCTTCCTTGAGCCCTTCCTTTGGCCCTTGTGGTCCTTCCATTTCCGTTCTGAACTGCTTTTGGTTGCGCACTTGTCTATTTTCATCTCTAGGTTTTGAGCGCTTTAAGTGCAGGGCTGTTGACTGTTATCTCTTTTGAGTCCCCAGCACCCGGTGTAAGTCCGGACTCACAGGAAGCAAGTGAGGGAGTCTGGAAATGGTTGGTTCAAATGGCAGTGGGGTCCTAGAACTCAGTCAGAAAGACACAGAACCAGCCATGGCCCTGCCGGTCCAAGGACGTTCACTTCCTCATTGCTGCTAGGGTGGCAGGCTGTTGAGGCCCTAGACTTCTACGTCCAGGCGGGGGACCTCAGCCAGGGTCTCACTAAAGTCCTCAGAAAGAGGTAGCTCAAAACATTGCGTGTCATTTTCCTCCACCAGTGTTGAGCTGATGGAGAATGACCAGGAAGCCCTGTGGCTTCTGCATTTGGGTGAGTCCTGGGGCATGGTGTGATTTCTAATTTCTATTTCCAAGGTGCTGAAGGAGGGGAGCTAATGGGGCTCCTCTAAGGGGAAAAAGCTAGGTTTATCCTCTCTTGATACTATTAGAAAGTTGACCTCCTCACTATAGAACATTTGGAAACTACTCAAAAGTAGAAAGGAAGGAGGGAGTGGGGAAGGAAGGAGAGAAGGAGAGGGATGAAGTGACAGGAAGAGAGACTTTGAAAGAGGAGGAAAGAGAAAGATGGAGAGAGAGGGAGAGAAAGGGAGGGAGAGAGTGGCAGACGGAGGAGGGGAGAGAGAGGAAGATAAAAGGAGGTGGGGGGAGACAGAGAGAGGGAAGAGGGCACAGAGAGAGAGGCAGAGGGAGAGAGGGAGGGAGAGCAAGAAAGAGAATGGAGGGAGGAAGAGACGAAGAGGAGAAAGAGAGCTCCATTTCCACTGCTTACAGAATATGGTGTGCTCCAGAATGGCTTAAACATTGACTTTAAAATCCAGCTGTCTCCTGCCAGCTTGGGGGTCTGTGGAACTATTCCCCTGTCCCTCTCTGAGTGGCTTCCCTGCCTGTGAAATGGGTGCAGGGACAGTCTGGGGTGAGAATCCTGTGGCTCAGGAAGGCTGGGGCGCCCTGGCCGTTGGCATTCTGTGCTCCCCATGTTGCTAGAAACACTCTTAAACCATATCTTAATTCTTGTGAAGATTTTGAAACCCCACACTAACCATGTTCTACCTGCTGCGTAGGCACGGACTGAGGAGCTTCGGGTAAGGTGGGCACCTCCAGCACCGGGCCTTCCCCAGGCGCCCCAGCCTCGGGCTTCTGGGCCCAGCCTCCCGCCTCCACCTCATGGAGAAGCAGCGGGGCTCCCCGCAGATGGAGGGGGGTGACAGTGTCTCGCAGCACTGACCCGTTTCCTAGGAAACCCAGCCACAGAGGAGGGACTGGTGGGTGGTCCTGGGGTTCTCCGGTGCGGGAGGGGGCTCTGCAAGGCCCCAAGGCTAGCCCATCCGTCCACGGTCTGCTGTGCTGCAGACCTCGTCACGGCCGCCTGGGGTCTCAGTTTCAGCACGTGTGTATGGGCCAAGGGTTGGGGGGCCCCCAGGCTCCTGGCTCTGCTGCAGTGGGCACTGCCAGCTGGCCGCCCACCAAGCTCCAGCGGACCCCTCACTCCGGATCTGCGTCTTCCCTTAGGGGATCCTCACACTCAGCCCGTGTCTCTCAGCACAACCTGCCCAGCCAGGGTCCTGGGTACCTGTTAGTTGCTGGGCTCTTTGTGCTCAGGGGCCTTCCTTGCCCCTCTGGGATGCCCCCTCGAGATTGAGGGAAACCTCATGCCATGCTTGGTCAGTTCTGGGGCCACTCCCTGCCCCCACCTTCAGTCATGCTGCTCCCAAGAGGTAGAAGATTTCCAAACAATCTCTCAGCTCACCTCGCCCTCTCCATTCGGGGAGCCCTGGCACACAGCACCCTTTTCTGTCTGCTCCTTGGAATAACGGTAGTAGTAGGTCCCATTTGTCATGCTCCTGGCATGTGCCATGGGCATCCCATTCATCATCTCTGATTTTCGCAGCTACCTGGGGATGCCCGTTGTGCAGATGGTAAAACTGAAGCTCAGAGAGACCAAGACTTCACAGACTTCAGAGCCTTGGTGCACATCAATGTGTCTGTTTTTTTGGACTAACTGCACAGATACCAAAATTGGTCCACAAGAAACAGGGCACAGTGGGGCTGCGGCAGCAAGATCCGCAGTCCAGGACCGGCTCTTCCACACCTGGACCTTCAGCTGCTGCTCTGGTCCCTGGAGAGACCACTGTGAGCACCAGCATTGGCTCTGGGAGGAGGAATAAACCCCAGATTGTCAGTGGCATTTACCAAGCTAGTGCCTTGAGCCGGCTGCTATTTTTGGTGATCTCTGTGACCAACTTCTGCAGAGAAGGCATTTCAAGTCTCTGTCTGAAGAAATTGTCATGATTTGTATAAACGTGCATTAATGAGCCATATTCTGGCCAAGACATGGGTTTTTCCATAATGTTTAGCTAATTTGCAGGTAGCACCTACAAACTAGGAGCAGAGGCACCTATAGGGTCTGGATTGGAGTCCTGACCTGCACAGGCTGGGGAACCATCAGAGCCTGTTCCTGCCCTCTTCCCTGGGCACTCACAAGGGCTCGCTGGAGCCAGGGTGCAAGGGCTGGGTCAGAGCCACACTGCCTGGGTTTGAATTCTGACTCTTCCACTTTGGAGCTGTGTGACTGTACACAAATCACTTACCATCTCTGAGCCCCAGCTCTCTTATCTGTTAAATGGGAAAGCAGTAGGATTTACTTTGGAAATAGGGTTGTATGCTTATAGTCCCAGCTACTCCGGAGGCTGAGGCAGGAGAATGGTGTGAACCTGGGAGGTGGAGCTTGCAGTGAGCCGAGATCGTGCCACTGCACTCCAGCCTGGGCCACAGAGAAGGACTCCGTCTAAAACAAAAAAGAAAGAAATAGGATTGTATGAAGATAGAATGAGTTAATATATGTACAGTATTTACAGCAGTGCCTGGCACTACAGAAGTGTTTATAAAACAAAATCCATAGGCTGGTAGAGATGTGCTGGGCAGACAGGACACCCCAAGTGTGCTGTACCCACAGCCTCCTGCAGACGCTCCTGGGCTTTTTGCTCAAAGTGACTGGGTCCTTCACCTCATAGTAGCCCTCTGTCCTGCACAGCTGATGACACCCCGGCCCCTGCGTGAGCCCAGGGCTCTTGGAGTCAGACAGCCACCTGGGTGAGTAACCTGTTGGAGGGACAGTGACTCACAGAGGCAGAGGGCAAAGCTTCCCGCTCTGGGGCCCTGTCCCTGCCCCAGGGGAAGGTGGAGTATTGTTGGAATCTCCGGATGTTTATAGCTTTTCACATTGGCTATAATCCTCTTTCCTCGTCTCTGGCCCAGGGATTCTGACATTTTCCCCTAGGGAGTGCTTTTCAGAATCCCAGGGAAGTGGCCTGGAGTGTAGTTAGGAAAAAAAGCACCTCAAGGAATTCTGCTCCATTTCCATGCTATTACTGAGAGCCACAGGCAGGGAAAATATTTGATGTTAGAGAAAAAGCATTAGGGCAAAGACTTTTGATGCAAAAATGGCCTGAAGTCTTAGACCTGGAGAGACTCTGGAGTCAGGATGAGACCTGGAGACACCCTCTAGTGGGGTGGGACTGGGCCCCCCAGCAGAGTACCAGGTTTCCAGGCCCTGTACCTGCTCCAGCAGAGCTAGGTAGAGCACAGCTCGCTGTCCACCCGGCCCCTGGTCCCAGATCAGATGCCGGTCCAGCAGCTGGATCTTGGCCACAGCTGCTGGACCTGGCAGTGCCCCTTGCTGTTTCTCAGACCAGGGTGGGGTGGTCAGCCCCGAGTATGAGTGTTCCTCTTGGGTTTCCTGTTCCTCTTGGGTTTCCAGCAGCTCTGCTCTTGGTCTAGCTCCCTTCTCTTTGTTTTATTTTGTCAGTTGCCCTCTACCTTCCTCCAGGACAGGATTGAATCTTGTGTGGCTCTCCCAGCCACCAGCTGTCTCAGGAGAGCATCTGGAGAGGTCAGCAAGGACCAGAGGGCTCAGGGCTTTGAACGCTGGGAGCTGGGAAGGCCAGACTGTGGGAAGGCCCCTCCTGCCCATGGGCTGCATGGGGAAGGTGGGGACCTGGTTGTCGCAGGGAAGCCAGGGGCTTGTCTTGGCACGTGATAGTAACCCTCTCTACCTTGGCTGATATGTTACTGGGGGAGCTGACGACGATCATGGAGGGGTCTACATTTCCCACCCCAGGGAACATCTTCGAAATATAAGGGACCCAGCCAATCAGAAAGGTTAGTGAGCCACATTCTTGGTGCCAGGCATGAACCTGCTGGTGCCTTATGGAGAAGCCCAAGGGTCCTGGGGTTCAAGAGCAGTCAGGGATCCTCCGGGGGGTTTGGTGGCAGTCATTTGCCAGTCAGTTTTGAAGTGTTTTAGTATTTTTAACAACCAGTGGAGCTATATTGGTGTGTACCAGCTCTGGTTCCCTGAGTCCTCACCTTGGGGCTGCCTCAGGGGGAGCAGTGAGAGAGCCATTTCTGGAGACCCATGGGAAGGAGGATGAGGCCTGCATGAGGCTGAGGCCGAGAGGACTGGGGGAGAATTTGGACTGGAGAGGCTAATAGAAGGCTAATTACTAATCCAGTGACTGAAGGATGTTGGTGACAGTTTGCAGGGAGGCCCAGATCATTACCTTGGGCTTGTGAACCATTCACTGAGGAATTTCCAGAGCTTCACGTTTTCCGTGGAGCCAGGAGGAGAGTGTGGAGGTCAGAGGCTCCTGGCTGACCATACCATCCAGATGCCTTCATCTAGAGAGAGCTCTGGGATGGGTCAGGTGTGCCTGTGCAAGTGTGAGCGCGAATGTGAGTGTGTGTGTGCCCGGTAGGCTGCTGGGGAGTCTTTCTCCTCATTCATCCTCTAAGCCCCGGCCCTGCTTCTCAGTCCCTGGCACTGCCCTCCCCATCCCCACCTGGCCCCCCACAGAGATCAGCCTCTTGACAACCATCAGCTCTGCTGGAGTGGAGGGAATTTATCCGCTTGGCTGGATCCTCCTCACTGCCACGGAGGACCATGGCACTTTCAATTACACCAGGTGCAAATTCATTTCATCCAGATTCATGGGACTGGGCTGCAGAGGGCTGTTCTCTGGCTTTATTGCAAAATGCATTATTTTCCTTCTTCTCTCAAAAATATTTATCTATGCTAATTTAGCACTGAAGCCAGCTAAGTTCTGCATGGGGAATTGCCCTATTAATTCTGCCGCCTGGAAATACTGCACTGAGCTGCAGAGAAGTTTCTGTTGCCTCTGGCTGAGCAGCCTCCTCCTTCAGATAGGATCCCCCAGGCCAGAAGAGGAGCTGGCTGCCTGATTGGCAGTTTTGAAAGGTGCTGGGAACCTGTGTCTCACACATAAACTCCTTCACAGATGGAACATAAAAAATAACACTTCACCTTTGGGAGGCTCTGTGGGAAGGGGTCGCCCGGATTTTTCAGGTTGCAGACATTGATTTCATTCTGGTACAGTCTCTACTATTTACCCACTGGGTGACCTTGGACAAATGATGCAACCTTTCTGATCCTCTCGGTGTGCATCTATAAAGTGAAACTGATAACCTTGCAAGGAGGCTAAGAGGGTTATTCATGGGATACTTTTGAAGCCATAGTCTTATGGCAGGGGAGTCATAAAGGGAGGGTGTTAATGTCATTTGTCTCCAGAGCCACATTTCCCATCTAACAGATGAAGAAGTTGCCTACCCGACATCTCAGGTGAGTGTCTCAGGGGCCTCTGAACAGCAAGGCCACCCAAGGAGAGTTCCTGAGGGCTCCCACCACATCAAACATGTGATTTCTGTACTCTACCACCCATCGGCTTTGTAGCCTAGAGCCTGCAGCTCCTGTATCTTTCTTTTTCTTTGCCTAGGAGACTACCGTCATCCCAACTTACATCATTTCTGTCTTCCTGTTCATTTTCCACACAGCTGTGACCCTCTTAAAATATAAATGGGATTGTGTCATCCCACTGGCAGAACTTTTCAGTGGCTTGCCTAGCTCTTGGGGTGAAAACCAACCCCTGGCCTCTCCCACCTTCAGCCAAGTCTCCAGCCCACCTTTCTGTGCTCACTAGGTTACGCCATGGTTGTGGGTTCTCCCTCCTGACTCTTGGCTTTTGCTGTGCTATTTTCTTGGATTTGTCCCAATATTCGGGTCTAGGTTCCAAAGTCACCTCCCCAGAGAGGGTCCATCTGGCCTCCCTGCTGGCCCCAGAAGTCTCTGCCTCTCACACCACACTGCTTTCTTTCCTGTAGCACACAGGCCTACCTGAGCACTTCTGTTTACCAATTTGTTTGCAGTCTGGGACCTTCCATGTAGGAGACACCCAGAGGCAGCCTGCTTCATATCCATTTCCCTCTCCACCTTTCTTTCTAACAAGACTCTCGATGAGTTCAAGTTACCCCTCCTGCATGCTCCTGGAAAGTCCTGATTAGTCTAAACCAGCCAAGACAATCCTATTCCTCATGCTAGAAACTGTGGAAGATGCAAGTCCGGCCACCTCTGAGATGGGAGGCTGCTTCTGAGAAATGTTTGTTTTTTCTTTCTTTTATTAAGGTATCACACAAAATAAAACTCACCTTTTGTACTGTACAGTCTGATGAATTTTGACAAATGCATACAATCACACAAACACCACTATAATCAAGACATAGAACAAGTTAATCACCCCCAAAACTACCTGTGTAGACACTATCTCCCCTGCCCCGGCTCCTGCAACCACTGAGCTGATTTCTCTCTCGACAGTCTTCTGCTTTTTCTGAATGCCTAAGCAGCTTTGTGAGTTTGGTTTCTTTCATTTGGAATTTGCGACTCAGCCATGTTGCTGCATATATGGGTAGTTTATTACTTTTGATTGCTGAATAGTACGCCATTGGATGAGGTACCAGAGTTTGTTTATTCATTTGCCAGTTGAGGGACATTTGAGTTGTCCTAGTTTTTGATGATTATGAATAAAACTTCCATAAACATTTAGATAGAGTTTGTGTGGACATATGTTTTCAGTTAACTTAGGTAAATACCTGGGAATGGAGTTGCTGGGTCATATGGTAGATGTATGCTTAGCTTGATAGGAGACTGCCAAATTGTTTTCCAAAGTGGTAGCCTATTTTGCATTTCCCCTAGCAGTATGAATATATGGAAGGTTAGCTGCTCAACATCCTCACAGGCACTCCATACTGTGAGGTTTTTGTTTTTGTGTTTTTTAAATGTTAGCCTTTCCAGTATGTATGTAGACACATATGTCTCATCGTGGTGGCTTGAATTTACATTTCTTTAATGATCCTGAGTGTCTTTTCGTGTGTTATTTACCATCTGTGTATCTTTTCTGATGAAGTGTCTGTTTAGATCTTGTGCCCATTTTTAAACAGGGTTATTTGTTTTCTTATCATTGAGTTTTGGGAGTGCTTTTATATTCTGGACATAGGCTCTTTATCAGACATGTAATTTGTACCTATTTTCTTTCGGTCTTTTCATGCTGAACTGTGACTTTCAAAGAGTAGAAACTCTAATTTTCATCAAATCGAATCCGTCAGTTTCATCTTTTATGGAATGAATTGATTTTGGCATTTGCTTAACCTAAGGTCACAGAGACTCTCACTTAGGCTTTCTTTGAGAAGTTTTATTGTTTTAGGTTTGCACTTAGTTTTAAGTTCTGTTTTGAGTTAGTTTTTTCACATGGTTTAAGACATGAATTGAAGTTGTTCTCCCCTCCTCCTCCCACTTCTCCTTGCATGCGGATGTCTAATTGTTCCAGCACCATGTGCTGAAAAGACTATCCTTTCTCCATTGAATTGCCTTTGTACCTTTGTCAAAAATCAATTGGCCATAAATATGTGGGTCTATTTTTGGACTCTGTTATGATCCATTGATCTATGTATACATCCTTTCTCCTACACCATGTTTCTTGATGATGGAAGCTTTATAATAAGTCCTGAAATCAAGTAGTATGATTCCTCTTTGCTCTTCTTTTAAAAATATTGCTTTAATTATTTTAGTTTCTTTGTTTTCCATTTCAACTTTAGAATCAGGTTGTCAATTTCTGTAAAAATCCCAGTGGGATTTGACTGGAATTGCATTGTATGTATAGATTAGTTTGGGGAGACTTGATGTTTTAACAATACCAGGTCTTTTAATCCAGACACGTGATTACCTCTTTCCATTTCTTTAGGTCTGTGATTTCTTTCAAGTGTGTTTTATAGTTTTTAGCATGCAGATTTTGAATCATATTTTGTAAGATTTATACCTAAGTATTTTATAATTTTGATGCTATTATAAATGGCACTTTTAAATATCAACTTTGAATTATTTATTTTCAGCATATAAAAATAGAACTAATTTTTGTTTATTGGCCTTGTATCCTATGGTCTTGTTAAGCTCACTCATTAGTTCTAGTAACTCTTTTTTAGATTCTTTCGGTTTTTTTTACGTAAATAATTATGTCATCGGCACCTTTCTTTTTTGAGACAGGGTCTTGCTCTATTGCCCAGACGGAAGTGCAGTTGTGCAATCATGGCTCACTGCAGCCTCACCCTCCCAGGTTCAAGCAATCTTCCCACCTCAGCCTCTTGAGTACCTGGGACTGCAGGTGCACAGCACCATGCCCAGCTAATTTTTCTATTTTTTTGTAGCCATGTTGCCCTGGATGGTCTTGAACTCCTGGGCTCAAGAAATCCACCCTCCCAGGGATTATGGGCATGAGTGACTATGCCCGGCCATGCATTTTTCTTCAATCTGTATGCCTTTTATTTCTATTTTTTGCTTTATTGTACTAGCAGTGAGAGTAGACATCCTTGTCTTGTTCATGACCTTAGAGGAAAGTATTCAGCCTTCCACCATTAAGTGTTGAATTAGCTGGAGTTTCTTCATGGATGCCTTTTATCAGGTTGGGAAGGTTTTTAATCATGCATGGATGTTGAAGATTTTTACTGTTCTTAAAAGGAGTTGGAAGGAAGAAACTCTGTTCTCCGGAACATTTTGTACCTGGTTATGATGCCTGGAACTGTGGCAGCCATTTTATGACCAGGAAGAGAGCTAGTTTGGGGAGCAAAGCCAACCCATTGATAATGGGAAAGTGGAGAGATGGGAAAAACTGGGCCTTTCAATCATTGGTCCATTGAATTAAGCAATCCTGGACCTTCCTTTACCACCAGAATTCTTGTCATATAAGAAAATAGGACCAGGTGCAGTGGCTTATTCCTGGCCTCCCAGCACTTTGGGAGGCCAAAGCAGGAGGATTGCTTGAGCCCAGGAGTTCGAGACCAGCCTGGGCAATGTAGTAAGACCCCGTCTATATTTTTAAAAATTAAAAATAAAATAAGACATTAAATAGCGCTATTATTTAAACTTTGTTGTGCTGGGGTTTCATCCCTTGCAGTTGAGAGCTGCTAAACTGATACACACGAACACTTGAAGGTAGGAATTTGTTCTCTCACGGCTGCCCCATGCCTAGGATGGTGCCTGGAATGTAGTAGGTGCTTGCTTAACATTTGCTGCAGAAATAAATGGAGGCCAGGGCCTGAGGCATTTGCATTCTGAGAGTCAGTTTTGCTTCAGTCTGGTGGGAAGCCCTGGGGAGAGAGGGAGAATTCTTTAGAATGTGTCATGTGAAGGGACGATGACTGCTCTGAGCTTCGGAAAGGAGACATCAGACACTCAAGCAGGAATGGACTGGGTTTAAAATCAGGTCTCAGTCTTGAAGTATGAAAGTGAAAAAAGAGGGAAAAGAGATGTAGAAAGCACCAGAGGAAGACAGGAACTGCTCTGGGAGAGCCTTGTTCAAATTCTCCTTTATCAGTTTGAAAGCCCAATTTCTGCCATGTAAGTAATGATATTTTTTTCCTTTCTGGGAGTAGCAGCCTGGGAGACTTGTTCTTTAGTCACGAGCCCTGTTTCAGAAGATAAACTATACAGATTGCAACAAGGAAAGAGAACATGTAATGCTTGCAAATTTCCTGTGCAAAGTTGCTGTCTGCCTAGAAATTATGCTCACTGGCGGTTTAATGTTTCAGTTAGAGAATACCTCCAATGAGGTAATGCAGCTATGACTGGGTGTCACCTTGCCCATCAGCCCATCCTCCCCGGCCCTGGGGAGTAATAAGTGGGGTCAGAATGCCCCCATCCCACCCTGGCTTGTAGCAGCTGCCTGGGGTGCCCCAGTGTATGTGGGGGTGTGCAGTCCTTTCTCTGTCACCATCCTCTGCACATCCCCTGTGAGAACAAGTGAATCATGCCACATTGGAATGTTCTGAACTACTCTGATTTATCCTTTTGGTTGGACAGTGTAGGGGTTTAAGCTGGGAACTCAAGGTAGAGTGGGTTCAAATCTCAGCTCTGCCACACACTGTCTGTGGGCAAGTCATATTGAAACAGGAGGGTTCTCTGGCCCCTCTTGTAGGATGTGCAACAGGGGTGTGTCTCTCTATTGGGCCACCAGGAGCTCAAACCCTTTATGGCAGGGGACAGGGAGGGGGAGCAGGCAGACAAGCAAGTGCATAACCAGGGCAAGGGCTTTTGAGCTTGGGCCCCATGGCTGGCCATCACTGATCTGCTGGTCTGCTGGTCTGTCCTGGAGTTTGGGATTTGGGGCTTATATGGGGGCAAGATAGGGGGCATTGTGGGCCAAAAATGCAACTTTTGGGGCATGAAAATGGAAAAGTCTATTCTCATTTATTGACCTGGGAATCCAAGCTTGAGGGTGGGGCCTTTGCTGGGGAACCACCCTCTTCTACCTAGTACTTCTCTGTCTCCTGTTTGTATCAGTATTTATGTTGGGCAAATCATTTACCCTCTCTGTGCCTCTGTTTCCTCATCTGTAGGAAAGGGGGATACCATCAGTGCCTACCCCAGATGGCCAAATGAGGATTAATCTATGTGGTTAGGACCCTGGGACTTGCTGTTATTCTCCCTAGCAGAGGGTGACAGGGGGCCCAGGTTTTTGCATGGGGAAGAGGAGGTGATTCCAGACAGTGACTGGGAATGATTTCCACAGTGGGGCCAGAGCTCAGGAGGCCCCAGCATCCAAGCCTAGAGGTCAGGGACAGCTGTAGGTGGCACCCCCTTGGTGACCTTGAGGGCTGGTGTTCAGACAAATATGGGACAGAGGGGTGGGGACTCCAGACCGTGGGTGAGCCACAGGAGGCTTCGAGGTGGGAATCCCAGGTGAAATGGGGCCTGGGGAGGGAGGGCAAGTGTGGTCTGTGCCCGGAGGTAGCAGGGTGCCAGGGAGGTTAGTGAAGTTAGGGAACTGAAAATACTGTGCAGGGAAGTCAGGTAGGGCCACAGTCATTGGCTTCAGACCTGGCCTTGACATCAGAGGCAGGGGAACAGCCTCGCAGGAGGACGAAGTGGGCAGGACTCGCTCTGAGGACGGATCCTTCTACCAGTCCCTGAAATCCCTGATCTCTAGGATTGGGGAGAGGGTTAGGAATACCACTGCCCAGCCATAATGGACAAGGAAAGGGAAGCGAAGGTGAGGAGCCTCCAGCGAGGAACTTAACCCTCTGTGCAGACCAGAGAGACCGGTGAGAGGCTGTCAGGCCTCATCTCTGAAGGGCCGGCTCTAGAATGAGTATCCAGGGAAGGTTTGGGGTTAGGCTGGCTTGGACAAAGTGCTCTCTTCTGGATCTGGGCACCTGGCCATGTGATTGTCCCAGGGAGGGCCACATGCTGGGAGAGGGTAGGGCCAGCTGCAGAGGAGGCGCAGCTGCTGAGATTAGGCCCCTGGGGAAGCCACCTAGCTTATCTCTATGCAGCAGGCAGAGAGAAAGGTCCTCTGGACCAAAATGAGCTAGATCTGCCAGAGTTCTAGTGATAAAGGGTATCCTATTTCCATGTGCCAATGTTTCCCATGTATATACTTTCCTCAGAGCTGCTCAGCGTGGTATGAGGACCTGGAAGGTGGGAGGCCCCTGTCCCTGTAGATGCTCAGCTGGCTCTGGTTGGCTCTGGCTGGGCTTTGTGCACCAGCAGGAAGCTGTTCCTCAAGGGCCCGATGATGTCCCTTTGCAATGTCAGATCCACTGGATCTTTGACCGTCTCCCTTCCTTTGGTGCACTGAGCAGGTGGCAAGTTCCCCAGGGCAGTAAGGTTGTCATCTTGAGAGGACAAAATGAACAAGGTCTCCAGGGCACCATGTAGACTTTGCTGTCTTAGCAGAGATCTCTCAGGGACTCACTCCTGTGTGCCAGCTGCCCCCTTTTCCCGAGGACAATCAGAGCCTTGCTGAACTTCCTCGGAATCTGTGTGGATCTGCCCTGGGTGGCTGGAACAGCCCAAGATAAGGCTGGAGAGACGTGTGGGCCCTGCAATGGTCCACCTCTGTGGCCAGGCAGGCCAGGCTAACAGTGGGGATGAGAGTGTGCAGGCCTGGGCAGCTGAGAGAGCCTCGTGCTGGCCTGAGCACCAATCAGCTCTTTGCCCCATTTTACCCTGACAAGAGCCTGCAAAGACAGCATCAAGAGTATGGCTATTGTCTTTCATATGAGAGGATGCCAGGTCCCAGAGTGGGCTGGTAGCCACCTGCTAGTGACGCTGTGGATCCGAGACACATCTTTCACTCCTTCTCCTCCTTTTTGATGGTCATGGCTGGGTTCTTCTTCTTCAACAGTGGGGATGGTCTAGGATCTCTTCTCCCAAACAGAAGTCACCCTAGGTCTTATAAACAGAGGTGATTTGATACAGGGAAACTGGTAACCAAACTGGCTAGTGACTTAAGCAATCCAGAGATACACTACTACTGTCCCACAGAGAGAAGGTAGTGTCACCAAAGCACAGAAACCAGGGCACCTTTCGGAGTCATGGTGGAGGCTTCTGCATGGGAGCTGGGACCATGGAAGGGGGTTCAGTTTGGCAGAAGCTGGAGTTATGAAGGAAACAACACTGCCAGAGGTGCTGCCCAGAATGAATGGGGAGAAACACCTGGTTATCCTCCTCTTCCTGCCCACCAGCCTGTATCAGTGCCTCCCCGCCGACATACTTTCAGGAAGCCAGAGGGCAAGGCAACGCCTTACGGTACAGAGCAGGGCAAGGAATGAGATTTGCAAAAGGCAAATCTCAGATGTAGTGTCCAACATCCCCATGACCAAGTATAGTCCAGGCCCAGCCTCAGACCAGGGCTGAACCCAGCTCAGGGGTTCCTATGCGAACCGAGGCCATGTTAGCCTTGTGCTCTGAGCTCTGAGTTACATTACAGGCAGATGAACAGGAAGACAATCTGGGAAGCCCCACCGTGGGGCCAAGAGGGCACCACCCATTTCCATGCATACCTGGACTCCAAGCCTGGCTCCTTCACGCCTTAGCTGGGTGACTCTGACTGTCACAAAGGAGCTCCAGCACTTCTATGAGTGTCAGTTGTTCTCATCTGTTCAACTATGCCCTCATGGGTATATTATGGCGAGGACTAAATGAAACAAGACCTTGTGTGAAATGTCCTAGAACTGCCCTTCTCTTCCTTTGGCCAGGGGTTGCTTAGATCAGCAGCTGTCCTTCCATGCGACTGCAGGCTGGGAGGCCAGCAGGGAATTCGGCTCCAGCAGGCAGGGCTGCCAGCTGCAGGGCCTGCCCTGACCTCAGAGGGGGCAGCCACCACGGGAGGGCCAGGGGACAGGAGGCTGCAGCTGCAGGCCCCATCTGTCAGTGGTGGATGTGGGGTGAGGGGAAGGGGATGAGCTGGGGAGGGAGGGAGGGAGACAAAGGAAGGGGAGAGTAAGATAAATGAGCAGGGAGCACCAGAGGGTGGGCTGCCTTCTTCCTGGAAGCCACCCTCCCTTCCTCTGCTCCCTGGTGGAAATGTCACAAGGCCACCTCTTAAAGGCATAGAAACGATCTGTAAAAGTGGGCAGAGAGAGCTGTCCCCAGAAGTGAAGGGACAGTGATACCTGGGACAGGTTGTATGAACAGGCAGTGGTGGACAGTGGGATTTGCTAGGGCAAGGAGGGGAGGCAGGGAGGAGGAGGATGGTGGAACTGGCGGTGGAGGAGGTGGCAGGGGTGGGAGCCTGGAGGTATGGCTCTCACACTAGGCTTTAAGAGGGACTGAGGGGAGTGGAACATCCCACTGAGCCTGACCCCACCTCTTCCAGGTGAGCTGGCCAGAGAGGTTAAGTGACTTTCCCAAGGGTCACTCAGCTAGTTGGTTCTGGAGTCACTCACTGAGCCTGGCTCCAGAACCCCAAAGACAGGGTGTTGCACCAAAGCACTCACTGCCACTGCTGGTACTTGTAGAGCAGCCACCTTGGTGAAGCCTCAGTGGTCACCTCCTAACAGTCCCAGTTACTGTGTCCCAGGGACACCCAGGATCAACTCACTAATGAGCTGCCTGCACGGCTTGACCCGGAGGCCGGAGCCTTTGCCTCTCCGCACCCTGACGCCCATGGGGGACGGGGGGTGGTCAGAGAGGGAGCGTGGACCACTGGCAGTGCATCTCTCCGTTGTCATGGCAACCCGGGCACCGTCTGCACCTGTCACTCATGAGGACTGGAGCTCCTGGGGTGGGGGCGGGGTTTTCGGATGCTTAATCTGCCCAGGCGAGGCTGAGACCCCTGGGCTCGCCCCATCCTGCTCTCTTCCCCCGTGTCCTCAGGACAGTCACGGCCTATTTCCACTCTATCCCTTTCCTGGGCCGCATGCCCTGCCCTGAGTGGATGGGGTGGTGGCCAGGCCCGGGTCTGTAGCAGCTTCTGGCCCTATTTTCTGAGTGACCTCCCTGGGGATGGTCAGCCTCCTGCGTTTAAACGCAAGTCCCTCGCTGCTGGAACTCGTTCATTTAGCCAGAGGAGGGTCTGGTCTGGGTCTCTCCCCACCAGAGTCCCAGCCCTGCACCTGCTCCTACTGGGCAGCTCCTCGGAGGCCTCAGAGGCTCCAACCTCACCCTGCATCTGAGCAGTGCTGTGGCCTTCTCTGCAGAGCCTGCTCTCCCCTTCCACACTGTCCTCATGGGCACACCAGTCCCCCCTCCAGGTGCTTGGGCCAGAACCTTGGCCTCCTTTCTCACCCAGGCACTCTGTGTCAGCACATCCCGCTGGCTCTACCTTCAAAACATGTCCTCAATCCAACTATTTCTCACTGCCCCACTGCCACCCACTGTCAGGGCCAACCTCCTGTCCTCCTTGGATGACTGTGACAGCCACTCTGCCCCACCTTCTCCACCCAGTCATGCTCACAAAAGCAGTCAGAGCGGCCCCATTGAAAAGTAAGCAAAGCAAGCATCTCCTCCACTTAAAACCCCACCGGTGAATAAAGGCCACAGTTCTTAGGATTCTGTGACCCATACCCCTACCCTCTGAAGGTCTGCAAAGCTGTGGGGCTTGCTGGTGCCCAAACTTTCAGTCCTCACTCCAATGTCACCCTCTCCATCAGGCCCGCTCCCTTCAAACTGCCACACAACACTGCTCCATTTATCCCAAAGCATTGTACTAATAATCACTCACTCTTCATGAAGACCGCTGCCTCCTGGCTGTCTCCCTACATGGGGACTTTGTGAGGCTGGGGCTCTGGGCCCACACAGGCAGTTAGTTAGCATGTGCTCCGTGACTGAGCCCCAGCGGGGGTGGTGCATTCATTTGTCCACTCCAGGGCCTGCAGCATCTTAGTTTGAATCACACAATCCAGTGTTTCTGTTAATTTGAAAGTAGAGGCCAACTTTAGCCGAAAATCAAGGTAATTGAAATAAAAACCTAGACATCTAAGCTCTCCGGGAAAATGGAGGAATCTGTCCACAGTGCCCACTCCCATCTGAATAAGTTGGCTGGAGCTGGGCTGAGGTCTTCCCCCTTAGGTGGGGCCACGGTCCCGCCAGCCCCTGGTGCTCACTACCGACCCTATTACTCATGTTCCTAAGCCTCCAGCCCTCTGGGGCTCTGAGTTTGGCTCTCTGATTACCTCAGTCATCTTCCCCCACCCCCGCAGTGGGTCCCTTCTGCTCTGTGTCAGGGTCTGCCCGGAGCCATGGGGCAGACTTGGTTCACTCCGGCTTGGGGTAGGAGGTGGTTGCTGTGCAGGGGTGACTGGAGGCCCAGAGGGTTCTGCATAATACACACAGGACAGTGGTCAGGCAAGGCTCCCAGGGAGGCGGCCTCTGGGGAGAAGTCAGCCTAGGGGAGAGGAGACCATGGAGAAGCTAAGGAAGTCTCTGGGGTATTCTGGAGGTATTAGGTGTAGAGGGCTCTGAGAGGAGAGGGTAGGGGCAGTTTGGCCCAACAAAGAGCCAGAAGCCAAATGCCACTGACTGAGCAGCATGGAGGCCCAGCTGCATTCTGCCTCCGTGGGGAGACACTGAAGGCTGCAGCCAGGGACGGGGACGTGGTGTGGTCGATACGGAGGTGTGCCTCCCCACTCTCGACATGCCTTGTTGTAGGGGTGCAGTGGAGACCACCTCTAGCTGTCAGCTTCTTCAGGGACAGTTTGCCTGAGGCCACTCCCTCCTGAGGGCTCTAGGGGTAAAGGCCCTACCATTTCCATCCGCTTGGGCCACTGAAGGATTGGCTGAGGGTTCTCGATTTTGCATTGCAGACTGACTTCTCCCTCTGCCCAACGTTCCCCCACCAACACTTCTTCTCACAAGGGTTGATCCCTAATAAACATCTTTCACCCCAAACTCATCTGGCCAGTGGGCCGAGGCAGGCTGGGGAGGAGGGTACACTGCAAAGTCAGGAGGTAAGCTGGGAAGTTCCTGCACCAGCTTGAGCCAAGAGGAGGAGACCTAAGTCGTGCCATGACTACGGGCATGGAAGACCAGAGAGTTTCAGCAGCAATGCATCACATGGGATTCAGCCCGCTGCTACTGAGGTAGGAGTGACCTGAGTGCAGGTCCTGCC
The DNA here is from genome assembly GCF_009764315.1 of Trachypithecus francoisi. Lineage (NCBI taxonomy): Eukaryota > Metazoa > Chordata > Mammalia > Primates > Cercopithecidae > Trachypithecus > Trachypithecus francoisi. The sequence continues at coordinate 61,783,372 of NW_022681453.1, forward strand.
TCCACAATTTCCTGGTGACTCTGGGAAGCTCCCTGTACCTCTCTGAGCTGCAGCGATCATATCTATAAAATGGCAAGTATAGGGACGATGACTGTCTTGCAGGGTGGTTGTGAGGGTTCAATCGGATAATAGACTCAAGAAGCTCAGGCAGGGCTTGGTATGCAGTTTGCACCCTTTTTGTAAAGGTTGCATTGACAGGTTTGGTATCAACCATAGAACCCTAGAGCCAATCATCAATATAAACATCTGAGCAATGTGAGCCCCTCTCAGCCCTGGTGTGGCCCTGAGAGGGTATTCCCACCAAAAGCAAAGTACCTGTTGTGGTCGTTTCCTCCACAGATGACAGATGAGTGGGGTCTTTTGAAGTACTGGGAATTGGTTGGGGACACACATTGCCGTCTTTGTGGAGCCTGAGCGGGTCGGGGATCCAGGGCCAAGGGAAATGTTGCCAGAGGGCTCAGGAGGGTCTCCAGAGGCCAGTGAGATCCCAGCCCAGCAAATTCCCAGGTTCTTGATACCATCCAAAAAAGAGTTCAGGGAGGAGTTAGAATGAAGTGAGGGTTTGGGTTTCTAATTTTATGGGTGTGTAATTGTAGGCGGAATAATCATTAGGCATTCTGGAAAAGGAGGGGATCTCAGGAACCCCCCAGTTACTGCCCCCTTTCTCTCTTATTTGGGTTTGCCTGGAAATCCAAATAAGACGCAGGCATGTTATGGGCGTGTCACCGTGACCAGGATTTGGGCCGTTTTCTCTCCCTTATTTTGAGTTTTTGGTTATTCTGTGGTTTCTTTACCCAGTTCTCGTTTTATGTTGTTTGGGTTTCTCCATCCTCCTGCGACCACCCATTACTACTACTATCTAAGAAACACCGGCCACGTCTTTCCAGCTCCCAATTGCCACTGATAGGCCTGAGGGGTGTGTGTGGGGTATGAGCAGGCTCCAGCTTGGCTCTGGGAAACTGACTTCCGGGGGGTTCCTGGTAGTCATGAGTCTCAGCAGGGCATGTGATTGGGCACCTGGATGGCCGTGCCCATTATTAAGCTACTGAAGTCTTTGCACACAGCAGGGTAAAGAGCCACTGCCTGGAACTCCTTGAGAGTGGCTCTGTTCCAGATCCTCCCCGGCATTTCATCCACCTTCCTACTCACCCGAGGCGAGTAGATGAATGCCTGGCCCTGGGCCCCTCTGAGTGGCTGGTGCTCCTGCCAAGATGTCACAACTGTCTGCAGGTTGCCTGCGGGACCATTCCTGCGGCTCATTCCAGGAATGTCCTGCCACGCTCTGTGCTACCAGGGACATGGAGCCGTGGTGGCACACAGCTATGACTCTGTTCTCCTGAACCGCGTATCTACTGGGGCAGGAGGAGAGCCCAGAGGAAATACAGGGCACTGTTTTTAGAAACAATATCGTCACCAGCACTTACTGAGAGGCTTTCCTTGAGCCTAATGTTGTTCTTAGCGCTTCCCCTGTGCTATCAGATTCAAGCTGCCCACACTCAGTGGAGTGGGGGCCGTCATTATTTTACTTATTCTCACTCATGTTCTGGGTGAAGGTCACACAGCTAGTGAATATGGAGCAGGGACCAAACCCAGGCAGTCTGTTTCCAGAGACCGTGCTCTTGGTGGCAAAGGCCCGGCACAGCAGCGTAGAAAAAGGTCAGGTCCCCTGCCCAGGCATTCCGAGGCCACAGCTGATCTGGCATAGCTCCTGATGCCTGGGAGCTGCCCACTGGGCTTCCCTGGCCCCTCTGGGCCCAACCAGGCATCACAGGGAGCCCCCCCAGGTCCTCCCAGGCTTCTCTTTCTTTCCCCTGCACCCTATCACTGCCTCTTTGGAGATCTTGACAGTAGATGAAGTGACAAGCCTTTGCGCTTAATTAAGACACATTGTCCCACCAATTGGGAAGCAGAAATGGCTAGGCTGTTTTACAAATAGAAACAATTCTTGTTCATTATCCCTTAATTGTGGCAACAAAGGGCTCTGGAAAACATCCATCAGAACACATTCATGAACATTAGCAGAGAGGATTCGGTTTAGGACCACACAAAAGGAACAGCAAATGTTCCAATCAGGAGTTATACAGACAAAGGGAAACAAAGGCCTGGAAGCACAAATACTGAAGAATTAGCCCAATTACACACTCGATGTGGTGGGGAACAAGTTTCCTGGCTTCTGGCCAGCTCTTCTCCTTGCCTCTTTTTACCTTCTTCCTTTTCCCTGGTACCAGATGGATAGGGGAAAGAAAGGAACCTCCCAGGCCCTCTGGGAACCTGGCTTTGGTCCCCAGGATGGGGAAGAGATGGGTTAACAGAGAGTCTTGAGGGACCCGAAACTGTAATCTGAATTCCAGATGTGGTCTGCCTATAATTGTCATCTTCTTCATTTTGGTCACTATACTTCCTGTGATGCAACCTAAGATACTCTGTCCCAGTATGGATTTTAAGGTCAGCTTGTGGTTGGCTGAAGTTGCTGAACTGTTTTTATAATTTTTTTTTTCAGGCTGGGTATTCCCCATCCTATATTTACACAATTGCATTTTGGGGTCCAAATAGGTTTATATCCATTCTTGTTTGTCCCAGCCCATTTGTCTGGTCACTCAGTGGAGCTGAGTGGATATGGTCTCCTGGGACCACTACCCAGAACTATTCTTGGAAGCAAGCCTGCTTGTCTTTCTCCTCCAGGTTCTCTTAGGAGCTAGGTAAAGAGAAGCTTGCATGCGTTAAGATAGGAAGAGCTTTTAAAAAATCGTTCCTGATTGGTTAGGAAATGACTAATCCTTGTGTCAGAGTCATTTGAACCAGGACAACTGCATCTTGAATGGTGCTGGGTAAAATGAGGCTGAGAGACCTACTGGGCTGCGTTCCCAGATGGTTAGTCATCCTAAGTCACAGAATGAGATAGGAGGCTGGCACAAGATATAGGTCATAAAGACCTTGCTGATAAAACAACTTGCATTAAAGGAGCCAGCTAAAACCCACCAAAACCAAGATGGTGACAAGAGTGATCTCTGGTCGTCCTCACTGCTACACTCCCACCAGTGCCATGACAGTTTACAAATGCCGTGGTAATATCAGGAAGTTACCCTACATGGTCTAAAAAGGGGCGGCATAAATGATCCACCCCTTGTTTAGCATATTATCAAGAAATAATCGTAAAAGTGGGCAACCAGCCTCCCTCAAGGTTGCTCTGTCTATGGAGTAGCTATTCCTTTATTCCTTTACTTTCCCAGTAAACTTGCTTTCACTTTACTCTCCCTGAATTCTTTCTTGCTCGAAATCCAAGAACCCCCTCTTGGGGTCTGGATCGGGGCCCCTTTCTGGTAATATTTTTCTTGTGACCACTGAAGGGACTATAGTGTGGAAACCCCTGACCCAAAGGCTAACTTTGGGTGAATGGTGAGGTCTGGTAATATCTTTCTAGTGAACCACAGAAGAGACGATACTGAAGAACAACCCCCAGATCGCCCCCCTCCCACCCCCACAGTCTTCTGAAGGAAATAGACTGCAGCACTGATTGGCTGACTTTGGGTAAGTGGTGGGGTACCCAGGTAAAGGGTGGGACTGGGTTAGAGACCCAGCTTAGGGGAGTTAGAGTCTCGCCTAAGACACAGGGTTAAAGGCTCTTCTTGATAAAAGGGAAGGATGCTTGACCAACCTTGGGTTTGAGGACCAACTTAGGAGTGTTAGAGTCCCTCCTAAGACTTAGGGGGTTAGAGGCCCTTTTCAGTAAAGTTCCTCTTGGCTAAGAACAGGTTTGGCACTATGGGATGGTAACTGCTATTCTCTTGGATGAATCTGTCTTGGACTCTTTGCTGATGGTAATGGGTGACAGAGTTAGGCAGGTACGGGATTGTTGGACATGGGGAACTTTTTCCTCCCTAAAAGGGGAAACTTGAGAGCTGATGGACTGCTGGAAGAGATCCCTTCAGGATTGAGAAGCAGGTGCCTGAACTTTTCAGTGTCGCTGCAATGGGTGGGTCTTTCCCTGGCCTCCCTGAATGCCTCCCTTTCCCCACCCTGCCTCAGGCAATGCTCTCTCTCTCTCTCTCTCTCTGTGTGTGTGTGTGTGAACTGGTTGAATGAATGGTAAAAAATCACTGTTTATCTCCTCTGTAAAGTTTTGATTAATGGAAAAAATGATTTGTGAGGCTAGTTTTAAGCTGTAGTGAATCTGGTGTGCTTTGTGTGCCTTTCTGTATGGCTCTGTCTTGGAGAGAGATACCTTGGATTAGAATGTGGGCCTACGACACCTGTGAGCCTGCTGTTCAAGACAGCCCAGCAAATTGATCAGTTACAAACTTTGCTGCTTGTCCCTAAAAAATGCTGGATGAGGTTTCCTTCTTGTCTTGTATGTCCTTGGGAGCTTGATCTTGTAACCATGTGGCCATGCTTTCTCTTTTAACAATGGAAGTCCGGGTTCAGGGTTCAATCCCTAGCTTAAGGGATGAGCCTTTCTGATTGATATTTGGGTGACCTTTGCAATTTTTAAATTCTCTTTCCCTCCACAAACGATCTTAAATTTTCCTTTCTCAGAGCCCCTGTGAGGTTACTTTTGGTAAAGTTTAAAAGCCAGAAATATCAGCCGTTTGGCCTGGCTAATGTTGGGTAACAAGAAATTTAACACGGTGAAACCCCATCTCTACTAAAAAGTGCAAAAAAACTAGCTGGGCGAGGTGACGGACGCCTGTAGTCCCAGCTACTCGGGAGGCTGAGGCAGGAGAATGGCGTAAACCTGGGAGGCGGAGCTTGCAGTGAGCCGAGATCCGGCCACTGCACTCCAGCCTGGGTGACAGAGCGAGACTCCGTCTCAAAAAAAAAAAAAGAAATTTAAAAGGACTTTTCAAAAGAGTACTATAGTCAAAAGTCTGCTTAATTAAAAGCAGATATTCAAGTTCTAACAGCCCTAGGGATTCCCTAGGGAAAACAGAGGAGGCACTAAAGACCCCTGTTTTGGGAAAAACCTATTTTCCTCATGAAACCTTAGGAATTGAAAGTGAATAGATCCCTTTCAAAACCTAAGGTGCTGTTTTGTTTTGTATTGCGTTATCTGACGCTTTTTACTTTTGGTGGTATCAGAGTTACTTTGCATTATGAGAGAATTTGGTGTGTAATAGGTAGGTAGGAAATACACTTTTAGGGAAGTCTAATAGCAGTTATGGGGGATACTTGGCTTTTCGCACATTTGGATCAGAGAAGCATGCTCTTGGCCACCTAGGAAATGTGGAGATGTCCCCATCCACTACTGAGAACTAAGACTTCCATGGGGTGATGGGGTGATTCCCTCTTTTTGGGGTCCAGGATCTGGTATAAAAATGGGACCCTTACATTTTGGGGATCTGTTTTGCCTTCCAGCTGTGCCTGCTTATTAGGCGCTAAAAACTGCACACTTTAAAGAGAAACTTAGAAACTGGTAAATAAAAATCCTTACAACTACATAATCTTCTGTCTGTCTGGGTATTTATATGCATTGTGTGTGTGATGTTTGTACCTAAAAGAACTTTACTTAATTGGTTTTAAAATAATAAGAGCTTAACTCAAATATTTTAAAAGAAAAAAATTGTAATGTCTTTTCGTTTACATGACTTTAATAATCTTTGGGAAATAAAAACAGCTTTAAAGTTTATTGGTAAAATAAAGACACTTGGTCTAAATCAGGCAGGTCAGATTTTAAGTTTGCTAAATGCTTTAAGGTCATAAACTGCTTCTTTGATTTTTAAAAAAATTCTTCAATTTATTTTGAAGCATTAGATTTAGAGAAGGCTTGCGGACCTGTGGTGTTAGCCATGCCCCCAGCTGTGCTGAAAAAAGACCTTATCTAGTGTCCTAGGCTCCACACCTAGTACATAATTAAAATTGCATACTTACCAAGGTTTTCACCGAAAGCGAAAGTCACTAAGAGTTAACAGTGTAACATGTATTTGAGACTACTGAAGAAACGGTTTTACATGCACAGTATGTAAGAAAATGGAAATGTGTTTTTGGTAAAAGATTATAAGAAGTCATAGCAATGTGGATTTTTCTTGCCTAAACTAAAGGGTTAAAGGATTATTTTAAGTCAGATAAGATAAAGCTGAAGGTTTAAGCAAGTTGTGGAAGGTTTGTGAAAAATCAATTGTAAAAGAAATTCTGTGTGTGGACATTGGCTAAAATTAAAGGGGTGTTATTCAGTTTTTCTGTAAACTGAACATTGAATAACAGCACGACAGGTTTTTCTTAGAGCACTATTCTGCTCTTTAACAAAAAATTGTAAAAGGTTAGAAAAAGTTTATGAGAATCTTATGATCAAACACAAAATTGGATAAATTTATTTATAAAGTGTTATTAAGAATTGGGTTTAACATTAATAGTACACTAATGTAAAGGTGAAATTTGGCTTATTTGGTATAAACACACAGGAAGCACTGTCAAATATGAAATAGTATTTGGCTTTCTTTGGGCTATATTTGTATAAATACGTTATTGGTATGTGTTTCAAAATAATGGGAAACTCCTTTAATTCTGATATGGCTTAGTGTAGGTTATTAATAATTATAATTGTTACATAAAATTATTGTATGCCACAGAAGTAACCAAATTTGTCAATCATGTTTTTTACTGTGGCTGTCCTAAAATGTTTTGTCATCCATGGACAATTGTTGCTTTGTTTTAATACTCTTTAGAAGGTGGTTTATAATCAACTATAAACACTAATAGGTGTTCTTAAAGGCAGGTTTCTGATAACTTTGGAAACCGTGATATTAGAATAGAGGAAAAAACTTTCAGTACTCTCACGGAGAGCTGAAATGTTCATGAATATCAAACAAAACAGGAGTTAACTGCATGGACTGAACTTTAACTAGAAGATTAAAGGAATCTTTTTGACTTTTTGCTTAAATGTTGCTAATCCTTTGTTTTGTTTTTCAGAGTCAAGAAAACTTTTCTTTTGAGCTATTTACAGCTTTTAACAATTGAGTAAAGTATATTCCTGTAAACAAAATTTGAGCATATTTGTTTCTGTCTATTGATTTCTCAAAAATTCAGAAACTGTCTGTGAATAGCTTAACTTGTGGCAATATAGTTATTTGCATAAGTGTAATAAGAATCTGTTTCCTTTGTGACAGGACACAGTTAGAGAAATTGGCTATTTTACCAAGGCTTTGACTGGTATGGTATGTTTTCCTTTAAGGAATTAAACTTGACTTACAGAGCCAATGAAAGACCCTTGGGAAAGATGTCCGCATACCTTGTCTACACAGTCCCTGTACAGGATTCTTGACTTGTGGTAAGTGAAAAATGTCACTTTCTAGCAGGCCCAGGAGCCCCAGGTAATCTTGGAACCTCAAGAGGAGCCCCAAGTTATCTTGGAACCTCAAGAGGAGAGGAATTTACTCAACTCTTTGATGGTACAAAACTCATGGCGGGGCTCAGCTTTAAAAAATCTTACCTGAGATTCCTTATGGAACAGAGTTCCATCAAAGCCAATTAAAAAGTCTATGTGAAAAATAATTATTCTTGCTGCACTTTATACAAATAATTAGGCCAAGTATACAAAGCAAATCAGTTTTAACTGTGATTTGTCTTTAGTAAAAATGGGAAACTGGAGAGAGAAATTATGTTTCAACAACTATGGTACACTTGTTATTAGATTCTAGTCTCATCAGTTGTTTTTGAGTTTTTTCCTGCAACTTAGGCTGACCCTGCTTATTCTTGTGAACTAACCAGTGATCTTTGGCTGCTGCTCAAAAGAAATAAAAAGGATGAGTAATGTCAAAAGCTGGATCAATATTCTAATTCTGGGCACACTGGAATCATCTAGAAACCCCACATCAGCTTGGCCCATATCATCTTGGTTCCAACAGTTGCCCAGTTTATGGAAAGCCTTCTTATTTAGTCTACTTGGAATAATTTTTACTTATTTTGCTTTACCGTTTTGGAATATGTTGCTGTTGTACACTTTGTGTAGGAATGCAGGACAAGTTTACACAACGTTTTCTTAAACACTTATTAATTTTCTAGATATCACCTTTTGCTGGAACTCAAGAGTTATGAATGGCCCTCAGCATACCCATGCTTTCTGAGCTCCTCTCTACCATGAATACAAAAGACCCAATAGTTGGGTAGGAATATCATCGCCACTATTCAGCCTGAAGAAGTTATGGAAGATGGGTCTTCATCCTTCTGCAACCCTTAGAATTAAGGGTTCTCTTATAACAGGTGTCTGGAGCCATGAGGCCCGGAATTAGCCGACCTCTGTTGCTTGATCTCCGCAAAGCCGAGATAAGACGGCACATTTCGGGGTTCTTTTTTTTTTTTTTGTGAGACTGAGTCTTGCTCTGCCGCCCAGGCTGGAGTGCAGTGGCCGGATCTCAGCTCACTGCAAGCTCCGCCTCCCGGGTTTACGCCATTCTCCTGCCTCAGCCTCCCGAGTAGCTGGGACTACAGGCGCCCGCTACCTCGCCCGGCTAGTTTTTTGTATTCTTTTTAGTAGAGACGAGGTTTCACCGTGTTAGCCAGGATGGTCTCGATCTCCTGACCTCGTGATCCGCCCGTCTCGGCCTCCCAAAGTGCTGGGATTACAGGCTTGAGCCACCGCGCCCGGCCATTTCCGGGTTCTTGATTACAAACTCTTCCCGCGCTCGCCTAAACTGTTCCCGCGCGCGCCCAAAGCTTTTCCCGCGCGCGCCTAAGTTTTTCCCGCGCGCGCCTAAACTGTTCCCGCGCGCGCCAACCTTTCCCGCGCGCGCAAACATTTTCCCGCCCAGGAAGATATGCAGCCTAGGGCGCAGGCGCGATCCCGCGCCCGGGAAAAGTACAAACCCACGGCGCATGCGCGATTGTAATTTCAGAAGACCCGGCCTCCCGCACCCCCCCCCACCCCGTCACCGCCCTGGCCCAACCTCTTCCCCTGGCAGCCTATATAAGGCATGACCCTGCATTCAATAAACGAGACTTGATCAGGGTGTTTTCTTGTCTCCTCCATTCCCACTCCCCCTCCCAGGGTCTGTTCGACTGTCCTGCAGGTCGGGACAAACAGGGATGGGGAAAATGTCAGAAGACTTTGAACCAGAGCAACTCCATCTTGAATAGGGGCTGGGTGAAATGAGGCTGAGACCTACTGGGGTGCGTTCCCAGATGGTTAGTCATTCTAAGTCACAGGATGAAATAGGAGGTCAGCACAAGATACAGGTCATAAAGACCTTGCTGTTAAAACAGGCTGCAATAAAGAAACCAGCTCAAATCCACCAAAACCAAGATGGTGACAAGAGTGATCTCTGGTCGTCCTCACTGCTACACTCCCACCAGTGCCATGACAGTTTACAGATGCCATGGCAACATCAGGAAGTTACCCTATATGGTCTAAAAAGGGGCAGCATAAGTAATCCGCTCCTTGTTTAGCATATAATCAAGAAATAACCATAAAAAATAGGCGACCAGCAGCCTCAGGGCTGCTCTGTCTATGGAGTAGCCATTCTTTTATTCTTTAACTTTCCTAGTACACTTGCTTTCACTTTGTTCTATGAACTGTGTCCTGAATTCTTTCTTGTGCGGGATCCAAAAACCTTCTCTTGGGGTCTGGATTGGGATCCCTTTCTGGTAACACTTGTACAAAACTTGGAAATCACCAGAAAGTACAAAAAAGCAGAAGTAAATAAATGGATTCCTCTGGGCCGCAAGACAGTTCCTATGAACAATTTTATTTCCTTCTAGTCTTTCTTTCAGGCACATTTTCCCATTTGTGGTTGAGAACATGGAACCTGTGACCTCAACTCTGTAACCTGTCTTTTCCCCTTCTACATTTTACCATCTGCATTTTTTCATGTGATCGGAAACTCTTTCTACTCATCATTTTAGTGACTGCACAATGTTCCGTCATATGGATGTGCCATAATTTTTTCCACTCGTCCTTATCCCAGAACATGTGGGTTGTTTCTAGCTTTGTTTGTTATGAGTGATTCTGTCTTGGGCATCTTTGTGCAGAGAGTGCTCATATGTCAGATTAGTTCTCTGAGACAGATTCCTCGCAGTGAAATTGTAGGAGTTAAAATAACTATTTTAAGGGTATTGCTACATATCGCCAAATTACTTTGAAAAAAGCTACGCCAATTTATACTCTCGCTAGCAAAGTAGGATAGTACTTGTTCCAGTTTTTTTGTTTGTTTTTTAGAGATGGAGCCTTGCTCTGTCACCCAGGCCTGAGTACAGTGGTGCAATCATCGCTTGCCCCTGGAACTCTTGGGCTCCATTCCTCCTGCCTCAGCTTCCCAAGTAGCTGAGACTACAGGTACAGTTCCAGTTTTGTAGCACAGATGTTCCTTGAGTTGTGATGGGGCTACGTCCCCATAAATCCACAGTAAATTGATAATATTGTTAAGTTGAAAATACATTTAATCCACCTAACCTACTGAACATCAGAGCTTAGCTTAGCCTGCCTTAAACATGCTCAGAACACTTATATCAGCCTACGATTGGGTAAAATCATCTAACACACAGCCTATTTTTTAATAGTGTTGAATAGCTCATATACTGCATATGGCTAGCCCGGGAAAAGATCAAAATTCAAATTCAAAGTATGTCAAAATTGTGATGGTTTCACACCATCATAAAGTTGAAAAATTGTAAGTTGAACTATCCTAAGTCAGAGACCATCTGTATTTATTTTGGCAGTATGTACATGCGTGTTGGGTGTCGAGGGGAGAATTAGCACGTATCTCACGTGTTTATCTGGCTCTAGGAAAGGGAGAAATCGCCCGAGCCCCCACCGCACTGCAGGGGGCTTCCTCCAAGCTGCATAATCAGCTGCCTGCTTCTCCCCAGTCCCCGCCCCCCTGCATTCCTCCCAATTTGCCTAAACCTGGTGCAAACTGTGTCCCTCTCCTGTGACAGTTCAACCCTCACTCCTTTTGCCTGTCTGCCCCACCCTCCTCGGAGGCTGGGCCTATTGCTCCAGGACACCCACGCACTGTGTTCAAATCCTGCTCCTGCTCCCTGCCCTAACGTCTGCCCGTGTGACCTAAGCAAGTTATTTCATCTCCCTGTGCCTCCGTTTCTTCCTCCGTAAATGGTGATAAAAATCGTGCCTACCTCCTTGGGTTGTTGTAAGAATTAAAGGAATTCAACATATGTGAAGCATGAGCACATGGTAAGCACTGATTTGTGTTGGAACCATCTGCTTCTATCGCAGGGGGTTTGTAGACTTTATTACAGGTTTGGGCCCTGCAGGGAGCCTGTGGCCCTGTCTATCTTCTAACTCTCTGTGTTCCCAGCAGGGCAACCAGAGTGGGCCCTTCGTCCTCCACAAGAGCAACTTTTGCAGTGACACCAACACCTGGAATGCGGATGCAGGCCTGGTATGCGGATGCAGCTCCAGCAAGCTCTCCGTACCTCCCGCCCTTTGAGCCCAAAAGTGATTGTTTGTCATCACCCCAGGCAGGTTTTGGTGAAGCTGACAGCAGAGAATGGCTGGCAGGATCATCGGGATAGTTAGATGTTCTCAGGGCCGCTGGGCCCTGACTTTTGCAGGCAGAGAGGAAAGAGTCTTCAAGTCAGAGGCTCCCAGAGGAGTGCTCAGCGAAGGCTCCTGCTGCCTTGCACCGCCCAGGGAGGCAGCCACTGGATGCTTCCTTTTAGGATGCCAACAGCTGTGGTCCTGACCCCTGTGGAGAGTGGTCAGGCCAGCAGGGGATGGACTAGCCGAGTCTGCCTAGGGGAGCCGGGTACTCAGGGGATGGGTTACCCAAGGGCTAATAACCAACCAAGTCTTTCAGATGATGCATCTGAGGCCAAGCACTCCCTTGTATCTCAGACCTAGAACTGGCCTCCCTGTCTGCCAGCCACTTTCACTGTTTAAGCATGAAGGATTTAGCCCAGGTGGATAGGCGGAGCGGCTCTCAGCCCAGTCTCCAGGACTGCCCCACAGTGGGCCTGCCCTCCTGCCATCACGGGGGAGCCAGGGAATCTGAAAGCCTGGATGTTCCTGCTGGAGCCACACCAGCAGCCCTCGGAAGTCCCATTGCTCCCTCTCAACCCTGGGAGCTGTGACCATGTGCACTCAGGCAAGATGTGATGTGGACGGCAAGAAGGAGGCCCCATAGGCTCTGCTTTCACTGGAAGCCTCGTCATAGAGACACTGGGTTTCGGCTGCAGCAAAAGCACTGGCCTCTTGCTCTCTTCTGTGTTCTAGATCCCAGCCAGTGCATGTGAGTGGCTGAAGCAGAAATCCTACCCAGAACCGGGGCTGTGAAGGAGCCTGGGAAAGGCTGGGCCCACCTCCAGCTTCTGCGTCACAGGGAGCACAGCAGTGGATGTCTTTCTCCACCTGCTTCATCCATCCAAGTGCTACTGTCCAGCCATCGAGGAGCGTCAACTGTCCTGTCTGCCTTAATGACATCTGTCTCCTGTGACAGACAGGATCATTTGCTCCCAGGGGTGGGGTGGAGTCAGGCCCCATGGAATTCAGACCAAGACCTACTCCCCGCTGCCTCTCCCTTGGTGAAGTTGGGAGAACATCTCTCCCTTTTTCATGTATTTTTCTCACAACCAGTTCCCTTGGACTCTTACCTTCAAGCACCAGTGCTCTTAAAAATATTTCCTGCAAACAGAGACAGTGCTGTCCCCAGGAGGAATTCTGGGGATGAAAAGATTTTCCATCTCATTACAGGTGTAATTGCTCTTTTCTCCCTTTGTTTGCAAGTCATAGAAATGTGCACAGACTGGCTTATGAAAGAAAAGGAATTTACCGGCTCATAGAACTAAAAAGTCTGAGGTGGACTTCAGGTGTGGCTGGATGTAGGTGCTTCAGTGATGTCATCAGCCTTCTCTCTTTTCTCCTTGTCTCTGCTCTGCTTTCCTCCACAGTGCTCAGGAAAAAATCTCCCAAAGAGGTGGCAAAAATGGTCATTATCAACTCTTTGTTTTCATTTCACAAGATTGGTCATCCCAGCAGAAAAAATATGTCTGCTTCCCAAGAGTTCTCACCAAACTCCCAGAGTGGATTCTTATTGTCCCAGCTTAGGTCAATATCCCTAAGTCTAACACTGATTGGCTGGGTCTGGATCAGGTACTTGCCTCTGGTAACACCATGGTGGGCCCCATCTGGCCTCCCGAATGGAGGATAACGGACAGATGTTGTTGCCACACGGCCAGCTGCCATTTTCTCCACTGCAGTTATCCAACCTCTGTCCCACTCACTGGATCCATCCTCAGTGCTCTGCTCCTCCTTAATGCACCCGGGGATGGCACCTGCTTCCCAGGTTGTTGTGGGCAGCAGGGCACTGGTGGGGTGGGGTCCCCAGATAGGCATTATGGGCTTGAGCCCTGGAACATGCCTTGCTTTCAGGCCCCTCCTCAGTGTCCCCTCTCCTGGGCTTTGAGATTAGGGGCCTTTCCAGAACAGTGAGGGGTGAAGCAGGATAGAGAGATCCTGGTTGTCACGTGGAAGGCACCCCCTGGTTATCACTGGGGGTGGCATGGACATACAGAGGCTTCACCTTAAGGCCACCCCACCTGTCGTGGTCCTTGCATTCTCCAGCTTATTTCTATCATGTCCTGAAGCACATTCACACGAGCACAGGGCCAGAGATACCAAGAACTCCCGCAGCTCCCTGAAGACTCTGCTTCAGGGGGGGTTTTGGAAAAAATATTCCCTACCACCTTCAGCTTTTCCTCTCTGTCCCTCCCACAGTGGTCAACACTCACTTTCTAAAGCTTGGCCTGACTTCACTGCAGGCTGGAGCCTCTGCGGATGTCTCTGCTGTGTGGCCACAGGCCTAGCTGCTAGGCCTATTTTCAAGGCTTCTGGTGATTGAATCTGCACCTCTGTTTTGAATTCACCCCAAGGTGCCGGCCACTAGCGTTTAGGCCAGTTAGGCCCCTCTTGACTCTGAGCCTTCCCTTGGGGGCCCTGGTAGGAGCCCTCTGCCTCCTTTAGACCCCACTCCCATCCCCCGGGGTCACCTCCTTCTGTCTTGCAGGACATCTGCTTCTACATCACTCTGCAACCACACTTCTCTGGTCTGCCTGTCACTGTCCCTCAGAGATGCTGCCTGTCCCTCTCCCTCAGAGATGAGTTCCCAGTGACTCTTGCAGGATGACAAAGCACCATCAAAACAGTGCCTTAAGACAACAGCAGTCACATTGTTTTCTCTGGTGGGTGGTGCTGGACTGGGCTGGCTCGGCACCTCCCGTGTGGTTGCTGCCAGGTGCAGAGGTGGAGCAACTGGGCTGGCTGCATCTCTGCATGGTCTTAGGGCTCCTCTGTGTCTCTGGCCTGGGCTAGTTTGGTTTCCTCTCAGCATGGTGGCCTCAGGCAGCAGGACTGCCAGTGTGTTGGCTCGGGGCTTCAAGGGCTTGTCCTCCAGGGAGCAGACACCACGGCACCTTTTATGATCCAGCCTTGGAAGTCATGGAGCATCACTTCTGCCATGTCTGTTGGTTTAAACAACTACAAAACCCACCAATCCCAGTGACTCATAAGAAGAGCAGGTGGGACAGGAGATCTTGTCATGGTTGTCTTTGAACAACTCCTTTGCGCAGGTGAGGAGGGAGGAAGACATATCTCTGGGTCCCCGGGAGCGGCCAGCACAGTCAGCCCCAGACATGCCCGGGAATTCTCTGCCCCTTCCCCATGTTGGGGGAAATCACAAATTCTGCCTTAGTAAAGAAAGTTTATACCCCCATAGCATCTGAGGGTCAAAGATGCCTTCCAGAAACCTGATTTGTCCTCCCTAGCTCCCTCTGGGACCCGTTCTCTGCAGCCCTGGGGAGTGGAGCCTGCGTGATCTCCTGAGTGTCACTCCAGAGTTGCTCTTCCTACCTCCAGGGAGATCCTGAGAGAGCCCAAGTGTGCCCAGTGTGGACCTCAGTTCCACTGCTTTGGAGCTGGGAGACCCTGACACACAACTTAACCCGAGTCTCCATTTCTGCACTTGCAAAATGGAGATAATAATCACCTCTTCCCAGAGCCGCGGCCAGGATCGATGGAGATAATAGATGAGAAAATGCTTGGCTGGGGCAAAAGTGCAGTCTCGGCATAGTGTTCTCCCCCAGCACCCCTCCCACCTGATGCAGGACTTAATGAGAGCTGGCTGCTCCCTGGGATCTTTAATTAATTGCCCCAGCCCCACAGTCCCAGTGCCAGCAGATTAAATCCAGCCACGGTGGGAAGTAGGCTGAGGACCGCTTTGGATGCAAATGCCTGAAGCGAAGAATTTCTGCCTGTGAAATGGCTGAGTGGGTGATTTTAGAGCAGCTACGCTTGGGGCTGCCCCCAGGGAGATAACCCTCCCCACCCTCAGCAGAATCAGTGCAGCCAGAGGGTGCCCTTTTCTTACCAACTCATCTCCGGTGCCTGTGGGGTGGGAACCGAGGCCTGCCAGCCGCAGCCCCACCCCCAGCGTGCCTTGGCCATCCCCAGAAACAGGAGGGAGGACGCAGGCAGATCAGTTCCACAGTTATCTAGAGGTAACCATCCAGGTGCCCTCCAGGTTCCCCAGCTGTTTTGTTCCCGAGGCGGTGCTTGGCCTGCCCTCTGCCCTCCAGCTCCTCCTGCATCAGGCCTCAGCCTTTGCTGTCTCCGTGGCTTGGGATACTGTTTCCTGGCTGTCACAGCAGGGCTATCTCCTCTGCAGCCTTCAGGGCTCCATGTGAGTGTCTGTCCTCGAAGGATACCCTCCTGGGCACCCCCAGGCCGCTCTCTGCCTCACCTGCACAGCTCCTGCAGCAGAGCCTGGAAAGCTCCCCCGACCCCCACCCCCACCCGACTTGGTGTTTTGTCGCCTCGCCCGCTGGTTGTCAGCCCCATGGAAACCTGGCGTCGGTGCCTGGGACCAGCTACAGGGGCTCTCAGGAGGGCCTGGCCCAGGTCTGGGACAGGGAGGGAGGAGTAGGAACAAGCAGAGGGGACACCGAGCTTCACTGCAGGCACAAGGACAGCCAGGACTCCCCTTGGACCCGGGACTGGAGTAGACCGGAACTGTCCTGAGCAGGGGGTTGTCCACGTCTGCGTGGTTGAGTCATAGGACATGGGCCTGGGGAGGATGGCAGCAGGGGTGGTGTCTGTTTGCAGCTGGGGATGATGCTGAGCACATCTGGTTACAGCCCCTAGCAGCTGGGCAGCGCATCCTTCCATGAAGCAGGTCTGAGGCACATCCCTGCATCTCCCACAGAGGTAAGTGCCTTCACCTCTACGTAGACAAAGCACTTGTAACATAGTGGGCACTTAGTTACTCTTTGGCTGGCTGTATAGGGTCTAGTCCCTACCAAGCACCCCAATTCTGATCACTTTTGGTTGTCCGTGTCTGAGTCCCTGTTCTGCAGCAAACGACACCCACGCTGTGGAGCCCAGGGTCCTGTGCTGGGAACTTCCCACAGCCTCTGTTGCTCCTCCTCCCCGCTGGCCAGTGGGTCCTACTGTGTCTATTATGGATGAAGAGGTGAAGGTATGGGCCCCAGGATGTGGCGCTCTAACCCCTGTGTTCACTGCCACGCTGAGCGTGGCTCCCTGGGAGCCTGACCTTGAGGTCTGGCATGGATGAACCCTGGGTTTGCCTTCCTCCCTTTGCCCCTGGCCTGCACCTAGCACGAGCGCCTCTGGGAAACACTCCAACCCCCAGGACAGTCCGAGTTCCTGCACCCTTCAGCCCGTGCTTGCCTGAAGATGGCTGCGTCTTTCAGCACCTGCATCTTCAGTGACTGCCCAGACTCCCCTCAGCCCCACTCCTCACCTTCCTGGACCCACAGTATGCAGCCACACCCAAGGCAGCCCAGGTCCCAGCAGCAGCGCCACACATTCCCAGAATGCTTACTCTGTGCCAAATTCAGCCTGTGCCTCTCCACAGCCAATTCTGCACTTGCCAGCCCCTGACTCTGTAGCTGCACACAGGGCCTGGGCACTTGAGACCCCAGACTTGCCACCAGCTCCTCAGAACCCCTGCTCAGGTCACCTGTGTAAGGAGAACACAGTGCCAATGCAGCACAGCGGAGTGACACCTGGCCTGCCTGGATTTAGCCCCCACCTTACCTAGCGGTTCTGGAGCTGCCACTGTGACCCGACCCATGCAGGGCCGAGCCTCCCAGGTGAGTGCAGAGCCCCTAACCCAGGGAAGTCACTGCTTTGTGGGACTGTCATAGTGATACAGGAATAGAATTGAGGGGCGTAGAGGCAGCTCTGCCAGCACAGACCATCAGTAGCATCCAGCTTGGGGTTGCACAGCATCAGAAAAGCCTTCCTGGAGGAGGTGGAGTCTGAGTTGCTTCTTTAGGGTAAGTCCTTTAACAAGAAGAGGACCAAAAGGGTGGGCTAAGCTGGGAGCACAGAGGGGTGGGAGCCTCTCTGTAGGTGCTGTGTTCAGAATGCCTGGGCTTGGGGTGAGCTGTGGGGGTGGGAAGTCAGGCTGTGGAGATGTGGCTGCTGCTGGGGACCCTGTGCCTGCTGACAGGGTGCCTCTGGTACCTGGAACCAAGTGAAGCAGGTGGGAGTGGTCTGACAGGGATAATGCCCACCTGGTCCCCCCTAAAGCCCTTGGAATCCTGATTCAGGGTCCAAGGACACCCTTCAAGCTGGCCTTGCCCATCCCTCCAGGCTCCCACCAGGACTCCCCCACATCTGTGTTCCCCGGACACTCTGGCCTTCTCTCAGTCCCTCCCAGCCACTGTTGGGCCTTAGCACTTCTAGAATGTTCTCCTCTACTCCCCTGCACCCCACTACCAAGTCTGCCCAGTTAACTGCATCATATCCTTTGGGTTTGAGCGTCATCTGCACTGGCTCAGGAAGCCTTTCCTCACCCCAGATGGGATGAGCCTGCCCTGTTCCCTCTCCCAAGGGACTCACACATCTTGGTGCTCTCACGGTGGTATGCTCTGTGACTCTTGGAGTTCCTGGTGCACTGCAGGGACTCAGGAAATACTTGCCATGTGAGTGAAAGAATGAATGGATGGATGAGTCACTATTCATGTGGTGACCTGAGGGCTAGCTGGATTCCAGGACAGACAGAGAGCCCAGGAGAGTGGGACCCGGGTCTCCTCACCTTCACTGTGTCCTTGGCAACTACCAGGCGTCCGGAGTCTAGCAGGCACTCAATAAGTATGTGATAATATCATATTTTGGTGTGTTAAACATTATTTTTTTGTTCATCCTAATTTCTCTTTGACTAGTAGTTCTTCACCTATTAAAACTTGACCGTGAGACATCTGGTCACCTTATGGAGGAAAGTTACTGCAGGTGAACAAGGGTTAGAGTCTTAGTTTTTCCATTTCAGGAGTCAATGCTTTTAATTTGCAGGAGACTGGTGTTCCCCTATCAAATGCCCTGAGGGTCTCAAAACTTCTCAGAGACGTGAAGGAGCAGGTGTGGAGCCAGTGACAACTTCTGCCTCTTGGGAGGAAACAGAGTCCCTGGGGCTGGAGAAGTAGGAGGAAGTGCATCGGTTAGCTTTCACAGCATAGCAAGCCTTCCCAAAACCCAGGGGCCGAAGGCAGCACAACTGACCGTAATTTCTCATTGTTTTGCAGGTTGCCCGGGTAGTTCTGGTCTTGGTGGGCTCAGCTGGGGCTGGATCATTGTGGCAGCCTTGCTCACATATCTGGGTGGCCACTCAGAGGCCCAGGGGTGAGTGCCAGTCTCCTATCCTCAAGGAACCCAGCCCAGGCTTCTTCCTTGGGCAGTCTCAGAGGGCTGGAAAGCCAGGCCCTTTTCCAGTCTCTTCTTGCATCATTCACCAGCGTCCCCTTGGCCAGGCCCAGGCTGGGGGGTAGAAGGAAGGAGCCCCTACTCTCCTGATGGGAGAAGCAGAGCACAGGGTCATCTTGCGAGGGGGTGAGCACAGGGGAGTAAAGACATTTGTGACCTTTTTATTTGCAACTCACAAAGGAAGAGGAGAAGGATTTGAGTGAGAGAGACCTGTGTCCTGAGAGGGCTCTATGCCCTGCCAGTGTCTTCTGGACGGAGCTGGGGAGCAGGGATGATAGAAACTGGGGGAGGAGTTGGGGGATCGAGAGAGATGGTTGTCTTTGTAGCATTTTCTGGAAGACAACATGGCATCTTTTTTTTTACACAATGACAAATGTTTAGATATGCTGCTGGAGATTTAAACAATTAAATAGTCCTAGTGATCTGTTTCCACAACAGAGGACATCATTCTGAGATGTTTTCTATCAGAGACAAAGTCAGCTTCTTTGTCTTTGTGTGAATCGTTTACTAATTTGAGGACACAAACATTTTAAATAACACTTTAATTGATATGGAATTCACATTCCTTAAAATTTACCTTTTAAAAATAAACAATTCAGTGGGTTTTTTTTTTGTGGCATTCACCAATATCCAATCCCAGAACATGTCACCCCAAAAAGAAACCACAGCCATGCCCTGTGGCCTATCCCCATGCCCTTGCACCCACCAATCTGCTTTCTGTCTGCAGGGACGCACTATTCCGGACCTTTCGTATAGGTGGAATTTGCCTTGCAGACGGTGCAGCCCCATGTCTGGCTTCTTTCACCAGCCATAGGGGTTTCAGGGCTCCTGACGATGTGCTGCAACACTTTATTCCTTGATTCTTCTTCTTCTTTTTTTTTTTTTTAGATGGAGTTTCGCTCTTGTTGACCAGGCTGGAGTGCAATGGCATGATCTTAGCTCACCGCAACCCCTGCCTCCCAGGTTCAAGTGATTCTCCTGCCTCAGCCTCCTGAGTAACTGGGATTACAGGCATGTGCCACCACGTCCAGCTAATTTTGTATTTTTAGTAGCGATGGGGTTTTTCCACATTGGTCAGGCTGGTCTCGAACTCCTGACCTCAGGGGGTTGGCCAGCCTTGGCCTCCCATAGTGCTGGAGTTACAGGCATGAGCCACCGTGCCTGGCCGATTCTTTTATGGTTGAGTAATATTCCACATGGATGTGCCACATTGCATCCACCCCTTCAGCACTTGATAGACATTTGAGTGGTTTCTACCATTTCCACTTTTATGTCTTTACAAGTGTTTTAATAAATCTTTGTCTAAGCATTTTCCCCAACGCTTCAATTTTGAAACACTAGAAAATCTTATTATCTCTATACCATATACTTTGTAAAATTTGCCTTTTTTCTTCAAGTTCCCTACATAATGCAAATGCACAGCTTCTTGCAGAACTATTGCTACAGGGCCACCAGGATGTGTCACTAGAGGACTGTGCCATTTCATCCTTGTGTGGGTCTGGGTCACAGCTACCCATGTGCTGTGCTCCCTGGCTGCCTCTTTTGTGAAAAAGAGGGCGAGGAGGACCAGCAAGGAGACACGCCCACTTCAGGGGAACACCTTCTCCCACAGGTGGGTGCTTTGTAGGGGGAGCCATATTCACACTTCTGCATACTTAAGGCAAGGGAATATTAATGCCCATTTTACAGATGGGAAAACTGAGATAAAGACAAGTCCAGAGGTAGCAAGAGGCTGAGCTGAGATGCACCTCAGGATTGCCCTGGAGGCTTCCCCTGCTCAAGGCTGCCTTCTGCACAGCCCAGTAATCTCTAGCAGGTAGGGCCATGAATGGGACCCTAGGCCTTGAAGGAGGATCAGCCCATTAGCATCCCTTTCCTCTTTGCCTGCCCTAAGGGAGGAAACCTCTACTTAATCTTCAAGGAGACAACTTAACTACAGGTGATATAGAGTGTTTAGCTTTTAAAGTGAAACTTACTGGAGTCTTCGCCTCGGGTACTGGAATCCACTTTCCCAATGCACTGCCTTATCCAAACCTCCAGGGCAGGCAGTGAGGCAGCTTGGGGGATGAGGGTTGGGCGTGTGTATAAAATCCCTGACCCCCCCAAGAGCCTTGGGAAGCTGAGAGTAGATGTGTGCTGATCACCACCACCTGAGGGTTCCAGGACACAGACATTATCATCCCTGTTCTACAGAGGAGGAAATGGAGCCTTCTATGCAAGTTACGTCCTTCTTCACACCGTGGCTCTTGATGGGCAGGGGTCTTACTGGGCTCCCTGTGTCTCATGTCCTGCACAAGGCCTGGCTCCGAGGAGGGGCTGCACAACCTTCCTGCACAAGAATGAAGGCGGGAGCGAAGCAGTGACTGTTTGAGAGTCCATGGGAATGCCCAGGACCAGCACTCAGGGCCTTTGTCTTCTGGTCAAAGCACCAGGGAGCAGATATGAGCAGCTTCGGCAAGACCCGGCTCAGCTGAATGAGGTCGAGTGTCTTAGGTCATGAACAGTACAGAAAGAGCTGTCCCTCTTCAGAACCAAGCACTGTGGGGAGGGAGGGTGTGGTGAGGGTCATCACCTCCTGCTCTGCTCCCCTGGCCTGAATGGACTGGGCAGGGCAGCCCTGAGGAGGGGCCACTGGACAGCAGAAGTTGAGAGCAGCCTCCCTCGGGTCTGTCTGTTCTGCTCTTCAGTTTCGTCAAAGATCATTTGAAAACTGGTCACAACAATATTTCCTGCTTCTTCTTAGCAACAGTCAAAGGCCCTATCCATGATGTTATATATAATAAATGGCTTTTGATTTACTGGCAGGAAAAACAATATCACTGCTGATGCAATCTTGAATGCTGTCTTCTTACCGGTTAACAAGGGCGAGGTTGCTTGATGAAGAATCAAGTGGTTACATGTGTTCATTCACCAAACGTTTATTGAAAAACTGCTTGGGCTGGGATTGGCCCAGGGCTGAGAACACTGAGGTGGCCGGGACACCGTCTTTGACCTCTGGGAGCTCATAGTCTAGTTCCACTCTTTACTCTGGCCACTGGGAAGTTTATGGCTGCAATCTGAAACCTTCATAATTGAAATATTTGCCCTTCTTCCTTTCGTCAGTTCTGATCTTCTATTTCTATTTTAATTTTATTCTATGCATATCCTTTATTATCAGCAGTTGTAATATACTTTTATATGGGGATAAAAAAGGAAAAGATACAGATGGCAGATTAAGCATGCACCCCTCCCCCACCTCCTCCTCCTGCTCCAGATCCCTGGAAATGATAGAAAGTGTCTTTATGTCTCTTTGCCTCTCTCTTTCTCTCCCGCTCCCATGAATCCAGAATAGCTCTAGAAAACAATGACCAAAGAAGTGCCATAAACAAGGCAGAGATGCTGAGGAGTTCCTGAGAGTTCAAACAGAGAGGGGCTGGCTGGATGAAGAATCCCAGGTGGGAGCTGCCCACGGTGTTCTAAAGGCAAGGCTCGCAGACAAGGAGCAGAAGGCTTGGAGACAGTTGCTCAGGTGTCTGGGTGCAGAGCTGGCGTCTGAGTAATTGTCAGGCTCCCTCCTCTTCCCTGACACCTGTCAACAGGGAGGTGGGAGGAGGTCTGTCTCCAGGCTGGAGGAGCGGAGTGGCCATTGAATAATTCTCTGGTGATGAGGGATCTGAGAGAAACTGAGGTTCCAGGGGGGACCCCCTACATACCCCCACCGCCACAGTAAACAAAAGCAACTGGGAAAACCATAATCTCCCCTACAAACATGAGCACCCATCCCAAATCAGCAAACCGAAATACAGCATTCAATAACTAGGAAACTAACACCCAGGGAGACGTGGCTAGCAGCACAAAGAGAAAAGTAGAATTAACATCTTCAGAGGGACAAGTTTAAGATAGTAACAGTGTGGAAAAGAGCCAGTTACAGGTCTCAGGAATAAAGCCATTGAAGTCAGGTTTCAGTGGCCACCTCTGAAGGTGACTTGGTGAATGTGACCATGGAATGAGGAACTCTCCCGGTGCAATACTGAAGAGGTGGAGAGAATGAGAGAAAGATGCTGTACAAGCTCACGTTTTCTGAGTGCACTGGTGTGCATTCTATATGGGGTGTGTGGAGGGGTTCAGATCCATGACTAAGGCACAGCTTGTCAGACAAAGGGTCATAGTGAGAACACATTAGAGGAAGGTTCATTGCTCAGAGATCTGGGACTAGGAGCTGCTGACGTTATCTCAATGTGATTTGGGTTGTATCCCTTCGGGGAGGGAAATGTATTTTGGATGTACGTGGGATGAAAGCATAATTTAAGCAAGGAAGAGTTTTGAGATTTTATGCATGGCGAGAGCGTGTGTTTCTCTTCTGAGTAGCCAAGGGGTGGATTGTAGTCGGCTGTTGCCGCCATGTTGTGTGCTCTCAGAATGACTGCCACCTTCCTTTTCCAGTGATATTAGCACCACTTGCCTTGGGGGACCTCTTGTCCCATTCCATGTGGTCCTGTTGAACCTACCAATTAAGGTCCTCCCTTCCTCCACTGGCCACGCCCCCCCCCCCCCCCCCCACATGGAGTCACCAGGATAGCCACATGGTCCTGGCTGGACTACTAATGACATCCTATTTGCCTGGGGCAGTTGGAATGTGACCCAAGGCAGACCAACAATCCTCTCTGAAAATATTCTTTAAATGTGGTGTGGGAGAAACACTGTTTCTGCTGGGATTGTATGTCTAGGGTTGCCAGTGGCCGTTTCTTCTGATGCTTATGAAATTTCTGTCTGAAAAATGGAGCCAGACATAGACAGGCAGAGATAAAAACAAAAAGAAAATTAAAAAGCTGTTTTGGCATCATTGGAGGTCCTCAAGCTAGCTATGCTTAAGATGGAAACGTCCACAGCCTGTCTTGTTAAGGAGCAAACCCACCTCTCACCAAACCAGAACACAAAACCCCAAGCTTTCTTGCTTTTAACCATTTTCAGTTGGGTGCCCTTGTGACCAGTATCATCATGACTTATATAGGATCTTTGAAAATAGTGTTGTATTTGTATATGAATATCATATCTGAATATCTTTCTGAAGTCTCTTCTTGAGTTTTCCAGATAGATGTTTACAGTAGCTGCAAAGACTTATAGTTTTATCCTTTTCTTTCCAATATTTACCCTTCGTCTCTTTTTCCTCTTTTTTTTTTTTTGCCTCATCTATAATCCCTAGGATAATGTTGAATAGAATGGTAATAGTGGGCATGTTTGATTTGTTTCTATTTTTTCACTCATTCACCATTGATTTAACATTAGCTGTGTGGCAGAGGTTGCTCTAGGTCCTGGAAATACAGATGTGAACATGATGGACAAAGTCTATCAGAAGCTTTGAGGAGAAGCAAGGATGGGGAGAGTGAAAGTGTATAGTGGGGAAACTGGATGCAGCTGTACCCTGGAGAATATGAGGTCTTCCTGGAAGAAATCATGCCAATGATACCCTGCATCTTTTATAATGAAATCTGATCTTTCCTATTTGGTTTCTGATAAATACTCTATCAAAGGTAAGAAAGTTTCTTTTTATATTCTGTTTACTGAAAGCTTTTTTAAAAAAATCAGAAATGGATGTTTGATTTTATCAAATTCCTTTTTACAGCCATGAACATAGTCCAAGCCCTCCTTTTTAGCCTGTTAATGTGAACAACACCAAAAGCTCTGCTAATATTGAACTGGCCTTGCATTCCTATATTTCTGCATTATATTAGCATATTATTCTGTTACTACTACTGGATTCATTCTGCTAATATTTTATTCAGGAGTTTTGCATCTTTTTATAAGTAAAAATTAGTTTAGTAAGTATATTTTGTTAAGTTTTATGAAACGAAGTTAGAAAAATTTCCCCCCTCTCTATACTCTGAACTAGTTTAGGTTACATGGGTGTAATCTGGATGTCAGCTGAGATGTCTCGTCCTTGGAGAGGTCTGATTCTCTCTCAGGTTCTCTGGGTATTTTGGAGGAGGTGTACATTTTCCCACTTCCCTCTTAGCTCTGAGCTTCTGTTGCAACTGAGGTGGTTCCATTTTTGGATTGTCTTTCTGAGCCATATGGGCTGTTTCTGTTCTGCCTTCAATTGCTCCTAACGTATGACACATTCTCTTTCCTTACACCAGGCAGGTGGATGTCTTGCTAAACTGACTGAAGATTTAAGATTGAGGAGGGCTATGTCACAGTGTCTCCCAGCAGATAGCCCCAAGGTAAACAGAAGACATCCCCTGTCCTCAAGGCTCCTTTGGCCTCCCCAGGAAGGGCCCCATACACTCACATACTCTCTCTCCTCCAAGGAATGGCCAGGTCTCTGTTTTCTGGGACCCTCAGCTTTTGGCTCCCCCAACTTCATTCCTCTACTCAGGCAGACTGATTTCACTAACCTCTGTTCTCAGCATAGCTCCACTTTTGCATGGCTAGAGACCCATCACATCTGTGTTGTGCCAAACCAGGGCCACTTCCTCCTTTTACAATTTTCTCCATCAAAGGGACAGCACACAAAAATACCGATTTTTCTGCTGTTTGGGATTGTTCCACACAACTCGGAAAGCAGAGGTGGCTATCGTCACTTTTGATTTTAAATCCTTCCCCCTGCTCCATCAGACGTGTCATCAGCTAGTGCTTTTCAGTTTCTCTGACTCCTGGGCCAGCTCACTCCATCAATAAAGTCAGAGGCTGGGACTGGCATGAGGGAGTGAGAGAGATCAACATGGGGCCAGTCTGTCTTTGTGGTTTCCAGCTTGTCCCAGTGCCCCACACTTCACATCCACATTTTCATTACTGGGCATTTGGGTAGCTTCTGATTTTTGGTTTTCACAAATAATGTTGCTATGAACCTTCTCATACCCTTCTTTTTTTTTTTGAGACGGAGTCTTGCTCTGTCGCCCAGGCTGGAGTGCAGTGGCCGGATCTCGGCTTACTGCAAGCTCCGCCTCCCGGGTTTACGCCATTCTTCTGCCTCAGTCTCCCGAGTAGCTGGGACTACAGGCGCCTGCCACCTCGCCTGGCTAGTTTTTTTTTTTTTTTTTTTTTTTTGTAATTTTTAGTAGAGACGGGGTTTCACTGTGTTAGCCGGGATGGTCTCGATCTCCTGACCTCGTGATCTGCCCATCTCGTCCTCCCAAAGTGCTGGGATTACAGGCTTGAGCCACTGCGCCTCATACCCTTCTTTTAATGAATGTAGGTATGCCATTCAATTGACTGTGGGCCTAGGAGTGGAAGTGCTTGGTCATAGGGTTGACATATGTTAGCTTTAATAGATGCTGCAAATCTCTCTTCCACAGAGATTGTACCAATGTAGTCCCCCACCAGCAGCCTAAGAGTGTTCCAGGATTTCCAGCACATGGCCTTTTTCTGTCATTTTCATTATAACCGTTCTGAAGGTGTGCAGCAGTAGCTCATTGGTGTTTTAATTTGCATTCCTTTGATGATCATTGAAGTCAGGCACCCTCTCCTGCATTTACTGGCTATTGGGCTATCCTGTTTCATGAAGGTCCAAGTCCTGCTCATTTTTCTATTGAGTGGTGTCTCTTTTTATTGCTTTGTAGGAAATGTTTCTATTCTGGGTGAATCCTTTGACAGATGTACATGTTCTGAATATCCTCTCCCACTCCATGGCTTGCATTTTCAGTCTCCTGATGGTGCTTTCTGATGGATGGAAAGTCTTCACTTCAATGTAGTCCAACTTGCCAATTATATTCTTTATGGTTGAAGGTTTTCTGTATATCATTCAAGCCGTCTTTGCGCGCCCCAAGGTAATATGGTTATTCTCCTAAGTCCTCTTTTTCCCAAGATATTTGCATGGTGCATTCATTTAGGTCTCTGTTCAAATGTCACCTCCTCATAGAGATATTCCCAGACCATTCCGTCTAAACCAGTGTTCCACCATCACATGCCACACTTTTAATGTTCTTCAATGAACTGATCATTATTTAACTTTATATTATATATTGAGCTGTTCTTTATTTGTTAGTTTATTGCCTATCCTCTACACTAAATGTCAGCTCCACAAAGGCAGGAATTTTTCCTTGTTGTTCACTGTTTTAACCCCAGCGCCTAGAACAGTGTGTGGCACACATAATTGCTTGCTATAGATTTATTAAATGAATGATTCAATAATTGCATTTAGTCCTCACCACTGCCTGGTGAGGAAGGGCTTATTCTGTTGTCCCTTTGAGTCCAAAGATACTCCTCTTTAAAATCGCTGCAAAATCCTATCAGCCATTCACACTTTAGTATAAACAAATATTTTTACTCTGCTTTTCCTTGGTAACATTTTGCAGGTGAGGACACTGAAGCTCAGAGAATCTATCATCTATCTCAACAACGATTTTAGAGCCTGTTTTCTTTTCTTTTTTTTTATTGTGCCAGGCTCTGGGGGGTCTGGAGGTTTAAATTGGTAAAACAGCAGTTCTTTGAAGCCATTTTAGGGACAAGTGGTAGAGTGAAGCATAGAACTCAAGATCATCTGACTCCAAAGCCCACATTCTGTCTTCTGAGATGTACAGGGGACTGAAAGAGGGACTTTTCTGGATGGGAGAACCTTGAGCTTGTTTGCAGGCTGTGTGGCAGGGCCCATAGGAGAGAAGGATTAAAGGTAAAGAAAGGCTAGGGCCTCAGGAGGCAGCCAACCCCTTTCTCCGATGCCTCCTGAGCCCTCCTTTACCTACAGGCCTTACAAGGCCTGTGGTCTCAGTTGTGTCCAGTCTGACCCCAACTTCTGGAAGGCAGCCCCCAGCAAGTCTCTCTCCCCAGCTCCATAATCATCCCTTCCCATAAACCTTTCCCTAATAAAATTCCCTTTCCTGCTTGAGGCTCTTCTCTGAGAAAGTATGGGTACCAACTCATTTATACTAAAGTATAAATGACTAATTAGACATGTTGTGTTGTTCCTAGTAGGGTTTTGCTTTTCCCAGAAGGGATTTGAAATAGGCAGTCCTGTCACTGGAGGGATGACTCCATAATTGTGTGAATTCTGGCCAGATAAGATACTTGGGGAACCGAGAAAACTATCCACATTTAAAATACCATGAAGGCAGCAACTGTTTTGCTATACCTGATTATAACCAGTCTCCATATTAGCATAACATTTTCTAATTTGCAAAGTCCTTTCATCTCAACCAGGTGGGTCTGAGAAAAGGAGTCTCAGGGGAGTTTGAGGTCTTCTGGAAGGGGTGGGGGTGAGGCTTGAGCCATTTTCTGCCTCTTCTGCCCACGTCCTTTCCACGCAGTCTGGTGCTTGGGCAAGCAGAGCCTAAGCAGCTGCACTTTGTGCTTCCCCTTAGAGGCTGCAGCTCCCAAGCACTCGATAATTAATGCCAATGAGCCCTGTTAGCCGTGTAATAGGGAGGGAGAGAGTTCAGTCCCCCTCGCTCTCCGGCCTGCAATGGCACCTTTCGTACTTGTGAGTTGGGCCCAGATCACTGGATTCTGGGATGACGAGGGGCAGGGAAGAAGGGACAGCGGATGTGGAGGCTTGTCTGTGGGAAGCCAGGGATGGCCTGCTGGGTTTGAATGAGGGGCAGTTTTTCAGACTAGCTCCCTGGCCCCTGCGAGCCTGTCCTGAGAAGCTTCAAGTCCTGGACCTCATTTTTGGTCTGCATCCTGTGGCCTTGGGAGACCCTGCTTCTCCAGGGCCTTAGTCCCCCATCTGTGCAGTGTGTATTTGGGAGACCAGTGCTCTCTAAGGCCTCTGAGCAGCCTGGAAACCTCTAGTGCTTAGAGCCAGGGTGAGCTTGCATCTCCTCCAGGTGGGTCCGACTGGACGCCAGAAGCCTGGTTACCTGGGGGTAAGGGCTTGGGATGGGAGTGGTCCTGAGTACAGTGCAGGGAGAACTCAGGGTGTAAGAGTCAGGTGGGTCTGGGCTCAGGCCCCTGTCGGGACTCATGCGAGCTGAGTTACCCTGAGGTTGCCACTTAATCTCTCTGATTCTTCATCTATAAAAGGCAACTAATGGTGCCCTCTAATGAGGATGGCAGGTGCTTACCAGAATTGGGGGATCTGGAATGGGTCCCCATTTGAGGGGTAGGGATTTTTTTAAAAATAAAAATCAGTTTGTTTTTGAGACAGAGTCTTGCTCTGTTGCTGAGGCTATAGGGCAGTCGTGCCATCTCAGCTTACTGCAACCTCCCACTTCCAGGTTCAAGCAATTCTCCTGCCTCAGCCTTCAGAGTAGCTGGGATTACAGGCACATGCCAGCAAGCCCGGTTGATTTTCTGTATTTTCAGTAGAGACGGGGTTTCACCATGTTGGCCAGGCTGGTCTTGAACTCCTGACCTCAGGTGAGCCACCCACCTTGGCCTCCCAAAGTGCTGGGATTACAGGCGTGAACCACTGTGCCCAGACATAACAATCAGTTTCTGTTGCTTGCCTGCTTTAAGACTCTCTTGGGATTTCTCTGTGTCCCTAGCCCTCTGACTTGGCCCACAGGATGTATGTCACCACCACCCCTCCCCTAACCTTGCAGCTCCTTCTCTGCTCCAACCCTAGCAGCCTCCTTTCGGATTTTTCTCCCATTTAAGAGCTTCTCCCCCTTCTCTCTCCTTGGCCAACTTTTGTCTGTCCTTCAGTACCCAAGTCGAAGAGATTTCCTCAAAGACGTCTTTTCCCCGTTGAAATGAACCCCCCGTTACAATTTCTGAGGGCCATTGTGTCGGGACAGCTATGACAGAGCTAGAGGAAGATTTCTTTCTCTCTCTTTTGTAAGCAAAGTCTGGAGGTCAATAGTGCCAGACTTCCACAGCACCTCTGTTAGCCTCAGGAACCCAGGCTCCTTCCTCTCTTGCTCCATGCCTCTCAACATGTGGCATACCCCTCACAGACTCAGAAGGCTGCTCCAGCTCTGGCCATCATGTGTCCCTTCCAATGGGAAGGAGGGAGAAAGAGGAAGGAGGAGGCTCACCTCTCCAACCATAGGATACTTCTAAGGAAGTATGGTCTGTTTGGGTCCCTCCAAAATTTATATATTGGAGGCTAATACCCAGTGTAATAGTGTAAAGAGGTGGTGTGTTTAGGGAGTGATTAAGTTATGAGGGTATTCCATTCCACAAATGGAATTAGTGCCCTTATAAAAGAGGCCTGAAGGAAACTGTCCACCCTTTCCACCATGTGGAGACACGTAGTAGGCTCTATCCACAAGGAACAGGCCCTCACCAGACATCAAATTGGTGCCTTGATCTTGAATTCTCCAGCTTCTAGAACTGTGAGCAGTAAATTTCTGTTGTTTGCAAATTACCCAGTCTAAGTCATTTTGTTATAGCAGCCTGGTCAGAATAAGACAGAAGTCACCCATTTACTTCTGTCCAAATTCCATTGGCAGGAACTCTTTTGTGGCCACACCCAGTTGCAGAAGAGGCTGGGAAGTGTGCACAATGGCTGTACCTAGCTGAAAAGGAGGCAAGAATAGATATTGGGAGATGAATGTGTGTGCCAAGACCCTGCTTCTTTCCTGCAGGGTCTGTAGTCATATGTCCACGTGGCACTAGCCTGGTCGTTTCATATCTCTCCTGACTAAGTCAGGGCCTGGAAAGCAGGGAGCCCCCACCTGCTCCCAGGGGTCCCCTGTGCCTGGCACAGTATCTGGGATACAGTCAGTAGAAGCTCAGGAAATATTTGCTAAACAGGTCGATAAAACTAGTCTTGGATTCCTCCCTTTGCTCTCCTCTGATCAAGCCTTTAGGATTAAGCCCCTTCCTCCACATTCCATACCTTTTATTCTCTCTGGAAAAGGCCTCTGGGGTTTTCCCTCCAGGGGCTTCATGTTTCTAGCTGCTCAGTGATTGGACCTGGATGTTCAGACCCCTCTCCCTCCCAACGGCTATGCAGGGATTATATCACAGGGTTTGATGTGCAGATGCTGGGAGTAGGGGGAGCGCTGGTATGAATCGGAACTGACAGGTTCCAGCGTGAAGACGGCCCGAGTCCCGAGAACACCAGCAGCCTAATTGGCAGTGCTGTACATCAGTGCTTCTCAAGCGCAGTTCGGCCGAGAATCACCTGGGGAACTTGTTAAAAATACAAAACTTCTGAGTCAGTAGGTTTGGGGTGATATATTTGGTTGCAAGTGACATAACGCCAACTAGCTTAGGCAAGAAGGGAATTGATTGTGAGGGCACAGGGGCTTCTCTTGGAACTGCGAGGAGGCTGGGGCACCCTGGCGGCTGGCCAAGAATCCTGTTGCCTTTGGGGCTGCCCTCTTCTCTGCTCCTCCAGTTCTGGGGTGCACTGAGGAGCAGCTCCCATCCCAGAGGGAGTGACCCCTCTCTCCACAGGGTTCCTGCAGGAAAAACCCCTGGGGAGGACTCTGATTGTCCTGGCCTGGGTGTGCCCCAGAAATGCTGCTGGGCGGCTGGGTTCTGTGACTGGCCATGTTGAGGTTTGGGCCAGGGTAGGGGCACAGGGCATGTGCAGAGCCCCCTGAGGACTCTGCTGCCTCATGCACCGGGACGGTTCTGGAGGGTGCGTTCCTGGAGCTGGGCACTGGAACCAGCTGGTTCTCTCTCATGCAGAAACCAGGGAGCCCTAGTTTTCCAAAGCCTCTAGGGACCTGGGATGCACAGCCAGACTGGGGACTCACTCTTGCAGACCAAGAGGACAGAACCACAGCTGAAGACCAGAGCCTGAGACAAACACCTCCAAATTGGTCTCAAGGGTTGGGTAGGAGAAGCCCCCACTGCTTGCTACACTCCTGGTTCTTAAAGTGCCAGGTGGGGCATGCACTAGCCAGAAGGCCCTGTGGCTGGAGATGCTCCACAGCTTCCTTCTGGGAGTCACCATGCAATGAGGGGGAGTCTGTGCTCCCCTTAGATTCACTGGCATGGAGGCAGCCATAGCAGGAGCCTGGGCGCTAGCTGGGGACACAGCAGGTCCTGGGGGATCTGGGGGCTGGGCCAGAGGGGCAGGACACCAGATTCCACTCCTCCCTGTCTTTTCAGTGGGTCTGCAGCATACCTATCAGAGTCCCTCGGGATGCTTCTTAAAAGGCACACTCCCAGGCCCCAAGGAATCAGACTCTGCAGGGCTGGACTCCAGGAAGCTGCATTTTAATCGAGCTCCTCAGGGTGGCAGTCACAATCCCCAGCACCTGCCCAGAATCATTTGCGAACGGTGGTCTTTGACCACCCTCCCCACCTACACAGTGCCTGGTTCTGAGCCCCAAGCGCTGGCCCTCTCTCTGTGCCTCTGTGTATCCAAGGTGCCTGGCAGCAGGGGCAGCACCACGGACAGGTGTGGTGGGGAAGGAGCTGCAGCAGAACTGAGGCTCTCCCACAGCCCGGCTGAGGTCCAGGATCCTCCAGGAGCCATGGTGCCTGGGGAATGGGGCCCGGTGTGCAGCACCTGCCCCTGAGGGACAGACAGTTTTGGACTAAGCTGTTCCTGCACAGCCTCTTTGAGGGGCTGGGCCCCAGCAGCCCTGGCAAGGGTGCCTCCTGCCGGTGGATCAAGCCCTGAGCCGATGGTTCACTGTGAGAGGAGGTGAGGGTACAAACTGGCTGACACAGCCCATCTAGCCCTGGATGTTTTATTTGGCCTGCAACTTGCTTTGAAAAAGGAATTGGTTACCAATATTTAAAATTCAAATGTTCAGCATTAAATATTCTTATTTCTAGCTCCTTTTGAAAACTTGGCAGAGATTGCCCCCCTGGGTCCTCAATGCACCTGAGTCCAGGTTGGGGGGTGGGTCTGGGCTCTGCAGTCCCACCTCCATGGAGTCTCACATTGCTTCTGTTGCTGGCCCCAAGGCTTTGAGGTCTGACCCTGGCCAGGCATCCAGCTCTCCCTCTGCCAAAAAGTTATGATTATAGTTCTCATTGTCATCATGGTCACTGTTTGTCCTTAGAGCTATCACTGCCTGCACACATACATGCACTGTCAGAGCCTCACTCCTGGCTCACTACACGCATATACTCTCAGAGTCTCACTCCTGGCTCACTGCATTCACACACTCTCAGAGCCTCACTCCTGGCTCACTACACACATACACTCTCACAGCCTCACTCCTGGCTCACTGCACACACACACTCTCACAGCCTCACTCCTGGCTCACTACACACATACACTCTCACAGCCTCACTCCTGGCTCACTACACACACACACTCTCAGAGCTTCACTCCTGGCTCACTGCACACACACACTCTCACAGCCTCACTCACTGCACACATGCACTCTCAGAGCCTCACTCACTGCACACAGGCACTCTCAGAGCCTCACTCACTGCACACAGGTACTCTCAGAGCCTCACTCCTGGCTCACTGCACACATGCACTCTCAGAACCTCGCTCCTGGCTCACCACACACACACACTCTCAGAGCCTCGCTCCTGGCTCACTGCACACATGCACTCTCAGAGCCTCACTCCTGGCTCACTGCACACGCACACTCTCAGAGCCTCGCTCCTGGCTCACTGCACACGCGCACTCTCAGAGCCTCGCTCCTGGCTCACTGCACACATGCACTCTCAGAGCCTTGTTCCTGGCTCACTGTACACATGCACTCTCAGAGCCTCGCTCCTGGCTCACTGCACACATGCACTCTCAGAGCCTCACTCCAGCAATTGCTCTGGGCAGGGCCTATTTACCCACTTTACATGTGGGAAAGCTGAGTCCCAGAGTGGCTACGTGACTCCATGGTGGCCAGTGGCAGAGGGGGTGCTGCAATCTAGGTTTGCCTGCCATGCTGCCTCTGAGGGGGACCTGAGCTTTGCCCATGCCCTCTGACCCCTGACTTCTAACCTCAGTGTTTTTACTCCTCTGGTCCCTTCTCCCAGCCTCCAGCCTAACAGCCTCCTGAGGTCAGAATCATGCCAGATGCTGAGAGCCAAGAAGTTTTGGGCCTGGGTGAGGTAGAGGCTCACGCACAGATGCAAGGGCCTGAGATGAGGCCACAGGGCCAACCTGCCTGCCAGGCCCCTCCCTCCACCCTCTGCGTGGCTGCCACTGAGTGTGGGGCAGCTACAGGTTCCCATGCCCTGGCCCC
Organism: Trachypithecus francoisi; assembly: GCF_009764315.1. Taxonomy (NCBI): domain Eukaryota; kingdom Metazoa; phylum Chordata; class Mammalia; order Primates; family Cercopithecidae; genus Trachypithecus; species Trachypithecus francoisi. The sequence continues at coordinate 61,817,002 of NW_022681453.1, forward strand.
GATCCTTACCCTAAGCTGGAAGCCAGGACCCTCCTGATCCTCCTCCATGTGCTTTGAGGGGAGCCTCTCTTCCCTATTGTCTGCTAGGGTGGCTGGAATTACACCATTGGCATCTTTAGCAATGTCATTCTCACTTTTAGAAAGGAGTAAGGGGTCTGGGAATGAGCAGCGTGGCCATCCAGAGGGACATCCTCACAATGACCTCATCCCAGGCTAGCTGTGGAGGAGCGTGGCAAAGGCAAGAGAGGCAGAGTGTGTGCGGGAAACAGCAGGGTGCTTCGGCGAGGGTGAGGTGTCTGGTCAGGGGAGAAGCCTGCCTGGGGCAGGGAAAGGGGAGGAGGAGAGGCAGCCTTGCTTGGAGGGGCCCTCAGAGGCCGTGGTGCCCAGGCCAGGCACTGTGGCTTCTGCTGCCTTCTCCTGTATCCTCTCTGCCACCCTCAGTCCGTCCCCTCCTGTCTGTGCCCCTCTTCTCCGTCCGTCCATTCCCCCTGCCCAGTCCCATCTGTCTCCTCTCCATTGTGCTGTGTGTCTGTCTTTTCTGTCTCTCTGGGTTGGTCTCTTCCCGCATCAGTGTCTGTCTGTCTGTCACTCTGCATGTCCGTCTCTTTCTTGCTCTCTGTCTCATTCTGCCCATCCACTCCGGCATCTCTGGGTCCCCACGTCGCTGTCTCCCTGGGGGTCTTCGCCTCTTTGTGCCGGGTCTTTTTGCTTTTCTCTCTCTGTGTCTCTCTCTGTCCATCTCTGCCTCTCTGTGTCTCTGTCTTCCCTGAGGGGGTATGTGTCTGTCTGTCCGTCCACTGGGTCTCAGGCAACTGAAAATACCCTCTGCGTCCCATTTGATGTGCAGTTGTGAGATTCCCTTTGAATATTGCAGCAGCGAGTTGACGGTTGCCAAGGGAACAGGTCAGGAGAAATGGGGGAACTAAGGGGGGGACCGGGAGCCAGGCGGGGGGTGTGGGTACGCTTTTCTGTTTTCATCTTCTTTGGCGCTTTCCTTTTCCAAAGCATAAAAAAGGGCGACAATTTAAAATGATTTTTCAAGAATCAACACGACAGAAATAATGGCTCCTAATTGTGTTGGACTAAAAGCCAGGCAGGGAGAGTGGCAGTTCCCCCTTCTGTGCCTGGAGGGAGTTAATGGCCAGATTCTGGGAGTGGGGTGATTAGAGGGCCTGGAAACCACTTTGCCTGGCACCTGGGGCTGGCATCGCCTGCAGTCGGCTCCCCCTGCTCAGCTCTGAGCGCGATTTCAGACCCCTGCTAAGCCTGGAGCGTCACAGCCGGACACGAGATGAGGTTTTGTGGCCACACGTGGAAGTGGGAGGTGCATTGTACCTCTTGCTGGCCTTTTAGCTGGAGGTGGGGGCCAGGGGCTGGGGACAAGAGGTGGGCAGAAGAGGCCAGGCTCTGGCCATTCTCAGACCAGGTACACATTCCAGTTTTCCCAGACAGCTTTGCAAAAGCATCCTTGCTCTCCTCTGCCCAGCCCCAATTTGGTCATCATGGGGATTAACAGAGACGATCCCTACACAACACCCAGCATGGTGCCACACTGGCCTGGCCAGACACACACCAGCCTCTGCTGTCCAAGTTAGAGAACCCTGTGAGCTTGGACTGGACTTGAACCATCTGCTTCAGGAGTGGCCACGGTTGTTTCATCAGCATTTACTCACTTGTACACCAGAGTTGTCCGTGAGTAGGATGTGGGTTTGTTCAATAATAGTGATTACTTATTAGCTATATAATGAGTAGTAATTATCAATGGACTTGTTTTCTTGTGTCCTTTTCTAAACTGTCTATGCGCCCTTATCCATCTAACCTGCATAGTAAATCTTTGAGATAAGGACTATTATTGTTCCCATTTTACAGATGAGGAAATTGAGGAATTCAGCAACTATAATACAGAAATGAAAGTGCAATGATTTGGGGAAATACAGGAAGTCAGGGGATCAAAGAAACAGATGCCCCTCTGCTCCCACTGCCCTGTTAATGGAAGGCAGAGCCGGAGGGTACCACCAGGTGAGGTCTGAGCAGGGTCTGGTGGGGTGTGTGGGTGTCTACTGGGTGCATTGTGCGAAGGTGGGTTTGGAGGGGGGCGTGCACGGACTGTAGACAGGTGTACAGCTGGGTGCGAAGCCCACCTGGGCAGATTAGGAAGGACCTGGAGTGGGGTGAAGGCTCCTTGCAGGGAGGCCAGGAGGCTCAGGAGAGGGCTGAGCGCCTACATTCTCTTCCCCACTCCCAGCTACCTGTGCGGAACTGAGTTGAAAAACAAGACTGTTATCACCCTGGGGACTTCCAGCCCCACCCAGCCGTTGCTTCTGCAGGACCAGACTGCAGGGAGCCAGCTCCGCCCAACAAGAACCCCCAGGAGGGAAGGGCTTCTCCTTTCAGCCACCTGCCCCTCGTCCACTCCCAAGGCAGCCTGAAGCCTATCCTCTGTCCCTCTCTCTCCGGTTGCTTTGACCACATCTGTCCCCATTAGTTATCTTACCTCTTTCTAAGAGATGCCCAGTGAGGGTGGGGCTGGGTGGTGGGGACAGTGCCACTGCTCTGTCCTGGAGCCTGCATGTGGCTCCGTGTAGTCTCTCCTCAAGGTGGAAGTTTCTCCCCTCTTGTCAAGCCCTGGTTCCAGCAGCTCCAAGTGCCAGCTGATGCTGCCCAGGGCGTCTGAGCTGTCTTTCTCACAACCTGGGTGAGAGGGAACCAGTATTGGCGACGAGACTGGGAGAAGGACACAGGTAGGGGTTAAGCTCTCTGTGGAGGCTGTACCTGCAGAGGGAGGTGGTGGGAGGACAGTGTGGGTCCCGGTGTCAGGAGGGCTGCAGTGAAGAAGTGTGGTGGGCCTTGGCTGGTGGGGAGGCCTTGGAAAGGTGGAGAGAAAGGGGCTGAGCACCTCCTGGGGCTCTCTAGCAGCCTGGACCGGTGCCCCAGTGCCTGATAATCAAATTAGGACTGACTGATGCCTTTAAAGACTTCTTTTGGCAACTGGCCTTCCCTGCCCATGGGCCTCCCAGTACTAGGTAGGAGCCTGAGTTTTAGAGAGGTGCTTTTTAGTGTTTATATTCTGATGTTTTGGTATCCTGGGGCTTTGCTGATCTTGGGGGGACCACCCCTTCCAGTTCCTAGAAATAGGACATGTCTCCCTGCCAGCATGCCTTTTATATGCAAACCACCCAGTCCAGAGCTCATACCCAGCCAGCACCTCTCACACTCCGGACCACTGTCATCCTGCCCTATACTCCCAGGGCCAGGATCAGACACCCAGGGACAGTCCTGTGCCCCAGAGCCCCAAAATTATTCAAATGAATTAACCCTATACCTGCTTACCTAACTCGCTGTTTCTTCTTGTGTATTCTGTAATGGAGGCTCCTGCACACGACCCCCTCTTCCTCTGCCTCCTGCAGACCCGCTGCTTCTCTACATGGCCCTGTGTGGTGCACCCCCACTGTTCCTCAGGATCTGTGAGTAACCGGCCGTCTTTCAAATGGCAGTCTGCTCCTTTGCTGGCCTCACCACACTGAGCATTTAATGCAGCCTCCCAGGGTGTGTGCCAGGCCCCTCCACATGCCCCTGCAGGCCCATCACTTTCTTCCTCTTCTTGGGGTGCTGGAAGCCTGTCTTTGGCAAGGATGACACCCGCAGGCTCTGGGCTTCTGGCTTCCAGGCATCTTTGGAGACACCAGCCAGAACCCTAAGGGCAGGGGGAGAGTGAGGTTGGGGGGATTATCCCCGTGCCCCTCCCTACAGGGCATGGGCTCTCTGAGTTCCTCTGCAGAGGCCACGGCTCTTCTTGGGTGCCCTGCTCCCATACGGGTTCTTTCTCTGGGTTCTGGGATGTGCTTTCTCTTCTCACCTTGCAGGTCTTGGCATGGCAAGGGCTTCCTGCTGTCGCTGGCTGGGGCCACTTGGGAGTGCTTCACCATCACCATTTCCTTGAGCCCTGATGGCTCTTTGTAAACAGTCCTGAGTGAAATGCTCCTTCATTGTTCCACTGGTGTGAGTTTTGGTCTCCTGCCAGCCTTGATAACAGGGATGACAATAGCAGGGCCCAGCTGGACAAGGGGTGGGGGTGATCCTGAAGCATTAACCTAAGAAGCTGCCTTTCATCTTTAGAGAGTTTTCTCATTGATGCTTCAATTAAACTATTCCAGGACAAACCACCAAAATGCTAAATTATACATACAGATCAGATGGGAGAAAATAGGCACACCCATTCACCTTCTTAAGTTACTTTTTTCCTTTTTTTAGAGAGAGATAATTGGGACTAAGTGTTTCCCAAAATGTGTTCATTCTTCTACCACCTCCACAATTTTTGCCATATCTGCACACCACCTGTATGATTATTTATCTAATGATTTCCTTTCACTCAGCTTACTTTTTGAAACAGTCAGGTGTGTATAATTTACATAATAGGAGATATAATTTACATACAGTAGAATTTATCCCTCTGAAGCATGTCGTTCAGTGAGTTTGGACAAATGCACACAGCCACGTGACCACCACCACCGAGACCTAGACTGGGGCACCACCCCCACGCTGCCCTGGTGTCCCTCAGTGGCCAGACCTGTCTACCGCCCGAGGCCCCAGGCCACCCCGATCTGATTCCTGTTCCCAGGGTTTCCCACGGTTCCACCTTTTCCAGAACTTCGTGTGAATGGGGTCATACAGCGTGTGGCTTTTGTATCTCACGCCTTTCACTTAGTGTGATGCTGCCACCCCAACTTTTCTCAGTTTTTTTTTTTTTTTTTTTTTTTAGGCAGAGTCTTGCTTTGTCACCCAGATTAGAATGCAATGACATGATCTCGGCTCACTGCAACCTCTGCCTCCCAGATTCGAGCGATTCACCCGCCTCAGCCTCCCGAGTACCTGGGATTAGAGGCATATGCCACCACATCTGTAGTTTTGTATATTTAGTAAAGACAGTGTTTCGCTATGTTGGTCCGGCTGGTCTTGAACTCCTGACCTCAGGTGATCTGCCTGCCTTGGCTTCCCAAAGTGCTGGAATTACAGGCACGAGCCACCTTGCCTGGCCCGCTTTTTTTTTTAATCAAGCTAAAACCAAAACCAAAGTGTACTCATTTTATTGTCCAACATTCTTGTTCCTGTATGCTTTGTTTGCCTGTAATAATTCAGCAAACCCATAGCCTGGCTCTAATTTTGAAATGCTTTCAGGCAGTAGAATTCTCCCTTCTTAGTTGTGACAAATGCATACAGTTACGTATCCACCACCAAAAGCAAGGTACAGACAGTGCCATCACCCCAAAAACCTCCTGAGCCTCCCTTTGCCATCAACCACTTCCCCCTCCCCAAACCCACCCCCTGAAGCCACTGAGCTGACATCCCTCCCATAGGTTTACTTTTGCCAGAGTTTCGTGTGAGTGGAATAGATGTGGCCTTTCAAGTCTGGTGTCTGTCACTGAGCATGTTTGAGATTCCTCCATAGTCCTGCATGTATTAATATTTGTTTCCTTTTCATTACTGAGTACTATTTTATTGTACAGATGTGCCACTGTCCCTTAATCCATTCACCAGCCGATGGACACTTGGTTGTTTCTGGTGTGGACCTGTTACGAATAAAGCTGCTACAAATATTTGTGCACAGGTCTTTGGCCATATGTGTTCGTTTCTCTCACCTCGCACAGACTGGCTAGGTTGTATGGGAAATGTATGTATAGCTTTATAAGAGATGGCCCAACTGTCTTCCAACCAGGCTGCACTCTTTCCCTTCCTGCCAGCAGCCTGTGAGAGTTCCAGTCTCTCTGTATCCATCAGCACTCAGCTGTGAAGTTTTACATTTTAGCAGATCGAATAGGTGTGAAGTGGTAGCTCACTGTGGTTTTAATTTGCATCTCCCTAATGACTAAGGACACTAATGATGTTGAGCATCCTTTTGGAGGCTCATTTCTACCTGTATCTCATCTTGGGTGATGTATCTGTTTAACTCTTTTGTCCATTTTTATTGGGTAAAGGTTTGCCTTTTTCTTATGGAGTTGTAGGAGTTCTCTTTATATTCTGGACGTCAGCCTTTGCTCAGATATATGTTTGACACGTATTTTTCCCAGTCCTTGGATGCTTTTTCATTCTCTTAACAGTGTCCTTTTCCTTTCTGTTTACTTTTTTTTTTTTTGAGACAGGGTCTTGCTCTGTCACCCAAGCTGGAGTGCAGTGGTGCAATCTTAGCTAACTGCAGCCTCAACCTTCTGGGCTCAAGAGACCTTCCCACCTCAGCCTCCTGGGTAGCTGGGACCATGAGTGGGCACCACCACACCTGGCTAATTTTTGTATTTTTGTAGAGATGAGGTTTTGCCATATTGCCCAGGATGGTCTTGAACAACTGGGCTTAAGTGATCCATCTGCCTCAGCCTCCCAAAGTGTTGAGATTACAGGTGTGTACCACCACATTCAGCTTCTTAATGTGTTTTTCAAAGAGCCGGGTGTTGTCAAGGGTCTTCCCACCTCTCCACACCACCTTCAGATTCCGCAGTCTGATGATGTTTGCCCTTAGTCTCATTGCCTCGAGTTACTGGATGGCTGCCCAGTTCTGGGCATCACACCCAAGGTTCAGAGCAGGAAGAAGAGCAAAGGCAGACAGAGCAGGGCTGGGCCAGCCAGCCAGGGACCCAGGGTGGCACATTGAAGGAGGTATTGGTCTTGGTGCATGGCCCTGACGGTGAGCACCTCCTTAAATATGATACCCTGGGCACCTCTCTTGCCTCACCTTAGTGCCAGCACTAGCACAGAGCTGGGAGTTTCCCTCCCTTTCTCTTATCATGTGATCTCTCTCCCAGAAGCTCTCCCAGCAGACTGCTCTATGTCTCATGGTTAGAACTTGGACTGTACTCATAGCCATTCCTGAATGCAAGGGTGGCCAGGGGAGAAGATATCTTGGCATGTTGCAAGAAAAAGTGGAGAAAGCATGCTTCTGTGTAAACACATCTGTGTTTAAGATGCAAGCAAATTATGCGTGTCCAAAGAACATAACCCAAGATACTGTTTTGAAGCTGCCGGCTTTGCTAACTTACAAAACCTGTTTAGTTCTGGATGCATTTGAGTTTGTGGCCCTTGTTAAAATCCATATACATTATGGAATTACAAAGAACACAGAATGATCAGAGCAATCTTGGAAAAGAACACATTGGGAGGACTACACATCCCAATTTCAAAGCTTATTACAAAGTTACAGTGTGGTACTACTTAAGAACAGACATATAGACCCATGGATAGAATTGAGAGCCTAGCAATAATTTATGGTCATTTATGTTCATCTGATTTTTGGCAAGGGTGCCAAAAAACTGTTCAATGCAGAAAGAATGGTCTTTTGAACAACAGTGCTGGGGAAATTGAATATCTACACACACACAAATAAATTTGAGCCCCTACCTCACACCATGTACAAAAAATTAACTCAAAATGGATGAAATACCTAAAACTATAAGAGTTAAAACTATAAAACTCTTAGAAGGAATGATAGGGGAAAAGATGTGTGACCCTGAGTTAGGCAACAGTTTCTTAGATATTATTCCCAAAGCATGAACAATAAAATAAAAAAATAGATGAAGTAGATTGCAAAACTAGTAAAAAACTAGTGCATCAAAGGACACTACCAAGAAAGTGAAAAGACAGCTCACAGAATGGGAGAAAATATGTTCAAATCATATATCTGATAGGGCTCTAGTATTCAGAACACTTAAAGACCTCTTACAACTCAAATATAAAAGGACGACGAACCCAATTAAAAAAACAGACAAAAGATCTGAGTAGACATTTCTCCAAAGAAGATGTACAAATGGTCAGTAAGACATGAAAATATCCTCTGAATATCACTAGTCATTAGGGAAATGGAAATCAAACCCACAACAAGATAATGATTTCACGCCCGCTAGGATGGCTACAATTTTTTAAAAAGGGAAAATAACAAGTGTTTTTGAGGATGTAAAGAAATTAGAATGCTGGTGTATTGCTGATGGGAATGTAAAGTGATGCAGCCACTGTGGAAAATAGCTTGGCAGTCCCTCAAAAAGTTAAACATAGAACTACCATATGACTCAGCAATTCCACTCCTGAGTATAAAACGTATGTTCACACAAAAACTTGTACATGAATATTCATAGCAGCATTATTCATAATAGTCAAAAAGTGGAACCCATCCAAATGTGGCATATCCATACAATGAAATATTATTCAGCCATAAAAAGGCACGAATAACTTGCTATTCCAAGTAGTGAACCTTGGAAACATTGTCCTAAGGGGAAGAAGCCAGTCACAAAAGATTGTGTAGCCTGCGATTCTATTTATATGAAACATCCAGAAGAGGCAAATTCATGGAGACAGAAAGCAGATAAATGACTCCCAGGGGCTGAGGGAAGGCAGAAATGGGCCATGGTGTTAAGGGTATAGGTTTCTTGGAGCATCATTAAAATGTTCTGGAATTAGATAGTGGTGGTGCTCGTGCAACATGGTGAATATACTAAGAATCATGGAAGTACCCATTTTTAAATGGTGAAGTTTATGTTATTTGACTTATATCTCAATTAAAAAATTGTTAAAAAGGACCTTGTGCCTGGGGAGGATCCAGGCTGAAAGCTGAGGAGGAAGGCTGTTCCACCTGAGAATATATGCCTTCTTCCCCATCAGAGGCACCCATGGTGGAGGGGGATCCACGTGGGGAGAGACAGGGGCAGCTCCTCAACCTGGGGAGGACAGGTGCGTGCTGCCTTCTGAAGGCAGCAAGGGCCATCTGTGGTCTTGGAATGCAATGGCAGTCTCAGCTCAGGGTCCAGAACCCCATATACCCAGACAAACGTCACCTGCAGAAGTTTCAAGCCAGCCTGGCATAGGCTGCTCTCGCCACACATGCATGGAGCCTCAGAGACACCTGGGGTGCCAGCTTCTGGGCCACAGCCCCAAGAGACAGACAACCTGCCATCTCCTTTCCCTATGTGTGCACAACCTGGCTTCCAAGCAAACAAATGTTTGGGATGTGGAGTTTTCCTTCAACAATGAGCAGTGGCAGACGGTGAGAAATCTGCTTGCACCTTCTGGGGCTGGGTGGCGGGGAGCCACCCTGACATGCCTGCCAGCCTGGCAGGCACTGCCTACTGTGGCACAGGGTTTCCTCACGTCCTGGGCTGGGACATGACTGGCTAGAGCTATAGGAAGGACGATGCTGGTCCATCAGTGGTGGGGGTATAAGGCAGGCAGACTGGCAGGAGTTCTTCTGACGGCCCCTCCACCAGCTCGGAGTTGGGGAGCCCTGCATTTCCCACACCCTTGAGAGTGACTTGGGCAGGGTACTAGTCCACCTGAGTCTCCAGGAAGGGGATCTTGAGACAAAGCTCAGTAGGCAGGGTGTTTGGGGGCCAGTCCTGTGGCAGGGAGGGAGGAAGCAGGAAGGGGCAGAGGGGCACACTAAGCTGCAGTGCAGGTGCAGTGACAGCCTCCATTACCCTTGTAGGAATCCCAAACCTGTTCTGACTCTGGGATGTGGCTGGGCCATGCTTATGCGGGACATAGGCTCTCCCTGGGGCAATGACATATGCATCTGGGGAGACATCTGCCAAGGCCTTTCTGCTCCCAGCACTGCTGGGAGCTGGTAAGTAAGCCCTAGAAGGGCCTGGTTGGTGTGATGCGGCCTCCAGCACACCAGCCTCTAAGGTGTGGAACTCGGAAGCCTCTTGCTCTGGGTGAGATGCAATGATGAGGACAGAGAGGCAGCAGGGAGCTCACTGTGTCCAGGGCTTTCGGCCACATTATCAGTCCTTACAAGGATGGTGTGATCTTGGCAGGCTGCCTCTGAGATATTTTACCAATCAGAAAAAGATCCCAGGTCCGATTTGTCTCTGTGTTTTGGGTCCCCAGGGCCAGGCTTTCCTGGTGTGGAGTGGGCACTGGTAATCTGTTAGTGCCTTCACTTCTCAGTTCAACTGTGTCTTCCACCATCGTCCTATCATTTTCCTAGCATAATTCCCCTTTTACCAGATGCCCTATGACATTAGGATGTGCCAGATCCAACATTTAGGTCTTTTATTGTCCTTCTTAAAATTTTTTTTTATTTTTAGAGACAGGGTCTCACTCTATTGCCCAGGCTGGAGTGCAGTGGCACAGACATGGTTCACTGAAACCTCAGACTCCTAGGCTCAAGTGCTCCTCCCACCTCAGCCTCCTGAGTAGCTGGACCACAAGCATGCACCACCATGCCCAGTGAATTTTTTTATTTTTGGTAGAGATGGGGTTTCACTATGTTTCCCAGGCTGGTCTTGAACTCCTGAGCCCAAGTGATCTGCTAGCCTCGGCCTCCCAAAGTGCTGGGATTATAGGCACGAGCCATTGTGCCCCAAGTGTCCTTTTTTTAAAATTACATGATCTTTTCTTAATAAAGTCAATGAATGAAATGATTTTTGTCATAGTAGAAACCAATAGTTGAAAAGATATTCACAGAAACTCTGTGAGACTTTTACCTGTGTTTGAACCAGTTTCGAGCCTTGACTCAAATGTCACCCCCTCCACAAAGCAGCACCACCTTGAGTGGCTCGTGCTGCCAGGCCTCTTTATAACACAAATGACAGAAAACTCCGTGCAAACCACCATCAGTGGCAGAGGAAGGGTGGCCCAGGCACTCAGGAGTCTAGTGGGCGCCTCCACTGAGACTGGATCTGCCCATCAAGCAACAATCCCAAGAGCCTGGGACCTCCTTGGCTCCCCCACTCCCCCGCAGCTCTGGTGCCCACACCCTGATACCCCTGCATCCTTCCCAAAAGTTCAGATGGCCCTGGGTCTCGTGGGGCCATGTAGCCTGAGAGTGGATGATCAGGATAGGCCCCAGAAGAAAACCAAGTTTGTTGCTTTCCTAACCAAGGGAAGGATGAATTAACTTGGCAGAAGACCCTCAAGTTCTCTCAAAAACAGATGTTACCACACCCACATCTGAATTCTTTGAACTCCCATTAGCCAAAGGACAGCCTGAAGGCCACCACGTCCTGGAAGCCCTCCAGCCACCTGCTAAAGCTCCAGGCTACTCCATGCTGGCAGGACTCCTTGCCAGTCTGTCTGCTGTGCTGTGATGATGGTGGTCGAGACCATAGCCCTGAGGGCCCTCATGGTGCCTGGCTGCTCTCTTGGTCTCCAGTCTGCAGCACAACCCAGCCTAGAGAAGGAGCTGACAGGTGTCTTTTCGCTGCATGAACTTGCTTGTCAGGCTGATGAGGTGGGGACTGTGGAGCAGGCATGGAGCTTGGGTTTATGGGGAGAATCCCGGGGTTGGGAACAGGCCAGGCCAGGCACAGCCTCCGCAGTGTCACTGGGGACTGCCACGCAGCTGTGACCCCATGCATTGAATGCAGCAGTGGGGGAAAAGGTGGGGAACACACCCTAGGGTGCCACAGATGGCTCTGGGGTTCAGCCACTTCAACTCTAGACCCTGTCACCCCAGCCCAAGCTCAGATGGGGCTCTGAAATGGCCACTCCCACACTGAACACCTGCCCTCCACTTCCCATCATGTTGCGTTTCCTCCTCTGTGCCCTTCACAGCTGTGGTATGTCCAAAAAATCTTGGAGGAGCTTGGGGTGGCAGGAGGCGGTGGGGACGTATGAGACTTGCTTTATTCAGTTTGCATGTTCACTTGGGGAGACTGTTGTGGGATGTTGGAGACTATGGGAGAGGGAGCTAAAGCACTCTCAGACCTTGGTGCCACCACGACAAACTTCTAGAAAGAGCTTCTATACTTGCTGTCTCCATTTCTCATTCTTCAACCCATTTCCACCTGCACTGGGGGCAGTCTCACCTCACCCCCTAAAACTGTCCCATCTTAGGGCCACCAGCAACCTGTATGCTGCTAACATGAGTAGCTCTTAAGTTCTTGTGTTAGCTGACCTCTCAGAAGCTTCAGTGAAATCCAAAATAATATGGGGCTGACACGACAGTTGAGTTCTCTCTACTGCCTACGCACACAGTCCAGGCCTGACACAGCAGCTCCAATGTCTGCACAAACTCAGACTCCTTCCACAGTGCTGCTCCCGCATCTCAGACATGCAGTTTATTCCATTATGGTCTAAAAGACTGCTGCAGCTCCAGCCATCATGCCTACATTCCAGTCAGTGGGAGGCAGAATGAGGAAAGACTTTTGCCCCTGCCTGTGAGGGCTCTTCCACCAAGCTGCACACTCCACTTCTGCTTATGTCTGCTGGTCAGAACTTTGTCACATGGCCACACCTAGCTGCAAGGAAGTCTGGGAAATGTCTTTTTGCTCAGCACCTATGTCCCCTGCTAAGGACAGGGGCTGGTTACCAGGTGACAGCTGGCCATTCCCGTACTTTTGACTTCGATGACATCAGCCCACCTGGTCCTCATTTGCCTCTCTGATGGGATGACACTTCTGCCAGCCCCTGGCGTGCTGGGGTGTCCGCAGGGCTCTGCCTCAGATCGCCCTGTCATTTTCTTCTCATTCTGCACTCCTGCCCTTAGTTGGTTGCTTCCCATCCATGAAAGGACCACGAGCTCCCAAGCTCCCAACTCCAGCTAGGTTTTCACCCCTGAGCACCAGACACCCTTTCTAAGTGCCTGCTGGACAGGCCTGACCAGCATTATACAGACCTTGCAGCCTTCCCACACATGTGCCCCTCTGGCCATCCCAGGGAACAGCTCCTGCCTATCCAGTTCCTCAGGCAGTGTCCTGGGCCTCAGTGTGTGAATTCCGTCCTCCCCCACCTCACTTTATTTATTTATTTATTTTTGACCAAGTCTCTGTCGCTCAGGCTGGAGTGCAGTGGGGCGATCTTAGCTCCCTGTATCCTCTGCTACTGGGTTCAAGTGATTCTTCTGCCTCAGCCTCCTGAGTAGCTGGGACTACAGGCACGCATGACCACACTCCACTAATTTTGTATTTTTAGTAGAGACAGGGTTTCACCATGTTGATCAGGCTGGTCTCAAACTCCTGACCTCAGGTGGTCTGCCCTTCTTGGCCTGCCAAAGTGTTGGGATTACAGGTGTGAGCCACCGTGCCCAGCCTACTTCTTTATCAGACATAATCACGAGGTCTCAGCAATTCCACTTCCAGATGTCTCTCAATCCTCCCATCCCCACCTTCTAGCCAGTGTCACCGCCCGATTCTCACTGAGGCCTTTTCCCCCTGCACCCACTCACCATATCTGCCTGCAGTGCCTCTACTCCCATCTGTTCTCCACACTCTTGCTGGGAAGCCCTTGATAATGCAGAGTAGCCACTTCCCTCTCAGAGGCTGCCTGTGACTCCATGTTGTTCTCTATGTGCATCTCTGTCTTTATCCATCACCTCCACCCTTGTCCCAGGGTGTCCACGGCACCCACTGTATTTTAGGGACTCATGTAAGTTCTTGGAGAGCTGGCACACATCTGTCCTATTCTTTGCTGTGTCATCTAAACAAGTGCCTGGCATGGGTAGGGCTCAGTGAGTACTGGTTGTCAATAGGGACAGTAGAGAGGAAGAATGGAGACAGCTCAGCAGAGAAAGCCATATTGGTGGGACAGAACAGAAAGCTACACATAGGCCCAGGTCCATATGGATTCAATACAGATGGAAGTGGCGTTTCCAACCAAAGGGGAAAGGTGGATTTTTAAAAAAGTTATCAGGACAATTAGGTCACTGTTTGGGAAAGAAAATGAAGCTGAATTTAGACCTGTTGTGAGGCCCAAATGAATGGGTTTGTGCCTAGCACTGTTCAAGGCAGGGGACATAACAGTGACAGAACAAATTCCCCCCACCACAGTGCTCAGTGCCAGCAGAGGAACAGAGGTCAAACCTACAGGGGAAAGAGGAGGCATGGGGAGTGCAGGGAAACAGGCAAACCAGGGCCTGGAGGCAACAGCTGCTATTTTAGATACGCCTCAGGCAGAGTAAGGAATGAGGCATGTAAATGTTTTCAGGAGGGGGCTGGTGCCCAGGTGGATGGAACAGAAAAAGGATCTCTGTGTGGTTGAGGAAAAAGAAGGCCAGTGATACCGTTTGGCTCTTTGTTTCCACCCACATCTCACCTTGAATAATTACCACGTGTCAAGGGCAGGACCAGGTGGAGGTAGTCAGATCATGGGGGTGGTTTCCCCCATGCTGTTCTCATGAATTATCGTGAGATCTGATGGTTTTATAAGGGGCTTCCCCCTTGGCTCGGCTCTCATTCTCTCTCCTGCCACCCTGAGAAGAACTGACTTCCACCCTGAGGCCTCCCCAGCCATGTGGAACTGTAAGTTGATTAAACTTTTTTTCTTTATACATTACCCAGTCTTAGGTATTTCTTCATAGCAGCATGAGAACAGACTAATACACTAAGGTGGTACCCCAAAGAGTGGAGTGCTGCTATTAGGATACCCCAAAACAGGGAAGCAACTTTGGAACTGGGTAACAGGCAGGGGTTGGAACAGTTTGGAGGGCTCAGAAGAAGACAGGAAAATGTGGGAATGTTTGGAACTTCCTTGAGATTGGAGAGCTCAGAAGACTGGAAGATGTGGGAAAGTTTGGAACTTCCTAGAGACTTGTTGAATGGCTTTGACCAAAATGCTGATAGTGATATGGATGATGAAGTTCAGGCTGAGGTGGTCTCAGATGGAGATGAGGAATTTGTTGGGAACTGGAATAAAGGTGACTTATTGCTTTGCTTAAGCAAAGAGACTGGTGATATTTTGCCCCTGTCCTAGAGATTTGTGGAACATTGAACTTGAGAGAAATGATTTAGGGTATCTGGTGGAAGAAATTTCTAAGCAGCAAAGGTTCAAGAGGAAGCAGAGCATAAAAGTTTGGAAAATTTGCAGCCTGATGATACCATAGAAAAGAAAAACCAATTTTCTGTGCAGAAGTTCAAGCTGGCTGCAGAAATTTGCAAAAGTAATGAGGAGCCAAATGTTAATCACCAAGGCAATGGAAAACGTCTCCAGGGCATGTCAGAGAGTTTCAAAGCAGCCCCTGCCATGACAGGCCTGGAGGCCTAGGAGGAAAAAATGCTTTCATTGACTGAGTGCAGGGACACCCTGCTCTATGCAGCCTTCGGACATAGTGGGTGCCCTGTGTCCCAGCTGTTTAGCTCCATCTGTGGCTAAAAGGGGCTAAGATACAGCTTGGGCCATTGTTCAGAGGGTGCAAGCCCCAAGCCTTGGCAGCTTACACATGGTGCTGGGCCTGCAGGTGCACAGAAGTCAAGAATTGAGGTTGGGGAACCTCTCTCTAAATATCAAAGGATGTATGGAAATGCCTGGATATCCGGGAAGAAGTTTGTTGCAGGGATGTAGCCCTCATGAAAAACCTCTGCTAGGTCAGTGCAGAAGGGAAATATGGGTTGGAGCCCTGACACAGAGTCCCCACTGGGGCACTGCCTAGTGGAGCTGTGAGAAGAGGGCCACTGTCTTCCAGCCCCCAGAATGGTAGATCCACCAACAGCTTGCACCATGAACTTGGAGAAGCCACAGACATTCAACACCAGCTTGTGAAAGCAGCCAGGCTGGGGCTGTAAACTGCAAAGCCGCAGGGACAGAGCTGCCTCAGGCGATGGGAGCCCACCTCTTGCATCACTGTGACCTGGATGTGAGACAAGGAGTCAATGGAGATCATTTTGGAACTTTAAGGTTTAGTGACTGCCCTGTTGGATTTCACACTTGCATGGGGCCTGTAACCCCATTGTTTTGGCCAATTTCTGCCACTTGGAATGGGTGTATTTACCCAATGCCTATACCACCATTGTACATAGGAAGTAACTAACTTGCTTTTGATTTTACAGACTCATAGGAGGAATGGACTTGACTTGTCTCAGTTGAGACTTTGGACTTAGACTTCTGAGTTAATGCTGGAATGAGTTAAGACTTTGGGGGACTGTTGGAAGGCCATGGTTGTGTTTTGAAATGTGAGGACATGAGATTTGGGAGGGGCCAGGGGCAGAATGACATGGTTTGGCTCTGTGTCCCACCCAAATCTCACCTTGAATCATAATAATCCCCACATGTCAAGGGCAGGACTGGGTGGAGATAATTGAATTATGGAAACAGTTTCCCCCATGTTGTTCTCATGATAGTAAGTTCTCATAAGATCTGCTGGCTTTATAAGGGGTTTCCTCCTTTGCTCAGCTCTAATTCTCTCTCCTGCCGCCCTGAGAAGAGGTGCCTTCCACCATGATTGTAAGTTTCCTAAGGCCCTGGAACTGTGAGTCAATTAAACCTTTTTTCTTTATAAATTACCCAGTCTCAGATGTTTCTTCATAGCAGCATGAGAACAGAGTAATGCAGCCAGCATGATTGGAGCAAAGCCAGGGATGGGGAGGGTGGTGTGTGTGGAGGGTGGTGAGGGCAGACAGGGAGCCAGCCCCAGGGGCTTGGGCTGTTCTTCTAATTCTAAGCACAAAGGTGATCTTTGGA
Source organism: Trachypithecus francoisi (assembly GCF_009764315.1). Taxonomy (NCBI): domain Eukaryota; kingdom Metazoa; phylum Chordata; class Mammalia; order Primates; family Cercopithecidae; genus Trachypithecus; species Trachypithecus francoisi. Next base: position 61,833,370 of record NW_022681453.1, read on the forward strand.
GGCATTGACCCAGGTATGGTTCTAACCTTTATGGAGACTATATTAGGGAGAAATTGACTGTGAACAACCAAACAGGCAAATAAACAAAAGTTTAAATAGTGACACATACTAAGGTAGGAGGTGGGACTCAGCTGTGGATGTGAGACCCAGGTGCGGGGACAAATTGAGGACTAACTGAAACAGGGACAGAGTGGAAAGAGCCATCCATAGGACATGCCCACCAGTGTGCCATGTTAGTTTACTGTTTCCATGGCAACACCTGGAAGTTACTGACTGCCCCTTTCCATAGCAACTACTCAGTAACCTAGAAGTTACTACCCTTTTTCTGGAAATTTCTGCATAATCCCCCCTTAATTTGCATGTAATTAAAAGTGGGTATAAATATGACTTCAGGGCTGCCTCTGAGCTGCTGCTCTGGGCATGCTGCCTATGGGGTGGCTCTACCCTCCTCCACAAGAAGAAGTACCTCTGCTGCCACTGTGCACTGCTGCTTCAATAAAAGTTGCTGTCTAATATCACTGGCTTGCCCTTGAATTCTTTCCTGGGTGAAGCCAAGAACCCTCCCCAAATAAGCCCCAGTTTTGGGGCTTGCTTGCCTTGTACCAATGCTATGAAGAAAATATTCAGGGTATAGGGGGAGAGAGGGAGGGATGGGTGAGGGCTGTGGTCAGGGAAGGTAGCCTGGAGGAGGTACTACTACAGAAAAGTTGGCCACATGCAGGGCCAGAGGCAGAGCAGGCCACACACAGGCAGGGCAGCTGGCCCCTGAGGTGCTCAGAGCCAGATGCTCTAAAGGTCATCAGGACATAATTGGGACCTGCACAAAATAGAGAAAGGAAGAGAGCAGAGTAAGGGGAGGCTGGAGTGATCCCTGTGGTTAGCAACATGCTAGACTGAACAACTCCAACACTGGGGCCATGTTGCTTCCAACCTTTTCTCTCTTATCAGTGTGTGTTGTGCATTTCCCCAAGCCAATGCATATTGACCACATGTTATTTCATACCAGGGATGGGCTTACTGTAGTGGAGAATCCAATTTCCTCTAGACGTTTAATGTTTGTTTTTTGTTTTGCTTTGATTTTCAGATTCTATGATAGCAAGCAAAGCTGTAGTCTTGCCCATGTATCTTTGAGTAGGTATGGATGTAAGATAAATTCCTAGAATTTGAATCGCCAGGTAAAAAGTTTTTGAAATTACAATTATATTAGTTGTCACCAACGGTCCTCCAGAAAAGCTGTCTTTGTTTATACACTCACCTTTCCTGAGCTCCTTACCAGCAATGGGTATGTAATTTTTTTCGTTGTTTCCAGTAGAGGTGATGAATGTAATATACTGGAATTTAATTTGTGTTTCTCTTACTAGTAGTGAAACTGGGCTTCTTTTCATGTGTCTGTTTTTGGAGGGTAGCATTTGAATTTTTTCTTTGATAAGTTGCCTGCCCATTTACTTTGCCCACTTTTCTACTGTGTTGTAATTTTCCCTCATGACTTGTGAGACTAATTTGTAATTTAGGGAAATTTGACCTTTGTCTAGCTTCTGGATGGCAGCTAATTTTTCCCAGTATGTCTATTATGTTTTTAAATGGGTATTTTGCTGAAGTCTTCCACTTTTACTTAGTCAAATCAGTCAGTCTTTTCCATTCTGGCTTCTGGGCTTTTTGTTATGCTTAGAAAGACTTTTTCTCACACCAGGATAAAAAATTCACCCACGTTTTCTTCTATTACATTTTTAGATTCATTTTTGACATTTGAATTTTGATACTTTTGGATTTTTTTTCTTTTTAGTCTAAGAAAGTAGAGATTCAGCTTTATTGTTTTCCAAGTGCTTACACATTTATCCCAATACCATTTATTAAACAAACCATCATTTCTTCCATTTTCATGCCATTTTTATCAGCGTTTAAACACTCACATATTCATGGGCTTATTTCTGGATGCTCTATTCTCCCCCATTGATATATCTGTTCATATTTTGAATACTTTGTCAAGTTCAATTGAGTTTTTTTGTCAAAAAATTCAACTAGAATTTTGATTTAGAGAGGATTGACATCTTTACAACTTTAAGTCTTTCTCTTCGATAAGAAGATATGACTCTCCCATTATTCTATCTTATTTTATGTCTTAGTCAAGCTTAACAGTTTTTTTCATGTAAGGCCTTCACATTTCTTAAGTTTTTTTTCTTAGGCATTTTATACTTTCAGTTGCTATTGAGAATGAGTTCTTTTCTTTCATTATATTTTTAGTTGCTTATGTTTTATATAAAAGAAAGTTATTGATTTTGATATGCTAATTTTATAACTACATTAATAAATTTGCTTGTTGTTTCCAATATTTTAAAAATCTTTACCCAGTGATACCATACTATTATTTTCAATGGTAAATATGTCTCCTCCTTTCCCATTTGTATGCATCTTATTTATTTATTTATTTTTAAAGACAGGGTCTTACTCTGTTGCCCAGGCTGGAGTGCAGTGGTGTGATCATGGCTCATTGAAGCCTTGAACTACTAAGTTCAAGCAATCCTCTCATCTCAACCTCCCAAATTGCTGAGACCACAGGCGCGCACCACCATGTTGAGATGATTTTAAAACATCTTTTGTAGACATAGGGTCTCAATTTGTTGCCTAAATTGGTCTTAAACTGCTGGGCTCAAGTGGTCCTCCTTCCTGGGCTTCCCAAAGTGCTGGAATTACAGGTAGGAGCCACTGAGCCTGGCCACGTACTTAATTTCATTGACTAACTCTTCCAGGAGAATGTTGTAATAAGTTATTGTTTGCCCTATGAGACTGTTACCTTAAGGCCCTTAGTGTTGAACTTCTGTCTTCTTTCTCCTGAGAGGTAGGTGGAGAGGAAAACTCGAGAGCTGTCTCGGCAGTGGGAGGCGGGCTTCTGGTGGGCCGCTCTCTGCACTTTTCCTTTTTCTCCCTTAAGCCACAGTTTTGGTTTGTTGGCTGAGATGCTTAATTCCAGATGCACACTGTTTGATATGATAGCTATTAGCCAAACATGGCTTTTTAAGTTTAAATTTAAGTTAATTACAATGAAATAAAAGGTACAATTCAGTGTCTCAGTTGCATTAGCCACATTTCAATGGCTCAGAGCCACATGTGGCTTGTGGCTCCTGTACCTGACAAAGCAGACATAGGACTTTTCTGTTACGGCAGAATCTCCACCCCCCACACAGGCAGCTCCACCCCCCACACAGCTGGTGAGCACTCACACCACCTCTAGGCTTTCCAGATTCGTTTTCTAGGTTGTGGGGAGAATTCTTAGGGCTCTTAAAACTCCATTCTATGTGGCTCTTGTTGTTTCCTCCCAGAACGCCCTCACCCTGTCTGTCAAACCGGAAAGTGCTGACGGGCTGCTTTCCCTTCCGGCACTGTGTTCCCCTACCTCCTTCCCAGTTCCAGGCTCCTCTCTGAGGATAAGGGCAGGGTGGTCACATGGTATCTCCTATTTCGCTGTCCCTTCAGAACTTTGCCACTGCAAGGTCAAGTGTGGGGTCTAATTTCCCTCCTCTTGCCACTCCCTCAAGTAAACTATAGCAGATGGCAGAGTGATGCTACATAGTGCGGGACCAGGTCTGAAGAAGCTGTGTGCAGCTTCTGCCTCAGGCAGGCCCATGTGTCTGTGTCAGCACACACCTCAGCAGGCTTGTGTGAAGAGAGATGCCCGGCAACCACCACCGCTCCAGCCACCAGCCACAACAGCAGCAGAGGCCCCACGCCCAACCACCTGGCGAAGCCCTTTCTGCATTCCTGACCCACAAAAGAATGAGGATAATAAATTGATGGTTGTTGTTTCAAGCTACTAAATTTTAGGAACTGGAACAGAAGGGAAATGGATGTGTGTGTGTGTGGTGTGTGTGTGTCGGGGGAGTCGTGTGTCAGTTCCTTCCAATGCTTCTTTCCATGGAGAGAAGTTTCGGGCATTGTGGGGTGACGCTGGGGATGTGGAGTGATGCTGGGGATGTGGGGTGATGCATGGACATGACTTCCATCCTGCTCCGGCTAGAACAATAACCGTGGTGTTTTTGTGGGAAGACGCACTCGGCTTCTCTCTGTGCTGGCATTTGGCGCCTACCTGTTGTCATGGCAGCCGTGATTGGCACTCCCTTTGCCATCCGGGAAGGGAGGCTGCTCCAAGTAGACTTTTTCTGATTCCCTAAATCTCTCCTCATCTCAGTAATTCTCAGCTGTTAGAATTCAGATGTCTTCTCTGTTCCTTTTATGCTTTCAAGAAGAAAATCCCTTAGCTATTCTGCCTAGGCTGTTTGAATTGGTATCAAAATCACATTTGATTTGAATTTAGCTGCCAAGACTCTAAGTTTTGTTGAGGCTAATACTCCTTCTCTGCAGCTTCCTTCAGAGTTTGCGTCTCAGTCTCTCGGGCTCAGTCACCCCTGGGGGCACTCAGCACTGTGCTGAGTGGCAGAACCCCCTGACCGGGACTCTGGCCGTGATGGGAGTGGCGGTGAGGAGGAAAAGTCCAGGAAACCACAGAGAAGCTGAGACTGGGAGTAGACCCAGTGGAGATGACGTGTGTGCCGGGGAGGGAGTGGGCAAAGGCCTCAGGGGACACTGGCCACTCAGCCTGGGCAGGGACAACACATCCATCCAGCCATCCGCACATGGGAAACAGCACATAGGAGGTGGGAGTGCAAGTTTAAATAAGGTGGTCAGGGCGGCCTTACCGGGAAGGCAGCAGTGGCTGATGCAGAGGAGGTTGGGCTGGGGGGACTGTGGGTGTCTGGGTGACAGCACCCATTCGAGACGGGAACAGTAGGGAACAGTAGGTGTGGAGGCGGGGCATTCCCGGTTCCTTCAGGAAACAGCAAGGTGAGACCTAGGTGGTGAGGCCAGAGGGGTCACGGGGACCAGACTGGGCTTTCATGGAAGGGAGATGGGGAGGAGCAGCCAGAAGGGGCATGGGGTTCTGATCTGGTGGCCCCTGTGTTCCCACACTTATGAGCAGGCATCCAGTGTTTGCTGGAGGAGCTCTGGGAGTGTGGGTTTGCAGAACCTTACTATGGGGAGCTCACCGTTGATCACGCCCGAGCAGATGAGCCCGCAGAGGCTGGGGCCTGCAGGGCCCTGTGAACTCCTTCTCTTTTGTGCAGAAAACCCAGGCTGAAAAAGTGCCACGTGGGCATTGTCGTGGGAATCCTAACAGGAGGTACTTCCAGGGACAAGATGACCAGGGCTCAGCCAGGACGCCGAGCCACTGCAGCCCCGCACTTACACATCTGCACAGTTGTGCGGCCAGCATAAGCCCTTGGTATTTGACAGGAAAGCCCTGGGGAAAGAGAGACAGAGCGAGGGTCAGGATTCCTCACCCTGCACCCAGGCCTGACGCTACTTCTCCTTGGAGCCCCCTGCTTTCTCCAAAGGAACAAGCGGGGTGGCTGGGCTTCTCCACGGCATTCCCTGGGGGTTCCCCCGTGGGTCTTTCCGTGGCTCAGAGGTGGGAGGCCCCAGCACCCCGCCTGGGCGGGGCAGGCAATAGGAGCAGAGGACATCCTCTTGACCTGTAGGGGGTCTGAGGCCACCCTCCAGGGGACCTGCCCTAGCCTGCCCAAAAGCCTCGGGGGATGCGGGGGCTGCACCAGTAGAGAGGCTGACAACCCTGGCCAGGGAAGGAGGAGGCTGAGCAGGGTGCAGAGGTGTAGGCCAGGAGAGAGGGCACCCGCTGTCAGGGGAGGGGAGCCCCGTGTCCAGGAGGGAGGCCGCTGCCAAGACCTGTGCCAAGAGGTGGGTAGGACAGACTTGGACTCCGCACACATGGCCCTCAGGGGACCCCTGATGTCTAGGGTTACCCAACTCTCCAGAGGGATGCCATTTGCTAGAAGGCCGAGCAGGGAACCCCTGACCCCTGACAAACTAGGCTGCTTTTATTAGGAACTTCCTCTATAATGAGCGTCACACTCCTGGCAGCACCGGAAGAAGCACAGCTTCAGGGTTGGCCAGACCCAGTCTCCTTTCCCAGTCCTGCCACTGACTGGTGCCAGACTTAGCATCTCTCTGTGGCTCTATTTCTTCATCTCTAAAGTGGGCACAGTGATGGTCTCGTCTCACAGATCGTTTCGTCCCTCACCAGCAAAAAATATAACAGGAGCTCAAGGCTCTTGGCTCCTGCTCCCTGCTCAGAGCACACTTCACTCCTGGGCTGACATTTCATCCACTCTCTCCCTGACGACTTGACTTTTATGTTTTATTCCATGATGTCTCTTTGGTCTAACCAAACTGCACTATCATCCATTCATTCTGAAACGTTCGTTGTCATTTTGCTTTAGGAGTTTTTGCTTAAAAACAGCAGTGGTTTTGAATTTTTAAAAAACTCTTATGTTTTTTAATGAGGAAGTTTAGCCTATTTACTTAAATGCCATAACTATTTGGTCTCACTTCTGGTGTTGTTTTCTGCTTTCTCACTTCATTTCTTTGCTATCTTTTTGCTCTTTTAATTTCACTGTCTTTGGTTTACCCTGTAGTGACTGGGAAGTAGACTTATATTTAATTTTGCTTGTTTACCTTTATTTTATTTTTAAGTGGACCTATGTCGTAAAAATGAATATCAAAAATAAAGTGATAACTATTGATTCCTCTCTGTGTAAAAATTATCTACCCCTCTCCACAGCATTTTGTAGGTATAATCTAGGATTTCACATGCAATTTTCATTTTTAATTTTTTCATTTATTTTACTATTATGCATCTTCTAGTTCAGAAAGTAATTGTCAATACTGAGAATCTCTTTCTTTTTTAGCTTAACTTTCCCATTCCTGAATCTTAAGTAGGTGGAATATTTTTTCTACTGATTTTTCCAGAAGGTTGTAATGTACGAACTCATGGATATCTGAGATGATCTTTCTGTTGGTCTCACACACGAACAACAATTTGGCTGGACATTGACTAATTTTTAAAAATTTACTTCTAATTGTGTAAATCAAAGTTTTAAGTCATATTTTAAGTTTCCAAGAGCTCTATGTTCCTTTTGTTTAATAATACTCTGTTCTTATTTCATGGTCAGAATATCATTTCTTAGCTCTCTGCTTGTATTAATGATAATGATTTTGAAGTTTTCTTCCTCCCAAGTAAACTTTTTTCCTTTAAGTTGCTTTTTTTTTTCCCATTTGTGTTTGTTCTGACCTCTGTCTCTCATATCAGAGGCTTCCTCAGATGTCTGACGATCTTTTTGATTGCTCATATTTGAAAGCATGGCACTGAAACACTGGTGGAAAGTTTTGTGCTTGTGCATGTGCATGTGTGTGTATGTGCGTGTGTGCATATATGTGTGTGTGTCATGGGAAATGGTGGCTTGTCAACTGTGAACTTCATTGTAGGATGATATGCTTGAGCTGTTTCATTGGGAGGTCCTCAGATCTTTCTTTCTGGTCAGGTTGAATTCCCTTGAGTATCTGAGGCCTGGAAAGAGAAGCCTGGGTACCAATATTCTGGATGCTGGCAGGGAACAGGGCTGGAGTGCTCAGCACTGAGTGTGTCAGGTTCATTCATTTCCCCTGTTTCTTCTGACTTTAACTGTGTCCAGTTCAGAGACCCTACTGTGGTTTCTAGAAGTTAGCCTTCTGCAGGAATGAGGTTGTACAGTCTGATGGAGAGGCTCTGGGCATCTGCCTGCTTATGAAAATGCTTTCAGTCCACTCTCTGTTTCTATTACTGCCTTCACCCCTGCTGCAGAGGCACCTCGTGCCTTCCGTTCTCAGGACTTTTGGAGCTGCTGTTTATTAGGTTTCCCACAGCTGGCTCAGGAGTCAGCTTTCTAAAATCAGCGAATTCTTTTATCCCTCACCCATCTCCTTTCCTGACTCTAACTTTTGTTGCTATTTTCTCCTCTTCTGTTCTCTTTGTCCTTATAAGTGTAGGCTTCCCTCCTTTTAACATCCTCTTATTGCCATGTTAGTGGGAAGTCAGGATGGAGCAGAGCTTAATATCCATTTTTGGTCAGTTACATTTAAGCAGAACTCAGCATTGAGTTCTGAGTCCCCCCATGGGTAAGAGGAGGAGACCTGTTCTTTCATAGCGACACCCACCTCACATTCATTGTTGGCAGCCAATTTCAAGGTCCCAGTAGCCGGATTGTGTAACTGATAAATTTCTCTTTCACATCAGCTTCTAGAAAGTTTTAAGACATATTTATGCCCTAAATATTTGCTGTAGCAAATCTATAGATTATCTTAAAGACTTTTTTTTTTTTTTCAGACACACGGTCTTGCTCTATTGCCCAGGCTGGAGTACAGTGGCACCATCATAGCTCACTGCAGTCTTAAACTCCTGGGCTCAAGTCTCCTGAGTAGCTGGGACTATAGGCATGAGCTACCATACCTGGCTAATTTTTGTAGAGATGAGATCTTACCATGTTGCCCAGGCTGCCAATTTTAACACCTTGATAGATTCTCTGCACTTACCTTCACAGAATGAGTCATTAAAGGAATGAAAAGTCCATTGCTGGGATAGACCAGTCACAACATGGAGTAGTTACTGACTTCAAAAAACACATTAGGTATTTTTTTGTTTGTTTGTTTGTTTTTCTTTTTCTTTTTTATGACAGAATCTCACTCTGTTGTCCAGGCTGGAATACAATGGCACGATCTCAGCTCACTGTCTCCTGGGTTCAAGCAATTCCCCTGCCTCAGTCTCCCGAGTAGTTGGGATTACAGGCGTATGCCCACCACCACACCCAGTTAATTTTGCCATATTGGCCAGGCTGGTCTTGAACTCCCAACCTCAGGTGATCCGCCTGTCTCTGCCTCCCAAAGTTCTGGGGTTATAGGCATGAGCCTCCGTGCCCAGCCACATTAGGTTTAATATGAGACTATAGTAATATCAAGATTGTTTGGAGACAGGATCTTGTTATGTTGCCCAGGCTGGTCTTGAACTCCTGGTTTCAAGCCATCCTCCTGCTTTGGCCTTCCAGAGTGCTGGGATTACAGGCATGAGCTGCTGCACCTGCCTATATTATCTTTACTTATAGGCCTTGCCTTTGGTTCCACCCTTCCACATCCTTATTTGTTTACCTCATTTAGTAATGCTTTCTAAGGATGCTTTTGTAGTATTGATTATATATACAAGACATAGTTCATTTTGCAACCACCCATCTATAGTAACTGACTCAGGTGAAGGTCATCCGTGAATGTAACAACCTTCAGGTCAAAGTCTGTTGGGGAACTGGAGAGTCATGGGGTCTTAAAGCATCACCCTGAAAACTAGTTAATTTAAAAACTTGGAAAAGGCATCTTTGTATGATGGAGTCTGAGGGACACCACCTTCACCAAGGGATAATGCTTAGCATCCCCAGCAATGGGGTGGACGTACGTCACGCAACTCCCAAGGCAAGACAGTAGGAAGAACCTCTGCCACCTACGAAAAGCTCCTGCTCAAGTGTCTAACCTGGGTCTAATGATGAGCACACAATTGGCCAAATCTAGGTGCTGTCCATAAAATCTGGACTTCTCAAAACCTCCATGTCATGAAAGATAACAGAAAATCAGGAGAAGTGTTCTAGATTAAAGGAGACTAAAAGAATCAGTCTAATGAAGTGCAAAAATGCTTGATTAGCTCTTGGGTCATAAAACAATATATGAAGGAAATTTGGGGACAATCGGGCAGTTTTACTATGTGCTAGATAGTAGATAATGTTAGTGTTTAAATGTTAAATTCCTTGAGTGTGGTTACGGTATTGAAGTTTTTAGTCTAGCTCCCTATCCTGGAGTCTAAATAGCTTTTATTTATTTTATATACGTTATGGGCTGGCTTATGTATTTCCACAATTCATATGTTGAAATCTTAACCCCTAGTACCTCAGAATGTGGCTATACTTGGAGATAGGGTCTTAAAAAAGTAATTGAGTTACAATGAAGCTGTCAGGGTGGGTTTTAATTCTATCTGACTGGCATCCACATAAGAATATCAGACACACAGATCACCAAGAGGGAAGGACATGAGAAAACAGTGAAAAGGTGGCCATGCACAAGCCAAGGGGAGTGGCCTCAGAAGGAAGCAGCTGCTCTGACACCTTCATCTCAAACTTTCAGTCTCCAGAGCTGAGGCAATGAATGTCTGTCGTTTATGGCAGCCAGTCTTGGTGCTTTGTTGTGGCCACGCTAGCAAAGTGCAACAATACATTTTTAAAAACTGACTCTTTGGGAGTTCCCATGCACTTGGAGACCATGAGCCAATGGGATATGCAAAGATGCTTAAACATTTCAGGGGTTGTTTCTCTGTTCATATCCAATTCTGGTGCTTAGGAGCAGGGACCCATGCTGATGTCCAAAGGCAAAAAGCCTCATTTCCTTTAAGGAAGGTGAGCAGGCCTGACCCTGATGCCTAATAACAGGCAACCCTAGGCTTTTTGTTTTTCTTGCTTTTATTCCTTTTTGTTGTTGGCCTTGTGCTGGGTTTGTTTACAAAAGATCTATTTTGTTTAACCAAATATTAAAAATGGAAAACTCTGTATTAAAAAAAAAATTGACTCTTTGGAACATTGAGTAAACATAATTCAAAGGGAGTGATTGCAAAAGCTAGGGCCTGTGCTGAGCCTTCTCTGATTGGCCTCGGGTGATTAAAAAGAGCCCTGTGGTCACTTTAAGTCATATTTCAGTAATTGAGAGTGTCCAGGTCCAAGTAATTGAAAAATGTGTCCTCTCCCTTCCTGAGCGCCACAGAGGGTTGGTAGTTTATGGCGGGAGGCGAGATAGTCCTTCTATGGGTACATTTCTCTCTTCTTGCCCCACTCTGGAGCAGAGGAGACCTAAGGCAACAGGAGCATTCACCTGTGACTGGTGCTCTGCTCAGAGGCTATCTCCCAGTCATCTGGGCTTCTTCCGGTGGGGGCTTTTGTGGGATCCTGGTAGCCCCGTTCCTCTGGCTTGCCCTTCTCTCAGTGTGCACCTTCTCTGTTGGAGTCCTACCACCCCTGTTGGGCAGGATAAAGAATGGCCCTGGCTATTTCTCCCTCCCGTGTGGCCACATCTGGTGCACAACGTACTCTTCCCCCTGCACATTGTCCTGGTTTATGGTGTAGCTGCTGTCCATGCAGAGGTCATGTGCCGTGCAGCTGGTGCAGCTTCGGCTTCAGAGCTGTGACTTGCCAGGGCCCCTTCCCAGATCCTGAGGGCCCTACCAGGTGCTCCCACGGTAATTTGATATTCTCGTCCTTAGCAAGGGGATCCCAAATTGTGTACTCTGCAGGCTCCACAGAACCTGGATCTGCCCTTTCTCCGAATGTGGGTCTTTTTTCTCTCAGCCCTGAGGCCCAAGAGTCACAACCACCTGCTGCCCTAGTCCTCTGCTATGTGTCACCTGCCAGCCCTTGTGTCCCCCAAACTCAGAGGTACACCCCACATCCTGCTGAAGGTCCTCCCCAGAGTCCCTCCCACTGAGTAAGAGGTGAGGGGCACACTCCCCTTCATCCACTCCCCTCGGCCCTCCCAGCACGCAAGCCACTGTCTGCTCAACATCCTTCTTCTCTCCACTTGACTCTTACTCTTGCTGCAAGCCATCTTCTTTGTGAATTCTGCATCTGGCCTCTCAACACCTTAAGGTGCGGCATCTATTAGATTTGGACATTTCCACTGAAATTCCCAACTAAGCATCCAGTTGCATTTAAACACATTTATTTTAAATGGGAACACTACATCAAAGATTGCTAGGGCTAGCTATATTTTAGTTAAATATACCTGAGAATAAATTTCTATAGACTGAATGTTTGTGTGCCCTCAAAATACCTGCTGAAATGGAATCCCCCATGTGATAGTGTTAAGAGGTGGTGCCTTAGGGAGGTGATGAGGTCGTGAGGGTGAAGCCGTCGTGGTTGGATTAGTGCCCATATACAAGAGGCTCCAGAGACACCCCGTTTCCCTCTCCCATGGTACAGGGACAAGGTAAGAAGGTGCCACCTAAGAACCAGATAGTGGGCCCTCAGCAGAGTCTGAGTCTGCCAGCACCTTGACCTTGAACTTGCCAGGTGTGAAATAAATTTCTGTTGTTTATAAGCCCCCCAGTCTATGGTATTTTGTTATGGCAGCTTGAAGGGTAAGGGATAAGTATGCACTTGGCGCACCATGTCCAAGTGTTCTGCATCATGGATTAAACCAACTGCAGATCAAAGATAGGTTTGTTTGTTTGTTTTGAGATGGAGTCTCGCTCTGTCGCCTAGGCTGGAGTGCAGTGGCGTGATCTCGGCTCACTGCAAGCTCCGCCTCCTGGGTTCATGCCATTCTCCTGCCTCAGCCTCCCAAGTAGCTGGGACTACAGGCGCCTGCCACCACATCCAGCTTATTTATTTATTTTTTTTGCTGTATTTTTAGTAGAGACAGGGTTTCACCGTCTTAGCCAGGATGGTCTCGATCTCCTGATCTCATGATCTGCCTGCCTCAGCCTCCCAAAGTGCAGGGATTATAGGCATGAGCCACCGTGCCCAGTCCAAAGATAGCTTTTTAAAAATCCAATAAAAATAACATATAACAATGAAAAATAACACAAATAAAACAATGCAGCATGATGACTATTTAAATCACATTACTTTATATTAGGCATTGTAAGTAATCCAGAGATGATTTAAAGTATACGAGAGGATGTATGTAGGTATGTGAAGAGGATGTGTGTATGTATATAAATACAACACTATTTCGTATCAGGGGCTTGAGCATCCACGGAATTTGGTCTCCTCGGGGGCCAATCCCCACACATACCAAGGGATGACTATGCTGGAATACTGTTACAATAGAAATGGAACAATTAAATTTAAATTAACATTTAAAATGTTTGACCCTGTACCACCTACGATCATTGCTTGCATCCCCAGTGGTAACTGTACCATCCTTTGGGAACCACTCTGCTAACAGGACACCAAGGCAAGCCTCTGTGCAAAAGCACACCCAGAGCTTGACCTGGTTGGCTTGAAGAGGGAGAGAGAAAGTGCTCAGCATAATTCAGCAAGAAGCTTGCTGAGACTTCTCTAGCAGACTGGGGAACAGTGAGTGGTAGGGGACCTAGGGTAGGAGAAGCTAGGGTGGGTGAGAGGGGCTGGAGTGTTTTGAGCAGGGACAGGGTTGTCTGGTGATTACTGTCAACCTATTTGCTGTGATGCTATGTACACTTTCCCCTTCATTTCCTGCCACCTGGCTTCAGGATAGGGGGCTAGATTCTCACCTCACCCCCAGGGTTCTTAGGCTCTGTCCAAAGGCTGGGGTGGGAGGATGTCATTGGAATAACCTAACAGAGTCTATACCTTCCCACCTGGTGCCTCTAAGGGAGGGGGGCATGCTCTTCTGTATCACTTAGCTATGGCTGTGTAACAATTACCCCATAACCTAGCGGCTTGAAACCATAAACATTATTTCTTATAAGTCTACAGTTTGGCTGGGCAATTCTGATAATCTCAGGTGGGCTGGCTCATGCATCCAGTGCCAGTAAGGGTTGGCAAGGCAGCTCTGTTGATCTAGGTTGGGATCTGTCACTCGTTTGAGGGTTTGCTGGGTGGAGGCTGGTCTAGGATAGCCTACAAGCTCTCTTCTGGGTTCCCCAGCAGGTTCACCTGAGCTTGTTTACATTGCAGGTGAACTGGCACAGTGTCACTTTCACTTCCACCCCATTCTACTGATAAGGCAAGTCACAGGCCAGCCCAGACTGAAGGGGCAGGAGAATGGATCTCACATCTCGATGGGAAGAACTATGCAGCCATACTGCAAGGGCATGGACACAGGGAGGGATGCAGAATTGGGACCATGTTGCATCAATCTATCACATCTTGCACCCTGTAACTAGAGGCTCCTGGGAAGACCTCCAGCAGAGGCCACTGCTGCTGTCCCTCCTACGGGTTGCTCCTTCAATGTAGTCTCCGGTGTGAGAGGCACATGTTGCTCCAGGCTGGGGCAGGACTGATGTGGTGGACACCTCAAAAGAGCCCCAGAGCCAAAGGATCAATATGCAACAGCCCTGTGGCCAGCCACACCCGGGCCAGGTCTGGGAGTCACAGGGGCCTCTGGTGGGCAGTGGAGAACCGTCCACATCAAGGTGGAGAGGCTACCCAGGCTCTCAGCCCTGCTCCAGTTCAGCCAGCCAGCGGGAAACGGCAGTGCCAGAAGAAACTGGGAAATCATCTCCCGGCCTCAAGACGTCCTGGGCAGGGAACTGAAGGACTAGGGGCACAGATGGTGTTTTTTATCTTGTATTCCAATTGGCGGCTAAAGCTGTGGAAGAGAAAGGAGCATATGGGAACTGAACAGCTGGCTAAGTAGATGCAATTGAAGAACAAGATTTGATTTTCTGGACCATGGCTTAAGACGGGTTCTTGGCTGGGGCCTAATATTAACAATCTTAATATCATGCGTTTGCACAGGACTTAACTGTTTAGAAATCACTTTGACTGATCTGCCATTTCATTGTCACTTTACATTAACTGGGGTTGAGGGAGGGTGGATTTCTACCCCATATCACAGATAAGGCAAGAGAGGAGAGATTCCCTGCCCTTCTAGATCCTAGAGCTGGTAGGTGTCAGGGCCAGCCTAGAATTCCTGTCTGTTTGATCCAAAATCCATGCTCTTTTTAGCATTTCACATGTGAGTATGGCTTAGAGCAATGTTTTTCTACCTCTTTGTGAACCACAGAAATACGAACTTTACATTGAGACCGAGGACGTGTGTGTGTGTATGTGTGCCTATGTGCGTATATGTGTATGTGTGCATATATGTGTATATGTGTAGCATGTGTGGGTGCATGTGTGTAGTGTGTGCATATGTGTGCTTATGGGTGAGGTGTGTGTATGTTTGCCTATGTGTGTGTGTAGCATGTAGTGTGTGTATGTCTGCCTATGTATGTGTAGTGTATGTGTGCATATGCATGCATGTGTGTATAGTGTGTGTAGTATGTATGTCTATGTATGTGTAGTGTGTATGTGTGTAGTGCATCTGTGTGTATAGATGTGTGTAGCACGTGTATATGTCTATGTGTGTGTAGCATGTGTATGTGTGCCTATGTGTGCATGTGCATGTAGTGTGTGCACATGTATGCGTGTGTGTATAGTGTGTGTGGTGTGTCTATGTATGTATAGTGCATATAAGTGTAGTGTATGTTGGTGGATAGATGTGTATGAAGCATATGTATGTGTCTACATGTGTAGCATGTGTGTACATGTGTGCATACGTGTGTAGTATATATGTGCACATGTGTGCATACATGTGTGGTCTGTGTATACATATGTTGTAGCATGTGCATGTTTGCCAATGAGTGTAGTGTGTGCCTATGTGTGTAGTGTGTGCATGTGTGGGTACATGTGTAGTGTATGTGTGTATATATGTGTGTAGCATGTGTATGTGTGCATATGTATTTGTATAATGTGCATATGTGTGCATACATTGTGTATGTGTGTGTGCCCGCCTATGTGCGTGTAGTGTGTGGGCATGTGTTTGTGGTATGTGTATGTGTGCCTATGTGTGTGTAGTGTGTGTGCATATGTGTGCATACGTGTAGTGTGTGTATATCTGCATATGTGTGTATATGTGTGTGTGTGTGTAGCTTGTGTTTGTCTACTATTTGTGAAAAATAACATCAGAGGGAGATGTACACTGGTTCACAGAAGGAGATAGCTGGGAAGAGGATCCCCCGCGTGCCTGGCAGCCTGTGGACCGGGGATGGAGAACGTGGAGACTCCTTTGCGCCAGGGCCTCTCATGGGCCCTGCCCAGGGGATTGGGTGCTCCAAGCCTGAGGCACTGCCCTCTTCCTGCCTGCCTGCTCTGTGGCTGCTGTGGGGCACAGTCCTGAGGCCAAGGGAAGGCACTGGCTGCTCCGCGTCCGCTCATGGCGTCCCCTCCCTTCCCGGCCCCTCACCTGCGGTCCCGCCTCCCGCCCTTGGCCTCGGCAGGGCAGGGGCGCGACTCGGGCCCATGGAGCGTCTGCGCCCAGGACCGAGCTGGACACCTCTGCCTGCCCCAGGCCGGGGAGCCGCTACCAAATCGGAGCTCCTCCTCTGTGCCTTCTCCGGAACGTGCGTGTCCGTGCCTCCCGTATCCCGCTAGAGTCTCGGGTGAGAGCCATGTGCGCCCGCTGTGCTGCAGCCTCACGAACTCCGCGCAAGAGCGTCGTATCCGCGGGCACTGAGAAATCGGGGACAGGCGTCTCAAGCGCGGCTCCGGGGCCCCTCCAGCGAGCTGCAGGCTGCTCCTTTCTGGCGGTCACCTCGCCTTCCCCACGCTCCTCCCCGCAGCCGCCGCCCGCCTGGGAACACATGCCCCCCTTGACGTCCCCCACGGGAGGCGGCTCAGCAGGTGCACTGAAGGGCCCGAGCCCAGCCCACTGCCATCAGACTCCGCGGCGGAAGAAGTTGCTTCCTTACAAATTATCCTTCCCATCTCCTAATGACTTCCAGGGGAACGTCTGGATTTGGTGCTAGCATGTTTAACACCTTTATAATACTCGCTAATCTCTCTGCTCTAACAAAGAGAGTAGGCCTGGGGCTTAGAGCCCTGCTAGGCTGCGGTATCAAATTAGGGCTTAATAACTTTATTGTGACTTCATTGTGCTTTCTTGTAGTCGCATTATGGAAAATGAGGCTCTCTTCCATTTGTGAAGAGATATAAAGCGTCCTGTTAGGTATACACTAAATGTAAATTAAAGAAATACAAAAAATCAAAGAAAATTTAAGTATAAATTAAGACATAATGAATATTTGAGAAAGCATAATTTGAGAAAGTCTGAAATAAGGGAAGGAGAGAAGTGGGTAGCTGAGGAGATGTTTGGCAGCTGTGTAGGATCAAGAGGATGTGGGTGACAGTGGGCCAGCATGCTGCCACCTCACACAGGCAGGTGGGAAGTGGGCATCTGGGACCACACCTGAGGTGCCAACGGCCTGACGAGGTCTCTTGTAAGGGATTCTCAACTCAGCCCTTCCTTTGCCACCATATCCCTGAGTGTGGACACACCTCTACTGGAGGGTCAAGACACAACTGTGGTTTCTGGGATTGCTGAGCTGCACCCATGAGAAAGTTGACTGAGAGGATATCCACTTGCCAGGGGCTGGGGTTGGGTGAGCCCAGGCCCAACTCAGGAGAACTTGTCCATCTTCTCTGAGCCCCAGGGTGCTTGCTGTGGTCCCAGTGCACTGACCAGCTCTTTCCCAGCACACCCCTCAGTCTGAATCTTGATAATTATGGAGAACTGCCTGTCACACTCCTAAACAGAGACTCTGTCCCAACTACCTGCCGCTGTGCCTGCCCTTCCTCATGTCCAGGTTCAGCAGGACTCTTTTGGGTGCTTAGACAAGGGTACTGGGACACCTGATCTAACCAGGGTAGACCGAACCTTGTTGGTTACTCACCCATATTCACCGCTGCCTGTTGCTGCCATTGTTTTCTGTATCGCTAGAGCCTCAGTCCTGTCTGGGTGTCCACTGTCCTACATGGAACCCTGGGGAGGGGTGAGTCTTAACTAGCCTAAGCCAATGATAGTAACTTCATTCCCCTAGTCATTGGGCTTAGGAAGAAGCAGGTGACCTGATTCCAGCCATGGAGACCTGAGGTTGCTTCTGTAATGCCTGGAATTTTGGCAGCCATCTTGGGATCATGAGGAACGTCAGCCTGAAGGAAGCGTGCTGAGAAAGACAAAGAAAGGTGGAAGGCTCTGGGACCTATGGCTTCTTACTGAGCAGGTTGATAAAGTCTGTTAGCTAAGCCACATTAAATTGGATTTTCTGCTGCTTGCAGCCAAAAATATAGCCCAACTGACATGCAGATGGAGGGCGGCGAGCCAATACCCAGCCTGTCTGTCTGCAACTCTCCTTGTCTTCCCCACCTCTTTTCAATTCTCCCGAGAAGCTTGGTGTTTTCTTCTATCCTAGTTTCTGCAGGCTGAGGGCATGAAAGCGGCTGTGGGAAGCTTCTTTGGCCTATTCCCTCTCCTGGAACTCCATGAAGTGTGAGATGGGGGCCACTCCTTAATCGGGTGTGCCCCCCAGCAACTGCTGGGCTCCAGCTTCTCCTACATGCAGCAAAGCTTGGAAGCCCCTCAGTCCTGCCACACTGTACTCACCTTCATCCAGTGCAGCTACACAGGGCCTGCTCCAAACACCTCCCGAGGCCCCTCCATCCAACCACATCTAGATCAGAGGCTGCCCAGGAGGCTCAAGACCACATAGACTTGAATGGCAGGGGACAAGCTCAGGATGGCCTGAGACCTGAATGTTTCTTTTCATGAGACTGTATGGTGTACAATATGATGTTTCGATATAAGTATACATTTTGAAATGATTAAATTGAGCCAATGAATATATTGATCACTTCACATACTTATCAATTTTTTGGGGGGTGTGAGTATATTCAGGATCTACGTTCAGTAATTTTCAAGTATACATACATTATTATTAACTAATAATGCACCTTGTATAGCATTCTGTACAGTAGATCTCCAGAACTTATTTATCCTGTCCGTTTGACCAGTGTCTCCTTATCCTCCTCATCCCTTAGTTCCTAGCAACCACCATTTTTCTCTCTGCTTCTATAAGGTCAACTTCTTAGATTCCACACATAAATGAGGTCGTATAGTATTTGTTTTTCTGTTACTGACTTATTTCACTTAGCACAGTGTCCTCCAGGTTCATCTATGTGGTCACAAATGGCAGGATTTTCTTCTTTTTTAGGGCTGCATTGTATCCCATGTGTCTATATTCCATGTTTTGTTTATCCATTCATCTGTTGATGGACACTTAGATTGATTTCGTATCTTGGCTACTGTGAGCAGTGTTACAGTGAATGAGTATAGATATGTCTTCAACATACTGATTTCATTTCCTTTGAGTATATACCTAGAAATGGAATTGTTGGATCAAATGGTAGTTCTATTTTTAGTTTTTTGAGAAGCCTCTAAACTATTTTCAGTAATGGCTGTACTAATTTACATTCCCATCAACAGTGTACAAGGGTTCCCTTTTCTCCACATCATCACTACCACCTGTTATCTTTTGTCTTTTTGATAATAGCTGTTCTAACAGGTGTGAGATGATATCTAATCACAGTTGACATTTGCATTTTCCTGATGATTAGTTATGTTGAGTTTTTTTCATACACCTCTTGACCATTTTTATGTCACCTTTTGAGAAATGTCTATTCAGGTCCTTCAACCAGTTTGTAATCAAGTTATTAGCTTTCTTGCTATTGAGTTGTTTGAATTCCTTATATATTTTGGATATTAATCCCTATCAGATGTATGGCTTGCATATATTTTCTCCTATTCCATAGCTTGTCTTTTAACTCTGTTGATTGTTTCCTTTGCTGTGCAGAAGCTTGTAAGTTCAATGCAATTTCTTTGATCTATTTTACTTTTTGTTGCCTGTGCTTTTGGGGTCATATCCAAAAAATTCATTTCCCAGACCAGCATCATGGAGCTTTTCCCCTGTTTTCTTCTAGTAGTTTTACAGTTTCAGGTCTTACATTTAAGTCTTTAATTCATTTTAAGTTTATTTTCATATGTGGTATGAGATGAGGATCTAATTTTATTCTTTTGCATATGGATTTCACAGCACCATTTATTGAAGAAACTGTCCATTCTCTATTTTACATTCTTGGAAACTTTGTCAAAGGTCAATTGACCAAAAATGCATGAAGTTATTTATGGGATCTTTATTGTGTTCCATTGGCATCTGTGTCTGTTTTTATGCCACTACCAAGCTGTTTTAATTACTATAGCTTTGTAGTATATTTTAAAATCAGGGGTTGTGATGCGTTCAGCTATGTTTTTTCCTCTGAAGATTGCTTTGATTTTTTGGGGTCTTTTGTGGTTCCATATAAATTTTAGGATTTTTTTTCCCTTTCTGTGAAAAATGACATTGGGATTCTTGCAGGGATTGCATTGAATCTGTAGATTGCTTGGGTAGTTTGGACATTTTAACAATACTAATTTTTCAAATGCATAGACTTGGCTATCTTTCCATTTATCCATGTCTTCTTCAATTTCTTTCTTCAATGTATTACAGTTTTCTGTGTAGAGATCTTTTAATTCTTTGGTTAAATTCATTCCTAAGTATTTTATTCTTTGTAATGTCATCGTAAATCAGATTGCTTTCTTAATTTCTTTATTAGACAGTTTATTGTTGATATATAGAAATACAACTGATTTTTTATATTTTGATTTTGTATTGTACAAATTTTCTAAATTCATTTATTCTAACAGTTTTGGGTGGAGCTTTCTATATATAAGATCATGCCATCTGGAATCATGCCATCTGGAACACAGTTTAACTTTTTCCATTCCAATTTGGATGCCTTTTATTACTTTTTTCTTGACTAATTTCTCAGGCTAGGACTTTCAGTATTATGTAGAACAGAAGTGGCAAGAGTGGGCATCCTTGTATTGTTCCTACTCTTAGAGTAAAAGCTTTCAGCTTTTCACCCTTGAATGTGATATTAGTTTGGGCTTGTCATATATGACCTTTATTATGTTGAGGTACATTCTTTCTAAACCTAATTTGTTGAGAGTGTTTTATTTTTAATCATGAAAGAATGTTAAATGTTGTTGAACACTTTTTTTTTTTTTTGATGGAGTTTCTCTCTTGTCACCCAGGCTGGAGTTCGATGGCATGATCTTGGCTCACTACAACCTCCACCTCCTGGATTCAAGAGATTCTCCCATCTCAGCCTCCCATGGCGTGTGCCATGACACCTGGATAATTTTTGTATTATTAGTAGAGATGGGGTTTCACCATGTTGACCAGTCTGATCTTGAACTCCTGACCTCAAGGTGATCCACCAGCCTTGGTCTCCCAAAGTGCTGGGGTTACAGGGGTGAGCCACCACTCCTGGCCTTGTTGAACACTTTTTATGCATTCATTGAGATGTTCATATTATTTTTGTTAATGTGGTGTGTCACATTTATTGATTTGTATGTATTGAACCATACTTGTATTCCACAGATAAATCCCACTTGATCATGGTGAATGCTTGAATGCTCTTTTTAATGTGTTGTTGAATTCTGTTTGTTAGTATTTTGTTAAGGATTTTTACATCTATATTCATCAGGGATATTGGCCTGTAATTTTCTTTTCCTGTTGTGTTCTTAGTTGGCTTTGGTATGACAATAATGATGGCCTCATAAAACAGATTTGGAAGTGTTCCCTTATTTTCAGTTTTTTGGAAGAGTTTGAGAAAGGTTGGCATTAATTCTTTTTTAAATGCTTGGTAGAATCTGCCTGTAAAGCCATATGGTCCTGGAATTTTCTTTCTTGGGAAGTTTTGTATTACTGACTCAATCTCCTTACATGTTGTTAAGTTGTTCAGCTTTTCTATTTCTTCATGATTCAGTCTTGGTAGGTTGCATGTTTCTAGAAATTTATCAATTTCTTTTAAGTTATCAAATTTGTTGGCACATAATTGTTAATAGTAGTCTCTTAGCATCTTTGAGTTTTTGTGGCATCAGTTGTAATATCTCCTTTTTCGTTTAAAACTTTATTTATTTGACTCCTCTCTCCTTTTTCTGTTAGTCTAGCTATATGTTTTCAACTTTATTTTTTCCCAGAAAACATCTCTTAGTTTTATTGATGTTTCCTATTGTCTTTATAGTCTCTATTTCATCTCTAATCTTTATTTCCTTCCTGCTGTTGACTTTGGGTTTTAGTTTTTCTTCTTTTTCTGGTTTGTTGCGGTGTAAAGTTAGGGTGTTTACTTCAGATTTTTTTTTTTTAAATAGGCATTTACTACTCTAAGCTTCCTTCATAAAAATGTTTTGCTGCATCCCATAAGTTTTGGTATGTTGTGTTTCCATTTTTATTTGTCTCAAGATACTTTTTGAGTTCCTTTTTTATTTCTTCTTTGATTTATTTGTTGTTCAGGAGTGTGTTTAATTTTGTGTCCCAGCATATGATCTATCCTGGAGAATGTTGCATGTGTGCTTGAGAAAAAAATGTATCCCACTGCTGTCAAGTGGAATGCTCTATAAATGTCTGTTAGGTCCATTCAGTCTACAGTGTTATTCAAGGCCACTGTTTTTTTATTGATTTTCTGTCTGGATGATCTATTTATTGTTGAAAGTGAGGTATTGAAGTCCCCTAGTATTTCTATATTGTTCATCTCTCCCTTCAATTCTATTAACATTTGATTTATATATTTAGATGCTTCAATGTGGAGTTCATAAATATTTACAATTATTGTATCCTCTTGATGAATCGACAGCTTTATCATTATATAGTGACCTTTTTTGTCACTTGTGACAAGTTTTAACTGAAAGTCTATTTTGCCTTATATTAGTAGAGGCACTTCTGCTTTCTTTTGGTTACCATTTGCGTGGAATATCTTTTCCATCCCTTCACTTTCAGGCTGTATGTGTCCTCAAAGTTAAAACGAGCCTCTTGTAGCCAGCATGTTGTTGGATATTAATTGTTGTTTTTAAAATTAATTCAGCTATACTTTGTCTTTTTATTAGAGAATTTAATTCATTTACATTTAAAGTAATTATTGATGTGGAAGGACTTACTATTGCCATTCTGTTTATTGTGTTTGAACTATTTTGTAGTTATTTTGCTCCTTTCTCTCTCGCTTTCTTTCTTTGTGATTTGTTGATCTTTTGTATCCATATGCTTTGATTCTTTTCTCTATATCTTTTGTGTATCCACTACAGGTCTTCTCATTGTGGTTTCCATGAAGCTTACCTAAAACATCGTGTAGTTATAATATCTATTTTAATCTGATATGAACTTAATTTTAATTGCATGTAAACACTACATTTTACCTCTTCACTGCTCCCCCTTTTTTATGCTACGAATGCCATACTTTATTTACATCTTTTCATATTGTGTATCCATTAGCAAATTACTAAATCTATGATTTTAAAAATGCTCTTTTTAACATTTACAGTAGAGTTAAAAGTGATTTATATGTCATCATTATAGTATTAGAGTATACTAAATTTTACTATATATTTATTTTTGCCATTGAGTATTATACTTTCATCTGTTTTTATGTTGTTACTTAGTATCACTTTTTTCAACCTAAAGAATTTTCTATAGTATTTCTTTAAGGTAGATCTCATGGAGATAAAGTCCCTCAGCTTTTATTTGTCTGGGACAAACCAAATTGTCTCAGAAAAATAAAAGCTGAGGGACTTTATCATTCAGATATGAAAACTGAAAGGATAGAGGGACTCTATTCTTCAGAAATGAAAGCTTTGCTGAGTATAGTGTTCTTGGTTGGCAGGTTTTTTTCTTTCAGTACTTTAAAAATATCATCTAATTCCCAACTAACTTCCAAGTTTTCTGCTGAGAAGTCCACTGTGGGTTCCCTTGTAATTGATGAGTCTCTTTTCTTATGTTGCTTTCAGGGTTCTCTTTGTTTTGGTCTTTTGACAATTTGATTAGAATGTGCCTTGGAATATTCTTCTCTGGGTTAATTTTTCGTGGGATCCTTTGAACTTCATGCATCTGGATGTCTCGCCTAAGATTTGGGAATTTTTTTCTTTTAAAGCCAGTATTTCTTTAAATAAGTTTTCTGTCTCTTGTTCTCTCTTTTCTCCTTCTGAGACTCCCATAATTTGTATATTTATCCTCTTGATAGTGTCCCATAGGTCTCTTATGCTTCATTTTTTTTCATTAATTTTTCTTTCTGTTCCTCTGGTTAGCTATTTTCAAATGACCTGTCTTTGAGTTCACTGATTATTTCTTCTGTATGATTGAGTCTGCTGTTGAAACTCTCTTGTATTTTTTAGTTCTTTCATTATATTCTTTAGCTCCAGTATTTCTGTTTGGTTCTTTTTAATGGTTCCCGTTTCTTTATTAAACTTCTCATTTTGTTTATGCATTGTTTTTCTTATTTCATTTAGTTGTCTGTATTGTCTTGCCTCTCACTGAGCTTCTATAAAATGTTTATTTTGAATTATTTTTCAGGAAATTTATAGATCTCCATTTCTTTGGAACCAATTACTGAAGCTTTATTAATTTCTTTGGTGGTGTCATACTTGCTTGATTCTTTGTCATCTGCATAGCCTTGTGTTTGTATCTGTGAATTTGAAAAAGGAAATACCTCTTTAGTCTTTATAGATTGGTTTTGGCAGATGAAGACCTCCCACTGGGTCCCTGACCTCATGGGACTGCTTCTGGGCTTGTAGCCAAGTGGGATTTCACCTGGGTCATGTGGATGTTGTTGCATCTGCAGTGGGGTCTACAGCTAGTGGGCCCTGATGCTGGCAAAAAATCAGCAGCCTGTTATTGGGGTTTGAAGCATTGTAGATCCTGTCTGTTCCCTGGGTGGACTGGATTGCCTTTAAGACCTTGGTAAGTAGGGGCTGGTGCTGGGATGGGAGTCTGATTCAGGGTCCACAAATAGTGGGTCTGTTACTAAGTATGTAGATAGGTGTGGCTTCCTCCAAGTTCCTTGGAAGCCTTCAGTCAGTGGGTGGGTCCCTGGGCAGGCAGTACTGGCTTCAGTCTATGGCTGAGAGGTGCTGGAACCAAGTCATAAAGATGCTTAAGAGTCCGCAGCTGAGATTAAGGTCTGCAGGCTTGTCTCTGGTGGTACAGACAAGCAGGTCTCCCTCTGGGTCCTTGGGCTGGCAAGACAGTGTTTAAGACAACAGTGGAGAGGAACTGGAGCCAAGTTACAAGACCATTTTAAGATCTACAGTGGCACTAGGCTTGGTGAGTCTACCTACAGGGGCATGGGCAGGTAAAAGTGACTTCATGACATGTGGTTTTTCTATTTCTTTGTAGGTTTCTGTTAATCAATTTTCACCTTTTAAATAGATTTTTTCCCTTTTGTTTTTACTATTTTAATTTGTTTCAGTAGGTAGGAGATTCTGTGATCCTGCTTCATTTCATTATCTTTACCCAGATTTTAGCTTGGCCAGTCTCTGTAACCCTCCTTCCTGAGCAAGCCACTTTGTCACAAGCCCCATCAGGAATGGTGCCTATCTCAAGCAAAGCACAGGTGTATCTGCCATCACTCTACAGGTTAGCATCTAAAAGTAAACAATCCAGAAACTGCAGTTTCTTTACTAGCACCAGGCCTGCTACTGGGGGCAAAAGATGACCCTGCCACATTGACCCTGAGTTATAGGGCATTCTTCTGTAATTCTTGCTTATAACAAAACAAAGTAGAATTCTGTGAGTTTAGCTCAGCATAAGTGCTAACTGTATTTTTTAAAATGAAGCTTATTTATGAAAACAGGTTTAGTGCAATGGATCAGAACAAGGTTTTTAGAATCAGAGCTAGGTCTGAATCCTGGTCCTGTGTTTTACTACCTGTGTTTGTAAGTATTCAGTGGGTTCTTATTTAATTAAGAAAAAAAAATATGGGCAAGTTATGTTGTCTCTCCAAGCCTCAAATGCTTTATCTACAAAATAAGGGCACTAATAAAAGTACTCCTTCAGCTGTTGTTATAGGTATTAAAAGAGATCATGTATGTGAAGTGCCTGATGCAAGTCTTGGCCTGCATCAAAGTCACCATTTAGAACAGGATTTAAAGAAATGCAACCCTCAGGCACACTTACGTGCATCATTCATTATTTTAGATTGTTTGCCAATAATTATTGCTTGATTTAGTCCCAGTTTTCTCACAGATTTGAGCAAACCTAACATAATAAGATGCTTGTAAATCTCCCAGTCTGTACCAGAATTGCAGCTGTTCATCCATAGCTAAGGCTATGTCAGCAGTTGCTAACCTCCTTCACTTCTGGCTCAACACATTTAAATCTGAGTTCTTCTTTATCCTCTGTGCAGGGGGAAAAGGGCTCCCTTTTTCCAGCTACTCTGTTCCATCAGTGTTACCCTCTTTCCTCCAGTTTCCCAACCTACAGATGCACCGTTGGCTTTCCTCTCCTGTATCTAGTCTTACATTGAATCCACACAATCTGACTAGGTGTCCTATCTCAGACTTCTCTCACTCTTGGGTACACAAGCTTTGCTTCCCGAACAAAGCTGTACAGTAGGGCTCATGTCTCTTCTCTGAAGTTCCTCAGAGCTCCCATCCAGAGCTGGACATGCTGTAGGTGCTTGGGAAATTCTCACTGACTGAGTACACTCTGGGTTTCCATGACCACCTTATCTGGAATAGTTTCCCATTCACTCTCCATCTTCTTGCCCTAATTACTTTCTTCATAATGCTCATGACTACTTGATGTGAGATGTTTACCCTTTGTTAATTGCCTGTTTGGGTTTCAGGATACAGAAGCACCACAAGGACAGCTGCACCATCTGTTTTGTTCCCTGCTCTATCTCTATCATCTGTAAGATTTGCTCAGCATAGAGTAGATTTTCCGTAAACATGTGTGAAATGAACAGAGCCCCCAGAGTCCACCACTATGGAAATTTGGTTACATGTTGAACATTGGATTCTGAGAGGAGGTCCCTAGTAAGTCTTTTGTGTGAGTGCACTTGCTTTATCAAATGAGATAAAGTGGGGGGCAAAGGAAAGAGGGAGAGAGGAGAGAGACAGAGATAGAGAGACGCAAAGAACACACACATGCACACACACATACAGAATTGCACCAGTTAATTGTATCTAGTGACAAGTAACTGGGAGTCAGCTCGATACCTTTTTACCTATCTGATGGCCTAATCAAAGTCTGCCTTCCTTAATCCCATTCGCCATCCCTCACATTGATCCCAAACCAGAGAAGAGAGCGGAGCACAGGCCCCGGGGCAAAGTGAATGCAATTAACAGCCCTGTGGCTTCATTTCAAAGCTGTCACCCAGCAGTTTGCCCTAATGCTGCAGATTTTTTTTCACCTTTGGGCTATTTCTCTTTTCACCTTTCCTTTCTGCAATTCATGTTTTGAACAGCAAGCAGGACAAAAACTTATAAAAAGAAGTGGTGGGATTACACCAGGGATTCCCGAACTTTTGGAAGTCATGGAACCTTGGTTTAAAGAAAATTCGTGGCAAATTGAGACTTTACGGTTATATCTAGATGTCACAAACATTTATTGGGCACTTTCTACTCACACCAATTTTTTCAGACTCAGAGAGGTAAAGACAGTTGGTAAGGTGACACAGCTAATAAATGGTGGAGCTGGGATTTGAACCCAAGTCCTGGTTCTTGGCACAGGGCTCCAGCCTCTTACACAAAGGACTGCTTCCTAAGCCATAGGAGGAAGGTCCATGCAAGGCCCAAGTGCCTCCCATGTGAAAGTGTCAACTCAGGACATATGAGGAATGGGTAGCAGAGATAAGGGCAGGCAAGGCTTCTAGATTCAGGCATCCTCCCTGACCAGTACAGTGGCACCCTGCCAGTTCCTTTCAGATCTGATCTGAAAGGTCAGATCTTGACCATGGAATGACTGAAGGAACTTGTTCTAGAAAGGCTGGGGGGTAGCATTTGGTGTTTCTCACTGGGCTAGACTTTCAGCCATCCAGCCAATTTCATGGCAGTGCTGGGTGGGCCAAGTGGGGAGGGATTGATCGTGGATGGCAGAGAAGAGTCAATTGAGATGTATGGCAGGAGGGGTTGCCCAGGGCAATAGGACTGGAACTAGACATGGACTCCTTTGAAGGCTGCCCTACCTGGGCAGCTTCTCTGCTGGCTGGCCCTGAGAACTGGGTATGAACTTCAGGGCTGGTTGGGGGTTCCCCTAGCTGTCATTCAGTCCAGGTCCTTCTGGAGCAGCATCTGGCCAAGGTGATGGCACAGGCCTGCTAGGACAGTACATGCAGCTTCCCTGCTTGGTTCCTGGATGGAGGGCAGCCAGGTACAACAAGAGTAGGAGACTGGGTGCACACAGATGGTAGAGGGGGTGCAGGGGTCATATGCCATGGCATTAAAGGAGAGTCCCTCCATCCCTCTGGAGAGCTCTCTGGCTTCCACCTGAGAGGGTTTGTGTATGGGGAGGTAGGGTGAGCAGGATGGAGGCTCCTGACATCTGCTGCAAGGACCTGGTGTGAGGCCTGCAAAATTCTTACATTTTTTTCTTGCTCCCCTAGAGAGTGTCCTGGTGGGTCTTTCTTAATGGTTTGTAGCACCTTTAGTCCTGCCAGTCCCTCAGAATGGCAATGGCACAAGGACACTGCAGGGGTAGAAGCCACAGCAGTTGTCACAGAGTGTGCTCTAGACTAATTAGTGCACTGAGTGTGTGCTCACTGGGGGTCGTGAGGGTTGCAGATGAACAACATGGTCAAGGAACATGGCCCTCTTGGTTTTGGTTGAAACAAATGGCTACTACTCTTCACTCCTGCCTAAAGCCTTGCCTTTTGCCTATGACTTTGCACACCTCCCATTAAGAGGTGCGTCTGTTTTCCTACCCTGTGAGTCAAGACTTGGCCAACAGAATATGATGGGAACCATAGTGTGCCATCTCTGAGCTAGGTTTCAAGAGGCTGTACTTACCCCGCTTGCTCTTGGATGCCTGTGCCTGTTGCTCAGACAACCCTGGGCCAGCCCACCAGAGAGCG
Organism: Trachypithecus francoisi; assembly: GCF_009764315.1. NCBI lineage: Eukaryota > Metazoa > Chordata > Mammalia > Primates > Cercopithecidae > Trachypithecus > Trachypithecus francoisi. The sequence goes on from NW_022681453.1 coordinate 61,861,740, forward strand.
AGCCATCCAGGGCCTGCTATTCCTGCTGCTCCAGCTGATGGGAGTGAGGCTGCTGCAGACCAGCCAGTCAACTGGCCACCCACCCACTGACTGCAGACATAGAGTGAGCCAGCCAAGTTCAGATGGACCTGCCCCAAACCACAAGCATTTCCCAACCAACTCACAAATGTGTGAGGCAAAAACAATTGGTGATTGTTTTAAGTCATTAAGTTTTGGGGCAGTTTTTTCCTCAGCAATAGCTAGTGGCATGGTCTGAAGTATTTTTAGATATTCTCCATGCTGGTCTGTAGGGTGGCTGGCAGGGCAAAAATGGGTGTGAACTGAAGAACCCTGAGTGTCTCATAAAAATAGGAGATGGTGGGTATGAGGAGACTGTCCATTAGCTGGTGCCAAATGCAGAGGACCTCCTTGCTTAAGGACAGGAGACAAGACAGTAGGGGAGGAAAATGTATGCCCAAGACAGACTCCAAACATCATCTTCTAATTACACAAGAAATACATCAAGATGCTGTCTTTTAAGACAATTGAAAGATTTCAGATAAACCCCAAATTCCCTTTGACGAACCTCTTACATTGCATTCCCCAAAGCAATTATTCTTAGGAAGTTGATGGTGTCCTTCCAGACCTCAGAAACATTCTTCCATGTTGATATGGGTAGATCTAAGTTCGTTTTGTTGTTGTTGTTGTGCAATATTCTATTGCGTGATTACAGAACATCTTAGTTAGCCATTCCCCAGTTGATGGAAATGCCCTCATTTCCAGCGTCCACTTGCAACATCCCTGGATGTGCCTCCTTAGGCACCATGGGTTCTCTGGAGAACCAAAACCAGAAGTGAAGTTGCTGGGTCCTGAGACACCTGCATTTTCACAGGGCATGAGAACAGCCAATTTCCTTCCACCTTGACAGCACATGAGATTATCAAACCAATTTTTGCCAATTATGTAGGTGAATAAAACAACATCTCATGGTTGATTTAATTTGCATTTCCTTGATTACTAGTAAAGTTGAGCATCTTTTTTTTATGGCAGTTGGCCTATCTACATCCTCGTCAGTAAACTCGTATCATTTGGCCATTTTCCTATTTGGTTGCTTATGTTTTCTTATTAATGTGATCTGTTGTTTGTATATTGTAGGCACTCCCTCCAAGACAGACTTCTCTGTGGGAGCAGCATATAGGAGACCTGCCAGGACAGTTCACAGGAGTGGCTGTGGAGGGCTGCAGGCATGTTTCTAATCAGAACCTGTCAGTTTTTTTGATTGATAGTTGCACTTTCTCCACCAAGAGTGGGTACTGTGCAAGTTATGGTCATAGTGAAGGTGGGGGACGTGGTAAGTCCTTATCATGCAGATAGTCATTTCCTGTTTTCAATCCCACCTGTAAATGGAATCTCCACTTGGGAGATACCCCGATTCTGGGGCAGTCCCAGTAAGGATCTGCTTCTGTGAGTGGGGAAATCCAACATGAACACCCAGAAGTACACCCGGCAGGGAGATCAGTATTGGTCCTCAAACTAAGAAAAGGGATAGCCACACACTGTCACTCAGAGATGTGTGCTGAACAAAGTGCAGGTGGAGTGGTGTGCAGGAAACACTAAAGACCAAATCAATGCATTCTTTTAAGAGCACAGGGTGCTGCACCCCTGGCATGGAAGGCAGCACAGGGAGTGGGGGAGCCTCCCTAACGGCAGGCAGGAGCCTCCACAGGAGGCCACAGGATTGGACAGAGGAGGAGTTGGCTGCAGTACAGTCTCACTGAGGGCCTCTGCCAAACTCACTGAGCTCTGGGGCTGGAGTGGGCTTAGAACATGTCCCATATTGATGGAAAGGGGCTGGGCCTTTCAGCCCTGCACTTTCCAGGGAAGGGGGAGCCTTGACAGAGGCAGCCCCTTTCAGCAGAGGGTGATGCCTAGGGACAGCTTGGTTGGGGTCCTCAGCAAACGGTAATCCTGACCAGGAACTAAGCAGCTCTGTCCGAAGGGGACACGTCCCCGTGTCTGCATGCTCTGTTAGCTCCCATCTCCTTCAGAGCAGAGCCAGGCTCACAGTGGCTGTCAAGCCCTGTCAGCTGTTGCTTCTATAACCTCCTCTTCCCCAGCTGGCCCTCTCTTTCCCCTTCGTGCACTCTAAACTGGCCCAGTCCCACTGTCCCTGAACTGTGCCAAACATTCTCTGGCCTTGGACCCTGGCTGGAATGTCCCCCACCTACCTCATAACAGCATGGCTTGGTTCTTGTCTTCTTCCCCTTGTTGAAATGTTCCCTTCTCAAGATACATACTCTAATCACCCTGCTTAATGGGGGGACCACTCCCCAGGTACCCTCTGTCCTTCAAACTCTGTTTTATGATTTTCCGCAGCATTTCTCACCGCCAGGCAGATCTCATTCATTCATGAACTCCCTCTCCATGGGAGAATGGAAGCCTGAGAGCAGGCATTTCTGTGCCCCGTTCACTGCTGGGTCTCCGGGGCCTGGAGCAGGGCCTGACTTGTGGTGGCCATGTGACAGTGTTCACTGTGTGAGTGAATGAACTAATGAATGAATGAACAGTAGAGGGGAGGGAACTGCAGGCAGTGGACAGACTCAGATTATTCTATGGCTATGAAATTCACTGCATCAGAGCCACAAATACAAATGTCACCATGCTGTGAAGGCAAGTTTGGTTTTCTGTGTCAGAGATGTGCTAAGAACATAGCCCATGTTCTTTCTAAATTGTCCCCAGAAGTGTGGGTAGGAGACAGTCATGTGATGTATCTGGAGGAAGAGTTCAGACTAACAGAAGATTCCTCTTGGAGACCAGGGTGCTGGCCAACAGTGACACCAAACATCCCTAAAGTCATGTATAGATGGACAATGGACAATGTTTAGTGGATGTGTCAGGGAGGAAGCAGAGCTGACCAAAACCCCAGGTCTCACCTCTATCCATGGCTGATGAAAGTGGCCTTACCAAGCGTCAGAAGAAGACTACCTTATTCAGATGAACAGTAAGGAAACCCACCTTTGTCACGAGGGGGCCAGCGGAGGCAGCCCTTCTCACATGGAGTGTCCAGTGATTCAGTCACACGTGGGCCCAGGTGCTGCTGGGGGATGTTTTGTAGATGTGGTTAATGTCTGCAATCTGTTGACTTTATGCACAGGAGATAATCCTGAATGAGCTGCGTAGGCCTCATCAAATCAGTGGAAAGCCTTGAGAACAGAGCCAAAGTTTCTCTGAGGAAGAAGAAATTCTACCTGTAGACAGCAGCTTCAGTTCCTGCTGCAGTTTCCAGCCTGCCCTTCCTGAGGGCCTTCCCTGTGGATTCCAGATTTGCCAGCCAGTCCTCACAGCCATATAAGCCAATTGCTTGCAATAAATCTCTTAGTGTTAAAGATCCTTTAATAATATATGTATAAACAATATATCCTAGTATTAATAAATCAATCTCCCTCTCTCCATCTCTCTCTCTCTCTCTCTCTCTCTCTCTCTCACACACACACACACACACACACACACACACACAAACACGTTTTACTAGCTCTACTTCTCTGGTAGAACCCTGACTGATACAGATGTGTAATCAGAAAAGATGTAATGTGGAGTGGGGGCTTGACCAGATGTTTTGCCAATCTGTATAGACAACTTTCCAAAATGTGGTCAGTCAGGACACAGTTATCCATAGTCTAATCAGGTGGACTTAAATATCTAAGGCCAAAGCATAGCCAGCCAGTGTCATAGATCTGGATGGCACAATCAATACAGCAGCTGTCCAAAACACAGCTGACCTGGCAAGATGGATTAAGGCCACAGTGTAGAAGACAAGATGAAGACAGGCAATTGTCCTGGATGTGACTGTCCAAGAAGACAGTCATGGGGGAAATGGCCAGTATTTCCCAGGACCTGGGTCACCAATCCATAGTCATGAGGCTAAAACCAAAAAGGATTCACTGTCCAGGACACTATGACCAAGAACATAGAACATAGTCTTCAAGGGCAAAGCCAGTGTAGATAGAGCAGATAGGACATCATTGACCAAGAACAAGTCCCGAGGATGCACAGCCAATGCCAACAGTGTAGATGATTCTAAACTGTACAGGATACTCATGGCCATGCATAACCTTGAGGGAAGTGTCCTTGAGACAGCCACCATGTGTACTTGTGGTAAAGGTAGGCTGTGGTTTATTTTTCTCATTTATCCAAGAAGCTATTTTTGTTCATTAAAACCTAGTTACTTGCTGTATCTAGCCAGGATCCTGGAGTGCTCGCTTGGTTAATTTAAGCAAGCAGAGCTTTGACAAAGTAATTTTATTGTCCTCTGGGATTGGCCAGCTTATGCCAAGCCTCACTCTTTCTGTTGAAATGGAGTTAATTTTCGCTGAAATTGCTTCTTAGCAGACAAACACATTCCCCATCATTGAGGGCTTATGCTTCTGCAGCTCTATTATTCCTTAATTTACGCACTCGGGCAGCGCAGGATCCATGCCCAAGACAGAAAGAGACTCCTGCAGGTGGAGGGAGGCAGAGAAAACAGCAGCCCCTGTTCAGCTCCTCATTCCTGGTTAGAATTAGCCGTTAGAAATTAGTCATCAATCATCCAATCAGTCTGTGCAGCCAGAGCCCCCAGTGTGCCCAGCTCTGTGCCAACTACAGAAAGAGGATGCAAGGAAGAGGGATTCCCTGTCTCAAGAATCCAGTTTATTTGGGGAGGTGAGACTCAGACATGGGACTCAGAACTGACGTAGCACAATATTAGCTCAGGCTTTGGCTCTGGTCCAGGATATGGAAGAACGGAGCGACTTGCTGATGGGACATGAAAGGATGGAATGGTCTGAAAAAGAAGGAAAGAGGATGGCTCTTGGAGGGGACTTGCCATAGAGGAGCCCTGAAACTTCTGGTAAACCTTCAGGGAGGGGCTGCAAAAGTGGGCAGAATGGGTTGGACTGGGTAAATGGGTCCAGGAGGAGCACAGTGGCAATCACTGTTCTTCAGAGTAAGGAAGGACAGGAAGTGTTCAGGACAGGGCAAAGGCCAGGACTGGGGTCAAGACCATGACGATTAAGCCAGCATCTGAGTCACTATCATTGCTGGCCTTAGAGTCATGTAGGGAGTCCAAGGTGAGATCAACGCTAGAGGAAGGGCAGCTTGGCCCACAGCGGATATCATGGCCAGCACCACGGAGAGCTCCCGTAGGTTCTGGTGCCTGCAGTGGGCATAAATATTCAGATTCCAGTTGTAGAAGCAGAAATAAACAAGCCCATGTTCTTTCATTCAGCCTTGGCTAGGAAATATAACTGAAGCAGAAGCCATGGGCTTTGCCTAGCAGCTAATGAAGAACCTTGAAAAACAAAAGGGAGTCTGTTGACACAGATGCTTTGAGAAGACAAGCAATAAGCTAGCCATTACATCTTGTTAGATGGATTAGGAGAACACGGGGGAATATTTGCATACCAATTACCATAAAATTTGAGTTCAATCTATACTTATTTTATGGCTTGCCTTCAGAAAGTTGAGTTTCTGTGTACATCTGTTTGCTAAGAAGATTCATTTTCCTGTAATATTGAAATTTTTGTCATAATAGTTTCAAAAAGTGTTGACTTGTAACATTGAAGATTAAAAATGTTTATTAGAAAAAAATACATTTGTTAAGATGTTTGTAGTGGAAAGTGTTCATGCAAAGCTGCGTATTCACCTTGATAATTAACCCAAGCCAAGCTGTGTAAGTGTTGAGTTCCTTGATATTAGAAATATAGTAAGATGCACATTTCCATGTAAAATGTATCTTTGAGCACAACAAAATTACTGTAACATACCAACTCTAAAACCCAAAGCATAATCTTTGTTCACAGAGGGTCAGGTGTATCTAGCTCCAGGCTCCAAGGAATCACATATCTGAACCTGCCCCATTCTGCTGTCTATCTCTATGACTCTGCTGGGACACTAAGCCCCTGCTTCCTTGGAGACCTTGCTCCTTGCATCATGTGTTGTTGTCACTGTTGTTGAGACAGAGTCTTGCTCTGTCACCCAGGCTAGAGTGCAATGGTGTGATATTGGCTCAATGCAACCTACGCCTCCTGGGTTCAAGCAATTCTCGTACCTCAGCCTCCCGAGTAGCTGGGATTACAGGCACAAATCTGCCACCATGCCCCGCTAAGTTTTGTATTTTTAGTAGCGACTGGGTTTCACCATGTTGGCCAGACTGGTCTGGAACTCCTGACCTCAAGTGATACCCCAACCTTGGCCTTCTAAAGTTCTGGGATTACAGGCATGAGCCACTATGCCTGGCCTGTGTGTCATGTGTTTTTAATTTTATTCACTTGTACTGAATTTGTGTCTGCCACCTGGAAATTTCACTTATTGCTTTAGAGCTCAGCTAAGTTCTTAAAACTTAAGTATGTAGCTGGATGCTGCCTCAGTCCATTTGGGGTGCTGTAATGAAACACCTTAGACTGGGTAGTTTACAAACAACAGAAATGTATTTCTTGCAGTGCTGGAGTCTGGGAAGTCCAAGATCAACACAGCAGCAGGTTCAGTGCCTGGTGAGGGCCCATTCCTCATAGATAATGCCTTCTTTGTGTCTTCACGTGGCAGAAGGAACAAACAAGTTCTCCCTGGCCAATTTTATAAAGGCACTAATCCCATTCATGAGGGCTCTATCCTTATGATCTAATTGCCTCCCAGATGCCCCACCTCTCAACACTACTGCACTAGAAATTAGGTTTCAACATATGAATTATGCGGTGGGGGACACAAAGCCTTCAGACATAGCAGGTACCTCCACACTTTTGGGGTGCATGTTGGGGGTAGATTTTACATGTTCCTGTTCTGTCATTTGACCTACAAGTGCCATTTTTCACTCCTGGCTGGTTAACTAGTTGGGTAGTAATGTAGACAGTGAACTTTCACAATGCTTAGCACAAAATAAGACTTACTTATTGTTTGATGAATTGATGAACAAAGAGATGAATGAATGAATGAATGAATGAATGAGGCTTCCTAGGAGGGCAAACAACTTAAATTCAAGAGACAAATCACCAGCACTGAAGGAGCAGGAGCGGGGCAATCTATCGGGAGTTGATTAAAGCAAAAGCTTACACAGCCTCACCTGGCCCTGGAGGCTGCTCAGTGTGCAACTCAGCCAAAACTTGGACAATGTGAAGGAGGAGTTTGTTCAATTGACCCTGGATACTTCCACTTGCCCTTGAGGGAGGAAGAGGCAGCAAGACTGGGATTCTCCAGTTTGAGGATCTAAAGCTAGACAAATTTGAGGTTGAGTCTTAGCACTGCACTATGAGCTGTGTGGCCTCGTCCAGGTTACTCAATGTTTATTGCCTCAATTTTCTCAACTGTGAAATAGGGAAGGATAAACAAGAGTGTAGCCTCATCAGGGCACAGAGATGCATAGACATCAAGCACTGCATCTGGTACCAAGGAAGTACTCACATAGCCATTAGTATTGTGAAGCAGGTGACACCTGCTGCCTACCACCAGATGTCAACCCACTGCACAGTTTGCAGGTGTCAGGGTTGTTAAGAAAGACACAACTCACACAGGCACTAGATGGAACAATACTTTACTTAAATGGAGAAACTTCCCCATGCCAGCAGGTCTTGTCCTGAAGCCGATGCAGGGAGGTGGTCTGCACATGCCCCTCTCAGGCTGCAGGCAAAGGACCTTATTTCCTTCTTGTCGGCAACACATATGGCTGTGAGGTTGGCCGGGTACCATATGATGGATACTATGAAACAGACCAAAGAAATACACACAAGGAAACAACAGAGAAAGGTGTCCTCAAGCACGGTGGTGAGTTCAGCGCAGGTTGTGTTTCCTGAGTTCCTTATCTCCAGGAAGGAATGGCTCCAGGCACAACTTCATGAGATTGAGCAGGGGTCGAGCAAGCTGCTCACGGCTGCTTTTCCTGGCAAGTGTTGCTACCAATATGACGGTCCTGGTGGTCATTTCTCGTTGAGCCCCTCTGCAAATCATTCTCCTTCTCACCTTCTCTCTTTTTTTATTATATCCTTCTCATCTTCTTTGAGAACTCATCTGTACGCCATGAGTCTCAGACTTCAGCTTCAGAGGAAGCCCCAGCAGTCTTGGTGCTTTCTTCACCTCTTTGGCTTATTTCGTTTTTCATTTATACTATTGTCTGATTACAACATTAACATATGCTCATTGTTTATAAAGACAAAAAATCCCTGAACATGCAGAAAAATGGAAAGAACAAAATTTAAATTATTAATAAGTTTATCATTGCTGTCAGTATTTTAGAGTATTTCCTTCAAGCTTTCTTTCTACACATAAACATACACACATTATAAACAAACTTGAAATTATATTACACATAAAGTTCTTAATATATGTTTTTACTTAACATTTTATCATCTCATTATATATTCTTTGAAAGCACCTTTTTATGCCTACAAAGCATTTTATCTTATGGGTGCAACATGCTTATATAACTGCAGCGATGTAATTCTGGTAGATGTGATATTTTTGAGTCTTGTCCTCAGATAACAAACATTTGTAGCATGTTGCATTTATCTAAGTCTGTACTCAATTCCACCTCACACCCTTTCTTCAGAAGGCAGCAACTTTGATCTAGTCATTTCCAGGTAAAGTCATTTACTTGAGATTTAAAATTAGATCATTTCTGCTTCTCTCCTTTTTCCTCTTCTCCTAGGTTGGCATCTAAGGTTCATTCTTTTCTGTTTTTCAAAAGCAAAACCCTAAAAGCCTCAAGACACGAAGTCAACACCACCGACCACAGTCAGTTTTCCCACCCGTCCAGGTAGGATAAAGCCACGCAACAACAACTCAAAAGGAGTGGGGGCCTGAAGCCCAAAGACAGCAGAGTGCAGGTCCCTGGAACTTGCCTGGGTCTGTACTTCTCCCTGGCTGCATGGCACCATCCCTTGGGAGCTTTCCAAATTCCTGAAACCAGGCCATGCTCCAGGTGAAGGACATCAGATTCTATGGCTGGCTCCTGGCTTCAGTGCTTTTTGTATCTCTCCAGACGATTCCAGTGTGCAGCAGCCAATGCTACTTGCCTTTTGCTGTGCACGTGTGGTCCAATCAATGGATACCATTCCATTAAAATGTGGAATCTCGGTCCCACCTCAGACCTGCCCCCTCAGAATCTGTACCTTAGTAAGGTCTCCAGGTGGCTTAAATGCACATTAAAGTGTGAAGAATTTATATGAAAAATAATAAAAGTCGTAAAAACCATTTATACAGCTCTTAACCTCTCATGCGTATTGATGGTATAAGAGGACCAAGAATTGGCTTTTGAGAAATACTGGAATAGGATTACTTTGGAGAGAGCTCTGCTGTGATTCCCACCTTGCCCAAGGGGTGTGGTGGTGGTGTGATCTTGTCATCGTACCAAAGAATCTGCTGAGAACTTGCTGTCTGCCCTTGTGGTTTGGGGAATGCCATAGCACACTGTCTGAATCACATATGAAAGTACAGGCCGGGCGCTGTGGCTCATGCCTGCAATCCCAGCAGTTTGGGAGGCCAAGGAGGGCAGATCACGAGGTCAGGAGTTCAAGACCAGCCTGGCCAATATGGTGAAACCCTGTCTCTACTAAAAATACAAAAAATAATTAGTAGGGCCTGTTGGCACACACCTGTAGTCCCAGCTACTCGGGAGGCTGAGGCAGAAGAATCACTTGAACCCTGGAGGTGGAGGTTGCAGTGAGCTGAGATTGCACCACTGTGCTCCAGTTTGGGTGACAGAGTGAACCTCTGTCTCAAACAACAACAGCAACAACAACGAAAGTACAGAGGGTGAGGGCTGGCTGAGTGACCTGCAGAGGCTAAACTAAAGGACTCTGGTCTGGAAAGTCACTCTGCTTCTAAGAATTGCTGGGTTAAGAAGTGAGTGAGTGTGTCCCCTGGACTGGAGGTGGACACGTGCCTGAGAGAGCATCCTGGATGCCCGGGCTTGAAGGGACACACAGATCCGAGGCTGTAGAAGGAATTGGGAGTGATCACAGCAAGGGAGCTGTCAATACGAGGCATCCCCTAGGATGAGCAGACCCTGGAAGGCCCTGTAAGAGGAAGTACCAGCTCGAAGCACCTGGCACATTCCAGAAACCAGAGAACAACCATAGTCTCAATCAAGGAAAATTCTTCCTGTCCCCTGCTCCCCAGCGGGGGTAATGTAGTTTGGCATGATGGAGAAGTGGAAGGAGCTGAGCACACAGTTCTTCCTGGTCTGCAGCAGGCCCCAGAGCAGGGGAAGGAGACATGGCTCTAAATCCTGGCTGATTGCTTCCTGCATGAGGATGTCGGATCACTGATTTGAAACAGAGGCTGGTGATTTAATGTGGCCCTGGGATGCTGTATTGGCAACACGATGACTATAACTATCACTGCCCCTGCCATCTACAGGACCAGAGAAGTTATGGGGCCTGCCCAGCACGGAAGAACAAGGAATGGAGAAAGAAAACTCAGAATAAAGTTACTTCTCCTTGTCCTGCAATGGCTGGCATGGCATTTGCAGGCTGGGTGGGGTTGGGGAAGCCCCCGGGCAGAGGCCTCTGAGGCGGGATGGATAGAATCCCAGATGTGTTTGGGAATCTGGATAGGAGAAACTCTAGTGCCTGCTGCCCTCCAGGGCTCTGGACGGCCACGAGTGGTCCAGGGCTCGTCTGGGGCCTGGCCTTCCTCGGGATTCCACACCTGGCCATGGAGTGAGGCAAAGGAGGTCCTGGTGGGAGGTGTTTGGATCATGGGGGGAGTCCCTCATCTTGCTGTACGAGCTCCACGAGAACTGATTGTTCAAAAGAGTCTGGCACCTCCCTCCCCTCTCTCTCTTTCTTGCTCTGCTCTCGCCATGTGACGTGCTAGCTCCCCTCCACTTCCACCATGAGTGGAGGCTTCCTGAGGCCTCACCAAGAGCACGTGCTGGAGCCATGCCTCCTGTACAGTCTGCAGAACCATGAGCCAAATAAGCCAAATAAACTTCCCTTCTTTATAAGTTACCTAGCCTCAGGTATTTCTTTATAGCAATGCAAATGGACTAAGACAGGGTCTATTATAGTATTATATACATATTCATATGTAATATGTGGAAAGCTTTATATTAAATGGTAGTAGAGAACTCTTTGGGTTATGGAATTGTGGGTAATTTTTATTTTAGTAATAGCTGTGCTATGATTTTTACATAGAATATGTATTACTTTGATAAAAACAATAAAATTTACCTTAGAAGTCCTTTTCCATTTTGGCATAAGGTAAATTATCATATTTATTTTCTTCCACTTATTTTATTGGTTCACTTTTTACTTTGAAATCTTTAATCCATCTGTAATTAACTTTGGTGCAAGGTGATGATCTGTATTTTTTTAGAGTATTTAGCCAATATCCCAGTAGCATTCATTGCACAGTCCAGCCTTTTCTTCTGATGTCTTAGCCTTTCTTCCTATTTCCCTTGCTCCTGTATTCTGTGTCACCTCTATCACACATAAGTTTGTCATACATACAAGGTCAGTTTCCATTTATCTGCTCAGCTGTGCTAGTGCCAGGATCACACCATGGTATTATGCCTTTTAATAATATTATTATCTAGTAATGTAAGATCATGCTCATCATTTTTAAAGTGTATTCTTCCACGTAATCTTTAGAACTACCCTGCCAAGTTTGAATTAGATATCACAATTATTTAAGAAGAAATAGCATATCTATTTAGGCTTTCCATTCAGGGACATGGATCTAACAGACTTCTTTAATGTCTATTATTATCTTAATTTTTTTTCCTTTGACTAGTACCTGCAGTCTTCAGGGGGAAGAAAAGTTCTTGGCTGAAGAAAAATAAGACTTCAATTAAAATTTGTTTAAAAAGAAACAATAGTGAAAACACTACATACTTAAACAAATAGGGACACTTAAAACTATATTCAGAGGATTATTCAAAGCCTTAAGTACTTTTTTTTTTTTTTTTGAGATGGAGTCTCACTCTGTCACTAGGCTGCAGTGCAGTGGTACGATCTCAGCTCACTGCAACCTCTGGCTGCTGCGTTCAAGTGATTCTCCTGCCCCAGCTCCCGAGTCTCAGCTGGGACTACAGGTGTGGTCCGCCACGCCCAGATAATTTTTGTATTTTTAGTAGAGACGAGGTTTCATCATGTTGGCCAGGATAGTCTCGATCTCTTGACCTCGTGATCTGCTCACCTTGGCTTCCCAAAGTGCTGGGATTACCGACGTAAGCCACCTAGCCTGGCCAAGTACTTTCAATAGTACATAAGAAAACCTGAAAATAAACTAAGAATTCAATTAAAAAAAAAAAAAAAAGCAGAGCCAAAGAAAGCAAGAGAAAGGAAATGGTAGCATTACAGTCAGAATTTTGAAAACAAGAAAATTAGAACTGATGAATAAATCCAAGGTCCACTTATTTAGTCTCTAGACGTATTAATGAATTTATTTGTTTCTTCTTTCAGTGCTATCAGTTTCTGCTCCATGTGTTTTAAGACTCTGTTGCTAGATGCATGTATGTTCAGGATTATTCATGTCTTCTTGCAAAATTGACTCTTTTATCACTGTGCAAACATGTCCCCTTTTTCACGAAAAATATTTACTTTTATCTTTTGTGATAACTGTGTTTTTCTGCAGCTTTCAGTTAGTATTTTCATGGTATATCTTTTCATCCCATTGCTTTTATCCTCTTTTTGTCTTACCTTTTGTAATAAATACTTATTTCTTTTTGTGATAAATTGGCAATAGTAAGTGAAATGTTTCTTTGAGTTCTTTGATTTGTCCTGGCAAATTATTAAACATGAGGAGGGCAGTCGTGGGAATCCTGATTCACAGCAGGTCGGTCAGAAGCACAGGAGAAATGACCTGGGGCTCCCATTTAAAGTGGGAGCAGACTTGTGGTGCTGAGCCCTCAAACTGTGGTATCTGACACAATCTCCAGGTAGGTGGTGTCGGAATTGAGTTAAATTGTGAGACACTCAGCTGGTGTCCGCTAGAGGATTGCTTGGTCTGTGGGAAAAACCCACACATGTTTGATGTCAGAAGTGAAATATTGAGGGTGTCGAGTGAGAATATAGTAGGAGAAAAACTGGTTTTATTCCTTTACAGACAAGTGATCTATACAAAAAACGTGGAGCCCTCTAATTTATTGACCGCAGCCTGTTAGCAGTATAGAAAATTTAGTCATAGGATGAAAACGTTTTACAACATCGAAGTGCGTAAGGTACTGTGTCTACAAACAGAGGACATGTGTGTTACAAATGCACACTGCATTCAGATCTATGCTGGTCATTTTGAAACCTTGAAAAAGTGAAAGATTTTATCTTAAAAATACAAATGATCAAAATTGATTCCAGAAAATGTAGTAATGGGATATATTGGGAACTATGAAATAATAAAGGTATGCAAAAGCAAAAATGATCTTTAATGATAGCACTGGAGTTTTGCTGGGCAGGATTTTTTTTTTTTCACACTTTGAGGGAATTGGTAAATTCCTGGCTATACAAAGATTTGGTGATATTCCTCACTGAGGATAGCTACAGGAGTTATTTCTTTCCTTGTGTAGTCTGGATTTATTATCTTTTGTTGTTCATACCCTATTGATTTTTTTCTGGGCTGGTTACTTCTCCCCATTGGGGCCCCATTTTTCCCTGGAGAGGAGACTGACAGGTGCTTCCATCCCAGCTCGAGTGCAGGCATTTAATAATAAAATCCTTAGGAACCAGTTTCTTTAAAAATGTGTAAATACACAAGGAATGCATTATCGTTATGAGGAAATAAGGAGAAAAACAGCTATTGCCAAAGTCTCTGGTTCCAGAACTCTGCTGTACAACACTGTACCTATAGTTAACAATACTGTATCGTACACTTAAAAATTTAAGAGCGTAGATCTCATGTTAAGTGTTTTTACCATGACAAAAAAAAGAATATTAAAGATCATGAAGGCTTTAAAAATAAAGCTTTTATTGAATCCTTGTACTGAAGGAAATAACTTTATCTTGTATAAAAAAGTGTTTTACTTTGGGAATATAAAAGATATGTGCCTAGAAATAAAAATAAAGCTTGATTTTTTAAATGGATGAAAAGGAGGAAAGAAAGAAAGAGAGAAAGAGAGAAAGAGAAAGAAAGAAAGAGAGAGAGAGAAGAAAGAAAGAAAGAAAGAAAGAAAGAAAGAAAGAAAGAAAGAAAGAAAGAAAGAAAGAGAAAGACAGTCAGTCCCTGGAGACAATCTTCTTCATTCCAAGACACTTTCCTCCTCGTGGGCAGTGAGTGGAATTAATGGGTGAGAGCCACATTCTTAACAGAGTCAGTCAAGATCTTCATGGCTTCCTGCAGAGATGAAAGGTCCTTTTTGCAGAGTTTATTTCCTCATTTTGTAATTATACTATATCTAAATTATCTTTATCTTATTTTCTTTGCTTTTCCTTTTGATGTATATAAACGTTATGGGAAATTTTTTTTTATTGGTATCCAAGCTAAGGTAAAAAAGATACTTTGATTAGACATTAACTTGGGTACTCATTTTATGCCTCAAGAGAAAACCGACATAAAAATGAATAGAACACACCAACCCCATTCCCCTTTCCCTGAAGATGTCCATCCCTCAGCCCCTTGATGGAGCTTAGGAAGTTTTGGCTACAGTTGTAGAACCTCAGATACCTGATGTCTCTTACTCACCCAAGTGAGTTGTGTGGGCTCAGATCTTTGAAGAATTCCATGTCTCAGAGAGCAATCTGAGGGGAGTGCATGAAATATCTGGCATGATATGAAAAGAGGATGTGAAAATGGGACTTTTGCTGACATCTGGAGTTTGGCTGAGGCCCCAAGTCCGAGGCCCCAGTGTTGATGCCCACATCCTGGGGCCAGATGCTGGCTTATCTGTGGTAGAGACTCCTGCCCTTCCTGACAACCATTCTCCTTTCTTCCCTGGTCTTCCTTGGAGTTCATGTGGTCCTGTGATCCCTCGAAACATAAGGGAGAGGAAGGAAGGCTGACTTCAGGAGCCTGTCCCTCTTCGCCTTTCCCTGTTTTTCTGCTTGAAATACAAAGAGGAAAGTGAGAGTTCTGCAACCATCCTGAGGACTCAACAGTGGCTCAGACATTTGGAAAGGCAGAATGCGACCCTCAGGGCATGGCCTCATGCCAACGTGGAACTCTACCTCCAGGCTTCGTCTGAGTGATACACTCAGGCCACTGTTTGGGAAGCTCTGCAAGTACAGCCAAGCACAACTACTGGCTTGGACATTGAAATGCAACATGGTGCTGGATTTGCAAAGGCCATAGAAGGGAGGGCTGAGACCTGACTGTGGGAGGGAGACTGGAGGGGAGGGCTGCTGGCACACCCTGCCACTTTCTCCCCTTCACCAGGTGAGGGGCCTCAGGAGGACAACTCTGAAATTGGCAAGCACCTCTTCCTGAGCTTCAGGGCATGTAGTGACTGACCTGACTCCCCTGAGCCCCCTTTAAGAGAGACTGGGAAGGCGGAGTGTGGGGGACAACTGCTGGGCTGCTGGCTCCTCGGCACTGACCTTACTCCCACCACAGCTGTCCTGCAGGCCCCAGGAGGGCCCCATAAAGAGAAGCCAGACTGGGCCACCTTGAATGAGATTCTGCTCAGAAAAGTCACCTGCAGAAGGGTGGCCTAGAAGTCAGCATGGGGCGGAGGGCCAGGGACAGAGGAAAGAGGGTGCGATGCTGTAGACAGTCTCAGTCCCACCTGGAAGCTGCCAGGGCGGCTAGGGAGAATGTCAAGAAGCTGGGAGCCCCATGGAAGGGAAGAGTCAGTGTCAGAGGGACCTTTGGCTGCTGCAACAAAGCCCAGGCACGGTCGGTGGCTTGGTGGCAGCAGACATTTATTCCTCATGGGGCTGTAGGCTGGAGCCCGAGGTTGGGCGCCGGTGGGGCTGGGCTCCCGGCTGCTCCCTTTCAGGCTGCAAGCGGCTGCCTTCTCACTGTCCTCACACAGTAGAGAGAGGCAGGAGCTCTCTTGGGGCCTCTTTCATAAGGGCCCTTATCCCATTCATGGGGTCCCCATCCTCATGACCCAATCACTAATGCCACACCCAAAAGCCCCACTCCTAACACCATCCTTTTAGGGGCTAAGATTTCAACATGTGGATTGGGGGGACACAAACATTCACTTCATAGGAGGCAGCATCTGGGCTCTCATCATGGGGAGCTCTGGCAACGCCAAGGGATGGAAGGCTGCCTGATGTGGTCCTCGACCCAGGTGACCTCTGCAGCCACAGGGTCTGCCATGCAGAGGAGGAGTGGGGGACAAGGAGAGGAAAAAGTAACCACTCTTCCTTTCCCAGCTGAAGGCCTCATTGAGATAAGCGCTAGAGGAGCAAAAGTTTTTAATGAGATAAAAGTCTGGAGTTTTGATATCGGACCAGACCAGACTTTGTCTTCTTTGTTAGGGATCAGAAATGCTGTGAAGCCTGCCTGAGATTTCACTGAGGTGGGGAAGAAAGATTTAACACAGCCGGGAGAAAAGGCGGCAGTGTCAAAGACGGAGGCTGCTTTCTATCTGCCCCTTTCTGAACCAAGCTTGTTTAGTGACATGCCTGGAAATTTAAAGGGGACTGAAAGGGGGGTGAGCTCCTCTAGCTGATGGCTGCCTCTTGGTGTCCTGCGGTTTCTGTTTCGTTGGAAGCAAAGGAATCAAAGCACTTTGCTGTCAGAGAGGTAAGGCATTCCCAATTTTGGCACACCATCAGATAACAGACGCACAAAAAGAGTAAAATAAAAGTCGCCTGTATTCTGCTTCTCACAGATAACATTTTTGTGTTTGGTCTTTCAAATTTGATAACTGGACAGCAATGGCACTTTCTGTTGTCTCAGAGAAGTATCTCTGAAAAACTGGTGCTAGACACATCCCTGCAGGATTTAACAATAGCCAAGTGGATCCATCTTCATCACCCACTGCCTCTAGCTTTGAGAAGAGGTGAGTTGCTCAGCAGAAGAAAAGATTATTTGCTGGAAACTTTTAGACATAGAGGCCTCTGCCTTTGATTTTCCTTTCAATACCTATAGTCAAGGAGAGTGTGCTCCTTCTTTGGGTCAAATGCAAGGGCGCCCCAAGAGAGTCACTATAAAATTTAGGGTGGCATGCAATAGGGGAGTCCATGGCTGGAGGAGCTGTGGAAACTTGTGTTATGCTTGGATGGAAGTATCAGCTGGTTCTTGGAAGAAACTTGTGTCCCTTGGAGTTCAGGGGCATATGAACATGAGGACAGGTGCCTGACTCTCCCAAGAACCTGGATGGCAGTGCTTCCCATGGCAGCCAGGAACAGGGAGCAGGAAAGTTGCCTGCAGGTACTGCCAGTCACGGCAAGGACATTTGATGTCTTCATGTCAGTGGACAGTAGGGTGGAGGTCTGGTCATGAGTCATTCCAGAAGGACCCCAGCCCAAAGCTTGTCTGCCAAAGGGACTGTGGACATTCCCTTGGGGGACAGGAGTGGAGAGCAGAGGTGGGAAAGAGGAGTACGCATTGGCAAGTCAGGGCATGGTGCAGTGGGTGTCCCTTGGGGGGTGGCTCTAGAACCACAGCACCTGCAAATGGAAAGGGCTTTGCCCCTTTTCCTCATATCCTAGAGGATCCAGAGCATGGAGGGTGGAAGTGCAGACTGTGCCCTCTCTCTGCCCTGCACTGGTCCCGAGGCCAGCACCATGCCAGGGCCTGGGGAAGGGAGACCTGAGTGAGGGTCCTCTGGAAAGGCCATGGTGGGAGGAGAGCAGTGCCCTGTGCCACTGTACCTGGGAGGGGGCGGAGCTGTGTGCCACTGTACCCGGGAGAGGGCGGGAAGAGCTGTGTGTATTGTACCCGGGAGGGGGCGGGGCAGAACTGCGTGCACTGTACCCAGGAGGGGGCAGGGCGGAGCTTTGTGTATTGCACTCAGAAGGGGGCGGGCAGGTCTGTATGTACTGTATCCGGGAGGGGGCGTGGCAGAGCTGTGTGTACTGTACCCAGGAGGGAGCGGGGCAGAACTGTGTGTTCTGTACCCGAGAGGGGGCGGGGCAAAGCTGTGTGTGCTGTACCTGGGAGGGGGCGGGGCAGAACTGTGTATTCTGTACCCGAGAGGGGGCAGGGCAGAGCTTTGTGTACTGTACCCTGGAAGGGGCGGGCAGAGCTGCGTGCCACTGTACCTGAGAGAGGGCAGAGTTGTGTACACTGTACTAGTGAGGGGGCGGGGTGGAGCTGTGTGTACTGTACCCGGGAGAGGGCGGGGCCGAGTTCTGTGCACTGTGCCCAGGAGGGAGTGGTGCCCAGCTGCGTGCACTGTACCTGGGAGGGTGCAGGTCCACAGCCTTCTGGACGTCATGTGATTTCTCCTTAAGCAATGAAGGAATAAGTAGTGTTTAGGATCTTGCATTTAACCTAAGAATGTATTGTGATCATTTTTCCGTATAGATAAACTTCTACAGCTTCATTGTCAGTGCTTAATTGACACATTTATTTAATTCCCTAAAAGAAATTGGGTATTTGGAAGGATTCTTTTTTATTCAGTCTGAAACTCAATCTCACATCAGCAGCCATCACACCAAAGTGTAATAGAAATTAGGACTAAAATGTGGATATTGGTTTCTATTATTTTTATTTAACATTTTCCTGCAGTTTCTAGCTACTTCAGTTACATATGAACCATAAATAAGAGGTATAATTCTTATAAGTGAAGAAACAAAATTATAATTATTTGCAAATAATATGTTTATATATCTATGCTTCCCAAGAGTATCAAAGAAAAAATAACTGGAATTAATTAAGAGGCTTCAGTCTAAATACAATTTTACTCAAGTGAATTTTCTGTATAACGTAAGTAACCAGTACCATTGAAAAAGAGATCATTTACATAGGGACAGAAAATATTTAAATATTTGAAAGTAACATTTACCAAAAAATTTTAAGACTGCTATAAATACATTTACTATATTTTGCTGAAAAGAAAATCAATGGAGAACTGTATTTCTGGATAAGAATACTTAATATATTTTAAAATATGTTGTGACAACTAAGCATATTTATAAAATTTTCATCATCATATGCCACCAGGGAAATGAAAATTAAAACAAAGAGATACCACTGCACACCTATTACAATGGCCATAATCCAGAGCACTACAACACCAAATGCTGGTGAAAAAGTGAGGCAGAAAGAACTCTCATTCATTGCTGATGGGAATGCAAAATGGTACAACCACCTTGAAAGATACTTTGGCCATTTCTGACAAAGCTACACATAGTGTTACTATATAATTTGGCAATTTTGCACTCCTAGGTATTTACTCAAATTATTTGAAAACTTATGCCCAGAAAAAATTGCACATGAATGTTGATAGCAGCTTTATGCATTACTGTCAAATCTTGGAAACAACCAAGAGGTCCTTTAATAGACGAATGGATAACTAAATGGTGGTACATCCATACAATGAAATATTATTCAGCAATAAAAATAAATGAACTATCACACCATGAAAAGACATGGAGAAATGTCTTAAGGGCTTAAATGCATGTTACTAAGTGAAAGAACTCAGTCTGAAAAGGCTACAAACTGTATGATTCCAACTACATGATATTCTAGAAAAAGATAAAACTATGGGGACAGTAAAAAGATGAGTGGTTGCCAAGGGTTCGTGGGAAGAGAAGGATAAATATATACAACACAGAAAATATTTAGGATGATGGAGCTGCTCTACCTGACACTATAATGATGAATACATGACATTATATATTTGTCAAAACCCACAAAATGTACTCCACAGAGAGCAAACCCTAGTGTAAAGGGCAGGTCATCATAAAGTATGTATGTTCATTCATCAGTTTTAAGAAGTGTACCCCACTAGTGCAAGATATTAACAATAGAGGAAACTGGGGAGGTGGGTATAAACTCTGTACTTTTTGTTTAGTTTTTCTGTAAACCTAAAACTGCTCTTAAAAAAAAAAAAGCTATTAATTAAAAGAAAAATACTATCCAGTCACAAAAAAGCATGGATAAATATTCATCGCTAAGTGAAATAAGTCAGTCTGAAAAAGCTACATATTGCATGATTCCAATTATATGACATTCTAGAAAAGGAAAAACTGTAGAGACAATTGAAATATGAGGGGTTGGGGGTTGGTTGAGCAGGGGAAGCACAGATTTTTTATTGTGGTGAAACTATTCTACATGATACTGTAGTGGTGAATGCAACACTATGCATTTGTTAAAGCCCATAGAACTTCACAACACAAAGAATGAACCTTAATATATTCAAATTAAAGAAACAGTCATTTAGGAGGTGGAAGGATCCCACTGTAGGATGCAGGATATGACAAAACAATCTAACTGTATTACAAATGTATGAAACCACCTCACTGAAGGGGATGAAGGAAAATGGCACTGACCTAAGTAACTTCAGAAATGGGTGGAGACTGAAAATATAATAAATATATGTCAATAAAAATATATATCAACTCTTTCTTAGACAATTTACTGATTTAATGTAATTCAAAATCTCCAGTAAAATTGTTTTTTCCAAAAAAAATCACAAAAATAATACAGATTATTTTTAAAAGAGGAGAAATAGCTAAGTAAATATTGGATAAGCAAAGCTGGGAGGTGAATTTCCATAACTGGTTATAGGCAAAAAGAACTTTACAAAATCATAGGACTGTTGATAAAGTCGTTTCCCATTGGCATTCAGTATAACACTTCTAAGTTAATGGATTGGATGGTGGGAGCCAAGTTTCTCACTGTTGGAGTGGGATGTTCCAGTTAAGCAAGGGAGGAAGCTAGAATGATCCATGTGGCAATGGATTAGAGTTGGAGACATCAGCATGAACTTAGGTTTAGCTTAATATAGATGTAATTGGTTATACAGAGAGATTCACACATGTAGATAGATGATGGATAGGTCAATAGATAGATGTATGTGATTTTGTATACACACCTACTTCCTTGTTCTGTCAGCTGAGCAGACCTCGAAGCAATGACACTCCAGCAGCAACAAGCACAGCTGGGGCCCAGGTATTCGTTTCTAATACTCTCCAATGAAAGGAACCAAAGCTCATTGGAAAAATGACTGGTTTTATGACTAGGGCAGGAAATATACCAAATCCAAAACCAAAACCCCTATGATGATAGGAGTACTTAAGAGGACAGAGGCACTACCTGAAAGAGTTCCCAATGAACCTTTGAATGGCAAAATAAATACTGTAGCATCAAGTTATAACCCTCACTTAATGAGTTGCAAAATAAATGCCCATAAGTCCATACTGATATAGACAAGTGACTGAATAAAGAACTTAGTAGGGTTGGGGAAGGGAAAAGACAAATCTATAGAGAAGAATTCCAAATAATTTAGATACTCTGCCCTCAGGAAGGTAGGGCATAGCCCCCACCCCTTAAGTGTGGGCTGCACATAGTATCTTCCTTCTAAAGATTATGGTGGAAATGGGAAAAAAGGACTAACTGCAGTGGAGAAACCTGACAAACCCTACCTCTGCCAGGTGACCATAGTCAACGTTAGTAGTGGTTTGAGTCATGTTGAGAGCAGGTGCCCTTGATAGACATGATGAGAAGGGTACTTTTCCTCTGTGGTCTTCCTCCCTAGCACACCTCATCTTGGTCTAATCATGAGAAAAATACCAGACAAATCTCAACGGCAAGACATCCTGCAAAATATCTGACCAGTATGCCTCAAAAATGTCAAAGTCATCACAAGCAAAGAAGGTCTGAGAAACTGTCACAGCCATGAGGAGCTGAAGGAGGCATGATGACTAGTTGTAATGTGGCACCCCGATAGGATCCTGGGACAGCAAGAAAGCCATTACATAAAACCGAAGAAAATCTGAATGGAGTATGGGCTGTAGTTAGTAATAATTATCAATATTGGTTCATTAATTGTAACAAATACAAGGTAATCGTAACTAATTTAAGATGTTAGTAATGGGGAACTGGGTACCAAGTGTATGGGGAACATCAGTAAGAGCTCTACAATTTTTCTGTAAACATGAAACTATTCTAAAGTTGAAAATTTACTTAAAATTATATGTCAACTCTTTCTTAGCCAATTAAGTAATTTTAATGTAATTCAAAATCCCCAGTAATTTTTTTTCCAAAGTGGAAAACTGATCACAAAAATTATGCAGGTTATTTCCCAAAGAGGAGGAATAGCTAAGTAAATATTGGATTAGCAAAGCTGGGGGGTGAATTTCTATAAGTGATTTTAAAACACATAAAGGGACAACCTTAAAACAATATAGTTCTGATGCAAAAACAGAGCAAGGAAATGGAATGCTTGACCCCAAAACAGGCTTGAGAGCTTGCCTCTATAAAGGTGGCTGCTCTGAAGGACCAAAAAAAGAAGGAATTGCCATATTTGCAGATGTATCAGGCATAGAGTCATTCAAAAAGCATCTCATTTTATTTTAAAATGTGGTCTGAGGAGCAGAAGGCTGTTGGTAGCACTCCTCAGATCATGGCTGGCTCTCATCCTCACTCCATGCAAAGTTCTTTCTGGTTCTTTTATGTTTCCCCCTTATCCTTCATCCTGACCTCACCTCCCCAGCAGTAGCCAATCCAGTGTGTCTGGTTTATGTCTTTAGAAAAGCAAGTACTTCTGAAAAATAGGTAGTATTGTTTTATGTATATATTTTCAGCTTAGATAAATGGTAATATCCAGTAGGTCTAAATGTATTTCTTTCCTTTTTAGCCCAACAATACGCATCTTCAGATGAAGCCATGTTGCTGTATGTGCTCTACTGTAAGGCTTTGGGCTGCTGCACGGTGTCACGTAGAATGCGCCCACCATGTGGATCGCTCCCTTCCTCTAGCAATGGAAGTTGCCTCGCCCTTCCCAGTCCCACATGTGATACTACGATGAAATAACTTTCTGGTTCTCATTTTTTGTGTATGTGTGACTTTCACCAGGATTGACTCAGGAGGGTGGGTGCTGGGTCATAGGGCCACTCATACTTAATTTCGTGAGTGCTACCAGCTTGCTCTTCATAATAAATGCACAGCACACATTACAGCCAGCTGTGCACAGGACTTCCATGACCTACATTCTCCCCAACATGTGTATTACCCAATTTCCTCATTTTGCCCATTGAACAGGAATATGTTGCATCCTGTGGATGCAGTGTTTTTGTTTAATTACTGAAAAGGCTGAGCACTGCTCCCTCTTCTTCTCTAGTCCACCTTCTTCAACGGACAGCCCATTCATATTTTTGCTCATTGTTCTATTGAATTTCCTGCCTTTTTTGGCCATCTTGTTAAGTTATCTTATTTATTTATTATGTTTTATAGATTGAGAGGGCACAGATGTAGTTTTGTTACATAGATATATTGCATAGTGTGCAGGTGGGCTTTGAGTGTAGCCATCACCTGAACAATGACATTGTACCCACTAGACAGTTTCTCACCCCCACCCCCAGTCCACCCTCCCACCTTTCTGAGTCTCCAGGGTGTAGGTGTATTACTTCACTCACTAGGCCCATGTGTACACATTATTTAGCTCCCACTTAAAAATAAGAATAAATGTCCTGACTTTTGCTCATTGATTTGCATGAGTCCCTGGTATATCTCAGATTCACCCCTCTGGCTGATGGCTGTCTTTCTGCCTTACTGTGGAGATCAGCAGGCCATGGCTTACTTGAGACAATGTGGGGAAACTAGAGTTACCCCCAAAGTCCTTCTCCTCCACCTCCGTCTTGTGCTAAGGGCCTTCCTCCTCCACCTCTGTCCTGTGCAAAGGGTCCTGCCCTCTCTTCTACTCAAAAATGCCAGTGCTCCATCTCCCTGCCAGTTCTCCAAGCACCAGTCACAGCCAGTGGCCCCAGGGAGTCTCACTGCTTTTAGTGTTGGTTTGACAAATCCATCGACCTCCCTCTGGCATTGGTGTATCTCTGAGGCTATCTTTGGAAGCAGTGACCCTGTGCTAATTTGACATCTTACCTAGAGACAGAAGACAGTGTGCCACATGCCAGTTTTACAGGGAAAAAGATTCAGGAGAAAAATATTTAAGTACTTTTCACATTGTATATTGAAAGTATATTAAAGTGTTTTTTTTTTTTTTTTTTAAGGGGAAACATATAATTATTGTGTTTGTCACATCTAGTGGTTGAAAGCTGCTCTTCTTGTTTTCTCCAAGTCCTTATCATTTTCTTGGTGGGTAGCAGACCTCACATGAGGCCTGTACCATTAAACAGAACCCAGGGTCATGGCAACAACTCGAGTGCTTCTGCACCATGGGCTGTGGGAGCGAAGGATTGAAATCTGAATGATTCAAGAATAACGCAAACTGTAGTTCCTGTGTACCGAATGGCCTGTGATTCATAATTTTTATGAAGAAATCTATAAAAGGACGTGGAGTTGGTGTTTGGAAGTGGAGCTGGTGTTTTCCTTGTGAGTTTTTTTTCCATGACCGCACTTCATCAGAATCTCTGGGAGTGGGACCCAGGTGTCCTTGTTTTTAAAACTCTTCAGGTGACTTCAAGGACAGTCAAGGTTGAAAGCCACTGCCAACCTAGACAATTGGTTTTTAAACCAGGCTACACATTGTATTGCCCGAGAGGATCCTGCTTCCTGGCTCCCACACCCAGAGGTTCCTATTTAACTGGTATGGAATATAGCCCGGGCACTGGGATTTCTAATGCTGCTCTAGTGATTCTAATGTGCAGCAAGGCTGAAGAGTCTTGGCCTTTGAGTGTGGCAGTTCCTCTCCCCTACACCTCTCACACCACTGTGTTCTTTGGTTTCATTCCATCTGATTTTTGAGCTTCCCTTCCAGTAGTCACTATTTATTTATTTTTGTCCTGAAGGCTCTTTTGGGATGTTGCATATGTTTATCTGTTGTTTATTCACCATTGCTTTTTGTATCTCATGCCTTTCTTTGGCACTCTTTCTTTTCCCTACACAACAGCTTCCTTTAGAAGTTCGTTTAGCAGGAGTCTGGATGGAGCTATACATTTTCTGCACAGGTTTTAAAAAATCTATTTTTTTTTAATCTTCTGTACTGATGGTTTGGCTGGGTATGGAATTCTGCCTTGATGGGCTCTCCCACTCTGAAGGCATTGTTCCACTGCCTTCTTTCCTCCAGGGCTGCCAGCAAGAGGACTCTGCCAGGCTGTTAGGTGTTTTATATAACGTCTCTTTTTTGTCCAGTTGCTTTTATGCTTTCTCTCTTTGCCTTTTGTTTTTGGCAGTTGCACTCATATAATGTTTGGGTGTCAAGTTATTTATTCTTAGCCTGCTTGCAGTTTTTTTATTCTTCCATCTTAGCATTCAAGTCTTAGCTCAACTCCAAAGCATGTTCAGCTATGCCCTCTGTGGATGTGTCTCTTCTCCCTCCTCTTAAGCGTATGTTGGATGCCTTTAGAACCTCCCTCATGTTTGTCTCCTAACCTGTCTTTCATATATTCCACCTCTTTGTCTATTCATTTGCACTATATTTGAATTCTTTACCTTTAAGCTATGTAATATTAATTTAATTTAATTTAAATATTTTTAAGGCAGGGTCTTTTTCTGTTGCCCAGGCTGGAGTGCAATGGTACAAGCATAGCTCACTGCAGCCTTGAACTCCTGGGCTCAAGCCTCCCATGTTGCTGAGACTACAAGCACATGCCACCATGTCCAACTAAGATTTTTTTATTTAAAAAAAATTTTTGAAATAGAAATGGGATCTCACTATGTTTCCCAAGCTGGTCTCAAACTCCTGGACTCAAATGATTCTCCCACCTCAGCCTTCCAAAGTGCTAGGCCACTTAAAATTTAAATTTTGATGTTTATACTTACTTCAAGAAGTTGTATTTGTATTTGCTTCATTTCAAAATCTACATGTTTTATTTGTTTTCATATTTTACTGTTCATGCTTATGCATTTTATTCCTTATTTTATCTTGTTAATAATGTTAAGCATATTGGCTTTATACTTGTTATTTAAATTTCTTGATATGCTAATCCTTCTCTTCCTTTTTTTAGCCGACTTTTCCACTCAGAGACTCACTTCGTTATTGTTCATATGGGAGTCCTTATCTTCTGGAGATGTGTATTGAAATATTTATTATTGAAATGGCACAGTGCCTAAGGTTTGCTTCAAAAGGATCGGGTGTTGAGGGAGTGGGTAGGGTATAGATAAAGCAATATTGGGTTCGGGATTTGTAGTTTTTACTTATGAGCTCATCTTTACTGAAGACTTTTTCCTTTGGGAATTCTCGTGTTCTGTGTTGTGGAAGTATTGCTAGAGAGAAAATTTTTGTTTTCCTTAGCTACTTATCCTCATAAATTTAACAGATGCTGGATAAGATTTTAAAAAATTGATATCTTGTCTTTGAGATTTTGGCAACATATGGTTAGTATAAATTGGGATTCCACACTCTGCTTAGGAACCTAGGATTCTTTTACCCAGAGCTTCAGTAGACCTCAGCCTCTTTGTTGCTTCTCTGGGCTGCTGGGAAGATCCATTTTAGTTCCCTTTTTCACCAACGGCCAGTTTTTCCAGGGTCCCAGTTTGTAACTGAAGTCTCACTTCTGGCTCTCAAATGTGGGGGTACAAGGGCAAGTCTCCATTATGAGCCAATGTTTATAAGGTCACCATTATATCAGTTATTTTTGTCTTTCAAGGTCAGTTCTCTATTTACACATTTTCCAGCATTTCTATGTATGTGTGTGTGTTTGCAGTCTGTGTTCTGCCATGCCGTTGGTTTTTGATTGTATATAGGAAATAACTTAGCTTTTTCCATTTAAATTTGTAATCGAGACTTTTCTTAATTATCTTATTCTTGGATTTCTCAGATAGATAATATTGCTTGAATATGTTTATAAAAATAATAATTAAAATGTATTGTTTTCCTATAAACAATATTATCCATCATTGTTTCATTATTTCACCTATTATTTCAAATTATCCTCAGATAAATCTCTGAGTCACTATGAGTCTCCACTCTGCAGGTGGAGGAATGAAGGCTTGGAGCTGTCAGGTGACTTGCCCAAGGTCATGTACTGTGAGTGGGACACGGGATTTGCAGCCTGGGTATAGCCACTTTGAGTCTGCAGAGTTAATGCCTACTCCATGGTACCTCCCTAAATGATTATGATACATTTGCTTTTTAAAAAAATTCCTTTTTTGGTGTTTTATTAAAGTGGCTAAATGTTCCAGAACAGTCTTCCAGTACAAACCTCCTGTAGGATAGAAAGTTGACCCACACCCAGTGTCCAGGTGCTCCTCCACATTCCCACCCTCACCTGAACTTAGGTTGAGGCCAGGTTCCTGGAGCTGGCCAATGAAACGGGAGTGAGAGTGAAATTTCGTGTTCCAGGTGGCAGAGGCTGCCAAACCCACATCAACCTTACATGAGGAATAAGTAAGCTTGCACTGAGGAAAGCAACTGGGATGGGAGGAGAAGGGTTTTGTTGTGACAGCAAGTGCCAGTTACCCAGCTTTTTCCTGCTACTTTGTAAGAAATAAATCTCTGTTCTTTACACATTGCTCAGTCTCAGATATTCTGTCATAGAGGCACAACATACACACACACACTACATATACCTTTTCCTTCCTCACTGTTACCATAGTGTCCCCTCCTTTTGTCTAAAACCAATTCTTCCAACCCTGTTTCTCTCATTATCTGTGCCTTCTCTTCTCAGAACCTAATCATTTCATCTTTTTCAACCTCATATATTCAATCCCGTTCTCTTAATGGGATCCTCTTCATTTCTTTTATTTTACTTAAACATTCTTATCGTGATTATGATTTTTAAGAAGAGTCCTTACCTTTTAAATATGTACTGAAATATTTATGGTCTCAGTGGCATTGTGCCTGGGATTTGCTTCAAAATAATCCAAAGTTGAGGGAGGGGGTAGAGCACAGATGAAGTAAGATGAACCAAGTTTTGGTACCTGTTGAGGCTGAGTGATGGGTACATGAGGGAGGTGTCACACTCTCCTGTCTACTTTTCTGTAGAAATGTTTGAATTTTTCATAATAGGCAGCTTTTCTTGAAATGGTTCACAAAAAGTAATAGAAGAAAAAATTTTTAAAGAAATTATTTTTCAAAAACAGGAAGAGAAAACAATTTTATTGCAATCCGTGAAACACACCCCCAGTGCCTCTTCATTTCCATCCTCCTTATCTCCCACTTGTCCAGCAATGAGGACCTCAAGGGTATTTTTGTTACATTGGGGCCTTCAAAGAAGGAGGGAGGGGCTGTGAGCCAATAAATGAAGGCAGCTTCTAGTAGCTGGAAAAGGCAAGAAAACAGATTAACCCCTGGATCCTCCAGAGGAAACTCAGCCTCACTGATACCTTGATTTTAGCTTTGTAAGACATATTTTGGACTTCTGACCTCCAGTACTGTAAAATAATAAATTTGTGTTCAGTCACTAAGTTGGTAGCAATTTGTTACAGCAGCAATAGGAAACTAGTACACATGTTTTATCACTGAATCAGAATATGGTCTTGGTCTGATACTGACTTCCCTTGTGGACAGCAGCAATATAACGCATAGGTTAAGACTTGAAACTCTTGAATAAGAGTCAGGTTAAAATCCTGGTTCTGCCCCACAGTAGCTGGGTGACCGTGGATAAGCCACTCAATCACCCAATGCCCCTGTTGCTTCCTTTGTAAATGAGAATAACAGTATTATCTACACACTAAAGTTGTTGGGAGGATTGAATGCATGAATATGTGAAAAGGACTGGGAACAATGCCTGGCACATGGTAGTGTCCAATAGATGTTAGCTATTATTGTTAGCTGTTATATATTTCTGACCTATTCTCATCAACTAATTCACCTGTTCCTTTGCCAATACCATACTATTTTGATAGCTGGGAAAGGCTCAACTTACTATTGTTCCTTTTTACAGCTTTTTTCCTCTGAAGTTTAATTCTCCATATAAACTTTAAAACATTTCATGCAATTCCAAGAAAGAAAAGAAAACAGCATTGATTTTAACAAATGGTGTTGGAACAAAGTGGATGCCCATAATTGAAAATACAAATCTCAACCCTTACTTCACACTCTACACAAAAATTAACAAAAATCATTGTTAACTTAAAGGTGAAAACTAAAACTATAAAACTTCTAGAAGAAAATATAGAAAAACTCTATATGACTTTGCAGTAGGCAAAGATTCTTTAGATGGGATACAAAAATCATGAATTGTACAAGAAAACATTGATGCATTTTTTGCAATGGGCACTGTGATTTGTCACTAGACCCTTCTTCAGAAATTAAGTATTCGTGACCTCAGCTGTGAGAATTGCCACCAGCAGACAGCCCTCAGTCCTTGCAGATGGACCCTAAGGGACTGCCTTGACTGAAGGAACTCCCCTGACCCTTACCCATGGGCACACTCATCCTCCAGGCAGCTTGCATCCAGCGACATTCAATGGGGACATCAAGGCCTGGCCCTATTACCCCAACTCAGAACAGCTTTAGCAGGTCACCTTACCACCAGAATATCCCAGAGGGTCTACTGAAGCACAGTATTGAGGCTGAGTGGTCCTGCCTCTTTCCCTTTAACATCCCTAAAAGGCACACCTCATACACCTTCTGCACTCTAATTTCCATCTCAGAGTTGGCTTCCTGGGAATCCCAACTTGAGACACTGGCCCTGATTAAAATTAAAATCTGTTCTTTCAAGGACACTGTTAAGAAAATGAAAAGGCAAGCCACAGAATGGGAGAATACATTCACACTCAATACATATATTCATCAAAGACCTGTATCCATAACACACAAAGAACTCTTACAACTCAAGAACAGAAAGTCAACCCAATTAAAAGGGTAAAAGTTTTGAACAGAAACTTCACATAAGTATCTATGGCTGTGGTCAGTGAGAACATGAAAGCCCAATAAGGATAAGAATATGCAAATGAGCACAGAACATCCTGTGGTTCCAGGGAGCAAGGAGGTGCTCCAAATCAAACCAAAAGCCACAGTGATGGGGCATGTATTAGTCAGTTCTCACACTGTTGATAAAGACATACCTGAGACTGAATAATTTATAAAGAAAAAGAGGTTTAATGGACTCTTAGTTCCACGTGGCTGGGGAGGCCTCACAATCATGGCAGAAGGCAAAAGGCACGTCTTATATGGAGGCAGACAAGAGAGAATGAAAACCAAGGGAAAGGAGAAACCCCTTATAAAATCATCAGATCTCATAAGACTTATTCACTACCATGAGAACAGTATGGGAGAAACAGCCCCCATGATTCAATTATCTCCTACCAGGTCCCTCCACAACATGTGGGAATTATGGGAGCTACAATTCAAGATGAGATTTAAGTGGGGACATAGCCAAACCATATCAGGGTGTGACAAAAGGACCCAGCAACCAACTGAAGGAGCTCCCAATGGCCAAGGCTGGAAACTTTGAGTGACAAAATAATTAACTAAATAATTAATAATTAAATATGTAATGAAAATATTTAACAAAATAATTAGTTAATTATTAAATAATTAATCCCATGAAGAATTGGATTATAATCCAAAGTATACAACAGATATCCATGAGTCCATACTGATATAAATAAATGATTAGATAAATAAATACACGGGGAAGAGTAGACAAATCCCCCACACAGGAGAACTCCAAATAATTTAGGTAGCCATTCTCCTGGAAGGAGATAAGCATATTTTCCCTTTTTTAAAGTGTAGGCTACAGATAGTGACTTCCACAAAATGCAGCAGAGAAAGAGAGGGGAAAATTACTTTATGGTGGAGAAATCTACCAACACTGCCCCAGCCAGGTGACCAGGACAAATACCATCTGTGATAAGCCGTGTTGATAGTGTGCACTCTAGACAGGATGGGATGGGAATAGCTCTTTCCGTCAGCAATCTTTCTTACAAAAACACACCATTCCAGTAGGATCATGAGGAACACATCAGATGAATTTCAGGAGAGGACATCTTACAGTATACCTGACCAGTAATCAAAGTGTCAAGGTCATCAAAAACAAGGCAAGCCTGAGAAACCCTCGCACCCAAGAGGAGCCATGACTAATTGTAATGTGGTACCCTGGATGGGGTTCTGAGACAGAAAAGGTATGTTAGGTCAAAACCGAGAATAGATCAAACATAGACTTTAGTTAATGATGTATCAGTATTGGTTAATGTATCAATAATTGTTATTTCCATACTAATTAATTATGACAAATATACCATGCTAATGTAAGATGCTAGGAATGGTAAATTTTGTGTGGGTTGTATGAGAACTCTGTGTTTTTTCCAACTTTTCTATGAGTCTAAAAGTATTCTAAAATAAAAACACTTAGTTTTAAGAATCCGTTAACCATATCATTAGTCATCAAGGGAATGCAAGTTGAAACCACTATGAGACACAACTCCACAGACACTAGAGTGGCTTAAAGGAAAAGGATCAGTAACATCAAGTGTTGGCAGGGATGTGGGAGTGCCTAAAACCCTCACACACTTCGGGAAGCAATGTAAAATCCCACAACCAATAGGGAAACAATTTGATAAGTTTTTATAAATCTAAAAAAAACCCCACTTGATTATTTGACCCAGAAATCTCACTTGTAGACATTTACCCAAGTAAAATGAAGGCATATGTCTGTCCAAAGTCTTGTACATGAGTGTTCCTAGCAGTTTTATTCATTACAGTCCCAAACTGGAAACAACCCAATCAACGTCCATCAGCTAGTAGTGACTGGATAAACAAACTGTGGTCTATTCATGCAATGAGACACCACCCAGCGATGAAAAGGAATGAATGACTTATGCATTCTACAACACAGATGGACCTCAACAACATTATGTCAAGCAAGAGAAACCCGGCAGAAAAGGGGGTGTACTGTATGCTTCCACTTATGTGAAATCCTAGAACACACAAAAATAATCTGTAGAGATAAAAAGCAGATCAGTGGTTGCTGGGGCAAGGATGGGGGAAGGGAGCTGACTGCAAAGGGACACAAGGGAGCTGGCCCAGTGATGAAATTATTCCGTATCTTAGTTGTGAAGGTGGTTACCCAAGTCTACAAGTTTATCAAAATCATCAAATTGGGTACTTCAAATGGATGCATTTTACTGTGTGTAAATTGTACCTCAATGAAGTTGATTTTTTTAAAAAACAAAAGCAACAACAACAAAAAAATTGACAGCCTAACTGGAAAGGCATTACTTATACACTATATATATATATATATATATATATGTGTGTATATATGTGTGTGTGTATATATATATATATATATTTTTTTTTTTTTTGAGACAGGGTCTGACTCTGTGTCCCGGGCTGGAATGCAGTTGTGCGATCTTGGCTCACTGCAGCCTTGACCTCCCTGGCTCAAGTAATCCTCCCACCTCAGCTTACATAGTGGATGGACCACAGGCCCCTGCCACCACACACAGGTAATGTGTTTTTTTTGTTTTTTTTTTTTTTTGTTTTGGTAGAGATGGGGCCTTGCTATGTTGCCCAGGCTGGTCTCAAACTCCTGAATTCAAGTAATTCTCTCACCTCCATCTCCCAAAGTTCTGGGATTACAGGCATGAGACACCGTGCTTGGCCAGAATTTTTAAAACAACATTATCGGAGCAGGGTGTGGTGGCTTATGCCTGTAATCCCAGTCACTTAGGAGG
Source organism: Trachypithecus francoisi (assembly GCF_009764315.1). Classification (NCBI taxonomy): domain Eukaryota; kingdom Metazoa; phylum Chordata; class Mammalia; order Primates; family Cercopithecidae; genus Trachypithecus; species Trachypithecus francoisi. The sequence goes on from NW_022681453.1 coordinate 61,894,269, forward strand.
CCTAGGCGGAGGATTGCTTCAGGCCAGGAGTTTGAGATTAGCCCAGGCAACACAGCGAAACTCTGTCTGGACGACAACAACACACCCAACTAGCAGGAGTAGTGGCGTCAGCCTGTGGTCCCAGCTACTTGGGAGGCTGAGGTGGAAATATTGCTTGAGCTTAGGAGTTCAAGACCAGCCTGGGCACGTGGCGAACCCCATCTCTACAAAAAGAACAAAAATTAGGCGGGTGCAGTGGTGTGAACTCATGGTCCCAGCTACTCGGGAGGCTGAGACAGGAGAATAGGTTCAACCCGTGAGGCGGAGGTTGCAGTGAGCTGAGATCGCACCACTGCACTCCAGCCTGGGCGACAGAGGGAGACTCTGGCTCTTTAAAAAACCAACAAGCATACCAACCAACCAGCCAAACCACTGCAGGCGCCTTCCTCTCCGCTGGTGTGTTTGCTGCTCTCTTCCTCCTCCCCTGTGTCCGTGTGTGTACCCACAGCGGTAAACGCACGAGGTGTGTCTTAACACGTATCTCCAGCCCCATCGCCATCTCTCTGAGTTCCAGACCCTTTTTACAAAAGGCCACTTGACATCCTCACGTGGTGCCTCAAAAGCTTCTTCAACCCAACCTGCAGAAGCCAACCTCCCCATCTTCCACTCAGCGCAGGTTCCTGGTTCACCTCTGTCTGAAGGAACAGGAGGCCAAGGCTGCAGGCTCCTTCCCTCCAAGGGCTGTCTACACGGCTCACTTTCCCTTGCAGATTTATCTCCCTCCCGGGGAACGTTCTCTGCCTCTGACGCCCACAGTCTTAGCCTAACACGATCCTGCGCCCAGCCCCTAGTGCTGTGTAGCCTCCTTGCCTCTAGGAGTTAACCAGGGCACCCTGAGTTCTCTCCTTCACAGCTAGTCTGACCGTTTTTCAAATGTTCACCCACTCAGGACACTGTTCTGAGGTTTCCCGGAACAAGACCAGCTCCTGCGGCCCCTGCCCCCACCTCGCACACCCGGGACCTGGGCCTGGTCTCCCTCTCCATTCGCGGAATGGGCTGGCCTCCCTTCCAGTCCGGGCTCAGCGCCCGTTCTTCACCCCCCTGCCTCCCTCCCTGCCCTTCCCAGCCCGGTTCACGTCGACTAATTTCAAATTCCAAATTCCAAACTTCAGCACAAATATCCCCCCCACCAATGCTTTCCTTCACCACGCTCAGATCTAATCAAATCAAATCTTCCTATTTGCTACTCTCACGGCACCACACCTCCCTTTTGCTGGCACTTACTTGTAATTATGAATTTTTTTTCTCAACAATTAGATTGACCAATCAACTACTGACATCTGTGAACTGGGGCTTCACGGTGGGCGCCATTTGACAGGCAAAGGACTGGCCCAATGACCTTCCAAGCTCAGTCGGGCCCACCCCAGCTGGCCCCGCCCCTGACCTCTCCCATCACGTGATGGCCTCACCGCCTTTTAAGGGGGAGCGCGCGAGGCTGCTAGCAGTCAGTCAGCTTTCTGCCGGCTCTGAGCTAGGACCGCTGGGTGCTCCCTCCTGCCTGCCTGGTAGGGGGCGCATTTGAGGGCGACGTCGGAGCCATAGCCGTGATCCTGTGGACACCTCCAGCTCCTCGGGCTTCTCCTCATAGAAGAGAGCCAGCTGCAGGGAGATCAGGTGTGTGTCTGGGTGTCCCTGAGGGGTGGGTAGAGTTCGCGTGGGTACAGGTGGGAACAGAATCCTCAGTGCTCTAGAAGGCCGAGGCCACATCCCTTGTCACCACTGCCTTCTTCGCAACTCTGTTCCCCATCCTCCATCTTTTTTCTCTCTTCCGCTACGGAGGGATCATTCCTCCAGGAGGCCTAAGTCTCCCCGGTACTAGCTTTGCCTGAAGAAACTGGGATAAGTTAATCAAGCCGCCTCTAGGCCAATCCCTGCTTGCTACTGGCTCCCCCTTGGAAATCCCTTACAGTGTGGAAGTCTCCCCCCACCCCAACTCCCACCTTCTTCACAGGATCCCCTTGGCTGCGCCCCGCGGGCTCTGTGCAAATGCTCTGCGGCCCGCGAGCGGCGGTGGCCCTGGAGGAGGGGGTGAGGTAGGGTCCGCATCGCTGCGTGACGCTTGAGAAATTAGGCTGCGGTTTAACACCCTGACTGACCCATTTTCCTCCCCATTCCCTCCTGCAGATTCCTCATGGAGGAACCAAGGCGTTCGAAACGACTTCGCTCCATGGCCCCTAATCAAGGTACCGTCAAACATCTACCATTCTCTTTAATTTTTTCCAGATTTTTACTTTACTTTTGGTATTGACTTATAGAACTTAGATATGCAAATGTGACATGTTATGAAAAGTAGCAGCCCCTGCTCCTTCTCAGTCTCTCGCACCTTTGGGACCACCACTTCCATCTGGGTAGCCATTACTTCTAGCATTTCCTCTCATTCTTTAAATAACATGCGTACCCTACTGCTATTTCTTTTTCCGTTTAGACTTTATTTATGGTCTTCCCGCTAGACTAGTGGAATATTTAGCTGTAGTTCATACATTGCCACCACCACCACCACTCACCACCACCACCACTCACCCAGCCATACCCATCCCAGGGCACACACCCTGTGCTCCTCCCCCACTGCCCAGGAGCCAGGAGGACACTAGGATTACTTTGCACCTCTTGCATAACTTGAGTTTTCCAGGACTTAATACTTCTCCTCAGTTATGATGTGTTCACTTATCACGAATCCATTCCCCAATTCTTCCCCAACTGCTTAAATTCAAACCCAATCAAGCATTCTCTCAGTTTCACTTTCTCATAGCCTGCTCCAACTGGGACTGGCTGCTCCTAGTCAGCTCCCAGCTGCCACTCCAGGATCTCCTTTCCACATCATCTGGGAAATTCCTTTTCCTCTTTTGAATTTTATCCCATTTCCTATGTCTGGTGTCTTTTTCTTTCTTATTTTACTTTTTCTCTTTGGAAGAGTGAGTTCTCACACTATGTCTCGATCTGTGTATGATAAACCAGTACTCTCACATTGTTCTTTTCCGGAGGTATTGGAATTTGATGGCCATTGCCAAATTACTCTTGAAAACATTTCCCTTCATACACTGTCCTAAATCTTTTAATCTTGTCTAGTTTGATAGACACATTACAGTAAAGCATGCCTTGAAGGGAAATTATTTAAGATCTTGCTTGTCTGCAAACATCTTTGTTCTAATTCCTAAGGGATACTTTGGTTGGATATCAAATTTTGGGTGGGAAGTCCATTTCACTCAAGAATTTTGAAGACATTTTCTATTATCTTCTAGATTTAATTGCTGCTTTTGAGCTGTCTGATTTTTGAGACATGTTGAATCTTGACCCTTTCCATATTGCCTTTCCTCCCTTTCTCTTTCTCCCTCTCTGAAAGATTTTAGGATCTTTCGTTGTCACCACCACTCTGGAATTTTATGGGGATGTGTCTCAGTAACAATACGCTTCTAATTTTCTTTTATCTTCCTTTCTTTCCATCATTTTGGATTTCAGCTCTCTTTTCTGGGAGTTCTCAATACTATCCTCCAAAATTTCCATGGAGATTTTTATTTCTGCTCTCACAATTTTAATTTCAAAAAGCTGTAGTTTTTCTGAATATTCCTTTTCAAAAGTACCCTATAATTGATTCATGGGCATAATTCCTTCTATCTCTCTGGGGATATTAATTATAGATGTTTTTGGAAAGTCTCATGTGTGGCATAAACTGTTTCCTCCAAGTTGGCTTTTCTTGTATTATTGTTCTATTTCTTGTGTTACAGCCTTTCCTCTGATGTTTGGCGATCTCTGATTGCTGCTTATAGTTTAAAAATGGGACCCGGAAGAAGCTGTTGGGAGCCCCAAGCCTGTGGATGGGGCTTGTTGATTGGGTTCCACAGAATATATATGGTTGGGCTATGTAACTGGGCAACCCTAGATGCCAGTTTCTTGGGATTTTTTCTTAGGCTACACAGGTTTCCCTAGGAAGAATATTCAGATGATCTTCAATGCCTGCTCTGTCATTGATAAAATTCTGTAGACGTTTGTCTAGTTTTGGACTTCCTGTTCTGTTCCATTGCTCAATCATGTATCTGTGTGAACACCTCTCCTCCCTACCAAGCTAGCTTATAGCTACCCTAGGCTTCTTTCCTCCTGGAAGCCATACAACTACCCCCGGCCCCCCTGTCACCTAGAATCCTATCCCTCCCTGTTATCCCTACTAATCCTCTCTCACCTCTGCCTTTCTAAATCCCACCCATCATCCTTGATATCCCCAGCTTATGTTAACTTCTCCAATAAGACTTTCTGATCATCTCCTTCCCAATACATGTTAAGAAGCTTACTTGAACCAGACACTAATCTAAACATTTCTCTTCTAGTAACTCAGTTCTTTTAAGGACCCAGGGGTTGGCATGTTATTATACCAATTTATGAAAAGGGGCACTGATGCCCAGATAAGTGAAGCTGCCTGGGAATACAACCCCAGCATTCTGGATCCGGAGCCACCTCCCTTATGATACCCTTCACCTCCCAGCTGGTCACTCATTAGCATCATTCCATTTTAGGTGTTCTGTTTGTCTCTCCTAGTGAGGTTTAAGCACAGCAAGGGCAGGCAACATGTCATTTTTATTCAAACTCAGCCTCTGCAGGGAATTGTAGACTCATTTACTTATTAGTAAAATGGCGGTCATAATATCTGACTGACAAGGTCATTGCAAGGACTTGAGAGGCTCATGGAAAGTGCTGAGCCCAGGCTAGGCCCTTGGACAGACAGTGCTCCTGAGGGCTCACCCTGCAGGCATCTCCTGACCTTCACACTGTTTGCCTGGGTTCCCCTGGGCCCCGCCTGAACCCCTCTCCTTGTCTCCCTTCCTGAAGGCTTCCTGGGCGGCCCCTACTCCATCTCCTCACACTCTGCTTCTCTTTTAGGTTCAGGTGGGCCTCCTACAGAGCCAGGCTGCTCTGGTGTGCACCATGAAGACCCTATAGAGCCGGTCCAACTCGCAAAACCCACTGCTTATGTGAAACCCATGAGATGGGAGCCCCCAGCTCGTGCAGAGCTGGCTCGTCCTGCAGGAAGAGGCTCGCGCAGGGGAGGAAGCTGGTGGGCAGGTCGAGGCCGTGGCGGTGGGATCGTGCTCCGCAGGGTCCCCGGCCAGAGAGAGGGGCCAGACGTGTACCTCCATCTGAACTACCGTGGAGAGCCAGGCCACCAGGGGGAACCGGAAGCTGGGCAGAACCCAGCCTTCTCTTTTACTGAAGCAGCTCCTATGCCCGGAATTGTGCAGGAAGGCCCCGGTCCCCATGAAGCCCAGCCTGAGGTGGGGTTTCAGGAGCCACCTCCTGCTCCTGGGCCTGCGGCTGTGGCCAGGCAGCCCATATTGGCCCTCTATCCCTGTATCGGGTTCAGGCCTCTGGGTGGCTCAGCTTTTTTGCGCATCATGCAGACCTCCGGTGGCACCTACGTGCACGAGGTCCCAGTGTACCTTGCCCACACTGCACACTAACCTCTGTCACCCATATTGCTGCCAGCCTCCCTTTCTTCCACCTGAACTTTCCCCCATCCCCAAACTCTAGCCCCATTTCTGCTCCACTCCTCCCTGCCCATCCCAGCCAGGGCCCTTACTTTGTGTTGTCATGCGCCTCCAAGTCCTCCTCCCAGGATCCTGACAGTAGTCCATCTCCTTCCAATGTCCCTCTTGCCTCTGCTTTATATGTTCTGTAAAAGATACAGATGCATGGAATTCCTCAATGCTTATTCAAATAAACCAGCAGCTCCCTGAGTCCTTTTAGTGTGCTTATTATATTAAAAGCCAATTAAAGATACTTGGGATGAAAAACAAGGTTGTTGGAATCCAAAGTTATGTTGATGATTTGAATCACAGAATAGATGGGACTGAGAAATAAAAAACTAGATATTTGGGCAAGAGAGAGATGGAGAGTGTGACAGAGCAGTCACCCAGGGAGCTCTCCTGTGGATCCACAGGTCATCTAACGTGGAGCTCCCCAGGGATCCATCATCCTGGGGATCAGAGGTCATATAACATGGAGTTCTCCTGGGATCCATTGTCCTGAGGATCCACAGGTCATGTAAGGTGGAGTTCTTCTGGGATCCATTGCCCTGAGGATCCACAGGTCATGTAATGTGAATCTCTTACGGGATCCATTGTCCTGAGGATCCACAGGTCATCTAACATGGAGCTCTCCCAGGATCCATCATCCTGAGGATTTGCAGGCCATCTAACATAGAGCTCTCCCAGGATCCATCGTCCTGAGGATCCACAGGTCATCAAAAATGGAGCTCTCCTGCAATCCATTGTCCTGAGGATCCACAGGTCATCTAACGTGAAGCTCCCCTGGGATCCATTGTCCAGAGGATACTCAGGTCATTTAGCATGGAGCTCCCCTGGGATCCATTGTCCTGAGGATCCACAGGTCACCTAACATGGAGCTCCCCCAGGATCCATCATCCTGAGGATGAGAGGTCATCAAATATGGAGCTCCCCTGGGAACTGTCATCCTAGGTATCCAGAGGTCATCTATCCTGGAACTCCCCTGAGATCCGTCATCCTGCAGATCCACACGTCATGGGATGTGGAGTTCCCTCACAATCTGTCCTGAGGATCAGAGGTCACCTAACATGGATCTCCCTCGGGATCCAACGTCCTGAGTATTCACAGGTCATCTAATGTGGAACTCTGCTGGGATTTGTTATCCTGAGGATCCACATGGCATGTGATGTGGAGCTCCCTCATGATCCATTGTCCTGAGGATCAGAGGTCATCTAACTTGGAGCTCTTCCGTGATCCGTCATCCTGAGGATCCAGAAGTCATCTAACATGGAGCTCTCCCAGGATCCATCATCCTGGGGATCCACAGGATGCATCGTCCACAGGATCCAGAAGTCATCTAACATGGAGAGCCTGAACATTTGGATGACAGCAAAATACGAGGAAATTATGGCTATATGAATTCTCCTAATGAAGGAAAGATGTGAATCCTTAGCAGGCTACAAGAATAACACCCTTTGGGAGTATGAAGTATGGTAGAGAGAACATTCCAAAAGCTGCCTGAAAGCTGAGACCTGCATGGAAAGCAGAATTAGGCTCACAGTAGACTTTGTGTGACAGCATCAATGACTGTGGAAAGCAATGGTGCAACATCCTTAGAGCTTCGAGAGGGAAGTAACTCCGAATCTAGAATTCTATGATCAATCAAATGTTTTGGAGGAGGAGTGGAGGAGGCAAGAAGTGTCAGCTCAAGGGCAAGGCCACATGAAGAGAGAAAGAGCCTACAGAAAAGGGACAAAAATCCAGACTCCTACTCAGACTGGACCTGAAGCCTGAGCTTCCCCCTGAACTTATAATACACAACTTATAATGTGCAAGCTACTAAACTGCTTTTCTGTTCAGGGAGGTTTGAATTCAGCTGTTATGTACAGCAAAAGTATGAATAATGTTTTTCAGCCAGGGGAAAAAAAACCAAAAATCCTAGAAAAAGTGGGATGCAAGAAGAATCAGAAAGCAAGGAAATTCGTTAGCTATATTATTAAGTCTAGATAAGTATGATTCTGGAAGAAAGATCTGGAAAGGCGATCTAGAATTAAAATTCCAGAAGACTTTGACATAGACATTTGGGGCATGGGGGATTTCAGAAGGAGCTAGACATTATATTAAAGTTCTTGTCTAGCTCCTGGAGATGACCTAGAGGCTGAATATAAGAGAACTCTGACACATTCATAAGTCGAAGTGTATGTTTCCATTGGGAATCATGACATGAATTAGAATAGAATGTAAAATTTCAAACAGATTAAGGAAAAGGGGGATCAAAGAAAATTTGCTAATTCAAACAAAAGGCATGGGGGGTTAATAGAAACAAGGAGAGAGTGTGACATACTTATGGTGCTAAATAAGGAATCAGTAATTTGATGGCTTCATCCTTAGCTTCCTCCTGGCTTTAAGGGGAATATTTTAAATGTTTCACCATTAAGCAAGATATTTGCTGTAAGTTTCTCATAGATGTTTGATCAAATTGAGGTAGTTCTAATTTTTTTAGAATTTGATAAAAGGTGTATTATGAATTGGATTTCGTATTTTATTAAGTAGGCTTTTATTAGCTGATTTTGAGTCACTTGTAAGAGAAAATGTCCAAGTAACATGAAGAGAATTTTTCCCATCAAAAATTTTTGTCTTGTGTATTCAATCCTCTTAAACCCTTCTCTTTGACTTTTTTTTTACTATAGCTCTTTTACTAAAATTTCACAAATTATGAATATAGAATGTCTTTACCAAAACCAGAAAAAAAGAGACAAAAGGTAGAAAAACAATGTCTGCTTCCTCTATTCTTCATTCCTATTGTATCTTTCCCCATAATCACATGAGTCTATACAAGCAAATGTGTACATTAAAAGCATCATTTGTGGTTTGATTTTACAAACACCTGGCATGCCATCCACCAGGGGTCATGCTGAAGTGACTACAGGGTCCAGGCAGGCAACCCGGGTGTGGCAGATGTGGTGGGGGGACCAGTGCCTCTCTTGAGCCCATGCCCCCTCCAAAGTGGGCAGAGGCAACTTAGTATTGAAGCATAGCATGAACCCCAATGAGCACACTGCAGTGGGAGCTGCTTCTTAGGTTGCCATAAGCCTACAAGCACCCTCTCAGACATCCTCTGCTCATGTGCCACTATCTCCTTGCTGGATATCTGTCTGCAAGATGAACAGGCTTTATGTTGTACAGGCAATGGTCTGCCAATAGATTGCTTCCAGGGTGTTTCTACTACCAAAATGCTTCACTGAATATTTGTACATGGTATAAGACAGGGTCTCATTCTGTTGCCCAGGCTGAAATGTGTTGCAATCAAGGCTCACCACAGCCTCCACCTCTCGAGCTCAGGTGATCCTTCCACTTCAGCTTCCTCAGTAGCTGGGACCACAGGTATGCACCACTATGCCTGGGTAATTTCTGCATTCTTTTTGTAGAGACAGGGTTTTGTCATGTTGTGCAGGCTGGTCTTGGACTCTTGAGCTCAAGCAATCCACCCACTTTGGCCTCCCGAAATGCTGGGATTACAGGTGTGAGCCACTGCACCTGGTCTTTTTTTTTTTTTTAACTTGGTAAAATAAATTCTCTAAGTGAGATTCCTATGCCAACCAGTACGGCCATATTTTATTTTATTTATTTATTTTTAAATTTAACGTTTAAGTTAAATTAGACCCCAGTGTATGTTGTTCCTCTGTATGTGTCCATGTGTTCTCATCATTTAGCTCCCACTGATAAGCGAGAACATATGGTATTTGGTTTTCTGTTCCTGTGTTAGTTTGCCAAGGATAATGGCCTCCAGCTTTATCTGTGTCCCTCCAAAGGACATGATCTCATTCTTTTTTGTCACGGCTTCATAGTATTCCATGGTGTCTACCACATTTCCTTCATCTAGTCTATCATTTACGGGGACTTAAGTTGATTCCATGTCTTTGCTATTATGAATAGTGCTGCAATGAACATATACATACATGTGTCTTTATAATAGAATGATTTATATCCCTTTGGGTATGTGCCAGTAATGGGACTGCTGGGTTGAGCCATGTTTTATTTTAATAAATACTAAGAAATTGTATTCAAATTAGGTGGCATCAATGCCAATTCCAACCTGCAGTGATAAGGGCACCTCTTCCCCCCACTATCTCCCCAGCAATAAATGTTGGGACTCTATAATTTTTGCCAATCTCTTGGATAAAGGTATGCTATCTTGTTATCATTCTAATTTGAATTTTCTTGGCTACTAATAAGGTTTAGTATCTTTGTATGCATTTATTGGCCACTTTTGTATCTTTCTCCGTTAGTTGCTAATATATCTTTTTTACACAATTTTTTGTTGGATTTTATATCTTTTGTGTATCAATTAGTAGAAACTCATGTTAGAAATGCATAAGTGCTACAGGTGATTTTCCCATTCCAACCTTCCTCTTTAGGCATGGGTTGGGCCATCTTTGACCTGCCTGTGTGCCCAGCCTCAGCTCGTAGTAGACCTCTTCCTTTGGCCCCGTCCCCTAGGTTGGTTTTCTGGCTCCTGGCCTGGGCTCTGCTCCTGCCACCTGAGGGCCAGAGGGCCACATCTGCCACACAGGTGAACACCTTGCAGTGACAGCAGTGTGGAAAATGATTTTCTAATCATTTCAAGATCACTCTCAGTTGTTTCAAGATTTGATCATAGTTCATGAAAAACTTGGCCAATTCACGAGTTCACTGCTAGCTCAGTGCCCCCCTACTTCTCTTTCTTGGAGGGACTTGCCAAGATGCAGGCATCAGGAGGCTCTTCCAGTCCTAGGGAGACATCAGCATTCTAGATCCACTGCTGAGAGGTCTTTCTGCTTCTATTCATGGCACTCTGGGTCCTCTGATCTTCCAGATGACTCAAGTCTTCCAAGGAGAACTTGGATGACCCCCTGCCCTCAGGTAGGTAGAGACCCCACTGCCTGCCTCAGGGCCCTTTGCCAAGATGCCCCCCAAAACCCATGTACCTCCACTCTTTACTCAAAGATGGCAGGATTCTAGCTCATGACCCATTGTCCTGCTTTTCTTTGCTCTGTCATTTCCCTCCCACTTCTATCAACTTCTGGTCAAATGGGCAAGTCCCAGGCCTCCTTTCTGCACCGAACACTCCCATTTTCTCCCCAACTGTCTTCCTCCCTCCAGCTCACAGGAGCTCATCTTGTCCTGCAGAGTGGGTACAATGTGGCCCAGATAGTCAAAGATCCTTTAATGCCTCTTCTCTGTAGCAAAACCTTCTCCCCAGAATGTGCTTTGAGGCTTTGGATTTTGGTAAGCAAAAACTAGGATTTCAAGACTCATTTTTTTAAACTATAGATTTCAATAGTATATTTTGCAAGTTAAAAAAAGCACATATCTCAGCAGCACAGAATTGCAAAATCATTTAAATCACTTTTGAATTTAAAATTGTGTCATAATCTTGCACCACTGATGGACTGTGAGTGTAGAATGCTATTAATGGGTCTAGGATGTTGGGAGAATGACTGGGGTAACAAGTGGGATCACATTTAGTGGCTCATAACAGAAAACAAAGATAACATTGGCTGAAACAAAACCTAAACTTATTTCTCTCACAAATGGACGAAGCTTGCTGGTTTGAAGTCCAGGTCTTATATGGCAGCTTTAGGGGCTTTCGTCTTGGTGCTCCATTCTAGGGTGTGACTTCTAGTCTCACAGTCACCTCATGATCCAAAATGGCTGCTGGAGTTCCAGACATCATATCTTAGTTCCAAGAAGCAGGAAATAGAGGGGAAAAAAACCCCAAAACTAAAAAAAGCAACCTCTGAGTCATCTTTCTTAGAGCAGCCTTCCTGGAAGTCTAGTTCTAGTACTCTTTCTCTTCTGGCTCAGCAGCCCAAACTGTTACATGGTCATGCCTGGCTGCAAGGGAGGAAGGGAAACAAAATTTTCGAACTCATTGCTGTTCCAAGTAATATCTGGGTCTGTCTTAAGGAAGAAGTGGAGAATGGATACAATGTAGCAAATAGCAGTCCCCAACATAACAGAGTAAAATAAATTGCAAAGAAAATAAACATCTGTCAATGCTTTAAAAATATTCCACCACAAGCCATTTTTGTCAGGCATCCAAAACTGTTAGTAATATTTTGAATAGAAGTGGGTTTGTTGAACATTTAATTTAAGTAAAAAAATATTTTTACAATGTTGAGTCTTTTTATCCAAAACTAAGGTATCCAAAATACATGTCTCCATTTACTCACTTGTGGAGAAAGGAGGGGCTGACCCATTTTGGGGAGAGGGTTAGCTCCTTGACAATCTTCTCAGTTTTATTGGAATTGGGCACATTGCTATGAGTCTGTTTGGCTTTCTGTTTATTCCTGAGTCAAGTCTGTCCCCAATACAGCTTCCAGGCTGCTACCCCTCTACCATCTTGTTGAAAGGCTTTCCATTTTGCATATCCATAGGAATCAGCTGGGGAGTTGAGAGGTGGATAATGGTCAATCCATTTCAAACCACCTCAGAGGGGTGGATTTCACCAGCTTAGGGTCTGGCATAGGCAACAGGGTATTCAAAACCTCTCTAGGTGACTTGTATGGGTGGGTAACTTTTGCTATTCCCTAGTTCCCTGGGATTGTGCCTGAAGTCTCTCCTGAGATGGCCACTAGGAGGGCTGAATCAATCCTACAATGTTGGCAAAGGTCCGGACTACCTTGCAAGGCAAAGAAAGCATGCATACATGAAATTCTAGCCCATTTGCCTTCACTTCTACAGAAAAAGTCCAGCTGCAGAATGGTACTGAAATTAATGCTTCCATCCTGAGCTCATGCTTCTCCTCCCTGCAGAACAAAATTTGGCCATACCCTAAGCTGATGAAATCAGGAATATGTGCAAAAGGAGTATGGGGGTGGTGCTTTTTCTTCAGAGTCTGAGGGTATAAGTAGTCCCAATGATTCAGGATACATTCTAGAGGAATGCAGGCTGAAGATGGTTGGTAACCCATCTGGAAGAGAGGACAGAGGAGGAAAAGGGTTTTTTCCTCTCTCTCTACAGTCTGAGGGTCAGAGGGGTCTCAGTGATTCAGAATACACTCAAGGGGAGTGCAGGCTGAAGATGGTTGGTTACCCATCTGAAAAGAGGGAAAAAGGCATTCCTTTGTTCCTTTTCTTTCCAGTGAATACCTGGGGTATGTGAGGGAGACAAAGAAAGTGTCTCATTTCTTTCTTCTGACCTTATATCCCTGAGTTCCAGTGACCTGTGCAGGTGCTGACTGTGGGTGCAGGTGCTGACTGTGGGTGCAGGTGCAACCTTCACCCATGAAGACAGGAGGCATAGCCAGCAGGAATATTTGCACTCACCTGTGTGGTGCCTAAGCCTCCTGCTGTCAGTAACCTTTGAGTTCCCTAGACCTCATCTGTGCCATGGATGTGAGCATGACCTCCATCCATGAAGCAGAAGGGCCCTAATCAGCATGAATTAGTCATGCTCACCTGTGCTGTGCCCTAGACTTCTGCTGTCTTATGCCTTTGAATCTCTCAGATCTAGTTTTCCTTTCTAGGTCCTCAAACCAAAACTTGGGAAAAAGATGACTCAGGAGGGTGTATGGATCCATTAAATTAGTCTCAGTTGGCCCTCACCAAATTGAAGCCAGTAACCAGCAAGGCAACCCCTCCATTGCTTCCCTATCATAAACAGGTGGAGCTGTGGGACCAGGTCCTCTTCAAACAAGGGAGAGAAAGGAAGTCCTGGAAATTGGGAACCTGGCCTCATGAGATTCCTCCCAAAATGACAACTTAAGTGTAGGGGAGGGAAAGGTGCCTGGGGAAAAAGCCTCTTGTCCTGTGCATATGGGTTCCTTCAGCAGGGGAAAGAAAACTCTCAATCATTATATTCTTCTAGCTTCTAAGAACAGACAGACACCACATTGTTCTCATTTACACTCCTGATGACTAAGCCAAATGCTCATTCTACCCAGCAATATTTCTATGGTTTACAACAACATTCTTAACGTTTAACATTGTATATAAAGGAGAGACAGGAACCAAGACACCTGGAAAGAAAGAAAGAAGAAAAGAAAGAAAGAAAAAAAGAGAGAGAGAGAGAAAGAAAGAAAGAAAGAAAAAAACAGAAAGAGAGAGAGAGAGAGGAAGGAAGAAGAAGGAAGGAAGGAAGGAAGGAAGGAAGGAAGGAAGGAAGGAACCAGAGGTCCTTTTGCTGACACCCTAACAGGTGGTTGGGGACTGGAGTTAGTTCACGGGCCTTTGGATAACACCAAGGTGTAGCCTCAGCCAGATACCTTCAATTGCCCTAGGACCTCCTTCTGGTCCCACGGGACAGCTAGACCTCTGTGAAGGGAAACTGGTTTGGAGCAAAGCCAACATTCCCAACACCTGAGGGTGATGGGGGATTGATGGTGTCCTTTCCAGTAAGCCTTCTCTCTATGTCATAAGTTTGCCAGCCGCGCTAGTCACTTTTAACTGGCTGACAGATGCTCAGTATTTTTCTTTCATTTTAACTATTGTTAAATGTTTAACTATTGTTAAATGTGGATAAAAAGCAGATCCACTTTTACTCACCTTTCCAGAGATCCCAGATGAGCCCCCAAAATGTTATGGGATCTTTTGTGTGTCACTTTTCTGGCTGGAAGTGTCTGTGGCTGGTGGCACCTTTGCCTGAGTTCTTGCCCTGCATCCAGGAAGAATGAGGTATGCAGACAAGTGGAGGGTGAGCAAGATGAAAAGGAGCCTTACTGAGTATTAGAACAGCTCGGAGGAGACCCACAGTGAGTAGCTCCTCTCTGTAGGCAGGTTGTCCCATCCAGTATTCAGCTCTCAGCAGAGAGGAGGCCTGGAGTGGGTGAAGTGGGTGGCTCCCCTCTGCTGGCAGGTCAATTCAATGAGTGTTCAGCTCTCAGCAGAGAGGAGACGCTAGAGAGGGTGGCTCTTCTTTGCAACTGGTTGTCCCCATCTCTGCTGCTCTCATCAGAAAGGAAGCCTTGAAGAGGGTGGCTCTTCTCTGCAGCAGGTGGTCCTGACTTCTGCTGCTCCCAGCAGAGAAGAGGCCCTGGAGAGGGTAGCTTCTCTCTGCAGCTGGTAGTCCCAACATCTGTGCAGGTCTCTGAAGCTCTAAGGAGAGAGGGTAGCTCCTCTGTGCAGCTGGTTGTCCAGTTGTCTGCTCAGCTCTGGCTGAACCAAGGGCTTTTATGGGCTTCAGAGGGGAGGAAACGCATGTGGATTGGTCCATGGGTGGCTATGGGCTGCCTGGAAAAGACACCACAATTTCCCAGGTCAGGCCTCACCAGGGACTGCCCCCTTCCACTCAGGAGTCTGCCTGCCTACTGCTGTCCTCCATGGCACCCATGCTTGGCCCTTACTTTGTTCCGAGATTGGAGCGGGCACTGACAGCAGAGGGAAGACGGCAGGAGCAGGCATTTCTGAGCCTGCCAGGGAAGGGGGGCCTTCCAAGAGTTCAGGCATGCCTGAGTCAGCAGCCGTGGTTTGGGCAGGTGCAGCTTCACATAGGGAGGTGGGTTGTGGAGAGGTGGGGCACAAGGTTTCTGCCTGCTCTGTGGAGTGGGAAGCCCAGATCTACAGTCACAGTTTGGGTGGCTGCAGCTGCACCCAGAAGGGCAAGACTTCTTATCCCCACCCCCAAGAGCACATGGAGGCTCAAATCTACAGCCACCCCAGTTCTGTGCAGCCCTTCCTGGGAGGGTGGGGCTCCTGCCTGTTCCATGGAGTGGAAGGCCTGGGTGTGCAGCCACAGGTTGGGTGGCTGCAGCAGCACCCAGGGAGCTCCTGCCCCAACTCAGAAGGGGTGAAGCTCCCTCTTGTCCCTGGCTCCTGCCGGCTCCATGGAGCATGCATCCCCTGTCACGCCTCAGTGCTGCAGTTGGCATGATGGCAGTGGTAGGCTGTCCGGAGCAGTTGCTGCCATCACTTTGGTACCTTGCTTTATTTTGGTCAACATTGTATCTTTGGTATTAATTCATGCTGAAAAATTCCATTTGATGAATTGAAGAAAGTGTAAATATCACAGCCTTACCAACAACAACATTTTTCCTTTTTTAAATTGTAGTCCCAAACAATGTGGCAACAAACACCCTCCCACATATCTTCTGGGTGCACGTGAATGGGAATCTCTCTAGAGTGGGTACCTAAACGTTGAGTTTCTGGATAGTAACACAAGTGCATCTTCAACTTTTCTAAGTATCTCCCAACTGCTCTTCCAGGCGGGCCATGCCCACTGGCCCCCAGCCAGCAACAGTTTACACATCACCTGTCCTTTGTCAATGCTTGGTACAGCTATGCTTCTAACTTTATACATGATTTTGCATTTCCCTGATGAGCAGTGATATTGAGCAACTCGTCTAATGATCCTTGTCCATTCTCATTCTTTCTGGAATTCCCATCTCATGCTTAGCCCACCACGTCACTAACTTTAAAATGGCAATAATAACAGCACTTCCCTAGCAGGTGCTATTAATTAAATGAGGCCATGAAGTGAAGTGTTTGGAATGAGTCTGTGCCCCCTTGCTGTGGGTGCTAAGTACTCTATATGTTTGAACTGTGACGCACATATGCATACATTATATCAAGGTTTTACTTGCAGTATTTATGTGTCCTATATCTTTAGTTAACTTCTTGTTATTTTTCTTATCTATCAATTTCTGAGAGGCAAATACTATAATCTCCCACTATGAGTAAGAATTTGTTCATTTTTCCTTATTTTTTTGTTCCAATTTTTGCTTTTTAGTAATGTAAAGGCTAATTGTTGAGGCACACAGGTTCAGTTTTTATATCTTTCTGGTAAATTCCTAGTGAAGTTTTCCTGTTATCTTTATATACTCACTATCTTTTTTCCCAACAATACTTTTTTCAAACTTATATGCTTAAATACTTTTTAAAGTTTACAATTGATTTATATTAACATAGCTATAGCTATGTTCAAAATTCATTAACAATTACTTTATTTTTTTCATCCTTTTATTACTGAAGTTTGGACCAATTTGTTGTGAGTGTGTTTCCTATAATTAGCACATTGAAAAACTTAGCTTTGTCTCACCTGAGAGTTTGTCTTTAATTTGAGGGTTTAGTACTCGCATTTACTTCTGTCATCTCCTTTTGGGGCATTTACAACGGTTTTCCTTTGTGCCTCTCCCATTACCTTTCTTACCTTCCATGGGTGTGATTGAATTTGTTTTCTTTCTCCATTTCACCTTTTCTGGTTTCAGAGTTCTCCAGTGTATTAGGTTGAACCATATGAAATTGCCATTATGTTGGTCAAAATTGGTCAGATATCAGCAACTTCATAAGGTTCAATCCAATGCCTCTATTCTTTTAATGATTACTCTTACTTTTTTAACATGCATACTTGACTCAATGAAGTCAACAATTAGTGAAGCTCTACCTTCTCTTGAATGCTATAAAGACCTTAGAATATGTTTGCTCTGATCAACTTTTCCATTTTACATGGTATTATGATGTAATATTTTAGTTTCATTTCATCATCACCAACATAATCCTTATTAATACCATTGATATTTACTGTCAATACTTATTTCACTATACGTCTGTGTTCTACCAATTCATTTGTTGTCTTTTCATGCATTACTCTTTTGTTTGGAGTTCAGTTTCTTCCCTCCTGAAGTACACTCTAGAGATTTTTAGCAAAGAACTTTTAGCGGTAAACTCTTTCAACCTGTCTGAAAATGTCTTTATTTCACTGTCATTCTTGAGTAATTATTTGGCCGGATATAAAATTCTAGTTTGGCATCTATTTTCTTTCAGTGCTTTGAAGATATTTTTCTGTTGTTTTAGGCCACAGTTGCTGCTGTTCAGAAACTTCTTGATAGTTCCAGCTTTGTTCTTTGGAGGCAAACTTTTGTTCCTCTCTGGGTTCTTTTATAATTTCTTTTTGTCTTTAGTGTTCTGAAGTTTCTCTACGAGAAGTTCATATGTAGAAGACAATCTTCCATGACAAACCGAAACCCTGGGCCTCCCCTCCTGAGGACCTGGAGTTTGGCTTTTAACTTTGCCTCTTGGTGTAGGGACCATAAGCTAAGAAGCTGAGACAGGGTGGGTTCCTGGGACACCCACCCCCAGCACCTAGTATAAACCCAAATAAAGCCACAATGCAAGGGTGCTTTAACAACCTAGCCACCATAAAATTCCCATAGTAAATACAAAGCTTGCTTAGGATCAGCCAGACATGCGCACACACGGACACCCACAAAGAAACTACCCCATCAGGAGTGACATTTTGCTGGTTCAGAAAATATTTGTTTCCTGAAAAATTTAGTTAATTAAATAATCTGAGAGAAGTTATTAAACAAGAATATTCAAAATGATTAAAGGAAAATGAAAGAAGGCTTATAAATTAGAAGTAGAAAGTAAATGACACCCTATAACAGCCGATTTAGAAAAGAACAAAACAGATTACCGTGGAGCCCTTTACCCACAGGCGATGCGTTCCAAGGCCTGCACCGGATACCTGAAACTGTGGACAAGACCAAGCCCGTCTACAATGTGATTTTTCCTGTTCATGCATACCTATGATAAACTTTAATTTATAAATTAAGCACAGTAAGAAATTAGGAACAGTAACTCCTAGTGAAATAGAACCCAGCCTCCTAAGTGTTGCTTCGTACTTCTTTTTGTTCACACTTAATCTTTAATGCTTACTGCTTATGGCATAAACTGTATGCTCCAAGTATTTCAGGCTCTGGCTTTATTTTGTGGGGTGGTGGGAGGTGCCAAAATGCTTTATTGGAGGAATGGAATACAAATATAGAAGGAAAAAATAAGTGGATGCTTTTGTGCAGGGTAAAAATCATATGAAGTTCTGGTTACCTAGTGCTGTGCAATAACTGCCCCAAAACTTAGTGTCTCAGAAGCACTGCTCTATTCCACTCATAGTTCTGTAGGGCAGGAACTGAGGGAAGGCTCTGTTGGACAGTTCATCTCTGCTCACACAGCACCAGCTGGGTGGCTAGGACTGCTGATCCACCACCAAGACAGCTTCTCACTCGTGTGCTTCTAAGATTCATTGATTATAGGTGTAGCTATAGGTCATTAATTTTCATTGCTGTATAATATCTAATACCTGAATACACCTCAATTTCCTTATCTATCCTCCTGTAGATGGGCTTGGGTTCTTTCCAGGTTCTTTTCCATTATGAACACATAATGCCACAATCATTTTGGTAGATAACTTCTGGTGGACATGTGCAAATTTGTTTTCTTGGGTATATAGCAAGGAGTAAAACTGCTGGGTTGCAGTGCTTGCAAATGCTGAAATGTATAAGATTACACTGAAGTGATGATCCCGAACTACATTCCTGTTGGCCATGTTTGAGAGATCCTGTTGATACATATTCTCTTAAACACTCAGTGTCATCAAACATCTTTGTTTTTGCCAGTAAAATGGAATTCTGGGGTTTGTACCTGTGTATATGAATCACTGGTAGCACTTGGGATCTGCAGACATTGTCTGTTCTGTGCAGCAGCTGTTTTAATTTTTGCCCATTGAGTTTTTTCCTTCTTGTTCTTACTGACTTGAGATGTTTTCTGTTTCATCTTGATACAGATTCTTTGCCAGAAATATGTTTTTTAAGTATATTCTCACACCTTGACTTACCTTTTTACTTGATCTTAATTGTCTTTCGATTTACGGAAGTTCTTAATCACAATGTTTTCAAATATATCAGTCTTTTTCTTTTATGTTAGCACTTTTTGTACTTTGAGAAATCCTTTCCTATCTTGAGATCAGAAATTCTTACCTATATTTTCTTCTAAAGATTTTAAAATTTTGCTTTTGACATTTGCTTTGACGTAGTTCTTTATCTGGTGTGGATTTCAGTGTGCAGGTATAATGTGAGGTGGAAACATAATTTAATTTTTTTCATATGGGTAACCAATTATTCCAGGTACATTTATTGAAAAGTCACTTCTTTCTCCACTGGTTTGCCATTCAATTTGACAACCTATGCATGGA
Source organism: Trachypithecus francoisi (assembly GCF_009764315.1). Lineage (NCBI taxonomy): Eukaryota > Metazoa > Chordata > Mammalia > Primates > Cercopithecidae > Trachypithecus > Trachypithecus francoisi. The sequence goes on from NW_022681453.1 coordinate 61,913,747, forward strand.
TCTGCTTGGGGATGCTCTATTTGGTCTATTGGCCAATTTGTTTACTCCTGTGCTAATACTACACAATATTCTTTACTAAAACTGTAATAAATCAAACCTGGCAGAGTAGCCTGCATTTCTTTAGAATTGTCTTAGATATTCTTGGCCTTTTGTTCTTTGATTTTAATTTTAGTAGCAAATTGTCAGGTTCTGTAAAAGATTCTGTTAAGTTTTTATTGGAGTGGTGTTAAGCCATTACATAAATTTGAGGAGATTATGTTATGATATCAAATCTTCCAATTCGTAAACATAGGCTATCTCTTCATTTATCTAGGTCTGTAAAAATAAAAGGGGCATATTTGGGTGGGACATGATAAATGTGTCAGGGAAATTTTACAAATTCCTTTTTACAGTCCTTTACAACTTTTGTTAGACTTATTTCCAGTTACGTTTGTAATTTTTGTTGCTACAAAAATGGTACAACATTTGTCAGTGTCTTGATGCTGTGCAGAAATGCAATTGACTTTTGCATATGGATCTTATATTCAACTACATGTCTAAGCTCTCCTAATATTGCTAGTACTTTGGGTCCAAATTCTTTTTGATTTTCTAAAAAGAAAATCATATAATCTTCAAAAACAAACAAACAAACAAACAAAAGATGACTGCTTTAGTTTTTCCTTTTCAATCCATATGTATTCAATTTTATTTTCTTGTTTTATTTCACTGTCTAGGATCTCTAATATATTACAAAGTCAAAGTGGCAGCTTTGAGCATGCTTATTTTTTGCCTGATTTTAGAGATGCTGCATAAATAGAGTCCTCTTTGACAGCAGCCCCTGGTGGGATTTTCCCTGGTGATCTCGTCATTCATGTGCATCTCCCCAGTGAGGATGATGACTCTTCAAGCTACTTTCATCCAGTGGTCCCCATGGCCCCAAGTCATGTATCTTATGGAGGAATCAAGACTCCCTTTGGACATCACATTGTTCACCATGTTCAAAGACACGTGCATTATTGTTCCCACAGTGCTAGTGTTCCTGCAGCATTCTCTGTATCTGTCAACGTGTGATAAGCATAATATTTGGGCTTTGACCCCAATTCCTGACACTGAGCTCCTAATGTAATACGATAAATTATCATTTTATTTTTTGTCCCCAGTTCCTGCCACAGAGCTTCTAGGACCTTGTGGTTTCCGAAGTGATAGAGGTGACAGGAGTGTTTCTTGTTATTCATAGCAAGCCACTTTCAACCGTATTTGAGTTTATGCTAACAACGTGAATAGCCTCAGGATAGAGAGGGACTGGTTGCCAGGGGAACCAAGCCTGTGATTAGAAGGTTGGAACTTTCAGCCCATCCCCAGATCCCCAGAAGACTAGAGATTGACTTAATCATGAGTGGCCAGTGATTTAATCAATCACGTCTATGTAATGGAACCTCTGCAAAAATCCAAATGGAGTTCAAAGAGCTTCCAGGTTGGCATCCACATGACAGGAGCATGGCACACCCCAGACTCCAAGGGGATAGCAGCTTCTGTGCTTGGGACTTTTCTCAGCCTAGCCCTATGTACCTCTTCCTCTGGATGTTCGTTTCTATCCTTTATAGGTAATAGTAAGTAAAGCATTTCAGAGTTCTGTGAGCCATCCTAGCAAATTATTGAACCTGAGAAGGGAGTCATGGAAACCTCCAATTTGCAGCCTAGTTAGGTGACTTGCAATGGATATCTGAAATAGGAGCAGTATTATGGGACTGAGCCCTTCACCTGGTGGGTCTGCACTAACTTCCAGTAGTCAGTGTCAGAATGAAATTACATTGTTGGACATTGCATTAGTCTGTACTCACATTTCTATAAAGAACTACCTGAGACTGGTTAATTTATGAATAAAAGAGGTTTAATTCACCCACAGTTAAGGCTGTACAGGAAGCATGGTTTGGAGGCCTCAGGAAACTTATAATCATGGTGGAAGGTGAAGGGGAAGCAAGCATGACTTACCACGGTGGAGCTGGAGGGCTCGAATGGGGAAAGCCTACACACTTTTAAACAACCAGATCTTGTGGGCACTCACTCACTCTCACGAGAACAGCAATGGGGAAATCTGCCCCCACGATCCAATTGCCTCCCACCAGGTCCCCCCCATGACATTGGAGATTATAATTCAACATGAGATTTGGGTGGAGACACAGAGCCAAACAATATCAGATACCCAGTTGACATCTGCAGAAAGTTGGAGAATTGCTTGCTATGAAAAACCTACATGTTTATTTAGTATCAGAAGTATTGTGAGCAGAAGAAGAGTTTTTTATAATTCCTCCCCACCCACCCAGAAACCTTGCCATTGCCCCCCTTCCCTCTCTTTAGTCACCAATATCCCATATAGTCTACTTCCAAAAGAGATCTTAAAGGTGTCCACTTCTTTCTCTTCCTACTGTGAATTCACCACACCTTCCCTGCATCTGGCACCAGCACCTTCCTCCTGGGTCAAAGCTACATCCCTCTAACTTGTCTCCTTGCCATCACTTTGCCTCTCCCAATTTCTTTCCTGCCTTTCGGTTGAATAATGCTTTCTAAAATACATAGAATAGCAAACCTCTCCCCTGCCCAAAAGCCTTTAATTGTTGCCCCTCTTGAAGTGTCTGCAAAGGAACTTCTCAAGCCCAGCCTGCTAGCTTCTCCGCCCCCTCTTGCTCCATGGCCCCCTCTCTAGGGGCTCTCACTGAGGCATGCACCCTGCAACCTTACAGCTCTGGTCTATTACTTAAGCCCTGACTCGTGTCCGTGTAATGTGAACTTACCTGCTCTACCACTCCTTGGAAAAGACTGACAGAAGGCACCGATGAAAGGAGAATATGCTTAACATGTTGCCTGGCATCTGTAAATACTGGCCACAAGCAGTCCTCTCAAGAATCCTGAGTGAGGTTACCTTTTTTTCTTTTTTTTCAGCAGCCCAAACTGAAGCCAGTGGGTTGCAGGGATAACTGGGCCCAGGGCAGGGCCAGGATGCAGGCCCAGGTCTGTAGGACCATGAAAGCCATGGAGGGGCAGGTGGTTCCCGTTGCAGAATGAAATCTCACATGTGGGAAGGTGGGAATGCCATCAGTCTCCCTGCCACAAGGGGCTGTGGGAGGCAGCTGGGAGACAGCTACAGGCCCTTTGCTGACCCCACTCAGGGCCAGGGGCCAGGAAGGGAAAGCTTGTTCCCTCTCCCAGCACTCTGTCCTCTCCCTTCCCCGACTGGCCTCCCTAACTGCTGACATCATCCTGGCCTCGGTATGGTCTTCATGGCCCTACAGACCTGGGCCTGCATCCTGGCCCTGCCCTGGGCCAGTCATGCACTCAGCTCCTTGCTAAACACAGCAGTGTTCAGCCTCCTTGTCCCCACCAACAGCTACTATGATGGTGCCAACTTTAGGGCAGGAGGGGAGCCCTCTCTTTGTCTTAAGCATCATCCCCTGCTCCATGGTGGGCCCTGCTCCAGGGTGGGCCCTGCTCTGGCACTTGGGAGGACAGTGTTATTTCCCATCCCCCGCAGGGCCCCGCCTGCCTTCTCCTGGCTGCTGCTACCGCTTCCTCTCATTAAAACATCCTCCTGCCCACGGGCAGCCCCTTCCTGCACTCTTAAGCTGCCTGTCCCTGTCTGCTCAGTGAAGTGGGCAGGCTGGATTATTAATAGTAACATTAATAACCCACATTTATTGAACACTTATGGTGTACTTGGCTTTGTGCTGAGCACCTTAAATGCATCATCTCAATTGCTCCGTGCCCCGCAAGCTGCCGTAGCACTCGTTTTCTTGTAAGAGCCTTTAGAATTCATGAGACTCCGGTTTTCACTCTTGAGCACATAGAACTCCAGAGAGAACACGCTGCTGGCCCAAGGTCACCTGGCAACTTGGTAGTGAAAAGCATTCTGTGCAATGGGCACAGCCACTCCTGCTTCCGAGACAAGCTGCCAAGTGCCTCTCACTGTGCCTGGCGCTGCACTGAAGCCAGCACTCAGGGAGCCGCATCCCTCAGCTCCTTACTCTGCTGTGCCTGCTCCTCCTGCCAGGCCTTGGGCCTGCCCTGGGCTCTCTGAGAAGGGTGTCTGGCTGTGGCATACATAGTTGGGGTCAGCCCAAGGCTCCAGCAAGGCCAAGTTCAGGCAACGATCAGAGTGTGGCTTGGTGTGGGGCCAGGGTTGGCCATCAGGGTCTGCCTAGTGCAAGGGGTCAGTATGGTTGGTTAAAAGGTCAATGTGGGCTGAGGCCAAGGGTCAAGACCATTGCTGCCAGAAGCTAATGTATGGCTGGGGTCAAAGTCAAGGTGTAGTCAGGAGTAGGGATCAGTATGTGCCTGGGTTCAGGAGTCAGTCTGTGGCTGAGTCAAGGGTCCGTGTGGAGCTGGGATCAAGAGTCAGTAGGTGGGGCCGGGCGCGGTGGCTCAAGCCTGTAATCCCAGCACTTTGGGAGGCCGAGACGGGTGGATCACGAGGTCAGGAGATCGAGACCATCCTGGCTAACACGGTGAAACCCCGTCTCTACTAAAAAAATACAAAAAATTAGCCGGGCGAGATGGCGGGCGCCTATAGTCCCAGCTACTCGGGAGGCTGAGGCAGGAGAATGGCGTAAACCCGGGAGGCGGAGCTTGCAGTGAGCCGAGATCGCGCCACTGCACTCCAGCCTGGGTGACAGAGCGAGACTCCGTCTCAAAAAAAAAAAAAAAAAAAAAAAAAAGAGTCAGTAGGTGGCCAGCTACCTTCAGGAAGCTGTACTCCTCCAGACCCTTTTCCTGGCCCATCTGCTCCACCCAGCCTCCCCTGTGGCCCCAACTGTGAAGGCAGGTGCTGAAAGGAGTATAGCGTGAGGCAATGAAGGCCAGTCTGATGGGAAGCTGTCTTACAGCAGGACTGCCCAAGGACTGCCTAGGGCTGATCCTGGAGCAAGGAAGACTTGGAGCTGGAGGAACAGAGGGCTCTAAGGAGTCCATTCTGCCCCTCCCTCTGTGCCCTGGTGCTGCCTCTCCCTCTGCCACTGGGCTGCAGCTCCAGCCTCACCCCTGTACTCGCCATCCATAGGGCCTCTCCAGGGGCTGGAAGGACCAAGTCACTCTGCTCAGACTGCACCCATGGAGCCTATTCTTGGGATGGTTGCCCTTCCTGTGGAGCCATAGCTCCTACCACCCATGCTGAACACAACATGTCCAGGGCCCAAGGACCCCGTGGGGCTCCAAGGAGAATGCCCACTTTCCCTTCCTTCCCTCCTATGCTTATGCCCCTGCTGCTCTCCCCAGCAGTATGCTTCTCCGTCCCAAAGTGGAAACCCTCTTCGTGCCTCAAAGTCCACCTCCCATACCTAATTCCCCTCCAAATTGGCTTCCTGGGCTGCTCACACTGTCTCATCCATGCGGGCTGGAGCCTCTGAGGACACTTGGGACAAGGTTAGGCAGGTCACAGGTCTGCATTAGGGAACAGTGCATCCCTCTTTAGGAGAAAGTTCTTTTTTTGCCACATCTCGGAGAAGGGCTTGGGGCCACTGCTGTGTGGTCCCGCCTTCCTCACAGTTGTGAGTCACTCTGTCTAAAGAAAGAGAGAGGAAAGGGTGGGCTCAGAGCCAATGGGATGGAGGTGCTTCTCCAAGGCACCCAGCTGTAAGACTCAGAGTCCCAGCAGCCAGACTTCAGCCCCCTGAGCTGCCTGGGCGATGCCCACCCTGCCCAGAACTTGGCTTTGTTGTCATGGTATTCATATTGTTTTGAGAGTTCCTTTCTCTTTTTCACCTGTGGCAGTTGATGCTACTTCTCTCTGAATAACAGTCCTATAAAATGTCCTTTTTAAATGCCAGAAGAGGTCGGAGTGGGTGCAGTCCAATGGAGCTGACCCGTTTGCTGGGAAGCCCTGGCAGGCCGCTTTCCTGTTGCCGTGGCTTGTCCACCCCAGGCCTCACAGCCTGCAGGAGAGTTGGACTTATTAAAAATAATTGCCTGGCCAGAGTCATGAGTTGCCTTGGCAGCGCCCGCTCTAGCCGGCTCTTCCTTCCTTGGCAGGCGCCCTCCCCTCATCCAGGGCCCCTGTGTTGCTGCTGCCATGAAGCAGAAACCCAGTGGCCCCTGGGGACCTTCACTGGAGGTGAGGGGGGACCTGGGGTTGGAGCCCATCGGGTAAGGAGAGGAAGCAAAGGCCATGCAGCCCCAGGCATTCTGGCTCTGGCATGATTCTGTGGCACTGAAGGGGTAACTCCTGTGTTGCTGGTGGAGAAAGCAGGGCTCAGAGAGTGCAAGGCTCAGAGAGGTGCAGGCTTGGAGACGCACAGCTATGGAGGGCACATGGCTGTGTCTGGGCACCTGGGGCAGAGTCAGAGGTCAGGGATGGAGGGCTCATGCCAGGCGTGCTGGGTGGTGGGTGGGCAGCTGGACCTGAACAGTTCAGGGCTTCCAGGTCACGGCACCTGGACAAGATAGGAGACAGGGCCACAGTCACATGCTAGCCATTACAACCTAGAGGGCTGGACAGGGACACTGAGGCAAGAGCCTAGTGTAGGTGGGCAGCAGAGCCCCCAGGGTTCCCAGAGGCCAAAGGGATGTTAGACCCACAGCACCAAGGCCTGATGCCAGGCGACCCATGTCCTGCTGCCCTGACCAGGTGGCACCTGGACACTGTTTAAATGCCTCTGCCACCTGGGCCTGAAACTTACTGCTGTCATGGGAACCAAGAACTCCCTTGGTGTTTGGGCAGGTGTGGCCACCTCCAGGATGTGACCCCGGGAATGCCAAACAGGTCTTCCTGCTCCAAACACACACACAGAATGGTGTCCCCCTAAATCCACGTGTTGGAGCCCTCACCCCCAGTGTGGCTTCTAAGGAAGTAATGAAGGTTAAATGAGGCTATAAGGGTGGGGCCCTGATCTGAGATGAGCAGTGTCTCCATAAGAAGAGATACCAGGGAGCACGCTGTCCCTGCATATGCACAGAGAAGATGCCCTGTGAGTACACAGTGAGAAGGTGGCCATCTGCAAGCCAAGGGCAGAGATCTCGCCAGACACTGTCCCTGTCAGCTCCTTGATCTTAGACTTCCAGCCTCCAGAACTGTGGCAAATGAACCTGTTGTTTAAGCCCCCCAGTCTGTGTACGCGCGCACACACACGCATGCGCGCGAACACACGCGCACGCGTGCGAACACACGCACGCGCGCGAACACACATGAAGTCTTTTCCTTTGTCCCTCATCTTGGGGGGGTCCCCTGTCGGAGAAGGCCCATGAGTTGAGAGGCAGGGATTGGGGAGGTCATATCACACCTGGAGGGGCCTGACCTAAATCTCAGAAGGGGGATATCCCTTTCCAAGCTGTCTATGGGGACTTTGGCAACTTACCGTTTGGGTCTCAATTGTCTTATTTATAAACAGGGATAAAACTCATCTCCAAAGGTGCAACTCACATGAGCAATGCTTTCAAAATGCTCCACCCTGCACAGAGCATGTGAGGCATGGACACTATACTTTGTTAATTATATGAGCATCCTAGTGATGAGAGGGTAGACTGAGCAGAGACGTGCAGACAAGATAATGCTCCATGTGAAGGCCACCCGGACTGAGGAGGGGAGAGCAGGGAGGGAAGCATGGGTGGCTGGAATTGAGGGGAGGGAGGAAGGGACAGGGTCCTTCCTGTGGATCAGTACACATTTACTTAAAGACTGCAAGGGCTCAGCGCCTAGCAGTGGCCTTGGCGAAGGCCAACTCTCAGTGGTCAGGGACAGCTTCAGCTCTTCGGCTGAGATCTGTGGAAAGATGGGAATCAGGCTGGCTTAGCCTGGCCTCTGTGAGTCTTCTGTTTCTCTTGCCTCATATCCATGCAGCATGAGCCACCATACACAGAATGTACAGGGTAGTGCACAAACGACCTTGGCCGTAGAGGTCAGAGCTGGCAGGGACTTGGGTTCTGTCTGGATGTACCTTGGAACCAACCACTTGGAGGGGGGAACTCTAAGAGCCATGAGGTCCGAGCTGCACCCTTAGAGAGCCTGCCACATGTGTAACTGTGTTTATGCCATGCACAGCTGACTGTGAGCCGACAAAGTCCTATTAGGGTTAGCCACTCTTAGGGCATGTTAACAAAAAGAAAAATTCACTGGGAAGACATTAAAATCTTCAACTTATATGTGCATAATAACAGGAAAACATAACCACTGAATACATGACGGCCTGTTCCACTGCACTAATAATAAAAGGCCAATGGAAAGAGCGTTGGTCTGAGACTTTCACCAGATTGGTGTGCAAAATGTAAAAAGAGAGGATGCTGCTGTCTATAGATACTCATGTGCTGAGGGTATTAACATCAATTGGTATAACCTATGGGGAAGCCAAGTCTATCAGATTAAAACTTGCATTCTGTGCCTTGGCGATCTGTCTTGTGTATGCAAGATAGTCAGTTAAGTCAGGCAGATCTAACGTGCGGCATGTCCGGACGCTGGGTTCTGGGACCCATGGGGATTTTTTCCTCTGTGCGGGTCTCCAGGAGCCACCACGGCAGGTTAGGCTGGGCTCCCAACACACCCTCACCTGCCAGCTCTGGAGAGAGAGGTTGGAGCAAGCTGAGAGGGTGGTGGCATTCTCAGCAGGCACAGCCGATGCTTCATGCTGATGGCTGCCAGGAGGAGAGGGAGCCCTGAAAGTCACAGGGAGAGGAGATGGAAGCAGGATGGTGTTTCCACGGAGTAGGGCTTGGGCATGTTTCTCTCGCTGGGAAGAAGCCAGCAAGAGCAGGGAGGAGCAGGAGGGGTTATTCACTCCTTCCACATCCTAGGCTGAGAGAGGGAGGCAGCAGGAATTGCTTTGAACAGAAGAGGACTACTTCCCTATGAGAAAGTGCAGAGTGAGGACCGGTCCTCCCAGACCTCAGGGAGACGCTGACTGGGCCATCCTGCTTCCCAGGCCCAGCCACCACTCCAAGAATTTCACCAAACCCTATTCTGCCTCCCTCTGCCAGAGCTGCCTTCTGTTGCAGACCAACAAATTCCCTGACTGATCTGGAGCATAAGACCAAAGGCAGGGTAGAGGCAGCTGGCCAGGCCTTTCCCAGGATGCTGCATCTGCCTGCTATCAAGGACGGCTTTGCTCCCCTGTACCCTCTGTGCCACTGTGCCCATGGATGAGACTCTCCCTTTTTTCAATAATCATATTTTAAAATTTCTAAAATCTCTAATTAGTTCTTTTATATGTAAAACTGCTAATTCTTATTTAGACAGTGATATCCTTCCTTATCTCTGAGGATGGCAATTTCCAATTTCATAAAATAATTCCTGCTCTGCTTGCTCTGTTAAAGCTGGCTCTTTGGGTAAAGCACTTCCATTAGCCTAATCCGTCATTTTCCTCCATGGCCCTCTCAGCAGCTGCATCTTCATTGCGAACGTCCCAGGGCCCTGCCCACCCAGGGGGTGGATTTCCTCTTTTACCTGACCCAGCTCCTCTTTTATTTTCAAGGAATTCACACATTGTCTGGCCCACCGAGTGTGGTTGTTCTTGTTTTAGAGTATGTATTTGTTAGATTGCTTTCACATTTTTGAAAAACCACTTTGTGGATTTAGCGTGGTAGAGGAGATGGCGCCATGTTCCTAGTCCATCATGGAGGATGGGAAGTGGCTCCATGGCTTGTGATGTCACTCATCATGATCTGTCCCATTTTTGTTCTACTTCTATAGCAAACATAAATGTGATCTTCTTCAAAGATATCATCTGACCAGTGATCTATGTTCTATAGGAAAACAATTGATTTTGAGTGTATTTCTATTGTGTTCAGTCACTTAAGACCTTCAATCGATTATAATTAGCTTATCACTTCATTATCTGTATAAGGATTATATTAGACAGCAATTAGACAGACCCAAAATGTGAACGACTTACACAAAAGTCCAAAGGAGTGGCTCAAGGTCAGCACGCAGACTCTCCACGATATCCCCACATCCCCTCATTGTCCTCCCCTCCAGGGTGTGGCCCTCGCCTGCATAGTGCAACGTGGGCAGCTACAGCCAACAAATAAGTTCCAGGCTGCAGGACCAAGGAGAAGAAGGAGGAAAAGGGTGGAATGTGACTTTAAGGAGGTTTCCGGGAAGTTGCCGTACGGCCACACATAGCTGTGAGTGGGGAAATGTCATTTTCCTCCAGGTGGCCATGCTAAACACAAGATTTGATTACTACAAAAGTAGGAGAGAAGGGATATCAGCAGACAATTAGCTGTCTCTGCCATGATTCATTGACAAATAATAACTGTTTTACCTCCCTACGTTAAAGAGCAGTGCCTCCTATATTTGTTCAGGAGACAAGAGACGATGGTGTGCATGATGACCTCTTCAAAGCCCAGTGGTCACTAGGTCCTTGTCGCTCCTCCATGTGTGCACTCCAACAGGGAAATGAAACAGATAGGAGATATGTTTTGGGAGCTGTCCGAAGAGACTCACTGCGGGGCTGGATGGGAGAGGTGAGGCAGAAGGACAGAGGCTGACTCTCCCTGGTCTCCCCACGTGCATGACCAATGGGAGACACGGCTTCAGCCAAGGGGGTGGTGAGCCAGGACTTTGTACCTCGGGGCACATCTTTTTTAAAACTCCGGGGGGACTCACATTGATTGGGTCTTCACTAGAACCCCCATCCTTGAGTGTTAATGGGAGTTTGGCTGGGAGCTTCATCAACCCCAAACAGCAAGCTTTGGGCTGGAGGGGGTTATCTGACGCTGGACAAGCTCAGGGCCTGGGTGTGGGCTGGGGAGGGAGGTCCCAGGCTGGGTAATACCCAGAGGCTGACCTCCTGAAGGGAATCCCAGGCCTGGGCTGGAGGGACACCCCACATGGTATGTCTCCCCACATGGCAAGCAGAGGAGCCACAGCAATTCCTTGTTGCAGCCCATAAGACAGAAAGCCCTGGAGCTGGTTCCCCACCACTGATCAGAGCCTGCTGTCCTGACAGCCAGAGGCTGGGGTCTGGTGGAACGGGACCAGAGGCCTGAGTCTTTGTGGAAGTCTGGAGCCCTGAGGAGGGCTGATTCTGTGCACCGGCTGGTGCCCTGCTCAAATGGACTTCTGCAAAGTGACCTGGTTCCAAATGGCATCTCCACTCCAGGGAACACACCCGCCTTTCTGTGGAGAGAACAGAGGTGAGAAAACGAGGAGGAACAGAAACCTGTTCAGGAGGAACAAAGGCCAGCTCAGCAGTGGGGGCAGCTGTCAAGGGCCAGGAGAGTCTTGGGAAAGTTCTAGCACCTTCCACCTCCCACCACCATGCAGTTGCCAGAGACCAGCAGTGGACACATTCTGGGAGCGCCTCCGCTTACATGAGTTGTCTGAACTTCCCTGAGCTGGGGTTGCTCTGCCCAAATGCCAGGTGAGGAAACCAAGGCTTAGACAGGCTCACTCATAGACAAGGCCGGTCTGCATCAGTGTTTTGCAGGTGGCAGCAGAGGGACTGGACCTGGGGCCCAGGAAAGGGCAAGGAGCCTGCCAGGCAGATGGGACTGCCCTGCTCAGCAACCCCCACCCCAGGGGGGTGGGGGTGGGGAGGTAGGGGTGTCGGGGGGGACGCCGTACAGGTGTGCAGTGGGGAGTGGGGCAAGGAGCAGAGTTGGGGCAAAGGGAGGGGTATTGTGGTGGATGGTAAATCCACGTAGGGAAGGAGAGGGCACAGAAAGGCTCGCAGGCCACAGGCCTAACCCCCATTGGTTGTCAGAAGGGTTGGAATCGGGGGCTCATGGGAGTGATCTGGCAAACAGACGCTTAGGGATGGGTCGAGTTGAGGCAAAGGGCAGGACTGTTAATAAGGACAATCCCCCCAAGGGCAGGGTGGCCAGGGAGGAGGTGGGGCAGGGCTCTACGGGAGGGTAGAAGGAGAAGATATCATGAAGAATGAGTGCTGGCCAGATCTTCCACGGGCTGTGGACTGTGGAAACCCCGAGGTGGCCAAACCCACTGCCATGTGACAGGAATAAGCTGCCCCAGAACAGGGCTGAGCACACAGACTCAGTTCAGGAACCAGAGAACAGAATTACCCTTTGCACATCTGAGCGCCTAGGAAATGTGAACCTGCTTCAGATTCGGAAAGCAGTGGGATGAATCTTTTTGAAACTATTCAGAAACAAACAACTTGAAAAAGAAAAGGACTGTGCATGATGGGAAGGCTTTTTTGCAATGTCACCAAAGGCAGAACCACTGAAGATAAATTGATGTGGTGACAAAAAAAAAAAAAAAAAAAGATTAAACATCTGCATGCAAAAAAAAAAGCATCAGAAGAAAAACTGGAAACAGAAAAGCAAAAGAAAAACATAGACTATGTAGAGCCAAGCCAGGAGAAGACTCACAAAGGCCTACGGACACATGGAAAGCTGTTAACTTCAAGAATAATTAGAGAAACTCAAATCAAAGGTAGAGGGTGATGTTATCTTTGTCTGTCAGATTGGCAGATTCTAGGGTTCAGCAGGTGGGGCTCCAGGCCCTGAGGAAAGCACATGTCGATGGGTGGCTGGCAGGACTAAATTGGAAGGGAGAGCCATTTGGAAACCACTCTCAAATTCAAGATGTCTATTCCCCTTGGCCCTGCTATTCTGCTTCCTTTTCCAAGATGAATTAACTGAAAAAGGAAATTTACTGGGGTCAGGGGCTTTTGAATCAACTCCAGGGGGAGGCGTTTTGCAGTGTGAGCTGGTTTGTGGAGCTGTATTGGGAATGAGAGAGCCGCCCCTCTGAGGTGCACACATCCCCCAGCCCCTCAGATCCATGCCCAGGTGAGGGGCTCAGAGGCCCTTGTCTTGCCAGAGTGTGCCTGTGAGAAGAGATCCCCAGGGGACAGGGCAGGAAGGATGCCCTGTTGTAAGGAAGGGGGTAGAAAATGAAATTTTCAGTCCCATCAGGAAAGAGTTAGTGATGGGGAGAGGGTGTGAATAGCGGGACTGGATTTGGATTAGGCAGAAGAGCTGCTATGAATCCTGGATCCAGGGGAGGTGATTGGACAGCCTTCCCCGGGGGAAGTCCAGCCCTTCTCACCAGGAATCGAGGAAGAAGGAAGGAGGCCGACCCACTGCGGGAAGCCAAGCTTATGTGGAGGGGGCCCCAGCAGGTGGGCCTGAGACCCTCTGCCCCACCAGAAGGACCGTTCTAGCCACAGGTCCCTTGTTTCCTCCCACGTCCCACCAGGAGAACTCAGCCCAGTCCTGGGGCTCTCAGAAGGCAGCCAGTCATGGAGACCCAGCAGCTGCCTCCCTCAAGGTGACCACTTCTGTCACCTGGTGAGTGGGACAGCAGCTGCTCCCCTCTGGAAGGATTTCAGTGTCTCCATTTCTTTTTCTTTCTTTTCCGTTTTTTTCTTTGTCTTTTCTTTTCTTTTCTTTCTTTCTTTCTTTCTTTTTTTTTTTTTTTGAGACGGAGTCTTGCTCTGTTGCCAGGTTGGAGTGCAGTGGTGCAGTCTCGGCTCACTGCAACCTCTGCCTCTCGGGTTCAAGCGATTCTCCTGCCTCAGCCTCCCAAGTAGCTGGGATTACAACCGTGTACCACCACACCCAGCTAATTTTTGTATTTTTGGTAGAGATGGGGTTTTACCATGTTGGCCAGGATAGTCTCCATCTCCTGAACTCATGATACGCCCACCTCAGCCTCCCAAAGTGCTGGAATTACAGGCGTGAGCCACGGTGCCCGGCCCAGTGTCTCCATTTCTAACATGAAGTTGAGCCAGCCCATGATTCAATTAAGTCATGGTTGTGTCCTCCCCAATTTGTGGCTAATTGTGAACTGTACCAAGGGAAAGGCTGTGCGTGAACCCCAGTCTCTCCTGGATATGACAGAGGTTCTTGGCCTGTGCAGAAGAAGCCTGAGAGGCAGGGCAGCAAATGCACCTTCCAGCTGGGCCTGTGGTGTTGGCGAGACTTACCCAGCCTGGTGCAAACTGCAGCTGCACCCACTTCTAGTGGGGGCCTTTGAAGTGTAACCTCATCTCCATGCAGCTCCATCCGAAGCCTGGATGACAGAGCCCCACATGCTGGGGAAGCATGGGCCCTTCTGGGTACAGGCCACAGGAAGGGACATGTTTCCATTTCACTTCATATATTTCTGTCTACTTCATCCATAAGCGTGCACTATTTTTATAATTAAAACATTGAATAAAGATTTTTTTTAAGAAGACAACAACAAAAACCAGGGTATGGCATAAGAAGCAAACTATTATTACTAATATTAACAATGATTATAATATTATTCATAATAATTAAGATCATCATTGCTAGCACTGTCATTCCCCACAATGTCACGGTATGATTATTGTCAGGCGAGCTTTGCCATCCTCTGAGTTGGGTCAGCGAGGCTTTGGAGTCCCAGGAGCCCAGCTTGCCTTGAATCTGCAACTGGGCTGTATGTCTACCATGCAGAGGAGCTGAGGGAAAAAGGATGGCTGTCATTGTCCTGGACAGAGATCCTGCAGGGAAAGAAGTGAGCGGAGGGCAGCTGTGACTGAGTGACTGAAGAAGCAGAAAGAATAAGAGAAGTAGGGGGTCGATGTTCCTTTGACAATTCTCCCCTTGGAGATGCCAAGGGGGCTGTAAGAGCCCTAGCCCAGGAGAGTCCACATGGGGGCAGGTCCTGGTGTTTAGGATTCAGCCTCTCCCCACCCCTTTTCAGCAGTATCTCCAGCCCCCGTCCCCACATACCAGGAGCTGCTCTGGAGCTCACGCAGTGGTGTGTGTGTTCCAGCTGGGTAATAACGGGTTCTCTCTTATGTGCTCAGAGAACAAAGCAGATCTGTGTGAGGGCTGCTGAGGGGACCCGGCTTGTGCCTCCTGCTTCCAGGTGACTGATGCAGATGGAGAGGGGAGGGCTGAGTTCACCAAAGAGGTGGGATGGGGTAGGATCCCAGGGTGGGAGCTGGGTCAGGAAAGTGGGTCAGGGAAGGGCAGGGAACAGCCTGTGCAGAGACCCTGAGGAATAAGGGAGCTGAGTCCTTGAACCTGAGGCTGGACTGAGCTGGGCAGGGCTGGTGGGCACCAGCAGGGTTGAGAAGGGATGGGTTGGGGGAAGGAGCAGGACTTGGGGCCAGGCTCTGAATGGGGCCCTGAGAGGCCTGGGAAGCCAGTGACGGTATTTAAGCCCAAGGAGTGACCAGTTTTCCATTTCTACAGCATCTCCAGGGCTGAGGAGAGTGGTCCAGGGCGGGGATGATAGGACAGTGGAAAGGCCAAGTGAGAAAGAATATAATCATCGGGAATTGGGGCCGGCCTGGACAAGTTGGGAGACAGGGGCACTGGCAAGATGGATGGAATGTACAGAATACAGAGGGGTACCCGGTCCCGCTGCAGAGGCTGTTGCTCAGACTCGTGGGACCAGGTCATAGGGAACTCGTGAGATTTTCACTGAGAGTTCACCTGCCTGGCGAAAGACTAGAGAGACACCAGACACCGACTGGGAAGCCCTGATATCATACATTTAATCCTCCCCAAATTCACAAATGCGTTTAATACAATTCCACTTAGAAACTCAATTGTTTGTTTTGAGATCTGAGCAAAATGGTTTTAAAGTTTACATAAACTAAAAACACATGTCCGCAGAATGCACAAAAAGGATATTCCTTTGTTCATAATAGAATGATGTCCTTTGGGGAGAGGGCAGGAGTGTAACTGAGCATCCCAGCCTCAAATGTGTTTAAAATTTTTCCCCTTTCTTGCTTTTGGCCTTGAAACACTTTGAAACGCCTCCCTTTCCACCAGGCACTTTCATGAACAATGTTCACTTATCTAATTATGTTTTTGCTTAGAAATTCCAGGGGCCAATTTGGAAACAAACCAGGCAGAGTGGACCGGGTGCAGAATCTTCCTGCTCAGTGGGGTTAGGAACAGTGAGCCTACCACCATGGTGCTGAGGTCACCAGGATGACGCAAACTGGACCCCCAAATGGGCAATTACTCGAAATAACCATAGGAACAGACATAAAGACCTGTACCATCCTGCATATCTCCACACCTTTTCCTTCTTAAACCCCTCACTCTGACCAGAGGGCAGAGATGGTTTTTTTGAGGCTTGGGCACAGCCATTCTTCCATCTTCTAGCATTTGACCAGTAAAAGGTGCTTTCCTTCTGCCACACTTCTTATGCTTTGACTTCTGGGTGGTGAACAGCTGGATTTGAGCCGTTTATAAACTCAGTGCCCCGTGTAAGGAGCTGTGTGTTTTAAGCAGCTCAGCCTGTACATCTGGTTTCCAACTAGTGGGGCAATTGGCTGTGGCAGTGCCAGGGCTCAGCCACTTATACTACCAGGAAGGGCAGGGGTCACTTGCAAATGCCAGCTGCTCATGGCCAGATGAACCCACCACTGGGACTTTAGGGAATTCCCAGCAGCTGCTGGAACCACCTTTATCTCAAGGATCTTCTCTTCCCTCCTCTTCTTGGCATCAGCTGCTTAAGGAAAGCAGCATCTGGGAAGTCGACAGATTTCAAAGACTGGGCAAATCAACTAGAGTGCACCTGGAAATCCTCTGTCTCTGCCCTCTGGGCTCTCCAGCCGTCTGCACTTCGTATTGGTCATCTGTGCTGCCATCTTGGCCTCTGTGCCATCTAGACCTAACACAGGTCACTCTGTGGTATCTTTTGACCAGGTTCCAATTTTATCAGAAAGATAATTTGGACTCAGCTATCTTTTATCAAGTGGTAAGTATGTATTGTTATGGCTAGAGTTCTCAGGTAAAAGCTATTGGATTCTTGTTTGTGCAAGTATGTATAGGTGTTTGGATATATTTGTGTATAGGTACATGTATTATGTTATATGTTGTGTCTAGCATTCTACCAATTTGGTTTATAAGTAAATGACTACTCATAAATTAACTCTAAATGCTTTTCAAATTCATGTGAATCTTTAGTAATTACAACTGGTTTTAATATCACTGATAAAAATAGAAATGTCTTCGGAATTGTCAGCATACATTTCTATGTGAGTTTATTGACCAATTGGTTTTATATTTGTCTCTGTCTATATATTAAGGTGTCATGGTTTGGCACAAAGGTTATAAGACTATAAACCCATCCAGAAACAGAATGATTGTTGTTTTTGTGATTTTTTTGACAAATAGGACTAATTCAGATTCTTGGTTCAATGCAAACAGTGAATCTTTCGAGTTATCAGCAAAATGTGTTTAACTTTAAGGTTCTTAAGTGTTCACCTGTTATTCAGATGTTTTAAATGGCTAACAATAAAATAACTTGAAATAATGACTAGTTTTGTCTAATATCTCAGTTTTCAGAAGTAACCTACATAAACTGTTAAAAATACAAAAATTGAGTATTTGTAAATGAGATAAATGCTTGTAAGTAGACTTTTGTATGCTTGAATTAAATAATAGATGCTCATTGAAGATTTGTGTCATTTCCAATAAAAAAAGAATTATAATATGGGAAAACATGTTCCAAAAATTATGGAATGGTTTGTTTATAAACTGCTAACATCTGACAAACAGTTCAGGATTTCTTGCTTCCTAGGTTTTCACTAAAATGCAAGCTTACAAAGAATGAAAATTCTAATTAATATATAATTCTACAAGCTGTGTTCTTATTGAAAAGATAATAATTTTATGTAATTTGGAGGTTATTTAAAAGTTATTTATAAAAGAAGGTAGAAAAAATGTTAAGTAGGAGAGAGATGTGAAGAAAGTTGTGGATATGAAGATGTATTTTTGGTAAGAAAAGTTATAATGGAAAGAAAATGATTTTGTGTAAGAAAGAAACTTGTTTTCCTTAGGATAAATTTTTGCCCTAAAGAAAAATGACTTATATTTAGGAAAGAGAGAAGTATAGGACATGTAAGAAAGTCCAAACATGTCATAGATGGTCATTGTAAGTCATGATAAAGTTCATGAAGGGGAATTTATAAAAGGAATTTTATATTTAATTAAGTTATCTATAATTAAGGGAATTATTTATAATAGTTTTTCTAAAGAATGGTTCCCTATGTTAAAACAAAGTTTTCTAAAGTTATTGATTTGCTCTTAATGAAATTAAATATATTTTGCATTTTGATTCTATAATCTGTTTCTTCTGAAAACTTCTCAGATTCATATCTCAGAAGTTCAACTTTTGTTGTGCCTTGCTGCTTTCATCTTTTTCTGCCTTTGAAAAGGCCTGAGATGATAACTCTCTTTCA
This sequence comes from Trachypithecus francoisi, assembly GCF_009764315.1. Classification (NCBI taxonomy): domain Eukaryota; kingdom Metazoa; phylum Chordata; class Mammalia; order Primates; family Cercopithecidae; genus Trachypithecus; species Trachypithecus francoisi. The sequence goes on from NW_022681453.1 coordinate 61,931,845, forward strand.
ACTTTTTCCATCAGCTCCTATAATTTTTTCCCCTACAGTTCTAACTGTTGTGGCCTGATGAGGAAATGTTTTATCCTAGAGGTCTATAAAAACAATGTTTTCCCCCAGCAAAACATGATTCTGTAACCTTGGATTTTCTTTTTCTTTCTTTCTTCTTTTTTTTTTTTTTTGAGATGGAGTCTCACTCTGTCTTCCAGGCTGGAGTGCAATGGCACGATCTTGGCTCACTGCAACCTCCACCTCCTGGATTCAAGCATTTCTCCTGCTTCAGCCTCCCAAGTAGCTGGGACTATAGGTGCCTGTCACCATGCCCGACTAATTTATGCAGTTTTAGTAGAGATGGGGTTTCACAATGTTGGCCAGGCTGATCTCCAACTCCTGACCTCAGGTGATCCACCAGTCTTGGTCTCCCAAAGTGCTGGGTTTACAAGTGTGAGCCACTGTGCCCAACCTGGCTTTTTTTGATATGTCTAAATTTTCAGTGCAATCAGGAAATTTCTCATGCAATTACTAAGAGTGATATATTCCCCTGCTATGTTCATAACTTTGAATACACTCTTCTTGTGTCTGATTTAATTCAAGCACCCTTTTCATCAAGTATGACTTCCAGGGCACTAAATGGGCCTCCCATAAGTAGAAGCAGTCATACTGCAAAAGGTTTTTCTTTGCATTTTTGGTAACTGGCTTAAGAAACATGATTTTACCTTTTATTGAGATAATTCCTATGCTGTCTTTATTAGGTTTTTGATTGCTTAAAAAACTGAAATTTAAAAGGGTTAATGCTTTTACATCCATTTAACCTTCTGTATTGCCTTTACATTCATATAATTATCACTTTGATTACATAAATAACTATTATTTTACAATGACTATTATTCTGTTTTCATCAAACATTTTCAGTCTTTTAACATCTTTGACAAATGTCCTCAAAATCAAATCCTAAATTAAGTCTCTTTCTTCTTGCTGGGGTTTATCAAAGCTAAAAATTAATTACCACAATGTTGAAAAATCTTTTTAGAGCTTCCAATCACATCATGTTCTCCAGTATTACCACCCCCAACCCCTCGAAAAACTCCTTATCAGGTGCTATTAACTAATTCTCATGCTGTTAAGTTATAGGGCTTTGACTTCTGGGTGCACATGTCTCAGCTAAAGAAGGCACTGATTCCTGCCAGTATCAGATACCAAAGTCAAGTTAACCAGAGCCTCTTCTTTGGACCTAGGCAAAGGCAACAATCAAAGTAAACTGCTTTCATGAGACATGTATTCAAAAACATTGATTCATTAAATTATTTTGTCTCTATGTGGAATAATATAATTTACTATATGTCTTGATACTAAATAATTTAAACATTTAGTTGCCCATGAGCTTCCTTTCCTGTAATTCTCAGAAGTAGGCAGGGCTTATGACCTTTTAATTTTAAACATTGCTAATTATTTATGTTTTGTTTTACCCCCAGAGTTTGTCTTGGGCCAAGCAAGAAAAGGTGACTCTTAATACATCCAGCATATCTGTAGGATGCCATAAAAAATGGTCATTCCCAGTGGTTCTACCCACTAGCCATCTTCCTCCCAGGCAGCAGCCAAATATATAGCATTACAAATAGAGGCCCTGGCTAAACATATGACCACTGCCTTTAATGACACCCATCATGCCATCACCCTTCTCACAAAAGAAAGCTGACAGATTAGACAAGTGGCCCTATAGAACTGTGTGGCCTTAGGTATCCTGACTGCAGCCCAAGGCAGCACTTGTGCACTGATAAGACTGAATGTTGTATATATATACCAGATTATTCTCATTACAACCCAAGCTATGCATGCATTGGACTCCCATATTTCTACTATCAATGTTCTCTCCCAGGACCCCATAACAGCATGGTTTAGTCAGCTTCCTCATGCATGAAGGACTTTTATGTACAGTACAATTGGTATTCTGCTCATTGTCTTCTTTGTCTGCTATTGACTTTATTACTATTATGTACTTTGCACAGGGATGCAGGACAGACTTTCTCAGAAGCTCCTAGGTCCTCACAGCATAATGCTCCAGCAAGTTCCTGCTGTGAGTCTGGGAACTGGAGACTATTTCCAAGGCCAGGTTAATGAATTCCATTCTGATACCCCTACTACAGCTCTTTGCAGCAGGAAGTGGACAGATCAACTGTGTCACCCACTTTCCACAAAAATGAAATGGAATTCGACAGTGGGGAATTGCAACCGAGTATCCCAGTCTCAAATGCTTTTTCAAACTTTTTTCTTTCTTTCTTGCCTTCGGCCTTGAAACGTATTTTGAAATTCTTTGTTTCTCCCTTTTCCACTAGGCACTTCTGTGAACAGTGTTCACTTACCTAATTATTTGCTTGCTTAGAAATTCCAGGGGTCAATTTTGAAACAAACCAGGCAGAGAGACCCCAGTGTAGAATCCTCCCAGTCAAGGGGATTTAGGAACAGTGAGCCCACCACCACCAGGCCAAAGTCAGGATAATGCAGACTGGATCTCCTGATGGGTGATTACTCAAGATAACCATGGGAAGAGACATGCAGATCCCCTTTTTGCCACTCTCAGAAGTTTCTCACACCTTTTTCTTCTTAAGCCCCTCACTCAGCCCAGGAGAACGAGATGTCTCCTTTAAGACTTAATCCCAGCCATTCTCACATCTGCCAACATTTTACCAATAAAAGCTACTTTCCTTCTACCACACCTCACTTCTCATGCTTTGACTTCTGAGTGATGAGCAGCTGGACTTGAGCTGGTTACAGGAGGGTAAAGAGAGTCATTACAGTGAGAGGCTCCATGTGGGTGGTGTGCCTGGGATGGAGAAGTGTGGCGAACTCAGATCTCACCTGGGTCCAGAAAAGAGGGCCAACCACTTATGGGATCACTTACAATTATGAATACATCCATTGCCCCAGTAAAAGAGAAAGACAGTGATAAACAAAGAGAAATTGCCGTCTTTTCTCAGCCCTACTCCCTGCCTCTGCACAGCAGTTCATTTCCTCAGCACTAGAGTTCCATATACCAGGGATGGCAGACACAAATGTCTTGGGGCCAGGCAAGAAAAGGTGACTCTTGATACATCCAGCACATCCGTAGGATGCAGTGGGAGGTGTCCTTCCAAGATCCTGTTCTGATAGCCAGTTTTCCAGCAACATCCCTTTTTTTTTTTTTTTTTTTGCTGAACGCACATGGGCTTTGTCTTACGGGAGTTCCAAACATGGGTCCTCTGGTCCCCACCCACTGGAGTATTAGCTTACTCCTGAACTGAACTCATTGTGTTCTGATTACAGTTGCTTTCTTCAGTCTAACGCTCTCCCAACTGAGCTATTTCGACACTACAGTTGCTTTCTAGAAAGGTATGACATCTAGTCAGAAAAGTGCTTTTCACGTTTTTGCTGAAACCTAGGGTCTTGTTAAAAGGCAGATTCTGATAGGCAGGTCTGGGTGGGCTTTGTGATCCTGGGCCCCTAAGAGGCTCCTGGGTGATGTAGTTGCTGTTGGTCCTGGTTTGAGGACCACGCTGAATAACGAGCTCTAGAGCTCATTTTGCTTCTACTTTTTTCACTCTGTGCTGTTTTTAAGATCTTTCCATGTTGCATGGCTTCCGATGGGTAAATAATCTATTCCATGGTATGCACTCCCCAGTTTTCTGATCCAGTCATTCTGAGATGGACCCTGGCTGCTTTTAGTTCCTCACACAGCAGTACTGAGGGCAGCATCTACATGGTGCCCCCCAGTGGCTGCAGGAGAGCTTGTCTGGGGTGTGTGCATACACTTAATTTGTAGAGGCCCCCTTGGTTGACAGTGGCGGCAACATATCAGCCTCTCAGCACCCACACCAAGAAGCAATGCCAACACTTGACATACCCAGTGTTTTGTTATTCTGATGGGCTAAAGTGACCCACCTCTATGTAATTTGCATTTTCCAACAAATCGTGTATTCTCTTCATGTTTGGAAGCACTTGGAGTTTCTTTCTGTTTTTGCCTATTTTCATCCTCTGTCTGCTTTTCTAATACAGTTGTAATCTTCCACTTGGTGATTTGCAGGGATATATCTGTATCTGTGTATATTACACTAGATAGCAGTCCTTTTTCCATTTCAGACATTGAATATATCTTGCTCCAGTCCGTTACTTGCCTGTTAAGCTTGTCTCAAGTGTCCTTTGTTGAGCAGAAATCCTTGACTTTGATGTAAACAAATTCATCCCTTTGGCCTGGTGATTTTTACTGTCTGGGTTTTAAGAAGTTCTTACTCACCTCTCTGCCATAATTCTCCCACATCATTTTTTATTCACTTACGGTTTTATTTTTTACTTTTAAGGTTTTTAATGTTTCTAGAAGCTACCTCTGTATATGGTGAATATGGAGAAAAACAAAACTGTACATATACTACCACCATCTACAAAGTGGATAGCATTTTATTTACAGATAGCACTTTATTTATATTATTAATCTGGGGACACTTGACTTCCTTATACTATTAGGTTATGTGCATTGAAGAACACTAAATGTCTCTGGTTTTCAGGTCTTTAAAAAAAAAAGTCTCACTTAAAATTTTCCCCTAGAATTTTATATACTCTTTTCTAAGGCAATTCCTAGACATTATGCATTTTGTTGCTGTCATTAATATCTAATTTATCTAATATCTAATTTTTATGTTTATATCTAATTTATTATATTTATTATATTTTCTAACTGATATGGAGAAATGCTAGTGAGTTTTATTAAGTTTTGTATTACCAGCCTTGCTGAATTCTTAATACATGTCAAGGTTTGTATTTTGATGGTTTTGTTTTTTATAGACTTAAATATATAAATAATATCATAAATGTACATAAATGACATATAATAAAATGTCTCTAAATAAAATGACATATGTTTATTTACACAAAGGCAGTTCTATGTCTTCTCTTTATAATTCTCACCCCTCTTACATCTGCCTTTTTCCTCCTAGCGTTCACCAACCCTCCTGCACTGTGATAAACACTAGCAATGACAGCCACATCCCTGCCTTGGGGCCCATCTTTAAGAAGATGTGTCTAAAGTTTCTGCGTTATTATAGTGTTTTGACATACAACTTTTATAAAAGATAAGGAAGTTCTTTTCTATTCCTGGATTGTTATGAAGTTATTATTGTTATTGTTGTTGTCACTGTAATTATTATCACTGTAAATAGGAGGTGAATTTTATCATAATTTCTCTGTATCTATTGAGATAATCATATAAATTTTCTTCTTTAATAAATAATAAATTTAACATATTTTCTAATGTTGAGCCATCCTTGCATTCTTGGGATAAACCCTACCTGGTTATAATGTATATTTTAATACATTTACATTGTGTTAGCTAATATTTTACTTAAGCTTTTGCATTTACATTTGTAATTAACATGAGCTTCTTTCCTTTTTAAATTTAGTTTAGGGATCAAGGTTATACCAGCTTCCTAACATGAGCTGAGCAATCTTTACTTTTTTTGACACTGAATTAATCACCCCTTGAGAGTTGGTTAAAAATCTCCCACAAAACTGTTTAGACAGGGGGCTCATTGGAAGGGAAATTATTAGATTTCAATTTATTTAACAATCATTGGCTTATTTAAATTTCCTATTTCTTTTTGTGCCAATTTTTGCATTATCTATTTTCCTAGAACTTCGTCCACATCACCTAGGTTTTTCAATTTATCCACAAGTAGTTATCATGCTCTTTTACTGCTATCTGAAGTAAATCCCTCTTTGTCCCTTGAGTATATGCTTTTCCACTCTCTCAATTCCTCTTCCATTTCACTCTGCTTTGGTGTTGCTGGTCTTGCTGTTCTCACTTTCACTGATTTCTGCCCTTTACCTTCTTGCTTTTAGTTTGCTTTGTTGCCCATTTTCTAATGTCTTTATGTGAATGTTTAGTACATTTTTTCTATGTTTTTGGTTCCTGGTAATTTTGTTTAAAATCATAAATTTCCCATTAAATGCTGATTGACTGTAACATTTTTATACTGTTGGTTTATGAAGTTTTAAAACTTTTCAGATTTCTTTTTTAAACCAAAGGTTATTTAGTAATGTGGAATTCAGTTTCTGGCCACATGGGATTTAAGGAAGAATTCCTTCACTATTAAGTTCTAATTGTATAACATAATTATTTTCAAATAAAGTTTCTATGATGGTGACTCAGTGGAACAAGTTGTGGTTTCCTTTGTAGCATAGTGAATGGTCACAAATCTTTGTCTATGTGTTACATATGTGTTCAAAAAAATGTGTATTCTCTGTATTTGGCGGGGGGGGGGCGGTGGGAGTATAGATCTCTACGTATTTCAAATAGCTAAAACTTACTGATTAAATTATTCCGCTGTTTTAGCCCAATCCTGTCATAATCAGGGGTGAGCTAAGGGATATTGTGATTTGATATATTTTTCCTACCATAATGTGTGGCTGGATCAGGTAAAAGTTAGCCAGGGTTCTTCAGAGAAGAACATACACACAAATTGTGTGTGTGTGTGTGTGTGTGTGTGTGTGTAGAAAGAGATGTATTATAAGGAATTAGCTCATGTGATTATGAAAGCTGACAAGTCTCCAGATCTGCAGGATGTGTTGATGAATTAAAGACCCAGGAGAACCAGTGGTGTAGTTCCAGTCTAAAGGCAGACAGGCTCAAGACTGAGGAAGAGCTGATGTTTCAGTTCTAGTACAAAGGCAGGAAAAAGCGATTGCCCCAGTTCAAAGGCAGTCAGACAGAAAGAATTCTCTCATATTTGGCCTGCCTTTTTGCTCTAATCAGGACTCCAATTGATGGGATGAGGCCCACCTAAATTGTAGAGGGCAATCCACTTTACTTAGTCTACAGATTTAAATGTTAATCTCATCTAAAACCACCCTAACGGAAACACCCAGAATAATGTTTGACCATATATCTGGGCACCCTGTGGCCCAGTCAAGTTGGCATATAAAATTAACCATTGCAGTGTGTAAAGCACATGTGGGAAAACAGTTTGAGGCAGGTGGAAGAACACTTTGCCCATCATAATGGGAGATAGGGCCCTGAATGTACTGAATGTGAAACCATAAGTGAGTGTACTTGTCAGTGGGACGTGGAAGGACTGTGGCATAATAAAAAATAAATATCTGGTCTTTGTCTTGGCACAGAGTTCCTAAAACACTTGGAATCTCCTGAGTGATAAGAATGTCTTTTGCGTGCTTGCTTTGGCAGCACAGATACTACCATTGGAACAATATAGAGATTAGCATGGCTTCTGTGCAAAGATGACATGCAAATTTGTGAAGCATTTCATTAATAAAAAGAATGTCTTTTGAAAGCTAATGAGATGATTGGTGGCTAGGAGCCCCCACATAGCTTCAGGATTGGGGCTGATCACCAGAAAGACCAAGCCATGATTAGAGGATTGGGAATTTCAGACCCACTCCCCAACTTCCTGGGTGGGGAAAGAGGCTAGAAATCGACAGCAATCATTGATGATCAATTATTTCATCAATCATGCCCATGTAACAAGGACTCCGTAAAACCCCCTAAACAACAGGGTTTGGAGAGTTTCCAAATTGGTGAACACGTGGAGGTGCTGGGAGGTGTGTGCCCAGCAAGGGTGTGGAAGCCCCCCGCCCCTTCTGAGACTTTGCCATATGTGTCTCTTCCATCCAGCTGTTTCTGAGTTGCACTCTTTATCACAAGCCAGGAATGGTGAGTGCAGCACTTTCCTGAGTTCTGTGAGTGTTTCTAGTGGATTTTTGAACCTGAGGGGAGAGGGCTGTGGGAACCCCCAAATTTGTAGTTGCCTAGGCAGAAGGGGGTACCCCATTTGTGACTGGCGTCTGCAGAAAGCACAGTCATGTGGGACTGGGTCCTTCAATTAGTGGAGTCCAAGCCTAACTCTGCCGTTAGCATCAGAATTGAATTGTTGAATTCCCAATTAGTGTAGGAGAATTGGAAAGTTGGTGTCGGGGGAAGAAGAACCCTTTCAAAGACTTACAGGGACTTTATTTTCTCTGTGAAGTAAGACATAAGGTTGCCTAACAAGACAGAATCTGGTTCAGTAATACAAGAAAAATATAAATCATAAAAGTAAGAAGTACAACTCTATTTTAGGGAGACAGTATGGTGTGGTGGCTGACAGGGGAAGTAACCTCACCGTGTTACTAACTGGTGACCTTGGGCGGTCACTTATTCACCCTTTGCCTCTGTGTCCTCATCTGTAAGATGGGGGAGAATTGTAAGCTTGAAGTTCTTGTGAGGAATGCATAAAGAATCCCACCATGTCCTTAGCTCTCACTAATCAATTATTTACTTATTTTTTAATATTTATTTATTTATATTTTTAAAATAACAAATCAAAATTATATCGAGACAATGATATCTTGATATATGTATACTCATTGATTATTAGCTGCTGTTATAATTATTTGCAGTGACACTATTTTCTACCTAAAAACCCAAGAAAAGAAGTTGAAAAATGTCTAAAATACTTTTAAGAACTGTTACTAAGTTGGTAGTGAAAAATCCAAAGCTTTTCTAAATATCAGCATTAATCAGAAAGAAAATATACTGAATAATCCTCCAACTGAAAAAACAAAAAATGCTGGATAAAATATAACAAAAATTAACCTGAACATTCATATGGAAGAGTAAAGGTTCATGGAAGTGTATAAGGTAGGGGAAGACATTCTCTACAAAACATGTAGACTTATACCATAATTAAAGACAGTTTGGTATCCAAAGCAGGAATTTTTTTTTTAAAAGCCAGCGAAATAGAGTAAAACAGCCCTGATCCTAGATGCGAACACTGGTATGCCACAGAGATGCCATAATAAATTGCTGATGAAACAATAGACTTTTACATAAGTGGTTGTGGGAAATTGGTTATTTAGATGGAAATTTAAAAATTCATTCCCCTATATCATACCATGCACAAGAATAAATTCCAAATAGATTAAGTGCCTAATTTTGAAACATGTTTAACATTAGAGGAAACAAATGAGAAAATATCTTTATGACATTGGTGTAGGGAAGAACTTCTTGAACAAGACATAAAGGATATGATTAATTAATTTTACCACCTTAAAATGGAAGCCTTGAAGGCGATAAGAGACACCAATGACAAAGCAAACAGACATTCCCCAGAAGGAGGAAGACACATGCAATGTCCAAAACTAAAGGAGAATTAACCCCCAGCTGATAGAAGAACACCTACAACTCAGCAGGAAAAAGACAAAAATCTGCACAGAAAAATAAGCAGAGACTAGAAACAGGCAATTCAGAGGAGAAGAAATCTAAATGGCAAATAAACACATGAAAACATAATGAAGACCATTAAAACACAGAAAATGCATATTAAAACAATCATAAGATGTTATTCCATACCCATCACCTCGGCAAAATGTATAAAGTGCGACAATAAGCAAGTGTTGGCGGAATGTGGAGCAGTGGAAACTCTGGTGCCCTGCTGGCGGAGTTTAAACTGGCACAGCCACTTTGGAGAACAATTTGGTATTTTCTAGTAAACCTGAAGATACACATACCACATGACCTAGAAATTCCACTTCTAAGTATCCAGCATAGAGAACCTCTGAATTATGTGCAGGAAAAGAAATACGCAAGGATGTTTGCTATTTGCAATGGTTAAAAATAATAGTAACAACATGGGAACAACCTAAATGTCCATCAGTAGGAAACTGGATACATGAATCACAAATCGTGGCATTTTCATGCAGCAGTGAACATGAGTGAAATATATTTGCATTGATATATCTCAAAAATCTAATGCTGGTAGGAAAAAAAAGTTAACAAACAAGATTTATAGTGTGATAATGTGAAGTTTTAATGAACGTAAAACAATTCTACACATTGTTTACAGACACATACATGTTTAATAGAAGTATACAACTGGATGGCAGTTAGCAAAAGAGGTGAGTTGTGGGGAGAGACATTAAAAAAGAGCAGCCGGGCACAGTGGCTCAAGCCTGTAATCCCAGTACTTTGGGAGGCTGAGATGGGCGGATCACGAGGTCAGAAGATCGAGACCATCCTAACTAACACGGTGAAACCCTGTCTCTACCAAAAAATACAAAAAACTAGCTGGGCTAGGTGGCAGATGTCTGTAGTCCCAGCTACTCGGGAGGCTGAGGCAGGAGAATGGCATAAACTCAGGAGGCAGAGCTTGCAGTGAGCTGAGATCGGTCACCACACTCCAGACTGGGCAACAGAGCGAGACTCCATCTCAAAAAAATAAAATAAAATAAAAAAAGAGCAAAAAGAGCTTAAGTGTAATATCTTTTTTAAAAATCTCAAGTAAATTGTGCCACAATAACTAAATTTGTTAAATTTGTCAAATTGTAGTGGTAAGTATTCATTATCTTGTTCTCATCACTCTTCAGTGTTTGGAGATATTTCCTAATAAGAATGAAAATAGATGAACTAAGTCATAAACCCTGAACTCCAGAAAAAGAATAACAGCAACAAAATATGGTGAAAAGGGAAGAATAAAATTGATAAACTTAAAAGCAAAAAAGAAAAATGCTTTTGTATTTTTACATTTCATTAGTGTTTATCAGAAAAACCCAAAGCTTATTCTTTTGAAAAGACTCACAAAATTGGCAATTGGCCAATCTTCACAAATGAGAGAGAAAGACAGAGAGAAAAGGAAGGGAGGGGTACACAAATTCGTATCAGGAAAAATGGAATTCAACTTTAGGTTAAAAGCAGATTTTTTAGAATTGTAAGAACATGCCATGTACAATTATTATTATGTTGTTGTTAATGCTTAATGAAATAACCAACTTTCTAGGAAAATATAAATCATCCAAATCAGCCCAAGAAAAAGTAGACAATTTGAAGAACTCAATGAGCTTAAAATACACTATAAGTGTAACCCCAAGATCTATCTGTAAAATAACATCATGATGAGATCAGTGTGTGGGTGCATTCTACCAAGCCATCTCATGACACTGTTTCAGAATGTGGAAAAAAATCAGGACACCATGCAAAGCAGGCTGTGACCAGTTCTGCTGGGCAACACGCTCACTCTCACTCCTGGTCCCTCCATGCCTTTTTAACTCCGCCAAGAGAGGCTGGAAAAATGAAATACTTTGCCCTTCTTCTTTGCAGGTAGAGGTTCCCATATGACAATTCTGGCCAATGAAACACAAGCAGAAATGTTCTGGGAGGTTCAGGGAAAGCTTTTACCTTCCTGGCCAAAGCCAGCAGGGTATCTGGTGTCTCCCCATCCCCGGCCCCTTGCCATGGACACAATGCCTGGCGCTGAGCTGGTCGCCTTGCAACCATGGATGAAAGATGTTTGTCCAGGCCTCAGCGGATGCCTGGAAGAATGTCAGCAGCCCCTGCCTCTAAACTTCTCGTCTCAGACGCTGGTGAAAGGTTTAGTTATTTGTTTTTGTTCCTTATGGCTGAGTCATTTCTAAAATAAGCACAAACCTGTTAGAAAACCCAATCAAGGACACCCTAAGAAAGTGCAGCCGATCTTATATATAAACAGATGGACATAATCTCAAATAAAACATTAGCAAGTCAAGCTCAGCAGTGCTTTAAAGAAAATGCCAAGTAGAATTTAGCTCAGGACTGTAAGGATAATTTCACACGAGAAAGGTCATAATGTCATTCGCTTCATTTAATAGACTAGAGAAAAGTCACATATTCATCTCAATCAATGCTGGAAAAAACATTTGGTGAGTTCCAAAACTCATTCACAGTAAGGATTCTTGATGAACCATGTATAGATGTTATCTTCTTCCATTGAGTAGAACTTCTACCTGAAATCTGCCTCAAACATCGAACTCTGGGAACATGAACACAATGCCCACTGGAGGGAGGAGGTGGGCAAGGGTATGTGCTCCCACTGGCACTACTCAGTATCAGCTTGAGTGGATGCAAGTTAACAAGAAAAAAGAATAAGCACAGGCTTTGGAAAGGGAGAGAAATAATTGTCATTATTTATAAGCAATATAGTCACATATCTAGAAAATCTAACAGATTCTACAAGGAAGAAACCATTCTGTGGCCTCTTTTTCACAGTGCAGATTAGAGATATCATTAGTACATACCCCAAAGGGTTGTTAATTAAGTTTATACATGCGAAGATCTTGGAATGGTGCCCTGCACATGGTAAGCACTAATAAGGTATCTAAGATCAACATCCAAAAATCAATAACATTTCTATTGACTAATTATAATTTTTTCTTAGAAATTGAAAGCCCATTAGCAATAGCAACAAAACTTATACATACCTAGAAATAAACCTAACCAAAGACGTGATTTCTTAGACAGTAGATGACAAAATCCTATTAAGACAGTGGCCCCCAACCTTTTTGGCACCAAAGACCAGTTTTGTGGAAGACAAATTTTCCACGGATGAGGGGAGGGGAGATGGTTTCAGGATGAAACTGTTCCACCTCAGATCATCAGACATTGGATTCTCATAAGGAGCATGGAACCTAGATCTCTTGCATGCACAGTTCACAACAGGGCTCAAACTCTTATGAGAATCTAATGCCAAGAATCTAATGATCTGACAAGAGGTGGAGCTCAGGGGGTAATGCTCATTGCCTTGCCACTCACCTCCTGCTGTGTGGCCCAGTTCCTAACAGGCCATGGACCGTTACCAGCCTGTGGCCCAGGGGTTGGGGACCCCTGCATTAAGGGACTGCTATGATCTGAATCTTTATGCTACCCCTCCCAAATTCATATGTTTAAACCTAATCACCAATGTGATAGCTTAGGGAGTGGGGCCTTTGAGAGGTGATGAGGCCATGAGGGTGGAGTCATCATGAATGTGACTTGTACCTTTATAAAAGCAACTTCAGAGAGCTTTCTGGGCCTTTTTACCACCATGTGAGGACAGCAAGAAGGTACCTTCTAAGAAGCAGAAAGCTTTCACCTGACACCATAACTGCTGGCTCCTTGATCTTGGATTTCCCAGCTTCCAGAACTGTGAGAAATAAATTTCTGCTGTTTATAGTCACCCTGTTTAAGGTATTTTGTTATAGCAGCCCAAATGGACTAAGATGGGGTCAACACAGAAGACTTGAACAAATGCAGAGCTGAACCGTGCCTGAGGGGTGTCATGAAATATGCCATCGCCCTCCAGAGTAAGTCTGGGGTTCAGTGCAATGCCAATCCATGTCACATAGGATTCTTCCTAGAATGCACCCAGCTGGTTCTCAGCTGTATGTGGGGAGAGTAAATACATGGATAACATAAAACAGGCCTTCAGAAAAGAACAAGAAGACCCAAAGTCACCTGTACAATGAACTTTCTTTTCCTCCTATGGGTGTGTCTTGGTCATTAAGTGGAATTGCTGATGCATGCAGGCCCCCTGTCAGACCCTGATCCCCAGTGTCCAGTGATCCTCCCAAAGGATGTACCAATTAATGGCACTAATAGAGGATGACTACTCCTTCCCTAACACAGTGGATTTTCTCTATTTTTAATATTTGACAATTTAATTGAAAAATAATGTCTCACTCTTTTAAAAATTATTAGGTGCTTACGTACTCCCTCAGGGCAGCTGGCAGGATCAGGGTGCCTGCTTTTCTATTAGAGTGCTAGGCCTCATGACTTTAAGGTATGTAGTCACATAAGTACAGAACCATTAGGTATAGAGCCAGGAGGGAAACTTTTAGATCTATGCACAGGTCTACTTTGCTACTAATGCTAAACATGCTTCCAGGTGATGTGTCTATCTGCACTCCTACCACGTAGGGGCCTTCTTGTTGCTCTACACCAGTGTCAACTCTTGGTATTGTCAGACTTTATTTCAGCCATGCAGCAGCATTTCACTGTGGTTTCAATATGCATTTCTGCAGTTGCAGTGAGGCAGGGCACCTTTTCATAAGTTTATTGGTATTTGCATACCCTCCTTGTGAGGTGTCTGTTCAAATCTGCTTTCCCCCTGCGCTCTTTGTCTTTTTTTTTTTTTTTTTTGAGATGGAGTCTCACTCTGTCACCCAGGCTGGAGTGCAGTGGCATGATCTCGGCTCACTGCAACCTCCACCCCCCAAGGTTTAAGCAGTTCTCTGCCTCAGTCTGCTGAGTAGCTGGGATTACAGGCACGTGCCACCATGCCCGATTAATTGTTTGTATTTTTAGTAGAGACGGGGTTTCACCATCTTGGCCTGGCTGGTCTGGAACTCCTGACCTCATGATCCACCCGCCTCGGGCTCCCAAAATGCTGGGATTACAGGCATGAGCCACAGTGCCCAGCCATCTTTTTTGTATTATTATTGATATGAAGACCTTGGAATACATTCTGGATTGCAGTCCCTTGTCAGTCTGTGCACTGCAGTCTGTGGCTTGCCTGTCACCCTCTCCCTGTTACTTTATACCTGCTTGCTGACCTCACCTACACCTTTATTGGGCTTTATTGAGGGACATCTCCAGCTCATTTCACACCTGGAGGAAGCTCTGTTCCTTCCCTTCCATCAGGATGTCTGCATTTTCCACTACTGGCCTATCGACCTCTCTCCTCCAGCTCAGAGCCCTGCTTTCTGCTCCATACTGTCAGCCTAAACCCCAAGCCCCAGTCCTCCCCTCACACACAACACTGAATACGCAAACACAAGTGCACACACGCAGGCCTCCTAGGAGGTGTGGCCGCTGCTGGAGTTTGAGAGAAGATTGGTTGGTAGATGGAGAATGCCAGGGTTTACCTGGGGCCAAGCAGTTCTGTGGGTGCCCCCCGAGAAGAAAGTGAAGTCACTGAAATGTACAAGGCCTCCTTCCCCAAACCCTGCCCTGCCCACGCTCTGCCTGCCTGCCAGGCTGCTCCTCCTCCCCCTCCTTGTGGCCACGCCTGGGATGCCCTCCTTAGTCCCTCCCAAACTGGCTTTTTTTTTTTCATCAGCTTGTGATGTGATTTACATACAGTGAAATTCATCTATTTTAGGTGTAAAGTTTGAGTTTTGGCAAATAAACTCAGGCACATAGCCAGCACCATGACTGAGGGGTGGAATGTTTCCATCACTGCCACAGGCCCCTCCCTGCCCCAGCAACGACTGTCTGTGCCCTGTCAATACAGCCAACGGGGCAGTCGCGTTTCGGTGCTTTCTGTGGTCCTGAAATGTAGATGGGCTAATGGTGTCCGCTTCTGCAGGTGGTAGAAAGAAATTCAAATGAGATTTATGGGAGGCCGAGACGGGCGGATCACGAGGTCAGGAGATCGAGACCATCCTGGCTAACACGGTGAAACCCCGTCTCTACTAAAAAAATACAAAAAACTAGCCGGGCGAGGTGGCGGGCGCCTGTAGTCCCAGCTACTCCGGAGGCTGAGGCAGGAGAATGGCGTAAACCCGGGAGGCAGAGCTTGCAGTGAGCTGAGATCCGGCCACTGCACTCCAGCCCGGGCGAGAGCGAGACTCCGTCTCAAAAAAAAAAAAAAAGAAATGAAATTTTGTGAAAAGAGGTGGAAGATCTATCTTCAGCTTTGAAATCCACATTTATCATGCCCTGCCCTGTAACAGGGTCCACTTTGCAGAGCCCTGAGGGGCCTGGGTGAGAAAGTCTTCCTTCAGGGGGCTCAGGTTACAGCCCAGCACAAGCCTGGGAAGGGCTTCTGAGGGAATGAGGTGCTCCTGTACCCTCACAGGAGTAAAGGAGACCAGGTTCCAGTCAGAAGATGCAAGTCCAGAAGCAGAGAGTCAGGGCTCGGATTCCAGGTCTGGGCAGGTGCTCCAAAACACTGCAGAAAGGATTTCCATTGTGCAGGCTGGGGTCCCACATCCTCCATCCTCGAATGCCTGGGCTTCCCTTGCCCCCGTGGGGAGGACAGGGCCGGCACCTACATTCATACAGGATGAGCACAATTGCAGGCCTGAGAGCCTCAGGAGATCCAGCACTTGAGAGAGAAAACTGCTTCCTAAGTACATCCAAAACTGAGTTTTAATATGCAGCGAGACAGAAACTGTAGAGATGGGGAACAAACAACTGGTCTCTGGAGTGGGGGATGGTCTGGAGTTAGAGTGAAGAGTGAGTGCAGGGGCTATTTGTGAAGAGGGAGCAGTTCTACATCTTGATTTGGGTGGAGGTTCCGTGAATCACCCCATGATGAGAGGTACGGGACTCAGCCCTCATCACGCCAGCACCAGCGTCCTGGTTCAGGCATCGTGCCATTGCTTTGTAGGATGCAACCACTAGGAGAAGCTGGGAGGGCACACAGCCTCTCTACCATCTTTCTGACTTCCTGTGAATCTATAATTATGATAAAACTAAAAAGATAAAAAAGGACAGTAGCGAGTTAGTACAGTACTGAACAGCGAGATCTTCATCATAAACTGCATCATTGGGGAAATGCAGGATGAGATTGAGGAGGGAGTTTCTGCCACGCAGGGAGGTCAGCAGGAGGAGGATGGTGTGGAAGCTGACTGGGTCCAAGAAGGGGGACCAGTGTCCCCTCAGTTCCTCCACCTTCACCAGTCCTGGGAGCAACAAGACGTTGCAAACACCGGGCAGGCTGAGAAAGCACCTGGAAGCCTGCGTGCCTCTTAGAAAAACCCTGTGTTCCATCCAGTGCCAGAACCCATGCCCTGCTCGGAGATGCATCTGAAAATCTGAGTGTTGGGCCTGAGGGTGAATCACAGAGTCCCACACACCTTTGGCAAAACAGCCAGAACCCCCTGAGTCCAGAGCAGGTGTGGAAAGACTGTGTAGATAAGTGGGCCAGAAGCAGCCAGCATCAGGCTGAGACGCCCTCTACACCACAGCCACAGCAGTGACTAGGGACATGAGCAGTAGACACCAGCTCCCCAAAGCCAAGAGACTGGAGGCCCACCCCAGATCAGCAGGTGCCAGGCTGCAGTGCCCAGAGCCAGCTGATGCAATCACCCTCAGGAGAAGCTGCAGGCATCCCAGGGCAACTTACACCTCTCCTGGCCAAGGGGAGAGAAGCAGGGAGGGGCAGCCCATGAGGCTGATAGAATGGTCATGGTCATCCAAGAGGAGACAGTTACAAAGCAACTCTGTCTCATTACAAGTATTAATATTAAGTGCTTTCTGCTGCAAACAAAGTTGCCCTAGTGTTGGGAGGAAAGCTGGGACAGATGTGGGATAGATCTGGGGTCTCTGCCCACAGGACCAGCCTCCACATCCACCAAATGCCCCCGCTGGTGATGCTGGGGTTCAGCCGGCTGCCTAGACCCTGAAGGCAATGGGTCACTCGACAGCTCTTAAGATTTCACAGGCACTTCAAACACAGCCAAAGCCAGGGTCCAGGTGGTTCCCTTGTACTTGTTCTTGTACTTGTTCTGCTCCAAGGTTCCTGACCTCCTGCTCATGATCTGTGCAAGCCAGAAGTTGGGGGCCATCCTTGACATCTTATCTGTTTTCCCCTTACACTCACTCCATCAAAAAGCCTGGCCACTCCTCCTCACAAAACACATCATGGAACAATCCATTTCCCTTGAACTCGCTGATCCCACTCTGATCTACCTCCTGCTAGGATTTTAAGCCTTCTAACTGGAATCTGCATAACCACAGTAAGTTCTCCCTCCTTAAAAAAATGCACAATCATTCCTTGATAGAATCTGAGCATCCAGAGCTCAGTTTCCCATATTGTCTCCAAACTGTCTTACATAATTCATTTGAATCTAGTTCTGAACAAGGTCCACATATAATACAAAGTTGTTATATCTCTTGCCCAGAAAAGTCTCTCCTCACTTGATTTAAAATGCAATGACATAGTGCAGAAACCAGCTCAGTGTCCCACATGCTGCCTCATCTCCTTGCTTCCTCGTGGTGTCCTCTAGATTGTCCTTCTATCCCCTGGATTTTCTGCAAGTGAAAGTTAGCTCTAGGACCACATTGTCCAATACTGTAGCCACTAGCCAAAAAGAGCTATTTAAATTAATTAAAATAAAATGAAATGTAAAATTCAGTTTTAATTTTAATAAAATCCAGTTGTATTAGCCTCCATTAAAGTGCTCAGTAGTCACACATGGCTTGGGCTGCCTTACCACACAATATGGATACAAACATTTTAGAATCATGGAAGTTCTATTGCACACTGCTGCTGTAGAGTTTGGATTAGATTCAAATTTGACTTTCTTGGCAAGAGTCTTCCATTGGTGTTATTGTGTGCTTCATATCACACCTACCAGGAGGTGTGCAGTGTCCAGCCATCCCACTAAGATGGGGATGGTGGACTCAGTGATGACAACCCGATTCCTGCATCATCCATCATAAATCTCTGTTTGCCTTTTAGCTAACAGTTTTAATCATTGATGATCATTATCTGAATCAATCATTTCATCAGAATTTGGAAAATGGTGATTTTTAAAAATCCTTTCATTTCTTCCGTATTTATTACGGACCACAATCTTCCTATAAGAAAAATTTTAGAGAGAGATTTTTAAATTCAAAGCCAATTGCTACTTACCTGCTTACATCCTTCAATAGCTTCCCCAAAATTGTAGGACAGGGCCCATACTTCTTTTTTTTTTTTTTTTTTTTTTTTTTGAGGTGGAGTCTTACTCTGTCGCCCAGGCTAGAGTGCAGTGGCGTGATCTCGGCTCACTGCAACCTCTGCCTCCCTGGTTCAAGTGATTCTCATGTGTCAGCCTCTCGAGTAGCTGGGATTACAGGAGTGCACCAACACACCTGGCTAATTTTTGTATTTTTAGTAGAGGTGGGTTTGTGCCATGTTAGCCAGGCTGGTCTCGAACTCTTGACCTCAGGTGATCTGCCCACCTCATCCTCCCAAAGAGCTAGGATTATAGGCATGAGCCATCGTGCCCAGTGGGCCCATACTTCTAAGGCCCGGTATAACCTGGCTCTGCCTAGCTCTGTAGCCTATAATACATGGCCTTGTCCTCCCTGCTCTAGCACCCGGGGTCCTTCCAGTCTCCGAATCATATGATGCTCCTCCTGGCTCTGTAAAACCTGCTATCTCTGCCTGGAATGTACTTTCTGGTTCCCTTCCTCTCAACCTGGTTAACTCCTACCCAGTCTTCCAGGCTAAAGTCAGAGGTCCCCTCTTTGAAAAAACCTTCTATGCTGCACAGACCAATATGCTTCCCTATAATGCTTCCTTTGAGCACCCTCTTCCTCCTCCACAGCCCTCAGTGTAACATGCAATTAAATATTCTTTGTGTGTTATACTTAATGTCTGTTCTTCCCTCACTAGGCTCAGGTCCCTCTTGGCACTAACCGTGCCTATCTGGTTCATCATGGTGTCCCCAGCACCAATGGCCTGGCACATAGGGGTCCTCTGTTCCTTGTTAAGGGAATTTAGTGAGTGAGCTGGAGATTGGTAAGTGGGAGCAGGGAAAGCTGTGAAAGGAACCTGTGCTTATGAAAACGGCCAGGGCAGCATCCTACACATACACCCCGAGGGACTTCATACATACATACATACACCTGAGAGGGACTTCCCAGGGCAAATGTCCACACTGCTCAGAGCCTGAATAGGACTCTCACTGGGTCACAGAACATGCAAACCACGCCCTCAGTACAGTAGACTGAGGGGGACATGATCACTGTCCTCCAAGGCCACTTTACCTGGAAGGGCTGTGGGTCACAGCTGTACTGGGGAGGGAACTGGAGAGCTGTGAACCCAGACTGGTGCAGCAGAAAGAAGTATAAATATTTATATGAGTGCACTATGTATAGTTCAATGCTAACAGAATTGCAAATCTCAGAGAAATGGAATATTGTAAATAAATTAACCAAAATCGATTCAAGAAGTGAAGGCCTTTGAGCAGACCACAAACATGAGCAAAGCTAAGTCATATCTGAAAAAGCTCTGGGCCCAAATGGTTTTATGGGTTTTTTCCAACGTTCAAATAATGAGTATGTACTAGCCACACCATATAAACCAATGCCATGTTAACTTCCAGGGGTGGCTAGGGCTCTCAAAGTGTGGTTGGTTCTCAAACAAGCAATCTTGGCATCACCAGGGAACTTGCTAGAAATGCAAGCTCTCAGTCTCACCACAGACTTAGAGAATCAGATACTTGGGGGCTGGGCCCAGCCCTCTGTGCTGTAACAAGCCCTCTGATCTAAATAATGTAAAGTCTGAGAACTCCTGAGGCTAACAGAACATCTCTAATCTAGTGGTTTGGATTTCTCATCTCTCCTTACCCAGATATGGCTAATTCTAATTCTGCCTCACACAGCTGTGTGTCCAGATCTTTGTATTTTTATATTAGGCAAGTTATTATTAATCAAAGAATTTTCAGTCCATTTATCTGCAATTTCTCAATTTCATGTTTTGAAAAATAGGGTCCTTACCAAATGACTTATTTTTTAAATTATCAACTAATAGATCCTCATTATTAAAACCAGAAAATGCATATAAGTATAAATAAAAAATTATGATAGCCCATGATTCTATCTCCCAAAGATAATCCATGTCATCATTTTGGTATGCACACTTCCAGACCTTTTCCTTATGCATAGATAACATTTCTTTCCATCACAATAAAATCAATAAGCTTGTATAAACTCCATGGTAACTTGCCTTTTTCATTTCATAATATATCATGGACAATTTTCCTTGTTAATCAATAAACTTTTATTACATTTTTCTCAAAGTCCTTACTGTGTAATTTTCTAAACTAACCTCCTATTGTTAGGATATTTCACATTGATTAAATGAGTTCATACTGGGAAAGTACTGAGGACAGTGCCTGGCATCTGGTAATTGCTATATAAATAATTGGCTTCAAAATGTGTTAGTAAAAAAGCAACAAAAATATAGAAGAAAATGGCAAATCCACATGCTTCACGGGAGATTTTTTAACACACACTTTTGGGAAAACTCCAAATCAAGCACACAAAAAATAGGGAAAGCTATGAGGACTGGACTAGCACAATCAAAAAGCTGAAGGTAGATAGGTGGAGATGGACCCAGGAGAACCTGTCCATGCTTTTGTGTCAGGTGCGTGCGGCACCACAGCAGTGAGAACCTCCACACCCTTCACCCAGGTGTCCACTGTCATGCTGCATTCTCTCCCAGGGTCCTCTCCTGACCAGGGCTCATGGCTAACCCAAGAAACCCTTCAGAGGCTGCTGTCTGCCCTCCCCACATCCTGGCCCTCAGGCTGCAGCAAAGCTCTGCTGCTCTGAAACTCAAACCTGCCTTTTTTTTTTTTTTTTTTTTTTTTTTTGAGACAGAATCTTGCTCTGTCACCCAGGCTGGAGTGTCAAGGCACAATCTTGGCTCACTGCAAGCTCCGCCTCCCAGGTTCACGCCATTCTCCTGCCTCAGCCTCCCGAGTAGCTGGGACTACAGGCGCCCACCACCACGCCCGGCTAAGTTTTTTGTATTTTTAGTAGAGATGGGGTTTCACCATGTTAGCCAGGATGGTCTGGATCTCCTGACCTCGTGATCCGCCGGCCTCGGCCTCCCAAAGTGCTGGGATTACAGGTGTGAGCCACTGCGCCCGGCCAAACCTACTCTTTTAACTAAACCTCCACCATGGCTGCAGTTACTTGGGCCCCCAGGTCCCTGGAGCATGGGACCACCTGACTCAGCCCCGTATCCCCCCTGGCCCCAGCTGCAGCCACAGTGGTCTGTGGGCTCCTGGGAGGGGTCTGCTCCCTCCTCGGGAGGCTTGGTAGCTGGGCTGCCATCTGCCTTTGAGGTCCCTGCCCCACTCCACCTGGCAGGGCTGACTCCCACTCCCTTCAGACCCTCCTCCTGGAGTCATTGTCCCCTGACTTCAGAGAAGTAGGTCAATTACATGCTCTGCCCCTCTCCTGGCCAGTGGGCAACACTTGCGGTGAGTACCTTTGTTGCTGGGATTAAACAGATGGCTGGATTGACCCCACCAGCTTCTCGCCTAAGACAGCCCCGGAGAGGTGGACCTTTGACAGGGAACCTGATCCCCTCGTCTTCCTGAGCCACACCAGGGGCCTGGCCCCACCCCCTCACACGACAGTGTTTGGCTCCACCCCCTCACATAAGGGCACCAAGTGTGGGGCCTCAGAACTGCTTCTTGCTCTGGAGCTGGGAGGAGGAGGCTGGTGCATCAGGGCTGGGGCACAGCGCCCAGCTGACCTTGGACTGCGGTGCTGCCGGGACACCCAAGACTGCAGGCTGCCCTCAGGAGCACTTCAGCACTAAAGAGCCTGCTGGGAGAGTCGGGCATGTGTGTTCGAGATCTCAGGAGAGAGAGCAGCTTTTGTCGGTGGGGGTGAGTCTTCTTTCCTTTTTCTCGGACGGGACATCCTGCCTCCCGGACAAAAGCTGACCTTGTTCATCTACCTCCTTCTTCAGCATCTGGGGTGCCCTAATCAGCCCTTCCTGTCCCAGCACCCGCATGCTCCCTCCCCTCCTGTTGGCTCTCTGTCTTACAAACAAGCCCAGTTCTCATTACAAACACACACACACACACACACACACACACGCACACACCCCTCTTCCCCACCCTTCCCAGCTGCCAGCCTACCTACCCCTTGTCTCCCCCAGAGCCATGTTTCAGAAGAGCATAATTCAGGCTTCCACAATGAGACTCCCCTACCAGGGAGGGAGGCTGGAAGACAAGGGTCAGCTGGTTTGCAGCCTGGGCCTCCACCTATCCCGATCCTGCCTACTGACACCAGCTCCCAAGTGTTTGCCCCTCCTTCACCTAGGATTGCCTTCTGGGGCCTCCCTCCCACCCACAGCTTCCTGTTCCAGATCCATCATACACAATTGAGGGAGAGAAGCAACTTGCAGGGTTGAGGGTGAATTGCCTCTTTTAAGTTTTCATCATTGCCAAATTGACCTCTGAAGAGATTATGTGAATTTTTGCTCCCACCAGGAAGAATTCAGCCAGTTTTCCCATTCAGTACTATCAACCTTTTCCATCTTGGCCAACCTCAGTGAAAACTGAGTGTCCTTTCTTTTTGTTTGGTTCTCATTGGTGTCAATTTCATACATACAATGTAGAATCAAGTAGTATCACAGAACTGATGTGAAAAGGAGATGCCTCCAACCACCCTCCCAACTCTTTCCAGCTAGTTATTTGGGTATCTACTTCCATATCTGCAAATAACATGCTAGCACACAGCTTTTAGTCCTAGGCATTATAGAATTTAGCTCATTGTGGAGTTTAGCTCCTTTACACCACCTCTATATGCTCAGACACACCAGGGATACTACCAATTCCATCCTCCCGAAGCACCCTTCCTAGGAACCTTCTGACCTGCTCCATCCCAGACCAGCCTGGCTCACAGCTGTCACCAGGGCCCCTCACCTCCCTCCTGCATTGAGTCCCTTGCTTTCCTTTATCTGGGTTTACCCCCTCATTTTGATGCTGTATGTCCTATAGTAGTTTTCCCAGAGAGGAAGAGTACATAGGAGATAAACTTGTGATCTTGCCTATTTTAAAATGTATTGATTCTAGCCTCACCCTTAATTTATATTTTGCCTGGGTTCAGAATTCTAAGTTGGAAAGTAACTTTCCTTTAGAATTTTGAAAGCATTATTCCATTTTCTTTCAGCTTCTCAGACAGATGTTGAAGTTCAAAATCATTCCAATTGTGATACCTTTGTATTTGTTTTATTTGAGGAATGTAAGATTTTCTTTGTACCTAGTGTTCTCATATTTCACAATAGTGTACATTGTGTGGGTCTATTTTCATTAATCTACTACACCCTGGGTGGGCTCCATTCACTCTAGAAACATCCTTCAGGTCTGGGAACTTTTCTTGAATCATGTCTTTGATAAACTCCCCTCCATTTTCAGTTTTATTTCTGTAACCCCTGTTATTCAGATGTTAGACATCTAGTGACCCTTTACTTATTTTTCTCCCACTTTTCACTTTTGTAATTTTGTTCTACTTTCTGGGGTATTTCCTCAACTTCATTTTCCAACCCTTGTGTGTTTCTTTTTAGCTATTCTATTGTTCAAAGTGCTTTTTCCCCCATGGTATTCTGTCTTTATTTTAAGGATATAGTCTTACTTTTTTGAGGATACTAATTAGCTTTGAGAATTTTTCCTCTCTACGTGTTCTTTGTCCTCCAAGTTTTACTTTTTAGTTTTATTTTGTTCCCTGTCTTTGAGATAGCAGAGCTATCTGATCTAATAATGGCTCTACATTTGGTCCAGTTTTGTGCTGGTCGTCTCTAACTTGCATGCTGCAGGCTTTCTGAAGAAGTCCAGAGATGCACAGTTTTTGGCTCATCTGCATAAGTGAGGCACTGAAGGGCTAGTCGAGAGTCCTGAACCTGTGATGTGGCTGCAAGATTTGGCTGGGTCTTGTGTTTGGGGAAATGCCAAAGTTACTACCTTTAGATCTTTCCATTGACTGATTGACTGAGACAGCATCTCACTCTGTCACCCAGGCTGGAGTGCAATGGTATGATCATAACTCACTGTGGTCTCCCCCTCCTGGGCTCAAGCAATTCTCCTGCTTTAGCCTCCCTAGTAACTGAGACTACAGATGTGCGCCATCATGCCCAGCTAATTTTTGTATTTTTTGTAGAGACGGGGTGTCACCATGTTGCCCAGTCTGGTCTCAAACTCCTGGGCTCAAGCAATTCTGCCCGCCTTGGCCTCCCAAAGTGCTGGGATTACTTTTAAATCTTAGGTCAAATTTTCCTAAGAAGGCCCTTTTATTTTCCTGCCTGAAGGGAATTGGGCTGGCATGCTGGGAGCTGAGAGGAAGAGAGCTGGGGTCTCAGCAGAACATAAAGATCTTCTCCCACCCCTGCCTCAGTTTTCAGTCCAGAGAAAATTTTAGTCTCTTCTGCTGGAAGAAGGAAGGGGAGGGCACATGGCCATGTTTGGGGGAGGTGTGTCTCCCAGCTGGCAACTTGTCGGATAGTCCTTGAAAGTCTAATTGGTCTTCTGCTTTTAGTCTCGTCTTCATCCCACTTCATATCATCTCCAATCCCACTGCCTGATCCAGGAATTCTACATCTCCTCAGTGGCTCTGCGGTGGAGAACAAGTGGCTTCTCAGCGTCCCCGCTGCTGGCTGAGGTTTCCGTTCCTCAGCGTCCTCCTTCTGCTCAGTCAGTTCCTGCATGGCCATCTGCTTTCTCACCACCCAAATCTCCTTCCTGTTTTCTCTCACATTATAGCTGTTCTTGTGGGCTAATGGCTTGTTCAATTTCCCTTACTGTTATGGTGGGGCTGGGGAGGGGCCCTCATGAGTACATACATGTTGCCTGCCATCTTTACCTAGAAGTTCAGCCCAGTCTTTCAATTTGAATAAGTTTGAACATCTTTTCTCATGTTTATTGACGTCTCATCTCCTGACCCATCTTATGTGGTTTTTTTATTGCCATCATTTGGTCATTTCTCAGTGGAGTTGCTCATCGTCTTGCTACTCAATACCGGTAGTTTTTTTTCCCCCATAACTGAACATAATTTCTAACTGCCCCCATTTTGTTTATTGGGAATTATTTTCTGAGGAAATCTGAACGTATTCAGAGGTTCCCCATCCTCTGTGCAGTGAGGATTTCCACCTCGAACAGAAGGCTGCATCTGTGTGAAAGTGGGTGTGAGGCTCACCAATGGGAAGCATTATGTGGGTTCATCTGCTATGGTGGGGCTGCACCCCTGCTCTCCCTCTCCAGTCTCTGTGGCTTCTGGCATCCAGGTAAGCATCTGAACACCTGCATTTACACCTGGATCCTGTCCACACGCTAAGCTCACACCAGTCACTGCACATCAGGGCCTCCTCAGCTACTTGGGAGGGCAGCTGACTGCTCCTTCCCCTGGAGTGAGGGGATGGCCGCCTGTACCCCTCCCACATCTGTCTTCACAGTCACTGCTCTGGGCAGCAAGGGGGCAGAAATGAGCCCAGCTCCTCTCTTCCCTCAAGCCTGTCCTTCTGGCCTGCCCCTCAGAATGTGTCCTGGAAGGAAGGGGACAGGCCAGAGCACCCCGTTTCTTTATTCCTTCAGGCTTTTTCTTGCTTTAGCCTTAGACTCTGTCTACTCTTAGGAAGCAGACATTTTGGAAAGTGTATCAGTCATCTACTGCAAAATCACACTGCGTAACAACAAGACACCCTTAGAGCATACTGTAAATGCCTATCAGCGTGTACACCTGCAGTTTCTGACCAGGACCAGTCGTAAGTGTGGTCTGGCTCTCAGCTGGGGTCAGGCAGGTGTCAGCAGGCAGCTGCAGGCCATTTGGGCCAGTGCGCCTCAGCAGTAGCAAGATTAGAATCACCTGGAGAAGTTGCCCAGCACTTTGAAGCTCACCCATCTAGGGCTCGCTCACATCTGCAGGTCAAGTGCTGTGGGCTGCCCCGGAGGCCTGGGGTGCCTCAGCTCTGTGCATATGTTTCTCCTACTCTGGCAAGCTGACCTGCCATGTTCTCATGGCAGTCGCAGAGGCACTCATTACTAACGCACCCTTCACCCAGAGCCTGAGTGGGTCATGTGACATGGGGGCGGCTTACATCGAGGGGAAGGATCCAGGCCTCTAATGCAATCAGCTGCCTTAGGAGGTGTTGAGGGACACAGACTCAGATGTGGCCAGTTTCACCCAGACTGTCTTCCCCTAAACCCACGCCTTCCTAGTGCCTTGGTGCATCCGTGTGTCCATCTCACCTGGCACTGTTCTGAGCTGTTTCTTCTCTTTGCCTCCAACACCTGGTCAGGAAGGGTGCTCTAAGTGTTCCCAAAGCTTACCTGCTCCCCTCCCTCCCACTGCTTCCCTGGGTTCTAAGTGCCATCACCTCTTTCCTGACTCCTGTCCGGCCCCTGACTTTGCTGGTCTCTGCCCCCACCCCACTGCAGCCAGAGTGCACTTTGGAAACAGACCTGCCCACTCACTGACATTCTGAGGCAGGTCTCGTGGGGGCCACCCTGCCTGGGAGGAAGGTCAAGTCTCCCTCCATGGGGGTTCCTTCTCACACTCCAAGAGGAGCCCCTTGCCATCAGCTTTCCTTGTTTGTGACTCCAGCAAGGAGGATACAGCTGTTTTGGGATTTTTCTTCCTTTTCTTCCTAACACCACCTCAGTCCCCCACAGAGCTTAGCCATCAGTCCTCTGGGGTGCTTGTGTGCCACATCGAGGTGGGGGCTGGGGACTCATGGGGATGGGAGGGAATGACTCTTAATTTGACCCAAGACATTGCCTCAAAAAAAGACTGCATGCCCCCCAGCCCTCTCTACCACCATGAACTACAGAGGGTGCTGTCTTGACCCTCCTGGACACTCTGGGATGGCCTCACCCCTTCCTGAACCTTTTCTTTTCTGTTTTAACCACTGTCTGCTCCATGGTGGGGGAGCCAGGAGAGCAAGCCCAACATGTGTCACCAGGCTTGGGGAGAGCAGATCCCTTCAACAATGGGACAGCCACCTCCTGGGAACTAGCCACACAGAAAAATCTCTCCCATGTCTCCCAGCCCTGGGAGGAAATCCACATACTCACAGCTGCCTCGGCCTCCAGGCTGGATGTGGGCTCTGCCCGGGGCCTCTGTGCCTGTGTGGGAAACAAATTTCTAACTGACCCGGCCCGCTGGCTGGGCATGCAGACAGCTGTGTCATCCATTCCTGCATGGGTTCCCCCGACAAGCTTACCCAGCCCTGTGGGCTTACCCATGGGTGCACTATGGCAGGTATCTCTGGATGGAGTATCCTACTCCAGCTGCCTTGGTGCCTTCGGTATGGCTGTATTGAAGGGGCACCTCCA
Organism: Trachypithecus francoisi; assembly: GCF_009764315.1. Lineage (NCBI taxonomy): Eukaryota > Metazoa > Chordata > Mammalia > Primates > Cercopithecidae > Trachypithecus > Trachypithecus francoisi. Next base: position 61,959,424 of record NW_022681453.1, read on the forward strand.
GCTTTGATCCCCTCATGGGAAGTCAGTACCTGGCTGTCTTGGCCCCCAGCCTATTTCCTCTCCCACCAACTGCAGGATTCCCACTCACCTACTTCTCAGCTCCTCCCATTCTGGGCAGGGCCATCTCCAGCTACTGTCCCCAGGTGGGATGCCAGACTCCAGCCAGGGCTGCAGTTAGCAGGGGAGCATCCAGAGGAGCTCCGGACTTGAAGACCTGCAAAGCCCCTCCTTCAGAATGGGCCTCCAGGTTCAGTATTTGGGCGCCTTTGCCCGCTGCAGCTCAGAGCTCTGCCCCCTGCCCCTTCCCCATTAAGGATTCTCAGTCGAACCCTGTCTGCCCCCGCTCCTCCTCCTGGTCACCCTGCAGGGCCCACCACTGCTTCTTCGAGTGCCAATTAGCCCTCCAGACCCACCCAACAATCAGAGACAAGTCTGGTGGAGCCCAGCCACCTGTGGACTTTTAGTTTTTGGAAGCGTCTCAGATGTAAGTTCACTGTCCTTAGTACAGAACAGATGCTCATGAGTCCATGCAGGGCTGATCTATTTGGTATTTTTCTACCTTTTTTTTCTTCTTGCCCTCTAACCCTGATACCAGCACCTTTTCTCCTCCCTAGCCCTTTTTCTGGGCCATCACTCTAGTAGATTTGCGATTAAGTCCCCAAATATGCATGCATACAACCTTGTGAAATGAGCTGTGCATGCGTATGTTTTTAAATTACATAAATGATGTGCCATAAAAACTGTTTCTTTGCTCTTTATCGGCAGGCACGATATTTAAGATCATTGCACTGTGCTGTATGCACATTTTGTTTGTGGTTCCAACTGCTCTCAAGGACATCATTCCCCCCGCCTGCTGATGTTGGCTGCCTTCGATTCCCTGCTATAAATATTCCATGGAGAGCCCCAGGGAAAATCCCCAACACCACCTCTTAGGGCTTGTGTGAACATTTTTCTGAGTCATGGGAAGATGGTGCTTGATTTTATTTGGGACGACCAGCAGATCCCTCTCCAGAACAGCTTCTTCCGCTTCCCACATGAGCAGTGCCTGAGCTGCGCCCGCAGACTGTGGCCTCTTGCTGGAAGCCCACTCTGACTGCCTCCGTGTGGATAGGCACAAAGTGGCAAGCTATTGTTTTGGTTTGACTTCCTGTCAGCCCTTTGGCCTCCTCTGTACATTATATAGAATATCTTTCAGTCATTTTCAGGATTGTAAATTCTGGATACGCATTTTCATTCTTAGGCCGTGCAAATGTCTCCTCCATGTCTGTCAACAAATATGACCTTTGCCAGGGGTTCTCAAAGTGCCCCCAAACCCAGCGTCAGCATCACCTGGGAACTTGTGCAAAATGCACATTCTCCAGTCCCACCCTAGATTCTGATTCACAAATTCCAGATATTGGGTTGACAGCCTGTTTTGAGTCCACCAGATGATTCCGATGCACTCTCAAGTTTGAGGACCACTGGTTGCTGCTATTTCTCAATTTTAAAAAATTGTATGTATGCATATAAGTTTTATCTTTGTATTTTAATTCTACGTTATAATATATGATATATAATACAGGTAACTATTAATATATTTATTTAAAAATATATGTGACTTTGTAGTAAGTCCTCCTTTTTTCCCCCTTATTTTCCTTCCTTCCTTCTTGCTTTGCTTTAGAAGGCCCAAACACAACCATGAAAGTCCTTGGTGTCTTCCAGGTTGCACGGATCCCCTCTATTTTTAAATACCCTTACAGTTCTCCCTGGATGTCACCTGGGAGTCCATCCTTATAGATAATGTTACATAGGGACCTGAACTTATTTTTTTCCAGGTCACTGCGAGGTCCAGTGCTATTAAATAAAGCATCTTCCCTATTGATTTGAGGGCTCATCTGTGTATGTGCCAGGCGTTTGTGTGCCCAGGGGTCTGTTCCTGAGCTCTCCAGGCTGTGCCCCGGTCTGTCCCTTCATTCACTCTACTTCTGTTTGTTGCATTTCAATACATGTTGGTATCTGCTAGGCCAACTCCTCCTAGCCACTCTAACCCATTTTTGCTCTACTTTTTCAGACTTGACAGTGATTTATAGTTCTTTTCTTCTATATTAATTTTGAAGTGAATTTATCTAATTCCTTCAAAGGAATCCAAGTAGATTGATTAGGATAAAAACGTATAGATTAAGTTAGAACAAATTGACATCTACCTTGTTAGCTTGCTCTATTCATGAGCATGTTATATTCATTCACTTAAGATCTTCGTGGTGTTTGTTTTCCTTTAAAGCATTTATTTATAGACATTTATATGTTTTCATTTTTAATTAAAAATGTTCAATTGCAATTTATAAGTTCTCAGTTTATTCTGTCGGGTCTTATGAGATAATTATCATACATGAAATAATTCATTCAATAAATGCGCATAGAGCATACGAGGTATGCCAGGCATTGTCACAGGTGCTGGAGATAGAGTAGTCCAGAAAAGCAAGTCCTTACTCATGAAGCCTTCCATCTATCTGAGAAGAGGCGGCAAACAAATAAATAGCGGCTGGTGGTAAGTCCTGTGAAAGAAAGTTAGAGTAAGGAGGACACAGAGTGATGGTGGGTGGGCTCGGGGAAATGCTCACCAAAAAAAGTGACTTGAGCAGAAGCTAGGAGGAAGGGGTGGAGCAGAGGAGAGGGAGGAATACCCTTGCCTTATTCCAGGAACAGCAGGGAGGCCAGTGTGGTTAGAACACAGGCAGGAAGGGTTGGAAACAATGTCAGTCACGGGAGTTGTCTGAGGGTTTGCACAGAGGAGTGAGGAGATCCACCTCAGGCTGATGCTGTGAGACCAGACGGAAGGTAGAGGAGGCAGCACGGAAATGGAGACCAGTCGGAAGGCTGAGAGTCTAGGCGAGGTGAGGATGTTTCTTCCCGGTGGTGGCTGTGAGGGAGGTACAGTGTGGCTGAATTCTGGATATATTCTGATGGTAGAAATGAAACATGCTGCTGTGTCAGGTGTAGGGCTTGCCAGAGAGAGGAGTGAAATGACTCAAGAGCATTCGATCTGAGCTCCTTGAAGCACAGAGCTCCACTTATGGAGATAAGAATGGCTCGTGGGGAAACAGAAGGACCTGGAGCTCTGTTTGGGGCACGTTGATTCTGTGATGCCTTCTCCAGCAAAACAGGGTTGTTGTGTAGGCAACTGGATGTGAGTCTGGAGTTGGGAGGGCTGGGCTGGGTTGATGTGCACGTTTGAGAGTTGTCAGCACAGATGGCTTTCAGGTGTCAGAAGTAGATGAGATTCCTTTGGGTGTATGTGCAGGGCAGGGAGGAAGAGGGACAAAGACTGAGGCTTGGGACCCTCCAACATTTGAGAAGATCGGGAGAAAAAAGTATGGTGAGTGGGATGGGAAACAGGAGAGTGAACGAATTGCAAAAACAGCATTCCTAGCTGTGCCAACTACTGCCAGCAGAGTGATTCAGACCAGGGCTGGCTTCAGGTTGGAGATGGCAGAGGTCATTAGTGACTTTAATGAGAATATTTTTGGTGGATGATGAGAACTTGAGTTCAAAAAAGCATGAGTCGTATTAGATGTTAACACTGGAGTAAGCTGAGTGAGGGATAACAGAAATTCTCTGCACAATTTTTACAATTCTTCTGTAAATCTAAAGGTAGCTCAAAATCAAACTTCTAAAAAATAAGTCACATGAAAAAATAGTAATAATAATTAGAAGAATGGGAGCAGAAGAGGCAGAGATGAGATCACATAAATTTTTTCATAAGGGTTTTGTGTAAAGGGCAGGAGAAACACAGAGTGGACGCTGGAGGGACAGGAGCAGCTGAGGGATGGTGAAGACGGGGCACACAACAGGATGTTTTCATACCCATGTGGAGGCTCCATGGAAAGGAGAAGTGCTGCCAAAGCACAGGAAGGGAATGCTGCAGGCATGAAGTCTGTTGGTCTATAGGAGGAGGTGAAGTCATTGCATAGATGAGCAGCTGGGGAAATGGACCCAGAAAACACAGGAAGTTTAACTTTTTAAGGTTCACAATCACGAGTTGAGGATGAGACCCATCAGTATGGTGGTAGGTCTTTGTTTAGCTGTGTTTACCTCCATGGAGGCAAGTACAGAGTAGATGGAGGGTTGGGTTTGACTGGGGCTAGATCTTGCCAAGTGGGCCAGAAGGAGAAAGAGAGACATGAGGCATGAGGATGATTAAACAGTGTGATGGAACACGGTGTGTCAGGAGGGTGAGGAAGCCCTCCCAGGGCCACGGATGGTGGAGCGAAGGCAGGTTCAGTAAAATGGAGTTTTGAATGACTCAGAGGATCATTAGAGCAGAAGGTACTAGAGAAAGTGAGGTGAGAAGGTAGGGGTAACTGATTGGAAATGCTAAATTCACTTAAAAATGTGTGTAGTTATTGGTAATGACAAGATGCAGGTTTGATCATGAGAGTGGGTGGTAGTTTAGTGGTGAGGCGGTGAAAGTTCCTGGAAAATTATCCATGTGGATATGGAAATTGCAAAGAAGCAGGGCAGGAGAAGCGATGAAGAAAACTGCCTGGCCAGCTGCAAGATCATACGAATTGATGACCATGGTGAGAGGGAGTAGCAGCGGCATAGTCAGAGATGACCCTTGGGGCAGTGGTGTGGAGGTGGTGGTGAGGACCAAGAAGCATCATGGGACACAGAGAGAAAGACGCCGTCACTGAGAGGTCAGCAGGGCGCAGCGTCCCTCTGTTTCAGTAGGTATGCTTCAGGGAGTTCATACTCCTCCCTGGGGATGTCCCAGAACATCTTGGGGCTTTTCTGATTGACATGGTGTTGGAAGAGTGCTGCTGCCTTTTAATGGGCAGGGACTGCAGATGCTAAATGACTTACGTGTGACAGCTGTCCCTCCTCGGGGACGTGCCCTCAGCTTGTGTGTCTTTCAGAGACCCTATTGATACTCACAGAGGTGAGAACCATTTGTAGTTACTGAAGCCTGACAGGTACCTCATTTTACATATAAACACAAAGTGTGTTTGCTGGTTTTAAGGTGCACCAAATGCTCCTGAATGTGACCTCTGTTCTTTCCTTTCCTGTATTTTTTTGTGTATGTGTGGAAATGGCTTGATCTTATTTCTCACATCCAGACTTAATCATAGTAGTAAGGGAGACAGCTGATGACATGTTTTCTAGGGTGTCACACCCACGTATTTCCATGGGGAAATACACATTTTTCTCCTATATAAGACAAGAGTGGATTGGCCCTTTTAAAAAATGCATATGGAAGTTACAATCTGACTTTTTTAAATTTGGAAATTATTATAGATTCACAGGAAGTTGCAAATATAGTGCAAAGAGATCCCGTGTTCCTCTCACTCATTTTCCCCAGTGGTGACATCTTGCCTTGCTAAAGTACAATATTGAGTCAGCAACTGAAATTGGTACAGTGTGTGTGTATACTTCTATGCCCTTGTATCAAATGTGTAGCTTTGTATTATCGCCACCAGAAGACACATCTTATCGTACAACCCCTTTCTGGTCACACTTCCCCTTTCTCCCTGTACCACCACCCCTAACTCCTGGCAACTGCTAACTGTGTTCCATTTCTTTGGCTTTGTCGTTTCACCAATGTTCTATAAATGGGATCATATAGCGGGTGAGACCATTTATATTTAATGTAATTATTCATATGTTGGGGCTTAAATCTATTTTTTTTGTCTTCTATTTGTTCCCTCTGATTTTCATTTCTGTTTTCTTTTGCCTGCCTTCCTATGGATACTTGAACATTTTTTAGAATTCCATTTTTATTGATCTACAGTGTTTTTGAGTGTTCTCTCTCTCTCTATGGATGTTTTAGGGGCTGCTCTAGATCTCACATTCTGTATAGATAAGTTAGTCTCCTGGTGTCAATATTTTACTAGTTTGAGGCACATGTAGAAATCTTACCCTCCCCTGTTTAAAATACAGTTGTCTTAAATATTTTCTCTACACACCTGGAGAACCACATCAGACAATGTTATACTTTTCACTTCAACTGTCAAACACAATTTAGGAAACTCAAGAGGAATAGCAAAGTTTATTGCAGTCACCCTATTTTAGCTGCTTCCTTCCTGAGGTTCCAAGATTCCATCTTTCATCATTTCCTTTCTGTTGAGCCATTCCATTCCTTTCCGTTAGCCATTCTTTGAGGGTGGATCTGCTGGCAACAAATCCTGTTCATTTCCTTTATCTGAGAATGTCTTGATTTCTCCTTCATTTGAGTCGACAGTTCTTTTCTTGCAGCACTTGAAAGATATTGCGCTGTCTCCCTCCAGCTTCCATTGTTGCTGATGAGAATTCCACACCACTCAAATTGTTTTTCTCTTACCGGTGTGGTGTCATTTCTCTCTCATTGCTGTCAAGATTTTTTCTTTATCTTTGGTGTTCAGAACTTTGACTGTGATGTGTCTTGGTGTGGATTTCTTTGGGCTTATCCTGTTTGGCGGGCTCTGCTGCTTCAATCTGTAGGTTTATGTCTTTTATTAAATATGATAAATTTCCAGCCATTATTTCTCTGACCTCTTTTTCAACCACTCCCCACCTTTCTCCTCTCCTTGGACTCCCATAACTGAAATGTTAGATCTTCTGTTACAGACCCACAGGTCCCTAGGCTCTGTTCAATTTTCCCCTTGTTCAGACTGGGTAATTTCTATTGTTCTGTCTTTAAGTTCATTAATTCTTGTTTTCTCCATTTGGCTGTTGAGCCCATCCACTGAGTTTTAAATTTTCAGTTATTATATTTTTCAATTCTAAAATTTCTGTTTGGTTCTCTATTATATTTTCTATTTTTTTGCTGAAATTCTATTTTCATTTGTTTCAGGTATGTTCTTTTCCTTCTGACACAGGGTCTCACTCTGTTACCCAGGCTGGAGTGCAGCGGCACAACCTCAGTTCACTGCAGCCTTGACTTCCCAGGCTTAAGTGATCCTCTAACCTCAGCTTCCCAAGTATCTGGGACTACAGGCATGTGCCACCATGCCCAGCTAATTTTTGTATTTTTTATAGAGATGAGGTTTCACCATGTTGCCCGGGCTGGTCTCAAACTCATGGCTCAAGCTGATCCACCTGCTCAACCTCCCAAAGTGCTGTGATTACAAGTGTGAGCCACTGTGCCCAGCCTCAAGAATGTTCTTAATTGCTCAATGAAACATCTTTCATGTGGTTGATCTACAGGGTCAGATAATTCCAACATTCATATAATCTCAGTGTTGGCATCTGTTGACTGCATCTTGTCATGTAAGTTGAAATTTTTCTAGTTCTTGGCATAATGATTGATTTTTGTGTGTATCCTGACATTTGGGGCATTGTGCTGTGAGTCTCTGGTCTTCTTTAACTGTTTTGGCTGGCTTCCTCTGACACCAGGCCAGTGGAGGAAAAGGGAGACCACCAAGTTCCAGTCAACTGGGACTGGAAGTCCATGCTCTCCACTTGGCCTTCCCTGGCCTCATGGGGAGGCGGGGTGGAAGTCCAGTCTCCCCACTAGGCCTCAACTGATACCAGCTGTTGGGAAGAGGAGGGTACCTCATTACCCCTCCTTGTGCGGCCTCCACTGACACTGCAGGGATGGGGACCTTCTTGCAGCCAGGCAGGAGTACAAGTCCCAGGTCCCTATGCAGGCTTCTCCCATACCCCGGTGAGGTTGGGGTGGGTGGGGGGAGGAAAGGGGGAGGGGTGCCTCCTTACAGCAGGCAAGGGCCAAGGCTATGTCCCCACCTGCCTTTGCTAATGGAGTCAGGCTGTGGTTTTTCCATGGGGTTTGGCTGAGGAAGGGCAGTTAATTGTCCTCATGTTTTCTGATTTACTGGGCTGCCTCTTTCCTGGGGCTTTGGCTAGAATAGGAAGCTTGAGTTCTGTTCTGTCTATTCCTACTGGCACCTCTGGGTTGCTGGCTTTCCCAGCACCCATCCCAGGTTATAGGATGGAAAAGAAAACTTGGGAAATTTACAATCAGGTGCTTCCCAGCCCCTGCCTTCTCCCCTCCATGGTTCTGACTCTTCTCGTGTTTGTTTTATGAATAAGATCCAAGGCTTCTGGCTGTATTTAGCAGGATGAACAGGGAGAAGTGTATCTACTCCAAGTTTGTCTGGAACTGGAAGTATCTCCATGTGTGAATTTTATTCAGAATAATAAAGACGGATGAAAGTGCTATTTAATATTTGGTACAAAAAAAGTAGTGTTGGACCTATTAGGCTTTGGCGATTCATTCTCAAGCAAGAAGGCTAAGGCATCCTTGGAGATGAGATCTGCCAAGAGGTACTTTGTTGAGGACAGACTCTGCGACCTGCAGCACTGCAGGAAGATGAGAATGCTGTGGGGGACTGGGGCAGCCTAGGTTGTGCAAAGCCTGACTGGTGGGTGTCCTAGGACCCTCTAGATTCTGCAGTGCCTTAACAGGAATGTTGGATGGATTCTCTTTATGGACTGGGAAGTTCGGCCATCTTTTAGGATGTGGGGGAAGGAAAGAGCCATGCTTTCTGTTGCGCACATGGGATGTCAAGGTAGGCCAAGGGGAGCCCCTTGGCAGTTCCTCAGTGGGGACTTGCATTACTGAATTAGAACTTTGGTCAGGATCTCCAGGACTAGGTGAGACCTACTTGACCATAATGTGACAAATAAACCTTGCATTTGGTGAGCTAATATGGTACTTCATATTTTCACATCTGTGTTCTTGTCTCATCCATTTCTGACAACCAGAGGGGGGTGGACAGGAAGAAAGAGATGCAAGCATACTCGGCACACCATGGTGGCATGGGGTGGGGCCTGCCGTCACCCTGGGTGTGTGTCCTGATGGGGCTGCATGTTCCAGAGCCTTCCAGAAGCTTCTGTTTGAGGATATTAAATCTCATTGTGTGTCTGGAGGTGGGGGGTGGGGGTTCCTATTCTATTCTTCTTGGTATTTCTCAATTTTTCAAAGCTTCTTTATTTCTGGGAAATCTTGGTTGTTGATTCTTTGAATATTTCTGTCCTTTATTCTGTGACACTCTACGATCCAGGTGCTGAGGCTTTCTCTGCTGTGCCTCTTCATCTTCCTGGTACCTGCTCCATCACTGTCCTTTCCTCATGCCTTCTGAGCAAGTTCCTCCACCTCATCTTCCAGCTCATTAATTCTGTTTTCCCTGCTATGAAGGCCTTCATTGTCTCCATTGTATTTCCATTCCCAGCATTTTCTTAAGGAGTTTCTTTGAACTGCTTCTTCCTGCTTCAGGACATCGCCTGTCCCTGCTACAGGGACTGCTGTGCCGCGGGGTCCTGCTCCAGGCTCTGGGACTTCTGAGCTGCCTGTCACTGTGTCCTGTGGCTGAGTTGGTGCTCCCCTTCGAGCTCTCTGCTTCGGAACGTGCTGGCCCAGGGGCTCGTTGGTGCCATTTCTCATCCTCCTCCGACTGAAGTCTCAGGTTCACCCATACCCTGAGTGCCGCCCCTGGCTTGACACTCCTGCCCCTCCCCAGCGCAGCGCTGCCCCACGGCCACAAGCTCCTCTCCCTGGGCTGTGCTCCTGGCCTGGGGTGCAGAGGCTGGGAGGAACTCACTCTGCTGCTCCTGGAGCCACTTCTATCCCACCTCAGTGGGGCGCTGGCATTTGGGGAGGGCAGCAGCTCCACTGTTTTCCTGGTGCTGTGAGGGAGATGGTGAGTGCCCAGGGCTTTGCCTGGGTGCTGAGAAGTCCCCTCGAGATATCCTTAGCAGGAAGTGAGGTCATGAGGAGGAACCCACAAGAGAGATGGCAGCGTACGTGTGGCACTGTCAGGCTGCCACTGCATCCCGTGGGGGTGGCGGATTCATCCCACACGTCGAAGGCTCATTCCGGACCATCCAGCCTCAGGGGCTGCCCTGCTGCACAGGCTCAACTCAACCTGGGGCTTGTGGGTGCCTCAGAGAGGACAGCATCCTCCAGGCCAGATCCACCAAATTTCAAACCAAAACCTGAATTGAATGTGAAGGGGACAGGCCTGGGGGTGCGGGAGGCATGCATGGAGCTCAGCCGTCCTCCTCTGACCATTCCTCCCCAAAGCTTCTCCCTGCCTCAACCTGATTATTTGTTTATTTTTTACTTTTAGTGGACAAATCATAATTGCCTATATTTATGGGGTACAATGTGATGCTTTGACATATGTATACAAAGTGGAATTATTAAATCAAGCTAATGAACTTAGTCATCACCTCACATACTTATGTTTTATGGTGAGAGCAATGGAAACGTAATCTCTGAGCAATTTTGAAATAGACGTTACTATTGGCCTTTCCTTGCCCATGTTTCCCCCTCTGTGGAATGGGGAGGGTGGTGCTGATTTCAGCGGCACCTGCTTACAGGGTTAGCAGCTCATGGAAAACACTTGCAACTGTGGGTGCCTGGAAAAGTGAGCCACAATCTCATTTTCCCGCCTCCTGCTCCTGACCACCACCAAGGAACCTCAGGGGACAGTCAGACTCAGGAAAGCATGGCACCTTAGCCCTCGTGCTGTCTAGGGGGTGGTTAGTGTCTTCAGTGTTCCCCATCACTCAAGTCAGCGCAGGGCACAGCAGCCACACAAAAAGCTCTGTGGCCCTGAGACATGTGCTGTGACCCATCCAGCCCTGGCAGAACCACCAGGACACCAGAGCACCTGGATAACAGCACCGCAGGGTGAGTGACTTGCCCAAGTCACACAGCAGCTCAGAGCCTGGAGTTAGCTCAGGAGCTTCCCCCAGGGTCCCCACCTCTCCCCACAAGCTCCACTGGGATTCCCCTCCAGTGACCCCGCTGTTCTTTCTGCAGGTAAAGGAGGCGAGGTACTACATGGACACTGGACTGAACTGCCCAGAGCCTGTGGGCCTCCTCAGGGTCTGGCCCAGGGACCTGTGGCTATAAGCAGAGGGCTCTGAGGTAAGGCCAGGGGAGTCTGGGGCTGGTGTGTGGCCCACTCAGGGGGTGCACCCGCAATGGCTGCGCTGTTGTGTGGAGCCTGGGGGACATGACTTCCTTCCCACTGCAGTGGTTGAGCTGCCAGGCAGCTTGACTGGGGCCCCATGCTAGGCTCTGGCCTCCCTTGCTCCCAGGTCACAGCAGGCTTTTGACAACTCCAATCCACAAAGGCTGAGACTCAGCAAGATCTCTGTCTGCCATGGGAGCTCTCAGGATTCCCAAACAGGCCCAGAGTGGTTAGGTGACAAGAATCTTTGTTGGGACTGGGGGTGCAGCCCCCGGGGAGAGTAGTCCTCTTTCCGTCCATCTCGCAGCCCCAAAGCCTAGCTGGCCTCTCCTGCAGGCACAGCCACATGCTTCCTCATGGTGCTTCTGGAGGGAGGGTTGGGTGCAGCACCTCTCAGCTCCTGTGGGGCTGCTCAGTGCCTCAGGGCCTGGAGGACTTGGCACAGTCACCATCAGCCACTTTACATATGTCCAGGTGGACAAGCTTCAAGAGGTCCTCCTTGGCAAGTTAGCAGCAGGTGGGCCTCACAGTCCTGCCTGCACTCCAGCCTCTGGGGCCAACTGATGGACAGGCTAAGCTCTGGTGTTCCCCAGGAGGGAACACCAGCTTGTCAAGTCTCCAGTTGATTCTTGCTCTTGATAAAGCCCAGGGTGCCCCATGCTGGCCAGCATGAGGGTCTCCATGCAGCATGCATATGCCCGCACCCTGCGTCCCCTCAGCCAGGTGCACCCTATGGCCTTCATGTTTCACAGCCCCTCCGCCCCCACCCCAAGCAGTGTGATCCTGCCACACGTCGGGTCCAGATGACATCAGCTACTAAAAGGTTTGTAGTGAGTGCCCGCCTGGTGAGTGCTGTCTCAGCTTCATCAGGGGGATATCCTGAGAGCAAGGTGCAGGCCAGATTCCTCCCTGCATCCTGAAGTGTAGCACACAGATATTCTCCAGCGGGGCTGCACCAAAGGCAGTTCACAGGCCATGGGGAAGCTGGATAAGGTATTGGCCGTCTGGCCTTCTCCTGCATAAAGTCTCGCTCCGGCAGAGGCAGATATTCCAGCATGTCACAGCCAGCATCAGGCCAACACATCCTCCCCACCAAGGCCTGGACAGAGGACGGCTTAGGACACAATATTTTAGCCAATCCACAAACCTCTAGTGGTGATTTCCCAGGGATAGCCCACTCTCAGCATCTGTTATGCAGATTAACAAGCCACCAATTCCACCTTTGAAAACTCATTTCTAACCCTTGTAAAGCAAACTGGCCAAGCCTCTGGGGTGGATGACACAGACAGATGAGGTGCCAGTGGCAGCCACTTTGCAGTGTGACTTTTCTTAGGAAACAATGGCTGCAGGCCAGAGTCTGAATCCTTAACTAGGCCACACTCCTCTGGGGTATTACGCCACACAGCCCATAGGCATGATGTTACAGCTGAAATGTCACAGAGACCTCCGGTCACAGGCATCCTAGGGCCATTCTGGCCTGGGCCTCACAGGAGGGGCTGTGGGTTGTGGTCACTCTGCCCGCTGCTCCCTGACCTCCAGCCCGGGCCTGGCTCCTGAGCATGAGCCCCAGGCCCCACTGCAGCCTGGATTCTCCACCTGCCGTCCAGCTCAGGCTGGATGCCTGACCACCGTCCTGGCAGCCTGCCTGCTTGTGGCTCCCCAGCCCTCACTCCTGCCTGCCAGCAGCGACTGAAGGCAGGGGACTGGCAGGGTGGGCTTCCGCAGCCCTTTCCCTATTCACACAGCCAGAGGGAATGCTGCAGCCCCTACCCTCGCCTGCTGTCACATCTGCATCCTGCCTGCTCACACCCCTCGTGTGGGGACACCAGATCAACTGGGCCATTACCTCCTCCAGAAGCTTCTGCAGTGGCAGGGAAGATGGGCTGGGAACCAGGCAGTCACAGGGGTGGGTGTGCAAGAAGCGTTCACGGGAGCACTGGGGGCTGCATGGGAGCAAGTTGGGGGGCAAGTGGCTTCCCTGGGGTGACAGGGATTTGGCATTTTAGATGCTTTGGCTGAGTGACCCTAAAGCCTCTGGCCTCTGACTCGGTCCTGGCCTGTAAAGTGGCAATGACAATCAAACCTCCTCAAGCTGCTGTGCTGGTGAAGGTGCTCGTAGGCGACAGGCCTCAGCACGTGGCCAGCAGCTGGGGCTCAGTTCTTGTCAGTTGTTGCTGTTCTTCTCATGACCACTATCATTGTTAAGGTAAGTTGGGGAAGGCCGGCTCTGTCTCTTTCTTACAGTGGCAGAGGCCATAACCTCTTCATGTCTCAGTTTCTTCATCTGGAAAATGGGGATGCTAGTGCCACCCATACTACAGGATTAAATGTGTGAACTGGGGTGCAGTGCTTTGCTCCTGCACAGTGTGGGTGCTGGCACCATTGGTCTGCCTGGGAGCTGGGCTCAGGGGCACTTGCACTGGGTACACTGGGGCAGGCAGAGTATCACTGGGGCTCGAGCAAGGGAAGGCCATGGTCAGAAATGTTTCACACGATGCCTCTCCAGAAAGAAAAAGGGCAGCTTCTCCCATGCAGAAGCTGGCCAGGCACTTATAACTGGGTCCACTCTGTTAGACATTAACCATTGCACAGAAGACCAACTGAGGCCAAGGTCACTGAGACATGATGACGTGAGACAAAGCAAGGCCACTTCATGATGTGTCTCTGCCCAGACAAAGTGAGGTCACTCGCTGTGCCACCCACAAAATACCAAGCAACTATTCTTTCAGCCAAAGTGAGTGACCACCGCTTCTGTCCCCCTGACAACCTGTCTATGTGCCCCCCTTCTATAGATAGGATTTAGCCAGAAACCCAGTCGTGGCGTTGACCCACTTTTTGGCAATAGCCAATCTGAGCCAACCCCTGCCCCCCTGCCCTTAGAGTCTCAAAAATCACCCAAACCCAGGGGTAGTTTCCTTCTAGCACCCCACCCAGGGCCTGGACAGTAGCAGGTCTGCTCCGCCCTGCACCTCAGCCCTCTCCAGGCAAGTGTGCCAGCCCTCAGAGGCCCCGTCTGCTTCCCACTGCTGCACTTCCACAGGGCATAGCCTGTCCCTCCAGGGGACAAACCCCTCGAAGTTTTACAAACCAAGTGAATTTAATTCAGAGAATAAGTTCTCTGGGTGATGGAATTTCTGGGAAGCCTGATGGGACAGTGATCAGCTCGGTCAACCACAGCTGGAAGCCACCATCGCTGCAAGGCTGAGGAGACAATGGAGGGAAGTGATGCTGCCAGGACCCTCATGTCAGGGCGTTGAGAGGGAGTCGGGCCAAAGCAGGGGTGGCCCAGGGGAGCCAGAGGCCAAGAAGCAGAAAGAGGAGGGGAAGACACCCTGGCTTCTCCCCTTCCTCTCAGCCTCTCACCAACGCCTGCCAGGAAGCCAGTTGGCAAGGGAGCCTGGGAGCCGTAGGTCTTTGGTGCAGAGCCCAGCAGAAGGACAACAGGGGCAAACTGGTGGATGCCCAGCCCCTAGGCCAAGGGCAAGGTATGTGCACCCCTGTCCCTGGCCCTGGCCCTGCCCTTGCAAGTTAACTCCTTCAACCCTGGGCCATGTGAGCATCTCACAGGAGAGGCTGGGGCAGTCCAGGCCAGTGGTGGAGGTTAGGCGGACAGCTTCCCTAGCTCTGGCCAGCTGACATGTCCAAGAGAGGAGCTGCCCAGGGGCAGAGGGTGCCCCATCGCAGGGTGTCCTGGGGAAGGCCAGTTGGGCTTCAACCCCAGCACGGAGATAGAGTGTGAGTGGGGAAACTGAGTCAGAAGCCTATAAGGAAGGGAGCCAGGGACAGGGTGCTCCTGGTACTTTTCCAGTGCTGGGTTCCACCAACTGGGAAAGGAAGCAGAGATTTCATTTCTTATTTCTGCCCCGTAGCCTGGGCAGGACGGAAACTCCATGTGGGGAACTTGGGGCAGACAGGAGTGGATGTGGCTAAAGCCAAAGATTCTAGGTCTGTCCTCCAGAGCTCAGGCTCTGCAACAAGGGGGAATCAGGGACCCAGTGTGCTTCTTGTGGCCTCTTAGAGCTGAGGGTTCGGCCGTAACACCAACACCTACCAATGTCTCTTTTTAGCAAAGCAAGTCTAGGCTTGAGACTGACACCTTCAGTCAGTCAGAATGTAATCACATTGTTCTGTTTTCACTGTATCTAGTTTTATATTCTACATCTGGTAAGTGATGCTGAAATTTCCTTTAGTGATTAGATTTAACATGTAGTGCATCTATTGAAAAGGCATTACAGCCGTGCACAGTGGCTCATGCCTGTAATCCCAACACTTGGGGAGGCTAAGGCTGGTGGATCACTCGAGCCCAGGAGTTTGAGACCAGCCTGGGAAATAAAAAAGTTAGCCAGGCCTTGTGGCACATGCCTGTAGTCCCAGCCACTCAGGAGGCTGAGGTGGGAGGATCACCTGCCTAGGGAGGTTGAGGTTGCAATGAGCCATGATTGCACCATTGCACTTCAGCTGGGTGTCAGGAAGAGACTCTGTCTCAAAAAAAAAACAAAAAAAAAACAGGATTATATAGAGTAATAAAAGCTAATTTAAAATAAAATGTATCACCTGTGACTCAAGTTTTGAAAAAAATAATATATAAAGTACAAAAACAGGGAGAAGCTCTAACGTGGGCATAGGAATGCCAGGAGTTTAGAAAGGAGTTAACTCTCTAAATATCGCCCTGTGGAAAGGCAAGTGCATGAGCCTGTGGAGGGTGTGAGTGGAGGTGAGGTGGAGGGCATGCAGGCTGGAGATAGGACAGGCCCAGGGCCAGCTTCACCCCTGCTCTGTGCTGTCTCCACTCCTGAGTGGTTTGGCACTCACGCTGGCCCACGTCTGCTTTCCCCTCCTCCCTGGATGTAGCACATGGCTTATCACTCCTGACCCATAGAAACACCAGCCTCTTGTGTTCCTTGGCGGAAGTGGCTCTGGAGGATGGCTGTCAACCTCCAAAATGCCCCACTGGGCTCCAAAGTGAACTTTGAGTTTAAATGGGAGAGTCCTGAAGATGTTCTCCAGCTTTGGCACCAGATGCCTTCAGCAGTGCTGCTGCAGTTAAATGGTTAGACAGTGCACAGTCCCTATGAGGATATCCCGTCATAACCCGGCGCCCTTGTGTCTGTTGAGATGGTACCCAGGGGCATTTGGACTTGCTCAGGGTGTGGCTGGGAGCCCCAGGTCAGCAAGGCGCGTTCATACTGGGGAACTCAGGCAGGGTTTACAACGGCAGTTCGATGAGTACTGGGTGGGCTCCTGTCTTGGCCATTGTGCAGAGCACGTGTGTGGACTTTGTATGGGGGCAGTGATGGGGTTAACAGTCTGAGCAGGGTGAAGAGGCCAAAGAAGAGGAGGATGTGATGCCCAGATGCTAAGTTCTGGGCCCAATGCTATGGCGGCCCTGAGGCTGTCCAGGCAGGAGCTGCACTGTGGGATTCTGCTGCTGATGCCTGAGGCTGGGCTGAGGGAAGCTGGTCCCCACCAGGGACTGAAGCTGTAGGAGCTCCTCAGCCCTGTCCAATAGGCAATAAGGAATATAACACCTGCCAAATTTGTGGGACAAAGCTAAAGAGGTGTGTATTCTGCAGAAAATGTATAGCTTTAGGTTCATCATAAGGCAAAAGGAGAAACAACACTACCCATTCCATTGAAGTTTAAAAAAATAGCAACAGAAAAAATCCATGGAAACAAAATGAAGGGACAAAATACAAAGGCAGAAATCCATGAACACAGAATGACAAAATAATAAGAGTGAAAAAAATGATTTCTTTGAAAAAAACTTTGATAGACAAAACATTGAGAAGACTGAGATGCAAAAAGATGCATTTAAATAAAATATAGAACTATTATATAAAAGAAATATAAAAACTACTAATACAAAAATAAATGTGGTAAGCAAAATGGTAACTCCTTTATTCCTTAAAAGTCCCAGGAGGCTGGGTGTGGTGGCTCATGCCCAGCACTTTGGGAGGTCGAGGCAGATGGATCACCTGAGGTCAGGAGTTCAAGACCAGCCTGAACAACATGGAGAAACCCTGTCTACTAAAAATACAAAAAGAGCCAGGCATGGTGGCACATGCCTGTAATTCTATACTCAGGAGGATGAGGCAGGATAATCACTGGAACCTGGGAGGCGGAGGTTGCAGTGAGTTGAGATTGCACCACTGTACTCCAGCCTGGGCAACAAGAGTGAAACTCCTTAAAAAAAAAAGTCCCAGGAACAGGTGATTATAGGTGATTTTTCAAACTTTCTCATAAATAGACTCCAGAAATTTCTTTTCAGAGGAAAAGCTGTGAAATTTAGTTTTTGAATTAAAAACTGGTAAGGTCAACACAAGAAACATACCTAGATTATTTTTCCCTTATGTAAAATATCCTAAATAACACATCAATAAACCAAATGCAAAATATATTGCAAAATAAAAAATATGGTCAGATTTAGTTTATCTCAACAATTGCAAGGATGATTCAACACAATTCACTACATTATTAGCCTAGAGAAGATAACAAAATGATTAATACAAGATGACAGTAGATATGAGAAAAATATTTTGAGAAAAATACTTTGATAAATTTCAACACTCAACAAACATCTCTAAACAACTGAAAGATCAGGAAACTAAAAATTATAGTTAAAGATATAAAAGATTTAAACAACACAATTAGCAACTTGATCAGAACTCTTCCATATATGAACATATAAAGAACGCTGCAATGAAAATGAACTTAACAAGTTTACAAAATTTACTGGGTTGATAATATCTATAAATTTCAAAGAATTGGTTTGATATTGCATTCTCAAGCAATGGAATCAAGTTACCATCAGTAATAAAAAAACGACCATAGTGAACATATTGGTGTGAGTGTCCACAAGCCTTTGAAGATTTTTTCCTGTTCTGAAAGTTGTCCAAAGTGTGTAAGTCTTCCTTGTGAGTTAGAATCCCATGAGGAAAAAAAATGGAATGATACTTTCAGGAAAATCTGCTGACCTAGGAAAAAGAGTCAGCAAAAATATCCTTTAAAATAGAAGGCACAATTAACATGTTTCCAGACAAACATAAGCTGAAAGAATTCCTCATGATTCAAAGCATGGAAGTAGTTCTTCAGGCTGAAAGAAAATGATTCCAGGCAGAGGCATGGAGATTTTGGCAGGAAAGAAGACTGCTGGAAAGGGAAATATATGAGTACCTGTATAACAGCAATGGCTGTAAGTCTCAAACAATAATGTCTTGTGAAATTTCCAACTTAAATAGAAGGCATTACAACAATAGGCCAAAGCAGAGGGAAGAATGGAGTTAAAACTGCTGGAAGACTCATGCATGATTTGGAAAAGTGGTAAAATACAAATATAAAGTAGGCTGTAATACATCAAGAGTATATATTTTAATCTCTAGGGTAACCACCAAAGAATAATACACTAATATGTAACTAAACAGTAACAGAGGAGGTACAACAGAATAATTTTAAAATTCTTTGAATATTATAAAAGATGGCAGGAAAGGAGAAATAAAGGAACAGGGAGCAGAGGGAATAAAGAGAACACAAATAGTGAGATGGTAAACTCAGGTCAATGATAGCAGTGATTCTGTTAAATATAAATGGTGTAAACAATCCAGTTAAAAGACAGAGACTGTCAGACTGGATTGAAAAAAACAAACCATCAACCTGCTGTGTATGAAACACATAAGAACACGAAGTGATTGAAAGTAAGGCAAACACCAATCAAAAGAAAAGTACACAGGCAGTGGTGTTTACAGCTAATGGATCACAGGCGGTTATAGATTTCTTTGTTCCTTTTCCACCCTTACCACTTCACTCGACTAGCTTGAAAAGGAAAAGTGGAATAAATATATTATCATCACACAAAACAGATGTTAAAGTTAGAAGCACTGAAAGATGTCAAGTGGGACATCTTATAAAAAAGACAAATCATCCTTTGTCCCAGATTTGCTATATATCTAATAACATAACTTAAAAAATATAAAGCAAAAATCAACAGAACTAGAAGGAGAAATAGAATGAGTCACAATCAGAGTTGGAGATTTTAATGCCAACTCTGATGAAACAAGAAGATAAAAAGCAATAATAACACATATTTGAACAAAATAATTATCCAATTTCACCTAGATGACATATATGGAATATTATACCCCCAAATTTCAGAATTTTTAAGTACATGGGGAAATGTACTAAAATAGACCAAAGGCTGTTCCACAAGCCAAGAGTCAACAAATTTCAAAAATTAATTTGAAGTAGATTATAGACCTAAGTATAAAATGTAACATAATAAACCTTCAAGAAAAAAATATGAGACTATGTCCATGTCCTTGGGGTAAGCTATTAAACAGGCTTTCCGAAGCACTATCTAAAAGAGAAAATATTAATCAAAATTGGATATCCACAAAATTTACAACTTCCATTGATCAACAGGTCCCATTTTAAAAGTAAAAATCCACAAAGAAGATATAAGCAATACTTGTATCTGACAAAATATTCATGTGTAGAATAAGTGCACACACACCACATACCCCACAACCAACCCAAGGAAAAAAACATCTGGGACAGTCACTCCACAGAATAGGATATATAGATGGCTATGTGATCTATCCTAGGTTTTTTAAAAAGCTATCAAACACTGTATATTGTTGGAGCAACTGGGAATATTTGAATATGTTCTGAATAATAGACATTAGGGAATTATTAATCTTGTCACGTGTGATAATAAGTGGTAGCGTAGGAGAATGCTCTTATTTTTGAGAGGTGCATGAAGAAGTGTCAGACATCTGTGATTTACTTTCAAATGGTTTAACAGATTGATAGACAGCCCTACAAATGGATAATCTATATGCGTGATACTATGCATAAGTGTATTTGTTTTTATGAATAGAGACCAAGAGATAAAACAAAGGTTGCAAAGTATTAACAATTGTATACAGATGGGGGATATATGGGTATTCCTTCTGTTACTCCTTATAATTAAAATTCTTCAAATAGAAATGTAAAAATGCAATTGCAGTTAGTCCCCCCTTATCTGAGGGGGGTATGTTCCAAGACCCCTAGTGGATGCCTGAAGCCACAAATGGTGCTGAACCCTGTATATGCTGTTTTTCCTATACATACCTATGATAAAGTTTAATTCATAAATTTAGCACAGTAAGATCAATAATAAAACAGGGCAATTATAACTATATGTTGTAATAAAGTTATGTGAATGTGGTCTCCCTGTCTCTCAGCATCTTATTATACTATAGATCTCAGCAACCTCAGCATACTATTTTTTTCATTCCTTATTAAGTGAAGAACTTTCACATTTTCACATAAAGGATGCACTTTATGGCTTCTCTTTGGCCTATGTGAATTGCCAATAGCACTCCTCTAGTGCCTTGGGGCCACCATTAGGTAAAACAAGTGTTCCTTGAACACAAGTGGAGGTACCCCCACTGTGGACCTGATAACCAAGACAGCGGAGTGACTAACAGGCAGGTGATGAAGACAGTGTGGAACTTGAAGACAGCATGGAATTCTGGACAAGGCAGGCTCGATTCCCAGGGCAGGACAGAGATCTCATCACACTATTCAGAATGGTGGCCCCTTTAAAACTTAGAAATTGCTTATTTCTGGGATTTTTAAGTTAGTATTTCCAGACCAAAGTTGACTGTGGGTAACTGAAACCTCAGAAAGCAGAACCGAGGATAAGGAGGGACTGCTGTATACCTCAGGAAAGGTGAGAAGAAAATGTAAAAACAGATTATGAGAGGGAGCCCCACACATCCTCCCAGCTCCCTGCAAGCAGCTCTCTGCAGAGTCCGCCCCAGTTAGCAGATAGCTTTGGGGGCTCTCTGTTGCTTGTTGGGCGTGGGGGAGCTCAGCCTGTGGAAGACTTTGGCAGCACCAAGGGGCCACCCAAGTGTTTTTGGGACACTTGTAGGAAGCAGTGGTCGAGCACCCAACAACCCAGGCTGCCCCCATCCTCCGCAGCCCCTGGGGGCCAGCTGTGTGTGCACCTATCATCAACAGTCTCCTACATTTGCTCAGTCTTTTGCAATCAGCATAAAAAGAGAAAAGCATCTGGCACAAGCCTTGCTGCCCCCATCCAAGAACATGAAGTTCATAAGAAAACCTCAGGCTGTGTAAAAGGTACTTGCAGACACAGAACCATCTTGAGAAACCACCACTCTAGAGAAGGCATCATCCAAAACACAGAGCCAAGAGAAAACTACAGAGCGCTGAAAGGGTGATCTCCAGGCTGGAGGAAGGAATCAATTCCCTGGTGCTAGTCTGAAGAGCTCCTTCTCCCCTCCCCAGCTGAGGGTCTTGGAGACCTGCAGCCCTGTCCCTCCGCACCCGCTCCAGGAGGTTACACAGATGCCTCATCTCAGGCTGGGGTTTCCTAGGTTTCCCTAGGCTATCATGTCCTGGAGACAGAATTGGGTTTCTTCAAGGTTAATTCAACCTTCTAATAGATCAATTATTTCAAATTCCAAAAGTATACCAAGAAACTTGGCAATCTTTCTACTCCCTTCAAAAGGTATTTTTAATGATTTCTCCTTCACCATCAGCATAAGATCAGCAAAAGGTATACAAGCACTGCCACTCAAGAGATTCAAATTTTGCTCAGAGTGCTGTGGATGAAGCTATAGTTTTTTGAGTAGTGCACATATTATTGGTATATGAGTATTGTAAGTGAATAACTTCCATACTAATGCTCTATTAATATCATACAGACATTATTTTAATTCTCATTACTCCATTAAAACAGCAATAATAATTGGAATACTAATTGGAATATTATAGAAAATCTATATGAAACATTTTAAACTACAAACAATTTTGCTTTGTCAGGCTATAAGAAAATAAAATTTATTTTATTTTCCTTAATAGTGATTATTTAAAAAGATATACAAATAAGAATATCATATATCATAACTGTAGGATATATTTTAAAGTGGTATGTTTAGAGGGAATTTTATAGCCTTAAAAAATTGTAATAGAAAAGAATCAAGCCTAAAAATGAACTGGCTGTTGTTATCAATGTTAGGAACTTACAAAACGAACAAGCTCACAACGAGAAGACACTTCAAGACACAGAATCAACGAGTCAAAAATAGATACTAATAAAACAGAAAAATCTATGGGAAAATTTCAATATATACAATGTTTGAAAAGAAAAGTAGGGGTACAGCCATTATAGAAAACAATATAGAAGTCCCTGAAGAAATTAAAAATAGTAGTACCATACGACCCAGCAATGCTTCTTCTGGGTATGTACCCAAAAAAGATGAAATCATCACCTCATAAAGATACCTGCACTCCCATGTTCATGGCAGCATTATTTACAATAGCCAAGATATGGAAACAACCCAAATGCCTATCAATGGATGAATGAAGAAAATATGATTATATCCATATACATAAAAGATATAGAATATTATTTAGCCTTTAAAAAGGAGATCGTCGTCCCTGCGAACATGGCGCTGCGAGTGGTGCGGAGCGTGCGGGACCTGCTCTGCACCCTGAGCGCGGTCCCGTCCCCCGCCGCGCCCTGCCCGCTGAGGCCCTGGCAGTTAGGGGCGGGCGCCGTCCGGACACTGCGCACGCGACCCGCTCTGCTCTGGGTGCGTAAATTCACAGAGAAACATGAATGGTTAACAACAGAAAATGGTATTGGAACAGTGGGAATCAGCAATTTTGCACAGGAAGCATTGGGAGATGTTGTTTACTGTAGTCTACCTGAAGTTGGGACAAAATTGAACAAACAAGATGAGTTTGGTGCTTTGGAAAGTGTGAACGCTGCTAGTGAACTCTATTCTCCTTTATCAGGAGAAGTAACTGAAATTAATGAAGCTCTTGCAGAAAATCCAGGACTTGTAAACAAATCTTGTTATGAAGATGGTTAGCTGATCAAGATGACACTGAGTAACCCTTCAGAACTAGATGAACTTATGAGTGAAGAAGCATATGAGAAATACATCAAATCTATTGAGGAGTGAAAATGGAACCCCTAAATAAACTAGTATGAAATACTGCAACCCAGCAGATTGTCTTAAATTAGTGGTGGATAGAAGACTTAGAATAGCAACTTTTAGCATTACCGATGGGGAAGAAAAAAACTACTGTTAACGCTGCTAATGAAGGAAAATGCCCTTTAACTTTCTAATGATTATAGATTTTAGACTAGGCTCTAGTGTTCAGAATTCATTAAATTATCCATGGTAAAAACTAGTTTTAAAAATTACATAATTCAAAGATAATGTTGTTATTCTTAAGCCTTATATAATATTATAACTTGCATATATCCATACCTGGATTTGGGATGAAATACTTAATGATCTTTCCATTGGAAATAACTGGGAGTGAAGAGGTTTTTGTTGCTTGTACAGTGTCAGATGACACACCGCTATCCTGATTTTGCAATACACTGCATTTGCTGGTGCTATTTTTGTACGGTGAAGCAACAGCTTTGCAGCAAAATAATAAAATACTTCTTCGTTAAAAAAAAAAAAAAAAAGGAGATCGTGCCATTTGCCATAACATGTATGGGACATGATGAAATGTCAGACACAGAAAACAAAAATTGCACAGCTTCCCTTATATGTGGAAGATTAAAACAGAACAAAGAGCTAAAATACAGAGATAGAGAAAGGAGCAGTGGTTCCCACGGGCTGGGAGCAGGGAAACTGGGATATGTAAGCCAAAGGATATTAAATATATGTAGGCTGAGCAAGCCTAGAGCTCTAAGGTACAGCATGAGGAATAAAGCTAATGAAATGGCATTGTACTAGGGGTTTTTGTCAAATAAGTAAATTTCAGCTTCTCTTGTCACCACAAAAAGTAACTGTGAGATGACAGATATTAGTCGGCTTCACTATGGTAACCATTTTACTATCTGTATGTATCCCATAACATCACTTTGTAAACCTCAAACATACACAATAAAATTTTAAAGAAAAATGGAGTACAGCACATAACAATAGCAAGAAATAGTATGGAAAACATGCTAATACACTTGAATATATAAACACAATACACTATACATAGATACAGATATGGCTAGGTCTTTAATTAATGAAAAATTGGAGAAAACATTATTTATAGCACAGTATCGTTTATTTAAAATTTTAAAAAGCATACACCATACATTTTACTGGTGCGTGCGCATTACCCCAGAAGGTGCTGATGGGGTGAGGAGTGAGAAGAGCACACCCGCAAGGACCCAAGGGCGCCAGCGCTCTGAACGAGCTAGCGTTTCCCATTCTGTGTCCACTGGAACAAACAGGTTTTGGCAGCTTCTAGGCAGAGCCCACAGCAAATGCTCACTGGATTCCATGGGTTCCAAAGTGTCTGAGTGTGTGCTTCCCTGAAGGACACACCAATGCTGGAAGAGACAGTGGTAGGCCCCACAGGGTGGCCAGGGATGCAGGGATCCTGCTGAGGGTCTTTGCTGAGGAGGGGCAGAGAGACTCCTGGGCTGGAGGGTGGCACAGGTGCCCAAACACCGAACCTGGAGGCCTGTTCTAACTGAACGCTTCTATCCACCACTAATTTAAGACAATCTGCTGGGTTGCAGTATTTCATACTAGTTTATTTAGGGGTTCCATTTTCACTCCTACAGGGTGGATTGAGCTTAATAAGCTCATTTTACAAGGTTGCATGCATGCATATTGAGGACTTACAGCAAATCTACTAGAGGGCTGGCCCAGGACAGTCTGGGGAGGAGAAAAGGTGCCAGTATCAGGGCTGAAGGGCAAACGGAAAAACAAGAAAGTAAAGAGAAATAGCAAATAGTGGGGCACTTACTGCATGAGTCCAGGAGGTGTACTCTGTACTGAGGAATAGCAAACAACTTACATCTGAGACTCTTAACTAAAAGTCCACAGCTGACTGGGCTCCGCCAGACATGTCTCTGATTGTTGGGTGGGTCTGGAGGGCTGACTAGCACTCAAAGAGGCGGCGGCGGGCCCTGCAGGGTGACCGGGAGCAGGAGCGGGAGCAGCCGGGGTCCAGCTGAGAATCTTCAATGGGGGAAGGGGGCAGAGGGCGGAGCTCTGAGCTGCAGCAGGGCAAAGGCACCCAAATACTGAACCTGGAAGCCCATTCTGAGGGAGGGGCTTTGCTTGTCTTCAAGTAGGGAGCTCCTCTGGATGGCCCCCCTACGACAGCCCTGGGGGCTGAGCTGGCTGGAGTCTGGCATCCCACCTGGGGACAGTGGCTGGAGGTGGCCTCGCCCAGAGTAGGAGAAGCCAAGGAGTAGGTGGGTGGGAATCTCATGGGGAAAGGAAATAGGTTGGGGGCCAAGGCAGCCAGGTATGGACTTCTTATGAGGGGGTCAAAACTGGAGGCACCCCTCCAATATAGCCACACTGAAGGCACCAAGGCAGCTGGAGGGAGATAACCCATCCAGAGATACCCACCATGGAGCACCCACGGGTAAGCCCAGAAGGCTGGGTAAGCTTGTGGGGAAAATCCCATGCAGGAGTAGACAACACAGGAAGTCCCCACAACAGGCCAGAGGGCCAGGTCAGTTACACGCTGGGCTCCCAAGCAGGTACAGGAACCATAGGCAGAGCCCACGGCCACCCAGGGGGTTGTGGTTGCCAGAGTCCCGTGGGCTTCCTCGGAGGCCTGGAAGGCACAGCAGACCTTCTGCTCTGCTTGTTTCTCGGATGCACCTGTGCCCATCTTCGATGAGCCGTACTCTTCAAAGCCCCGAAGTGTCCGGCAAGTGCACTCCTCCGCAAGCTGAGGCCACACGTACCTCAGGGGGCTCCTGGTATCTGTGGGGTGAGCAGACAGACAGTCAGAGGGCAGGGAGACCAAGTCACTCAGGAGGGGACGGGAGGAGGGGGACAGCTGGCGGTGAGGTGATAGAAGTGCCAAGGTCAAGGCGTCTCCAGGGAGGAAGAGGAGCAAGGTGTCCTGGGTAGGAATGAGTGACCCCTGCAGTGGAGGGGTGCACAGCAGCCACGTGAGGCATTTTCTAGGGACATCAAAACAAGTTTCAAATTCGGTTCCTCATGTGTCCCTCTATGCAAGTCACAGAGACTAAAGACTGGAGAGTACGGATGGCCAAGTCTGTTGGAGACCTGCTGGAGGGAGTGTTAAAGATTCAGCAAAACCCCCAAGCTGACTGATGAAGGAACAGCAAAGCCAGAAATCCACAGGGGCCACCCCAGTACGGGGGCTGCTGAAGGGGCAGAGAGGTCCCGGAGCATTTCATCCTTGACAAACACTCGCCCCACAAAGCAGGACCTCCCAAAACATTTCCTGCAAAGGACGCAGTGTCTGAACACAAGGCCTGACTGCCAGGTTTCTCCTGGAGTTCTGAACGGCATATTCAGCACCCACACCTGACACAGTGAGGACATGATGGAAAGGAAGTGAAGAGATCATCAAAGGCCCAGCATCCAGGAGAGGGCACACCAGGTAGCACCAGGTGTTTTTCCCCAAAACGAAGGTCTCTCAGAGGAATCTCCTTGAAATTTGGAGCTGTTTCTGAAATCAGAACTGGTGCCCAGTACATGCTTTGACTGTCTTAGGTGACATAGGTGACAAGGGTGTGGCATAGAGAGATGGTGGAGTGGTCCTGTGGCCAGGAGAGGACACCCCCAGCCCCAGCATCAAGGAGCATAGGCTGGTGTGGTCCTGGGGTCCTGAGGGCTGGGGTCAGGAGCAGCATGAAATGGAAGAGACTGAGACACAGCTGACTGGAAGCACCCCACAATCTCCAGCCAGGTGAACAAGGGGACCCTGTATGAGAAAGGAACCAGCCAGGTGTCTCCAGAGTCCTTTTGGCAGAACCTAGAGGGATGCTGCCTATTGAAGTCAGGAGCTGAGCAGATAAGGACACTGGGAAACCTTTCAGGGTACAAGTGAGGGCAGGGAGGGGCTTCCTGGGGGCAGGGACAAGCAGTCAGATCATGAAGATGCCCCAGAGTGCCTGCCAGGACCCTCAGGGTGGGCACGACAGGGAGCCTTTGAGAAGCTGCTCTACCAGCTTCATGTTTGAGGAGCCTCTCTAGATCAGAGGGTGGACCACAGATGGAAGAAATCTGGCCCAGGAAAGGAAGAGAAATGGATGTAAGGAGGAGAGGAAGGTGCCAGGCAGATGCTCAAGTTTCTGTCTTGAGCGACTGGGGTGTGCCAAGGAGCTGTTCCTGGTTAGGTCTGTGTGGGCTGAATGGGTCTGGTGTATCTCTTCTCTCCTCCACCAAGGTAGAACACAGTCACAGGGGAAACTGGAGATCCGACAGTAGCACTACCCCTCCTCTCTGCCACAGGGGCGGGAGGACAGGTTTAAGGGAAGAGAGCACCAGCGCTCTTTCTTCTGGCTGGGGTCCTCGACCATGGGAGGTGCTCAGGTGTGACCTGATGCTCTGAGATGGAAGTTTGGGCAGGGTCAGGGCAGAGGGCCTGTGTGGTTAAAGCAGCATTCATTTCCTCCCAAATGGGCAGAGGACCTGGGGGGGAGGAGAGGCCAGTAGCCCCAGGGAGGATCTTCTTGAGGGACCTGAAGGACACATAATGACAGCCAGTGACAAGAAAGGACTTTAGTGTTTCATAGATGCCTGCAGGAACAGAAGCTGAGGACCAATGGGAGGAGGCCCAGCTGAGATGCCCACAGGACAGATGTGGACCACTGACCAAATGGGCCACCCAGAAATTTGAGGCAAAACACCCTGGCCCCAGACTACAGGAGCAACTCCTGGAAAAGGGAATGCGCTGAGAAAGTCTCAAGAGCCCAAGGTTACCCATA
Source organism: Trachypithecus francoisi (assembly GCF_009764315.1). Classification (NCBI taxonomy): domain Eukaryota; kingdom Metazoa; phylum Chordata; class Mammalia; order Primates; family Cercopithecidae; genus Trachypithecus; species Trachypithecus francoisi. The sequence continues at coordinate 61,987,060 of NW_022681453.1, forward strand.
CTGAGGAGGAAATCCCTCTTCCCCAACTGCCCAAAGGTGGCCTCTAGATGGAAAATCAGTTCAGTTCTGGAAAAACACAGGACATTGTATGTACTTCTGGCCTGTGATACGCGTACCCTTGCAAGTTCAGAGCATACTCTAGAGCAAGTTTGTCCAACCTGCGGCCCAGGATGGCTTTGAATGTGGCCCAACACAAATTTGTAAACTTTCTTAAAACAGTACAGAATTCACACCAACATGGCATAAGTATACATATGTAACAAACCTGCACGTTATGCACATGTACCATAGAACTTAAAGTATAATAAAAAATAAAAATAAAAATAAAAGATTTTGCAAAATTTGCTTCTTGTTTAAACAATAAAATATTATTGATGTTTAAAATCTCATATGGAAATAAATTGTTTTATATTAACTTTTTCATTTCTGTTCATAAATGCATCAAATGCTTATTAAGAAAAATTGGAAAATTTAAAAGGTCAAATGATACATAAAAAAAAAAAGTACAGAATTGTTTTACAATTTTTTTTTTTTTTGTAGTTCATCAGCTATCTTTAGTGTCAGTGTATTTTATGTGTGGCCCAAGACAATTCTTCTTCTTCCAATGTGGCCCAGGGAAGCTAAAAGATTAGACAACCCTGCAAGAGTTAACATGCACAAATGCCTAGTCAGTTTCTCAAAAACTTAAGTAATATAGTAGAGAAGACCCTTTGTGCAAGATACCAAGACCAGAAAATATAGGCAGATAAAACTGGCTATTTAAAAACTGAATGTCTGGTTTAAAAAAAAAAAAAAACCCACAAAATTATCATGTTCAAAATCAAAAGACAAACCACAGAATAGAGGAGGATATCTCCAACACGTGGCAGACCAGAGCTAATCATGTGTCAGATACAGACAGTCCTTGCTAGTCCACGGCAGGTAAATAAGACCCCATCAACAATCTTGCTGGAGGGCAACCACAAGCAAGCCACAGAATAAGCTACACAAACCATGTAAAAATGTTCCACTTCACCAAGGTTTAAAAAAAAAAATCAAATTACAAAAATGGAACTTTGATTTTTACAATTAATTTGATAAAGAATAAAGCCCTATACTGGCTTTTCAAAGGATATGGAGAGAAACATGCTGGTTTTGTTGTTTACTCCTTGGGGGTCCAACTTGGCAACAGGTATCAAATTCAAAACCCAATTTCCTTGTCCGAGGAAGCCAGACTGGCTTCATCTGGGTCCCCTAGGGCGCGCCTAGGAGCAAAATGTTCAGGGTGCCTGTCCCCAGGGCAGAACAGAGACCACATTAATCTGGGCCGCTACCCACACCTCGCACCTGCAGCGGGTGGAGGGTTGATTCTGCGAGGGGGCAGGCCGGAGGGTCCTGGGCTTGGCTTTTAGGGGAAGGGCTGAGCCCAAGGCTGAGCGAACAAGTTGGAGAGAGTTGTCTCATAGGGTGGGATGGAAGGCGGACACTTTCAGGCCTGTTGAACTGCGAGAGAAGCAGGGAAGGGGCGGGAAGGAGGAGAGGGGTGATGCCAGGAGTTGGGGGGGAGAAGGCGGAGAGGATGGTGTCAAAGAAGGTCCTCAGGCCCTCGCCCCAGCCCCTCAGCCATCCCATTAGGCTTTGTTCTTTCTCACAACTTACCCACTTGGTCCTTCTAGAACGTTTCTTTCCAGCGAAGTCCCTGAAGTGGTTGAGGTTCTTCCACAGAGTTGAAATGCTCTCGCAAGAGGTCCTGGGGCTCCCTAGGCGTTACTGTCCCCGGTCCAGGTGGCGGCAGGAGTCCACTGGAGGCTCCAGGTTCCAAGGCCCAGGAGCGCCGTCCCCCGGGGTTTTACGGGAATACGCGCAGCCGCGAGGCGGGGCCTGGGATCCTGGCGGTGGTCAGAAGAGGCCCCAGGACTCAATCAGTCTCCGAGGTGTAGACGCCGGTGGGGTTGATTGGGTCAGTGGCTTATCCCAGAAATGAAAGTGGAACTCAGTTGTATTGAGGGCTACACCGAAGAGCGCAGAGGCGTTACCAGGGTGTGAAGACGTTCCCCTCTCGGGGTGGGAGGCAGCGGGGAGGAGTCCTGGAGGCGGTAACTTTCCGTGGAGTCTGCACTCTGGATGGGCCCCAGCCGAGCTGGGGGAGTGGAGCTGACGGGAGAGGGGACAGGAGGCCCACATGGCCAGAGGGGAGGCCAGTGAGGGTGGAGCAGAGTGAACGTTTCAGCGAATGCAGAGTCAGACAGTCGAACGGCTGCGCCTTCCGCCTTCCACGGCCTTGTGGATAGGACAAAAGAAGTTGGTCTCTGTCCCGGGAGCAACGCGAGCCATTGCAGTTTTCATCAGAAGCAGTAGTGTGCTCAGCTGGGGCAGATCCTGCTTTTGCCAGGTCCGAAGCTTAAACAATTGGGCCATCCCACAGGAAGAGAAGTCAGATGTTCTGAATGTGCATGTTCCTTTGAGTGCGGTCTTTGGGGTATGCAGCTCTCAGTACCCCTATACCCTGACGTTTAAGGGGAGCTTCCTCTGTGCTAGGCTCTGTTCTGAGCACCTCGCATGCATTCTCTCATTTCATCCTCACACCGACTTGGGAGACCCACGTTAATGCAATCAATGGGATCCAGAAAATCCAGTTGCTTATAGAGAAGGTCACAAGAAGCCCCAAAGTAGACATCGTAAAATGCATGCAAAGCCACTGATTGTCCCAGATGACCAGCAGCGGTCACTTCTCTGAGAGCCCGGCTGCCTCTGGCTGCTGATAGCATTGCACCTTCCGAGCCGTTCAGCCCAGAATGGTCATGACCCCCTATTGTCCACAGAGACTTTAATATTCCTTCTTGCTTTCCTTACCTTTTCCTAGACCTCTGAAAATAGTGCATGCATTAACATTCAGTGTTCTTCAATTAACCATTTGAATGTTCCACACCGGAACCTGCCCAATACACTTTCCTTGGTTCTTCAAAATGGATCTTGCCTTGAGTCATATTTTGCCTGAGACCACTCTTACCATATATGCTTTTTGTTGAGTTGTTAATATTACTGTCAGTATTCATCTTTTTAAAAATTTGTTTGAGACAGAGTTTCCCTCTGTTGCCCCAGTTGGAGTGCAGTGGAGCGATCATAGTTCACTGGAACTTCAAACTCCTGGGTGCAAGCAATCCTCCCACCTCGGCCTCCCAAAGTGCTGGGATTGCAGACATGAGCCAACGGGCCTGGTCAGTACTTATCTTTCCATAAATAGCTTTACTTAATTCATATTTGTTTTCCTTACATTAGTGAATCAATAGCTATATTCTCCCTCCATGAAAACAATGTTCTTAGCACCATTTAAAAATTATCCTTTCATATTTCCCTTATATTAACACCCTATATTAATGTTGGTGCTAACAGCTTTCACTAATGACTGTGTTCACTGTTGCATTTTGACTTACACAATTTCTTTCTTGATTAATTTCCTTTAAAATTTTGATTCTATAATTTCTATAATATATAATTTATATAATTCCATAATTTATATTCTGTTAGTCACTCTATGAGGAAAGTTTGGAAAGTTTTTATATGCAAAAAATAGTTCATTCTCAATTTTGATTGACAGTTTGGCTGGGTATAGAATTCTAGGTTCAGAGTTACTTGATCTTAGCACTTGGAAAATAATGTTTAATTAACCTCTTGCCTCACTTTTGTTGCTGAGAACTGTGATTTTTATCAGAATCTTTCTTTATAGTTCCTTTTCCCATGTAACTAATATAAATTTTTCTTCATCCTTTCATATTTTGACATGTCCTTGGAATGTAATTATGATTTGTTTTTATTATATGGTGGTTTGTTCTGCTACACACTTGGTATGACCTTTCAATTTGAAGATTAATTTCTTTCTTCAGTTTTAATCACCTCTAACATTCATTAAGTTGATTAATGATTCACTAGTTTCACCAAAGAAAATCTGTTTCTGACACTTATAATGGCCTTAAGCCAGAAATATCCAAGAAATCTTATAGAAGAATAAAGTGGAGGACTTACACTTCCAGATTTTAAGATCTACTATAAAGCTACAACAAATAAGTTAGCAATAGCCAAATAGATTAATGAAACAAAATAAAGAGTCCATGAACAGACCCACACACAATTTTCAACAAAGGGGCCAATGATTCAATATCTAAATGAAGTGCTTCTCAATGAATGTTGCTGGAGCACATGAATATCCATATCAAAAATAAATAGATCTCGTCCCCTCATGCATCACATCATAGGCAAAATTCATTTGATGTGGGTCATAGACTTGATTTTACTTTTAAAATAATAAAAGACAAAATAATAAAGCTTCTAAAAGAAAAATCAGAATATTTTCATTATTTTGATAACTGTACTATCATTCCATGAGATAGTAAAATTAGAGAAAGCTGGATGAAGAGTATACATAAATTCTCTGTATTATTTTTTACAACTTTTCTGTAAATCTAAAATTACTTTTAAATAAAAGGTTTCAAAAAGGCATAACTTTATAACTTTGAGACAGGCAAAGATTACTTAAATAATAAACAAAAAAGGTAACCATAAAGGAAAAGATTGATAAATTTTACTCCATTAAAATTAAAAGCCATTTATAAGAAGACACCATAAAGAGAATGAAAAGACAAGCTACGGACCAGAGGAAGATGTTTGTAATACATGTATCCAACCAAGGATACATGTACAGAATATATTAAAAGCTTCTACAAATCAATGGTCACAGCTCACAAATCAGTGGTCACAGCCACTCAGGAGGCTGAGGTGGGAGTCAAGGCTGTGGTGAGCTGTGGTAGAACCACTGCACTCCAGCCTGGGTGACCGAGTGAGATCCTATCTCTAATTAATTAATTGATTAAATTTTTTAAAACTTAAATTGACATTACTCAGTGCTGAGAAGCATGTGAAGGAACTGGAACCCTCAAAAGTCGATAGTGAGACTTTAAATTGGAATAATACTTTAGAAAACTGGCAGTACCTTATAATCCAAAATTTACACTCCTAGGTGTTATATGTACACACACACATATATATGAAAAAGATAACTGCATGAGTCCACAAAATATATGTACAAGAGTGTTTAGAGCAATTTTATTCATAAAAGGTAAAATTGGGAACAACCGAAATATTCATCAACAAAAGTGTGACATGTTCATACAACAGAATGATACACAGCAATAAAAACAAATGTACTGTTGCTCCATGTCATAAGAGACATGAATCTCACAGACATAATGTTGAGCTAAATAAACCAGACATAAAGGAGTTCGTTCTGTGTAGTTTAAGTTGTATAACATTTTAAAACAGGCAAAAATAATCTATAGCAATAATCTATAATGGTAAATGTTAGAAGTCACCCCCAGGGCCAGAGGGTGGTTTGGATTGGTGGGAAGGGGCCCCTGGGAAGCTTCTGGGGGCTAGGGGTGATTTATATCTTGATAGTTACATATGTTTACATAGATAAAATTACAATAAAAATTCATTGACATATGGGAGTCCTAGAGAGGGAGGAAAGAGAAAAAGGAGCAGAAAGAATATTTTTAAAAATAGTGGCTGAAAACTTCACAAATTGGATGAAAAACAATCCCCACATCCAAGAACTTTAATGAACTCCAAGTAGGATAAACTCAGAGATCCATACCTAGACAGATTATAATCAATAACACATTCCTAAATAGCCAATGGGTCAATGAGAAATCACAAAGAAAATTAGAAAAGACCTTGAGATGAATGAAAACAAATATGCAACATGCTAAGACATGTGGGTTACAGTGAAAGCAGTGCTCAGAGGGAATTTATATCTGTAAATGCCTAGGTTAAAAAAGAAGAAAGCTTAAATCAATACCCTGACCTTCAACCTCAAGAATCTAGAAAAAGAAGAGCAAACCAAACTCAAAGCAAGAACAAGGAAGTAAATAATAAAAACTAAAGTGGAAATAAATGAAATAGAAAGTGGAAAAGCAATAGAGAGAAATCAGTGAAACCAAAACATAGTTATTGGAGAAGACCACAAAACTGACAAATGTTTAAGCCAGATTGACCAAGAATAAAAGAGAGAAGACCCAAATTACTGAAATCAAGAATCAAAGAGGTGACATTACTACCAACCTTACAGAAGTAAAAAGGATTATAAGAAAATACTAAGAACAATGGTAAACCAACCAATTAGACCAGCTAGATAAAAACAGAAACATTTCTAGAAAGACACAAACTACCAAAACTGACTTGTGAAGAAACAGAAAAATCTGAATAGACTTATGGCAATAAAGAGATTAAATCAGTGATCAAAAACTTCTCAACAAAGAAAAGTCCGGGACCAGATAGTTTCACTGGTAAATTCTACCAAGTGTTTAAAGAATTAACACCAAACCTCAAACTCATCCTAAAAATAGAAGAGAAGGGAAGATTTTCCAACTTGTTCTCTGATACCAGCATTACCCTAATACCAAAGCCAGACAAAAACATCACAAGAAAAGTACAAACCAATAACTCTTATGAAAATTCTCAAGAAAATACTAGCAAATCAAGTCCAACAACATATACACACAATTATACAAGACCAAGTGGGATTCACCCCCAAAATGCAAAGTTGCCTCAACGTTCGAAAATCAGTTAATATAATATATTGTATTAGTAGAACACAGGTCAAAAAACCACATGATCATCTCCATAAATATGGAAAAAATCATTTGACAAAAATTCAACACCCTTTCATGATAAAACACCCAACTAGCTAGGAATACAAAGCAACTTTCTCAACTTGATAAAGGACATCTATAAAAACAAACAAACAGCACCCTCACAGCTGACATCATACTTTCTCCCTAAAAGAAAGAACAAGGCAAGAATGTCTACTCTTACCAATTCTATTCAAGGTTGTACTGGAGGTACTAGCCAAAGAAATTAGGCAAGAAGAAATAAAAGACATCCAGATTGGAAAGGAAGTGGTAAAACTATCTCTATTTGCAGGTGACATGATTATGTATATAGAAAATCCTAAGGAATCCACCAAGAAAAAAAAAACCCAAACAAACCCCATGACAGCTCATAAATGAGTTCGGTAAGATTGCAGGACACAGATCAAAATATTAAAAATTCTATTGTATTTCTACCTACTAGCAATAAAAAAAAATCAAAACATGAAATTAAGAAATAATTCCAAGTACAATAGCATCAAAAGGAATGAAATATTTAAGAATAAATTTAACAAAAATGTGTCAGACTTGTAACTGAAAACTACAAAATATCATTGAAAGAAATTAAAGAAGATCAAAATAAATGGAAAGGCATCCCATATTCACAGATTAGAAGACAATATTGTTAAGATGGCAAATACTTTTTAAACCAATCTACAAGTTCAATGTAACTGTCAAAATCCCAGCTGGCTTTTTGCATAAATTGACAAGCTGATCCTAAAATTCATATGGAAATGCAAGAGACCCAGAATATACAAAACCATCTTGAAAAAGAAGAACAAAATTAGAGGATTCATTTTCCAATATCAAAACTTACTACAAAGCTACAGTAATCAAGACTATGTGGTGCTGACCTAGGAGAGACATATGGATCAATGGAACAGAACTGTAAATCTAGAAAGAAATCCATACATTTACGGTCAATCGATTTTCATTGAGGGCGCTGGGACTGTTTGATGGGGGAAAGCACTGTCTTCTCAGCAAATGGTACCAGATTAACTGGATATACACATGCACAAGAATGGAATTGGACCCTACCTCATGCCTACCCAGAAAAATTAATTAAAAATGGATCAATGGCCTACATGGGAAACCTAAAACTATCAGAAGGATTTGTAGATGTAAATCTTCATGACTTGGATTAGGCAACGGTTTCCTAGAAATAACACCTAAAGTACAAGCAGGCAAAGATCAAATCGATAAACTGGACTTTACCAAATTAAATTTTGTTGTGCTTCAAGGGACATTATCAAGAAAATTAAAAGATCTGTAGAATAGAAGGACATACTTGTAAATCATATTTGATACAGGACATGCATCTAGAATTTATTTTTAAAAAGCCTCATACAACTCAACAATGAAAGGCAAGTAACCCAGTTTAATAATGGGCGAAAGATTGAATAAACATTTCTCCAAAGACCATAAACAAATGGCCAATAAACACGTGAAAAGATGCTCAACATTATTAGTCCTTGGGGGACAGCAAATCAAAATCACAATGAGATGCCACTTCACACCCACTTAGGAAGGATATAATAAAAAGACAATTACTAGTGCTGCCAAGGATGTGGAGAAAGTGGAACTTTCATACCTTGCTGGTGGGAATGTATGGCATTTCCTGAAAGAATTAAATAGAGTTACCATATAACCCAGCACTTCTACTCCTAGGTCTATATCCAAAAGAAATGAAAACACATGTCCACACAAAAACCTTGTCCATGAATATTCATAGCAGCATTAGTCATAGTAGCCAAAAAGCAAAACTACCCAAATGTTCATCAGCTGACAAGTGAATAGACAAAATGTGGTCTATCCATACAATGACATATGTCACCATACAAACCAATGAAATCTGAGGCATGCTACAACATAGGCAAAACTTATAAATATTATCCTAAGTGAAGCTGGTGCGGTAGCTCACACCTGTAATCCTAGCACTTTGGGAGGCTGAGGTGGATCAGTCACTTGAGGTCAGGAGTCTGAGACCCGCCTGGTCTACTAAAAATACAAAAATTAGCTGTCTGGGTGTGGTGACACACACCTGTGATCCCGGCTGCTCGGGACACTGAGGCAGGACAATTGCTTGAGCCCAGGAGGCGGAGGTTGCAGTGAGCCAATGTTGTGCCTCTGCACTCCAACCTGGGCCACAGAATGAGACTCCAGCTCAAAAAAAAAAAAAAAATCTAAGTGAAAGAAGTCATGCATTTATATGAAATGTCCAGAAAAGGCAAATTCATAGAGACAGAAAGTAATTAGAGGTTGCCAAAGGCTGGGGGAGGGGGAATGGGGTGTGGCTGCTAATGAGTATGGGATTTTTTTTGGAGTGATGAAAATATTCTGGAATTAGATAATGGTGATGGTTGCACAAATGTGTGAATTTTCTGAAACCACTGAATTGTACACTTTAAAAGGGTAACATCGCTTCTCGGCCTTTTGGCTAAGATCAAGTGTAGTATCTGTTCTTATCAGTTTAATATCTGATACATCCTCTATCCAAGGACAATATATTAAATGGATTTTTGGAGCAGGGAGATGGAATAGGAGCTTGCTCCGTCCACTCCACGCATCGACCTGGTATTGCAGTACCTCCAGGAACGGTGCACCCCCTCCGGGGATTAAAAAAAAAAAGGTAACTTTTGTGGTATGTGAATTATATTTCAATTAAAAAACCATTGTGCTGTACTGTTAAGGTTTATATGCTGTTCTGCAGAAGGAGGTAAAGGGGAATACATTTATATAATCTGAAAGAGGATCAAGAATATATACCTTATTTTTAAATAAAATAGTAAATAGACAAAACAAACAACTATAATGCATCATTATTGATTGATCCTAGTTTTTATAAAGCTGTAAAATATATTCTGAGGACAGTTATGTGAACTTGAATATGGAGTAAATAAGTATCGGGAGATGTCATGGAATTGGTCATTTTTTGCAGCTAAGATAATGCTACATGTGAATGCGAGAGAACATCCTTATTTTTTAGAGCTGTCTCCTGGAGTATTGTAATATGTCTGATTTAGTTTTCAGTGGTTTGACATTGTGCATGGGGGGCGGGGAGCAATATGGTAAAATGTTAATACTTGTGGAATTTGGGCAACGAGTATATGACTGTTCTTTGTACCGTTCTTTCTACGTTTCCTCATGTTTAAGGTTTCTCATTATGCAGATTTTATAAGGAAAGAGAAGTGTGTGCATGAATGTGAGTGTTTAGTTGAATTCTCCACAGCCACCCCCGCTCCACCCTCTGGCTCACCCACCAGGCTGCCATCGCAGTTGTAGGCTGGGTCCCATGCAGAGCACTGGCCCTGCAGAGCTGGTCTTCAGCCTGGCCGCTGGGGAACTGTGGGAAGAGGCAGCTGGGCTGTTCCCTTACGCGAGGCCTGGGAGTCAGGAGTGTGTGCACTGTCAATAGATTTCTGGTGGTATTGTTCAGACAAGGGCAGCTGGGAAGAAGCAGACTCTGAAAGGAAATGCAGTGGCCCCCTCGGGAGAAGTAAAAAGTCTTTATCAAGCCTGAGTCATGTTCAAAAGTAAAATGTCACACTGGAGTCACCCTTAGAGAACAGCACCCTGGAGAAGGAATGGCTGGAAGGCAAAGCTTGACAGAAGCCATGAAGAGCTGTAGAGGACAGGGGGGCCAACAGAGGAGGGGACACCTCCCTGAGTGAGTTGTGAATGACAGATCCAGATGGCGTGGGGTAGGAGGGGATGGCACTGCAAGGACTAGCACCCAGTGGCTCCACAGCAGTCCTTCCCCACGGAGCCCGGCCTGCTGCAGCCCCAGCAGGACGCCCCACCAACGTGTCAGTTTTCACTCCAAAAAAGAGCTGTCCTCTTCCCCTGCTCTCAGACTCCTGCCACCCCCTCCACCTGTGGATCTGAGGGGCCATTGCGGGGGGACTCCCTGCTGCTGCATCCTCCGTAGGAAGAGCCTAAGGACCCACCTGCACGGGCCGGCCATCCCCCTTCTCACCCTAAAAACAGAGGTGAGTTCCTGCACTGGGATTCAGACTTCAGGATCCAGAAGCACACTTGGAGACGCGGAGCTGTCGCTCATTATCAATTTAAGAAGCCGCCTGAGAGAGGGGCTAAGTTGGGAGGACCAAGGAGTACAGGACTGGGAGTCCCACAGGGTAAGCAAAGACCTTGGAGGCCAAGGTGGCTGGGTGCTGATTTCCCACAAGGGACTCAAAGCTGGAGGACCTCAAGCTGAAGGTGCCGAGGCAGATGGAGGGGGATGCCCATAAGGAGATAATGGCCAAAGGGGGGCTGCAGATCAGCCTAGGGGGCTGGACCGGTGTGTGGCAGGAGCCCTCACCGGTGATCAGTGACACAGGAGACTACCGTGACAAGGGAGGTACCCAGGCAGAGAGTGAGTCCACAGGCAAGTCCACCATGGGGGCCAGGCAGGTGGGTGATGTGGGGTCTCCTTGTCACTGACAAAGAAAATGAAGGTTTAAGCCAGGTGTAGTAGCACATCTGTAGTCTCATCATTCAGGAGGCTGAGGTGGGAGGATCATCTGAGTCCGGGAATGTTGAGGCTGCAGTGAGCAGAGGTCATGCCACTGCACTCTAGCCTGGGTGACAGAGTGAGACCCTGTCTTGAAAGTGAAGGGAAGGAGAGGGGAAGTGGATGAGGGAGAGGGGGAGGGGGAGGGTTCAAAAAAAGAATGAAAGGTTGGCTTTAATCTCTGAGTCTGGTAAAGTAGAAAAACCTGATATACCTGGCATTTCACTGGATATGCAGATCAACACGTTCTGATGCATTGTCAGGGCACACGAAAGGGATCCCAGAGACCACCCTGACATATTGACCCCAGGGTCCATAGACCAAATGGTGGGCTGGGGCAGTGGTGAGGGGACAGCCAGGGCAGCGTAACCGAGCTGAGGACAGGCTGCAGGGCTAAAGGCCATAGCAGGGAGGGCCTGTGCTCCTCTGTCCAGGGCAGGTTGACCCTGTCACCCTGTGCCAAGCAGGATCCCCACCCCGACTCCCCTGATGAAATCTGCTGGTCACCCTCAAAGGCCTGATGTTCCTGGCATGTCCCTCCTCGGTGCTGTGCCCAGAAGGCAGCCTTTCATGGTCCAGGACAGCAAGGGCCACCGGGGCTGCTGTGGGCTCCAAGCAGTGATTGCCTCCACCCACACTGACTCCTCCCCTAGAGATGAAGGGGCCCAGATTTACCACCCAGAGGCAGGCAGGGGCTGGGGAAGCAGACACAGTAGGGGAGGGAGGGGCTTTGACCAGGTGTGACTCAGGGAGACAGGGGATCAAGTTCCCTATCAAAGGTTCACCTCTCCAGTGCTGTCTTAGGCGAGAAGCTGGTGGGATCGATCCAGCCATCTGTTTAATCTCAGAAACAAAGGTACTCACTGCACTGTGTTGCCCGCTGGCCAGGAGAGGGGCAGGGTGTGTAATTGTCCTACTTGTCAGAAGTCAGGGAACAATGACCCCAGCAGGAGGGTTTGAAGGGAGTGGGAGTCAGCTGGGTGGAGGGAGTTGGGGACCTCAAGGGCAGGGGCAGCCCAGCTACCAAGGTCCCAGGGGAGGGAGCAGACCCCTCCCAGGAGCCCAGAAGCCACTGTGGCTGCAGCTGGGGTAAGGGGAGCTAGACCTGGCCCTGGATCCGCCTCAACCCTTGCTGTCCGGGTGGGGCCTGGCAGAGACCAGGAGCCAGTCACCCTGGCCCTGGGTCTGGGGTTGGCACCAGGGCTATCTCCAGTGGGGTTCCTGTCCCCACTTTAGAGAGGGAGTTACACCCTTAAGCCCTGACTTCCCTCTGAGCAGCGAGTTCCGTGCATGTGCAAAGACCGATGCGCCCTCAGGGCTTTGCTGTGCTCTTCCGACCCTTTTGTCTTTCCTCCCCTGTTTCTCTGAGCAGTCAGTTGCTTTCTGAGCCGCATGTTATTAAACCTTCTGTGTTTCTGGTTGGCTTTCATGCACACATTTGGAAGCTACTTCTTTAGGCCAGTAGAGCAGATCTATTCTTAGTGGAAGGTGCCTTTTATCAAAATTAACTATGTTTCTTCGTCCTTTTATACTTTTACCTTCAATTGTATTTTCCCACAGAACTTTGTTACACCTTTCTTTGTGTCAGCATTTGTTTGGTGTATCTTTTATATTATTGTCATTTTCCTGCTTCACTTTTATTGCATTTTGGGTATGCCCCTTGTAAACTATAGCTGGATTTCATGTTTTAATCCAATTTGAGAATCTTTTAATAATCTGTTCAGTCATTTCTCTTTATTTTTCCCATTTATTATGCTTGTCACTACTTTTTCTCCCATCCTGACATTCACTGGATTACTTCATTCCTTTTGTTCCATTTCCCCTTCTACTTCTTTAAAAATTATATCTTTTAGTTTTGTTCTTCTAGTCATTACTTTTATTCTTTTTTTTTTTTTTTTTTTTTTTTTTTTTTGAGACGGAGTCTCGCTTTGTCGCCCAGGCTGGAGTGCAGTGGCTGGATCTCAGCTCACTGCAAGCTCCGCCTCCCGGGTTCACGCCATTCTCCTGCCTCAGCCTCCCGAGTAGCTGGGACTACAGGTGCCCGCCACCTCGCCCGGCTAGTTTTTTGTACTTTTTAGTAGAGACGGGGTTTCACCGTGTTAGCCAGGATGGTCTCGATCTCCTGACCTCGTGATCCGCCCGTCTCGCCCTCCCAAAGTGCTGGGATTACAGGCTTGAGCCACCGCGCCCAGCCTTTATTTCTTATTTGTTTTTCAGCCAGAGTCCCGCTCTGTCATCCAGGCTGGAGTGCAATGGCACAATCTCGCCTCACAGCAACCTCCACCTCCCGGGTTCAAGCAATTCTCCTGCCTGATCCTCCCAAGTAACTGGGATACAGACACCTGCCATCATCCCCGGCTAATTTTTGTATTTTTTGTAGAGACGGGTTTCACCATGTTCACCAGGCTGGTCTTGAACCCCTGACCTCAGGTGATCCACCCGCCTCAGCCTCCCAAATGCTGGGATTACAGGCAGGAGCCACCATGCCCGGCCTCAGGTCATTACCTTTAAATTGTTAACACGTGCATATTCTTAAAATTCTAATGTTAACTGACACCTGTATTCTTTTTCCCCAAAGAAAGAATTTCTCTCAGAATCCTTTCATTGGCTGAGTGACTGCAGGCCTCCCACTTCCCTGCCCCTACAGACCAGCTCCAGTGTTATCAGGGGAAAGCCTGAATTCCATCTAGTTGGTAATATCCTGCTTTACTATTTTAATTGGTACTGATTAGATTATATCACAGAGATTTCTGCTGTTCTCACTGTTCCTGTGTGATCTACTTGTGAACGTGTGATGTAGATTACTGTTTCTCCTTGTAGTGCTATCTTTTGTGCTTTGGGTATTTTCAAGTTTGTCGTTGCATACACTGAGGGTTATGCTTGTTATATTTTCTTCATGATCATTCCTTTCACCAGGATGGGATGCACCCCTCAGCAATGACCCCTTACTTGCCCCTACAGGCCTACCTTTCTGCCCTGCTTGGAGCCCCACCAGCTCCCTTAGTAGATTGCATCTGCCACACCCCTGCCTGCTCTGGCTTTCAGGAAATCAGAGAGCAGGGATAGAGGGTGGGCTCAGGTTCTTGATTCCATCACCCACTTCCTCCCTGCAGGCCTGTGGGCTAGTGGCAACTGTATTCCTAATCAACTGCCCCTCTCCTAAAGCTACAAGTGTCCCTGGGTCCTGGGACACCTCCCACTCTCTCTGCCTCCTCTGCAGACCTCAGCAGGGCCCTGGGGACCTCATCATCTCTTGTTGGTTCCTTCAGCCCTGCCAATGTGAGCAGTGGCAAATCCATATGGGTCTGCAGCAACTCAATTCTTGCCTCCTCGATGGAAAGAATTCATCTGAGGGGCATAAGGCAGAGTGAGAGACCAAGGTGAGTTTTTAAGCAGGACTGAGAGTTATTTAAAAAATTTTAGAGCAGGACCAAAAAAGTAGAGTACACTTGGAAGAGGGCCAAGCAGGCAACTTGAGATTCAGGTGCCTCATCCGACCTTTGCTATGGGGTTTTATACCTTGTCATGATTTGGGGGTTTGTGTTTCTTCTCGCCTGATTCTTCTCTTGGGGTGGGCTTAGAGAGGCCCACTTGGGAGGGGTTGCACGTGTGTTTACCGAAGTTATGCACATGCTCATCTGAGGCGTTTTTCCCTTACCAGTAGAGTGTTCCTAGAGGAAGGTCATGTACCAGTTAAACTCCATTTTGCCTCTTAGTGCACATGCTTGAGCCCACTCACCCAACTCCTGAGATCTTATCGGGAAGCTGCTGATTACCAGCTCCAGGTGTTTTCTATCTACTGGGAGCCTGCCTTTCCCTGGTGCAACCAATTATTATTTTAGAGAGACAGTTTAACACCACCTGACCATCACCTGATGGTCACCTGACATTCCCCCTGGGGGAGCCCTCTCCTGCTCTGTTCATGTCTGCCTAGCTACCAACTCTAACACCAGTATCCCTGCAAATAGGACTTTCATTCATTGCTCTTCTCTTAATCCTTCAAGTGTTTCCTTCTGAACCGTGATTGATCCATTGTTTTTGACTCTTTAAAATGATTTTCGCCTTAAATTTTATTTTAGACTATGCGACTACTACTATATCCTCCTTCTTTTGTTAATAATCTTTTGTCAGTCTCTGTCTTTCCACAGATGTATTTAATCAGTTTGCATTTACTGCCCTTTACTGAGTGAATCCATGCCATTCTTCCACAGCAGAGGCCAGTTTCTTGGCATCTTCTTACCCTCTCTGCCCTTCTCACCTATCCCAGGCTACTTTTAATCAGTATGCCCGCAATCTTAAATGACTTTCATGTGTGTCTCTGCCCACCACTGCTTCTTGGCTTCCACAGCTTCCTACTGGATTTTTGTAATTACTGTATAACTTTCTTTATTAACTTTTTTTTTGGTGAAGAACTGTGAGGGTGATAAACTGATAAAAATACCTTAATATTCCAATACTTCATCTTATTATCGGTCCTCATTGACAGTGTGGCTGGGTATAGAATTCCAACTCCAGAGTTATTTTGCCTCAGCACTTTGAAGATGCTGTTTTATTGTCTTCTTGCTTTCATTTTGCTGATTTCATCTGACTATTCCTTTATTTATGGCCCACATTCTTTATTGGTAACTCTTAGGGTTGATTCTTTATCCTTGGTGTAATGGAATGTGATCACAGTGCAGCCAGTTTTTTGTCTTATGGTGATTTGCTCAGTGTGTGCCTTCGATTTGAAGATTAATTTATTTTTTAGTTCTAGAGGTTCTGTTTTACTTTTTGAAAATATTTCTTCTTATTTAATCCATTCTGGAATTCCAACTATAGATATTGAAACGTCCCTGAAACCTCAATGTCCCATTTTTCCATACTCTCCAGCTATTTATTCCTTTGTGCTGCATTGTTCTGCAATGTGTACAATCTATTAATCTTTTACATGGAATGTTATATATTTCATTTCCACCATCTCTATTTGGTTCTGTTTTATAACCCCCGTCTTTGTTTTATGGATGAAGTAGTAGTCTTTATCTTTCTGAATGTAATTGTGTAGTATTTATTTTTTTTAATGACACCCTTGAGAAATTCCTGAAGATTCATGTGTTAACTGTCTCTGGAGGGGTTCCTCCCTTTGTTGAAGCCAGCATGAGCATCTCTAGACATTTGCTGATTTGACATTTGCAGACATTACTTCGTCCAGCCAGCAGTTTTTTTCTTCCGTATAATTCCATCTATTCTGTGCGTTTTGGGGGACTCCTCTCAGTTTCAAGTCTACCAAGAAGTCCCTTCTTATTTGCAAATGGGATGGTTACTTTTCTGTTAAATTGTTGATTGTTTTCCTTATTGGTATGGATTTAGTGCAGAGAGGGGTATGTCACAGGCCAGGGTTTAGCACAGGTCAAGGATCTCCAGAGAAACAGAACCAACAGGATGGATAGATAGATAGATAAATGATAGATAGATAGATAGATTTACTCTGAGAATTGGCTCACACAATTATAGGGGTTCAGAGGTTCATGATATGCCACGTGCAAGCTGGAGAACCAGGGAAGACATGGTATAATTTAGTCTGAGTCCAAGGTCTGACAACCTGGAGTTACATTGCTTGAGGGCAGAAAGAGATGGATTTCTCTGCTCAAGGAGAGACAGAGAGAGAGAGTAATCTGCCTTTCCTTTGTCTTTTTGTTATCCAGGTCCTCAAAGGATGGGATGGTACCTGCCAGCATTGTTGAGGGTAGATCTTCCTTTCTCAGTTCACTGATTCAAATGCTTATGTCTTCTGGAAACACCCTCACAGATCTACCCAAAAATAAGATATAATACTTTACCAGATACCTTGGTATCCCTAATGCCAGTCATGTTGACACCAAAAATTAATCATCACAGGGCAACTGTAGCATTTGATGGTCTATTGACTTGAAGCCTTGAAGCAGGACTCTCTGCCCTGGTTTTAATTTTCTTTGTGAAATCCATTTAGGATTTTATTCTTAGCTGTTTTATACTTTCTGTTGCTATTGTTAAGGGGACATTTTTCCTATAGCATTATTATTCTATGTTGGGTTCTCCAGGCAGCTGACTCTTGGAATTTATTCTATGGGAGAGAGAAGAAAGAAGCAGGACTGGACAGAGAGAGGTCAAGGTCAAGAGAGTTCATGGGCCATGCAGGCCTAATGACCTTAGTTAACCCCATGAGGATTCCAGAAACTAAAACAGCCTGTTGGAGGTGTCCAGTTGGGCTTTCATCCTTGCCTCCCTCAGTCGCTGGATGTGTACAGCCTTGGGAAGGCCACCTTTGGGAAGGTCAGGGTGGCCATCTCCCGCTGGGGCTGTCCCTGAAAAGACTGACATCTGAAGGCTGTCTGCTGACCACATTCCCAGCAGGTGGAGCAAGAAGTCCTTCTATGGAAGGGGCTTTGAGCGGCACATCTCTGTGCCTGTCACAGTTTTTAACTGGCTGCTGTATTTATAGGAAAGCTATTTACTTGCATATATTTATCTTATATTCAGTCACCTACAGAAGTCCCTTTACTGTAATTAGTTTTCTATTTTTTAGGGGAATGTAAGTGTACTAAAACTAAGATAAACATGGCTGTTTACAAGAGTTCTACCTCCCATTTCAGTTTCTTGTGTTACTGCGTTTGCCAGAATTTACCCACAAATTAAATGTTCATAAAAACAGCCATAACTGAGAGTGCTGTTCTGCTCTTGATTGCCCATAAGAATCTCGAGTGAAGTCAGCTATTGCCCTGTGATGTGGTTTGGCTCTGTCCCCACCCAAATCTCATCATGAACTGTAGTTCCCATAATCTCCATGTGTCATGGGAGGGACCCAGTGGGAGGTAATTGAATAGTGGAGGTGGTTTCCCCATCCTATTTTCGTGATAGTGAGTGAGTTCTCAAAGCTCTGATGTTTTTATAAGGGGCTTTTCCTGCCTTCACTCTGCACTTCTCCTTGCTGCCACCATGTGAAGAAGGGTATGTTTGCTTCCCCTTCTGCCATCGTATGTTTCCAGAGGCCTCCCCAGCCCTGCAGAACTGTGAGTCAATTAAACCTCTTTCCCTTATAAATTACCCAGTCTCAGATATGTCTTTATTAGCAGCATGATAACAGACTAATACGCCCTGAAATGTCTCTTCTCTTTGCATTGAAGAAAACTCCTTTAAACCTCATAAAAGTGCAATAAGTGGAGGCAGATAGCAACCAGGGTAGATATGTAGTGGATGGCATTGTTTCATCCTCCTCGTGTTTATCTGATCACCATCTACTTATGGCACGTGATATTGGTCTTCCATCAAATGTTTCTTAGAGGGCCCCTGTCAACTCCTGATGGTTGGCTCTTTTGGCTTCAAACCGTGCATGTAACTGTTTATTCTAGGATTTTTCATGGGGCTGGTATCCTTAGGCTCGCAGGGCTGCAGCCCCTCCAATCTACCTCTTGTCTTTCTCCATCCTAGAAGGACCTTCTGATGCTCCTTGGAAATATTGAGAGAGCCACTGGTGCTGGTGGGGGCAGTAGTTTCTGTGGACATGATCTGAGGGTCAGAAGCTCTGGAGTCAGGCAGTTCTCTTATCCCCTCAGACTCCATTTCCATGACCCTGAATAGTTCCACTGGGGGAGACAGAGAATCCCAGCAAGAGCAGACCTTGAAGGTCATCTGCACTCAGTTACCAAGGAGATCCCACCCTCGAGGTGGCAGAAGGACACAGATGCTTTGGGGGGGTCTGCCCTGACTCTCACCCCTTCCTGCTTTTCCCCCAGCATACTCTCCCTTTCAGAAGGACCTTCTCCTGGATGCAGTGCCTTACACCTATAATTCCAGTGACTCAGGAGGCTGAGGGAGGAAGATTGCTTGAGGCCAGGAATTCAAGACCAGCCTGAGCAACAGAGTGAGACCCCATCACTAAAATACTTTTTAATTAACTAGGCATGGTTGCACATACCAATAGTCCTAGGTACTCAGGGGGCTGAGGTGGGAGGATTGCTTGAGCCCCAGAGGTAGAGGCTGCAGCGAGCTGTAATCATGCCACTGCACCCCAGCTTGGGTGACAGAGCCAGGCCCTAACTCTATAAACAATAGCAAAAAAAATCTTGTATCTTCATTTATCGTCCATGGATCAAACCCTGTCTGCCCCAGTAACCCAATATCTGATGATATTTTCCTGCTCATAGGCTCTGCATGGGCTGCACATTTGCCCTGCATTAAATCAGGCCTCATGTCATCAGTGTGCTGAGTCCTGTCCAATGCTCTTCCCAGCCTGCTCACTCCAGCACTCAGAAAGTCTCTGCTTGTTCTAGCCTGTCTTTCACACCTCTCCAACATGTGTGAATCTCCCTTTTGAATAGAGAGCAAGCTGGCATCGGGCCAGAGCCTTGGCAGGCAGAATTGCAAACTAGCTTGCTAGCTGTTTCAGGCGCTCATTGTGCTTGTGTTCACAGGTACCTTCCTCCGATGGCAAGTGGTACCGCCTTTCCGCTTTCTTGTTGGGATCCACAGATACATTTGTTTAGGTTTATAAAAGGGAACTGAATTGAAAGTGTGTATGAAGTAAACAATAGCGTAGGTGGTATGACACCCTGACAAAACACACAGATGGTGGAAGTGTGGGGACACCATTTGACAGAATGAAGCCAAAATGCAGCCCACCATCCATCCGGTCGCTCCCACCCTAACCTACTCCGTCAAGGTGCCTTCCCACTGGCCCTCCATAGCCCTGTGTGCTGGGGATGGTATACAGCCCTGCCTTGGTCTTCTCCTCCTGCAGACCTTCTTCCTGGACTGCTCTTCCCCTGAATTTTCTCATGACAAAGCCATGCCATCTGTCAGGCCAGCTCGAAGCCAAACTTTCCCTGGTTGACCCCCAGTGACTGCTGCTGGACCCACAGAGCACCTCACCCTCCCTCTCTGGGGCTCTCTCTCCCATGCTACCGCACACTAGAGGTTTCTGGGCTGGCCCTGGTGGGCAGGCTGCAGTTGGAGGTTCCGCAGCATGTGCTGACAGCATGGAGCCTCACTTGCTTCTCTTGCACCTGTGCAGGCCAGCAGGATGGTGAGCCAGGCTGGGCATGAGTGGACACACATTTATTCAGCACCTGCTCCATGAAGAGCACCAGAGTAGGCACTCTATGTGCTCCTGGGTGGGGCGACATCACTGGGTTTGTGTGGGATGCCCTCAGCTCTAAGAAACAGAAGACCCCAATTCACAGAGGCTTTGGCCTGTTGTGGTCATGCGGCGTGCAGTGAGGGATCTGGAGGCAGGCAGGGGCTGCCTCTAGCTCTGCTCTCAGCAGGCTGGCTCTGGTTGCCAAATTGAAGGCTGCGAGTGGAGAAAGAGGATCCAGTGCCAGGCTTGACTTCCCAGAGCCCCCAGAATATCCCATGGATATTCCATTGGCTTGGTGGATTCCTAGGGGAGTTCCAGGCTGCACCCAGTTGCAAGGAAGACTGGAAAAGGGATTCTTCTCACCTATGCTGAGACAACTACTGCTCCTCCAGCAAAACAATGTCTGTTACTAAGGACGAAGGGAGGAATGGATACTGAGCAGGCAGCAGAGGTGCAGTGCAGCACCCAACTTGCAGATGGGAATGCTGAGATTGAGAGATGGGAAGGACATCATACAAAGGAACTGGAATTTTGACTGGATCCGCCTGATGCCAGGATGGCAATTTTCTAGCACATCATCCACCTTCATCTTATTCTCTGGGGCCCGGAAGAGTTAAATAAGGAATTATTCATATCATCTATTCACCCGGGAAACCTGCTGACTTGCACTTATGTGAGGGCTTGTGCTGGGCACCAGAGACATGGGGGGCAAGTAGACCCAGGCCGATTCCTCAGACCTCCTGGTGCAGGAGGTGAGCTAGCAGAGCTGCCCAGCATCCAGCCCCATGTGTCCCAGAGGTCCCTGGAGGCATAAGCACAGGGTCCACTGGGGCTGACTGTCGAAGGACTGGCAGCAGAGACAGGGAAGTTTCGGAGGAGGCATTTCAGCAGTGAGTGCAGAGATGCTGTCCACAGCCTGGCCTCTGTCCCCAGTGCTCTGTGCACCTTATACTAGTCCAATCCTTCTATGTGTAGCTGGAGAAACTGAGGCAGCAAGAGAGAGAGAGACTCAGAACTGGGCCAAAGTTACATCGCTGAGTAGCCTGATCACAGGCAGACTGACCCTAGAGGCACACCTGACCACTCTGCCGTCCCGTCCAGGGCAGCAGAGGAACAGAGGAGTGAGCTGCAACTCACCAGCAGCATACAAGCAGAGGGGCCTCCACTGGGGATGCCGAATCCTGGGCGGGGAAATGGACAGAAGGACTCCTCAGTGGCCCCACAGTGGGTGGATGTCTGGGTCTGGGAGGCACTGAGTTGCCTGTGGGGCTGCCATGGCCCTGGGTGTCTGGCCCCTCTGGCAGACACAAAGGGTGATGTTTTATGTCTTAATTAAACGGAGAGGAGTTTAATTGATGAGTGGCCTGCCGGACGATGCAGCTTCCTGGCTTCCCACCCCGATGACTCATGCATGCGGCGGCCCCAGATGCCGAGCACGGCTAATAGATTTGCAACGCTGATCACTGCTCCAGATCCACTTAGTGAGGCTCCGGGAAGACTCTTACCACCCTGGGATTGAATTGAATTGCTTTTCATTTCGAGCAGCGTCCATAAATCCCTCACACATCAGCCCTCCCTTCAGAGGCGCTTCCAAGCTCAGGCCTCCCCCACTCCAGCAGGGCTGTTAGAAGGACAACCTTGACACATGGAAGAGCCACTCAGAACCAGGTATCTGTGTGTCGGTGGCATGGAACAGGGGCCCACAGGTGTCTGGCCCCAAGCAGGGCATCTCCATGGATGTTTCTTGGCCACTCCTCACACATCCCACGTTGGGGCCCAGAGAGGGTGATGGCCTGTGCAAGGCCACTCAGCGAGGAAGCAGGAAACCAACTCAGGAGCAGCCACAGCCTCTTGCCCGTGGAGTCACCATGGATGGGTGACTCTCTTTCCACCCGTGCCTCCTCTCTGAAAATCAAGTGTGGTGATACAATGCCCCACTCCCACGGGTAAGAATTTAAAGGCACCTGGATTCAGTCATTTGACAAATTTCTTTCAAGCATCTGCTATGTGCTAGGTGTGCTGTAGGAGCTGGGCTACAGTCATGAACAAGGTAGACAAAGTCACCTTGGAGGTGACAAACCTGTTGGGAGAGGAGGTAGTAAGCAAAAACACTACCAAGACACTTGGAGGTCGTGGCTAGTGTGACAAAGAAAACCAGGCAGGGCCATGCACAGCAGAGGGCAACACACAACAGACAGCTTGGGTTGGGGCTGAGATGAGGGGACCCTGGGGCTGAAACCTGAAGGATGAGCAGGAGCTGCATGGGGAAAGTGTTCCGTCCAGGGAAGAGCAGTGTGGAGGCACTGAGCAGTCCCAGAGAGAGAGGCCCATGTATCGAGGGCAAAAGGGCTGGGGCATCCAGGGAGAGTGGGAGGCCAGGGGGGTGGCTGGCTCATGAGAGGAGCTCCGCTTTTATTCTATGCACCCAGCCCACAGTGGGCATGAACAGGAACAGTCTCCCCAAATTCCTCTGGAGCATTCCAGAGCACTCTCCACCTTCTGAGTGCCCTATGTCCGACTTCTCCCTCTGTTCTCCCTCCCTATACCCCGCGTCCACCTTCTGCTCGCACAGCCCTCCTTTCTCATGGTCCTGCTTCATGCCTCCTCTCTCCAAATTTCCCCATCATCCACAGCCAAGCCCTCTGTCCAAGACTCCAGGAGACTTCCTTGGGCCCCAATGTCTCCCCCAAAATCCCTCCACGTGGGCACACGGCTTAAGATCTCATCTCCCATTGGCAGACATCGAGTGCGCAGAGCCCCTTCTCCCAGAGCATGGCCTCTGCCTCCCTGGCACAGCCCCAGGGCCGTCCCTCCATGCCCTGTCCTGGGGATACCTCAGTGTGGCCACCAGCATCTCCCCTGCATAAGATTGGGGCTATGAGACTTGGTACTAGGAGGTGAAGCTTAGGGAGGGGGTGATGTCCTCCCTGGGCTTGACATGCTGCTGCTTCTCTGCCTGCATGAGGTGACTCTGAAGCCAACACACCCCCAGCCCTCATCAGCACCCAAGGGGAGGCTGAGGACTCCAGAAGGCCATGCAGTGAGTGAGACACGGCTCTAAGGGGTAGGTAGCTCATGCTCACTCCAGGAGGGAGCCTGCTGGGAGGAAGGGGTTAACCGAGAGCCCCCAGCTCCTGTGTCTTCAAGGTCCATGGCAGCTTTACACAGAGGCTGAGGACCAAGCACGGCCAGTGGGTGCTGGGGCATTGAACAAATAAATTAAAAGATGAATCCTGGAGAAAGGAACTCCTCCCTGGGCAGTCTGAGTTCTGAGGCCTTCGGTGGAGTGTGACCAAGGCTCTCTCAGAGCCGTACTGCAGCCTGGGGCTCTTCCTGCGCCCTCCTCCCTTTCTCAGGTCCCTGAGTCCTGATCTGAGGCTCCCCCACCTGCCCCAGCCCCTTTCCCTATGTTCCCCAATGGTGTTTCCCTCAATAATTTCTTGCACACCTCATTCCATCTCAGTGTCTGCTTCATGGAGGACCAGAACTGACATGCTACATAGTCCTGGCTGGACAAGCTTGCCTCTCTGGCTCAGGTTCATGACACTCCCACCTGTGCCCTGTGGCCCCACCCCTGCTGTCCGGGAGGGACATCCAGCCCATGCCACCCCCACCCCGTGGCCAGCCACGCTAACTGCCACACACCAGAGGGCCTCCTTGGCAGAATTCCTGGTGCTCCCAGGCCTGTGAGCCGGAAGGTGATCTCATCCCCAGGCAGTAACCATGGAAACAGAGCTGTGAGCCACTATGGCTCGCACGGGGGTGAGGTGCCTCGATGCCCCTCACCCAAGCCAGACCCAGACCCTCAGCTCTGCAGGCTGGCAGGGACCCCTCATCGGAGCATCCCCAGGATTTGCCAAGAGGGATGACAACGAATCTCACCCTGGAGAAGATGTCCCACCTCCCCCCAAACCCACCTGAGTTGCAGGCTTTGTTACCTTCAGGGACAGTTTTAAAATTCTGAAGTGCAGGTATTTATGGAGCACCTGTTAGGGCAGGCATTTCACCTGGTTGACAAGTCACATGATTGCTGTGAGCCTCAGAGAGACTAAGGGACTTGCCCAAATGCATGCAGCTCATGGAAAAACTGGAATTGAGACCTGAGTTTCCTTCCTCCAGGTCCAGAGCCTTGGGGGAAGCGTGGGAAGGTATGAGGATTGTGTTGGAGTCTGAGGCAACTGAGCTCAGACTCCAGGATGGCCAGGTGTCAGGGCACACTCTAAAGTAACAGTGACTAAAGCAACATGTGGTGCTGCCACAGAGACAGACATGAGGCTGGAGAAGAGAATTCAGAGCCTTGAGATAGAGTCCTGTCGGATACATGAGGAGTTATTCACAAACACTCAAGACTAAATAATGGTGAAGGGGAAAATAATTTACAAAATGATGCTGAGATAGCTGAAGATCAATTTTGAAAAGAAAAAAGAAGATGTATACTTTGCATCGTAGACTCATTTAAACTTAGATAAATTAAAGATTTGACTATAAGAAATCCAAACATAGAAAACACAGTTGATGCTTTGGCAGATATATGGAAGTATTAACACCTACCTGTCTTGGAATTGAAGAAATTAAAGAAGAGACAGGGTTAATAATGTAAACATAAAAACTTTCTGGACAATAGAAACTAAAATGATGTGAAACATTTGCATCAAAAGGGCAGAGGGTCCATGTCATCCACAGCTGTCTTATTCTATTTGCATTGCTGTAAAGGAATACCTGAGGCTGGGTAATTGATAAGAGGTTTGTTTGGCTCATGGTTCTGCACACTGTACAGGAAGCATGGTGCCAGCATCTGCTTCTGGTGAGGCCTCGGGCTGCTTCCACTCATGGCGGAAGGCGAAAGGCAGCCAGCATGTATAGAAATCACGTGGCAAGAGAGGAGGAAAGACAGAAAGAAGGAGAGGTGGCAGGCTCTTTTTAACAACCAGGTCTTGTGTGAACTAATAGAGTAAGAACTCACTCATTACCAAAGGGAGGGCACCAAGCCATCCAGGAGGGATCCACCCCCATGACCCAAACAATCCCCTCCAGGCCCCGCCTCCAACACTGGAGATCACACTTCAACATGAGATTTGGAAGAGACAAGCACCTAAACTATATCAGTAGGTTACAAATATTTCTGCAAACAAAAATTCTCTTAGTCAAATGTGGGTAGGGCTAGGGGAGAAATGCAGCTAGTGGCCAACCGGGGCAAACATTTCACCCACTCTTGTAATCAAAGACCTGGAAATGAAATAATGAAAACAATGGCAATTTTCCACCTACTGAATTAGTGAAAGTTGAAAACTGAAATAAGTGCCAGCAAGGCTGCCCAGCAACGGTTGGTTCCAGGGTCCCCATGCGCACAGCAGCATAAATCCACCCTGTCCTATGGAAGAGCAACTTGACAGCACATGCAGAGCCAGGAAAAACACACTGAAGCCCCTGCCTCCAGTAATCCCACCCCTGGGAATTCATCCTCAGGAAACAATGTAATAGAAGGAACAAAAAAAGTCAGAAACGAGAATATATTGGTTGAAGCACTTTCTAGTATTTTATTATGGAAAATGTCAAATCTACACAAAAGTAGAGCAAATAGGATAATGAACCATGTGCCAACCCCCAGCTTCAGCAGTTAAAAGCTCACAGCCAATATTATTAGTGTTTTAAAGCAAATCCCAGACATCATCGTATCATTTTATCCATAAATACTTCCATTTGTGTCTCTAGAAGATAAGGACTTTAAAAATCTAATCACAATATCATTGCACCCAACACATTCATAATTCTTTAATATCTTTTAATTCTCAGCCCATGTTCAAATCTCCTCAGATGCCTTTAGCTCTATTTTTAGAGCTGGTTTGTTGGAATCGGAAAGCAAACAGATCGAGGTATTACATTCGGTTGCTGTATGTCTTCTCGTTCTCCTTTATTCTGTAACAGCTTCCCCTTCCTCTCTTCTTTATTAATTTAAACATCTTAAAATAATGCCCTCAAAATGGAAAGCTATCTACATGCCCAGTGCCAGAGATGCTTAGGCAGTGTATGATGCATGGGCCTGGGGTGCCCCGGTCCCCCTGCTGTCCCCGGCAGCACAGGCTAAATATAACTTAGAGCAGCTGGCCCCGGGCTGACCTGGAAGGGCTCCTGCATCCTGGTGTACACTCACCAGCTCGGCCACTGCAGTGACTTGGCTTCTAGACTTGGCTGCGCCCTCGGCCTCCCTCCCCCGGCTCTGGCAGCCTGGACATAGCCATTTGTTCACTCATGGCATGTTGGACCTGGCCTTATTTCTGGACTTCCCTCTCATGGCTGTGGCCAACCTATTGCACTCAACAGCTGCAGGGGAGCCCACCCCACTTCTTTCATGACAGCATTCAGCGAGACAAACCGCCAGCCAGGAGACCACTGGCAACATAGGAAACGTGCCAGTGGGGTGTCAGGTTGAAAGACCACTACCCAACTCTGCCCACGGCCAGCGCTTGCATCTGGCCAGTGTGGTGGGGGAACGTGGAAATGTCCATTGAGCAAATAAATGAAAAGGTGAATCCTGGAGAAAGGACAATAGTCATTGTGTTAGAGATGGGGGAATGTGGGATATGTACAATTTCTCATGATATGCTTTCTGATTTAGATGTAACTACAGGAACATATCTTCTTTTTAATTAAGAAAAATAACCCATTCATACCTTCTCCATCCTTTGAGTGTCAGCTGTCCCACCTGTTCAAGAAGGGAGTTGACTATCGTCACTCACTTGGTTGACCTAGGAACTCCCCCACCAGGGAAATG
This sequence comes from Trachypithecus francoisi, assembly GCF_009764315.1. Lineage (NCBI taxonomy): Eukaryota > Metazoa > Chordata > Mammalia > Primates > Cercopithecidae > Trachypithecus > Trachypithecus francoisi. Next base: position 62,014,119 of record NW_022681453.1, read on the forward strand.
GCCAGGGGCAGGTAGGAGGGGGAGGGCTCAGCCCCACAGCATGGGTTCTCTCTGCACTGTCCCTTCCAGCTCACAGAGCCACAGAAAGCAGTTGGTTGGTCAAGAGAGGAGGCTGCCTCTCCAGACATACTTACCCATGGTGTTTTGATCTCACTGACTATCTCAAAAGGTAGGTATTTTATTATGTAGGTATGGTAAGGCCAATAGATCAGGAGATGACTGCCATTGAAAATATAGTTTGTTACTCACAGTCCTCAAAAAGGAGAGCGTGCCATGCTATGAGGGCTGCACAGGGAAGCATGGCTTCTATGGGAAGGAACAGGTGAGGCAGGGCATGTAGGCTTAGGGTGATCTAGTTGAATCATTTCAGCGGGCTCTCGTGTAGAGGGTCTGTCCCCTGTTGTTGGTCTCTGGCCCTGGTGATCAGGGCAGACGGGCCATGTGAGCACCTAGTAGAGGAGGCAGTTGGCAGAGTGGGCTCTGAGTTAGGTAGTTTGCATGGGAGATAGGAGAGGTATGCCCCTGGGTGGATTATTTGCTATCTCTAGGAACTGGATAACCCTGGGAAGGGTAGTCCCTCCAGAGTCACTAAGGCTCCAGATGTCAAAGTATCAGAAAATAAAAGGCATGGTTGATACAGTAACTCAAGCCAGAACCTCGGGAGTCTTTTTTAACTTGTTTCCCTCCCTCTTTACCATCTATTAAATTACCAAATCCTGTTGGCACTGCTTCCCATATCTCCAATACATCGTCTTCTCATTTCCATGGGTGCCAGCCTGTACCCAGCATCCCCACTCTCCCCCAAATAATTCCACCCTGTGCCTACCCCTTCACTCCCACACTTCCATCGTTCATCACCTGGGTGGAGCAGACCACCATTTCCAAAGTGGCTGAGACACCACCTCCTATTCCACATGCTTCTCTGCAGCACCCTCACCCCATCCATGAAGAGTGAAGTCTTTTTTTCCACCTCTCTGAATCCACTAGGCCCTGTGACTGTTCTGACAGATAGAATATGACAGAGGAGATGCTGTGCCAGTTCTGAACATAGCTCTCAACTGGACTGACCACTTCCATTGTTGCTGTGTAAGAAGTGAGACTCCCCTGAGCCCACCAGGCTTCATGCAGCTCATGCCACATGGAGAAGTCATGGAGAATGAGACACGCCCTGGAGGAGAGCATGGCCAAGGAGCACCAGATACATGATGAAGAAGCTTCTCAGAGGCAGCTCTTCCAGCTCCAGCTCCCCCATGGACATCATGTGGAGTCAAGAAGAACCATCCTGCTGAGCCCTCTCCAAGTTACTGACCCACAAAATTGTGACCAAACTAAAACAGCTAATTGAAGTCCCTATGTTTTAGAGCACTTTGTTATACAGCAGTGGATAACTGCAACACAACCCAACAGCCAGCGAAATCTTTCAAAAATGGAAACCAAACAATGCCACTCCTCAACTTCAAGCTCTCCAGTGGCTTCTTATTACAAAATCTGGACTTTTCATCATGGTCTGCAGGGCTCTGGACAGTCTGGCGCCTGTCCCCATTGCCACTCCCTTCCTCCCTGGGCTCCATCCACACTGGCCTCCACCCTCCAGCACAGCAAGTGCCTGCTCACATTCCTTCTTCCTGAGACACTCCGCATCTCTTCTCATCTCCTGATATCTGCTAAGATGACATCTCCTCCACTTTACACCCATCTGGGTGCCTGTAATCAAGAAAACAGAAAATAGCAATGGTTGATGAAGATGTGGAGAAATTGAAATCCTGGTACATTTTATATAGTACGTGCACTATAAAATGATACATTCTATAGTAAGATGGCACTGTTCTGCTGTGGAAAACAGTATGGTGGTTTCTAAAAAAATTAAACAGAATTACCGTATGACCTGGCAATTTCTCTTCTGGGTAAATACTCAAAAGAATTGAAACCAGAATCTCACAGAGATAATTGTATGCCCATATTTGGAGCAGTATTATTCACAGGAGCTAAGGGGTGGGAACAACCCAAGTGTCCATAACAGATGAATGGATGAGCACATGTGGTCTATCCACACATGGGTGGATTACTCAGCCTTCAAAAGGAAGACAATTCTGTACACACTACAACTTGGATGAACCTTAAGGACATTATGCTGAGTGATATAATCCAGTCACAAAAGGAAAATACTGTATGACCCCACCTATATGAGGCACTAGTATAGTCACATTCCTAGAGACACAAAGAAGAATGGTGGGTGCCAGAGGAGGAGGGAATGGAGAGTTAGTGTTTAATGGGGACAGAGTTTCAGGTTTGCAAGATGAAAAGGGATAGAGACACATGGTGGTGATGGCTGCACAACGATGTAAATGTGCTTAATGCCACTGAACTTAAAAATGGTTAAGATGATAAATTTTGTGTTATGTATATTTTACCACAATAAAAAATACAAAAAGAAAAACCACCCAGTCTCTTTCTCAGAGAGCCCTTCCACACTATGTAGGTTGTGTCCTTCTTTCCAGACCTTCAATCATGATTTACTAAGCATCAGTTCCACACCATTCACTGCATTAAGTGGGGAGATGGAATGCACCAGGCCCTGGCCTTGGCTCTGGCGTTGTCATGGGGAAGACAGGCATCAGGCAGGCGACCGAGACAGTCATCAACTTCGGCAAATGCTATGAGACAATGAGGCCAGTGTGCTGGCGACTTTCAGGTCCAGACGAGCCCCTTTCCCCACTTTACACAACCTGTGTGGCCATGAGCAAGTTGCTGAGTCTCCCTGTGCCTCAGTTTCCCCAGCCATAAAATGAGATGATACTCTCTTCTCACAGCATTAATGGGAGAGAGAAAGGAGACAATACCTCTTCCTGACTTCTCAGTTGAATGAGTAATTTTAACAAGCCACATTAAACTCACTGGAGAAATGCCAGGGAATTGGCCTTGTCACCTCCCTCCTGTGGACTTTGAAACAAAATGAGATGAGCCCCTGTGTCATATGACTGATGAGGGACTAAGCCTGACCCCTCTTCTCACATTTGTGCCATAGGGTCGAGCCACACCATCATTCCTGCATTGTTTCCCAAACCACAGGACTGAAGGACCCTGGGTGGGAGGTGAGGCAGGATTGCTGAGGCTGTCAGGCTGGGTTGTGGAGGGCAGGAGGGGAGCAGGGAACCCTGGCACAGGGTCATGGGTGGTCTCACACTGATGAGTGCTGGTGTGAGGGCTCTACAAGCAGAGGTGAGGCTCTGACCCAGGAAATCTGGGGTTTTGGGGGTGCACATAACTGAGACCCAGGAGAACAATGAGTCCCCTCCTGTTCCTCATTTGTGCTTCTGCAACTGGAAACAAAGCAGAAGCTATAAAGATTAGTATCTATAGGTGTTAGCCTATAGTTGATGAAGCAGGAAGTAAGATCAGAATATGCTCCTCAGGGTGAGAAAGCAAACAAGAGAGGAAACACGAGAGCCACTGCCCTGCCAGGTGGATGAGGCTGCCGGGTGGATAAGGGAGCTGGAGGGTGGGGAGAGACCGAGTCCACCTCTGCCACAGCACAAGAGCCCAGCCAGGAATAGTGTGGATCTGCAGAGGACGTTCCTGCAGCCGAAAGGGGCCAGAGACTCCCCTGAGGAGGGAGAGTGGTGTCCAAGTGGAGACTGTTTGCCCCTAAATCCTCCAATAATGTTAATTTTTAACTGCTTTACTTGGACAAAAATGTGGAAGGTCATTTAAAAATACCTTAGTAAATCGTAATAAAGGCAGTTTGGAAGAATTCATTTTGAGGTTTACCTTTATGGAGCTCTGCCTGCACCTGCACCTCACTTTTTTTTTTTTTTTTTTTTTGAGATGGAGTATCACTCTGTTGCCCAGGCTGAAGTGCAGTGGTGTGGTCTTGGCTCACTGCAACCTCTGCCTCCTGGGTTCAAGCGATTCTCCTGCCTCAGCCTCCTGGGTTGCTAGGACTACAGGCATGTGCCACTATTCCCAGTTAATTTTTGTATTTTTAGTAGAGACAAGGTTTTGCATGTTGGCCAAGCTAGTGTCGAACTCCTGACCTTAAGTGATCCACCCACCTCGGCCTCCCAAAGTGCTGGGATTACAGGTGTGAGCCATTGTGCCCAGCCACACTTCACCTTTTATCTCACTCATCCCTGACAAAGCAGGGTCTGAAGGAGACCCATAGTCCAGGGTGAGAGGGAGGTGAGAGGGGGGCTCTGAGCACTGGAGTGATTTATGAGCAGCCACAGAGCTGGGACAAGACAGAGCCGGGGTTTGAGCCCAGAGCCTATTTCTGGGGCCCAGTGCTCCCCTTACAGCCCAAGAATGCCCAGGCAAGAAGGAAGGCAATCCTTACCCTGAAACAGGGTCTGGAATTCCCCTGTGACATCAACCCCAGGGAGAGAGCCCCATGTCTCTCCCCCACCATCCCCAGCACTGAGCAGTGTGTGAACATCTAACAAAAGTGAGTTGCATAGTGGAGGGATACTCATCTGAATCCCACTGTGGTCAAGCCTGTCTGGTCCTCCCAAAACACCAATGTGCTGACCCTGCCAAACTGCCGCGAGCTTCCTGACCTCCACCCTCTCCCATACCTGCTATCAGGACTCACAATTTACTGCTCTAATTACAGGCTGTCTTCCCAAGGTTTAGTTTGCGAAAGACTTGCCTTCCCCAGGGAGAGGGAGACGTCTTCAGGATGGGATGTCTCCCCTCTTCTGCTCGTGTGCCTGCCACAGGGCATGGGATCAGAGCTGGGAACTGACTTGTTGGCAGGGCAAGGGAATTCTTGAAGGCTCCGGGACCACTCAACAAGTCAGGGGCTGAGGCTGCAGCCTTAGCATGCCCTGAAGTCCCCTTGTCGAGCTGCAGGATTGGGCCCTTGGGTCCTGTTTTCAGCACCGTGGAGTGGACAGCTCCTCAGCGGCTGCCTCCAGCTCTGGGCCCAAGTTGGGTCATTGGCTCATTAGGGAGAGAGAGCCAGGCACTCCAGCAAGGGAAACAGACTCTATATAGATATAAATACAGATATAGGTGTAGGTATACACATAGGTGAAGGTGTAGGTATAGATGTAGGTGAAGGTGTAGGTGTAGATGTACATATAGATGTAGATGTAGGTATAGATTTATGTGTAGGTGAAGGTGTAGGTGTAGATGCAGGTGTAGGTGTAGGTGAAGGTGTAGGTATAGATGTAGGTATAAATGTAGATGTAGGTGTAGGTATAGACATAGGTGTAGGTCTAGGTATAGACATAGGAAAAGATGCAGGTGTGGATGGAGGTGTAGATATAGGTGTAGGTGTAAATGTAGCTGAAGGTGTAGATGTAGATGTAGGTGCAGATATGGGTGTAGGTGTAGACGTAGGTGTAGGTGTAGATATAGGTGTAGGTGAAGTTGTTGGTGTAGATGAAGATGTAGGTGTAAGTGTAGGTATAGATGTAGGTGTAGACATAGGTGAAAGTGTAGGTGTAGATGTACGTGTAGATATAGGTGTAAGTGTAGATGTAGGTGAAGGTGTAGATGTAGATGGGGTAGGTATAGATGTAGATGTAGGTGTATATGTAGGTGAGGACATAGATGTAGATGTAGGTATAGACATAGGTGAAGGTGTAGGTGTGGATATAAATGTAGGTGTAGACATAGGTATAGGTGTACATGTAGATATATGTGTAGTTATAGATATAGGTGTAAGTGTAGATGTAGGTGAAGGTACCGGTGTAGATCAAGATCTGGGAATGTTATTGCTCTGAAGGAGGATTGACTGGAGTAGCTGGATAGTGAGTGGGGGAGGGAGAGAGGAGGTACTGGAGTAGATGTCTTTGCAAAGGGTGTGACATCTGGAGAGGATACTCCAGGCAGAGGGAAGGACAGGTGCCAAGCCCTGAGGCTGAGCAGCACATGGTGAACAAAAGGTGGCCATTCGGCTGGCACAGAGCTAACAGTGGAGCAGAGGATGACGCAGGGTGAAGTTGTGAGGCCCACAGGGTAAGTTACATAGGGTCTCATAGGCCAGGGGTGGAGCTCCATTTTGAGTAAGGTTAGAACCCACTGGAAAGTTGTGAGCAGAGGCAAGACACAATCTGGCTTAGATTTTGTGATGGGCACTGTGTCTGCTGAGTGGAGAGCAGACAGAAGGGTCCAGGATGAAGCAGGAGTCCAGTGAAGAGATGCTACAATAATGGCCAGTGGGGAGACTATGGTGGCCTGGACCAGGGTGCCGGGTGCTTGGGAGAAGGAGCCACAGGACTTTCTGATGCACTGGATGCAAGGCGTTCCAGAAAGAGCAAACCAAAGATGACCCTTAGATTTTAGTCCAGGCTGAGAAATGAGGCAGCAGCTCTTCCCCTGTGTGGGCGAGTTGTGAGAGGAGCAGGTTTGGGGAGGGACTGTTGCATTGGCAGGAGCTCAGTGGGGGCCACGTTGAGCTTGAGATGCCTATAGGATGCCCAAGAGGAGTTAAGGATGCATAAGTGGAGGTCAAAGGAGAACTGTGAGCTGAAGAGACACACCTGGGTTAGAGGTGGCACTGAAACCCCAAGGTTTTCCCCGGATGTGTTCCACTTGTTTATTGTGGGAGCCCTGCTAGAACAGAAGTGCTACAAGAGAGAGTGCAGGCCCAGCAAAGCCTTGCCCAACCCATCAGCGATGGAGTGAACATTGTGCCAGATTCTTCCTGGTCTGGCTGGAATGGCTAAGCTTTTGTGCCCCTTCTCACTCAGTTGCTGGGTGTGGCCACTCTGTGGAGGTCAAAGTCTGCATTGAGGCAGCTCCCTGCAGCTGAGGCAGACCCTGAGGCTTTGACAAGTGGAGGTCGTGTGCTGACCACCCCCTGCAGCTGGGCAGAAAGTCCATCCTCAAAGAGGGGAAGGGCTGCTGGCCTTGGGAAGAGCAGTGCCATGAACAGAAACATGTCCATTTTGCAGGTGGGGACATGGGTACAGAGAGGTCCAGTGACATTTGCAAAGTCATCAGGGCACTACTTTCTCTTCTGTGTGCCAGGTATCATAGGCTTGGGAAGTATCCAGAACTCATGCCAAGGAACACCCAGCCCTGGGGTTGGCACTGGGCATGCATGGAGGAATCTTGTGACTCCCAGGGGAATGGGATTTTGTCTGTGTGTTCTTTAAATAGATAGATGCCATCTAATAGCTAATATACACACTGGGTAAGAATTCAAACCACAATGATAACTATTATCACTGTGGCTTATGGCTAGTATTTACTGAGGAAGCAGTAAGTGCTTAACCATACTATTTCATGCAGACCTCAGGACAGCCCTGAGTGAAGCACTGTTCTTAGCCTCCTTTTACAGATGAAAACATTGAGGGGAGGGAGGTAAAGGCACTTGCCCAGGGCCCCAGGGCTAGTAAATGCTGAGCCCAATTTCTTCCTGTGCCTCTGCCCTCCAGGTTGCTCCTCCCACAGAGACCACCGAGACCCCAGCCTCCCGTGGACCTGCCCAGAGACACTGTGTGCACAAGGCAGCATATCCACACATGGCATTGCTCTGAGTTTATCTCACAGAGTGGGGGCATGCATTCACAATCTGTCCTTGTCCTCACTTCATACGTGAGAAAACTGAGTTTCTGGCAGTGAGGCTTTCAATTCAGGGTCTGTAAGCTGGGTTCCTGGGGCGGGTGCTCCACCTCCCCCACTTCCCCAGGTGGTGTCAGGAGGACGAGTCCCCCTCCTTCCCCCAGCCAGCTGCAGCCTCTCATCCCCTCCCCCATCCCCAGTTCATTCTACCCTTTTAGGGCATTAAGCGCAGAAGTATTAAAAGGGATTGTTCAGGCCGGTTAATTAGCTTGGAAGAGGCCTCCACGGCAACCCAGGTCATAGCCATCCACCTCTCTTTATTAGCTGAATTGATGGAGACAGCAGGGCCCAGATGGGAATAAATTGAATCCAATGGCAAAGAGGCCCTTGCTCCAGCTCTCGACAGGAGAGAGCAGGCCTCACACTTTGCTTGCTGGCGGTTTCATAATGTCTTTCGCCTGCTATTCCTGGAGGCTTCTGTGGGGGTGAGGCCAGGTTCCAGGAGAGCTCCCACCTGTGGCCTGAAGTCGCCCATGGGCCACAGGGAAGGGACACTGGTCCAATGGACACAGACATGCTAACTCTGCAAGAAGGGAGGACCCTCCACAAAGCCACAGCACCTACTAAGGTGGCAATGGCCCTGGTGCCCAGGAAGCCAGCATTTCCTGCCCTGGGTTAAGGGAGCTGCTTTGGTACTTTCCCTCATTTTGTCCTCCCAGTAATTGTTGCGTGGGGTGCGCTCCTTCTACATGCCCGGCTTTCTTCCTATGTGACAGCCGCATCAGGTAGGTACTAGCTGTCACCCCTACACTGCAGAGAAAAAAACAGCTCACAGAGAAGCTTCAGGACTTGCCTGTCCAAGGCTGCCCAGCTGTAGTGGTGGAGCCAGTCTGAGTACAGCCGGCCGGTCCATGGGCTGGGCTGTGGGCTGCAGCCCTGCGCTGGCCTCTCAGCACCCTGGACAGGGCTTGGTCACAGAGAAACTGCCACGGCCAATGCAGAGCTTGACCTAACAATAATCACAGCGGCAGGGATGACAGCTGCCCTGTCCCCATTCTCTTCAGCCACACCTGCTTCCTCTGTGTTCCCAGGATGTGCCTGCATGCTCCTGTCTCAAGGCCTTTGTTACCCAGTCCCTCTTCCTGGGGTGCTTTTCCCCGCTGGCTCCTCCTTGTCACTCGGGTCTCAGCCCTTTGTCACCTCCTCAAAGAAGCTCTTCCAGACCACCCAGCCCACCCCAGCTGCCAACACACTGACTTGTTAACTTTCCCCAAAGCTCTCTCTGGAACGGTCTCGTTCACATAAGTGTCAGCTCCAGGGGGGCAGGGACTTTGTACATGGCGTCTCAGTTGTGTGCCCCATGCCCAGCACCCAACTGTTCAGGAACCATGGCTTGGATGTTGAGCACATGGACCTACTAAGCGCCTTCCACATGCCAAGCACTGCAGGGATTTAGCCCCTCAAATCCACACAGGATCTTAGGAGACTTTAGTTCTGTTGCCATCCACTTATGGACAGGGGAGCAAGGGCTCAGCAAAGGAGGTGATGTCCCCAAGGCCACGAGCTAGTTAGACCCCAGTTGCCAGCCACCCATAATCTGTCCCTCAGCCCTTCCTTTCTCCTCCCCCATCTCAGACCTGCAGTGACCTCAGGGACAGAGGGTGGGTGCATGCTCTCAGACGGGGGTGATGTTAAAAGAGGGCCTGAGGGACTTTGGGAAAGTGTTCCAACAGTACTTTCTGGAGACTTTGGGAAGGTGCAAGAGGGTAAACTGAGGAGTCCTATGCCCAGTGGTGAAACCGAATTATTCTCTGTGGCCCACAGCGACAAATCCAAGACTCTTAAGAACCCCAGGCTGATCCCAGCCACTCCCCTCCTTGGTCCCCACTCTTGCCACTACACTCTGATCCTCTAATCCTTTGCTATTACCAGAATACATCAGGCCGTTTCACCTGCTGTTGCCTCAGCTTGTATTGCCTTCCCTTTCTCATACTGGTGAACTCCTATTCAACCTCCTAATGCCCAACTCTACCTTCCCTCAGCCTCCCTACTCTCTTCTTTCCTGAAGGAGTCTTTCACCACCAAGACTTAAAAATGCCAGACTCCGCCTCGCAGCCTCTGGCAGCTGATAGTGGTGCAGGTTGTTCCTGGAGAGGTGGGAGGGAATCTGGCAAGGGTTTTTTTTCTCCCTAATGAAAAAGAGCCTCATGGGAGGAAGTAGCCCCTGTGATTCCTGCCAGGCATAGATGTGTCTGAATGCTATGCTGAAAATGGCTGTGATTGTCATCTCGGTGACCACAGAGGGTGTCACTGACACACATCAACTCGAATTGCCTGCCCCACGGCCACTCATGTCCACAGGTGACTCCACTGGGGGACTGCCTAGTGGTGGGGACTCGACGTGAGGCCATCAGGCATCCACAACCTCAGAAACCACCAGGAATCCCAAGCCATGGGAGGCTGGATGAGTTGTCAGCAGTAGAGGGAAGAGCACCCCCGTGCAGCCGGCTGCCCCCGACCTGCTCCTCCCCACCCCCCTGCCTGACGCCCTGCAGCTGAGAGGCAGCAGAGGAGGTGCTCACATCGGGGACCCTGGACTCCCTCCCATGAAGGTACTTGTGCAGCAGGCAGCAGCCGGGGGTATTCCTCCTGGGCGCCGGGCCAGTGGGGTTAATTGCCCATACAATTTCAGCTTGCACAGGGGCCTTGTTCATTACCGAGAAGCATTTCCTTGGGAGTGTTTACAAACCACCTGGAAAACCGGCGACAAAGAACCGATTCCCCACCATTTTCCAAGTGGCTTCCCACAGAAAACAATCAGGAATTGAGGGCAGGGGGAGCAAGAGCTCATGCGGCTCTCTGCCCCAAAGAGGGCTGCCCCAGGAGCATCAGGACCTCCTCAATCAGGGGCTGCATTTTGGAAGATGGTTTGGTTGAGACAGAAAAAAACCAGAGCTCACCTGCTTCTGCTGTGAGGGAGGGCAGAGATGCCCTGCCCGGGCAGCAAGGTCCAGGGAGGAGGGCACAGGGTGCTCTCCTCTTACTGTGGGACATTACGTCCTCTGCACCAGGATACTCTAGTCAAGCATGGCGGATACAGCGACATGTGTCTGATTCCACCCTTGTGGGAAATAGGGAGGGAATGGAAGTGGGGAAGGAGGACAAGGAAGATACGGAACACGGCGGGGGGTCCTGCCCTGCTGGTGGAGGGCCACAGGAGGGACATACTCTGAACCGTGGCAGGCCATTCCCACGCTGTGACCAGCCCCAGGAAGGTGTGCACCCCAGGAAACGCATCTCAGATGCTCACAGCAGCATTGCTCTTCAATAAAAAGAATCCTGGAGCAGTTCCTGTGTCCGCCCACAATGGAATGGACGAGTAGGGAGTGGTATATTCAAACAATGGAATCCACGTGGCACCAGAGAGGTTGATCTCCAGGCACACACAACAAGAGAGATCTCAGAAACAGTATCGCCTGAGAGATTCAAGCCAGAGAAGATACACATGTTTGATTCCATTCACACCCAGTTAAAAAAGCCCAGAAAGCCTAAACGATCTGTTTCTAATACAGGCTGCATTTCTGGGTGGGAGTGATTAAGGGACTCCATGGTAGTCGCTCAGGGCTGGTGTTGTGGGAAGCCTGGACAGGGAGGGCACACAGGAGGTTGCCAGAGCCCAAAAACATGTTCCCATGCATTCGAAGTTCATTTTACTATGCTTGAAACTGTTCACACACATTTTATACACTTTTGAATGTGTATGATGTGCTGTATTCCACTAGATTTTTAAATAAGAGAAAAATTTAAAACCTGGGGGCAATTTGAAGAAGAGCCAATAGCAGAGAGGAGTGGAGGAGAGGGAATGAGCGAGAGAGCGCCCAGGAAGTAGGAGGCAGACACACACACACACACATTCACACTCATGCTCACACAGACTCACACACTCACACTTACGTAGACACATTCACACACTCACATTCACACACAGACTCACACACTCACACTCACACACACAGACTCACGCACATTCACACACATTCACACTCACAGTCAGACTCACTCACATAGACACACACACAATCACATTAACACACACACATGTTCATGCTCACACAGACTCACACAGACACACACACACTGACATTCACACACAGACGCAGACACACTTAGACATACTCACACACATGCTCACACACAGATTCATACAGATACAGACACACACATTCACACACAGACATACTCACACTCACATTCATGCTAACACCTACAGACTTACACTCACACTCAGACTCACACAAACCCACACATACTCATTCATGCTCCCACACATACACACACACTCACAGACACACACACGTTCACACTCACACACACAGACACACAGACTCACAGACACACACATTCACATTCACACACACAGACTCACAGACACACATGCTCATATTCATGCTCACAGACACACACAGAGACACATTCACATTCACACACACCCACAGACACACACACATGTTCACACTCACACAGACTCACACAGACACACACACTGACATTCACACACAGACTCACGCAGACACACTTAGACATACACACATTCATGCTCACACACTCATACAGACACAGACACATACTCACATTCACACACATACACTCACATTCACGCTAACACCCACAGATTTACACTCACGCTCAGACTCACACAAACCCACACACACTCATTCACGCCCCCACACATGCACAGAGACTCACAGACACACACACACTCATACTCACACACACACAGACACACAGACTCACACATACACAGATACACACATTCACATTCACACACTCACACACAGACACAGACTCACAGACACACATGCTCACATTCATGCTCACACAGACACACACAGAGACACACTCACATTTACACACACCCACAGACACACACACATAGACACACAGTCACATTTACAGTCACAGACAGACTCACACAGACGCACACACATTCACACTCACACACAGAGACACACAGACACACAAACTCACACACACACTCCCACTCACATTCACACACATACGCAGACACACACACATAAACTCACACAGGCACACACACAGACTCACAAAGAGACACACACACATTCATACACACAGACACACCCTCACATTCACATAGACACAAACACACACACTCACACTCAATAGACACATAGACACTCACAGAGTCACACACACACAGACTCACAGATGCACACACACTGGCATAGACACACACAGACACACAAAGACACACAGACACAGGCACAGACAGACACACAGATGCACACACACAGACTCACACAGACACACTCAAACAAGGCACACACACACAGACTCACACACACAGACACATACACACAAACACACAGACACACACAGACACTGACACACATAGAAACACACTCAGGCTCAGACACACAGACTCACACTCACAGAGACACACACAAACACAGAGACACACAGATGCACACAGAAACACACACATAGACTTACATAGACACACAGAGACACACACACAGACAGACTCACATAGACACAGATACACTAACACATAGCCACACACATACTCAAACACACATGCAGACACACTGACACACAGACACACACGCAGACACACAAACACACAGACATACACACTCCACACACAAGCACACAGACACATACACACTCAGACACACACATATAGACTCACACACACAGACACACAGGCACCCCCACACACATACTTCATCACACTCACACACACTAATACACACACATTCACGCTCCATCACAGTAACACACATAGACACACACATGTACACTCCATCACAAACACACAGATACAGGCACTCACACATTCACACTCCACCACACACATTCACACAACACTCTCACATTCCATCACACACACACACACATTCACACACACCACACACACTAACACAGACACACATTCACACTGAACCACACAGTCACACACACTTCACACACATTCACACATACATACTTCATCACACATGTCACACACAAACACAGACACATTAGCACTCCATCGCGCACACATACACTTCATCACACTCATATTCATATACACATTCACACACACATACACACACCCTCATACACACACTAACACAATTCACACTCCATCACACACACACTCCATCACACTCACATATACACACACATTTATACACTCACACATACACTCTCATACACACACTGACATGCACATTCACACTCCATTACACATTTACACACACTCTCATACACAAATGCACATTCACATTCCATCACACACACACACATTCACACATTGACATTCCATCACACATCTCACACACACACAATCAATATTCTCACACTGACACACATTCACATACATTCACACACTCACATTCTCACATGCTCACCCACACTCACACATACATGCTCACACACTTACACTCACACACTCTCACACTCACAGTCTCTAACACAGAGAAAGATCCAAGCATGTAGCTTGTGCAGCTGATCCTCAGCATGTCCACTCTTCTCTGTAGCCAGCTCACTCCACAGATCAGTGTCTCAAGAACTGCTACTACTATCACCATCTCTTAAGCTAGGCCTGACCCAGGCAGGACCCCCCGGCAGTCCCTCCTTGATCTCCGGACATCCTCACCAGACCCACCTGTGATGCCTCTGGCTCCCTCCCTGTGTCCCCTCCACACCCTGCCCTTGTCCCCAGCTCACCTCTCAGCAGGGCCCTGTCTGCAGAGTCTGCTGTGCCCTGCACCCCCTCCTGCATGAGACCCGTGCCTAGGGATGCCCTGGTTGGCCAGCAGCACCCCACGTGCACCTGGTTGGCACTCCCATCTCAGCACCCCAGTAATCTTTAAGGAATGTCTTCCTTGCAGCCCTTCGCTTGTGAATGAAGCAGCTTTTCCCAGAGCACACAGCAATGTGTGTGCCCGAAGCCATGGACCCTGTGGACAATGCACCTGGCAGGTGGGGCCTGAGCCTCCTTGTGCCCTCTTCAGAGTCACAACCCCAGCAAGGAAGGGAAGCCTACGATGTCTTCAGAAGCCAGGCTGAGGGGCAAGAGGCCCAATGCCTTCTATCTGCTCCTGCATGAGCTCAGCCAGCCACCCTGGGCCTCTGGGACCTGGGGTCACCCTCCTGCTGCCTTGCTCTGTGCCAGTACCTATTCTTCATCCTCTAGTCCTGAAGTCATAGCCATGCTCATCCTGAGCCATAGTCACAGGGTGACACATGACACCACAGTCTGGCCAGGCCCACCTAGGCCCACCTCCTCTCTGTTCTAGATGTGCACCTAGACAGGCCAACAGGTGCCCACACAGAATTCCCAGGGAACAGACCAGGAGACACGCTGGCTGGTGCCCAGGAAGGAGCAGAGTCAGGCTCAATGTGGCAACATCCAGCTACCAGCCTGCAGCATCTCCACTCCACTCAGCTGCCAGCTGCCTCCAGCGTGGCCTGCAGCTGCTCTCGACAGAGCCCACACAGGAAAGTCTGTACCCATCCCAGGCAGGCTGGCAGCGTCAGGATAGCCCAGCCCAGCCAGCATCAACACCAGACACAGTGGGGAGCAGTCTTCAGGTGACTCCAGTCTCAGCCCCATCTGATTCAGTGCCGTGAGGGACCCTGAGCAGGAACCACCCATCCATGTCAGAAACCAGGAGGGATCATGATAGCTTGACCATGTTGCTTTAAGCTAATATGGAATGAACATTTACATCCCCCCAATTCATATGTGGAATCCCTAACCCCCAGTGGATTTGGAGGTGGGGTCTTTGGAAGGTACTTAGGTTTAGATGAGGCTACACAGTGGGGTGCCCATGGTGGGATCTGACCTTACAAGAAGAGGAGAGGCCAGAGCTTGACCACACTCCTGCCACACTGTGAGTACAGCATGTGAAGACGCAAGAACACACCTGCCTGCGGGCCAGGAAGCCCTCACCTGGCCGTTATCTGAAGCTGAACCAACAGCCCTTGATCCTCCATAACTGAGAAAATTAATTTCCATTGTGTAAGTCCCTCCAGTTTGTGGTACAGTCATGCACCATACAATGACATTGCAGTCCACAATAGACCACATGTATGATGGTAGTTATCCAGTAAGCTAAGATTAACTTATTACTGAAGAAAGAAAAACATACTCTTAATAAATTTAGTGTAGCCTAAGTCTACGGTCGTGCAGGAACATGCCCTAGACCTTCACATTCACTCTCCACTCACTCACTGACTCAACCAGAGCAACTTCCAGTTCCACAAGCTCCTTTCATGGTGAATACCATATATGGGTATACCATTTTTTAATCTTTTATAGTTTATTTTTACTGTCCATTTTCTATGTCTAGCTGTGTTTAGAGACACAAACAGTTATCATTGGGTTACAATTGCCTGCAGTATTCAGTACCGTTGCAAGCTGTACAGGTTTGTAGCCTAGTAACAACAGGCTGTCCCACAAAGCCTAGGTGTGTGGCAGGCTCTGCCATCTAAGTTGTTTAAGGACACTCTGTGATGGGCACACAATGATGAAATCACCTAAAGACAAATTTCTCAGAATGTAGCCCCGTTGTTAAGTGACACATGGCTGTATTCTATTACAGTAGCCTGAGCTAAGACATGAGCCTTAAACACTGGGGTAGTTCATAGATACCAGGACATTATGGTCCAGAGGTTGCAGTATTGGAGATACTGGAGCATGAATAATGGCTGGGGTTTGTCATCTAGCTATACCACTTAGAAACACTCACCACTTGGACGAGTGACTGAGCCTCAGTTTCTTCATCTGTAAGAGGGAATAATAATTCCTCCCCCTACCCTTGGGGGAAGGATACAATAAGTGAATATGTGTAAAGAGGTCAGAAAGGCACCAGGCACAGTAAATGCTGAGTGAATGTGAGAGGAGATGGCAGGTGAGGGAGGGAGTAGCGGGGCAGCAGCTGCTACATATGTTCAGTGACAAGGGAGGCCAAGAGATACTCAGAGAGGAGGCTGGACACTGCAGCCTGGTCCAGGGAGTGGGGAGGGGCCTGTCAGGCAGGCCTGGGTCATGGAGAACCGGCCCCGCCTCCTGGCTGTCCCCAGCCTCCCTATGGGCACTGGGAAAGGGGCGCACCTATCCCAGCTGAAGGCACAAAACCAGGCAAGTGGCCTCACCTTGCCCCTGCTCTGCCCAAAGCCCACCCTGACCCTGTGCTACACAAAGCAGAGGCCTAGGTGGCAGGTCCAGGGTGTGGGCCGCTCCCTGGACCACTGCAGTGGTGGCTTGGGCAGAGTGGGGCTGAGGGAGGATCATTCTCCTGGGACTTCCTGTCAATGCTCCAGGGCACAGGTGGTTCTGGGAGGCAACAGGAGGAGCAGAGGATATTTCCCAACCTGCAAGTAATTTACTATGTTTCTTAAGTGGTTATTGTAGGTTAAATAACCAACATCAGCTTATTAAAAAATCCTCCGAGATGATAATCACCCAGGTCTTCCGTTTGCTGCCAGCAGCTGAAGTTGCTATCCTGCTGGGAGCCGGTTTTCATAATGAATCGGCTCTGAGATCCGGACAGTAAGTGACTTCAGGAATCGTCGTCTCCGTTTTCTCTGACAGCTTTATGCTCCATAAATACTCGGAGATTATTAAAAACATATTTATTTAAGATGAACAGCTCTCCTGCAGATACAATTCTAAGCCGATAAGGCTCATAAGCCCACTTACAATAATCAATGATAGTATTTAAACCTCGGAGTAGCTTTGCTTAAAGTCGAGGCCCTGGGCTCCTGAGAGGGGATCAGGCTGGGTTCCCACTTGCTGGGGTACCAGGGCTAAGAAGGCCATGGCCCTGGATCATCCAGAGGCCCAGAGGCCTGGGAGCTGGCACACAGTCTGTTAAGACCCTCTTCCCTGCCTCCTCTACAAGCCGTCTCATCTCTCTGGGCCTCAGTTGCCCTAGCTGGAGTATGGGCCTTTGGCTCTAAAACCCTATCAGTTTATTATGATTTGGGAGGCAGCTGTGGGAAGGAAAGGCTGCCCCACAGAATGCTCGTGGGGTTAAATGGGCATGTGGAGAGCAAGCCCTTAGGATCTCCAGGCTCCTCCCAAGACAGTGGGTCCTGCCTCACCTCTCCAAATTCATCCCACCCTCCTGCCCCGGGCAAGACCCTGTACACCCCTCTCCATCCTGGAACACTCCTGCAGCCCACTCTCACTGTTGTGCACTCATCCTTCAGCAAATGCCACCTCACCCAGGAAGCCTTCCTTGACTACCTCCCTCTTTCTTATCACAGCTCACGATCAAGGTTCCAAACTGACTATGAGATTCTTTCATTCTGCCCCTCTGTCCCCTGTACTGGGAACATGAGTACACGAGCAGCCTTGTGTCTGTTGGGCTCACCCTTGTGCCCAGCACTGGGTTCAGGACCGGGATGGAGTCTGTGCTCAGCACTCACTGCCTGCTTGCAGAGGGCAGCTGCCCTGTGCCCGGCCTGGGAGGATGTTTAAACCCATATGTGGTTTCTGGGCCAGCCTCTCTTGTAATGACCGTGGCTTTGCAGGGTAGTTTGCATCTGTTGGGCAAGTTGACTTTTGCTTGGCTTTTTCAAAACAGACTTCACTTTTTTAAACAAACTTTCTCTTGTGTATACATTTTGGAATGAGTTTACTAGGTTAATTTTTTAAATCCTGCAATTTTGAGACTGCTCTGCGTGTGCTTCATGTGTGGAAACAGACCATGGGTGTGGAGGCCACATCGACCACACTCCTTAGTTTACAGCTAATGAGCATCATCTGCCCAGAGAGCTTCCTTTTAGTTTCTTTTTTCTTTGTAGATAAGGTCTTGCTCTGTTGTGGTCATAGCTCTCTGCAGCCTCGAGCTCCCAGGCTCAAGTGATCTTCCTCACTCAGCTGCCAAGTAGCTAGGGCAATAGGTGCACACCATCACACCCAGTTAATTTTGTTTCTATTTTTTGTAGAGATGGGGTCTCCCTGTGTTGCCCAGACCGGTCTCAAACTCATGGACTCGAGCGATCCTCCAGCCTTCACCTCCCAAAGCATTGGAATTACAGCATGAGCCATGCACCCTGCCCTCCTCTCTTCTTGGTTATTAACCATCAATCCCCTTCCCTCCTCCCGCTACCCTAGCTGACCAGCCTGTGTTTATGGTCATGCTTGGTAGGTATCCCCTACAGTGAGCACTGCTCTGCCATGTGTGTCCATAATCTATACGCATGGCATTCTGTTTAAACCTCATGCTGTGTCTCCTGTCCTACCTAGCATAATTGCTAAGATTGCTCTGTGATGCTAGGGGTCCCCTGAACCTGTGCTGCCCCTCCGTGGGTGCATCCCAGTATGGAGTCTCTCCAGTGTGCACCAGGGACTCCCACTGCATTGAGTGCATGCACAAATCTACTGCCTAGGTCCTGTCCAATCCCGCTCCTGAGCTGCTGCATCCACCTGCGTTCCCACCTGCCAGCCCCACGGCCCGCAGCCCTACCACACTCGCGGCCACCCAGCATTCCTGTTTTTCCAGGCTAGTAGGTGAAAGTGAGCCCATCATTGTAACCTGCATTTCTCTGACTGGCGGTGGTGAGCTTGAGCCTGTGCATGTCAGGGTTTCCTCTTCTGTGATCCTGGTCACAGCCCTGCCTTTTTCCCACAGTTGCTCTTGTTGACCTGCAGGAGTTTCACCACAGATGCTCTGTTCTCACTCTCTAGACATACATGACATATAGCCAGGGTCTCTCTAGGCACACACAATAGTATAGACACAGGTCTCTCAAGAAATACACAGTAGTATAGACATGGGTCTCTCTAGACACACACCATAGTATAGACATGGGTCTCTCTAGAAACACATGGTAGTATAGACACAGGTCTCTCTAGAAATACATGGTGGTAAAGATGCTGGTCTCTCTAGACACATGAGGTAGTATAGACAGAGTCTCTCTAGGCACACGTGGTCATATAGACACTGGTCTCTCTAGACACACATGGTCATATAGACCCTGGTCTCTCTAGACACATGTGGTAGTATAGACATGGGTCTCCCTAGACACACATGGTAGTATAGACATGAGTCTCTCTAGACACACACAGTAGTATAGACATAGGTCTCACTAGACACATATGTATTATAGATACTGGTCTCTCTAGACACAGATGGTCGTATAGACACAGGTCTCTGTAGACAGGGTAGTACAGACATGGGTCTCTCTAGACACAGACACTAGTATAGAACAGGTCTCTCTAGACAAACACGGCCATATAGACGCAGGTTTGTCTAGAAATACTGGTCATACAGACATGGGTATCTCTAGACACACACAGTAGTACAGACAGGGTAGTATAGACACGGGTCTCTCTAGACAGACAGGGTAGTATAGACACATGTCTCTCTAGATATACACAGTACTATAGACACAGGTCTGTCTAGAAATACATGGTCATATAGACACAGGTGTCTCTAGACATACACAGTAATATAGACATGGGTCTCTCCAAAAATACATGACAGTATAGACAGAGGTCTCTATAGGCATATATGGTAGTACAGACATGGGCCTCTCGTTAGTTGTACACAGTGACCTTTCCATCAGCCATCTGACTGTTAACTTTCTTCTGGGTCCTTTGATGACACAGAATCAGCCCTTATTGGTGATGTCTATATATTCATCCATATTTTCAACTTACAATTTGTGCTTTTGGAATGTGTCTAAGAAGCTGTCCCCTAGCATTGAGTCATGACAATATGCACCTAGATGACTTTGGATTTAGAGATTTGGGGATAACTGACACCTTTTTAACGTTAAGTGATCTCATCCATTCCTGAAGTCCAGAAAAAGAAAAACAACGTTTTTAGTTGAGGGTAAGGAAGTGATAAATGATCCTATAGCCGCCTCATGTGAGAGCACAACCCCCATCTGTGCCCTGCCCTGGACAGCTCAGCTCAGGTCAGGAGGCCACGGCCCTGTCCTCAAGTATCTCCTCCTACCATTGCCCAGATAGTATTTCCTATGAGCCTGCCTTGGGGAAAGCCAGGAGCGGGGCCCACAAGGTGATGGGGATGTGGTGGGGACACAGGGCTAGCTCCATCATTAACAGGGAGACAGACAATGTATAAAAACAACAGACAAAGAAAATATAATTGCAAGTTGCATTGCCCTTCTGAACCTGGGCATATATGGGAGTCTACACACATAAAAATTCCCAGAGCCATATACTTAAAATTGTATACTTTTCTATATGTGTATAGATTAGCAATAAAAGTGAATCCTCTTCTTCCCCTTCCGCCCCGTCTTCTCCCCTTCTTCTCTCCCTTCTCCCTCCTCCTTTCTCTCCCTTTTCCCAGCTCTATTGCATGCTGAATGGATTGGAGCGGTAAGGAGGGAGGTGGAGAGGGACATTAATGGATGACTACCAATAGCCTGGGGAGAGACAGAGGTAGATTTTGAAGGGGTGATGGTGAAGAGTAGGGTGGAAAGGCTGAACCCACACTGGGTCCCCTGTGGGATTTGGAGGTATCTGAAATGCCATGTGTGGTGGAATGGGGGCCCTGGCTGAGATGGAGAAGGGAGACGTGAGGGCACACAGGGTGCTCAGGGAGGGGCGTGGCAGACATGGGGTCCCCTCCACTCAAGTGGCTGGGCAGTCACTGCCTTTCTGTGTTTCAGCTCATCTGCTCAATGGCAGAGCGTTCTCATCCAGAAGGGGAGGGTCCTGGTTGTTCCTGCCCCCTCCACAGTGTAAGTGTCTGGGGCCAAGCTGGCGGGTTGGCTACAGGGCGCAGCTGAAGATGGCCCACTGAAGTGTTGGCTGCCAGCCATGTTGAGTCCATTCCTTCTCATTCCTTCTCCCCGCTCCATCTGCCCCATTTCCTCCCCTTCTTCCTCTCCCCCCACACCCACCAAGAAGAGGTCAGCAACAGGGAAGACCTTGGGGTAGCGAGACCTTGAGGAAGCAGACAGAACAGAAGACTCTCAGGTATTGGAGTCTGGGACCCCAGGGGTGTGTGGCAGCCTGAGCAGAGTCAGGTGAGGCGTGAGGGAGTGGCTGAAAAGGCAGGCACACCTGGACCCTGATCCCAGCTCTGCCCCCATGAGTGGTGGGTTCTCAGAGGCTGTGCACCTTGCAGTGCCTCAATGTCCCCATCCACAAAATGGGCTGGTGCCATCTCCACATCTCTCATCATCACAGGTGACTATGCTGAGAGACTCCTCAGAGGGACCAAGATGTCTTAAACCATGGTAATTTCACCACTGCAGGCCACGTCCCTCACTGTTCCTGTGACCCCTGTGTTACCAGCATCCATGCCTGACCACACAGGACCAGCTCATGGACCTACTAAAGGCTTTTAGAAACACAAAATGTGGGCTTCATCGACACAGGAAGTGCCCAATACATTTGTTTGATCTTTCCCTTTCCAGACATGGCGTCCTTGATGCACAGATCTTAGAGCAGGGTCTCAAACTCAGTTGCCCGCCCAGGCTGGGTGTGGCTGGAGAGAGCTGGAACAGGCTGTGGGGGGTTAGGGCACAGGTCACACTGGCAGGGACAGACCCCTGGCTGCAGCCCAGAACCAGTGAGCCACCTTTCTTTCAAAAGTAGCTGGAAGATGGATTGTTATGTGAAAGCTCCCTGTTTCAAAACGTTGGCAAGTCATAGAAATTGTTTAAAGCAGTCTGAGCCAAACAAAACTTGTGTCTGGCTGCTAGGTGGTAATGCTGAGGCATCTCCACTGCCCCTACACTACAGGGGAAACCCAGAAAGGTTGGCCAACTGGGCCAACGTTACACAGGAAACAAATTGGGCAGTGGACCATTGACACCTGGAAGCCATGCAGCCATCCATCCATTTATCCAACCATCCATCCACCCACCCATCCATCTATCTACCCCTCCACCTACCAACACACCCACCTATTTACTCGCCAACCCATCCATCCATCCATCCATCCATCTACCCACTCATCCACCAACACACTCAACTATCTACTCACCAACCCATCCATCCATCCATCCATCCATCCACCCATCCATCCATTCTTCCACTCTTTCACTCATTTAGCAGATACTTCTTGAGCACCTGCTGTGTGCCAGACTTTATGTTATGGGTGCAGGGGGTATAATGATGAACAAATATATAATATATAGATATAAATTCTTCTCTCACGGATCTCATATCCCGAGGGAAGCTGATAGACAAAATCCCTCAGTTCTAGACTGTATCAGGAGGCAACAGTGCTGTGGAGAAAACTGAAGCAGGGAAAGGGTCGCGTGTGCTTGGGTGGAGTTGCAACTTTAAAGAGGGTGGCCTAGAAAAGCTTGATGGAGAAGGTGGCCTTAGAGGAAAGAATGGAGGCCAGGTGCGGAGGCTCATGCCTATAATCCCAGCACTTTGGGAGGCCAAGGTGGGCGGATCACCTGAGGTCAGGAGTTCGAGACCAGCCTGACCAACATGGAGAAATCCCATTTCTACTAAAAATACAAAAATTAGCCAGGCATGGTAGTGGGCACCTGTAATCCCAGCTACTTGGGAGGCTGAGGCAGGAGAATCGCTTGAACCCAGGAGGTGGAGATTGCAGTGAGCAGAGATCGCGCCATTGCACTCCAGCCTGGGCAACAAGAGCAAAACTCTGTCTCAAAAAATAAAAAAGAAAGAAAGAAAGAAAAAGAAAAGGAGAGATTGGAAGGAGGTAAAAGAGAGAGCATCATGGGTGCTTGGCGGAGGAGCCAGTAGGAGGACAGGGAAAAGAAGAGAGGTCTTAGGCACGTGGTGGGCACATGCATGCCATGGTGGAGCCTGTAGCAGAGGTGGGGCCTGCTTTGGCTTAGGTGTGACCAGCACACGCTCCCGTGGGGAGCAGGAATGTCAGGGAGTGGGTCTCCCACCCAGTGAGGGGGTGAGAGATGGCAGTGGCTGGGAAGAGGCACAGTAGTAGGGGCGGGGGAAGTGGTCAGAGTCTAGACATACTGCAAAGGTGAGGCTGACCAGGTGTGAGCAAGAGAGATGGACGTCAAGGATGGCACCATGCCTCAGGACTGAGCACCTATGGGGTGGGGTCAAACTTCAGCCATGGCCATGAAGGTAGAGATGCCAACCTACGCCCCAAGTAGGGCTGCATAAGCAGCGATGGGGTTCAGGGAGAAGCCGATCGTCAGGAATCCGGGGCCCACCCTGGGCCAGCTAGTAGAAGTGCTGAAACCGGTTTACAGTGAGAGACACAGAGGCTGGTGGGCACTGGGGAACACATCACGGTATCAGGCTCCCTATGCACCCAACTTCATGCCAGGGGCTGTGCATGTACCATAGTGCCCTCATAGGATCAGGGGCAGCCTCTGTCCTCTCCCTTGAAGATAAGGAAGTTGAGCCTCAGAGAGTGGGTGAGAATTGCAAGGGATGCACAGCTGGTGAGGAGCAGGACCAGAACGCAGATACAGGGCAGGCCTGGGTCCTGCAAGGGCCTCACACCCCGACACTGGAGCGGAGTGAACATCTAACCCAGCAGGCACAAAATAGCCTACATGGTCACTGGCAGGCGGGAAGGGGCTGCCCAGGGTCAGTCAGCACCAGGGAGCATCGGCAGGGACTCTGAGCAGGCACTTAGACACTCTGGATGCCCCACCTGAAGAAGAGGCGCTGAAAGGACCAATCTAGACCTCAGATCCCCAAAGCCGCATTTGTCACTTCTTCTCACAGGTTCCATTGAGAGGTGGCAAATGTGCTAGCAGCCCTCACTCTCAGCGCCTCCTCGGCCTCGGCGTCCACTCTGGCGGCGCTTGAGGATCCCTTCAGCCCGCCACGGCACCGTGGGAGCCCTTCTCTGGGTTGGCTGAGGCCAAAGCTGCCTCCCTCTGCTTGTGGGGAGGTGTGGAGGGAGAGGCGCGGGTGGGGACAGGGGCTGCGCAAGGCGCTCGCGGGCCAGTGCGAGTTCCGGCGGGTGCGGGTGCAGGCGCGGGCTTGGCGGGCCCCGCACACGGAGAGGCGGGCTGGCGCCGCTGGCCCAGGGCAGTGAGGGGCTTAGCACCCGGGCCAGCAGCTGCGGAGGTTGCGCCGCGTCCCCTAGCAGTGCCGGCCCGCCGGCGCCTCTCTCAAATTCTCTTCGGGCCTTAGCTGCCTCCCCACGGGGCAGGGCTCGGGACCTGCAACCCCCCATGTCTGAGCTCCCCCACTGCGGTGGGCTCCCGCGGGGCCTGAACCTCCCCGACAGGCGCCGCCCCCTGCTCCGTGGCGCCCTGTCCCATCAACAGCCCAAGGGCTGATGAGTGCAGGCGGGGCTCAGGACTGGCGGGCAGCTCCGCCTGCAGTCCCTGTGCCGCATCCACTGGGTGAAGCCAGCTGGGCTCCTGAACCGGATGGGGACTTGGAGAACTTTTATATCTAACTGGAGAATCATATGTGCACCAATCAGCACTCTGTGTCTAGCTCAGGGTTTGTAAATACACCAATCAGCACTCTGTGTCTAGCTCAGGGTTTGTGAATACACCAATTGGTACTCTGTATCTAGCTAACCTAGTGGAGACTTGGAGGACTAGCACTCTGTGTCTCTGTGTCTAGCTCAAGGATTGTAAATGCACCAATCAGCACTCTGTGTCTAGCTCAGGGTTTCTAAATACACCAATCAGTACTCTGTGTCTAGCTCAAGGTTTGTAAATACACCAACTGGTACTCTGTATCTACTAACTAGCACTCTGTGACTCTGTTTCTAGCTCAAGGATTGTAAACACACCAGTCAGCGCTCTGTCAAAACGGACCAATCAACTCTCTGTAAAATGGACCAATCAGCTCTTTGTAAAATGGACCAATCAGCAGGATGTGGGTGGGGTCAGATAAGGGAATAAAAGCAGGCTGCTGGAGCTAGCCAGCAGCAACCTGGTGGTGCAGGGTTCCACACGGGGGAAGCTTTCTTTTTTCACTCTTCGGGTCCAGGTTGCCTTTATGAGGTGTAACACTCACCATGAAGGTCTGCAGCATCACTTCTGAAGCCACTGAGACCATGAACCCACCAGAAAGAATGAACTCCAGATGCGCTGCCTTTAAGAGCTGTGACACCACGAAGGTCTGCAGCTTCTCTCCTGACAGTGAGACCACAAACCCACTAGAAGGAAGAGGGTCCAGATACATCTGAATGTCTGAAGGAACAAACTCCAGACACACGATCTTTAAGAACTGTGACACTCACTGGGAGGGACTGTAGCTTCATTCTTGAAGTCACTCAGACCAAGAACCCACCAATTCTGGACACACCATCAACACCTCCAATGCAATTGTATCCTAAACGGAATCTGGCCACAACTCCTTCCTATGTCCCCTCTGACTTGCGTAACTATACATGATCTGCAAGGGAGATGCAAAAATGGCTGCAATTCTCACCCCTCTTTCTGTCCACATTCTTTGCAATATAATTCTGCAGCTCCTCCCACCAAAGAGTGGGCTCTATTTCCCAAACCCTTTAGCTAATACAATGCACTGGAAAACAGCATGGCACCTGTTCCAAGCCAAGGCCTCAGGAGCCTTTGTGTGTTTCAGTCTCACTCTTGGGACCCAGTGACCAGAGTGTGAGGAAGCCAGGGAGAGCGTGGTGGAAGGGAGAGACTGGAGAAAGGCCCTGACATCCCAGCTGCGTTCAGACAAGTGAGTGAGCCCAGCAAGAAGAGCCAAGCCCCAAAAGAAAGGAAATCAGTATATTGAAGAGAGATCTGCAGTCTCATGTTTCTGCAACACTATGCACAATAGGCAAGATTTGGAAACAACCTAAGTGTCCATCACCAAATGAATGAATAAAGAAAATGTGCATATATACAGTGGAATACTATTCAGCCATAAGAAGAATGAAATATTGTCATTTGCAACAACCTCAGTGGAACTGGGGACATTATGTTAAGCGAAATAAGCCTGGCACAGAAAGACAAATTTTGTATGTTCTCATTCATATGCGGGAGCTAAAAACTAAAACAACTGAACTGATGAAAATAAAGAGTAGAATGACAGTTACCGGAGGCTGGGAAGGGTAGCAGGGAGGGGGAAGAGAAGTGAGAGTAGATAATGGGTGCAAACATAGAGTTAGATAGAATAAATAAGATCTAGTAATTGATATCACAACAGTCATATTGTGACTACAGTCAACAATAACATTGTACATTTTAAAATAACTGAAAGAGTGGAATTGAAGTGTTACTAACACAAAGAAATGAAGAATGCTTGAGGTGATGAATACCCCAGTTACCTCAACTGGTTATTACACATTGCGTGCCTATGAAAGTACCACGTATACTCCATGAATATACACATCTATTAAGTACTCATAATAATTAGAACTAACATTTTTTTCAAAAGACTAAGAAAATAATATTCATAAATGAGTAAAATTATAACGCCCTACCTCCAAAAAATAGAAGAGCAAAGCCTGCCCTGTCCAAATTTCCAACTCACAGAATCGTGAGCTAAATAATTGGTGGTTGTACTAAGCGTGGAAGCTTTGGGGTCGTTTGTTACACAGCAAAAGCTAGCTGATACAGCCTCTACCTCTCTGTTCCTCAGGCTCAACACCATATTTCTCTTTGATTGCCACATCCTCCAGCTTCATCCCTCTGCTACCAGGCCTCTCCTTTCCACTCTGGACTGAGGACACTTTTTTCCTGGGCCAGCCAAGATCAGTTAGCCACTGCTGACCTGGGTGAGGATTAAACGCCCTCCCAGTGTTCTCTGAACATTCACTACACAACAACAGTCTCATGCTCAACTTTCCCTGAGCTTCTCAAGGTCAGGAACAAGGTCAGGACTGGCCAGGTATGGAGCAGGCTGTAAGGGACATTTGTTTAAAGAAGCAAATGATCTGCCCAGGATGGAGTGCTGGCTAAGGAGTGGCTAAGTGGCTATGTGAGAGCCCTGGAACCAGTTGCCTGGGTTTACAGCCTGGCTCTGGATTTCAAAATAGTGTGTATTGAGCAGGTAACTAAATCCCAGTGCCCTGATTTCCTTATCTGTAGGACAGGGAGGATTGCAGTCCTTTCATCAGAGTTGTTTATAAGGATTAAATAGGCCAGGCGCGGTGGCTCAAGCCTGTAATCCCAGCACTTTGGGAGGCCGAGACGAGCGGATCACAAGGTCAGGAGATCAAGACCATCCTGGCGAACACAGTGAAACCCCGTCTCTACTAAAAATACAAAAAAACTAGCCGGGCGAGTGGCGGGCGCCTGTAGTCCCAGTTACTTGGGAGGCTGAGGCAGGAGAATGGCGGGAACCCGGGAGGCGGAGCTTGCAGTGAGCTGAGATCTGGCCACTGCACTCCAGCCTGGGCGACAGAGCAAGACTCCGCCTCAAAAAAAAAAAAAAAAAAAAAGGATTAAATAAGGGAATACTGAAAACAGTGTCTGGCAGGCACAAGTCAATGCTAAGGGTTGTTATTTAATAAGTAGCTGTGGATGGTGAAGCCCAAGGCCTTGTCCAAGGTTACTTGGTTCTTCATAGTCCTGATTCATCCTTACCTGATGCCCTGAATTTTGGGTCCCACTTTCAAATCCCAGCTTCTCAGTCCTAGGTCAGGTCCCACGTCACTGCCCCTATCCCCCTGGAGCCAGATCCTGTCTTCCTCCTCCTTCCCCGGCTGGGGGCCCTCCACCTGTCAGCTCCTCTCTGACATCCTTTCCTCTTTGCCGGTTCTCACCTCCTCCCAGTAAATGTCACTGCAAAAACATTGATAAATATTTATAAAGGCAGCCAAGGAGATGGCGCACAAACAAGCCAAATAAATAAGCACATTTTAAAGCACCGAGCTTGACAGTTGACTTCCCCAAGTGAGTCTGTGTGTGCGTGCGTCACGTACCTGCACGCGCTGCCTGTCCTCACACATCAGCTCACAGGATGCCCGCGCCTTCTAGGCCGTCACATTGGGACTGCTTGTTTCACAGATGGAGAAACCGAGATCCAGAGAGGCCTGGGCTTGGCCAAAATTGCCCAGCTGAGTGCAGGCAGGCGGCAACCCGTGCCCAGCATCCCGGCTTTATAGAGCCAAGGTTCCCGCTTGGCCTGGTGTCGATAAACAGAGAACAGTTGTTAGCAAATGCATTAAAGGATTTCATGTTTACTCTGCTCTTATCTGTGGCAATAACTGTCGGTTTCGGGGAGATAGCCGAGGTCTGTTTCGCAGGACGGCCATCAGCCGGGAGCCGGGGCTGGCAGCGCCTGTCCTGACTCACCTGTAGCCCCCTGGCAGGGACTTTTTCAAGAAGGGCAGCTCCCAGCAGGACCTCAGGCCAGGAGTATCCTTCTCATGAGAACTACAAACAGGCCACCCTCTGTTAGGGTAGGTGGCCTGGGGCCTTGGAGGCTTTCTGCCTGAGTCTCAGTTTCCCCATTAGCCCAACAATGTGCCCAAACTCCCTGGTATCTA
Source organism: Trachypithecus francoisi (assembly GCF_009764315.1). Classification (NCBI taxonomy): domain Eukaryota; kingdom Metazoa; phylum Chordata; class Mammalia; order Primates; family Cercopithecidae; genus Trachypithecus; species Trachypithecus francoisi. The sequence continues at coordinate 62,043,014 of NW_022681453.1, forward strand.
AGGCCCTTCACAAGCTAACATCCTCCATACGGATTCCCTAATTATCATCCTGTCCACAGGAATAGGAAGCCCACGCCCAATTCAGGTCTCATTTGCATAAAACTCCCCATCACCAGGCTATTAAATCCCCGCAAAGACCACCCCTGGTGGCTCACGGAGAGGCCAGGCAGGAGAAAGATGAGGTCACCGGGCAGCTGATATTGACTGGTGCCATGTACCAGGGTTTCACAGGGCTCCCCTTTACCTCTGAGCCCTATGCCATGAGCCCCCAGTTTTACAGGTGAGAGCATTGGGGAGTGAAGGGGTTTCTCAGGAGCCAAGGGCCCCACTGGCTGTGGTAGAGTCTGGTTTCTCATGACAGCAGGATGCCACCACCCCACACACAGGGACTCCTCTGAGCACCAGGCTGGTGTGTCTCTGACCTGATGCTGTGTGGTACCCGAAAGGACGGTGTCTGGCACCCAACAGGATGGGACCTGAGGCTCTAGGAGTGTGGGCCACTGGTTTTGGCTGAACAGAGTCAGGTTCCAGGTGGGGGTTTCAGGTCAGGCCTGGTGCTCCAAAGAGCAGGCTTCCCAAGGCAGGAGCAGCTACCCTGGCCATGAAGAGTTATGAGGCGAAGCCCGAGATGGGCCATGGGGGCCTGGGGCCCATGTTCTGCTCCAAGAGCGCAAGGGGAAGGTGAGGGGTGGGAGAGGTGGGGAGGCCAGGACTGCAGCCCCCACCCCAGCTCCCTGTCCTCTCAGAGGCTGAGCTGACTCTGCCACAGCCGTCCCATCATCTCTCCCCAAACTCAGCTCCAGCAGCTGCCCACTTGGCCCTGAGCCTCCCCTGCCAGGGCCCCCCACTCCCCTGTCCATACTGGCTCTGCCACCCTACTTGACTGGAGGGGGTATGTCAGAGTCTCCTTGGCACCCATGGTGCCCACCTGCCACTCACCCCAACCCCACTGAGTCCTCTGCAGTGCCCAGCCTGATGACACCCATTACCACTCATTAGCACTCATCTCATCACCCACCCTCCCCCTGGGGGCTGCTCTTCCTGTTGTTCTGGTGTGGAAACTGAAGACTCACCCACACTGGTGGCTGTTCCAGGGCTGGTCAGCTGGTATCCTGCCGAGGCCTTTCCCTGGGCAAGGGTCACCTCCTGCCCATCCAGGCAGGCCCGGGATGCTCCAGACAGCCAACGAGCAGCTGGGCCCTGTGTGAGTGCCAAAGGACCAGGCACCACCCCTCCCTGCTGCCTCTCTGCCCCTCCCCACCTCGAACCCCACCCCAACACTGTCCAGCCCCAGCCTCGGTGCCAGCCACCATCTTCTCTCACGGGGCCCCTGCAGCCACCCCCTTGGCCTCCACATGGCATCATTTCCCTCCTCCAACACAGCCAGGCGAGGAAAGGCACCCACAATGAGTGCACACCGCTAGCTCCCCACGCCAGAGCCCACCTTTCTCCCCAGCCCCACTCCGCACACCTGCTGTCCTCTTCCCCACTCACCTTTCCATCACCCTCTCGCTTACTCTCCCTGCCCTTTCACAAGCCCCACTGCCTAGCCAGTGCCTTAAGCCAAGCAGGGCTCACAGATGTCAGCGAGGCCTCCCCAGGGCAGAGCTCCCTCCTGCACCCTCCTCTAGCTGGGAGGGCAGTGCCACTGTGCAGACAAGGAAACCAGGCTCCAGGGACTTGGCAGACCACACAGCTCCCTCAGCATATCCCAGGCAGAGGTATGGGTGGGCACAGTACAGCTGTGGACGAGACTTAGCGGCATTGGCACAATTGCCCACCACAGTCCTAGTCAGCACCTGTGATCACATGGAATTATCACTCACAAAATGGCCACGATATAGGACATGATGACCCAGCAAGATCCAGGGTTCTGTAGTCCCCTTATTAAGAAAGAGGATCAAGAGGGGTGTCCATGGGGTTCATAGAGGGACCATTGCTGCAGTCTGATAGCGTCTGCTGAAGCTGTGATGTGCCCATGATGTGGGAACCAGGCTCTAGGCCTGGGATCGGGCAGATGGACAGGAGCCCAGTCTGGGGGGCCCAGGATGGGCGGGAGCCAGATGACCTACGGGGCAATCAGGAGGCCATCGCCCCGGGGCCTTGTCCTTCCTCAGAGGATCTGGCCCAGAGGGGAGCCAACGAGATGGAAAGGGGCCACACCAAGAACAACAATCCAGTCCTCGCATAGAAATGGAAACTCTGGTGCAGGGATAGAGCCACAGTGCTGCGCGCACGCACACACACACACACACAGACATACTCAGACACACAAAGTGCAAACATCACCCACAGAAATAAACATGCATGCAGGAGCAAGTGTGCATACCATAAAAGCATGCATGCAGATTCAGACACAAGCGCACAGTGACACACAAGGCACAAATGTACTCATACACTCACAAAACATGGAAACAAGTGTGTATCCAGGCATATGCCTACATATCCACAAAGACACAGCACATACACACGTGTGCAATCCAGACACATGCCCCTCTATCCACACACACACACACACACCCTCCCTCCATCTCTGTCTCTCTTTCTGTCTGTCTCTCTGTGTCTCTCTCTCCCTCTTTCTCTCTGTCTCTTCCTCTCTGTCTTGATCTCTCTCCCTTTCTGTGTCTGTCTCACTCTGTTTCTCTCACACACACACACACACACACACACCATTCTCACAAGTGAGCCGTGCTGCCTTTGGTCTGAGCCCAGAATAGAGCATCTTCCACTTCTGGCCCCTCCCTTCCCAGCCCTCTTTCCCTAATTAGCCCAGGAAACAGGGGCTGCTGTACCAGCCAATTCAGCCTGGGCCTGGGGCACGCCCGGAGCTAAGAAGCACCTGTCACTTTGAGGATCCCTCTCAGTTCAGCTGACGTCTCCCGCCCTGGCAGAGCCCAGAAATGTTGGCGGGGCCAAAGCAGCCTTGGAAGAGAGTCACACGGGGTGCCTGCTGCAGAGCCTCCCAGCCCCTTTTTGGCCAGGAGCCACCGCTGGGCCGCTCCACCCAGCCAGTGAGTCGTCATGGGCACCTACTGTGGCAGGCACTGCCAGGCTCTGGGGATGCATGGGTGAGCAGAAACAGCCAGCCCAGCCTGCACAGAGCTGTGTCTCAGGGAAGACAGGCGGGCCCATCAGGTCATCAGCTACAGATCTACCGAGGTGGCCCAGCCAGGGGCACAGGCCTATAAGGCCCCCAGGTGGGCATCTCACCTGTTCTGGGAGGCCAGGGGAGCTTTCCCCGGGGACCAAGGGATCCCAATCTGAGGCACTATCTGGGTGAGGCAGGTGAGAGGCTCCAGCAAGGAATTAGAGTGTGCAAAGGCTTTGACCTGGTCTGGGCTCCGTGAGAACAACACGCGGCCACATCCCCCCAGGCCTCCTGAGAGGCCCAGGTAGGACGCCCTCCAAGACCCACACCCTCGGGCTCATGGCTCTTGTCCTCTGCCACCCAGGGTGCTGCACACACGCTCAGTGCACTGGGACACAGACTTTGAGCTGGGAGTTCCGTTACAGAGATGCGGAAACTGAGGCCCAGGAACTGGCGGTAGTAAAGGAAGGAAGTGCCCCAGACATTGTGGCTAGTTTGCCAGAGTGCCTCACAGAACAGCTGGTCCAATCCTCCTCAAGTACAGAGGAGGAAACTGAGGCCACATCCACTCTGACCTACCCTGCAGGAGAGGTGGCCACAGGGGCAGGAGTTAGACCTGCTTAAGTGGCCCCAAGGAAGTGAAAGGGTCACAGCAGAGCATGTGTCTGTGTGCATGCATGTGCATCTGTGGGTGTGTGCATGGGAGGGTGTTACATGTGTGCATGTGAGTACATGTGCACATGTGTGTCTGTGTGCCTGTGCGTGCATGTGCTGTGAGCTGGTATGGAGGAGTTGGGACACCAGCAGGCTGGCATTTGACGCCCACTGTGTCTGTTCTGCTTGGTCAGAGCTCACACCATGTAGTTGTCAATATTTAGAAAGGCAAAAAGTGCCCCTGGCCATGAGTTAGTCAGAGGCCCAGATGAGGATTTGAGGAGGTTGCACCCAGGGCACCTGAAAGTCAGGTTGGCTGGGCAGGAGCATTGGGCCCATAGCAGCCCAGGGGCACAGTGCCTGTTGGGGGGATGCCATATGTGAGGCCAGTGCTAGATGGACCAGCCCAGCAGTGTGGACGGTGGAGGTGGGGGGCTTCTGAGCACCAGGAGGAGTTATGAGTGATGTGGTGGAGACATCTCAATGGCATGTTTTGCAAAACCCTCCCAAGTGCCCAATGCTAGTCAACTGAACCCGTCCTGTAGAAGCAGAGGACCCCCGAGGTCTCCTGGCACAGGCTGGCTATCAGCTAGGCAATGGAGCAGGGCATTTGTGGAAAAGGATGGAGAGGGCTGGACAGTCCCCTGGGAGTTGTGGAATGGGGTCCACTTACCTTGTCAGAAGGAGCAGGAACTTCTCCAACACCCCCTGGGGGCAAAGTCTGCTCACTGGCACAAGCATGATGTATCAGCTAACATCTGCTATGGAACAAACTATCCCAAAACTTAATGGCTCAAAACAATCACAGTTTTATTTAGCACCCCATTCTATGGGTCATCTGAGTGCTGGCCTGACCTGGATCTGCTGAGCTCTCCCAGGTCAGAAGAAAGTTCTAGAATGGCTCACCCCCATGTCTGACAGTTGGCAGTTCTGTTGGCCGTGATACCTCAGTTCTCCATGCATCTTCTTATCCTTTAGCAGCAGGTGATGGGGCTCATTCCTATGACAGCCTTGTAGCATGAGAGAACAAGCCCCAGTGTCCCATTTGCTAACAGAACAAGTGACAAGACCAAGTCCCTATTCCAGAGGTGGAGAAGTGGATCCCCCTGGAGTGGAGGACACAGGTCCCATTGTGAAGGGACATGTGCACAGGAAAGGGAGGGACTTGAGATCTTTCTTGCAATCGATCAACCACACTGGAGGAGGTAAGATGATCCCTTCCAGACCTTCCAGGGGTCACAGCCCAGATGCCCAGCAAGTCTGGAATGGCAATGCATGTGGGTGAGCCTTCCCAGCTGTTGCCCACCATAGGGCAAGGTGGGGACTGTGGCTCACATGGGAGGCCGCCTTACTGAGCACCACCATCTGCCGTAGCACAGGAATGCAAGCCCTGATGCCAGAGCTCTTAATATTTGCGTAGAAGTCAGATATCTGTATTTTTGTGTAAAATCTCTTGAATTTTAAGTGTTGTCAACTAATTAAAATTTTCCAAAATGCTACAGAGCATATGCTTACCTTGCAATATTGTATAACAATACCATAGCACACAATGGCTGATGCACCGACCCAGAAGGGATGCTCACAGGCATGAGGTGTGGTGAGAGAGGCCAGATACAAATGAGCTCCTATTGGCTGCTTCCGCATCCATGAAGGTCAAGGGTAGGCAGCACTAATCTCCAATCAGAATAGTGGTTGGCCTGTAGGGGCAGATATTTCCCTAGCGGTGCCACAAGTGACCTCCCAGGCGCAGTGTTCACTCTCTGGGCCTGGATGATGTCACTCATGTGGATATGTGCATGAAAGATTGCAGACTTAGTGCATGGAACTTAGAAACGTCAAAAAGCAAAGCAGAAACCCATTCTCCAAAGAGAATAAGCGATCTGCAAATGGGCTGGGACCCACAGGGGGCAGCCTTCTCTCCTGCTCCAAGTTTAGGACTGAAACTGCGGGTGCCAATGGGCATGAGGTGGCACCAGGTGAGGATGAGCTGGGGGACAGAGGAACCGTGACTGACCCTACCCAGAGGGACAGAATCCAGGGGCACTAGCAAGTCCAGTCACAAGTGGACACGGCCAAAGCTATCTCCTGGCCCAGGGCGAGGAGCATCATTCTAGCAGTGCAGGGAGGTGGGGCACAGGGGTGGAAAGAGGCTGGTGTGGAGGTCTGCACGGCAGGGATTGTGGCAATGGTTACCCAAAGTCCAGGAGGTAGGGGTCAGAGGGTCAGGGAATCAGAAGGTTAGGAGGTCAGGGGGAAGCGGAATGAAATCCCAGGAAAGCTCCCAAATTGCTGGCAACCTGCACTCTCGGGTCTCACCCACCAGGGCCTCCTGGGAGGCTGGCATCAGGGTGTGAACTGAGCTATGGAGGCCTTCTCCAGCTCAGTTCCCCTTAAGTCTGCCTGCCTCGGGAAGCAGAAAGGTCCAAGCGCGTTCCTGCAGCTCCTCTGCCATGGGGCTATGTCCACTGAGGCTCTACCCTGGCTTCCAGGCCTGAAGCACCGGGTGAGACACCCCCTCCCACACGCCCCACGGGCACTGGCATACCCCAGGGAACCCAGCCCCAGTCAGGACCACGCCTGGTCCGTGCCTCTCACAGGGAGCAGAGCTGAGGGTGGCTGGGGCATTGTCCAGTTTGCGGTGTGCACGATGGGTGCCAGGAAGGGGATTCCTCTCAGGGACGCTAAGAGGTGCAGACGCTGACTCAAGGCGGGGTGAGGGTGCAGCAAGATACCTGGGAGGCCAATCTGCCAACTTCAGGCACCCAGGCAGCAAGAGAAAACCTCCGGCCGGGCTCCCCTCTGGGGTTGGGGGCCGGGCTGGTGAAGAGCACAGGCCCTCCCCAGGTAGGACCCAGCCGCTGGAGGAGGACAGCAGGTTTTCGTTTTTGCTGCTGCCCCTCTGGAAACCACAGTCACCTCTGCCTTCCCACGGAAAGAAGCAGGGAAGAGGGACTGGAGCCTGCCTTTGAGGAGCCCAGCTCGGTGCCTGGCGCTGCACCCGGCGCTCTGTTTCTCATCTTGTATGCACTTCCGACGAACTCATCCTGCTCTGGATTGCTCAGTGGGAGCCCAGGCTCCCAGCAGCTCCTGGAGAAAGCTGACTCCGAGTTTGGTCGGGAGAAAATGACAAAGAGTGGAAATTAGGTCAGCCTCTTAAGGAGGAGGAAAAGAACCCACGTGACGGCAGAGGGGCCGCGGGGAGGGTGCGGGGGCGGGAGAGCCGCCTAGCAGAGACCGCGGGTAATGGGAAAACTTTCTCCAATTACGTGAAGAAGAGCGAGCGCGTGTCAGCGGGGACGGCGACCGTCTGCGCGATAACGGATGACTGGGAGAGGCAGGCGCTTAATGGGTTTTTCCCTGCGATCAGTTAACCCGAGCCCAGTGGCCCTGGTGACAGCGCGGGAGGGGAGGGCTCGGGCTCAAGGGTACCCCTGCGCTGGCTGTTTTCCAATCCTGCGCCTGATGACACAGATTTCCCTAACACTGACAGGGCGAAGAGCTCTCTGGCTCCTCAGACCCGCCCCAGGCAGCCGTCACCTGGTCGGGGGAGGGGAGCGCGCTGGCAGGGCCTGGCTGCAGAGGCACCGTGTGCATGGACACAAGTGTGCACCCTCTGGAGCCACGCGTGGGGCCAGACATGACCATGCACGGCTAGCCACCACATCATATACAGATGCCCAGCCCGGGGACACAGCAGGACATGCAGACCTGATAATCAGACCCATACCCGCTCACACGCTCACTTCCAGACACACACACGTTTATACATGTGCACAGATATCCAGATCGAAAGATGCATGGTGACGCACTCACTCCCAGACACGAAGGCACACTCAGACACATTCATGTATGAATGCATGTATGAACACAGACATAGACACACATTCACACACACAGATATTCATAAATATAGAAGGACACACACATGCACACAAATCATACCTCCAGACACACACTGCCAGAAGCACACCTCAGGGCACCATGAGCAGACGCTCCCCCGCCACAGGCATGTCCACACAGGCACCACAGGCACCCATTCACACACACACCGTGTGTGAAGAGACCCCTCCCAAGCCCCCAATATCCCAGCCCTGTAGCATGTTCTCCCTCCTCCTCAGCTGCCTAGGGCAGCCTCCCTCTCCCAGCTCCTGCCTCCAGTCTTACCTCATTCCCATCCAGACCCCACCCCAGCAGAAGCCCAGTTCTGAGGGCCACCATCCCACTCACTGAGCTCCTCTGCACAGGAAGCCCTGTCCTCACTCCACCTACCAGGAAGGCAAGCCTGTGCCGCCTGCCTTCCCCTGAGATCTGGCTCCCCTGGTTCACTGGTGCGGTGAATGTGTGCTGAGCCCCCGTCATGTTGTAGAGCTGCATGCCACTCAGGATACACGGGTGAACAACACGGGTGGAGAGCCCACCTTCATGAGACTTTCCTTCTAATGGGAAAGATGGGCGGTGAGCAGAGGACACGTGCATGAGAAGCTTGGTGCTGGGGAAAGCAGTCCAGGGCAGGGGAGGGACCAGGGCCAGCAGGCAGGGGTGGGGGTGGAGTAGGAAGGCCCCTTTGAGAGGAGGTGAGGGGCTCCAGGCAGAAGGAGCACCATGCGACAGGAGCAAGGGGCCGCCTGCCCCGTTCAGTGGGGGACGGGAGGGGGCTGAAAAGAAGGCCCAAAAGGCACAAAGGCCACCCCTGTGAGGCTGAACAGGCCACTCTGAGGCCCTGGCGTTGACCCTGAGTGAGGCAGGAGCTGGAATGCAGGCAGGCCAACAAAGCCTAGCACATTAGCCCAGGAGAAAGTGCAGGCCTGGCCCAGCGCCAGCGAGAGGAGTGTGTCTGGGTCCTGGGTGTGTTTCAGAGAGAGGGCCAATAGATGTTGCTGATGGGCTGGTGAGGGTGAGGGGAGGTCAGGCCAGCCCGGGGCAAATCTTAGATGGGAAGAGCCGGTGGAGGGAAGGTCAGAGTTCTAGGATTTTATGTGGACATGGTTGAAGGTGGAATCATGAGCCCCAGTGATAGCCCTATCCCAGTCCCCAGAATATATCACCACTGTGGCAAATGGGATTTTTGCAAGTTTTTTAAGTTATGGGTCTTGAGATTGGCAAATTATACTGGATTATCCAGGTGGCCCAATGTGATTACAAAGTGGCTCCTTATAAGAGGGAGTCCAGAGGGTCAGAGTCAGAAAGGGACCTATGCTGCTGGCTTTGAAGAAGGAGGCAGGGGCCACGAGCCAAGGACGGAGGAGGCCTCTAGAAGCTTGTCCTCCCTCCAGAATAACCACCTGCCAACACCCTGACACCACTACTTCTGGCCTCCACAACTATGAAAGGACACATTTGCTTTGCTTCAGCAGTGAAATTTGTGGTCATTTGTCACAGCAGGGAGAAGAAACTCATGCAGGCATGTGCAGTGGGAGCTGTTAGGAGACATCTGTGTGCACAAGTTATGAGGACTGGTGGCAGGCTGAGATTTGGGGATCTGTCTCTAGAAGGCATGTGAAGCCATGAAACTGGGTGAGTACAAGAAAAGGACCTGCCTGAACCCTGGGAGCCCCCAAGTTAAGAGGTAAGGGAGAGGAGACAAACAAGAAAAGGAGAGTTTCTCTAGAAGCCAAGAAACTGCTTCAAAATGGAAGAAGTGGATAAACAGCAGTGACAGGTTCATGCAGTGGAAAGCCACTCTGCAGTAAGAAGGGATCAGCTGCTGATACAAGCCACAACACTGGTGACTCTCACACAATCGTGCTGACAAAAGAAGCTCTACACAAAGGAACACAGACCATAGGATTCCATTTATATGCAATTCTGGAAAATGCAAAATAATCCTAGTGACAGAAAGCAGATCTTTGGTTCCCCAGGGCTGTGGTTTCGGGGTGGGAACTGACTGCAGGTGGGCTCTAGGGGACTTTTTGGGCTGATGCGAGTGTTCTGTAGCTGGATGGTGGTCGTTACAAGTATGAGTGCTTTTGTAAACACTCATTAAATTGTACATTTCCAATGAGAGCATTTTACTGTATGTAAATTATACCTCAATAAAGCCAATTTAAGAAAAACAACAAAAAAGAGTGATCATGTCAACTCCTGCAGGCAGGTAAGCGGGATGGGGCCTGAGAATTGCTAACCCTGTGGCACCCTTCTGTGGGCCTGGGCCAGAGAGGGTGGCTTAAGAGCCCTGGTGTGGATCACCATGGTCTAAGGTGATCAGGGCACTCCATCATGTTGACCTGTAGTTGGGAAAGTGTGGTGGGCTTGAGACCCAGCTGTGGCCAACGCTACCTGGGGAAGTTGGCTGGGGTCTCAGGGAAAGCTTCTCCCCTAGCGCAACACACAATAACACAGGCAGGACTTCGTGCCCACCCTACGTCTCCCTGGGTGCGAGTGTGTCACAGGAGCGTGGGAGGCTTGGAGCTGCGACAGGCATTCCCCCCACCATGGAGAGAAGGCAGGAGAAGGCAGAGACACTTACATGGACCCTGGTTTTTTTAGAGGGGTGCTGGGGGGATAGAGTCTCGCTCTGTCACCCAAGCTGGAGTGCAGTAGCACAATCTTGGCTCAATGCAACCTCCGCCCCCTGGGTTCAAGGGATCCTCCCACCTCAGCCTCCCAAGTAGATGGGATTACAATCATGTGCCATCATACCTGGCTAATTTTTGTATTTTTAGTAGAGATGGGGTCTCCCCATGTTGGCCAGGCTGGTCTCGAACTCCTGGCCGCAAGTGATCTGGCTACCTCAGCCTCCCACAGTGCTGGCATGAGCCACCATACCCGGCGCATGCACTCTAGTATTGTCAGCTCTCTGAAGCCACCCCGGCTGGTCACTCTCCATGCCCCATCCAGACACCCAGGGCTTAGAAGGCCGACCCCTGCAGACTCCAACCAGTTTGGCTGCCTCGCAGCGACACTGGCCAGTGCGGGTGCTGGAGAGAGATTGGAGGGAATTAAAAGAGGCTTGGGTGTTGGCTCCCATCCCTCCCTGCTCTGAGCACCCTTATCTGGAGAGGCTGCACCCCTCCCTCCCAGCGGCACCTTCTGTCTGGGGCCCCTCCCCTGAGCTCTGGCAACACTTTCCTTCCCTAGACCTTCAGGCCTGGAGTGGCAACAGCTCGCAGCATTGCTAACTTCTGGGTGCCTCCTTGTCCCTAGTGAGTCCTTGGCATCTTGTCCAGGCCTCTGTAAACAGTTCCTTCACTCAGGCCCATGCACCTGCCTGGCTCCTGATTTACAGCTATTACACGACCATCAAATATGCCTATACCTGAATGCACTGCTGGTCAGCCGGAAGCATTCCTGACAGGCTCACCAAGCAAGCCCACCACCAGTGGGGGACAGACGGCCAAGCAGATAATTATACGATCACAAATGCAGGTCACTAAAGGTGAGCCCCAGAGTGGCCTTGTCAGATGCTGACATACTCCTGGGTTCAGCACTTATGGGAGCTGATGCATTCCGCTTGGAATTAAGGCCATTTCATTGGGAACTTCTGTCTCTTGCAACCAAAATATCCTAATAGTAGTCTTAAACAGGAGGACTTCAATATAGGCCGTGTTTTACTCTTGAATCTGGCAGGCAGAAACATAAGGGTTAGAATGTGTCCAAAGAGCTGAAATTAGTTAAAGCCAAGAATAGAATACACGACCTTTCTAAAACCTTGAAGTACATAAAAAATCTGGTGAAATGGCAACAGAATCTGAAGGGGGCAAAAAGCAGAAAATCAGAAAAGATGAGAGAAGGAAGCTTGAAATTATTAACTACAATAGCTTTTTAACTTTTTGTTTAACAGTAAGTCTAAAGCAAGCCCTATTAAAGTGCATCTTTTCATATTGAGTAAAACAAAATCAAGCTGAATACTATTCATAAGAGATGTTCTGAAGCAATGTTCTAAAAAATCAGAGTATACCAGAATATAGCTGGGTGCAGTGGCTCACACCTGTAATCCTAGCACTTTGGGAGGCCAAGATGAGTGGATCACTTGAGGTCAGGAGTTCGAGACCAGCCTGGCCAGCATGGTGAAACCCTGCCTCTACTAAAAATACAAAAATTAGCCAGACAGGGTAGTGGGCACCCTAATCCCAGCTACTCAGGAGGCTGAGGCAGGAGGAGAATCGCTTAAACTGGGGAGGCAGAGGTTGCAGTGAACCGCGATCACACCACTGCACTCCAGCCTGGGTGACAGAGCAAGACTCCGTCTAAAAAAAAAAAAAAAAAAGCATACCAGAACATAAAATCAGAAGGACAGCATGGGCCAAATATTAATTTCAGATTCAGTAACATATAAGACAAAAAGCATGGCATGGGATAAGGAGAACCAAACTGTCATGACATTTTATGTACCAAGTTACATAGCATTTAAATATAGAAAATAAAAACCTTCAGAACTATGAGTGAGTTTTGTGAACATACTCTTCTTTTTTTTTTTTTTTTTTTTTTTTTGAGACGGAGTCTCGCTCTGTCGCCCAGGCTGGAGTGCAGTGGCCGGATCTCAGCTCACTGCAAGCTCCGCCTCCCGGGTTCACGCCATTCTCCCGCCTCAGCCTCCGAGTAGCTGGGACTACAGGCGCCCGCCACCGCGCCCGGCTAGTTTTTTGTATTTTTAGTAGAGACGGGGTTTCACCGTATTAGCCAGGAGGGTCTCGATCTCCTGACCTCGTGATCCGCCCGCCTCGGCCTCCCAAAGTGCTGGGATTACAGGCTTGAGCCACCGCGCCCGGCCGTGAACATACTCTTCTAATTGAGGACTATAATTTATTTCTCACAATCTTGCCTTCCTTTGCAACATGCCTGGAATACACTGGTCAAATAATCAACCATCAAAATATCTACATAAAATCTACCAACAAAAAGCAAAGGCAGAGAGAACTGTGAAGACCGCATTCTTTGACCCCAGTGCAATTCAACCAAAAATGAGCAGGGAACGCTTTTGCTTTTAACTATAAAAGTTTCCAATATAGATCTTTCAGAAAGGTACAAAGAAGACTTGGATGAATAGAAACCTGTATCTTATCCTTGTGTAACAAGATTTAATCTCAATATAGTACTTATATAAATTCAGCCCAAACTGACCTCTCAAGACAGTACAATTTAATTCCAAATACAAATGAGCATTTTATCTTTTCAACTTTGAAAAAAATATTGCAAAATTTACGAGGAAGATTTCATTTATGAATGGATAGGGAAATAGTGAAAAGAAGTCAACTGAGGAGATGTTTGCTTCAGCAGATATGAAAACATGTTAGGAAGCTATCATATATCAAAGAGTTCTGGCGGCGCCAAACCAGAACACCCAGGGAATGTGGAGCCAGGCCTGCAAGCAACACTCCTTGGTGACCAGGGCACTGTTCTGCGTGTTGAGTAAAGATGGTTTTGTTCTAATGCCACTGAATCAAAATGAACAGAAAAAAGAAAAATCAACTTAAAAATAAGTCTGCCCTGCCCTGCTCTGGGCACCCTTATCTGGAGTGGCTGCACCACCTCCCTCCCTCACTTATAAATGAGTATACATAAATCTTGATGTGGGGAATGCCTCCCAAAAGACAAAAGAAGAAAACCACCAAGGAATAACAAATTTGACTACATAAACATCTTAAACTTCTACTGGTTTAAACAGATGGAATAAATGAAATGAAAAATAAAAACAAAGTGAAAAACAGATAATGAATTTGGGAAAATAATTGCAATCTATGTACCCAGGTAAAGGGTTAATATCCTTGACATATAAATAATCAAGGAAATGTTAACATACAAATTGAAAAATGAGCAAAGACTACGAACAATTATCAATAGAAGAAATACAAATACCAAAAGGCATTTGAAAAAACTGTTCAGCCTCATTAGTATTCATGTACATGCAAATTAAAACAACAAGCTACCATTTTTCACCTGTAAAATTGGCACTTCATTATTACTATTATTATATTCAGTGATAGCAAGAGTGCGGGAACATGGGCATTTATACTTTCTTGCTGGAAGCCGAAAGTGGTGTTCGCTTTTTAGAGGGCAATTTCGTTTTCCATATTCATTTTGCATACCTTTTGACCCACCTGTTCTTGTAGAAGTTTGTCCTAAGAAAAGAATTAGCTACAGGGCTGTTTATTGCAGTGTTTTTTGTAATGGTGAGTAAAGAAACCTAAATGTCAGCAAATAAGCAATCACTTCTTGTATAAATCATGTATTTTTATACAATGGAATTCTATGCAGCCATCAATAATGGTGTCATACAAGTACATGTATCAACATTGCATTGTTAAGTGAAAAGAGCAAGTGATAAAATAATAGATGCCAAAAAATCAATTTTTATAAGAAAAGTAAGAAAGGAGGGACAGCAAAATATTAGCACTGATTACCCATGGCTGGTGAGATCCTGGGTAATTTTGATTTCCTACTTCGTGGTTATTTTCATTTAGAAATTGTTCTACAATGAACATACATTAATTGTGAAATAAAAATAAGTGTTTTAAAGAGTGAATAGGGGATTGAGTAAATTATAATACAATCTTACAGTCACAAACCAACAGCCAGTAAAATCTGTGTGGCAGAATTATACTCACTGATATGAAAATATGGTCGTCATTCACCGTTAAATGAAAATAGTACATTACAAAATAGCGTGTGCATTATCATCTCTTTTTTGTTTGAAAATGAAAAATGCATCTATTTATATGTATAGAAAAATGACAGAAGTTTATAAAATGCAATATTGGGAACAGTTATCTCTGGATGGTGCAATGGAGTGATTTTAGTTTTTTTTTCTTTGTGCATTTTTGCATTGTCCAGGTTTTGTGCAGCTATAATGCGTTAATTTTATAATTAGAAATTATTATTATTATTATTTTTGAGACAGAGTCTCACTCTGTCACCCAGGCTGGAGTGCAGTGATGTGATCTAATCTCACTGCAACCTCTGCCTCCTGGGTTCAAGCAATTCTGCTTCCTCAGCCTCCCGAGTAGCTGGGATTACATGCATGTGCCAACATGCCAAGATAATTTTTATATTTTTAGTAGAGATGGGATTTCACCATGTTGGCCAGGCTGGTCTCGAACTCCTAACCTCAGGTGATCCTCCCGCCTCGGCCTCCCAAAGTGCTGGGATTACAGGTGTGAGCCACCACGCCCAGCCAAAATTATATACATATATTTAAGAAAATGTTCACACCCTTACATCCCACAGTTCCACTTCTAAGATTTTTGTCCTGGGGAAATAACGCATCCCTGTGCTTCTCATTCAGGTGGATATTGTCCCCTTGGGGAACTGGCCATATCTGGGCATTTCTTGTTGTCACACTGGGGGTGAAGCCACTACTAGTCTTTAGTGAATACAAGCCAAGGATGCTGCTAAACATCCTACAATGCACTGGACAGCCCCACAACAAAAGTTATCTGGCCCCAAATATCAGTACTGCTGAGGCTGAGACCTACCTAGAACCATCATTTCCTCTTCTGCTTCTTAAAGAACAAAACATCTGCCTTGCTCTGCAGACTCACATTCACAAAAGCTCAGAAGCTGAAGGTTCCTAAAAAAGGATGTCCAAGCTTGACCTTCATCCACAAACAGCCTGCAAGGAGAGCTTCCAGAGAAGAGAAAGGGGAAGACCCGAGTCCTCAATGGCATGGCAGCTGAAGTAACCGGCCTAAAACAGCTCTACCCTTTGACTTCTCCTCATGTAAAATTGTAAGTTCTCG
This sequence comes from Trachypithecus francoisi, assembly GCF_009764315.1. Classification (NCBI taxonomy): domain Eukaryota; kingdom Metazoa; phylum Chordata; class Mammalia; order Primates; family Cercopithecidae; genus Trachypithecus; species Trachypithecus francoisi. The sequence continues at coordinate 62,058,431 of NW_022681453.1, forward strand.
TATTGTTTAAACCACAGGAGCTGGAGTCCTGTTACTTGCAGCCTAGCGCATAACAGGAGTCAGATCATGAGAATAAAGGTGAGGGGAGACCCCAGAAAACTCGTAAGGGTCAGATAAAATAACACGAAAGCCTTCTAAAACCAAGTGCAAACTAAGGAGTGAGAGTGAGGGCCGGTTTTCTCCAGCCTGACAGACTCCTCAGCTGCACCTGCCTCTGCTTGGGACCAGCAGGTTTCAAACTATGCTCTGTGGGGCTTTCTTCCCTCTATTCCAAATATTCTTTCCTTCTTATGCTTGTTGGAGACCGGCTCATCCCTCAAGCCCAACTCAAATGACTCTTCATCCAGGAAGCCTGCCTGATACCCGATTCTTCACTTCACTCCCTCTTTGTGGGAGAAGGGAAGAGGGGAGAGTGCCTTCACTTGTACAGGGGCGGTTGCAGCACATGAAGTAGAAACAAGGTGTTGGCATTTTTATTTTCATGTGGAAGTGTAAATACCATAGTCCCCTCTTATCTGCAGTTTTTGCTTTTCATGGTTTCAGTTACCTGTGGTCAACTGCCATCCAAAAATATTGATATATTTTTTCAGAGAGAGAGAGAGAGAAACCACATTCACACTACTTTTCTTAGAGTATATTGTTATAATTGTTCAATTTTATTACTAGTCATTGTTGTTAATCTCTTACTGTGTCTAATTTATAAATTAAAATTTACCGTAGGAATGTATGTTAGGAAAAAACATAATGTACATAGGGTTTGGTACCGTCTGTGGTTTCAGGCATCCACTGGGTCTTGGAAAGCATCCCCCATGGATAATGGAGTGGACTACGGTGGGGCTAAGAGGGTGGAATGGATGCTGAGGAGTCCAAGAGGTGGACTGTCCTGGGAGGTGCATGCATCATCAACCCTGCTCCAGCCCTCTGTGCTCTCTTCTATGTGGTTGGGAGGCTGGAAGCCTGCAGACTATGTCCTGGGCTCTTGCAAGCTGGCTACTCATTAGGAAGGAGAATGGAAGGAAGTGGTGGCAGCAGCTGCAGCAGTCACAGACCTGTCCCCCGTGGGGGATGAGCTCTTCAAAGGTAAAGGATTTATCTTCCATGTCTGTATTGCTCTCATCCTTTCCTCTTTATGATTACCCAACCCACCTCCCTCCACACGAACACAATCACAGTTTTTGGCATATAGTAGACATCTGGAAATAGATGAATAAGTGATTAATATGGAAGAGTGCATGCTTTGTTTGTGGGACTGTTAATTGCTATGCCATTCTAAATGGTGTTTTGACAGTAGCTACCAAAATATGAAATCTATATTCCCTTTAACCCAGCAATTCCATTTCTAGGAATCTTTCTGTTTGCACTTGCATAGGGGATATATGTGCAAACATGTTTCCTGAAGCCAGACCTCAGCATGGTTGTCTCCTTGTCAGTTATATGTCAGTTCAAATGTCACCTCTTTGGGGAGCCTTCCCTGACCATCCTGCTAAAGGACCCCTGACCCTGTCACACTCTGTGGCAGTCTGTATCCAGGCAGGAAATAAAGATGCCTCAGGTAAAACTGGAAACAGGGAGTTTTATTGTTGTGGTTGGGGTGTTGTTGTTGTTGTTGTTGAAACAGAGTCTTGCTCTGCCATCCAGGCTAGAGTGTGGTGGTGCGATCATAGCTCACTGCAGTCTCAACTTCCCAGGCTTAAGAGATCTTCCCAGCTTAGCCTCCCAAGTAGCTGGAACTACAGGTGTGTGCCACCATGCTCGGCCAACTTTGTGTAGTTTTTGTACAAATGGGATCTCACTATGTTGCCCAGGCTGGTCTTAAACTCCTGAGCTCAAGCAATCCTTCCTGCCTCAGCTTCCCAAAGTGCTGGGAAAACAGGTGTCAGCCACTGCACCCAGCCAGGAACAGGGATTTATATAGCAAATTCATTACAAAAGCACTGGAAGGGCTGGGCTACAAAGAAGGGGGTAAGGTAAGTTTACCCAAATACTTATAATGGCAGGAAGAGTCTACCACCCAGGGTTGGGGGCAAAGGGAAAGTGGGGCTACCTGGGGCCCATGGTGGCTGGGCTGCTGTGGCTGCTGCAGGACTTGCTGCTGCTGTTTCTGTGTGTTCATCCCTCCCAACACCTCTGTGCAGGAGGCAGGGTCCGCACTGCCCTGGACATGAGAATCCAGGCCCACGAGCACTGTGCTGCTGAGGCCATGGCAGAACCCACTGCTGATATGCCCTTCTAATTCCACGGACAGTTCCAATGGCCCATATAACCGGGAAGGCTGGGCTGGAACCCAGGAGCTGTGTCTGTGGCCCCATGCTACATCTGCTGCTGCCCATGTCCATTCCATTCTTCTCGGGCTTTCCATTTGTGGAATCTAACAAGGAGCCAGCTTTTAAGAAGCCCCAGAGTTTGCAGGCATCCAGCCTCCCAGCCACATGAAGAGCCGGAGCGGGGCTGTCGTCTACAGTTGAGTCACCATCACAGTCCTCATCCTCAGCACCATGCCATTCTCACCTTTTACACTTCTTCATGCACCCATACAAAAGCAGCGAAGACAGGAGCATGCTTACAATAATCCCTTGCACAAACCAAGACATTCCTGCCCCTGGATGGAAAAGGGGGTCAGATCATCTTTAGGCAGCCTTCCAGTTCAGTCACCATCTAACCCAAATATTCTTTGGCACAAGGCTAATTTTAAAGTTAGACATCACAAACATGCCTTATATAAAAGAGCAGGGGACAAAGAAATAACTTGTAAATGTATGTGAATAAAGAAAGAGCAAGTGAAAGAAAGTGGCATGCCCATCCTTGATGCTGTACCTGACTGTGCGGCCAGAGTGACCTTTCTTCACCTCCTCATCCTGCTGTCTGTTTCAAGCTCTCTTTAATTTTAGCCAGCCCTTCTGTTGCGGTTCTTTATTGATGGGGTGACTCCCATTCCTTCCTGAATGGGAAGGCACTCTCCATGGTCCTGATGTTATTGGGTTGCAGTAGTCTTCCACTAACTTTTATTACTAAATATAGAACTACTAAGAAGTCTTCCAGAGAGTGCCCTCGGTTCCAGCATAAACTTCCCCGTCCTTACACAGCAGCACACCTACTTCCCCTTGATGAGCAGGACCAATCGTCTCAGCCAGTAGAAAAGTCCTCTTCTTTACCTGTTGACTCAGAGGTATAAAGAGCTCATCACCCCGGGGGTGGCCTTAACTTCCAGTCCATTGGAACCACTGTTGCGGCCCCTGCTGGAAGCATTTCTGCCTTGGGAAATACAGTGTCTAAACCAGCAGTGCCAAAAACTGTGGAGATGAAAAGCGACAGTTTCACAAACACGTACCTGGGCCTGGAGGAGCTGCTCTCATATCTACCCTTCATTCCTGGACCCATGATTCTGCCTGTGGGAAAAGCAGCACCATTGATTGGGCAAAGGTTCAAAGCACAGACGAGAACCTGTGGAACAACACCCTGCCTTTGCAGAGTGTATTCTTCTTGCTGGCCCCACAGTTGAGTCTTCAGTGCACAATTCCAATCATCTACATTAGGCACTGGCAAACTTCGGCCCATGGCCAAATCTGGCCTGTTGCCTATTTTTGTAAATAAAGTTTTATTGACATACAGTCAGGCCCATTCTCTTCTACATCGTCACTGGCCACTTTCACACTATGACAGCAGAGTTGTGCAGTTGTGACAGAGACCATATGTCCCATAAAGCCTAAAATACTAAAATTTACTATCTGGCCCTTTGCAGAAAGTTTGCTGACCCTTGATCTGTAATCTCAGCTGATTCTGGGTAACAATATAGGTAGCAAGCCAGTAAAATCTACAGCTGTGAGTCCACTGCTGCGTATATTTTACATAAAATAAGTCCCTTGGCCAGAAGAAATGTTGTTCAGGATGCCACAATGGCGAATAAAGCATTTTTATAAGTCTGCAGGTAATGTGGTTGGCAGAAATCTTGCAAGCAGAGATGGCAAATCCATCTCCAGAAGAAGTATCTATTTCATTGAGGATGATAGGTAGAGTCCTACATAGTCAATCTGCCAGCAAGTGGCTAGCTAGTCCCCACACAGCATGGTGCCACATCCATGACTTAATGCTAGTCTTTTTTGTTGATAGGTTGAGCATTTACTAGGAGCGATAGCCAGATATACATCAGTGAGGAAAGTCCATGTTGCTTGGCTCATGTATAGTTTCCTTATATACTGCCTCCATGAGAAAGAACTAGTCTGCAGAAAGAGGTTGGCTGACATTCACAGAACATGTCATGTTCCTGATGACCAGGAATCCCTTCTCCTTTTGGAGAGCAATCACTTGGGAAATATAAATATTCCCACAATCTCTGTGCCTATTTTGAGATTTCCACCCACATACCTCCTCCCCAAAGCTCCTGGCCGCCAGTCCTAAAATCTTGTTCTTTCCAAGTCCCAAAGCATTAGCCACTGCCATGAATAAGAATAGATTCATACCTCTGACCATATCTCTATCCAATCAATGGGACATGGTTTCTAGGGTGTGCAGCGGCCCTCCAGTTCTGGTGGTGCTGCCATATCGTGCAGAAGTACTTGTAAAGCGGGGGCAACTTCCTCCAGCAACTAGTCATAGGAAAACCCAGTGAAGCCCTAAATTGTCTTCTCCTGGGCCAAATTTCAGTCTTGCTTCCTGGGCATACTGGGCTCTGAAGGCAAGAGGGGCATGGGGTAAATTTTGTGAAGAATTGGCATCTTCTTGCAAAACTGACCCATGTGAGCTCATTACAAGGTTTTGAAGAAAGGAAAGACTCATCTCTCCAGACAGGAAGAGAAGCTGTTTTTCAGATTCATGCCGTTGTTCCAAATCTCAGGTTTCCTCTCCTTTCCCATCAGTGCCCTAGCATCTCCACAACAGACCTGTCATGGCTGGGAATTCAATTTATGCTGTAACTCTGCAACCCCATCATCAAATTTGGAGTCTTATTTTCAGCTATATCAGCCCTGTAGCTACAAAGGAGAGAGATTGTTTCAGGGATGTCACAGAAGCTTGCTAATTCTTTGACCATATCATAAGATGAGATTTAAAAGCTCTGAGTGTATCATTTTGTTCTGCAAGCCTCCCTCTGCAGTCAGACACAGTCAGTTGCAGAATTCTTACAGTCGTCACTCCCCTGTCTAGCCAGTCACAATGGCGGAGTAGCTTCCCAAAGCACTGCCTTCAGTTAGGACTCCCTCCCAGGAAATCACTTCCATTATCTGAAGGTCACTTGATGATGCATTTCTTTACTTGTGGATTGCTTCCTCAACCTCTGACATAATGTAAGTGTTTTGAGAGCAACGGCCCATCTGTAATTTCTAGCCCAAGGTAGAACCAGGTACACAGTAGGAACTACATAAATGCAGAAGCCCACCCTAAGCTGGCTTATGGAGGAAAGAGGATGTATGGACTCATGTGACCAGGAGGACACAGAGGAGCCCACCTCGAGTCTGTTGGAACCAAAATCTGAGAAGCCCAGGGTGCTCCCGTGGATGCCATTTCTCACCTCTTCTGCTCACATAAGCTGCCTACTGGCAGCCTCGGGGGTCATTTGGACAAAAGGGAGCTTGCCTCCACATGTAGGTTTCAGAAGGGACTCTGATTGACCCAGCTAAAGCCACACGACCCTCCTGGAGCCCATACTTAAAGCAGATTAGGCCATGTCTGAGTCAGAGGCCCGCCTTCTCTGAGGCTAGGGCCCAGGTCCCACAGAACCTGGCGAAATGTGGCTGGACAGTGCCCTAAGATGGGTCTCCTGCTTCATTAGAAGAGAAGATACCGAGTGCACACGTGCACACAACATGCACACACACAACACACACAACACACGCACAAACATATCTTTTCCTAAAAAGAAAGAATTGGAAATAATCTATTCTTCAATTAGAGCATTGTTAAGAAATAATAGCACATTATTAAGAAAGTGATGAACATATATTGAGATTAAGAAATATCTTAGAAGCATTTTATCAAGAGAAAGAAGTCAGATTATAGAATAATTGTATAATATGAACCCATTTATTTTTAAACTACAATTAAATGTACATATGCATGTGCATTTTTTTTAAAAAGGCCAGTACAAAAACAGAAATCCTTAAAAAAAAAAAAAAAACAACTATTAACTCAGGAAGGGGAGTAGCAAACCACAGTGGGAGGGTCAAGAGGGCTTTTGTTTTAACTGCTCTACGGCATGATTTGGCACAGTGAGAAGTATTTGGATCTTGTTTTCAAACACAAAATGCTTCTCAAGGCAGGGGAGGCTGGTCTGAGCATCCCCTTCCCTGGGTCAGGGCACTCCCTGGGCTGCCCAAGCCACTTCTCCCTCCCTTTCCTCCTCTCCCTTGAAACCAAATATCCTCCTCCTTCCTCCAGGAGAACGGGAGCACATTTCTTCTGTTCCTGCACTGACTGCAGAGAGGTCTGGGTTCACCGTTCTTCCTGCTGAAAGCAAACAATTGGCTTTTTTTCTAGCTCCTAAAATCAACCACAATAAGAAGATCAGATTGTGGCTTTTGCCTGGCGCAGCCTTGAGGCATTTGCCCCACCCTGGGTTCTCTGCGCCTGGGGAGGAAAGACCCTCCAGCAACCTGCAGCCTGTCCAGCCTCGAGGCGTGTCACCCCCAGTGCAACAGGAGAGGTAACTAGGGGATGGCCCCTCCTCGGGGAAGGGGCCAAGGAGGGACGCAGGCCCTTCTAAAGCCTCTGTGGAAGGGGAGGGCAAGAGGAGGTCAGGGTGGAACCACCTGGAACTGAGTGGAGACTGGATGTCCCAACCTCAGCCTGCACATCCAATATCTGCAGAAACTGAGGACCATGGAGGAAAGAAAACTGCCCAAAGACACAGGGCTGGCACATGACAAAGTCCATGAGAGATCTTTACAAAACAACCACCAGACCCTGACACTCTGCTTGAAGCTCTGCACTCCCACGCCCTCCCCTCACCGCCGGGCCCCTCTCTGATCTGCCTGGCTGAGCTGCACCTGTGCTCCGGCCAGAGCGCCTCCCCACTGGCCCCCGCCCCCACGTGCATTCCTCCATCCACAGCCTGGGGCCCCCTCCCCAGCACCTCCTGCTCCTCTGGCCTTTGGAGGCTCAGCTGAAACATCAGCTTCTCCTGGGGCCCCAGGCCAGGCCCCCTCCCAGCACCCTGCTTCATTTCTTCACAGCCCTTATGCTCTCAGGTGGCATCTGGGGTACTGTCTTTCCAGGAGGCTGTCTGTCTGCTTCCTGAGGGCTTTACTTCCTGCCCCTAGAACAGGGGCCAGTGCATGACAGGTGCTTAATCATTGTTTGTGGCATTTGTGAATGGACTCAATCCACCGTGGTTCAGCCCACAGGACTCACTGGCACCCCCCAGCTCTGGGCTGCAGAGCTGGGACCCAGCTTCAGTGCACCTTGTACAGGTTAGAGCACTGAAGTCCAAAGATGGGTGGCTTCCTAAGGCCCTGGCTCACCAGGCTGTCAGCAAACACATGCAGCTGTCACATCGGCATGACTCTGAGCATGGGCTGTGGACTGAACTCCTGGGTCCACAGCCCAGCTCTGCTTCTCTCTGGTTCCTGGACATTTGGGGATCTGCTCAGCTCCCCTGCCTGGCACGCACCTCAGGGCTGGTGCACGGGTTGGATGGGTTGAAGTATTTGAAATGCATAGCCCCACCTGGTGTGCAGATACACGACTGTGCAGGGCCAGGTAGGGTCTGGGGGAGGTACTGGAGCCTGAATGGGTTAGCTCCAATCCAGGGACTTCCTCTTCTCCTTTGCCTGCCAGTAAGGACCTGGTCTGGAGATGTGCTCTGCTGGGAGAAACCTCTTATGGTTAATGAGCAAAGCAGCCAAAGGTGGAGCCGGGTCTGTTCTCAGAGGGCTGGCCTTTATCCTGGAGACAAGTGGTGGTGGTAGGCACTACCAGAGGATTTAAGCCGGATATCAGGTGTGTGCTTTTCCGAGATTCCTTGGCGGGGGGAGGGGGACTAAAGGAGAGGGAGGACACCAGAGCAGGGCTGCAATCAGATGTCCAGGTTGGCTCTGCAGCTCCCATGAAGCCCTCTCCCCAGGAAGGCTCTCTGACATTATGAAAGTACTCGTCTTCTCCTGACAGGGACCAGCCTGCACCCTGTCCCTCCTGTCTTCCCACCAGAGCTGGGACGGACATAACACAGGAATCAGGAGGACGTTGAGGAGCCCCAGGAATGGACACCTGTCCTTTCTAGCAGCCCCCATCTCCCCTGGAGAGCCCCTTTCCACTCGCAGCCCAGTGGCTCAGGTCAAGCTTCTTCTATCCCCTTGGTCACAAGTCTTGGTTCAAGGGTGAGTACATGACCCACACTCATCCCCATAAATGTTTCTCAATCGCTGCATAGGGGAGGCTCTCCTCCTGCTCTCATGTGCTCCTGCAGCTGCTAACACCAACTCAGCAGTGAGATGGGAGAGGAGGGGCAGAGCTGAACCATGAGGGAGACTCGTGGTCAGCAGCATCTGTTCAGCACCAAAACTTCTTTGCGGCCTGTAGTCTGACAAGATCTATCCTTAGATTGCAAAAAACTCAAACCAATATGAACTAACTCTCTTTCTTTTTTAATAGCTTTGAGGTGGGTTTCTTTCTGTCTTGCCGAAAGCTAACCCTAGAGTGTGGTATTGTCTTGCCACCAACTCCATCTGACTGATAATGTTCCAAAGTGCTTGTCCTGGAACAAGCTCCTGAAACCTGAATTCCAGAATACCAGAATAAGCCCCTGTGCTCCTGAAGATACACCCGTCTTCTCAGGTCACCTATAAAAAGAGAAGAGATGCTGAGCCACCATCGACAGCCAAAGCTTTGGGTGTGGACTTCTCTGCATCCCAGGGGTTCCATGTGAGACTGGCTATCAGCCACCTGGGAGCACATTTCCAGGACCAGGCCACAGGGGAGGAGCAGGAGGGGACAACAGAGAAGGGCAGGGGGTGTGCGTGGGCTCTGGACCAAACAAGACACCTCCAGCCCTGAGTGGGGCAGGACCTCGGGACACAGGACACCTGGATCTGCAGGTGCCCTCTAGAGTGTGCTCCCTGGGCCTCCTGGGCTGGCCCAGGCATCTCATCCCAGTCCTGTCTCATTCCAGTCCTCTTTGTTGTTTGATGGGAAAAATTTGGCTCCAATGGAAGACAGAACTTCCCAAGTCACATAGCAAGTTCGTGTCCAACCTATGGCAAAAACCCCTTTCCAACCACCCCATACTCTGGTCCAGCTTCCCAACCCTGCTCCTCCACGGCAGAGCAGAGGCCCCTCACACGTTTCTCTGCAGACACCTCCACACCCATCCTCTAGTCCCTGAAGCTGCAGGACTTGCCTTCCCACTGTGGTGGCTCAACAACTCATGCTGCAGCTCTGCACACAACACCTCTGACAGCCAGGACCATCCTGCATACAGGTGGCCAATGTCACACTTGACCCGAGTGCTTCCTGCCACTCACCCTAGGTTGTGCATCCAGGGCCCAGACAAGGCATGGGATACAAGAGGCCACAGATCGCAAACTGAGACACAGCGACGGGCAGGAAAGGATGCTTTTGCTACACAATAAGCCACTCCCAAAATTAGTAGCTTAAGACATTAACTGTTTAGCTCATGACTTTGTGAGACAGCAATCGGGGAGGGGCTCACCAGTTGGTCCTTGGGTTTGGGTGGGGCTACGTTGGCCTAAGTTGGGCTTGCTTATTCTCCTGTGGGCTGCAGCATGGTGGCTGAGAGTGATGCAACATAGTCTCACTCCACGTGTCTCTCGTCCTCCAGCAGGCTAGCCCGGGCTGGCTCCCACAGAAGCTGGACAGTCCCAAAAGCAAGTATGGAGATGGACAGGGCCTCTTGCAGCCTAGGCTGGAGCCAGCACAGTCTGCTGGCCGAAGCAGGCCCCAGGACAGCCCAGAGCCAGAGAGTGGACCAGCATTGCACGGGAGGTGCTACACCACAGGGCACAGGTGCGAGGGGAGTAACTGGGGCTCTTTTACCAAGCAATCTACTGCAAGTTCTAAATATCCGGGAAACAAAGAGGACATTCTCTACTAAAGCATCTACGTCGTAATTTTAGCAAACTGTTTTCAGTTTCATTCTCATCAAGAACATGAGTGAGGGCCAGATCTCACTCAGGGCTGCCAGCTCGAGCCCTCTGCAAGACACAGTTAATGAATGTTTTCGAGCGAAAAATGAATGAAACGCTTCGCACTTTAAAAGATGCTGGAGACTTCTGGTACTGGCAACTTGGCAGACTAGATAACCTGAAAATTCCCCTGCCACAAACACATAGAAACAGTAGATAAAATATAACAAATATTCCTTTAAAGGAAGGAAACTGGTAAAAGAAAAAAAAATGGAGGTGGGGAAATGCCAAGATCTAGAAACCAGAAGAAAACTGAACACTGGAACAACAAAGGAGCAGAAGGAACAGCCTCTGCAGCGGTGTTGGTAGGGGCTTGGGCGTATGAGGATCTCTGATTCTGACATCCCTGCAGGAACAAGAGCAGAAGCCCTGGCCTTGGACAACATGAGGATGAAACTAACACCTCCTCTCAGGTGAGAGACTGAATCTACAGGCAAACAATGGCTAGATGATATATAAAAATAGAGGCTCCAACCCACAGTCTGCAGCAACTAGCCAGGAAGCCAGGCTGCTCCGCAAGACTCTAGGAAGTCAGACCCCTTTCTCCAGCAAGCAGACCAGGGAACCAAAGAATAATGCCTGTAATAACCCCCCCAAAATAGCCAGGACTTGATTAATAACTGACGGCTTCCCAAATTTGTATCCCTGTTTCCAGCTTAGGACCAACCAGAAAAAGCCAAATGTGCCCTCCCAGAGAACCACATAAGACGCTCTGTTTCTAGTCAGCCCGTCCACAGCTTCTCTGTGCCAACAGCCTCCCACCAGGGCACAATGGGCCTTCCCTCTTTTCCACCGTAAAGTTTCCCACTTCACACTTCCCACTGCCTGCCTTGGAGTCTCTGTCAAAACATAAGTGATGGAGACGGCTCCCTTGCCGTGGTGAGCTCCGAATGGATAACCTTTGCTTCTTCTCATCTGATGGGCGTTCATTTACTTCCACATCAGAAAAACCCTCCATAAAGACTGAACTAACTCCAGATATTTATCTCCACATATGTGACCAAAATAACTCTCTTCCAGTAATGCAAGGGTGTTTGCATTAGAAGCAACTCTTGACTTATTTATTCTCAGTAGAATAAATCAAAGGAAATTGAAGGAAAAAAACATAAGACATCTGCATAGAGGTAGAATAGTACTTAATATGATTTAATGTCCATTCATGACCAAGCCTCTTAACAAAATCAGAATAAAAAGAACTCCTTAGCATAATACAACCTGAAAAAAAGGAAAACCCACTATGAAGTCATGATTAATGATGAAACAGTAGAAGCATTCCAAGAAAAGTCAGGAGCATGACAAAGACACCCCCTACTACCACAGCTTTTCAAGCTGTACTAAAAGCCTTAGCAGTAAGACAAGGGAACAAAACTTAATATATGAAGACTAGAAAAGAAGAAACAAAAATTTTCAGTATTCACCAATTAAAAGATTCTAAACTGAAAGTCCCAGAGAGTCTAGAAACAACCCAGTGCAACTAATTCAAGAGTTGAGCAAAGTGGCTGGACGCAGGATCAAAATACAAAACCGAATTGTATCCCTGTACTACAGCAATAGATGGTTTTTAATTTTAAAAAGATACAAATAATAAATAGCAATAAATAATAAGATTAAGAAGAAATCTAACAAAAGATATATATAATCTTTGTGCAGAAAATTATAAGACTTTATGGAAAATCATAAAAGAAGACCAAAGTAAATTAGATAGATATGCCATGTTCATGGGTGAGAAGACACGATATCATAAAGATGGCAATTGTCTCAAATTGATCTATAAATTTAATTTAATCTCAACTAAATCCCAGTTTTAAGGAACATGACAAATGAATCCTAAAATTTATGTGGATGAATAAAAGACTAAGAAAAGCTGTGAAACTCCTGAACAAAAACGCAGGGGGACCCACCAAAATAGTTATTAAGATGGACTACAAAGCTTTAGTGACTGAAATAGTGAGCTGCTGGCACAGTGAGAAAATAAACCAAAGGGCAGAACGGAAGCCCTGACACTGGCTCAGACACAAAAGGAAAGAACTAGCGCTTCAGAGCAGCAGGAACATGTGGTAGAAAACTAAAATAGTTCTCGCTGCAGAAAAAAATTAAAATGAAACTTTTAATTCAAACTTTACATATCAAAACCCCTGGTATATTATAGAATTATATGGTAAAGAAAAACTAGATGGCTTATAGAAAAAAATAGAATAATATCTTTATGACTTCAAGTGGGGAAAGATTTATTGAAAAAGACACAAAAATCACAAACTATGAAGGAAAAGATTGAGAACTTCAAGTACATTAAAATTTAAAACATCTGTAAGACAAAAGACATAATTATCAAAATGAAAAAACAAGCTGCAAACTGGGAAAGATATTTGCTTTGCACATAACTGACAGAAGATTATTATTCAGAATATGTAAAGAACTGCTACAAATCAGAGAAGAAATGCCAAGCAAGCCAACAAAGGAGTGGATAAAAGACATAGATGAGCAACTCGCAGAAGGGGATCGTGGGAGCCAGCTAGCATATGCAAGGTGCTGGGCATTGGTAGTAACCAGGGAGATGTGGATTAAAACACTTCACTTCCTTCAGTGCACATTTCTTGAGTGCCCATTGTAGACCAGGAATTTTTTCTGCCATTTAAAAGTCTGGAAATAACAAGTGTTTTTGATACTGTAGAGAAATTAGAACTCTCTTATATTGTAGATAAGAGTAAAAACTGCTGCCATCCTTTTGGCAATTCTAAGTAGTTACTGATACCCCTACCCCATGACCCAGCAATTCCATGCCTAACTCACATATGTGACAAGGAGACATGCACAAAAATTGTCAGTGTAGCCTTGTTTATAGTGGTGAAAAATGAGAAGCAGCCCAGACATTTACCAGCAAGACAGTGAAGCCCACATTGTGGCCTATGTATTCAATGGAATATTATGCTGCACTTAAAATGAATGAACTCCAGTTAAATCTAAAAATCAGCTTCAGCTAAGAAAGGTAAGCTGAGAATTCTACATACAATATATTATCATTTATGAAGTGTTAAACCATGTGTATTAGTCCATTTTCATACTGTTATAAAGAAATTCCTGAGATTTGGTAATTTATAAAGGTAAGAGATTTGATTGACTCACAGTTCAGCATATCTTGGGAGGCCTCAGGAAACTTACAATCGTGTTGAAACGTGAAGAGGAAGCAAGGCAGCAGGAAGGAGAAGTGCTGATGGAAGCAGGAAGAGCCGCTTGTAAAACCATCAGATCTTGTGAGAACTCACTATCGTGAGAAGAGCATGGGGGAACCGCCCCCCCATGATTCAGTTACCTCCACCTGTTCTCTCCCTTGACATGTGGGGATTGTGGGTATCATAGGGATTATAATTCAAGATGAGATTTGTTTGGGTGGGGACACAAAGCCTAACCATATCACCATGCAAGACAATACTATATGTTATTTAGAGATACAAAAACATGTAGTAAAAGAATGAAGATATGCATAGAAATGACAAATGCCAAATTCAGGATGGTGGCTTTTGCTAAGAAGGAGGGAAGGGTAGTCAAATGGGGAAGAGATGATCAGGGAACTTTGGCTATATCAGTGATGTTTTCTTCTTTAAATGACACACACACACACACACACACACACACACAACTCTGAAACACACAGAAAGGTAGAATGCTGACAAAGCACTGTGGTGTTTACATGAGTGTCCGTTGTTTTATTCTCAACACTTTTCTGTGTGCTTGAAGTATTTTATAATTTCATACATTGTGAGTTACTTGTGAATGCCTATGAGACTTCCTAGATGAATGTTGAGACTCTGAAATGTTTCTGGGAGCAGGTACCTCTCCCTAGCATGCCCACAGTCCCATGGTCCACAGCAATGTCCATCAAACTACCTTCCATAAGAGATTTATAGTTAACACTAGGACAAAAGGGGGAAAGAGTTGATATGGTCTAATTAGTGTCTAATTATGGGACATCAGATTCTTTTTACTGCAGGACTTTACTCAGAGACTTTAATAAGCTCATATAGAAGGTGAATTTCTAAGAAGGGGGAACATTTTCCTAATCTCTTAACATAGAATCCAGTTCCTGCAGAACACAATGTGGGACATCCTAGTCTGTGGACAAACACGTCCTTACACTTTCCAAATGCCAGCCCTTGGCCTTCTTGGTGTGCTGAGATTCAGAACGCTGCAATCACAAATCCTGGAGCTGTCAGGTTTCCATCCTGTCCCTTCACAATCCTGATTTGTATACACGTATTCTCAGCAAACCCAAACTCCACTGACAGGCAAATGGGTAAACAAACTGGACCATCCTTGCAATGAAACACCACTCAACAATCAAAAGGCATTGACTACTGATACACACGACAGGGTGGATCTCAAAATAACCATGCAAAGTGAAAGAGTCAGACAAAAATAGAGCACATACTGTGTGGTTCCATTTATTAAGAATTTCAGAAAGTTCAAACTAACCTACAGTGACCAAAAGCAGATCGATGGTTGCCTGTGGATGCGGGGAAGGGAAGGAGGGAAAGGTAATTCAAATGACAAAGGGGCCTACAGAGGCCTTGGGGTGACGATGCATTTGCTGTCTTGATGACAATGATGGCTTCTCAGGAATATACAGTGTCACAACTTATTGGCTTGTACACGTTAAGTATGTAAAGCTTATTGCATGGCAATTATACTCCAATAAAGCAATTTTAAAATCAATTGTTAATTTGGGTAATGGCAAGGAGAAGAGAGTCCCCTTGACTTAGGACCATTGGAGATCCATTGTCTAAACTCCATTCCCTAGGATAGTGACTTATACATGTTACTCAAAAAGAGTTGTTAAATAAATGAGTAGGTAAACAAAGTAGTAAATGGGTGAATAAATCAATGGATTAGCCAAGATCTGAGCAAAAAACAGCAGACTGACTCAGCTAAGGCCCAATATGGGCCTAGATGGGACAGAGGTAAGGGTAGAGTCCTGGGTCTCTGGGGCTTGCAGCTGTCCTGGAGTACAGTGGTTCAGGGTGGAGAGAGGCTCGGCTGGGCAAGGAGGAAGAGAACAGACCCCTAAGCAAAGCCAAGAGGTGAAACTGGAGACAGGAAGGATGCAAAGCTGAGCTGGGCATAGCCCTGGGTGTGGGACCCAGTTAAGAGCCATGCAGTTGGCACCTGGGGTTCTGCTGCCCAGCACCCTTCTGGCAACAGCACCCTGATCTTTCATGGGGGAAGTGTGCCACTGCTTTCATTTCATGTGGTGTAAAAAGGGCCAAGATACCTTCCTGACCCTGTCCCCAGTCCTCTCCAAGGATGGGCAGTGGTCCAGACCTGAACTTCCAGGGTCAGTCAATTGGTGCAGTGATGGGCACAGGACTCAGTGTAGCCAACACAAATCAGCCTGGGATTTAAAGGACTCTGCTTCCCCTGGGGTTGGTGAGCTGTAGAATAGAGGCTGGAGCTGCCTGGGATCACCTGGAGTAAAGTGCAGTGAGCCTGCTTGAGAATGAAGCTGATGCAGAGGGAATGGGAAAGAGGCGTGTGGAGAGCTCATTCCTGAGGTGCTGTGTGCCAGGCTGGGCCCACCACACTGCCCAGACCTGCTCCAGACTCTTGCACCAATCAAGCCGGCCCTTTACTTAAGTGAATTTTGATTTCTTTCTCTGGCAGCCAGAAGAGCCCTGATTGACACAGGACCTCCAATCAGAACAGGACAATGAGGTACCGTCCATGGAGCAGCAGGGCCGGGCCCTATACAGCATCTCACCTGCATTTACTCTCTGCATAAGGAGTCCAATTCCTGATCTTAAAAAGGAATCATTTCTATCTGACCTTGGACTTCATACAGGCAAAGAATCACTATTCCCATTTCAGAGAAGAGAAGGTTAAGGCCTAGAGAAACAACACATGCTCAGTCTTAGAGATGTAAACAGCCTTACTCCCATCCAAGGAGGTGTGCACTCTAAAACGCTTCCTTAGTGACCTCTTCTGCTGAGACCTTTCCTCTAGGCTCTGCCTCCTATACTTGTCTCTGAACCTGCCTTCCTCCTTGAGCCTATGAGCGCTCCCTCTGCCCTTCCTGACAGGGCACATGCAGGAGTGTGCTCAGAACCCCACTGCTTTCATATGGAAGCCTCCTGAGGACACAAGCCCTTATTCTAGACCCCTTTCCAGCCTCTCATTGCTGACCAGGCCCAGGCCTTGTCCCTGCCTGTCTCAGAGTGGAGCCTACACCACGCAGGCAGAGAGAGGTAGGATTTGGTGGAGGCAGGGAGCCACATGCCTCACTCTCTGCAGAGGACCTGAGCCTCCCTCCAGGGTCAGACTCAGGCCCACAGAACCGGGCAGCATGAACGGCAGCCAGTGTGTGCCCTTCCTAGGCCTCCACCTAGGTCTGAACAGATGAAACCAAACCAGCTGCATGGCTGCTGGTGGCAGATGTAGTCTCTCCTAATGGACCAGCATCTTTGGGGAATTCAGTGCAGGAAGCACTTAATAAAGTCATTATTCTGCCATCCAGCTGTGCAAGATGGGAGGATGACAAGGAGAAGCAGGAACTTATGATGGGAGGTCTCCAGAGCAGGGACAGAAAACTGAGCCAGCTAATTGCCAAAGCCACAGACTCTTTAAGCCCACAAGCAGAACAGGGCCCAGGCCTGCAGAAGGAGAGCTCCAGCACACAGGACCCATTAAATGGAGCAGGTACAGAGAATGAACATCTGAGAAGCAGGTCTTTCCTGACTTTCCCTACTCAATGCAGCTAGGTTCCTGTCCCGATGTTGGGACAAGTCTCCCTGGCTTGAAAAGAAGTGGAGAGAAGGGACAATTGCCATGCTAAAGAATGCACAACCACGGAACCCCTTTTTACTACTTAGCCCCTGTGGATGGCAAACCACACATGTAAAGTAAGAGTTCAGATTCGCTCAGAGAGGTGACATCAGTGAGAACGGCTGGGCGAGGACCTCCAAAAATTCTCTCTTCCTTCAAAGCAGTGAGAATCCTGTCAAAAAATAGTCAGAATCAACATTTCAGAACGCTGCAAATTAACCAAGGGCTTGCAGCAATCTGAAGAGTGTTTAATCAAGAAAAAAGGCTGACTCTCAGGAAGAGCAGTGAGCTTCATGGCATTTTAACTTGTCCTATTCCATTCCTCCCCCCTCCGGCAGCTTCCAGACACCTCAAAATTCAACAGCCACAATCATGGTGAAAACCAGCAGTCTGCCTGTCCCTGCAGGGGCAGCATAGGGTTGGAGCTGCTTCAAAGCCCCTTCCCAGAGGATTGTCATTATTTGACCTGACTGGTGTTTCCCTGGAAGACCTCACTTACAAAACTGTCTTTGTTTGACCTAACTCATCTCACCCAGTGCAAACTGCCTGTCTCCTGGAATTATTTGCCAAAACCATCAAGGCAATTGTTGAATATTGAGGCTTCCTGAGGCAGTAGATAATAGTTGGCACAAATAATAAGTTAACCAAAAAACTTAATAGGAAAAGCTGAGAAATTAGATGTCCATAGGGATAGGGACAGTGAACCGACACATCCCTGGGAATCTAGAAGGCCATGCAGGTACATGGGGCTGTGTGTACATCCAGGCCTGGGCACATGCTCAGAAAAGACCTGAGGAGCCCAAGTTCTCACCTCTGGCTGGCCTGAAGAATCTACACAACATGAAGTGAAGGCTAAGGTGGGGGTGTGAACCGCCCAGCCAAGGGTTGAAAGTGTCTCCTACACACACAGAGCCCATCAGCAAACAGTAGGAGACATACTGGTTCCAGGAGTTTAGGAAATCTCTGTTCAAACATTAGCTGACCATGAAGCTAACAAAACAGAATGTCATAAACACATGCGACATGTTTGCATTGTACATTTTATTGAATTTAAGAAAGTGGAGGGTAATCATCTATATCACAGCAATACAATCAGCAATTAAGTATTGGACATGCCTCTTTTAAGAGTCATGGAGGATGGAGGATGGTCACTGTCCCACTGTGACCTTCAACTCTGGCTGCAGGCATCTTGGTGTCTGTCTCAAGCTTTGACACTGGCTCTTGATTTATTGCAGAAAGAGTTGTGACAGCTTACTGACTCAGACCCTATGACACATGTTCTAAATGCTGGACACATAGACTCTTCCATAAAGGGAAGGTCCAGACATTCCAGCTTTCCAAATGTGCACCAGATCTCCACTGGACACTCTCTCCTTCCCAGGAAACCAATGAGATTGTGACACCAATGTTTCTAACCCCACTGTCAATAGGTTTGAAAATAGTCATTGATGTAACTTGCCCAAGGGTTAAACCCACCAACAAGTCAACCGCAAAATCCCCCCTGAAATGCAATGTTTCCCTTCTGCCAGATTTTTCTGTCTTTCTCAGAACACGGATGCTCAGGAGTTCTGCCCTGATGGCTAAAGAATGCCCAGGACCCTCACCTTCTGAAGTGCAACCCCTTCTTTTCTTCTCCTAGGGATGGCAATAGAATTTTAGCCAAAATTCAAATGGTCTGGGAATTCAAGGATGGTTCAACATTAAATATTAATAGTATCACATCAATAATTCAAAGAATATAAATCTTTGAATCTACACAATTATCTAGATAAAGAATTGGAAAATATGTTCTGTAAAGAGCCAGATAAATAAATATTTTTGGCTTTGTGAGCCACATGCCACCTTTGTTGCATATCGTGGGGTTTTTTGTTTTATTTGTTAACATCCCTTTAGATGTATGAGTCACTTTTAGCTCACAGGTTACACAAACAGGCCACCCATAGTAGGCCCTTGGACTGTCCATCCGTGATCTAGATGAATGTGCAAAAGGCATTTATTCAGTACCGATTCTTAATACAACAGTTGAAAAACTACACACAGAAAAAGGTCTTTCTTAACACAATACAACTTACTTATCTTAAAAACAAAAGTCATTCTTAATGTGAAGACTCTAGAGGCATTTTCAGAAATGAGACAAACATGTCTGCTATTACTAACATTATTTTAAGTTGCTCTGGAGGTTCTAGTGAAAGCAATAAGACAGCAAAAGTAAATTTTAACAGTTAGAAAAGAAGTAACTAAGTTATTTTTGATAGAATCAACAACAAATACTGGAGGTAATATAATATTTCCATAAGAGAATGTTGATGGAAAAAGCCAAACTCTGTAAAATATTTGAAGAGGTCTGTTCTGAGCCAAATATGAAGACCATGGCCCGTAACACAGCCTCAGGAGGTCCTGAGAACATGTGCCCAAGGTGGTTGGGTTACAGATTGGTCTTATAGATCAGACCAGATCAAACCAGACGAAACCAGAACAGACCGGATCAAACCAGACCAGACCGGATCAAACGAGACCAGACTGGATCAAACCAGACGAAACCAGACCAGACTGGATCAAACCAGATCAGACCAGATCAAACCAGACGAAACCAGACCAGACGGGATCAAACCAGACCAGCCCGGATCAAAGCAGACGAAACCAGACCAGACCGGATCAAATCAGACCAGACCGGATCAAACCAGACTAAACCAGACCAGCCCGGATCAAACCAGACCAGACCGGATGAAACCAGACAAGCCCGGATCAAACCGGATAAAACCAGACCAGACCAGATCAAACCGGATCAAACCGGATCAGATTGGATCAAACCAGACCAGACCGGATCAAACCAGATGAAACCAGATCTGACCAGATCAAACCGGATAAGACCGGATCAAATCGACCGAAACCGGATCAGACCGGATCAAACGGGACGAAACCGGATGAGACCGGATCAGACCGGACGAGACCGGATGAAACCGGACGAGACCGGATCAGACCAGATCAGACCGGATCAAACCGGACGAGACCGGATGAGACCGGACCAGACCGGATCAGACCGGACGAGACCGGATGAAACCGATCAGACCGGATCAAACCGGACCGGACGAGACCGGATCAGACCGGATCAGACCGGATCAAACCGGACGAGACCGGATGAGACCGGACCAGACCGGATCAGACCGGACGAGACCGGATGAAACCGATCAGACCGGATCAAACCGGACGAGACCGGATGAGACCGGACCAGACCGGATCAGACCGGACGAGACCGGATGAAACCGATCAGACCGGATCAAACCGGACGAGACCGGATGAGACCGGATGAAACCGGACGAGACCGGATCAGACCGGACGAGACCGGATCAGACCGGATGAAACCGGACAAGACCGGATCAGACCGGATCACACCGGATGAAACCGGACGAGACCGGATCAGACCGGACCAGACCGGATCGAACCGGATCGAACCGGACGAGACCGGATGAGACCGGATCACACCGGATCAGACCGGATGAAACCGGACGAGACCGGACGAGACCGGATGAGACCGGATGAAACCGGACGAGACCGGATCAGACCGGATCAGACCGGATCAAACCGGACGAGACCGGATGAGACCGGACCAGACCGGATCAGACCGGACGAGACCGGATGAAACCGATCAGACCGGATCAAACCGGACGAGACCGGATGAGACCGGATCAGACCGGAGAGACCAGATCAGACCGGATCAGACCGGATCAAACCGGTCGAGACCGGATGAGACCGGATCAGACCGGACGAGACCGGATGAGACCGGATGAAACCGGACGAGATCGGATCAGTCCGGATGAAACCGGACGAGACCGGATGAGACCGGATCAGACCGGATCAGACCGGATCAAACCGGACGAGACCGGATGAGACCGGATCAGACCGGAGAGACCAGATCAGACCGGATCAGACCGGATAAAACCGGATGAGACCGGATGAGACCGGACCAGACCGGATCAGACCGGATCAAACCGGACGAGACCGGATGAGACCGGATCAGACCGGAGAGACCAGATCAGACCGCATCAGACCGGATCAAACCGGTCGAGACCGGATGAGACCGGATCAGACCGGACGAGACCGGATGAGACCGGATGAAACCGGACGAGATCGGATCAGACCGGATGAAACTGGACGAGACCGGATGAGACCGGATCAGACCGGATCAGACCGGATCAAACCGGACGAGACCGGATGAGACCGGATCAGACCGGAGAGACCAGATCAGACCAGATCAGACCGGATCAGACCGGATCAAACCGGATGAGACCGGACCAGACCGGATCAGACCGCATCAGACCGGACGAGACCGGATGAGACCGGATGAAACCGGACGAGACCGGATGAGACCGGATGAAACCGGACGAGACCGGATCAGACTGGATCAGACCGGATCAAACCGGACGAGACCGGACGAGACCGGACCAGACCGGATCAGACCGGATCAAACCGGACGAGACCGGATGAGACCGGACCAGACCAGATCAGACCGGACGAGTCCAGACGAGACCGGATCAGACCGGAGGAGACCAGATCAGACCGGATCAGACCGGACGAAACCGGATGCGACCGGATCAGACCGGATCACACCGGATCAACCAAACCGGATCAAACCGGACGATACCGGATGAGACCGGATCAGACCGGATCAAACCGGACGATACCGGATGAGACCGGATCAGACCGGATCAAATCGGACGAGACCGGATCAGACCGGATCAGACCGGATCAAACCGGACGAGACCGGATGAGACCGGATCAGACCGGACGAAACCGGATACCGGACGAAACCGGAGGAGACTGGATCAGAGCGGATCAGACCGGATCAAACCGGACAAAACCGGATCAAACCGGATCAGACCGGACCGGATCAGACCGGATCAGACCGGATCAAACCCGAATCAAACCGGACGAAACAAGATCCAAACGGATCAGACCGGACCGGATCAGACTGGATCAGACCGGAACAAACCCGAATCAAACCAGACGAAACCAGATCAAACCGCATCAGACCAGACCGGATCAGACCGGATCAGACCGGATCAAACCGGACGAAACCGAATCAGACCGGATCAGACCGAATCAAAACCAGACGAAACCGGATCAGACCGAATCAAAACCAGATGAAACCGGATCAGACCGGATCAAACCGGACCGGATAACACCGGATCAGACAGGATCAAACCAGACGAGACCGGATCAAACCGGACGAAACCGGATCAAGCCGGATCAAACCGGATCAGACCGGATCAAACCGGACGAAACCGGATGAGACCGGATCAGACAGGATCAAGCCGATCAAACTGGATCAGACCGGATGAAAACGGATGAGACCGGACGAAACCGGATCAGACCGGACGAAACCGAATGAGACCGGACGAAACCGGATCAGACCGGACGAAACCGAATGAGACCGGACGAAACCGGATCATACCGGATGAAACCGGATCAAACCTGCCGAAACCGGATCAGACCGGATCAGAACGGACGAAACCGGATCAACCGGACGAAACCGGATCAGACTGGATAAAAACGGACGAAACCGGAACAGACCACACGAAACCGGATGAAGGCAGATCAAACCGGATCAAACGGACGATACCGGATGAGACCGGATCAGACCGGATCAAACCGGACGATACCGGATGAGACCGGATCAGACCGGATCAAATCGGACGAGACCGATCAGACCGGATCAGACCGGATCAAACCGGACGAGACCGGATGAGACCGGATCAGACCGGACGAAACCGGATACCGGACGAAACCGGAGGAGACTGGATCAGAGCGGATCAGACCGGATCAAACCGGACAAAACCGGATCAAACCGGATCAGACCGGACCGGATCAGACCGGATCAGACCGGATCAAACCCGAATCAAACCGGACGAAACAAGATCCAAACGGATCAGACCGGACGGATCAGACTGGATCAGACCGGAACAAACCCGAATCAAACCAGACGAAACCAGATCAAACCGCATCAGACCAGACCGGATCAGACCGGATCAGACCGGATCAACCGGACGAAACCGAATCAGACCGGATCAGACCGAATCAAACCAGACGAAACCGGATCAGACCGGATCAAACCGGATGAGACGGATCAGACCGGATCAAACCGGACCGGATAACACCGGATCAGACAGGATCAAACCAGACGAGACCGGATCAAACGGACGAAACCGGATCAAGCCGGATCAACCGGATCAGACCGGATCAAACCGGACGAAACCGGATGAGACCGGATCAGACAGGATCAAGCCGATCAAACTGGATCAGACCGGATGAAAACGGATGAGACCGGACGAAACCGGATCAGACCGACGAAACCGAATGAGACCGGACGAAACCGGATCAGACCGGACGAAACCGAATGAGACCGGACGAAACCGGATCATACCGGATGAAACCGGATCAAACCTGCCGAAACCGGATCAGACTGTTTCAGAACAGACGAAACTGGATCAACCCGGACGAAACCGGATCAGACTGGATAAAAACGGACGAAACCGGAACAGACCACACGAAACCGGATGAAGGCAGATCAAACCGGATCAAACCGGCCGAAAACGGATCAGACCGGATCAAACCGGACGAAACCGCATCAGACCAGACGAAACTGGATGAAACCGGATCAAACCGGATCAAACCAGACGAAACCGGGTCAGAGTGGATCAGACCGGATAAAACCGCACGTACCCGAGTCAAGCCGGATCAAACCGGATCAACCGGATCAGACCGGATCAAACCGGACGAAACCGGATCAGACCGGATCAGACCCGATCAAACCGGATCAAATCGGATGAAACCAGATCAGACCAGGTCAGACCGGATGAAACCGGATGAGACGGGATGAAACCGGATTAGACCGAATCAAATCAGACGCAACCGGATCAAACCGGATCAAACCGGATAAGACCGAATCAAACCGGACGCAACTGGATCAAACCGGATGAATACCGGATCAGACCGAATCAAACTGGACGAAACCGGATCAAACTGGATCTAACCGGATGAGACCGGATGAAACCGAATGAAACCGGATCAGACCGGATGAGACCGGATGAAACCGAATGAAACCGAATGAAACCGGATGAGACCGGATGAGACGGGATGAAACCGAATGAAACCGGATGAGACCGGATGAGACCGGATGAGACCGGATGAGACCGGATGAAACCGAATGAAACCGAATGAAACCGGATGAGACCGGATGAGACCGGACGAAACCGGATGAAACCGGATCAGGCCGAATCAAACTCGACGAAACCGGATAAAACCGGATCAGACCGGATGAGACCGGATGAAACCGAATGAAACCGGATGAAACCGGATCAGACCGGAAGAAACCGGATCAAACCAGATCACACCAAATGAGACCGGATGAAACCGGATGAGACCGGATCAAAGAGACTAGACGAAACCGGATCAATCCGGATGAAACCGGATGAGACCGGCCGAAACCGGATCAAACCGGATCAGACCGGATCAAACCGGACGAAAATCGGATCAGACCTGATCAAACCGGATGAAACCGGATGAAGCCGGATCAAACCGGATACCAGACGAAACCGGATCATACCGGATCAGACCAGACGAAACCGGATCAGACCAGACGAAACCGGATCAAGCAGGATCAAACCAGATCAAACCGGACGAAACCGGATCAACCCAGATGAAACCGGATCAGACCGGATCAGAACAGACGAAATCGGATCAAGCAGGATCAAACCAGATCAAACCGGACGAAACCGGAACAACCCAGATGAAACCGGATCAGAACGGATCAGACCAGACGAAACCGGATCAGAACAGACGAAACCGGATCGAGCCGGATCAAACCAGATCAAACCGGACGAAATCGGATCAGACCGGACGAAACCGGATCAACCCGGATCAGACCGGATGAAACCGGATCAGACCGGATCAAACCAGACGAAACCGGATCAAACCGGATCAAAGGGGACGAAACCGGATCAGACCGGACGAAACCGGATCACACCGGATAACACCGGAGGAAACCGGATCAGACCAGATCAGACCGTATCAAACCAGACGAAACCGGATCAAGCCGGATCAAACCGGATCAAACCGGACGAAATAGGATCAAGTTGGATCAAACCGGATCAAACCGGATGAAACCGGATCAGACCGGATCAGACCGGATGAAACCGGATCGGACCGGATCAGACAGGATCAAGCCGGATCAGACCGGATCAAACCAGATGAAACCGGATCAAGCCCGATCAAACCGGATCACACCGGCCGAAACCGGATCAGACCGGATCAGACCAGACGAAACCGGATCAACCCGGATGAAACCGGATCAGACCGGATCAGACCAGACGAAACCGGATCAGAACAGACGAAAGCGGGACAGACGAAACTGGATCAAGCCGGATCAAACCAGATCAAACCGGACGAAACCGGATCAAGCCAGATCAGACCGGATGAGACCGAATGAAACGGGATGAAACCGGATCAGACCGGACGAAACCGGATCAAACCAGATCAAACCGAATGAGACCGGATGAAACTGGATGACACCGGATCAAAGAGACCGGACGAAACCGGATCAAACCGGATGAAACCGGATGAGACCGGACGAAACCGGATCAAACCGGATCACACCGGATCAAACCGGACGAAAACGACGAAACCGGATCAAACCGGATCAGACCGGATCAAACCGGACGAAAACAGGATCAGACCGGATGATGCCTGATGAGACCAGATCAAACCGGATCAAACCAACTGGATCAAACCGGATGAAACCGCATGAGACCGGACGAAACCGGATCCACCAGATGAAACCGGATGAGACCGGACGCATCCAGATCAAACCGTATCAGACCGGATCAAACCGGATGAAAACCGGATCAGACCGGATCAAACCGGATGAAAACCGGATCAGACCGGATCACACCGGATCAAACCGGCCGAAACCGGATCAGACCGGATCAGACCAGACGAAACCGGATCAACCCGGATGAAACCGGATCAGACCAGATCAGACCAGACGAAACCGGATCGAGCCGGATCAAACCGGACGAAACCGGATCAGACCGGATCAAACCGGACGAAACCGGATCCGAATGGATCAGACCGGATCAAAACAGAGGAAACCGGATCAAACTGGATCAAACCGAATCAAACCGGATCAGACCGGATCAAACCAGACGAGACCGGATCAGACCGGATGAAACGAGACGAAACCGGCGGATCAAACCGGACGAAACTGGATCAGACCAGACGAAACCGGATCAAGCCGGATCAAAACGGATCAAACCGGACGAAACCGGATCAGACCGGATCAAACGAGACCAAAACGGATCAAACCGGACGAAACCGGATCAGACCGGATCAAACGAGACGAAACCGGATCAAACCGGATGAAACTGGATCAAACCGGACGAAACCGGACCAGACCGGATCAAATAGAGATGCAACCGGATCAAACCGGATGAAACCGGCAAACCGGATCAAACCGGATCAGACCAGATGAAACCGGATCACAACGGATGAACCCGGTAGAAACCGGATCAGACCGGATCAAACCGGCAAACTGGATCAAACCGGATCAGACCGCATGAAACCGGACCTGACCGGATCAGACCGGATCAAACCGGACCAGACCGGATCAGACCGGATCAAACCAGACGGGACCAGACGAAACTGGATCAAACCGGATCCCCGATCAAACCGGACTAGACCGGATCAGACCGGATGAAACCGGATCAGACCGGATCAAACCAGACAAAACTGGATCAAACCGGATCAGACCGGATCAAACCAGACGAAACCGGATCAAACCAGATCAGACCGGATCAAACCAGACGAAACCAGACGAAACCGGATTAGACCGGATCAAACCGGATCAAACCGGAAAACGGATCAAACCAGATCACACCGGATCAAACCAGGTCAGACCAGACCGGATCAAACCGGATCAGACCGGATCAGACGACACCGGATCAAACCGGATCAGACCGGATCAGACGACACCGGATCAAACCGGATCATACTGGATCAGACCGGATCAGACCAGACCGGATCACACTGGATCCGACCGGAAACCGGATCAGACCGGATCAGACCAGACCGGATCAGATCAGACCGGATCACACTGGATCAGACCGGAAACCGGATCAGACCGGATCAGACCAGACCGGATCAGACCAGATCGGATCAGACCGGATCAGACGAAACCGAATCAAACCGGATCAGACCAGATCAGACCAGACCGGATCAGACCGGATCAGACCGGAAACCGGATCAGACCGGATCAGACCAGACCGGATCAGACCGGATCAGACCAGACCGGATCACACTGGATCAGACCGGAAACCGGATCAGACCGGATCACACTGGATCAGACCGGATCACACGGATCACACTGGATCAGACCGGATCACACTGGATCAGACCGGAAACCGGATCAGACCGGATCAGACCAGACCGGATCAAACTGGATCAAACCAGATCAGACCAGATCAGACCAGACCGGATCAGACCGGATCAGACCAGATCAAACCAGACGAAACCGGACCAGACCGGATCAGACCGCATCAGACCAGACCGGATCACACTGGATCAGACCGGAAACCGGATCAGACCGGATCACACTGGATCAGACCGGAAACCGGATCAGACCGGATCAGACCAGACCGGATCAAACTGGATCAAACCAGATCAGACCGGATCAGACCAGACCGGATCACACTGGATCAGACCGGAAACCGGATCAGACCGGATCAGACAGGATCAAACCGGACGAAACCGGATCCGACCGGATCAAACCGGATGAAACCGGATCAGACCGGATCAGACCAGATCAAACCAGACGAAACCGGATCAAATTGGATCAAACCGGATCAGACCGTCTCAAACCAGACGAAACCGGAATAGACCGGATCAGACCAGATAAGACCGGATCAAACCGGATCAATCCAGATCAGACCGGATCAAACCAGACGAAACCGGAATAGACCAGATCAGACCGGATCATACCAGACCAGACTGGATCAGACTGGATCAGACCGACCAGACCAGACCGGATCAGACTGGATCAGACCGGATCAAACCGGATCAGACCGGATCAGACCGGATCAAAGCAGACCAGACCAGAACAGACTGGATTAGACCGGATCAGACCGGATCAAACCGAATCAAACCCGATCAAACCGCACCAAACCAGGTCAGACCGGATCAGACCGGATCAAACCAGACGAAACCAGATCAGACCGGATCAAACCGGATCAAACCAGACCAGACCGGATCAAACGGGATCAGACCGGAACAAACCAGACGAAACCAGAATAGACCGGATCAAACCAGATGAAACCAGATCAGACCGGATCAAACCCGATCAAACCAGACCAGATCGGATCAAACAGAGCTGAACGGATCAAACCGGATCAGACCAGACCAGACGGGATCAGACCGGATCAAACCGGATCAAACCAGACGAAACCAGATCAGACCGCATCAAACCGGATCAAACCGGATCAGACCGGATCAAACCAGATGAAACCAGATCAGTCTGGATCAAACCAGACGAAACCGGATCAAACCGGATCTAACCAGACGAAACCAGATCAGACCAGATGAAACCGGATCAAATCAGACCGGATCAAACCGGACGAAACCAGATCAGACCGGATCAGACCGGATCAAACCAGACGAATCCAGATCAGACCAGATCAAACCGGATCAAACCAGATCAGACCGGATCAAACCGGATCAAACCAGATCAGACTGGTTCAAACCGGATCAAACCAGACCAGACCGGATCAAGCCGGATCAGACCAGATGAAACCAGGCGAAACCAGATCAAACCGGATCAGACCGGATCAAACCAGATCAGACCGGATCAAACCAGACGAAACCAGAGCAGACCGGATAAATCCAGACGAAACCAGACCCAACCAGATCAAACCAGACGAAACCAGACCAGACCAGATCAAACCAGACCAGACCAGATCAAACCAGACGAAACCAGAGCAGACCGGATCAAACCAGACGAAACCAGACCAGACCAGATCAAACCAGACCAGACTAGACCAGATCAAACCAGACGAGACCAGACCAGACCAGATCAAATCAGATGAAACCAGACCAGACCAGACCAGATCAGATCAGACCAGACCAGATCAAACCAGACCCGACCGTACTGGACCAGATCAACCCACACCAGACCAGATCAAACAAGACCAGATAAAACTAGACGAAACCAGACCAGGCCAGATCAAACCAGACCAGACCAGATCAAACCAGACCAGTCTAGACTAGATAGACCTGAGCAAAACAGACCAAATTAGAGCAGACCAGACTGGACTAAACCAGATCAGACCAGAGCAGACTAGACCAGACCAGATCATGCCAGACTAGACTAGACCAGACCAGACCAGGCTAGATCAGACCAGACCGTACTAAATCATATTAGACCAGACTAGAGTCCCTTCTACTTAGCTCTTAGGGCCTGTGATAAGGTGCAGGACCCAGGGCAAAATCAGACCCTAAAAACAGCCTACTCAAGAGGTCAGTTCTCCATAACATGATTGTTACACATTGCATGCCTGTATCAAAACGCCTCATGTACTCCATAAATACATACACCTACGTTGTACCCACAAACATGAAAACTAAAAAATTCTTTTAAAAATTAAAATAAATAAAATAAAACAAGAGATTGGTAGAACACCAACAAATAAGAAGTCAGAACCCCTAGTCCAAAGCCACAAATGGATTCCCCCCATAATGTGTTTCATTTGGCCCACATAATGTTGTCATCATCATCATCATCATTATTGAACTATTGTTAATATTTACAAATTAGATTTTACCCCCAAATCTAATTTTCTAACTTCTCTAGAAACAGGAAGCCCTGGAAAAACCGAGCCCACATTTCCCCATGACAAGCATCGGCCTCAGCTGGGCAGCTGCTGCCCCTCAGCGGGCCACACTCTCCATTTCAGCCTAGCCCCCGCTGTTCCCTGCTGTCTGGAACCAGCCTGCTTCACTGGTCCCCAACAGTCCCCGTGGGCATGTGACGTGGGGCTTCCTGCTAAAGTCAAAAGATGGATGAGAGACCCAGTAGTTCTGCTACTTCCCACTCATCATTTCAACTGCCTCTGGAAACACTCACATGTGGACCAATCCAGGTGGAACATGAGGCACCTGTGAAAATGCAAGTTGCAGGAGACAGTGTGAACCCAGAATCCAGCCTCAAAGGCATCGGGAAAAGGCCCAGGAGCCAGGGATGGCCCAGGGTCTCCACTCCACTTGCCTCTGCTTGGGCACACCTCTTGTGGACACGTTCACCTGCCTCAAAGGCACAAAGCCAGGTCATCTCCCTGCAGGGAACCCCTTCCTCTCCTGTCACTGTCCAGAGTCATCCTTTCTCCACCTCTGGCTGAGCAGGGCTGGGAGGTAGGAGTGCATGGGGTGACAAGAGGCTTTCTCCACCCAGTGCACTCTCTGCAGAAGGCCCACAGACAACTGTCACTTCATCAAAAGCCTCACGCCTCTCCTTCCATGGACCCAGCCCCATTTTCTCCCACAAACAGCCTTTGCTCACCTGAGACCCTGGACAGGGAGTGGCACAGGACCCTCCCCTCCTGGAAGGTGGAGGCTGCTGTTATTAGTGTGCCAAGGACTCTTCTGCTGGAAAGGTGCCAGGCCCAGTTGGCTCGAGCCCAAGCCTCCTGACCCCAGACCCCTCCCAACTGAAGTCCCCTCACCCACCAGCTGTGGGTCAACAGAAGGTTTGAGAATTATCCCCTGACAGCACTTCAGCTTCATAGCCACCATTACAGAGCAATGGGGAGAGCCTCCCTGTGCACGGATTTCATCATTTCTCATCCTTGTTGATGACAATCTCACTTGATCCTCACAGCAGCCCTAGACAACAGGCACAACCATTATCCCCATCGGCAGACGAAGGTGGGTCTCACAGAGAGGTGCACCACTTCCCACGCACACGCGGGCCCTTCTCCTCACCCCCGGGGGGGGCCCCAGCCCATGGCCCTTACTGTGTTCAAGCCTTCATTCTTTCAAGCGTCTGTCAGCCATACCAGCACAGTCCACAGGAATGTCATGAGAGCCGCACATGTGATTTTAAATGTTTTGCAAGCCACATTTTTAAAAAGTAAAAAGGCACAGGTGAAATTAATTTTCAATACATATTTTATTTTATTGAATATATCTAAAATGTTAGCATTCCATTATGTATTCGATACAAAAATGATCAGTGAGGTCTTTTCTGTTCTTTTTGGGGGACTACGCCTTTGGCATGGGGACTGCACTGAACGCTCACCACGCATCCCAGCTCTGGCTGCCCGCAGGACTCAGTTTCAGCATGGCTCGTGGCAGCCCGGGATCCTCCCTTGTGCCCAGCAGGCCTGGGGGGCACTGGCTCACAGGGATGCAATGAGAGGTGAACGATTCCTGGGCACTCGTGGCTCCAGATTCCCCATTTCCATCTCTGCTGCTCCTCTGCGGCCCCGGTTCCAGGGGTGCAGGGTGCTGGGTTGGAGAGGCTTCTGTTAGTGGCTTTTCTCTCCTGTCTCCTGGGCAGGCGCATCCCCTCCTCTCAGGTGGACACATTGGCATACAATCAAGCTGCTTTCCCACCTAGGAGTCGCAGCTCTGAGCTCTGCGAATGGGCCCTGTTCCTTTTTCTTACAGGAGCAGTACAAAGTTCTGCCTTCTGAACACTTGAAATTGAATGGATGCTGGTTTTTGGCAAAAGGACATTGTGATCCCCTCAAGGGCACGGCACAGATGTAGCAGGGACCCCACATCTGGGGCCACGCCCAGTCTTTTGTTTCTAAACTGCCCTGTCAAGAGAGGGAGGGCCCATGGACCTGGGGTGGGCACAGACTGGGCAGGTGAACTCAGGCTGGGGCCTTGGGGTGACTGTGGGCAGTTGGAGCCCCGCCGAGGCCTGTGCTTAGAGCCCAGAGGCACTGCTTGCTCTGGGGACTTCATGCAGCCCTGGATGCCTACTCACAGGGTGGGGGTGTTACAGCCTCAGGCCCTGATCCCAACCACCGCACCCAACCCTAAGTCCATCCCACAAACTGTTTCTCAAGCCACTGCCATCCAGCTACTACCAATGAGACACGTGCCACATCCACACATCCACATACCACGATCAGCTTCCTCATTCTTCTTCTCTGTTTACCTGAAGAACAACAGCCCAGAAACCCTAACTTCACAATGTTAGTCACTATTCCCTGAGATCTATGAACTCAATGCAGAGCTATTGAAATAGATCATCAGGGTCCACCCCAAACCACCCCGAGTTCCCAAGAAGTGCACCCTGCAATGATCCTGCCAACCTCCAGGGAGCAGGGCAGGGGGCTCGAAGGAGCTGTTGACGTGGAGCCCAGCCCACCCCTCTCTAAGATGACATCTCCCCAGCCCCACTGCCTGGCTCCTGGCCTTGCTCACCAAACCCAGTGCCTTCCAGTCCCAGCTCCTCTTACTTCCAAAACTCCTAGCTTTGTTTCTTGTTTGCCATCTTACTCTGCCCCCAGCTCTGCCCCGTGCAGGGTTTCCTGGAGGCAGAGCCTGAGGAAGATTCAGGCAGACCTGTCTTCTGAGGGAGGCTCTCAGGAGAAGGAAGGAGAGGATTAAGGTGGGGCTGAGAAGGAGCTAAGCAGAGATGTGGTATCGGCTGGAGACTGGAGCTTCCCGGGAGCTCTGAGTTGCAGCACCGAGCTGTCCCTACCATGAGGGTCACATCACCAGTCACTGGCCATGGGGCTCCTGGGGCTGGGGCAAATGCCATTAGGGTGTCATTCTCCTGAAAAGGAACTGCCCTGAGTTACAACAGCCAATCCCCGAAAATGCCTCATCCCCCAGTCCTCAGTGGTCCCCCTACTCCAGTTGACCCTACCAAGCCTCCTTCTTGACCTCTCCTCCACTTTCATCCCCCAGAGTCCAGACACCACTTTGGCCCCAGGCATCTTTGGGGTCTGTGCTGGCTGGAGCCTGACGTGTGAGCTGTTTAGCCTTGGTTTCTGTTTTATACTCGAGAAGAGCAGGCTGGGGACAGCCCCAGAACAAAGCCTCCATGCAGAAGGACCCAAGACAGGCAAAGGTGGAGTGCAGCCCTCTAGCCCGCCCAGCCTGGGCATAACCAGTCATTGGGTTAGAGCAAATCAGTGGTTTAAATATTTGGCCCTGCTGGCACTGGGAAGTGTGTGTGTCCACGGAAAGCTCCATGGTAGACCCACAAAGGCTGTGGGGACCACACGGAGAATGCTTTGCCGTTGAGGGCTGCTAACTGGGGAGCGGAAAAGCCCGACCTGCCTGAGGCGGGCCCTAGCATTTTCTGACCTGCACCTGAACCCACAAATGACCACCCAGCATGGGTAAGAGGCCACCTGGCACAGTACCCTCACATGTGGCCAGTGTCTGAGGGTTCAGGGCAAAGCAGGCACAGGACTGTGGGTGGGATGGCTGGGCAGCAGCCACCTACATAAGAAAAAAAGTGAAAGAAAATTCATCATTTCCATCAGGCAGTGGTCAGGCCAGTTGAGTTTAGTGAATAAAAGAAGGTTTTTACCTTAAGCATCAATGTTTGTGTTTCTTTCAACACTCTTCTATATTGTGGTTTAAATTACATTGCTTTTTCAAAAGCTGTAATGATTGAATTAGTCAGTGTCATTTTGTTTGCATGTGACAGAATCCCCACTTGAACTTGCTCAGGAAAGATGATGGCTGTTAGATTGAGGACATTATGCTGAGTGCAATGAGGCAGCCTCCAAAGGACAAACAACGCCCAGCTCCACCAAACGAAGCACTAGCGTAGCCAAACTCACGGGGACACACAGTGGAAGAGTGGGTGCCAGGAGCTGGCAAGAGGGCATGGGGAGTTTAATGGGGACAGAATTTCAGGTTTGCAAGATGAAAAGAGTTATGGAGCTAAACGGTGGTGATGTTTGCACAACAGCGTGAATGCACTGAGTGCCACTGAACTGTGCACTTAAAAATTAAGATGGTGAATTTTATGTTATATATATTTTGTGAAACATTTTTGTTTGTTTGTTTGAGACAAAGTCTTGCTCTGTCACCCAAGCTGGAATGCAATGGTGCGTTCTTGGCTCACTGCAAACTCCACCTAGTGAGTTCAAGCGATTCTCTTGCCTCAGCCTCCCGAGTGGCTGGGATTACAAGTACCCACAACCACACCCAGCTAATTTTTATATTTTTAGTAGAGACAGAGTTTCACCATGTTGGCCAGGCTGGTCTCAAACTCCTGACCTCAGGTAATCCACCTGCCTTGGACTCCCAAAGTGCTGGGATTACAGGTGTGAGCAACCACACCCAGCCTATCACAATTTTTAAAAATTAAAAAATAAATAAGGCCAGGTTCAGTGGCTCACACCTATAATTCCAGCACTTTGGGAGGCCAAGGAGGGACGATCACTTGAGCCCAGGAGTTCAAGACCAGCCTGGGCAACATAGCGAGACTCCATCTCTTCAAAAAATTAACTGGGCATGATGGTGCGTGCCTGTAGTCCCAGCTAGTCGACAGGCTGAGATGGGAGGATGGCTTGAGCCTGGGAGGTCAAGGCTGCAGTAAGCTATGATAATGGCACTGCACTTCAGCCTGGGTGACAAAGTGAGATCCTGTCTCAAAAAAATAAAAAATAAAAGTAAATCGGTTTAAAAACAAACAAAAGAAGGCAGTTCTTAGAAAGATCCAGGTATCTCATTAGAAGAGGAGTCGCAGGACTGTGGGAACCAGGACTGCAATTGTGATACCACTAGGACGCTCCCCAGCTAGTCCCATCCCGGCTCCTTCTGATCAGTGGTTTCTCCTCTCTGGCTGAGGCCGGCTTCTCCCCTGCTGGGAAAAGCATGGCTGCTGAAGGCTTCTGCCATTCTTGTTTAGTTCCAGTTCAAAAAACTCCCAGGAAAGCCATGCAATCAGCCAGCTCAGCCGACGGCCCCTCCCCACACCCACCATGACCAATATAGTGGTGGTGTATGAAAACCTGGTACCTGCCTCGGGGCCTCAGAGAGGGGAGTGAGAGGCAGATAGACAAGAGACACCAGCAACAAGATCGGTCAGGCTTCCCGGAGACAGTTACACGAAGGGACATAGGTATTTGCATTTCTTTCCATCTTGCTTCATAGTATAAGTCGACCAAAGTTTCCAGAATGCAGGACCATGAGACCTGGGCCTTCAGGACTGCTCAGTCTTACTCGTCTGCTCTGAGGCTCTGGCTGGGGGTGCTGGTGCAGCAGCAGGGGAGGCTTCCAGGGCACCACCCACTCCCCCTTCCAGTTTTCTGTCTACAGAGGCCCCAGGGAGCCCATCTGCAGGTAAGCGACTCTTCACCCTCTCCGATGGGTCAGTCGGGCGGTGGGGCCAACACGGGGCATGGACTTTCCCCACGCAGCACTGGCTCGCGAGGGGCTGTGCCCGCATGGTTGTTCGGTGATGACTGACGGGATCACTTGTGTCAGGCAGTCTCCCGACCAGAGGAGAAGCCCTGTTGGTCTGGTTTGTTGCAGTACTCCCAGTGCCAACATGCACTTGATAAATAACTGACAAGTACTAAACGTTTATTCCTCCTCCCCCACCAATCAGTAT
Organism: Trachypithecus francoisi; assembly: GCF_009764315.1. NCBI lineage: Eukaryota > Metazoa > Chordata > Mammalia > Primates > Cercopithecidae > Trachypithecus > Trachypithecus francoisi. Next base: position 62,094,008 of record NW_022681453.1, read on the forward strand.
TTTTATTGCCATCACAAGGTCCCTTTCTCAGATGAAGAAGCCTGCAGGATGAATCCAGCTGACAGACTTATTTTTGTATGGCCCACTTAGTGTTTCATAAAAATTTGAGTAAGTAGCCAACATTTAAAAATGTGAAGTCTTCATTTAAAAATCAGAATTCTCAACTTCTTTCAAAAAGCCCTCAAGATTTAGCCACTCTGGGCTGGCATTCCTGCATGGCAACCGTTGCCTAGAGATGAGCAGCTGCTGCCCCTTTAGATGGGCGGTACACTCCAGTTTGCCACAGTCCCCACCACTCCTTGTAGTCTCACCTACTGGCCTCCGTAGGCATTTGAGTATGAAAGTCCTGAATTCAGGCAGCATGGACTCAAAGCACTGTGTGTGTGTGTGTGTGTGTGTGTGTGTGTGTGTGTGTGAAGCAACCACACATCAAGCTGTTACCACTGAGCCCTGGCCTAACTGAATTTGCAATTTCATTTTCCACCCTGGCACTTACCAGAGCCAACATCTGAGGGGGCGGGCATGTTGGTGGGTGAGAAGTCAAGTCTAGGGCAGGAGCAGCTGGTGTGAGTCGGGAGCTTGTTTTGGCAGGTGGCATTTGGTGAAGGTGACCTTAAAGAAGATGTAGAATCTTCACCAACCTCTCCTCCCCGCCCTGGCATCCAGCATGGGCCCCCACGCTGCTGAGTGGCAAAGGCTCTGCTGTCAGCTCCTGCGGGGACATCTTCTTCCTTTCCACCTCCCCAGCGCCCAACTACCAGCTCCCAGCAACTCTCTCCCCCTTCCCGGCCCTCAGTTTCCCCCTATATAAAATAACAAGAGCGGCCCAGCTGGTTCCTGGGGTAAGCCATCCATCTCAAAAACATCTCTAGGAATCGCAACGACTTTGGGGGAGAAACGATTAAATAAGCACATTTAGAATCTGCCGCTCTGGAGAGCCGGCAGGAGCAGATGGCTCAGCAGCAGCGATTCTCGCCCCCGCCCCAGGACTCCCCGCCCTGGGTTCTGACACACCAGGGAGCCTCCAATTATCTCCAGAGAGTTTGCAAAATTGGAAGAGGAGAATTCCCAATGCAATATTATTTCTAATTCACTCTGATTATTAAAATTAAGTTCATGCCCTTCCTCTGTGGCTGTGCAGGGTCTCAGCTGTGGCAGGCACCCTGGGGCCCTGGCTGTGGGAAGCATGGAGTCCGCCAGCCCTGCATTCTCAGCCTGGACTGGCCCAACCCTGGAGGGATGGAGTCTTCCACTAGCACCTCTCCTGCCCCCATCCCCTGGGGCCCTCAAAGGGCATCTCGGATCCTGTGGGACTGCAAGGTGGTTTGCTCAGCCTGCCCTGTCCCTGTCGCCAGGTGCCTCTCAATCCTCTTCTCAGGAGTCCCTTTCTCCAAGGAGCCCTGAGCTTGCTTGCCTGATTATCCGTCTTCCTCGGGCATGGTGGAACCCCTGGAGGTGTCTGGGTGTTTCTACCTCTCTGACCCCAGGGTCCAACAGAGAGCCTCTTAAATGGCCCCAAATCCCTGCTCTAGAGCTGACCCTGGGCTCCCTTCAGGGTCTCTACAGGCCCTTATCTCCCCCAGCTGGCAGCAAGGATCTTGGCCACTCAGCTATCTACCTCCTGTTTTGGCCATGTGTGGCCCTGCGCTCACCCCCTCCTGCCAGGTCACACCAACCCCGAACCTGCTCAGGCTGTCCCATCAGCCCAGCATGCCAGCCCCGCCTCTTCCACAGCCTGGGGCCTCCTCTGAGTTCCCAGATCCTGACAGCAGCCACAGGAGCATCTCAGGAAATTAACGTGAGCAGAGGCAGGTATAGAGGTCATAAGCACAAGTCACTGTGTGCTCAGGACCAGGATGGGGCCCCACACGCAGCGAAGGCTACATGGCAAAGCGAGGCCCAGAAGAGCAGGGAAGGCAGCTCCAGGGCTGCCGCCAGCAGTGGGCCAGGGATGGGGCTGGCCTGCAGAGGATGCCTGCTCCAGTGCCAGTGTGTTTCTGCCCCACTCCCATCTACTAACAGAAGGGCATCCTCGGGGGGGCCTCCCACCTCTACTCTCTGCACTTGTGACCAGATGGAATGGACCCAGCCCCAGGTCCTGACCCAAGCCTGGGCAGCCAGACTGATCCAAGCCCCAACCATAGTAAGCAGTGGATGGTGTCAGTACTTCTTCTAAGAACTTTGAGAACTTCTAAGAACTTCTAAGAACTTCAGAGCTCCTTCTAAGGACTGTGACAGAAGCTACTGGGGTAAGACACTGTCTGGTGGAAGGCTTCGGCCTTCAGTCATTGGTGGACTTCTTGTCTAACCACATAGCAAAAGTCTGCCTGAGAATGAAGTCAATGCAGAGGAAAACAGAGCCAAAGGGTGGAGAGACAGCTTTTCAGCACCTGGATCCAGCCATGCCTGAAGCCAAAAATAATTGGGGACTTTGGGTTATATGAGCCTGTAAGTTTCTGTTTTTGCCAGAGCTTGTTTGAATTGGGATTGTCACTTACAATCCAAACAGTCCTGAAAAAGTGGTTATTCCAGAAGCTGATCCCAAGCCATCTATTTCCAACTGTGCCCTGCCCTCAATGACCCATCAGGACCATCGAGTCACAGTGAGAAAACATCTGAAAAGAAGGCGTGAGGACACAGGAACGGGACAATCCTGACAGTTACCCTGCATGCAGGATGGTTTGCATGTTCCTAAAGGACTCTGGAGGGATACAATACTTTCAAGGTCCAAAGTCTGAATGACAGGTCTAGGCCTGAAGACAAAGACAGACCAGGAGCTGGAAAGCTTTTTCTGCAAAGTAAGTATCTTTGACTTGGGGGCCATGCAGTGTCTGTCAAACTGCTTTACTCTACAGCCACAGTTTGAAAGCAGCCATGAAACCTTAGAGAATAGGTGTGGCTGTGTTCTGATAAATCTTGATTCACTAAAATAGGTGGCAGGTTCGATTTGGCTTGTGGGCTGCAGTTGGGAGAAGAAGACTTCCCTCCAGTTGGTTGCTGGCTGGGAGGTCAGGGTGCAGGAGCCCCTTCCTTCGCCCCAGCCTCCAGACTGAGAACAGGATCAGGGAAGCCAAGGCAGAATATGCAGTGGTTCCTCCCCAGCTTGCCCCTGTCCTTTGATGGCTCTGACTACACAGCTGAGCTTCTGTGGCAGTCACACCCCCAGCTACCCACCAGAGCTTGGGTTTGCAGATGGACGGACTGGAATCCGAGCCTCTGCTCAGCCTCGCAGTGGCTGTGTGACCTTGGGCAAATGACTTCCTCTTACCATGCCTTACTTGTCAGACAAGAATCATAACCTCTTCCTTTGCATCCCCTAGATATCATTGGCAATGAGGAATGGCATTACCACTTGTGATGGACACCTGTCACTCATGGCTGCCCCAAATTCTTGGAATGCTTGAGGTTCACTATCACTATTCGTTCACTATCATTTATTCATTTATTTGCTATTAATTTCCTGGAGTGGAAATCTGGCTCCCTAAATGAGAATTGCAAACATCCACTTTCCAGCTTCCCTGGCTGCTGGGCACAGACCACGGTGAAGACTCCACCATTAGCTCTACGAGGTGCTTCAGACTCCAACACTGAGAAGGGGAAGCCTTATAGGAAACACCAAGGAAGCAGAGTCCCAGCCCAGGGAACAGGCCAAGCATGTGCATGGGGAACAGCTCAAGGAGACAAAAGTCACAGGAGAGGAGCATCAGGCCTAGGCCCAGGCAGGGAGGGGAGGCCAGGGACAGGCTCCCTGCAGCATCAGGAGGCGAGACTGACGGCACCATGGCAAGCAAAGCGAAGCAAGGGTTTCCATAAAAGATAGCTAAGGCAGCCGTGTCTCTGCTATCGAAGAAGAGAAAACCCTGAATGTTTCGCTGTCGGGAGACAGTTACATATATCACGGTGCATACCTACAAAGATCAAAAATGGAACTTAGGAAGAAGTTTTGGTGACCTAGGAAAATGTTCAAAGTGGAATGTTAAGTTAAAAAAGCAGAACATATGACCACAATATGGTTTTTAAAAAAAGACTTGAAGAAAATATGTTGCAGTCTTAAATAAGGAAGGTCGAATGATATGTGGGTGATTTTTTTGTGTGTGTGGCACAGTCTTTGCTCTTCCTGCCATTAGAGCTAGAGCTGGACTCCACTCTGAATCCAGGCTGGCCCCGAGGCCTGCTGGGCCCACAGAAGAGGCCAGTGCTGAGCCCAGCCTCTAGACAGACTGCAAGCCGCTGCCTGCTCTCCAGGAGCCCTGAGGGCCAGGTAAGAGTCGACCACCCTGGGCAGCCACGCAACTCAGCTTCAGTGTTTACAGAGGTACCACGGCTCATGCTGCTACACCAGGAAGCCCAAGTCACACAGAGGAGCCCCACTGAGACTGAGAATGCAAGTGAGACCTGCTGTCCTGCCATCTCTGCCAAGTGCCACAGAGGAGGGAGCTGCCCTTAGCCCTCTAGACCACTCAGCCGGCAACTGCAGACCAGTGAGGCAGCTCACCCTGTGCCACACGGAACAGGAGAATTTCTCAACTGTACCTATCCCAATTCCTAGCCTGGCATATTGTTGTTTTAAGACTGAGTTTTCAGGGAATATGTTACTCAGCAATAACCAGCTTGTGTCTTTTCCTCTTTTATATATCATATGATGAGCTAGACATAGAGAAAGAAATGCACCCGGGGAAGTTACCCTGAGCTGTGGTGAGATTCTACAGTGACGGGAGAGTGGTTTAACCTGTGCTGCACTTGTCCTTGATCCGGTGTCTGTTTGGACAGCCTGGCCCCTTTGAACAGGCAAAGACAGGCACACCCAAGCCAGCCCCTTGTGGGGCTAAAGGCAGGCAGCTCACACTCCCATGAAGATGCCACTCTCGGAGCCACCAAAGTGTCTAACGCAGCCTCCGCCTGGGCCAGCTACCCTGGTGCTGAGGTCACTAGGGCCAAGGGGAGGCCACAGCCCACCTGCAGGTCCCCACCCTGGCTGTGCAGGTGAGGCTCCACTTCAGTATGGCCCTCACCCTGATGGAATTCCCTGAGAATTGGGAAGACAGATGGCACTATGAAGACCTATCACAAGGCCATTTCTCACCCTCCTCCTGGTTCCAGCCACGCCAGGGTCTTCCTCGGTCCCCCTCCTCCAGGTGCAGCAGCAAATGACAGGACTGCTTGCCTCCAGTTAGGAACCCACCACTGTGCCGTCTGGCCCAGTGTTGTGCTGGAGGACTGGGGCTGCAGGGGCTGACACCAGGCTGATCTCGCCTTTGCCATCTGTGTAAGTAACAGACTGAATCATGTGGGCTCGCTGTGTCCTTGCTGACTGAGCCTGTGGAAGTGGACAGGCTCCCCTCGCAGCTGCCACTGCTGAGCTCAGGAACTGCATGACTGCTTAGTGCTTACACCGCTGCCACAATGCAACCTTGCAGGGCTGGCCCTGCTGCTCCAGGGGCATTTGGTCTGTGCCTCTGCACATGTTGAGCCCCTTGCTTGGAGTACTCATCTTCTGATTGCATTTGCAGGTCAAGTGCATACATTCTTGGCTACCCTGGGAGCCCTCCCACAGCCACCGGCTGGTCAGGGATTCCCTTCCACACCCACCCCATTTGTGACCTCTCACTCTGATGTGGACAAGTGTGCGTGCCAAATCCATCTGGAGTTGTCAGTTGTGAAAAGGGAATAGTAGCCCATCCACCTAGCACAGAAGGAGCCTACTGCGGGAGGCTTGCAGCAGCAAATATGGGCCCCATCTATCTACCTCCTGCTTATGGAGAACCTTGAGCCCAAACCAGGCCTGGGTTCTACGGGTGGGAGACAGGGAGTGATGGGCAAGTGATGGAACAGCAGTGTGTTCAGGGTTGGGGGATGACAGCTTCTGTTGCTGACAGTCACAGTAGAGAGCATGGTTCCTTGAGCTTCTGAGCCTTCCCCAAACCCTGTTTGCCTGCAGAGAGGGTGTGCCTGGTGTCCATGTCTGGCTGGGCCTGCAGTGTCCCCCTCTGAGAAAGACGGGCCCCCTCTTGCAGATGCAGCAGTGCCTTGAGAGTAGGCATACGATCCAGTTCCTGATGTGTCCAGAAGTGCTAAGCAGCCTTCGCAAGAGCTCCATGGGTTCTGGTGCAGGGCAGGAATGAGACCAGACCTGGGATCAGACAGTCCCAGTGCAGTCCCAGCTCAGCCACTTCCAGCCATGACCTTGGGCTGGCACTCAACCTCCACAAGCCCCTCTCTTCTCTCTGATCAGGCACAGATTGTAACAGGGATCTTTTAGAGTAAATGTGATGAATAAAGAATGTAAAATGTGTGGAAGCAGCCAATTGGAGGCCTTAGAAATGCCAGATTCTTAAACATATCCATGATTACTATCATAAAGAAACAAATTTTAAAACATTTCTTGGGCCAGGCAGAGTGGCTCACACTTGTAATCTCAGCACTTTGGGAGGCTAAGGCAGGAGGATCACTTGAGTCCAGGAGGTCAAAATCAGCCTGGGCAACACAGTGAGCAAGGGCTTGGGTGTAGGTGGTTTTTTGAGAAACAAAACGATCCAGGAAACATAAGTAAGGGAAGGGGAATGAAATGCAGAGGAAAGCAGGCAGCACAGAGTTTGATCTGAGCAAGCAACCACTGTGGGCAGCCAAGGGCCATCCCGCTGGGGCCTTTATGAGCCTTGGAGCACATGCCCAGATCCCCTGCCATGGCAACAGACCCTCACATATACAGTCCAGTGCTCCTCAGCAAGGTTGCCCAGACTACTCAATGGCGAACCTTTTCAACAGATGATGCTGGGAAAACTGGATCTCCACATGCAAAAGAACATATTTGGGCCCTTACCTCACACCATATATAAAAATTAACTGAAAATAGATGGGAGACATAAACATAAGAGCTAAAATTGTAAAACTCTTAGAAGAAAACACAGGAGAAGAACTTCATGACATTGGCTTTGGCAATGATTTCTTAGATATGACACCAAAAGTACAGGCTACAATAGCAAAAATTGATAAATTGGACTACATTAAGTTTTAAAAATTCTGTGAATCGAAGGACACAATCAACAGAGTGAGAAGGAAACCAGCAGAATGGAAGAAAATATTTGCAAATCATATATCTGACAAGGGGTTAATACCTAGAATATATAAAGTACTCCTACAGCTCAACAGCAACAACAACAACAACACACACACACACACACGCAATTCAAAAATGGGTAAGGGATTCAAATAGACATTTCCCCAAAGAAGATATATAAATGGCCAAAAAGCACATGAAGACATGCTCAACATCACTAATCATTGAGGAACTACAAATCAAAACCACAATAAAACACCACTTCATACCCATTAGGATAGTTGCTATCAAAAAAGCAGAAAATAACAGGTGTTGATGAGAATATGGAGACATAGGAACCCCTGTGCACTGTTGGTGGGAATGTCAAATGGTGCAACCACTACGGAAACAGTACAGTGGTTCCTCAAAAAATAGAACTACTATTTGACCCAGAAACTCCATTCAGGGTGTGTGATCAAAAGAATTGAAAACAGGGATTCAGGCCGGGCATGGTGGCTCATGCCTGTAATCCCAGCACTTTGGGAGGCCGAGGTGGCTGGATTATTTGAAGTCAGGAGTTTGAGACCAGCCTGGCCAACATGGTGAAGCCCCGTCTCTACTAAAAATACAAAAATTAGCCGGGCAGTAGTGGCACGCACCTCTAATTCCAGCTACTTGGGAAGCTGTGGCAGGAGAAACACTTGAGCCTGGGAGATGGAGGTTGCCGTCAGCAGAGATCATGCCACTGAACTCCAGCCTGGGCAACAGAGTGAGACCCTGTCTCAAAAAAGAAAGAAAGAAGGAAAGAAGGAAAGAAGGAAGGAAGGAAGGAAAGAAAGAAAGAAAGAGAGGGGGGGGGAGGGAGGGAGGGAGGGAGGAAGGAAGGGAGGGAAAGAAAGAGAAAGAAAAGAAAACAGGGATTCAATTGGATATTTGTACACAATCCAAAAGCAGTATTTTTCATAATCATATTTTCACAATGGCCAAAAATGTTGATGGATGACTGAATTTATTTTTCCAAATGTGGTCTATACATACAATAAACTGATTCAGCCTTATAAAGAAAGGAAATCCTGACCCCTGCTACAGCATGGGTGAACCTTGAGGACATCATGCTGGGTGAAATTAGACAGCCACAGGAGGACCAACACTGTATGATGCCACTTATATGGGGTACTAGAGTGGTTAAATTCATAGAGGCACAAAGTAGATTGGGGGTATCAGGGACTAGGGCAGGGGGATGGAAAATTGTTTAATGGGCACAGAGGTTCAGTTTTATAAGATAAAAAGAATTATGGGAGGCCGGGCGCGGTGGCTCAAGCCTGTAATCCCAGCACTTTGGGAGGCCGAGACGGGCGGATCACGAGGTCAGGAGATCGAGACCATCTTGGCTAACACAGTGAAATCCCGTCTCTACTAAAAAAAAACAACAACAAAAAAAAACTAGCTGGGCGTGGTGGCGGGCACCTGTAGTCCCAGCTACTCAGGAGGCTGAGGCAGGAGAATGGCGTAAACCTGGGAGGCAGAGCTTGCAGTGAGCTGAGATCTGGCCACTGCACTCCAGCCTGGGCGACAGAGCGAGACTCCGTCTCAAAAAAAAAAAAAAGAATTATGAGCCAGGTACAGTGGCTCGCGCCTGTAATCCCAATACTTTGGGAGGCCAGGGTGGGCAGATCACTTGAGGCCAGGAGTTCAAGCCTAACCAACATGGTGAAACCCTGTCTCTACCAAAAAACACAAAAATTAGCCAAGCGTGGTGGCACACGCCTGTAATTCCAGCTTCTTGGGAGGCTAAGGTGGGAGAATTGCTTGAACCGGGGAGGCAGAGGCTGTAGTGAGCAGAGATCATGCCACTGCACTTTGGCCTGGGTGTCACAGAGTAAGACCCTGTCTCAAAAGAAAAGAATTCTGGAGTTTGGTTGCATAACAATGTTTATGTACTTAAAGCTACCAAATATAAAAATGGTTAAGATGAAAAATATTATATGTATTTTGCCACAATCAAATTTTTTAAATAGGCATTAGATATTATATCCTTAATGACATATAACTTAAGGATAAAAAGAACTGTGCAAAATAAAATAATAACAATACAAACACTTAAAAAAAAAAAAGTGCCCCCTGTGAGGCTACAGGACAGAGAGACTGGGGTCTTTATCCACCAGCTCGGTTCTTCATGGGCCGAGGACTGTTCCCAGGGCATTCCATCCTTGAACTTCCAGCCTGCCCTGTCCCCAGGCTGCTGAGCCCCTCTGGCAGGCACTCGAAGAGGTGAGCAGTCTGTGTGCACATATACAGGACATGTACCCCAGCCCGGGGCCTCGCAGAAGTGGTTGAGGACCCACAGTGGGCATTCACAGGGCCTACCCACCCCCTTGGCACTCTGCCCACTCATTCAGTCCTCACAGAAGGTGACTGTGGATCTCTCCAATGTACAGATGAAGAACCTCACTCAGAGAGGTTGAGTGACTTGCCCAAGGTTGCACAGTTAGGAAGTCACAGATGCGCAACCAGGTGGTGGCTCCAAGTCTGTTCTCTTAGCTTCCACGCTGTGCTGCTCCCATGGATGGAGACCTAAGGGTGTCCCACTAATGCTGGCTTCTGGCATCATTTGGCCACAGTCTCATTGCACGGCTGACTTACACCTGACCCATGTGGCTCACAGACATCCCAGAGATGAAAAGGAAGCAGAGTACCTCCAGGAAGTCTGGTTTTCTACAAAGGGCAACTCCAGGGCTTGTGTCTTGCTGTCTGTGGTCAATGGATCAGAGAACAGCCCAGCAACTGTGGCCCCCACCAGCCCGAGTGCGGCCCACTGCCCTATTGATTCTGCGAGGCCACAGACCCCTCGCCCCTGCAGAGGGTCAGCTGGTAATCACGTGGCAGCCGCACCAGGCAGCAGGAGGCAGACAGCAGGGCCTCCTCTTGGCAGCTCTTGGTCTTTAATTAAAGCATGCCCAGCCTGGGGCGTGGCCGGCAGGAGGCAGGAGGTCAGTGCAGAGGAGGCTATGGGCCAGGCTGCAATTAAATCTTTCTCCTGCTGTCCCTCCAGGCAGGCCACAGAGCAGCCTTCCCATCTGCTGCATTGGGCAGTGGCGTGAGGGACAAGGAGGGGCTGCTCCATGTCACCCACTCCCACCCATGGGGGCTGAGCTACTGTGCCCCAGCCCCTAGGGGTTGTCCATGGAACTGGACAGGGTATTTCTTGACGGTAAAGCAGGTGAAGGTCTGGGGGTCTGCGAGGAGGCCTTCAGAGATGGGGTCTCCCCACTCCCTGTGCAAACGGAGCCCAAACTAAGGCGGGGATGGACTTCGCCCTCAGACTTGGGGGTTGGTCACAGTTAAGGAGGCGAGAGGCCATCCCAGAGGAAGGTCAGCTCAGGAGGCTAGGGCCTCTAGGTTAGGGGGCAGGGGACCCCAGTCCTCGGCCTCACCTGGGGTGTTCAGGGTGGGGTTGCCATAGTGCCTGCAGGCTCCTCAGATGAGAGGCCTCTCTCAGCTGCAGCCTCCACTCTTACCCCGTTAACCGGAAGGGAACAGGTCAGTGTGGCTTCCTTAGCTGCTCCCCATATGAGGCTGGCTGACCTACTTTAGGCCCCAGCCACAGCAAAATCATGGTCTGGTAGCCCCTCCCCAGATGACACAAAACTTCATTTCTTCATTTAGTCCTGAGAAAACCAGATTTGGAACCCAGATTTCTGTTCAGTTCATTCTGCTCTCTCTCTCTCCCTCTGTCTCTCTCACACCCTGCCAGCCTCAGGGCCTTTGCATGTGCTGTGCCTCTGCCTGGAGTCCATTCCCCAGCACTCTGTCTTTGATTGCTGCTGAAATGGCCCCTCCTTAGGTCAATCTTCCTTGACAGTCCCTCCCCAAGATGAGGTGATGGCTCCCTTACTAAGCTCCCACAGTACCAGGGCCCACTCCTTCCAGCTGTCTCTCATAATCATGATAGTAAACATAATAGACAGTTACTGCATATGAGGCACTGGTTTAAGTCCATTATGAGGATCATCTAACCGATTAATGCCTCACAACGACCCTATGAGGAAGGTAACCCTGTGGTGGCAGATGGCAGTAGAGCCCATCCGGAGTCCACCCTACACCCGACACCCACAGGGAACTGCCTGGAGCAGCGAACAGTAGAAGGCTCAGAAGGACACTGAGCATCACCCAAGCCCAGGTCCTAAAAGGAGGGTGTGGCACCCTCCTGCCTCCTGTGGTGCCCTCCTGCCTCACTGTCTTCCTCTGTCCCTGGGGACCTTCACACTGGGAACCCAGCCACCCTATTACAAGGGGCCCAGGCCATGAAGACTCCACATGCAGGTGTTCCAGCTAAAAGCCCCCTCTGGCCCAACACAGCTAGTAGTCATGTGTGCATGTAAGCCTTCACATGGCTCTGCCCCTCGGCCCCCAAACCCCCGCCTTCAGGTCTCCCAGCTGAGGTCCCAGAGATCACAGAGCAGAGACAAGCCATGCTCGCCTTGCACTGTCTGAATTCCCAACCACGGGAAAAAGGAGAAATGTTTGGAGGCAAATTTCACACAATGGTCTGTCATGGCCGGTTAACGTCCCCACTTAATACGAGAGGAAACGGAGACACGGACAGGGTGGGCAGCTGGCCGAGGTGACACAAACAGTGGGGTGGATTAGCCTTTGTTCATCGTTTTCATTCCCCCTCCATGAGTGGAGCGTCCTCCCCACCGCAGTGATGCAGAGCTCACCAGTGTGACCTGCACTGGCCATTGGAACATGGTCAGAGGTGGAAGGTGTGAGTTCTAAGCTGAGGCTTTAAGAGGCACCTTCAGGGAACATCCAAAATCTGCCATGAGGATTGCCCAAAAGAGCTGTCAGTCCAAGAAGCAGGAAGGATGGGCCACCCAGCCAGGGCTGGGGGTGAGGGCAAATGCCAACTATGAGGCCCAGTGCTTGGGGCAGCTGTGACGTAGCATTACTGCATAACTGATGCCACAACTGGCCCGTGCTGTGGCTGTGAATATAGCCAGGGTCAGTTGGCCTCAGAGCCTGTCTCGGAACCATTAACCCACATCTCGGGTTTGCAGGTATGCTCCCTGTCCCCTGTCATAACACAGGGATGAGCTGCCCCCAAGCACCCTTCTGGAATCCTAGAACCAGAACATCCAGGAGCAAAATGATCTGGGTTTACACTGTGAAGTTTGCTCTATGGTAATAGCGACCCGAGCGGACTGGGTATGGCCTTCAGTCAGATTCAAGAGCCCCTTGAGAAGGTGGCCCCCAGCCCTGGGCACTCACCCAGCCCCCTGCCATGCCCTATGACCTGGTTCCTATGGGAGCAGCCCTCCCTGGGGGCCCAGTGCAGGGACAGAGCTGGGCTGGCCCTGGGTGGACAGAGAAGAGGGCAGCTATTTGCATCTCCCTTCTTCCTCCCTTGGGGGGCCCAGGGTGAGCAGACCTGCCAGGGCCTCTGCAGGCAATACCCCTGAAAAATACATACAACTCCTCAACCAGGGGACAGGGCCAAACTCAGCTCCCTGTGGCATTTGACACAGTCTCCTGAGAGGGAGGAGGGCACCAACGGGGACCACCTTCAGGGTTCAGCTGGGGGACAGAGGAGAGACCCCCCTCCTGCAGCCATCCCTGTGTGGACAGCCCCCACCTGAAACTCTCATAGATTCCATTTCACGGATGAGGACGCCGCAGCCCAGAGAGGTGTGTGATGTGCCAGGGTCACTTGGCTGGAAATGAGGAGCTGGAATCATGGCCCTGGTCTGACAGAGCCATGAGCCGGGCTCTCTGTCCCACCCCTGCCAGCCTTGGCCTCTGGTAACACCATAAATGCACTTGCAAGAGGAACCGGCCATCTGTGCAACTGGACCTAGCCTCAGCCCTCCTCCACACCCTCGCCTCCCAGCCCCTTCCTCCCTGCCCCCAGTCATTATCTTCACAGCTGCTATGCCCACTGCACGTCTCTCTCCCTGTAGCCTGCAAAACATGTCTTTCAACACCCAGCCCAGGTGTCCCCTCCTCCAGGGAGCCTTCTTGGCTCTGTTGCCTGAGCCAGGTGCTTCCTCCAGGGTCTCCCAGACCTGGGCTTCTTTCTTTTACCGCAAGGACCTGACCCCCCTCTGAATTCTAATTATTTGTACACATGTGTGTCTCCCCCAACCCCACCACCCTGGGAGTTCCTTGAGGGCAGGCATACAACTTTGTGTTCACCTCTGTGTCCTCAGCCCAGCCTGGAGCTTGGTACAGAGCAGACAACAGAAAGAATGAGTCAGAGGTCCCAGTGGACCACTGGCCAGATGCTGCCTGCAGGCCTTGGCAGAAATGAAGCCCCATCACAGATGTAGATTGTGGGACCTCCAGAGGGTTAATTAAGATTTTAGAGTGAGACAGAAACACAGGGACTTCTCTGGTGTCATTAATCAATGTAAATGATGCCACTAATACGCAAAGGATGGTGACAGAATGTCAAGGTCAGGTACTGGTCAAGGGAGCTGTGGCCAGAGGGTGGGGCAGGCAGGAGCTGGGGACCTGGGTTCCAGGGGGATGCAGGGGAGAACCTAGATGGTCCCCTCCAGGCCAGGGAGGGGTGGCCTGCCAGTTGCCTGCCAGCCTGGGATCCCAAGCGCAAGCTCATGACCCCCAGGTCCATGCCTTGCCCCCCAGCCCTCCCTTCACCGCAGGATCAGTGAGAGCACTCTGTCGGGCTCCAGGACACTCAGAGCGGTGGCCCGGGGACATCTGCTCCTCTCCGCACACAGGCAACACGCTGGGCCTGTCCGTGGCAGGGAGTGAGTTCAGAGGCCACCCCCACTGCCCTTCTAAGAAGTGTGCCTTTCATCTCCTGAGATCGCCCCCAGGCCAATTTCAGCCTAGGCATTGGATGTGGGATCAGGAAAGAGGAGAAACCTGTGAGGTATTTGTCCCCACCTCATCCAGAAGCCAGTCCACTCCATTCAGGAGAAGTGCTCTCGGGTGATTGCCCAGAGGCCCCAGGGGCCAGGCGGGAGGCCAGTCTGCAGGTCCCTCACCCACAAGGAGGCGGCCCTCCCTAACCTAGCGAGCGTCCTGGGAGCCAAGTCCAGCCAGGTGGCTGTGACAGTTTAGGAGAAACCAGAAATCAGGATTCTTATGTGAAATACACAGATGTTCAAATGTTACCCCAGAAATGAGAGACAAAACGTGTGGGAGGGGACAGCAATGCCGGGCCTACAGTGGGGGCTCGAGAAAAAAGGATGTGCAGGAGTGGGGGGCTCCCAGGGCACACACAGCAGCAGTGACCCCTCCCAGGAGAGGTGGACTCCAGGCCAGGAGGGCACAGGCCCAGGCGGCTGCATGGCAGGGTGCTGAACAACCTCTAATCTGAACAACTTCTCTCTGAGGTGAAAGGTCTCTCTGAGGTGAAAGGTCCCCTTTCACAGTGAGGAAACTAAGGCACAAGGAGGTGAAGTCACTGGCACAGAGGCACACAGTGGCCTTGGTAAAGCCAGGCTTGAACCCCAGATCCCAGGAACAGGATGCCTAGCAAATTTTCCTAAATACAGTAGTTCCCCCTCATCTGGCTAGCACCAGACCCCACATCCACTACACGTACATTTCGTTTCTGAATTTGGCACAGTAAGAGATGAATAACAACAGCCAATAATAAAACAGATCAATCATGACAATATTGCATAATCATGTCAATGTGGCCTCACTCTCTCCAAATATCTTCTTGAACTACCCTCACCTATTTTTGGATGGTGGTTGGCCACGGCTAACTGAAACTGTGGATAAGGAGGAACTAACCCCCGTTATGTGCCTCAGGCATAACAGAAAGACAGTGTTTTGTGGGTTTTGTGGTGGATTTTTTGCACTATGGAATTGCCATCTTCCAAGCCCCCGTCAGAGACTTCCCATTTAAAAGGACTCATCAGCGCAGGCAAGGAGTCCCAGAAAACTCCTGGCAGACCCTTGGGTCACTGCGAGACCCTCAGCCTCTCTTCCTTGGGATTCATGTGACACTAGGGAGGGAGACCCCAAAAATGCCTGAAATGGGATTTTCCTTCCACCTCTGGCCAAGCCTGATTACATTTGGTTTGTTGAATTGTGCCATGTGTCTGTCCAGTCCCATGGCACGGCCCACGCACTGTGCTTCACTGTCACAGCACCGCAGGAGGAGAGGCTTTGTCATCATTCCCTCTGCAGCTGAGGGAATCCCGGCCCAGAGGCTCGCTCCAGGCCCAGGGTGCTCCCAGGGGCTGAGCCAGGGCGGAAGGAGTGGTCCCCAAGGTCACATGCACACCAAGAGGGGAGAGATGGGGCCAGGACCACAGTCAGGGCAGGCAAGGGCGCAATGGTTGGAAGGACACAGAAACATAGACCTTGCACCAGGAAGGCTGTGGAAGGCCCAGGCCAGCAGCAAGGGTGGTGCGACCTGCCAGGATTGTGGCGGATACAATTTGCCTGGCCTCAGCCCTTGTACCAAAACATAGAATTTTGCAGGGGAGTGGGCACAAAAGTAACTCATAGTCAACACAGGAAATCAGAAAAGTGCAGGAAAAACTGCAAAAGAAAATTTCAATTGTTCATAACAATACTAACCAGAAACACACTGCATATGGTTTGGAATATTTCCCACCAACGTGTTTGGGTTTTTTTTGTGTGCAATCAAGATAATACTGTGTATACAACTGTCTAATAGGCTTCATTGCAGTAAACTCAGTAGCAGCTTCCCCATTGTGATAATAATTGTGAACACCCACTTGTAATAAGCCCATGGTGTCCCAGCCTGGAGCCACCATGCAGGATTTACTCAGCCTTCCCTTTTACACGGACAGCTATGTTGTCTCATTTTTCACATTCACAAACGACTCACAAGAAAAACATAATTGTGAAAAAAGATTTTTCTTTTTTACTGTCTTTTGCATTAAAAAATATTGGAACATGGAAACAATTCAAAGACTACAAAAGGATATGTAGAAAAAGTGAGTTTCTCTCCTTCATTCCCACTGCCTTTGCATCCTGAGGCAGCAGCTGGTCCTGGGCACCGTGTCTCCTCTAAGAGGCTTTCCACACACATCTAAACACACGTACTCCAACACTCGCTCCGTTTTCTCCACAATCCGCAGCATGCAGCTTACTGTGTCCTCCTCACATACACACTGGACCTTGTCTTCACTGGGATGTCCAGATGAGTGAGTGGCTACAGAATAGCATGGCGGGTGAGCGTCTGGTGAGCTGACAAGCCAGCTCTCCAGAAAAATGCAGAGCTCTGAGTTGTAGCCATTGCCGATGCCCATGGTGTAAATATTGCACCGTGTCGGGGCCAAGCTACCAACAGTCTAACAACTGGCTGGCGAATTGTCCAAAATACTTAACATTCATCTCTCAAGAGCCAGAATGAGCTGGCTTTAGCACAGAAGGCTGATAGCCTTTTGTATGGAAGAGTGGGATAAGAAAATGATTGCCTAAATAAATAAATAAACAAAAAGAAAATGATTGCCTTAGGATTGATCCCCAGATGTGGAATTTCTAGATTCAAGGATATAAACATTTTTATTTTTATTTTATTTTATTTTATTTGAGACAGGGTCTCACTCTGTCACTAAGACTGGAGTTAAGTGGCTTGATCATGGCTCACTGCAGCCTTGACCTCCTAGGCTCAAGCAATTCTCCCGCCTCAGCCTCCTGAGTAGCTGGGACTACAAATGTGCACCACCATACCCTTAATGTTTTTAAGGCATTGGTAGATTAACCAAATTACCACCAGAAAGGCTGGGCCAATTCACATGCCCACCTGCCAAGGCCAAGCATGCCCATCTGAATACACCTTCACTCATGTTGGGTGCTCTCAGGTTTTTAATCTTTACTAATGAATGGGAAATATCAGTGTCATCTTGTAACTTTAATTTGCCTGGTAGGGGGGTGGCGGTGGTTGGGGAGGCAGTCACACCACTGCTGCTTAGCTAAGAAAAGCCAGCTGCAGGTGGACCCTACTAGCAGCCCCGTCTCTCCAACCTGGGCAGTGGCTCCTGGTGCAGCAGGGTGCAAGGGTGGGATGCCAAGGTCCAAACGACTTTGACAGCCAGTCCTGTCCTAGAGCCACACACAGGAAAATCAGGGCCCTCGAAGGGTCTCTAGTGGACATTCCAATGCCTGGCCTGTCAGCCCCCAGCACTGCTGGGTTTGCAGTAAGTCTAGTCTACGTCCCCACCCACACTCGAGGGAAGTGCACATAGGTGTGTGTGTGTGTATGTGTCTAAGGTGGGCCCAGGGAGGCAGCAGGAAGAGTCCTTTCCAGTGTTCCTGGTCTCCAGACTCCTTCTCCCTGCACAGCCCCCGTGGGTTTATAAGCTCTGAGAGGAGACTGTACTGGGAACAACTATGCATGAAGAAACGGGCTGGGACACAGTACTGCTGGTGCCTGCTTGGACAAGGCCAGGTCCAGAGCTAGAGTGACCCAGCGTGGCCCTGGGGCTGCCCCATTCTATTTAACCAACACCGGGAAGCACTTACTGTATGCCAAGTACTATTGAGAGGCTTTTCTAATATTAACTTTCTTAATGTTCCCAACGGTGAGGAAACAGAGCACAGAGAGGGCAAGTAGCTTACCTGAGGTCACAGCCAGCGAGGCAGGACAGATCCAGAATTCAATCTCCAGCCTGAATCCAGAGCCTTTGCTTTTAAACACCATGGCTCAGACCAAGCACATGGGGGTTGGAGCCCCAGCTGCCTATCTTCTGACATGGCCTGTATGTCCTGGGAGCCCCTGTGGCTCATCCCAGGCACCCACGCAACACCTCCAGTGGCTCCTGGGAATCAGGAACTCTGTTCTCCTCACCCCTGCTTTTCCTGAAGTATCAGTCGACACATCCCTGCTGGGGTGCCGCGCCTCTTCTGCACAGGATTGCTCAGGTTGTGCACAGCCTGGAGTGCTTGGATGCACGTGGGTTAGGTAGTGGCCACAAAGGAGCTCCAGGCTGGGGGCTGCAATTCCCAGCTCTAGCCCATGTCCCAGGCATTGTCCACTGAGTCTGTCAATGTCACAGCCTCTCCAGACACCCTCTGGGGCCCACTGGCTGTAGGCCACCCTTCCAGGAGGACCTGAGTTTTGTGCTCGAACACAACAGGATTCACATCCCGTTCTGGCCTCCCTCCTTGTGTGCCCTGCTCCCTTAGTCAGCTTCCTCCTCTCTGCAGGGGATAACAAGAACCCTGACTCCCAGGGTGTTACGGGTGGCCCAGCACCCACTGCGCATGGTCGGCTGCTGTTCTGGTGACCCAGTGCCCAGGTCACATCGGTGGTGACATAACTGGGACTACGTGCCTGCCCTGGTCTAAAACAGATGCCTAGTCATCATTCCACTTATACACACCCCAGCCCAAGCCTCTGAACTGAGGTATACCTGCAGCCCTGCCTAGGGCCCTAACTGTGCTCACCCGGCTCTCCAGGAAGCCCCATTAGCATCACCTACTTGAAGGGAGGATGGACAGGGACCCTACAGCCCCCAGCCAGGAAGGGGAGGTGCTGGACAGGGTATCTAAGGAAAGCCTTTGGGTTCTAAGTTGAGCTTCAGATCAGAAAGCAGGCTGACCGAGGGCAGCTGCCTGTGGGCTGGTTGCTAAGGAAACCATTGGATGAGAATTTCCAAGATGAGTCCGCTCAAGATGCTATTGATCAGCAGAGAGGAAAGGACCTGGGAGAGAACTTCCTGGAGAGAACAAAGAGAGAAGGGGCACGAGGCCAGCTTCACCCAGATGAGCAGTGCAGGCTACTCCACAGGGTAATGGTGGCTGTCTCCTGCATCAAGGCAGTGCAGGTGATCAGGGTGGCCCCCAAGCCAGCCTCTTACTGATATGTGGAGCCACGGTGTCCTTGCCATGGATACAGATCACACTACCCTCAGCTGCAATGAGGACAAAAGGAGCCAGCAGACAGCACGTGCCTAGAACAGTGTGCACATACGGGTGCTGGTGGTCAGTGTGGTTTCTTTTTTTGTTTGTTTTTTTTTTGCTGTTGTTTTTTTTGAGACGGAGTCTCACTCTGTCGCCCAGGCTGGAGTGCAGTGGCCAGATCTCAGCTCACTGCAAGCTCCACCTCCCGGGTTTACGCCATTCTCCTGCCTCAGCCTCCCGAGTAGCTGGGACTACAGGCGTCCGCCACCTCGCCCGGCTAGTTTTTTGTATTTTTTTTTTTAGTAGAGATGGGGTTTCACCGTGTTAGCCAGGATGGTCTCCATCTCCTGACCTCGTGATCCGCCCGTCTCGCCCTCCCAAAGTGCTGGGATTACAGGCTTAAGCCACCATGCCCGGCTGGTCAGTGTGGTTTCTAAGCATTCACCACGCACAGGCTCAGTGCTAGGTCTCAGACCATTTGCGTCTCTATACAGGAACACCTGAGGCTGGGGAATTGATAAAGAAAAGAGGTTTGTTTAGCCCATGGTTTTGCAGGCTGCACAGAAAGCACAGCAGCAGCTTCTGCTTCTGGGGAGGCCTCAGGAAGCTTTCCACTCGCAGCAGAGGCAAAGTGGATGCATGCGCAGAGGTCGCACTGAGATAGAGAAAGGGAGAGGGAGAAGAGAGGTGCCAAGCTCCTTCTGACAACCAGATCTTGCAGAAACTCATGGAATGAGAACTCACGCATCACCGTGGGGAGGGCACCACACCACTCATGAGGGACCCCCCATCACCCAGACACCTCCCAACACACCCACCTCCAACACTGAGGATCAAGTTTCAACTTGAGGTTTGGAGGGGACACAAATCCAAACTATGTCATTCTAGCTTCTGTGCCATCCACTCCTCACTGTGAGGTGCACGTCACTAAGCAAACAATGCATCACACATGCAGACATGCATGACACATGCATACACATACATACATGCATGTATACATATACCACACACGTATATCATACATGCAAACACACACGCTACTATATATGCAGCACACAAACATACATGTAGACACAACACACACATATGTACAACAAGCACACTTGACATCCATAACATCCATATGTTACATGCATGTAGACATTCCTCCTGCCTGTGCAGGAGGAATCGTTATCCCCACTTTACAGATGAGGGAGATTGTGGGATTTCTGGTGCTGTGATGTGGGCAGGAAGATTAGGGCAGACCCCATGGGAAGCTGCCTGCAGAAGAAGTGGGGACTGGGAATTCACATTACTGAACATGTGACACAGGCCTGGCACATTATATACATGATTCCATGCATGCAGTGCTGGGCAAGGAGCTGGGACACTGTTCCAGGCTCACACAGGTAAGCCTGGTGCCAGATCCCATCCCAGACTCGAGGCCCGGCCTAGTCCACACTAACCCTGCATGGCAGAGCCAGGTCCTTCGCTACTGGCTCATGCATCTGGGGCATGGATTGGGGACATCAACTTCAGGTATGACTCGGCAGCATTGTCACGACCACACACCCTCTTCTTACCTCGACCTCCCTCCTCCTGGGTCAGCCTCACCCTTCACACTGGCTTCTCCTTGTGGCCAACAAGATGCCCCCAACATCTGCAGGCACATTTCTCATCCCTTCCCTTAAAACAAGCTGGGGCCGGGCGTGGTGGCTCATGCCTATAATCCCAGCACTTTGGGAGGCCAAGGTAGGTGGATCACCTGAGGTAAGGAGCTTGAGACCAGACTGGGCAAGTAGAAAACCCCGTCTCTACTAAAAATAAAAAAATTAGTGCATGCCTATAGTCCCAGCTACTCGGGAGGCTGAAGCAGGAGAATCGCTTGAACCCGGGAGGCGGAGGTTGCGGTGAGCGGAGATGGTGCCATTGCCCTCCAGCCTAAGCAACAAGAGCGAAACTCGGTCTCAAAAAAAAGAAAAAAAGCTGGGGAAACTCTTGGGCTGCCCATATCTGAGCCAGTCCCCGCACCTGGAAGGATCACATGTTCTGACAGACTCAAAACTGGAATCTATGCCCAGAGAGCAGACAAGGCGGGCACTGGGCAGGTAGGGCTGACCCAGGGCGCCCTTCCCCTAATGCTGGGTCTCGGTTCCTCCTCCCACAAGAAGGCGTCTTACCTGCAGGTTGCAGGAGCACTTGACAGTTTGCAGAGTGCTTTCCCACCCATGATCTGTGGTCCTGCTTGTCTGGTGTGCATAATAACAGCCAATGTTTTGTGGGGACCACCCAACTCTCAGGCCATGAAGTTTTCTTGGTGCTACCTTCATCCCCAGGTCCAAGGGTGGCGAGGTGACCTGGCCTGGCTAATCACTGCATTTCTTTCCTTTGTTCAGTGATGGGTACATGATCTCGGCAGACACAAATAAGGCAAAATCCTGGACTTTGGTAGCAGTTGTTGGAAAGAAAACATCTCTGTCGCTGGTGTAGCTGAAAAGAGGCCACAGCCTGGAGTGGTGATGCCACGGAGAGAGCCTGCCCAAGAACAGAGCCCAAACAGAGGAAGGCAGAGCCAAGGGCTGGAGAGGGACCTGGCCTGAGGCCATCACTGAAGGGCTGGGGCCCAGCCGCACCCAAAGCCCAGCCCTCTTCTGCCGTGGGTGCCCATACATGCCTCTTTTCTTGGGCCGATTTGAGCCAGCATGCTGTCCCTGCTGCCTGTTGAACCAGAAGAGTTCTGGTGAACACAGCTGCCCAGAACCATCACCACATCTTCAGTGGAGCCTCTGCCAATGGCCAGGATGAAGTTCGTCTCTGCAGGCTTTGCTCACACCCACAACAGCATGTTCCCTGTCCTGCTAATGTCATTTTCTTGCATGTTCGTCTCCCGTGACAGGTCATAAGCTGCCCAAGGGCAGGGGTCCCATCCCCTCCAGCTGCGAAGTCCTGTGGTCTTAGAAAGGAACTCAAGTTTGGCTGCTTGCTGCTCAAAAAGCCAAATATACAAGAGGCCAGGTGTGATGGAAGGAAAGTGGCCTTATTTAAACACCAGCAGATGAGGAGCTGGCCAGGCATCAGCCTCAAAGAAGCCAACCCAAATTTTCGGGCTGACTGAGGCGGTTTAAACAGGAAACTTTGTATAGGAAGCATGCCAGAGAGGTGCAAGGCGCAGGTCTGCACTCCTTCTTCCAAGGGTTATCTTGAGTCCCCCTGGATATCAGTTGACACTATCTCAATGGCGGCCGGGCTGCAGATTTACCACCTTGAGGTAATCTCTAGGTGGGGGAGAATTCCGCAGCTGCACCTGCATGCTGGCTTGTTTGAAGCTTAGCCCAAGTTTCTAAGCAAGTATGTATTCATAGTTAGAAGAGCATGCATGGCACAAGGAAGGGTCTGGTGGGAAAGGGAGGGAAACAAAGAATTTCAAAGTACTTTTCAAGGCCATATTCTAAGATTAGAGAAAAGAAGTTCTAAAATGGATTTTAAAGCTGAAGTATTCGGGTACAGACAGGGGAGGTGGAGCAGTGCTCTGCACTGGACGCAGACACCTCAGTTCTGCACTGGCCCTTCGGGTATATGACCTTGGGTAGCAGCTGTGGCTCTCTGGGCTCCAGTTCCTCCCTCAAAGCTGTGCTGAGGATTGACTGAGAAAATGCAGTGTGGCACCTAGTTTCGATTTTTACTTACTCATTTACCAAGTTATTCTCGGGTGCCTTCTGTGGGCCAGGCATGGTTATCTGGGCAGGAACAAGGTCCTTATGCTCCAGAGGAAGGGAGAGGAGGTGAACAAGTGAACAAGCAACATGAGATCTTTGCAGACAGTGGTGAGTGCTACGTGGACAGGGGCCGGGACTGCCCTAGCGCAGCACAACCCGATAGAACCTTCTACAATGATAGAAACTGTCTCTACTAGGTAAATGTGACTACAGAGCACAGGTGAGGTGGTTGCTGAGGTTGAGGACCTGGGTTTTTCATTGTATTGAATTTTAAGTCATTTAAATGTTAAAATGGATGCTCAAATCCATTCAGTTATTTTGGAACAAGGTGACCATGGAAGTAGTCTGTTTCAACAGTACATTGTATCAGACCTAAAAGCAGATCAAGTATTTCCTACAAAAATCTAGCTTCTGAATTGACATGAGTTATACATGTAAAGTACATGAAATTTCAAAGATAGTACAATAAAAAGAATGTGAGAATACAGAATACCTCACTGACATTTTTATGTTGATTTTGTGTTGAATAATAATATTTTGGATAAATTGGGTTAAAAATACATGAAAGATAAGTAAATATAAATAGACTTGTAAATATATTCATACATTTAAATTAATTTCTTGTTTAATGTGGTTACTACAAAATTTCAAATTACATTTGTGACTTGCATAATCTTTCTCTTGGATGGGGCTTTTCTAGAGCATTCTTGGAGGGGGCAGTGGTTAGACCAGGGGTCAGGGAGAGCCTCTCTAGGGCAGGGACACTGAAGCTGAGAACTTTAGGAGTGGAAGGAGCAGCCACGTGAGACAGAGAAACAGCAAGTGCAAGGGCCCTGCAGCAGAGTGTGTTTGCATGTCTGAGGCACAGAGAGAAGGTAGCTGCCTGCACATGAGTGAGGGAGAGGGAGAGGCAATTCCTTCAGACGTATGGGCCATGCCCAGACCATGTGGACTGGAGAGTCCATGGTTTCCAGAAATGGCCTCACCAGTGTCTCTCATTTCATATGCTCTTCTGCAAGTGACATAGCCACTCCCCATCTATGTCTCCTGGCCTTGAAATGGCACGTACTTGTGACTTCCTGGACCACTAGAGTCCAGTGGAAGCGACATTATGTAACTTGCCAGGCTAGGTCAGAAAAGGCCATGCAGCTTCCTCCTGCTTCCTCCCGTGCTCTCCAGAAGCCCCTCTCAGCACCTGTCCACCATGCTGTGAGGAAGCTAGAGTCCCTCAGGGACACGTGGGCAGGCGCTCCAGTCTACAGGCTCCGCTGAGCCAGATCTGGTACAGCAGAAGCAAGCCATGTGCTCAGGTCCCACCTGGAGTCCTTGCACACAGAATGCCCGAACAGAACAACATGGTTGGTATGTTCCACCACGGAGCTACTCAGGGTTTGTCACCTGTCCATATTTGCCAGGACACGTGACACAGCGAGGCATTTCAGCTGCATTCTAAGCTTCTTCACAGACTTTAAGCATGGAAGTGGCAGGATTTGACTTTTAATATTTAAAAGATGCCCTTGGCTGCTGTGCTGAAAACTGATGGGGGAGGGACAAGAGTGGAGGCAGAGAGGTCAGTAGGCAGCACCAAAGGGCAGGGTACAATGTGGACCACAACACTCACGAAGCTCCCTGCTAGACTTGCATTGCCTCCCAGGCCTCCCGCAGCCCCATTGTCACCACTACCCCCTCAGACAGATGAAGAAAGCATGCACTTGGGGAAGCCAAACGACCAATCCGGGGTCACACGGCGAGCGACTGGCCAGGAAGGATTTGAACCCTGGTAATCTGGCTCTGAGCCCCTCCCCTGCCCCCCTGCTGTGCCACCTCTCAGGATAGACAGGCCCCAGAAAAGACTCAGTGCCCAGTGCCATGCCCAGAGATACCAGCCAGGGTCTTGGGCTGGGTAAGAGCCATCACCTGGGACCCGTGTGGGTGACCCTGTGGGGCGCTCTGCTCCCCCCAATTCCTGGAAATGTCTACAGCATATCCACTTGCTCTGACCACAGTCTGCCTTTGGTAAGGACACCTGGTAAACCCCACTCAGCACTGGCCTGGCCAGAGCCAACAGGGAGGTGCAGGGAGGATTCTTTCCTGGGAGGCATTGGAAGACCAGAGGCCATTAATAGCTGCAGCAGCCTTAGGCAAGTCCTTCTCCTCTCTGGGCCTTAGTTTCCCCATTCTGTAAAATGGGTGGGAAAAGAAAAAAGACCCTCTAAATTTTTTCTCAGCCCTAATGCTCTGGAAAGCAAGAGACCTGAGACCTGGGCTGATTTGTCCCTTGGTTGCAAGTGAGAGAGACCCTGTTCCAAGGAGGAATGGACTGGCTCATGTCACTAAAAAGTCCAGGGATAAACTTTAGGTGTGGCTAGATCCAGCAGCTCACCCAGTGTCATTAGAAACTGTCTTTCTCTCTCCATCCTGAGGCAGGGCCTGCAGGACCTGGCAGCTCCAGCCTTACTGTTTTTGCCCTCAGCTATACCAGAACCCCCAACCACCCCCTGACATGGCCTTGACTGGCTCTTCTTGGGTCACATACCCACCCACTCAGAGACCAATCAATGTCCCCGAAGGGATTAGGATGCTCTTGGTGGCCAGCTTGCTCACACCGCCTGGTTCACAAGGAGATAGAGCCTTGAGACTCCAGCAGTTGAGGTCAGGGGTGGTTTTGAAGGCAGAGGAGCCAGCAGAAGTCCTCTCAGGGCCCTCCTCCTAAGTTGTTGTGAGACGGGGGAATAGGTCATGAACAGTGTGCAGGGTCGTGTGGCCTGAAGTGTCGTCTGGGCCAGCCACCCTCAGGACGGCCCAAGCCCTCGAGCCTGCCCACACCCCCGACCCACAGCCAGTCTGCACACGGCAGAATCAAAGACACCCGTGTGACGCTTCCTGTTCAAAAGCCACCCAGATCTCTGTCTCCCAAGGCCCCACTAAAGAGATTACGGGCCTGTCTTTTAGCAGAAACCCTGGGCCTCTGGGCTGGCTCCGCTAATCCCAACAAAGGATAACAGGCCCCTAATTAATTCTCCAAATCTGATGGCAGTGTGAACACCAGCCAGTCCACCCGCCTTAATGAGTTTAATCGACTGGACTTGATGATTTTATTCGAAACCTAGGGCCGCAAATTAAGCTCTTAAAAATGCACTTGAACTTGATTGGCAGCAGTAATCCCAACAAAATCTGTTTAATCCTTGGGCTGCCCACGCAGGAACAGCCCGTGTAGGGCTGTGGGCCTGCAGCTCGAATGCTGGGATCCCCTCCCTCCTCAGCTCCAGGGCTGGGTCTCCTCTGCCTTCTGCCTTCAGGCCAGGAGGGAGGACCAGGAGGGAGAAAGTGCCCCGCCTCACCCCTACCGCCCAGGTGCATGCCTATGTACCCTTCAACCCCAGCCCAGGCTGCTTCTCCAAGAGTCCTTCTCCCATGTTTCCTGTTACGACTCATGGTGCTCCCACTACTGGTATGACTGACTCTCATTCTCCAGGAGCAGAGCTACCTGCTGCCCATTGCTGGGTTCCAGCCCCCAGCTTAGGTGCTACGGGTTGAATGTTGTTGGAGGCCAGCTTTGCACAGATGGCCCCAGGGACATGGCCCCCATGGCCTCTGTCCTCCTGAAGAAGATGGATTGCAAAATTGGTCACAGGGCTCCATCCTTCTTCTGGAGTCCCTTGCCCCACCATGTGATTCTGACTGGCCTGATTTTGCTTTGACCACTAGCATGGGTGGGAGTGATGTGCCACTGCTCAGCCTATACTTCACTCTCCTTCAGAGCTGTGCCTCTGCTTGACCACAAACTCAGCTTGGAGGCTGCTAGAGGATGGGAGGCCCTATGGAGCCAGGTGGTCCCTGTGGAGGTCATTCTAGAGCAGCCAGCCTCAATGGGACACTGGCTCTTAAACAATCCCAGACCACAGAACTCAGCCCAGACCATAGAGCTCAGTTCAGACCATGGAGCTCAGCCCAGCCCAGCCAAGCAGAGCCCAGCCAAGCACAGCCCAGCCAAGCATAGCCCAGACCATGGAGCTCAGCCCAGCCCAGCCAAGCATAGCCCAGACCACAGAGCTCAGCCCAGCACAACAGAGCACAGCCCAGACCATAGAGCTCAGTTCAGACCACAGAGCCCAGCCCAGCCCAGCCAAACATAGCCTGGACCATGGAGCTCAGCCCAGTTCAACAGAGTATAGCCCAGACCAGCCAAGCACAGCCCAGCACAGCCAAGGACAGCCCAGACCATGGAGCTCAGCCCAGACCAACCAAGTATAGCCCAGACCACAGAGCTCAGCCAAGACTAGCCAAGCCCAGACCATGGAGTTCAGCCTAGACCACAAAGCTCAGCCCAGCCCAGCCCAGCCAGGCACGGCCCAGACCACAGAGCTCAGCCCAGACCAGCCAAGCACAGCCCAGACCATGGAGCTCAGCCCTGTCCAGTCAAGCACAGCCCAGACCACAGAGCTCAGCCCAGACCAGCCACGCTCAGCCTAGACTTCCCAGCTCAGCTTGACAATACTTAAACTCTAAAAATGGTATATGATATTGTTTGAGGCCTCTGTGTTTAGAGGTGGCTAGTATACAACTCAGCTTCCTGGGACATCTCCCCCACTAGCCCAGCTCTCTGCAGAGCCCTGGTAGGTTCTGCCTTTACCCTCCAATGTCTCCAAGTATTTAGGAGCACCCAATGGAAGCACGCTATCTGCCACAGCCAAACCTTTGCTTGAGGCTGCCTCACCCCCAAGCTCCCCTAACTTGCAGTCATTGCCCCCCACTGCCCTGCTCTGGAGCTGGCCCTGTCACTAACTCACCAGCCAGGCCTCACTAACTTCAGCTTTTTGGGAGCAGGGCCATGGAAATGAGCCTTGTCTTCCCAGAGGTTACCTGGCTGTGTTCAGATTGAGTTTCCTCCTGCCAAGTGACCAGGACTGGATTGGATGCTCCAGGTAAAATAAGCACACACATGCTAGCACATGCATGCACACACATGAACACTTGCACACGACCACACACATATGCATGCATATATGCTCCTACATGCACCACATACACAATTAAAATAAGCTCATTATACTTTGGCCACAGGACAATTTACCCTATAGCTGTTTGCTAAGAAAGCCACTCAGAGAGGCCAAAAAAAACAATCCAGCTTTTTTATATTTTTCAAAATATGTTTTCTCTATCTGATTGGCCAAACTCCAAGTGTTTTCAGTCTGCTCTGTGGGCCAGACCTCGGGAAAGTGAACACTGCTTGCCTTGCTGCTGGGAGGGTTCGTGGCATGGCCTCTATGAAAGGCAATGTGGCAATTCCCATCAATATTATCCATCAACCCAGCAATCCCACCTGCGGAATTTTGCCTACCTACATTCCAAGTGACTCTGAGCAAGATTACCCATATCACATTGTTCCTGGCAGCAAAAGAACAGGAGTAGCCTGAAATGTCCATCTCATTTTAAAACCATGCAAATGCATTATCTGTTTCACAAAAATAACAATAATGAAAAGCTGCAGAGTCAATGAGTGAATGTTTGCTGGTGGAGCAACCAGTCATGGTCACTGGGACATTGGGAACGCTCCGAACCCCACTCTGATGCCTGTCCAGCTGCAGCCCCTCCTGCAGGTGTCAGCACTGCCCCCACCCCACAGAGCTGGCCTGATGCTTCCTCTGTCCCTCCCCAGCCCCTCCTAACACACACACCAAGGAGACTCTAGCCATCCACCAGCTGCCTGTCCCAGTTCTGCAGCAGCCCAGAGGGGCATCCAGGGCTGACCGAGCAGCAGGGAGGCCTGAGGCCCCAGGGCTCCAGACACCCACCCCGCCTGTGAGCCCAGGAAGCAAGCTGCTTTGATGAAATTTTCACACTCCATGCATCTTTCAGGAGGAAGAGTCGGGCGGGGAGTGGAGAGGGAAGCTCCCTGGATGACTTCTATGCGAGGGCTGGGCCTAGGGGCTGGGGTAGGGGTGGGGCCATATCAGTGAAGTTAGACCAGCAAGCCCCAGCCCTCCACCCGCCCCCACTGGCCATACCACGCAGGAGAGGAAGGCCTAGGAGGGGAGCAGGCACCTCTTGTTCTCACAGCAGCCGGCCATGGCCCTCTGACCACTGGTCTCCACTCTGCAGTGGTCAAGAGTGAGGCTTCTCCCCAATCCTTGCCCTGTCTGCACTGCCCACCACGATGTGGGCAGCACACCACGATGTGGACAGAGGGCCAGCTCCCAGTTACCTGTGTCCTCAGAGGCTGGCAGAGTCTGGTCCCCACCCTCCCAACCTGCCAGGCCTGCGTCTCCTTCTAGGAAGGGGCGCCACACCTACCTGCCGGATGTTCCACACCCAGTACATGCTGGAGAGCAGAGGGTCACTCTCCCCCATCCATTTCTGTCTCTCTTCTTTCTCTCTCCGCTCCAGCCCTGTCTCCACCCTCCCTTTGTCTTGGGAAAGTCCCTGTGCTTCCCAATCCTGTTCTTGGTTCTCCCATTTCTCCTGTGAGTGAACAGGTGTGTGATCCGACACAAAGGAGGTACCCGTGCCTGGGCCTGGCTACTCTGCACAAGTGGGACCCTCGCCCAGCTTGAAGGCAGGCCCACACCTCCTAGCCTTGCCCAGCCCCACAGTCTCCATATGGGTTCCTTCAAGGCTATGCAAGGATTCCAGTGCCAGTAGTGTTCATGAGGGCTGAGCCCAGGACCCCCTGGACGACCGTGAAGAAATGAGAAGGGGAAGGGAAACTGCCGGGAAAGGCTCATCACAGGCGGGGGGCCACTGAAGGCGGCCAAGGTTCAGTGCCGTGGGACACCAGAGACCTCTGAGGGTCACATGTGGGGTCTGTTGCTGGCGCTTCCCCCCAGCCATGTGTGCATGAAGCTGAGCGGCTCTGGCGACCTTCAGGTTGGGGCCAACACTCTGCGCAGGGCTCTGGTGGCTTCTGCCTCCCCTTCTCTTCCCTGAAACACTTGGTCATGCAGTTGTGCCCACTGAGAGCTTGCAATGGCAGCTCCCACTGTCTTGGCACTTGCTCTTGGCAGTTGGGGGAGCCTATCTCAGCTCCTACCTTGAAGACATTTCTGCCACTCCCCGGGGATCTGCACTGGCTGCCTCGCTGGGCCCTCCCTCCTCTCCCCTCCTGCCCCAGATCTGCTAAGCCCATGTGGGGCAGCAGATGAACCCTGCATGTGCCAATTTGGCAAACATTACCCAGCTCTGGCCACATAACAGCACTAACTAATCCTGCCAACACCCCTGCAAGGCACATACCCGCACTGCCTTTTACAGATGAGAAAACCAAGGCCTAAAGAGCCAAGGTGACTTGCCTGAGGTCTCCCAGGTAGTGAAGAGTGGAGCCAGGGCTGAAACTGGGCCTGTCTCACACCAGCCACCATGCTTGAAATCCCCTTGGAGGACAAGCGCCAACTCAGCCTCCATGGGGCTGCTCAGGGACTCTGGGGTGGCTGGCTGTCTAAGGAGCAGACCCCTCTGGACGACACCCACATCTGCTGGAGTGGCAAGGGACACACTGCTGCCCCAGGCACACTGTCCATAAGTGGCACCAATGCCTGGGCTCTAAGTGGCACCCCTGCACCCCCAATTATACTTGGGCATCATGTGACCACGCCCCTCCTGCACCCCAGGCCCATTTCAGCCAGAACTCTGTTGGCTAGGCCCCTTTCTCTTGAATCACTCATTCCTCTCCCTCTGCACAGCTGCCACCTGCCCCACCCTGTCCCTGCCACCATCTTCTCTTGTCTGGCCTATTGAAAGAGTGTCAAAGCAGATCTCCTGGCAGCCACTCTTTTACAACGTATTTCCTGCTTCAGCTCATGGCATGTCTCTACTCCGGAGCCTCATGAGGCTTTCCCTCCTCCTCCTCACCCCGGCCTGCCAGGTTGCATCTTCTACCCCCTTCTGATGCCTCCACTGTTGCAGGGCCACCTGGTCCTCACCCCACAGTCTGCCCCATCCGCACTTCCTCTACTCACTGCCCTCACCCCTTGCCAGGATGACCCTTTCATCCTCCAAGCCCCAACTTAAATGTCCCTTCTCAGGATGACTGCAGCTCCCTCGATGGTTCTCCAAGCTCTCTGAGCATCTCAGCAGGGACCTGAACAGATGGAATTCTCCAGAGACAACTGTGATGACACTTTCCATTTGACACCCTTCTGCAGGGTGGCCTTCCCATCCTCCCGTCCTGCCCTTTGGATGTGGGCAGGATGGAGCCTTGCTTGCAGCCAGCAGAAAGTGCTGGAAGTGGTGCTGTGTGATGCCATGGTGAGGTCAGGACAGACACACCACCTGTTCTCGTTCCCTGGAGCACTGCAGCTGAGGCTCCACCACCCCAAGGCCATTCACGAGTCACCAGTCTTAGCCTTCCAGTTCTCCCAGCCCTGGCACCAGATATGTAAGCAAAGGAGCCCCCACTCACCTCCCATTCTGTCTCCCCCAGCCTCAGAGTCTTCCCAGCTGGGCCTGGAGTACAAGCCAGCCATCACCTGCCTTGCCCTCTCCAAACTGTAGCCACAACATCTATGAGTGCAATAAAATGGCTCAAGTTGGTGTCACTATGTGGAGGTGGAGGATTTGCTGTGCAGTGATGGAACCCAGGCATTCCCAGTTCTCCCAGCTTGGCTATAAGCAGGCCGTGCCTTTATAGGTGCAGAACGAGGACGGGTCTTTCCTTTTAGGAAACAATTTTCCAGGTCTTTTGAGTCAGTAAGGGACAAGCCAGGGTCCCTTCTGGAAGGCAGTGTCTGTCTTCCCTGTGGATGAGAGGGGCCGTGGGGGCAGTTATCTGCACCCCTGACTGGCTCGCTCTGTCTGGGTGCTGGGGCAGAAGTGGGCAGATAAGAGTCCTTGGCTCAGCTGAGGGAATTCTCATGGTGAGGATGAGGGTCCCATGGTGTGGCAGGGCCAGGGACTCGCAGCCAAAGCAGTGTGGGAGCAGGCTCACCTAGAAGCTGGTTTTAAGGTTTTCTTTCCTCAGTAGCAACTCCCAAAGTACTCAAAGTATGGTCCTAGCTGGTGACATGCTTGTCACCTGGGGGCTTGTTGGAGTTACCCAGCCTCACGTACCGGGGCCCTGCCCTGGAGCAAGCCCAGACCTGAGGCTCTGTGCAGGCTCAGGTCTGAGAGCCTCTGCCCTCCATAACCAGGACAGCCTGAGGGTGGCTGTGGGTGGGGACTTCTGCCACCTCCATGCTTGGGGGTTGGCAGTGTCAGGGCTACAGGGTTCTGAGCAGCAAGGATGGAGGATGGCAGAGCAGTGGCAGGTAGTGTGGGACGGTGTGGGAACCAGGAAGACGTGGACAGCCACGCCAGGGGCCCTGTGCACTAGACCAAGACCAGCCAGGGCCAGCATGCAGGTGATCCACAACAGGCTGTGAGCTCAGGAGCCAGGCACAGGGCTCGGGACACCCTCAGCCCGCACTGGAGGACCAGCAGCAGCTCCTGGAGTCCGCTGGCCAGAAGGGTCTGGTTATCCACAGAATTTTCCTCTTTGGGGATGGGGTCTGTGCTTTTTGAAGAAAGAAACAGATTTTACTAGTAACTATTCAGTTGGTGACCCTCGTGTTACTGTATTGATTTGTATGTTAACTTGACCTTCCCTGCCTTCTGCCTCTCCCTCTCCCCTTCCTCTCTCCTTTCTGGTCCTGTTTACTTGGAAGGAGGTTGGGTAACTTGTGCGTTTTCGGACAGGAGAGAATCGTTTAAAATGTTGCTCTGTGATTATACTTTCTCTTTGGTTGTTATATTCATTTTTACCCATAACTCCCTAGCCCTTAATTCTCATTTTTGACCTATGGTTTCATCTACTTAATAAATTACCTTGTGGCGATGAGCTTCGCCCTTGTTCTTAATGTTCGCTCCTTTGTGTTTCCAGCCTTCTGCTTGGCAGCTCGTTGGTTTCTCGCCTTTTATCTCCGTATCCTGCATCTCATTTTCCTATCTCTTATTACATTTACATTCTAAAGTTCTCATCGTTGTTAGGTTTCTGTGACTCTCTTGTTTCTAGATCTTGTGTCATGCACTGTAACAATATTACTTCTTACGCTGTGACACCTGATTCTCTATTTTTGTCTCTGCAGCTTCCCGGGATGATCCCCCTCATCTGCATCCCCTTTCTCACCTGCTGGTAGGCCTTTCGCTGCAGCTCATGCTGGCAGGAGGGCAGTGTGAGCTGGGGCCCGACATGGGTGGGACGGGACCCCTTCACCTCCACGTGCTGCTCTCCTGGGCTGCTCGAGGATCTTTGAGATGCTTATCCTCTGAGAGCCCAGGACACCCTCTCTCGGAGGGTGGCACCACAGGTTTCCAGGACCAAGAGGCTCTGACATTGCATCCAGGGCTCCAGGGGCAGTTGGCCGCAACCTGAAGTGGCCACCCCATTATCCCACATTCAGAGGCCACGTGGGGCGAGGAGGCAGGTGGCCGAACCTGCTGACACCCTGTGAAGAGAGGCCTGAACCCAGGGGACTCCAGGCTCAGCCCTAGAAGCCAGAGGGACCAATAGAAGAGCTGGAGATCCTCTTCCCTGGTGAGAGCTAAACCGAACATGAGAACCAGGAGCACCCCAGGAAGCTCCACTGAGGAAGCCTGGGCGGGAGTGGTTAGGAAGCTGTACGTCCCCAGGCATGGTGAGATGTGGGTGGGGGCACCAGGGCCGTCAGCCTCCCAACAGTGCATGTAAGTGTCAGTCCCGTGGCCTGTGAAAAATCTATTCACAGACTGACCTCTGTGGGTACCCCCACAGCAGCTGGGGTCCCTCTGGCTCAGGTCCCAGCCTCATCTCTGCCTGGATGTGTGAGGGCCCACCAGGGCCCATATGTGAAGGGGGACAAGAACTCCCGCCTTGCAGAGACCTTCTGAGAACCTGTGTGTGAGACACTGGGCACAGGGCCATGGCCCAATCCTTCCGGGCTCCTGTTTTCTTCTCCTTCTTGGTCCCAGCAGACAAACTCAGCACCAAGGCTGCTCCTAAAAGCAGACTCCTCTCCCCACGCCCAGGCCTGTATATTCGTTTTCTGTGCTACAAGCAAGTTACCACAAAAGAAAGTGACTTAAAACCTTGCCCATGCAGGCCGAGGTTCGGCACAGGTGTCTTCAGGCTGGATCTCCAGGTCACTAGGGCATGGATCTCAGCTGAGGCTCCTGGGCCCTCCTGTGAGCTTGCCGGGTGTTGGCAGCACTCAGCTCCTTGCAGTGGTGGCACTGACGTCCTGTCTTCCTGCTGGTGAGGGGGGCCACTCCCAACTCATGGACAGTACCCGCCAGTTCTGGCACACGGCCCTCTGGTAATGTGGCACTTGCCTATCAGCAGCCAGCAGGAGCTCCTCTCCCTGGACTGCTGAGTCTAATCTAATACTGCCTGATTCCGTTAGACTGTCCGTCACCTTGGCCACTGAATGTGACCTCATCAAGGGAGCAGCTGTCCCATCCTATTGACAGGTCCTGCCCAAGCTCTAGTGGATGGATCACATGGGGCGTGTGCCCCTGGGGCAGGAATCTCCAGGCCATCTCAGGATTCTGCCCACCACATCCTACAGGCTCACAGTGTTCCTGAAGGCCTCCGATCAAGAGCCCTGACTCTTAGTTAATGATGAATTTTCCCTAGCAACCATTGCCAAGCAACAGCTCTTCAGAAAGAGACATCAAGGTATTAAACGGATGCTCCATGGCTGGGATGAGGAAAGACAGGTCAGTGGGTACTGGGCCAGGCCTGCACGCGGGACGTCCTCTGTCCAGGATGTGCTGGTGTTGGGTGCTCCAGTTGGTCCACAGATCCACTCTGGGGCCTTGGGAAACTCATGTTGTCCCCTGGACATCAAACTGGACTCACAGCTGAGCTGTCTTCCATGAAAGGAGGCAGGGAAGTCAAGATGGGAACAAGGCCGTGTGATGCTTCTGGAGCCCTGAAAGGCTGTGGCCACATAAGGGAGTGCTCTGATGGGTTTCCCTGAGTTGCATCAGGGGACAGCTTGGCGCTGGCATTACCCGTTTTCCTCTCCTTCAAATCCTTGGTCCTCTCAGTGCCCATCCCTGTATGGGACCCATCACTCATCTGCTCATTCATCCACTCATTCGGTGAGTGCTCACCACTGACTGTGCATGTGTCAGTCACACTCAGGGAGGAGGAGTCATGGACCTAATTGAGCTATGACATGGTGTGTCAGACGGTAGGGCTCAGTGAGCACAAGTAAAGATGGGAGTGAACCACGCACGGAGGCCCACAGGCTGGCCATCCCCTTGAGAGGTAGCCCCTGACCCTTGCCATCACTCTGGCCCACACTGACCTCTGTGCCACCAAATGGCTTCTGTAAGATCTATACCTACAGCCAGGTGCAAACACACTCACACTTATGTGTGCATATACCTACCTATCATATATGTCATCCATGTGTCTGTTATACGTTCCCCAACTAAAGGGCATCCACTGCTTCTCTGTACCCATTGTCAAGTCCACACCCTCACTATGGCCTTCAAGGCCTGCTCCCAGTCCTGCCCCTGGACACCGTCCCCCATATCTCCCCAGCCCAGAGTGCATGGGGACAGAGAGGCCTGGACACCTCTCCTTGCCCTTGGTACCAAGGAGAAAGGTGCCCCCTCCCAAAGGCAACTCCTGGAGGTGTCTGCCGAGCAGGCACCAGGCTGCAGAGGGAAAGTCATTCACAGAGAACAGAAGAGATCCCAGAGACAATCCTGAACAGCCATGGGAACCAGAATATGAATGGTGCAAAACCAGTGCAAAAATCAGTGTTGTTCATCGGTGATCCCATGAGAGTCAAGTTAAAGCTGGACCCCTGCCTCACACCTCACACAATGATCAACCAAAATGGACCAAAGGCAAAACTATGGAACTTCCAGAACACAACATGGGAGAATGTCTTGAGAGAGCCCTTGAATGAGCAGAAACAAAGGAAGAGACAAAATCAGTTCCATTAAAATAAAGAATCTCTGTTCAAAAGCCCCATAAAAAATGAAATCACAAATGACAAGTTGCAAGGAGATATTTGTAACACATGTAACTGCAAAGGATTAATATCCAGAATATATAAAGGATGCCAATAGTAAGGAGACTGTGATTGAAAGGCAGGAACAGGCATTCCTTATGAAGAAAATCGAAATGACCAATAAACCTTGTTAGTAACCTTGGGGATCTGAATGACAATCACGTGAGATTGACTTCTCACCCACCAAATGGGGAAGAATTAGAAACTGGACCACACCAGTTTCAGCAGGGATTTGGAGGAATGGCCGTGCTCCTCCTCCACCAGGACATGTGAATGGCTGCAGTCCCTTGGGAGAACAGCATGCTGTTATCTGGAGGTGTCTGCATGCACCCACCTGGCCTCCCAGCACCCAGAGGCACATTCAGGAATGTTGCACACAGCAGCCCCGTTCAAATGGCTCGATGATGAAAGCAGCCCGAACATCCACAGGCACGAGTTGTGGCAGGCTCACACCACGGGACCTTCTACAGCAACGAAATGAGTTGGGCCTGTCCCAGAATTCTCCTGGTGTCCACACTGAATGCCCCGTGTCCTGGGAAACTCCTCAATCCCAGGCAAGCATGTGCAGCTGGTCGCCCAAAGGAATCCCTGCAACCCCAATCAACCTCAAAAACATGATGTTGAGCAAGAGAAGCAGATCCCAGAAAATGTGTGTGGTGTGATTGCATTCCTTTCAACTCGGAAACGCAGAAGCCAAACAGCACACTGTATAGGGATGGAACTGTCGCTAGAAGCCAATACATGTTTAGCAACACACTACAGAAGAGGGAGCCATGCTGGGGGAGGAAGGGGAGGGCCGAGGGGCTGCGTTAGGAGAACACTAGTGTCACCTTTTTTAACCTGAGAGGGGGCACAGCTATTTGTTTTGTTATGATTCTGAAACTATATAAATATATTTTATACACACTTTGATGTGAGCAGTGTATGACATAATTTTATAAAATTATTTTAAAGAAGATTGACTGCCATGTATATTTGCTATTTGTTGTATGAGAATAAATATATTCAAATATCCCCCAAATGGGCTTTCTCAATTTTGAAAAAGAAAGAAAACAAGGCAGTGGGTGGACTTCAAGAGTGACGCACAAACAAGCAAGCTAGTGAGTGGTCTGTGAGCCGCGCTGGGGAACACGAGGGGCACATGGGGGCTGAACACAGATAAAGGTAGAGAAGGGCCAAGTAGGCACGAAATATTCATGGCACACCAAATATGCATGAGCCAGCGGCATACTGAATACTCATGGCTCAGTGAGAATACTCATGACTCATAAGGACCTACTTATGAGTCATGAAGTCCTAAGCTGGTCACCCGCTGGTGACACCCATGTGGGCCCCTCATGTCCTCTCCTGCAGAATCTGTAGCCATCTCTGGGAGCTGCTAATCAGCCTGCTGGTAAGACAGCTATTGGCCGGCACACTTGCCCGTGTTGCCAGTGGAACAAGCCTTGGCCCCAGGCACCTCCGGATCGTCCTCAGCTCTGGTCCTTGTGATGCACTGTCAGCTGAGGGGGTATCTGGTCCCAGAGGCATGGCCCACCAGCACTTAGGGGTGGGACCTCCACCCCTGCCCCCGTCCTGAGGGTGGCATCTCCCCAACCTTTGCCTCTTGCTGTGTGTTTTATTTTTTGTCATCGGCCATGTGCACTGAGACATAATGCTGTGTCCTGTGGAGACGATGCCACGTGGCGTCAGAGCTGTGTCCACAAGGCACCCACTGAACTGAAGGTGGGGAGGGGAGGGTGCTGGGCGCTAAAAACAATGCCTGGCCTCTCCGGTATTTGGGGGACCAGGGAGACTGTCCCAGCTGGAAGGGGTGGGTTGGGAAAACAGAGCCCCCAAAAACCACTGAGAAGGAGGGCTCCAAGCCTCAGAGGAGAACTCAGAGTGCAGGGGTCGGAGGAGGCCAGAGGGAGAAACTGCACGACTGACTTAAGGGAGACATGACAAAAATAGGAAGGCGAAACATAGTTAAGAATCAACGTGCAAGAAGGACCTCTCAATCCCACAGTGACCTTGGAGGAGAATTAAATGTCTATTTTTTAATTCTCTAGTTCATGTAGAAATTCCAACAGAACTCAGAGTGGCATGTACCACAGCCTCCTTAGGGTGGTCTTCAAGGAGGGCAGGATGGGCTGTGATCATCTGGTCTGCCTTTGTGTGAATGGCCCTGCCTGGGCCCGCAGGCCCTCAGCACCCACACAATCCCGCTCCACACACTGTTCTCCAGAGAATGTGCCAAGTCAACCAGGCACCTGGTCCTGAGGGAGAGGCAGACAGAGAAAATAAACATTGGCATACCTTGTTTTGAAACTAATCTATTGGGCTGAAATACTTATGAAACATATATTTAATATGTTATACACATTTGTATGTATACAACATGTGATACACATATAACAACATGATATCTATTATATCATATGTTATACATATTAAGTCACACATATCATCTGTATTACATATGTATTATGTAATATATAATGATATATGTTATAATAACACACATAAAATAACATGAAACACATGTTTAAAATGGCTTTTTCCCGCAAGATTTTTCACAGGAAAAATTAGACTTCTTAAGATTCCATCAGCAAGAGCATGTGGGCCAGGCACACTGGCTCACACCTATAATCCCAGCACTTTGGGAGGGCAAGGCAGGAAGGTTGCTTGAGCCAAAGAGTTTGAGACCAGCCTAGGCAACATAGGGAGGCTTGGTTGCTACAAAAAATTTAAAAATTAGCCAAGCATGGTGGTGCACACATGTAATCCTAGCTATAGGAATTATAGGGAGGCTGAAGTGGGAGGACTGCTTGAGGCCAGGAGGTCAAGGCTGCAGTGAGCTGAGATCCCACCACTACACTCCAGCCTGAGTGACAAACAAAAACCCAAGAGACTGTATGTAACTTATGCTACATTCTTGCCATAAAATATCACACAGCTCTTAAAAAGAATGGGGCAGACGTATGCCCTTTGGTTTAGAAAAGCATCCCTGGTGAATGGGACCTGAGAAAACTCAGGGTTCAGTCTAAGAGTTTGTCCGGAGCTCCTCCAGGAGCTGACATTGAGACGGCGAGGACAAGGAAGGAGGCCTGGAGTCACACCTGGGAAAGGACAGGTGGAAGCAGCACTGGGCAGGGAGCCCTCCTCCCTGCTGCAGACCTGACAGCCCGACGGGGAGTTCAGAGCAAAGATGGCTGGGAGGGAAGCCTGCACCAGGCAGAACCGGACAGGCCTCCGTCTTGCTCAGTCACTGCTGACCTTGTCTCAGCACCTGAGGCGAACCCCCTGCTAAGGGAGCTCATGGCCCAGCATCCCCCCCACCACCCCCATGCCACGGTGGGGTGGCAAGTGCCTTCCAGGAGCGCTCTTCAAGACGCAGAGCGTGATTACAAGGACAGTCAGGGAATGTGTACACATAGGCACACATTCTCAGTCTGCAGCTGTCCATATTCACAGAGAAAGGACACATTCCTAACAGTTACTGTGTGGCATCTAGGGAAGGGGAAAGGGGCAAAAGGTGCTGAGAAAATGTCATTTTTTTGTGTTTGTTTGTTTGTTTTGTTTTGCATCTGTCTATATTGTTTAAGATATTTCTGTATCCACTAATCTTATTTATTTATTTATTTAGAGACAGAGTCTGGCTCTGTGCCCAGGCTGGAGTGCAGTGGCTCAATCTTGACTCACTCTCACTGCAACCTCTGCCTCCCAGGTTCAAGCGATTCTCCTGTCTCAGTCTCCCAAGTAGCTGGGATTACAGGTACCCTACCATGCCTGACTAATTTTTGTATTTTTAGTAGAGATGGGGTTTCACCATGTTGGCCAGGTTGGTCTTGAACTCCTGACCTCAGATGATCGGCCTGCCTTGGCCTCCCAAACTGCTGGGATTACATGTGTGAGCCATTGCACATGGCCTGTATCCACTAACTTTATAATTATAAAATGATGAGAGATTTTGATTAAAGGTGATGGATTGACTGACTATATATGTTTATCTCTGTTTCTGCCTAAGGAATTAAAATGTTTTAAAATTGTAAACCCACATTGACATAGGAGGTATAAATGGGAATGTCAGTGGATAGAAACCTTCTGCCTGTGGAAGAATAGAGATAGGACATCTGACTTAATGGGTCGGAAAGCCTCGTCCTCCAGGGCAAACGCTGCAGACAAGAAGTGAGCTTGTCTTCCCTGCAGAAACCCTGGGAGGCTCAGGACTTGATGGCAGCAACAAGGAAGGGATGAGAAGCCCAGAAGACCACAGAGGGAGCGGTTGAAATATTTACTCAAAAACGCCCATTGCTTGCCCCTGCCCATGTTCAACACCCAGGCAGGCGCCACCCCAGCCCCAGTGGGACACTATAGATTCTTCTGTGGATGTAGTGAACATGGGAGATGGGAGAGGCTTGGGGACACAAGGGTAACTCTCTGAAAGTCTGGACAACTACTGGTTAAATCCCCCCAGCCCAGCCCCCTCCTCTACCCAACACAGGGCAGCAGGAAGGAGGCCACTCCCCAACTCCCCCACCAAGTAGGAAACCTTTGGTGGTCCCCCCGCAGTCAAACAGCTGCTCTTGCTTGCAATTAACCAAAAAGCGAAGCCCAGCCCGTGAGCATCCAATCAGCTCTTGCTGATGAATGGTGAACTGAGGATGACCAGACATCTGCAGAAAGCCCCAGCTTGAGAGACAGAAAACAAAGCAAACATGGAAAAGGAAATTAAAGAAACCAACATTACAGCAGGAAACAAAAGGAAATTTACCAAAAATTCTAATTAATAGTTTTCTAGAAATGAGAGAAATGCTACAGTTATAAAACAAGAACAGTATGCTAATTAAAAAAAAAAAAAACACCAAATGCTGGCAAGGATGTGGAGCAACAGAAATTCTCCCTCACTGCTGGTGGGAACGCGAAATGGTACAGTCACTGTGGAAGACACAGTTTTTACGAAGCTAAACATAGTCTTACCATATGATCCAGCAATCACACTCCTAGGTATTTACCCAACTGAATTGAAAACTTATGTCCACACAAAAACCTACTGCTATGTTTATAGCAGCTTTATTCATATTTTTCAAAAACTGGACTCAACCAAGATGTCTGTCAATAGGTAAATGGATAAACAAATGAGGTTCATCCACATAACAGAACGCTCTTTGGTGACTAAATAAATGAAATGACCCGGCCCACACCTGTGATCCCAGCTACTCCGGCGCCTGACACACAAGGATGGCTTGCACCCAGGAGTTCAAGACCAGCCTGGGCAACGTAACAGGCCTTTTGTAGAGACAAAAAATATATATTTTTTGTAGAGACAAAAAAATTATTTAAAATAATTTTTTGTCTCTACAAAAAATAATTTTAAATAATAGCCAGGTGTGGCAGTATGTGCCTGTAGTCCCAGCTACTTGGGAGGCTAAGGCAGGGGGATCACTTGAGCCCGGATGTCAAGGCTTCAGTGAGCTGTGATGGCACCACTGCACTCCAGCCTGGGGTGACAGAGTGAGACCCTGTCTCTGAAAAAAAGAAAGAAATGATCTACCATGTCACAAAAATATATGGAGAAAGTTTAAATGCATGTTATTAAGTGAAAAAAGCCAGTATGAAAAGGCTATATACTGTATGATCCCAACTGTATGACATTCTAGGAAAGGCAAAACTATAGAGACAGTGAAAAGATCAATGGTTGCTAAAGCACAGGGCAATTTTAGGACCGTGGAGTTCCCGTCTGACACTGAATAGGGGTGCACCACATTCTGCATTTGTCAAAACCCACAGAAATGTACAACCAAGTGTGAACTATAGACTTTAGTTAATAATAATGAATCGATATTGGGTTATTAACTCTAACAAGTGTGCCACTAATGCAAGATGTTAATAACAGAGGAATTGTGTTCAGGGGTGGGGTTACACGGGAACTCTATACAATCTGCTCAATTTCTCTGTAAATCCAAAACTTAAAAGTGGTCTATTATTTAGTTTTTAAATGATAGCTGCCAAAAAATGAACATCAGCCTACACCTCATACATTACATAAAATTTAATTCAAAATAGATCACAGGCTTAAATGTAAACCATAAAACTTTCAGGAAAAAAAAAGCATTACAGAAACTCTGGAGCTAGGCAAAGGGTTCTTCAACCTGACGCAGAAAGCATAGGCCATAAAAAGAAAAAATAACAAACTGGACTTTGTTAAAATTACAAACTTTTGCTTGCAAAAGCCTCTTTTAACAGGGTGAAAAGATCAGCTACAGACTAGGACACATATTTGCAAACCACATATCCAATAAAGGACTAGTATCTAGAATATAAAAAGAAGAGTCAAAACTTAGCAATTAAAAAAAAAAAATCCCTTCAGTTAATAGGGTAGCTAAAAGTTTAAAAAGAAAAACAAGAAAATCTAGTTAGAAAGTGGACAAAAGACACAAATGGACATATCATTAAAGAAGACATATAGATGGCAAATAAGCATATAAAAAGATGTTCAACATCATTATCCATAAAGGAAATGCATGTTAAACCACTAAGAGATACACTATAGACCAAACAGAATGGCTAAAATGGAAAATAGTGATAACACCAAATGCTGGTGAGGATGTGTAGAAACTGTATTGCTCATACATTCGTGGTAGGAATGTAAAATGGTACAGCCAGTCTGGAAAAGAGCTCAGCAGTTTCTTATAAAACTAAACATGCAACTACCATACAACCCAACAACTGTACTGTTGTACATTTCTTCCAGAGAAATGAAAAAGTATGTTCCTGCAACAATCTGCACGTAAATACTCATAGCAGCTTTACTCATGATAGCCAAAATCTGGAAACAATCTAGATATCCTTCAAAAGGAGAATGGCTAAACAAACTGTAGTACCTTGTACTATGCAATGTTATTTTGCAATAAAAGGAATGAACTATTAATACATGCAACAACTTGGATGAATCTCCAGAGAATTCTGCTGAGTGGAAAAGCCAAGTCCAAAGGATTACATACTCTGTGGTTCCATTCTTATAATACCATTGAGATAACAAAATTATAGTACTGAAGAACAGATTAGTGGTTGCCAAGGATCAAGGTTAGAAGGATGGGGGAAGGAAAAGTTGCTTTGGTCATAAAAAAGGGGGACTACAAGAGATACCTGAAGCAGTGGAAATGTTCTTTATCTTGACTGCATTAATGTCAATATCCTGGTTGTGATATTCTACCATAGCTTTGCA
Organism: Trachypithecus francoisi; assembly: GCF_009764315.1. Classification (NCBI taxonomy): domain Eukaryota; kingdom Metazoa; phylum Chordata; class Mammalia; order Primates; family Cercopithecidae; genus Trachypithecus; species Trachypithecus francoisi. Next base: position 62,136,788 of record NW_022681453.1, read on the forward strand.
AACCATTGCCACTGGGGGAATTGAGTACAGAGTTTATAGAAATATCTGTATTATTTATTATAACTGCATGTGAATATAATTATCTCAAAATAAAAAATGTAATAGCAACATTAAAATATGATAGCTGATTTTTAAAAATCTACCCTAGGATTAAAACATAAAGTTGCAGAAATCTGCAAGAAAGTAGAACAAAAGGAAAGAGAGAGAAAATATGAGAGAAAAAATAAGTGTTAGCAAATTAATCCAGATGGTCCCTCATTTACTAATAGAGGCCCAGAAAATGCAGTGAAACAAAAACTGTTCTGAAACAAGAATTAAGGAAGCCAGGCAGAATCAGGCCAATCACGAGTCCCAGCAAGCCTGCAGAATCGGAGGCACCAGACACGCTGGAGGTAAGGTCTGGGCATTTGGATCCCTATCCCCCAGCATCCTAGTTGAAGATGGGAGGTTTATTCTCTGTGGAGGGTGAACCCAGACTCTCTGGAGGTGGGGAGCTCAGCCTTTCTCAGGGCAGAAGTGAGGCTCCTTACTGAAAAAGTGGAGTGTGTGAGAAGCCTGCACACGGAGCCAAGTGACACCTGCCCCACTCCCAGTCCACTCACAAATGGCTCACCCAGGCAGGAGAATGGAAGATTGCTCTCTGGAGGAACAGCTTGGCCCCACGGGGTCACCCACCAGCCCACAAGTCCCGCGGATTTCCTTTGTATGGTTTTAGCTGAAAGTATAATTGCTGGACAGTGAAGTGCACTCATCTTGAGAGTCTATCATGATGATTTTTCACTAACTGGACATGCTCTTAGTCAGCCAGATCGAGAGGTAGAATAAACCTGTATGTCAGAAGCTCCCTCAGCCCCTTCCAGTCACCACCCCCAGGCAAAGATAACACTATCGTGACTCTTGGCACACAGATTTGTTTTGCCTGGTTTAGGCAAAGGTATGCTGTTTCAAGCCTGGCTTCTTCTGTTCAGCATGATATTTGAGATTTGCCCCGTGACTTGCACACAGATGGTCTATTCTTGGTGCTGGAGAGCATTCCATTGTATGGGTACACTATTGTCCACTCTACTGTTAATGAGCATTGGGGTTGTTTCCAATCTGGGCTCTTACAAATACATATTATGCATTTAATCAGCTTTTAGTGCCTCCCTTTTAAATATGAACAGAAAGTCAAGGGGTCACCTAAAGAAAGCCTGTAGCCTGAAAAATAGGGAGTAGAACAAAGGGTCTCAGAAGGAAACTGAAGGGAGTGTCCTCAGAGAGAGAAGGGAAGATCCAGAGAACACGCACAAGAGGCTCTAGCAAAGAAAATGATGAGAACAGAAAGGAGCTCTGAGAAATGAAATATATGGAGCATAAATTTGAAAATTCAGTTGGAAGAGAGGTAGGTAAGAGTGAGGAAACACTCAGGAGAGTTAGACAAAATGGCAAAAGGAAGAAACAAAAGAAAATCAGATTGTTAGTCCAGGATGTCCACCATCTAAATAACAGGCACTCAGAACAGAGAACACTAAGGGGAGAAAATCATCCAATAAATAATAAAAGAGAGCATTACAGAACTGAGGACATTGGTTCCCACACTGAGGGGCCTCACAAAGGGTCCAGTACGATGAATAAAGACAGACTCTCACCAAAGCACATTTCCATAAATGTCACATCAAGGAGATAACAGAGGATCGGGTCACAGAGGATAAGGTTCCAACAGCATCTGACTTCTCCACAGCACTGTGGAAGCTAGAAGATGATGACACAATGGCTTTGACTTAGATTTCAATACCCAGCCAAAGTATCCTCAGTATACATGGAAAAAAATTTTTTTAATGTAAATGTAAAATAAAATAGTTTCAGATACTTAAGGCTTCAAAAATGTTGCCTCTCCCGTGCACACTTACTATGGAGCCTACTGGAGAATGTGCTAGGTCTATGTGCACGCCCAAGCCAGGGCAGAAAGGGCCACGGGGATATCAGACCCTGAAACGATGCCCCAAAGAGCTTTTTAAAAACCGGTGACTAACAGAAATTCTTGAGTTCGCAGGATGGCAGATAAGAAAAGAAACAACTTGCAGAAACGCTGAAACTCCCTCTGCTTACAAGATAAAAGAACTGGCTGACATCAGTTGGAACCAAGATGGCCAATTGCAGTATGTGCAGAAGGAGCTTGCTGGTCACAGCCTGAACTTCCCCTGCATGTTTCTGACTAACTCCCCCTAGTATTTGCACTTAAGACCTATGAGGAGGCATGAAGAGATAACTGCACATGCCCAAGGACTTTCCAGACCTTCGCTCTCCTTCTGCCAATCACCTGCCAGTCCCAGAATCCACCCCCTGAATCCTCTCTAATCAAAGCACTGCCTTGAAGCCAGCACAGAGGACAGACATGAGAAGGATGCCTATCTCCTTGGGAGTCAACTATCGATATAAAGCTTTCATTTTCTCAAAAGCCCTGTATCACGGTGTTGGCCTCCAGCACACCAGGCAGTGAGCCCCTTTTGCTCAGTAACAACCTTGAGGCTGGAGCCCAGGGCTAAGGCCAGGGGGTTCCCAGGGCAGTGAAGACAGAGAGACCAAGAACACAGCGACAGCCAGTGTAAGCATACGGGGCTCCAGGAGAGATGTTGTCAAGAAATTGGTGGATTACCAATTGTTTGATTACCAAACAATTGGTGGATTACCAAATATGTTTGAGAAACCAACAACAGTAAAAACCAAGCAAACCCCTAAAATGGGGCAAATCCAGAGAGAAAATTGCAGAAGAAAATCAATGTAATCATGGTGCACTATGGGACTCATCTATGAATAATATTTATACAACCAGAGCAATACCAATGCTAGAAATGCATGTCACCAAAAATCGTGATATGACCACAAGAATAGGACAGGGAGAGGGGACGTGTGTACAAAAGAGGGGACGATAAACAGCTGTGTCCTTGTCTTATGCCAACGATAGTCAGCAGATAGTGCCTAATACTGGAACGTCTGGAACTGGCGGTGCAGTCCTGTTCTTCAGGCCTGGGGTGGGACATAACAGAAAAACCACTGGAGAAGGATGAAGACAGTTACCTCAAGGACTAAGTGGACTTGGAGTGTCCAAGGGAAGGAAAGGGGACAGATTTTTGTTTTAAGCTTGATAATGCTACGATCTGAATTTTTAAGCCATATATATTTTATTTTGTTAAAAAAAAAAAAAAACTACAGAAAAAAGTCTCTATTCACAACGCAATAAAACCAGATACAACTAATATAAAGGCCCCTTGCTTGGAAATTTTAAACTTCTCTTAAGCAAAACTTGGATCAAAGAAGAAATAAAATCCCAAATTGACATATCCAGAAATAATAAAAACACTACATTGGAGCTCTTGTTCCTCAGAGGAAAATTCATAGCCTTAAATGTTTATATTAATAAACAAAAAGCAATGCAAATAATTGAATTAAACGTCCAACTCAGTAGGTTAGAAAAAGAACAACAGAGTAATCCTAGTCATTGTTTTTGGCTGTCCTGCAAGGTGAATACTTTTTCTGTGAGCAGAGCCCCACAAAAGCCCAGGTCCTCACCTTCTCTACCTCACAGTCCCTCACAGGCTGAGTGAGGCCAACCTCTGTAGTGACACATGTGATTTGCAAGGTTAAGCCACAACATGACTTTCTCTTGGGTCACTCGCTCCGGGGAAGCCAGTCACCATATTGCAAGGACACTCAAGCAGTCCCATGGAGAGTCCCCAGAATGAGGAGCCACAGTCTTCTGCCAGCACCAGCAGTGAGCAAGTCACCTTGGGAGCAGACTCACCAGCCCCAATCAAGCCTGCAGCTGGCGGCAGCCTGATGAGACAGTGAAGCAGAGCCACCAGCCCAGCCACTCCCTGGCCCTTAGAAGCAGTGTGAGATCATCAACATTTGCTGTCTTAAGCCACTAAGTTTTGCAATAATTGTTATGCGGGAAAAGATAATGAATACAATGGGAATCTAGTTAAAATGCAAGTTCTCCCCAAGCCTCACTGGGGCCTGAGATATGGGCATTAATAAGCTCCCAGTGGTGCCCAGGGCTAGAGAGCAGGACCTAGGCTCCACCATCAGACCCCCACCCCCAACTTTGACTGGGAAGCTGGTGACACAAGCAAGGACCACAGTGAGGGCATCAGAGGCTGCTGCAACTGCAGCAGCGACTGCAGGATGGCCAAGGGCACTGCAACACTGGCAAATGCACAAAGGCAGCAGCCACGTGTACCTCAGTCCAGCCTCACAGCACAACTTTGGCTGCATGGACTCCTGGAGGCTCTGTGAGGTCCCCTATAGCCTTTCAATAGATTTCATTCCCTTCAAACCAGAGCTCGTTTCTGTTTGCCTGCAGCTGAGAACTCTGGCTGACACAGTTGCTCTGTGGCTAGGGAACAGTTTTTGGCCAAAGTTGCACTGCAAGGTCATCATACGGGCCATGAGAACATCTCTGCTGTGCCTCCTGGGCATGCACGCCAAGGATGGTGCCAGGGAACTGTGTGTAGATAACTTAGCACTCATGAAGGCCCAACACTGAAGGAGTGGGAGAAGTCCCAAATGAAGACCCACCCAGGACTCAAGCTTATGACAGCGGAGTGGGCCCTGGTGAGTGGCAGAGCCCTTGGGCTCTTAGAGGGTGTCTTGGAAGGACTGACCCATCACTGGTACCTGAGTGTACAAAAGGGAGACATGAGGAACAGTGTAATACACATAAGCCTCCCAGCGTGCGCCCCAGCACGACGGAGCCTGAGAAATCCGGAGAATCAGGACATGCACTAGTGACAGCACGAATCCCATGTGCTGTGGTCCACCAGGGGCTTGGCACCCACCGGGCTGCCTGCAGGAGATGCAAAGACTGTGTATTTGCATCAGGAGAACAGGTCAGGGAGCTGCTGGGGCCGAGTCTGGAAGGTCCTCGGTGTTCCAGTTCGCTGTTCGCTCAGAGTGCATCCAAAGGCCAAGGACCTGGAGCCCTTCCCACACTTGCGGCCGACGCTAGGACCGGCCTTGGAGTGCACAGTACTGGGGGTGGGCAAGTGGAGGAGGAAAAGCCAGCATCTTTGCCCAGGAGGACGTTTTTGTTTGCTGGGATGTTTCAGGAGCTCTGGGGAGCCCCAGGCAGGTGTGGGGAGAGTGCCTGGGGTACCAGCAGGACTGAAGTGGCAGAGTTTGGGGATGATGTGCTTAGGTTCAGAAAAAGCAAGTCCTGGGCTGAAGGCTCTGAGTGGGAAGGGAAAGAGTCTGTAGACAGGGGCCATTATGCTGCCCCACAGGGACACATGTTGGCACATTATTTGCCATCTGGGAGTGTACACAGGTCCTCCCCTATTTCCTGACCCTGCCTTATCCAACTGCAGAGAATGGGTGTCCTGGGTGACCCAGAGAGAAGCGCTGTCTGACTGGCCAAGCACCTGGTCAATCTGACTCCAGGGCCTGGCCCATGCAGGGACCTTGACACCATCAAGGCTCTTAGTTGCAAACATGGGAGGCTCTATGCACTGACAGGGCTAGCTCAGAGGCTCTCCAGGAGGCCCAGAGGAAACAGGGACAAGGCAGAAAAGGCCATAGCCAGGACCACAGCCAAAAACCACACCCCAGCCCAGGCTGGTGTGGAGCCCCCTGCTGCTGCCATGCAGCTGTGGGTGCACTTTTGCATAGCCATGCAAGGGAAGATTGAGCCTCGGCGGGCAGAGCCACCTGGGGTCAGGAGGGAGTTCAGATCCTGGGCAGCCAAGCCAGGGCAGTACTGTGCACTCCAAGGCCGGTCCTAGCGTCGGCCGCAAGTGTGGGAAGGGCTCCAGGTCCTTGGCCTTTGGATGCACTCTGAGCGAACAGCGAACTGGAACACCGAGGACCTTCCAGACTCGGCCCCAGCAGCTCCCTGACCTGTTCTCCTGATTCCAGACAGAGCGGCACCGCCTTGAGGCCGACCACCAGCACTTCTGCCACACTTTATGGGCCAAAGTGGGTCACGGAAGCAGCTTGGTTTCATGGGATGGGAAATGGACTCTGTGTCTTCCTGCAAGGGGCAGCACGGGATGTGATGGGGACAGCTTTGCAGTCACGGCCCTGACAGCCTTGGCACCTCCTAACCTGAAGCCTACAGTGGCTTCTGTGTGGGGCGGTCCTGTGAAGCCTGCACTCAAAGCTCTGTGGACACAGCAGGGTTGGTGACCACAGTAATGGCCCCACAGAGGGTGGAGAGGCCTGTGGTTCTTTAAAGCACAGAAGTTCTACCCTGGGATGGGAGAAGTTGTCCATTGTACCCAATTTTCGGGTCTTGCAAAGCCCTGGGAATGGCTGTGTAGACAGCTCATGCCACCTTGGAGAGGTATCTGTGGTGCCAGGAGAGTGGGGGACAACTTTGCACACTTGTTTGGCTGGAGATAGGCAGAGTATGTGCACAGAAGCACAACCATGTGTGCAAAGACCAGCGTTCAGTTGTCATTCATTTCTCCATTCACTGGGTATTTACTAAGGACCTACTGTGTGCTGGGCACTGTCCCAGGGGCTAAAGACACAGCAGGAACTGAGACAGACAAAACCCTTGTTCTCACAGGCCAATAAATCAGATAGATAAAATGAATGCGATGCGTGCTTTGAGGAAAAGACGGCAGGACTGAGGGACAGGGGCCACTGTTGGAAACGGCCATTTGAACAGGGAGGGAGTCTCTGAGAAAAAGGCATTGGAGTAGTTGTGGTGGATGGAGAATTCAGACCAGCAAAGCTTAGAATTCCTAGGCCTGGTGGCTATTAATTTCTAGAGCCCAGTGGTCAGAACCCAGAAACCCAACCCCAGGATGACTGGCCATCCACCCTCATCATGCCCCTTGCTGTGGATCTGCAAGCCTCCCAGGCACAGAGCAGTGGGGAAATTTCTCCTCTGAACTCCAACCCATCCTCACCATGGAAGGCATTTTGAGAGTCAGTTGCTATGGGAAGTATTTCAACTGGCAGGAATTCAGAAGTCAAGAATGACTGCCTATCAGCCTTCAAGGGCCCCCACCTGGGAGATTTAATGGGCCTTTATCGGGCCTGCTGGGAACTCGCCCTAGGAATGAAGTGGCTCTGCAGCCATGCAGCAGCCTCCTAATCCAGGATTACGCTGCCAGGAGGCAGGGGCCATGCTGCCTGCCCTTTCTATTGATGTCCAAGCAGGCACCCCCAGCCATCATCGACCTCTGTGGGTGGAGGCAGAGGGGACAATTTCAACTACCGGATGGTTAAGCTACAGAACATGCCAACCTCTCACCTGCTGGTGGCTACAGCAGCTCTCTGGGTAACAGATGCCTGTCCCAGGTGCAGTGTCCAAGACTGCAGACAGAGATGGGCTTCTGTTGGTAACCTGAGCTACAGACTGCTGGAAAAGACCCCGGCTTGTGAAAAAGGCCAGTGAAGGAGCCCTGCTGGTTAGGAGGAGCTGTCAGACTGGGGATGGGGTTGCAACAGTAATGCTTCCCCATCCGCATCGTGCCCACCCTGGTTCAGATCTCTAAGGAAATGACCGTGATCACGCAGCATGGCCAGCCTCCAAATGGAGCCAAAGAGGAGCTCCCTGCCTCCTGCACAGTGCTCCCTCGGTGGGTGGGAGCCAGAATGGGAAACCCTGGGGGTGGAGAAACCCCACCCCTCAAGACATTCATCAGGGTCAGGGCCTGTAGGACTTAGAGAAAGGACAAAATGCTGGTCACAGGATCATGGCAGGGGGTGAGGGCCCCTGTCCAGTAAGGGTTTGTTGCACAAAACAGACACCACTGCAGCGATTCAGGAGAAAGGTATGGAGCAGTGGGAATGGCATGCTCACTCCATCACTGGGAAGGCTGAGAAATGACCTCTGGTGGGCTCTCTAGAAGATCCCCACTGGAAGTGTTGATATCCAGAACTTTCTTCCCCAGCTGTGAGGCAGGGGTCGACAAGACATTGTATCCAAATTGCAGAACACCAAAGATGAAAAGAAGATTCTAAAAATAGCCAGTAAGAAAGAAAATCACCTTTGAGGAAAAACAGTTTGACTGACAGCCCACCTCCTCAGGGCAGCCACCGAGGCCACAGAACGGTGGATTTGTGTCTTCAAAGTGCTACAAAATGACTCCACTTAGCATTGCATACCCAACAAAACTATCTTTCAAGAAAGAGGGTGGAATGAATCAAAGGTAACTTCAGAAAAAAAAGAGACGGTTTATTACCAAGAGACTCGTCAAAGGAACTTCTGTTTCACATTCTGGTGTCTATCATTGGCGTTCCTGTTTTCCCTGGACCCCGCCCTCCCTGCAGCTCCTCCTCTGTCTCCCTGGACCCCGCCCTCCCTGCAGCTCCTCCTGTCTCCCTGGACCCCGCCCTCCCTGCAGCTCCTCCTCTGTCTCTCTGGACCCCGCCCTCCCTGCAGCTCCTCCTGTCTCCCTGGACCCCGCCCTCCCTGCAGCTCCTCCTCTGTCTCCCTGGACCCCGCCCTCCCTGCAGCTCCTCCTGTCTCCCTGGGAATCGCTCTCCCTTTAGCTCCTCCTCTGTCTCCCTGGGAATCACCCTGTCTGCCTGCTCCTCCTCTGTCTCCCTGGACCCCGCCCTCCCTGCCAGCTCCTCCTCTGTCTCCCTGGACCCCGCCCTCCCTGCAGCTCCTCCTCTGTCTCTCTGGACCCCGCCCTCCCTGCCAGCTCCTCCTCTGTCTTCCCTGGGCCCCACCCTGTCTGCCTGCTCCTCCTCTGTCTTCCCTGGGAATCATCCTCCCTGCGGCTCCTCCTCTGTCTACCTTGGGCCCCGCCCCGCCTGCAACCCCTCCTCTGTCTTCCCTGGGCACTGCCCTGCCTGCAGCTCCACTCTCCCTCTCCCGGATCCCGCGCCATACCCCTGAAACTAACTTCAGATTTCTCATTCTCTTATTAGAAGCAGTGCATTGAAAAGGCACCATTTAAAAAGTGAAAAGACAACTCACATAATGTGAGAAAAACTTTGCAAATCATACATCTGATAACGGATTTGTATTTAGAATATATATGGGACTATTATAATTCAATAATAAAGAGATAAATAACCCAATTTAAAAGTGGGAAAGGGACTTGAATAGACATTTCTCCAAAGAAGATATACAAGTGGCCACGAAGAACACGAAACGTTGCTCCAAATGACTAGCCCTCGGGGAAATGAAAATCAAAGCCGCAGCAGGGTCTCCTCACACCTGCTAGGATGGCTGGAATAAAAAACCCATAAGAACAGGCGCTGACAAGGAAGCAGAGAAACTGGGACCCTCATCGATTCCATCCATGGTGGAATGTAAAATGGTGCAGATGCTTTGGAATATAGACTGGCAGTTCGTTAGATGATTAAATATGGAGTTACCATGTGACCCAGAAATTCCACTCCTAGCTCTTTACAACAGAGAAATGAATGTTCACCCAAAAATTGTACCTGACTATTCACAGCAGCATTATTCAATTTAGCAAGAAAGTGGAAATAGCACAAATGCCTATCAACTGCCATGTGGATAAACAGGATGTGCTGCACCCTACAGTGGAGTATTATTCAGCCATAAAAAGGGAAATACTTACACATGCTGCAACCCCGGGTGAACCTTGGAAACATGCGCAGTGAGAGAAGCCAGTCGGAAAGAACTACTAATTTATGATTCCACTTACATGAAACGTCCAGAATGGGCAAATCTGCAGAGACAGAACGCAGAACACTGGTTGTCAGAGGCTGGGGGGTATGGAGGAAAGGGGACGTACATGGTTTCTCTTTGTGGTAATGAAAATGTCCTGGAATTGGAGAGCTGTGATGGTTGCACAACTCTGTGAAGATAGAAAAAGCCATTGAGTTACACACCGTAAGTGGATGAATTGGGTGTTATGTGAATTCTGAGTAAAGCTGTTGAGACAACAAAAAACAAAGCATGGCCGGGCGCAGTGGCTCACACCTCTAATCCTAGCACTTTGGGAGGCCAAAGCCGGTGGATCACCTGAGGTTGGGAGTTCAAGACCAGTCTGACCAACATGGAGAAACCTTGTCTCTACTAAAAATACAAAATTAGCTGGGCGTGGTGGTGCATGCCTGTAATCCCAGTTACTCTGGAGGCTGAGGCAGGAGAATTGCTTGAACCCAGGAGGCGGAGGTTGCAGTGAGCCAAGATCGAGCCATTGCACTCCAGCCTGGGCAACAGAGCAAAACTCCATCTCAAAAAAGAAAAAAGAAAATAGGGTTTGGTGGCATGTGCCTGTAGTCCCAGCTGCTTGGGAGGCTGAGGCAGGAGAATCCCTTGATCCCAGGAGGCGCAGGGTGCAGTAAGCTGAAATTGTGCCACTGCACTCCAGCCTGGGCAACAGAGCCAGATTCTGTCTCAGATAATAATAATAATAATAATAATAATAAACAAAAAGGCAAAGCATTTCTTCTCTTTTTCAGTTCTAACCCAAAACTTGCATATGAGATCCATCATCTACTCAGAAAGCCAAGCCCCACTCTGCTTCGCAGAAATCATTCTCTTTAGAAGCAGCTGGTGTTAAGATAGATAGCCCCCTCCCCACACAAAATTACAATGTATATTCTTTCATAGCCAGAAAATGGGCCTAGCCCTGCCCTGTCTAATGGAAATACAACATGAGCCAGGAGCGTAATTTTAAATTTTCTAGTGGCCATATTTTAGAAAGCAAAATAAAGAGGTAAAATTAATATTAATACCATATTTTATTTAATCCAATATATCCAACATTATAATTTCAAAATGTAACCTATTTAAAATGTTTAATATTTTACGTCTGATGTGTGTTTTGCACACACAGGACATCTCAATTCAGACGAAGCACATTTGAAGTGCCCAGCAGCCACAGCAGAGAGCTGTCCTCTGTAAGTCCCAAGTGACAGACTGGCTTAGGCAAAGGGAGAAATGGGACTTGGCAAACCTAACTGAAGGCCCCGACAGTTCTAGTCTTTAGACACCACTGGATCCAGAAGTTTAAACTTTCTCTCTCCCTTTCCTCTCCCCTCTCTCCCTCTCTACCCACCCTCTCTCTCTGCCTCTGTCCTTTCCTCCTTCCCTCTCCCTCTCCTCCTCTCTCTCCTTCTCTGCCTCTCTTTCTCTCTCATTCTCTTTCCTCCCCTCTCCCTCTCTATCTCTCTCTTTCCCCTTTCCCCTTCCCTCCCACTTCCTCTCTCCCTCCTTCCCTCCCTCTCTCCCTTTCTGTCCTTTTCTCCTTCCCTTTCTCCCTCCCCATCGCTCTCTCCTCCTCTGCCTCTTTGTCTCCTTCTCTCTTCCCTTCGCTCCCTTCCTCTCTCCCCATCTCTTGGTTCTGAATTCCTCTGAATTATCTTCTCTCTTCGGTTCATGGAGTGGCCCCCAGCAGTTCTTGGTTTACAAACTCCCCCCTATGTAAAGGAGCAATCTCTTTTTCAGGGGAAGAAAATGTCCCCATGGACTGGCATGCTGAGCCCTGACAGGAGGAAGGGATCTTCTGATTGGCCAGTTGGGCCCCATGTGTCTGCTGGGGGTGTGACTTCCTCTGCTGCTGGCAGGGCAGGAGGAGCAGCATCCCCCACCCTCCACCTGCACCTGAGCCCGGACTCTCTAGGGCTGAGAATGTACACAGCTCTGCTCAGGCATTTTGTTAATGGAGCTTCTTAATTGTCTGTAACTTACCTAATTTTGCTCCCAAGCTTCTGTCCTACTGGGAAGCAGGAACAACATTCCAAACTTCGAAAATAGCTTAATCTAGTGCTATTTAAATGATCTCTCTTGTTTTCATAGTCTCTTGTGGGAAAATGGTAAGTTCTGGTCGCAGTTCAGCTTCCTATCAGGATCTTTCTTCCTTCTTCCCAAGATGACACTGGGGCCTAACGCAAAGCTCCAGGGTCTTTCCGGCAGTAGGGAAGGGGAGGTCAGCTCTGTGGGCATCCTGTGGGAATGCCTTAGCACACTCAGGGCCACCATTTACAGCTGTGCGGGTTGTGCACTGCACGACTCCATGGGACGACATCAGGATAGACTAGAGTGTATTTGGTACTCCCTGGAGTTGTCTCTCCCCTCTGCTTCTCAGCCCTGAATGCCCCTGGCTTCTAGATGTGTGCTGGCTCTGCAGCCCCGCCCAGCAGCCCCCTCCTCCTGACTCCAGGCCCTGCTGCTCTGGCAGGCTTCTCAGCACCTCTCTACCCCTTGAGGGGCCATAGGGAACTTCTGGATCACTCACCCCTCCATAGGAAACAAGGGGTGCTGTCTCTCAGGGGAGAAAGCAGGCCTCTCCTTCACACCCACCTTTCTCAGTCCCACCAGGAGAGCTGGGGCCTCCCTCACCATGACCCCTGACCCTGCCAGATGTAGAGGGTTAACTGAGTCTCTTCCTATCCAAGCTTTGCTTTTGACAGGTTGGGCGACCCCGGTTCCCTCTGTCTCAATGGCCTGTGACCAGGAGGAATGAGGGCTTCTTTGTCCCAGGCAATATCCACCCTCCAGGAAACATGGGTTTAGAAGGCACGAAATCATCACACAGTTCCACCCCACCCTGCAGGGGAGGGCGCTGGCCATTATAATTGTTCCTTCATTCTACAATGGAGAAACTGAGGCTGAGAAAGAGACAGAGACTTGCTCCGAACCACAGGAGGCACAGGCCATAAGACCAGGATCCCCGGTCAGGCCTGCCGCTTCTGCTCTCGTGGACTGATCATTTTAAAAAGGAATTTGTGTCTTGAAAACTACTTTTTAAGGAATTTGTTTCAGTAAGAGACAAGAGGACTTCTGGCTCTCTTTCTTGGACTTAAAACTGTTTTTGCACCCTCCCTCAGCCTTTCAGGCTGGCAAATGTGCAAAGAATGACAGGAATGTCGCACACCTGCGGGTGCCAAGTTGTCTGAGAAACCAAGCCCAGGGGAGGTGAGCCCCACTCAGAGCCCCACTTGGAGGGGTGGAAGTCACCGGGCAGGCTCGGCCACGTGGAACAAAAGATGAAAAGTGCTGGGGAGGGCATGGCAGGGGCAAGGGAATGCACAGGGCAAGCTGGGCCCCAGCTCTGCTCACACCAGGCAGCGTCTGGGTGGTTGGTGAGAGCCTTAGGTAGGACCCCGCGCCGCAGGCAGCATCTAGTGGAAGGAAGGCTGATCGGCAGAGGGAAATGTGTCAGGGTTCTCAGTAGCTATAGGTAGACAGACAGGTGGTTGTTCTGAGTTGACCTGTGGTATCATGGAGGGTACGTCCCGGGGCCTGCAGGGCGAGCGTGAGAAGAGCCAGGAGGCTGGCTGGCTTGGGACTCAGGGAGAGTCCATGTTTCAGTTCAAGTCTGACCCGTGTCTCAGCCCAAAGGCTGTCAGACGGGAGGAATTCTCTTCCTTTGGGGAGGGTCAAGCTTTTGTTCTCTCTAGACTCTCGCCTGATGTAGGAGGTGTACCTGCGCCCGGGAGGGTGGTCTGGTTCACTCAGTCTCCACCCAAATGCTCATCTCATCCAGAAATGTCCTCACAAGCACTCAGACAAGGCCTGGCCATGTATCTGGGCATCCAAGGCCCAGGCAAGTTGACACATCCAGTCACCATCACAGGGCACCACAAAGGGAGGGGGCAGCAGAAAGCTGTGCTCACCCAGGCCAGAGGGGCAGGGGGAGGAGGGGCTGTCACCAGCACAGGCCAGCACAAGGGAGGATGCCTACCCCAAGGGAGGGCCAGGGGAGCTAAGAGCAGGGCCTCTTCTCTCTCCCACCCAATCTCCTTCCAGGCAGCCAGTGAAGGGGGCTGAGAAGTGGACTTTGCAAGGTCACACGTCCCCAGAGAGAGAATGGCAGACCAGAGAAAGACCCCTGAACCGGCAGGCAGAATGTAGCCCAGAGATCCGCGCACCAAGAACAGAGCCCTGCCAAGGTCTTCAGCCTCTCACTAGCACCTTGCCATTGATCAGAGGAAAGCCTTTACGTGGGCAACAGCTTTTTGCTAGAATTTAAGATTATTTTTACCTCTATTGTAGTTATTTGCACAGACCTCCTCTATTAGGAATGGTTCTGTCCTATTCACGGTATCCACTCAGTGCCATCAAGTTTGCCATTTGAATAATTTCTTCTGGTCGAAAAAGGGAGAGCGTTTTCAGAGAAAAAGTCCAGGTAGATGGAAGACCTGGGTGCATGGAGCAAGAGATGCGAAGGCGAGGGCATGCCAAGGCTGTGCCCCGAACTCCTGGTCAGCCCGACTTCTCCAGGGCCTCCTGGCAGGTGCGGCAGGGAGCACTGCCTGCTGGGAGATTGAATCTGCAACCCAGCAAGCAGGGATAGAGCCACTTGTCAAATGCCACCCAAGTCCGTGGTGTCCAAGTCTTCAGACACATAACCTGGTTCTGCAATTAAAACGGCTGGAAAACAGAAGAGGAGCGCTGGGGATCCAAACAGGGGAGACAGAAAACCAAGCATAACAAGGGACCTCGTCCAAATCTAAGCAATCCCTCTGTGAAAATTCAGGTTTGAGACAGTTAAGGACATTGGAATATGCAAACATTAATTTTGTTAGTGTGATAATGACACAGCGGTTATATAAGGAGAAAATGTCTATCCATTAGAAAAAATACAAACAGTCTCATAAACAAAGAAAAGCGTGTTTGTCAAAGCTGGGCTTCAGGAACGTTCACCTGGGAGCAATGAGTTGCAAGATGGAAACTGGAACCTGAGATTCTGGGCAGAGGCACAGATTCGGAGAGAGCTGGGGACGTCCCCAGACAGGGGCACAGCTGACAGGACTTGTGCTGTCTGGGAATCTGAACATCCTGAGCTCCTTCTCCGTCCTGGCCCTGCCTGGGGTGGAGGCCATGGTGCTGGTCCTGGGGTAGCCCTGCTGCCTGTGACTGCAGCCCGACGAGGGATAGGCCTGCCACAGACGGCATGTGGCAGGTCACCCAGGCAGGGCTGCTTGGTGGGGCAGGAGCTTCTGTGGGTTTGGGAGGGTTCCATCTGGAGGTGGCTTTGCCAAGATGGGGAGCCCACGATGGGGCATGGTAGGGAGATGAGAGGCTCTGCCCTGGACATTGTGAGCAGCAGCCAGAGATGCCAGCATCCCTAGGGCAGTGAGCAAGGAGAGGCCAGGGCTGCAGGGAGGCTGGGGCGCCAGCATTGCTACAGCTGGCGGTGCGTGTCCCCTGCTTGAGGACAGTCTGTGGCATTTGCGTCCACACAGTGAAACTCAAACTCTTTTTTAAAAACTTTATTATTAGTTTTAAATGTGGGAAAACACACGTAACATAAAGTATAACATCTGAACCATTTTTAAGTGCACAGCTCAGTGGCACTGAGCATCCCCATTGTTCTGCAGTTATCACCACCATCCATCTCAGAACGTTCATCTTCTCCACTGAAGCTCTGTCCCCATCCAACTCTAGCTCCCATCCCTCCTCCTGCACCCTCTGGCGCCTGCCATTCTATCTCCGTCTCTATGACTGTGACTGCCTAGGGACCTTTAGGGACCTTGTAAAAGTGGAATCATACAGTATTTGTCTTTTTGTGCTTGGCTTATTTCAAGTTCGTCCATATCATGGCATGCGTGAGAATTTCCTTCCTTTCAAAGGCTGAATGGGATTCCACTGTTTGGATGCACCACTTTTTGTCCATTCACCTGTTGATGGATGCTTGGGGTGCCTCCGCCTTTTGGCTGTGTGAATAGTGCTGCTGTGAACGTGGGTGTGGAAGTGTCTCTGAGACTCTGCTCTCCATTCTTTTGTGTATTTACCCAGAAGCGGGGTTGCTGGGTTGCATGGTGATTCTATACTTAACTTTTTAGAAGCCGCCACACCTTGTCGACAATAACTGTACGATTTTCCTTCCCACCAGCAGTGGGGAGACCCTCCCCTCCACCTGCGCACTTCTCCACAATCTGCAAAACCCTGCTGTTCAAATGGACTAATCCCTCCTCTGGCATGTGGTTTACCAATCAGAGTACTTCGTCCTTCAGGCCGGAATGACTGGTTCAAATAGCAAATCAAGACATTGCCCCAAACATTGGCCAATGAAATCCCTACCTGAATGTGCGCAATGACCAAGGGTGTCCTGTTTCCGCCGGGACTGCTCAGCTGGTAGGCCTAGAGCCGCTGGTGGTCATCGCTGCCCCCCACCTTGGGAAGAGTTGGCCTGAGAATGAGGCCCATACAAAGGACAGAGAAGGAGGACAGACTCCTCATGACCTCTAGGAGCCCCTGGATCCAGCCATGCCTGAGGTAGATGCACCTTTGGACTTTTCAATTTCAAGAGCCCGCCAGTTCCCTTCCTTGCTCCAGCCAGCTTAAGTTTCTATCATTTCTAACGCAAGCGGGCACCCAGCAGGGAACATGTGCTCAGGTGCCTCTCAGGGTGGTTTTAGCTGGATGCAGCAACGATGGCTGGAAAGCCCATCTCTCAAACAGACTCCACACTGGGGAGAGGGCATGAATCTCCCAGCCACGGGGGCAGACTCAAGGGGCTGTGGCTGGTGGTATCTACAAGACAGCTACAGGGGAAATGCTCCTGAGAACATGCTTTCCTCAAAGTTCCTGAGGCCCCAGGGCGTCGCTCACTCCCAGCTGCTCACGCCCCTCTGCTCTGTGTCTAGACTCTGGGCATCAGGCCCTGGTGTTGTGCTCAAGGAGTCTCCAGCCACTGGAGGAGCACTGCAGCACGAAGTAGAGAGTCTGAATTTGAATCCTGGTCCCACCATGGGTAAATGTGTGTCCTTGAGGGTAGTGACTTCTCCTCTCTGCTCCCAGGTTCTCTTCCCTACAATGGGGCTGGTCCTGGTACTGACTTGCAGCCTGGCAGCCTTGTATGCTGCAGAAACCACTCCCCAATATCCGTGTACCATTCCCCCAAAGGTCTGTGGTGCACCTGCCTACGTGACCAGTGCAGGCTGGCTGGAGGCTCTGCTCCAGGACTAGACGCTCAGCCTGGATATGACCCAAGTCACTTCCACTGACAACTCCATGATGGTTGTCCTCAGAAAGAACACATCTGCCCCCAAAGCTCCACCATCAGGGCTGATGGCTCTCCAGGGAGGCCCTAAAGGGGCACTGTGGACCATGGGCTCTGGGGACACCTGCAGGAGCCTCTTGGTCTCCAGCCTCCTCTGGCCTCATCCCGCGACTGCCAGATATGAATCAGAGCCCACCCTCCTCACTCCCCAAGGCATAGCACCTCCTGCACCTCCCTGCACAGAACTGACCTGGCCTCTTCCGTTCCTCCGGACACAGGAATGATCTCCCCGATGTCACCTCAGCTGGCTCCTTGTTTCTCAGGCCTTGATTCCTCCATCCCTTCCCAGGCCTTCCCTGCCCACCTGGCCAGGTGGGCACCCTCCCATGCCACACAGTTTTCTTCAGGGCACTGCACCGTCTAGAGTCACTGTATCAGGTTTTAGCCTGGCCTGTTATTTTTTATTTCTGCTCAGAGCCTGTGTTTGTTCTTGAGCTGTGGCTGCTCTGGGGCCTAGGTGGGAAGTCTGAAGTCACCTCTGGATCTGCTCTGGGTGGGGAGGTGCCTCCATCCTGCCCAGACCCACAGGTTGACTTCACCCTTGCCTTGCAGACAGCTCATCCAGGTGCCCTGCTCAGAGCCACCAGCATTAATAGCTGATGGTTTAATACCCTCAGGAGCCAGTGCACTTGCGCAGCAATCAGAAGGCACCATCACCGCTGCTGTGTAATTGCACCCGATCACTCGCACAGTGAGCGCTGATTGCGGCTCAGCGATAGCTCAGCTTCCAGGCTGACGGGCCGGAGCCCTCGGAGGCCTAATGAGGGTAATTGAGGCAGGGCTGATTGTGCCGGAAAAAAAGCTGAAGGGGACTGAACCATGAGAACAGGCTGCGTCACACCCTAAACGGGACCACATTTGCTAAATTTGTTTCCGATGCAATTTTATGGTGATTACACTGATTTCTCTCTAGTTACTGAGCCTGGCACGGAGCTGGTGCTTGCAGCACCACTGTCAAGATGCGCCTGTTTGGGAGTGGGAGGTATTGATGATGACTTATGGGCCACTGTCAGCCCTAGCAACGAGTCCATGGAGAGGCTGGAGGGCTTGGGGGTGGTGGGGAGGGCCTGGGGTCCCAAGGGCCTACGTTTGGGCAGGCTGCTGCTTACCACCATGTGGCTGGGACACATTGTGCAACCTCTGTTTGCTTCAATTCCTCAGCTTCAGCTGCAGCTGCCCCCAACCTCACAGGGTTGCTGGAAGTCCAAGTTCACTTACAGGCATTGCTCAGATGGTCAAGCCTGGGGTCTGCCTGAAGACACAGCTACAAAGCAGGTGCCCAGGACCCTTGGGGTCATGTCACACCTGACCCCGCACC
The DNA here is from genome assembly GCF_009764315.1 of Trachypithecus francoisi. NCBI lineage: Eukaryota > Metazoa > Chordata > Mammalia > Primates > Cercopithecidae > Trachypithecus > Trachypithecus francoisi. The sequence goes on from NW_022681453.1 coordinate 62,155,037, forward strand.
CACCCTCTGCGGCAGGAGCAGCCACCCCTGTTGGTCCATGGATGAAATGAGCCCAGGGATGGGGCCACTGATCAAAGCAATGCACTGGCAGAAGCTGCGTCCACACCTCCATCATCAGTATCTGTACACATTTTCATGAGATGAAGCAGCATAGCCTGTCTCTGTTGGAAACACCAACATTTTTCAAACCCGGTTCCTTGGCTGCGAGTCTGGGAAACACAATTCCAGCCTTGGCTACTGAAGGCAGGGGGCCCAGGACTGCAGCCTCGGATCCCCCAGGCTGTTGCTCATGGGACCCTCCAGGTCAGAATCTGATTTTAGTTAACAAGGCACCCAGAAATTCCTGCCTCGCGGCATGGGCCGGAAGCAACTGCTCCGAGCTAGGGGTGCCACTGGAGAATCGCCTGGGGAGCATATAAAAGTGACCACCTCTCAGTCCCCTGAAGCTCCAAGGCTCCAGTGGGAGTCAGACACTGGTGTTTTAGCTTCCGCCAAGGGCTCCAATGTGTCACCTGGACTGAGTGCACTCAGCTCACAGTGTGGCCATCTGTCCTGGGTGTGGCTGAGTCACCCAAGGAGAGACGCTTCCGCGTTTGGGATGTGCATGTTCTCCTGCGACCGCCCCTGCCTCCCAGCAAGGAAAACCTGGAGCCAAGAGCTTTTAGCAAAAATGTTTAATCTCTCCTTAATGTGTGTGTTTATTTACAAGTACTAAATCTGAAGAACAGTAAAATAGGAAATAGCCGTATATGTACACATCTGAGGGCCGGGCCCACAGTCATTGGTGCTGCTTCTGCAAAGAGCCCCGGCTGAGGGTGCCAGCCCGGACCGTCCGAGGGATCGCTCTTCTTCTGGGAGGGGGTTCTGCGGCGTTAAAGGACAGCTAATTGTGGGCTTTGTCTTAAAAATATCTCTCTCTCTAAATATATCTATTCTAGCTGTGTAGCACCAACGTGAGCCACTGAATCCAGACAGGGAGAAAGCCAGGGCAAAGGCTCTGGTGGGACGGCACGCCGCTCCGGGCTCTGCCCCGGACTCCACGCTGCAGGTCTTGGGGCCCCCAGCTCTTCAGGCCAAGGGGCCGGTGGTCCTGGGGCTGGGGAGCACAGGGGAAGCTCGAGGTATATCAAGAGGCCAGGCTCCCAGGCCGAGGCGTGAGCTGTTCCAGCACTCCTGAGCCAGGCGCGGGGAGAGGGAGGACACGGAATAAGGTAGGAAATGCTGTGGAAAGCAAGTGGCGGCAGCAGCACGCCAGGTGGGTGTCGGTTTCACAGCACATGTGCCGCAGCCCTGGCTCCCTGCAGACGCAGGGCCCACGGGAGCCGCTCACTGCAGCTGGGCACAGAGCGGACTCCAACGGCAGTTCCTACCAGGGCCTCCAGCCCCAGGCCAGAGCTCCCGGGTGCTGCAGTTAGGAGCACAGTGGGAATCAGTGACAAGTGGGAACTGGGACCCAACTCCACGACCTGGCAGAGGGAGGTACGGAGTAGCTCGGAGACTGCTGTCCCAGTAGACAGCACGGGTAGTCGGCTTTATCCTTGCGCATGTAAACAGATACTGCTAAAGTGCTTGCGCCTAGACACAGCCATGTGCTCTGTGGTGGCCAGGCCCCCGCCACACGCCCCTGTGGGAACTGCTCCATATGAGGCCTGTGGTGCACCCCCTTCATCACCACTGTCGTCCCCACCACCCGCCCATGCTACTCACATGGACAAGGGCAGCCTGGCAGGGCAGAGCAGGGCACAAGGCCTGAGGGTGGGGGTTGGAACTGGATTCTGAAGGTGATGCAGGAGTCCCTATCTAACCTGTGAGGAACTGGAAGAACCAGGGACTCCAACCTGAAGCCAGCATCCAGGGAAGACTTTGGGGGAAACTGAGGTTCCCACCCCTCCGCAGCCAGGAAGCATCAGAAGGTAGGTGGAGGTGCACTCAGGGACGGGAATCCCAGACAATGCTAGGGGCTACTGAAAAAAACAGCCCACCCACTATATATGGACTGGCCCCCATAGTCAGCTCTGGCCCCCAAGTCTGTCCAGGGAGTAAGCCCACCTCCTCAGTGGGCTGGCGGCAGGGGCGGGCCCAGGCCTGAGCTGGGTGTGGCAGCAGCAGAACGCCCCAGCCCTGGCACGGTGCCCACGGGGCCAGTGAGCTGCGAGTCAGCAGTCACCCACTCCACACCGACCCTCATTCAGGAGAGGGGTGGGTCTTTGCGGCGTCATCTGGCTCACGCTGCTCAGGAGGGGCGACTGCAAGACTGGCACCCCCCCGTGGGGCTGAGTGCTCTCCTTGGGCCTGGCTGAGGATACGAGGCTGGGGCTGGCCACAGTTAGCTGTCCCTTAAAGTCCATGGGATCTTCGGTACCATCAAAAAAGTGACCTTGAAAAGGGGATGGACCGCTTGTTTGCTTTTACAAGTGACTAATTAAAAAACATAAAAAAAGGTCTAACAACCTCTAGTATTCAACACTTGCAGTTTTAAAAAGATCAACTCAGACTAAACGCTAGCACAATCATGCACGCCCCGTGGTGCCACGGCACCCCGGAGGCTCTCAGGGTCGGCAGGAAGTCCTTTCCTTGTCATATCAAACCAAAACAGCGGCCCGCAGGTCAGGGGACTTCAGGGCTGCTCCACTCCAGGGAGGCTCCGGCCACTTTCTCCACAGTCATTTGGCATTGCTTTCCCACTGCCTTCATTTTTTTGTTCAAATCGTCTTTAAAATTCCTCTTCAGTTAACTGTACAGTACCCCACTGGGGCTGGAGCCTGAGGCTAGAGCCACATATATATATGTGCATATATATACATGTACAGCTTTCTTTTAAGAATGCATTCTCTCCTGCTGAGGGCAAGGGTGGACACCGCTGGCCTCCAGTCCCTCTGGTTACTGCCCATCACTCATGGCCCAGATAGATGGCCCACAGACCTCAAGGCCCAAGCAGAGTGCAGCAGAATTTTTTCCCCTACAAACAAAAACAGTCCCCAGATGTCCCACTGCTCTGGAGGGGCCAGGACCCTGCTGAGATGCCACACTGGAAGCCGCCGGGGCAGGGACAGAGAGAGTGGAGAGAAAGGAGTGCTCAGGGGCTGCCCTCAGGGGCTCCACGGCACAGAGCTCGGCCTACCCTTGAAGGCAGTTGCCAGGGCAGCCTGCGTAGGACGTGGAGGGGAATAAATAATGGGAACGTGCTCTCTGTGACCCGGGGCCCCTGGCCCAGTGGCTACCAGAGGCACAGCCCTGAGGACGGAGAGGGGCTGCCCGGTCCGTCTGGAAGCCACCCAGGAGTCTGAGCAGCCTGGCCCACAGCCCCTCCATAGGAGGGAGCAGGGACTCTCTGGGGCGAGGTGGATGTGGTGCTCCGGCCTCGGCCACGCAGAGCACGCGGTGAATCTGAGGATGGCAGCGGTGCAGCGGGCGTGGGTGCTGGATGTGGGAGGCGGTGGCAATGGGCCCAGACTGACTTAAGCTCCTCTTGCCCGGCTATGGGCTTTTTGCCTGTTTCTCCAGCTGCCAACCGGATCCGCAGACCCTCAGACTCTGCCACCTGGGGGCAGCTTGGGAAGCCGGGAATGCTGACACCCCCAGCCTCTTGTCCCGGTCTCAAGGGGACAGCCCAAGCTGGCTACCCCTCCCCCTGGAGGGCCCTGGCCTCACCCTTCAGCCCCTCAGAGGTCAGCCCTTCTCCCATGAAGGCCACCAGGCAGCTCTTGCCAGGCAATGAAGGTCCTTGGCCGGCCTGAGCACCCCGTGCTGTCCCGGCCCCTGAGCAAGCAGCTGTGTGCGCAGCTGTGGTGTGGCAGGTACCATCACCTCCACACAGGAAGAGCCGGGACCCGGCCGGGCGAGGCAGGGGAGGGAGGGCCGGGCAGTCGCTGCACTGCGGCGGCCCGAGCACCACCGGACACTCCACACGCATGCGGCGAGGGCTGCCCCGGTCCCTGCTCGGCCGCCCTCACGCTGCGTCCTGCTGGACGATCACAGCCGGGACTCAGCTGCTCAGGGCCATCGTGTCCACCACCTGCTCCAGCTTGCTCCGCAGCCGCTGCCGCCGCGCCTGCTCGTCCTTCTCCAGGGCTGCCAGGATCTGCAGGGCCAGGAGAGCTGTCAGCATGCCGGGCCACCAGCCTCCACACACTCAGCAGGCCCAGGGCGGATGCCTCCAGAACAGGTGCCAGAAGTTCAACCCCATCTATCCCTGGCCAAGGGACCTTGGTTGTGAGCCTGGACCCTCCAGGACCCCAATACGGAGAATGAGCCCCGCCACAGTCATCATCCTACTCTTACCCCCTAAAACAGCAGGCTCTGATTCTTTGGCTGCCTGGCTATGCTGCTGACATGTCTCCATCCAGTCCTCACACCCTGGGGTTTCTGTGCCCCTTTAAAGCAGAGCTCCCCAGAGAGCCTCAGCTCCCATTTCCCTGGTGAGCCCCAGGAACCCAGGCTTTTGTGCCCAACCCCCACCCTAATACATGCGGTCTCTGGTTGCTCCTCTGCTCCCCTGGGGCACCTGCCTGAGGACAGCCCTCTGCCTCCTGCCTGCCTCCTGCGGCACCCTGGGAAGGCTCCTTGCCTCTGCTGCACCTGCCCCGGCCTCCCCAGGGTGGCTCTGGTTCACTCCGTGGCCTTCTCAGCCCTCAGAGCTTTGGCACAGGCTGAGCCTGTCCTGCCTTCTGGCCCCGTGCTCTTGTCCTGTGCAGCCCAGGAGCCAGTCCTTCCTGGATGTCTCCTGGACCCCTTGCCCAGTTCCATGTACGTGGCCTCACTCCAAGTCAGCAGAAAAGATACTGAAAGGAAAGCTCTGCCAAGACCCTATGCCCAGCCCTGGAGACGCTGGTCCAGCCTGGAAAACCCTGAAATGTGCCCCTCAGGGAAGCTGCTCACCACCCACACACCCTCTCCCTCAGGAAGAAGATGCCACCCCATCTTCCCCACCCCTGACCCCACATGGCTGCACACAGTGACTCCACCACGGCCTTCTCCGCTCGGCCTGGCAGGCTCCCTCCTGGCACCAAAGAACCAGGTGGCCAGCGGGTGCAGAGGAGTGAAGGTGGCCCATGGCAGCCCAGAGATTCAGGGAGGAGTGGCGGGGTTGGGCAGAGCAGGTGGCTCTGACAGGGGCCAGCGAGTCCTCCCAGCCCAGCCTGCGGGCTCCCATGGTGTTCACCTCATCCTTGTACTTGGTGATGTAGGAGTAGATCTCGTGCAAGGCGCTCATGCTGTTGAACTGGCTCAGGTGCAGGCGGGACTGCTCAGCCAGATACGCACTCATGTCCTGGTCACTGATGGCCGGCATCTTGGCGATGTCCGCATAGTACCTGCAGGTGAGTGGCCAGGTGGGCACATAAGCAGAGTCCAGGCTGCCCCCCAGGCCACTGCCCCCAACCCCTGCCCCCTCCGCCCACCTCTCCACCCAGCTCTTGTAGTTGGGGATGTCCTTGGCGTAGAGCAGCTTGTTGGAGGGCGAGTCCTTGCCCAGCTTGTGCTCAGAGGTAGAGCAGGAGTCCATGAAGGTCTGGGCCACCACCGACAAGCAGGCGTCCGTGATGCTGTTCTTGTGAATGTCGAACACAAACTGTGGGTTCTTGATCACATTCACCCAGAAGCGCAGGGGCAGGCTGCAGGCGAGAGTCCAGGCGCCGCTCAGACAGGCCTCCGCTCCCTCCTGAGCAGCGACCTTGTGGCCCTCCTGGCTCCGAATCCAAAGTGGGCATGGCTTTCCATGCAGATGGGGAAACGAGGCCCACAGAGGTACAGGGCCCATGGGTAAGTGAGGGCCGTCCCCTGCCGCCCAACCAGAGATGTGCTGCCCCCACCACCTGCATCTCACGCAGAGCATCACGAGACAGGCGTGCTCAAATGCACTCGGTTGCACAAGGGCAAGACGTGACCAGGCCTTCAGGAGCCCACTCCCCACAGCCACCGCCCTCCTAGGCCTGCATGCTGGCTTGCACTCCTGGCTCCTGCACTGAGACCTGCAGCTCAGCTCTGCCCCAGGGCACCCATTCCTACAGAGACCAGCCCTCTGTGCCCCAAACACCACCTCAGGGACTGCCATCAGCTGGGCTGCCTGGCAGCACTGGCCACGCATGGCTGCTTAACTTAAATGAAGTTAAGAGCCCAGACCCTCAGCCACACCAGTGCCATTTCAAACGCTCAGGAGCCACCACCCTGGACAGCATGGGTCTAGAATGTTCCACTATGACAGAGCATTCTCCCAGAGCATGCTGATCCGGAGACACTGTGTCCCTGGAGGCCCCCCTCTCCTGCTGTGCCCAATCAGCATGGCCCAGGACAGGGGCTTCGTGACACTTCATCTCAACCCAAGACTCCGCGAGCAGTGGGTGGAGCTGGGACAGGTTGGGGTGGCTGCATCCCAGGTTTGGGAAGCAACACACGGGCTGGACAAGACCAAGTCAGGGGGGGCTGCTGGCCTGGGAGCCTGCAGAGGTGGCAGGGACAGTCCAGGAGAGAGGGGAGCTAAGACAGTGGAGGTCTCCCTGGTGGGAGACCCCAGCAGGATGCAGGGTGAGGAGGGGCACTTCCTGGAGAAGCAGGGTCCAGCCATATAGGCGAGGGCATCCACCTGACCCCAAGTATGGGGGAGTAGGGGGAGTAGTCCTACCCCAGAACCCCTGGGCCATGCAGTTTGTGGGGGCTGGTGCACAGAGAGGCGCTCCCCTGCAGCAGGCAAGGGTGGGGCTGTCTGCTGGGGTGGGGGCCACACACACACACACACACACACACACACACACAGCAGGGACCTGCTCCAGGAGCTAGCGTGTGGCTAGACTGTGCCAACTGGGGGAGGGGGCTACAGACCAGAGCTTGGGGGTCCTGAGTAAGGAGTGAGGCCAAGGGCTGGCCTGCCTGTGTGGCAGAGAGAAAGCCAACATTGCCAAGTTGGGCAGCCCATGACCAGGGAAGAAGCAGGTCACTGTCCCAGAAGTAGGCCAGGCCAGAGAAAAGCAAGGGACTAGCTGGCCAGGGAGGCAGACACTCTGGGGAGAGGCCACTCAGAGGTTAGGTGCCTCTTCATAACGAAACCCAGCCTCACAGAGCCCCAGCTCACATTGGTGTAGCTGTGCACAGTGCAGTCTGGGCAGGCTCTGCTCTGTACTCCACCTGCTCCGTGAGATCGTGGCAAGTGGCTGGGTCTCTGCGCCTCAGTAAGCAGGCTCTGGCCCGGCCCTGCACTGCAGTGGTGAGGCTGTAAATTCTTCGCACTAAAGAGTACCAGGAGTACCTGCAATCCCTGTTGCCCTCATCACTGCAACCAGGTGGCTCAGGGCTGGTCCAGTGTGCCCTGTTTCTCATGCTGCAGCCAACACTCATGTCTGCACAGCTGTGCACACCCAGGGCCACTCACACCTGCACACAGTTCCTGCAGCAGTGGGAGGGGCTCAGCAGCTGGAGCAGAGGGTAAGCCATGGGTCAAGGGGCACAGGCAGATAGGGAAGGCCAGTTAGCACAGGGCTGGCCTGCCATGACCCTGCTGGGTTGTGTCCCCAGACCAAGGAGCCCCAGTTGCGGGCTCCTGATCAGAACAGGCCCTTGGGCCCTGGGAACACATCTGGCCTGGCCCTGGGGGATGCTGCTCCGTGACCCCGCCCTGCGTTACCAGTTGCTCTTCCAGGTGTGGCGCACATCGGCATCGTGGATCTGGTGCTTGTCAGCCTGCTCGTCCAGGAAGTCGAACATGTACTTGATGGCAAGCGGCAGGGCCGAGCCCCGATGCGCTGTGCTGAAGATAGTCTCAAACAGGTCGTCCACAAACTTCTGCAGCGTGCCCTGCGGGGGGCAGGCAGGGACACTGAGCTCCAGGGCTCTGCCTGGCTGCCTACACCTCCTGGGTGACTAGGCAAGTGGCCATGGGAGCAGCGTGGGGGTGAGGGCCTTGCTCCGGGCTTGGCGCTTTCTCCGAGCTCGGTTGGCCCAGCGTCCCCTGCCCCCATCTGCCAGCCAGGCCCACCTTGGTGGCCAGTAGCCGCGTCAGGTAGATCTCCGAGACCATCTTGCTGCCACGGTCGCCCTCGCGCTGGTCCAGGTGGTCGTGGTTCTTCACCAGGTGCCACAGCTTGGTGCCGCTCTCCAGGTCGGGCGTGATCATGGGCGTGCGCGAGCGCAGGCTGTCGGGGCTGCTGGCCGTGCGCAGCATGCTCTCTGCAGCACCAGGCTGTCAGCGCCCGCGTTGGCTGGCACCCCGCGCCCCCCGCCCGAGGCTCAGTTTCCCCATCTGAAAGCTGGGGATGGCACCCCCACCCATGTGGGACTTTGGGGCAGCCAATGACACCACAAAGGTGGCATAATTGTGTATGGACACACAGTCGGGGGGAGGCGCAGCCTCCAGAGTTGGAGGGTAGGGTCAAGAATGCAAGTGACAGGCTTGACACCGGCCCCTGGGTCCTCCCGTCCGGCTGCTGCAGCGTGGGAGCCCGGGGGACGTCCTGCCCAGGCCAGGGACCCATGCGCTGCCCTCTCGCCCGCTGCCTGGCCCCTCACCGTATCTGCTGAGGGACTTGGTGAAGGTGGAGGAGTTGGAGATGTTGTAGGCGGACGTCTGCTTGGGCACCAGTGCCACCGAGGACCCGTCTGTCACCTGTGGGCAGAGGGCCGGGGACCCTGTGACCCACCAGGGTGCCCCTGCACCACCAGACTCCTGCTCCCTGGCTGGGAACCCAAGTGACACCCTAGTGCTGTGCCTGGAGGCAGCCGCCTCACTCAGTCTGGGTCTCTACATCAGGACAGCCCAGGACTGCCAGGCAATCCCACAAGCCCAGCTTGGGTCCTGGGATGGTCCACACATATACATGACCACCTCCCCTCCTCTCCCTGACAGATCCAGCTGCTGTCCAGCCCACATGCTGCAAACATTGGCAGCTGCGCTGTGGAAGCCCCAAGGGGAGGGAGGCCTGTGCTAGGGTCGGAGGGCCAGGAGCCACCTGGTAGTGAGCCAGTGTGTTCAGCCTCTTCCAATCGTTGTCAATCTTGGTGGTGACATCCTCATCCTGCAGGATGATGCGTGCCATGCGGCCCTGGCGCCACTCTGTGGAGAGGAGGGAGTTGGAGGGTGGGGCGGCTGGGGCCCTCTTTCCCTCCTCCATCACAGCAGTGATCCATCACACAAGTGGGACAGGGCCCACCTGCAGCTCAGCACCAGCACAGACCAGGGACACATCTCCACACCTGCTGCAGCACCCCTAACCTGCCATAGCCCCCCGCAAGCTGCCACAGCCCTCCCAATCTGCCATAGCAACCCCAGCCTAAGGGGGTCTGCCCTGCCTTCCCCAAGCCTCAGGGCCCCAACTCCTCAGCCTGGCACCGAGGCTTCTGCGGGGCCTCGACCTCTCCAGTCACATCTGCTGCAGGACTCTGGGCCCCACCCCAAACCTGCCCCATCCCCTTTGGCCCTCAGTTGTTCCACCTGCCCCTCTCATGAGCCTGAGTATCCCCCTCAGGGCTCCAAGAGCCCACTGCCTCCCAGAGTACAATGGAACCCACCACCTCCCAGAGTCTCTGCCCAGGGCAGGGCAGCCACCCTCTACACCCAACCTGGGACTGGACAGCCCACTCGCCATTCCACTGCCCTCCAGACCAGCGCCAGCCTGGTGCGGAGGACTGGCCTGGACTTCCCTGCCAAGCTCAGTATTGGGCCATGGCCCTGCCCCTCTGCTCCAGCACACACCCCGGGCAGCCACGGCCCCGCCCACTCACCCAGGTCCATGTCCGCGGCCTTGGGCCGCTGGGAGTAGGGTACGCCCTTGTAGGCAGCGTCCAGCAGCTTCTCCTTGGCCTGGGTGACTGTGTCACAGTCCAGCCCCTTCACCGGCACCTCAGGTGCATTCTCGTTCTCAGGGTTCACACAGTTCAGGGTCTGCGGGCGGGGTATGGAGCAGGGCAGCAGTGTCAGCTCCACAATTGGGGGGTGGGGGGCACCAGGGCACCCAGGACAGAGGGTGGTCACACTCACCAGCGTCTTGTAGTCAATCTGCTGCCGGATGAGCTTGTCCTCACTCAGGGAGTAGCGTGCCTCACCCGTGATGGCGTCGATGGGGCCCTTCTCCATCTGCTGCTTGATGGCGCAGTATAGCATGAACAGCGGCTCCCCAGCACACTCCTGTGGGGGTGGTGGCATGAGGCTGCAGCCAGGACCCCTGAGTCTACCCCTCGCCTGCCCCTCCACCCGTCCAGTAACAGCCACAGTGTTCCCGGCAAGGAGAAATGAGCAGCACTTCCCAGCTCTTTAGGAGGCAAGTATAGCTTTAGTCCCAAAGCCCAGCAGAGACTGCAAGAAAATCAGGAAACAAAACATACCCACCCCACCCTACAAATATCCCATGAAAACCCCTAAATTACACACGAGCCAGGAGACGCCGTAGCATATCAAGGAAAATGGCGTGGCACACAGGGCCTGCATCAAGGAGGGCCGAGGCCTGTCTGTTTCACCCAGAAGTCTCCCCGGGTCTCAGCAGGATCCTCGCCCAGCCCCAGCCTCCCAGGGGCCTGCTCCCCAGCTGGAGGTGCTGAGGACAAACCTCCCCATGGCCCGTCGCCCGTGGCACAAGCAGACCCCATACTACGCAACGTCAAGTGTGACTGTGATCTGCTGGCCTCCGAAGGACCACCCAGCTGGGCCCCCCATATTACTCTGGGACACACCTATGGTGTGTCATGGATGCTGACATACCCACCTGGGGAGGCTTGCTCACCCAGGGAGGTTCACCAGCACCCAAGCGCACAGCACAGGGCCAGCAGCACCGTCCTGGGCCCTCAGCGGGCACCTGACCACTCTGACCCCTCACCCTCTGGCTCCCCACACTGTAGCATGAGAACTGCCTCCTGTCCCACCTCAGGGCCTTTGCAACTGCTGCCTCTACAACCAGAAATTTCCCCTGGCGTCTTCATGGGCCCTTCTGGACACAACCTAATGTGCCCTTTCCAGAAAGGCTCCCAGGGAGCTCCCAGCACACGTACCCCCCACCACCGCCCCACTGGTCTCCCCCCTTATCTGTTGTTCTCTGAAGGAACCTATGCACCCCTGCCAACCCCTCTGGAGTGGGAGCTGCCTGGCCTGCTCACCATACCCTACTGCCAGCACTGGCTGAGCCTGTGCATGGGACATCACAGACACTTGCTAGACGAACTGAGTGAATGGAGAGCTGTCCCTGAGAAACATTCACATCTGGGCTGGCTGAGTCGGCCACACAGGCAAGGCCCGCCCAGAGACTAGGCACAGGGTCTGCTGCAGGCCCTGCCTGCCCAAGGGCCTTCAGGTGTGTGTGCACCTCAGTGGAGGGGCGGGCTTGGCAGCCTTGCTTCCTATCCGGCCCTGGCAAACAAACAGCAGCTCTGCTCCTGTAACCAGAGGCTTCAGGCACCTCGTTAGCATCTGCGGTAATTAGAGAGACAGCTGTTAAGACCATCCCAGACCTTCCAACAACATGCCTGTCTTTATGTTTCATTTACAAACTTGGTTTCATTAAGTTAGCCACGAAGGAGGAGGAAAAGGGGTGCAGATCTGGATGGAGAGCCATTAATGTGACAGGAAGACGAGAGCCTTTGAGGGTTTCCCAAAGTGAGACACCTGCCCAAGGGTTCCCAGGCCTGGCCTCAGAGAGTGAAAGGACCGCAGCTCGTCTCTGAAGGTCAGGGGAGTGCAGCTATTGGCCCAAGGTCACACAGCAAGAAACTGGAGAAGCCAAGATCTGAACCCAGATCCAGCTGACCCCAAAGCTCCTGCCCCATACAAGCCAGGTGTCCCCAGAGAAGGCTCAGGCTGAGCCGGGCATTCACACTCAACCCAGGCAGCAGGCCCTGCCCTACTCCACCCACTTCTTCAGCCAGGCCAGCCTGGAGGCTGCAAAGCAGGTTCCAAGAGCTCAGAGGCCAGGGAAGAGGAAGGCCCAGTCCTTTTCTTGTTGTAGCCTCAATCTCTTGTGCAGTGATGGGGGAAAAGGAAGACCTCAGACTCCTCCCAGCACCAGTCAGGAATGTGCAAAAACTGCCCAACAAAAAGTGCCACTTTTCTAATAGAAGGATAATACAGGCAGTTCCAGAAATGACATTACCACAAGCACTTCTCCACGGTGAGCATGGGGAGGTGGGAGGATCAAACCAGACCCCTACCCCACACCATATCAATAAAAATCATTTCTCAGTAGAACACATGAGCTTGAAAAGATGGGAAGTGTGTATGTTAAAAAGTTCCTGGGTGCGGTGGCTCACACCTGTAATCCCAGCACTTTGGGAGGCTGAAGTGGGCGGATCACCTGAGGTCAGGAGTTTGAGACTAGCCTGACCAACATGGAGAACCCCGGTCTCTACTACAAATATAAAATTAACCAGGCACGGTGGCACATGCCTGTAATCCCAGCTACTCCAGAAGCTGAGGCAGGAGAATCGCTTGAACCAGAGAGGTGGAGGCTGCAGTGAGCCAAGATTGCGCCATTGTACTCAGCCTGGGCAACAAGAGTGAAACTCCGTCTCAAAAACAAAAAATAAAAATTCCTATAATCTAAAAGAAATGACCCTAGCAAAACAAGCAAAGGGTAAAAACGGACATTTACAAACTTGGCTTCAAAGAAAAAATAAAAGCAGCCAATCAAACATGTAAAAAGATGTCCAAGGTTTGTTAAAGAAATGCCAACTAAGGCAACAACCTACCAGTGTGTACTTTTCAAATGGGCAGAGGTGAAAAAGATCAATAAGACAAGTGCTATCCCAGGCCTGGGTAAGATTCTCAGATGATGAACTGGTACATTTGCAACGTTTTTTGGTAGGATAATGCAGCAGCATATATTACAATGAAAAATGAGTGTGCCTGATCACCCGCACTCACTCTTCTGGAAAGGCACTTAAACAGGACCAGGCAAGCAGAGACAACTGCATCCAAATCCAAGTTGTGCAGCCCTGGCCATCAGCGGTGCCACAGTTAAACAAATGATGAAATGGCCACACCATGGAACATTATGCAGTTGATAAAAACACAAGGCAAGCATTTGTGTGCTCACCCACAAAGGTGGGCCTAACACTATGGCCAAGGTGAGGATAGAGGGGGAGTGAGGCACAGTGAAAATTGTGGTACTGAAAAAATTTAAAACTCTCTAATGAGAAAAAAGGTCCGATACTAACCTTCATCTTAATATTAAAAAGCATAGTTTATTCATATTTGCTTCAGTTCAGACCCCAGCCTGGGAGGACAGGCACCAAAACTCTGGTGGTCATTACCACCAGAACCGCAGAGGGGTGGGGAGCTCACCCCTCCATCCTCCCTTCCAGGTTGTTTACATGTGCTAAAATGTCATGGGTTACTTTTGTAGTTAAAGTTTTCGTTTCTAAAGACAGCAAGGAATGAAAAGTATCTGGGTTGTTTAAAAAGAGTTTGTGTTCTCAAAGTTCATCCATGTTGCGGCATGTCAGAATTTCCTTCCTTTTTAAGGCAGACTACTATCTCATTGTATGCACAGACCACATTTTGCTTATTCATTCACCTGAAGATGGACACCTGGATTACTTCCCCATTAAGCTGATGAAATTAAGCCAGCCATAAAAGGACAAACAATGCATGATTCCACTCATATGAGGTCCCTAGAGCTGTCAGATTCACAGAGACAGAGAGTAGAATGGTTCCAGGGGCTGGGAAGGAAAGAACAAGGAGTGGGTGTTCAGTGGGGACGGAGTTTCAGTTTTACAAGATGAAGACTCATGGAGCAGGTGGCCATGGCCAATACTGCTGTAAATGCATCCAATACCACTCAACTGTGCACTTAACAATGGTTAAGATGGTACATTTTATGTCATGTGTATTTCGCCATAACAAATTTTTTTAAGTTTGTGGCACACTAAAAAGAAATAAGCTATCAAGCTATGAAAATACATAAAGGAGCCTTCAAAGTAGATTGCAAAGTGAGGGGAGCCAGTTGGAAAAGGCTACAGTAATAGTACACGATTCCACTACGTGACATCTGGAAAAGGCACAACTTATGGAGACAACGAGATCAATGGGTGCCAGGGGCTCAGGGGTAGGGAGAGATGACAGGTGAGCTTGGGGGATTTTTAGGGCAGCGACACTATTCTGTGTGATGCTGTAACGGTGGATACATGGCATTGTGCATTCATCCAAACTCACAGAATGCAGAGCACCACGAGTGAGCCCGCGTGGAAATGAGGGGCACTGGGTGGTGAAGATGTGTCCTGGCAGGTCCATTGACTGGACCAAATGCACCCCTCTCCTAGGGTTGCTGACAGTGGGGAGACTGTGCATGTGTGGGAGCAGCAGGTGCATGGGAAACCTCTGCACCTTCTGCTCAATTTTACTGTGAATCTGAAACTGCTCTAAACAATAACATCTATCTTAAAAAAGACAAAAACAAAAAAACCCCAGATATGGTGGCAAAAAAAAAAAAGTCACTGGCCGGTTATGTGGATGGAAACAGCCCTGGGCCCATCTCAGTCCCAGCCAGGGGGTGCCCAGCTCCAGCATGGCTGTCTGCACCTCTCCGCCTCGGGCCATGTCCTTGCACCCAGTACATGCCCTCTCTTGCATATATAGGGGTCCTCCTAGAACTGGAGGAGGGCAGTGATGACCTAAGGAGATCTAACAGCTCCTGGCCCCTGCCTGTCCCCTGCACTGGGACCCCACTAATAACGAGGTGGGCTGGGGTCATGGGCATGGGCTGTGAAACCCCCAACACACAGCCTGCACCCACTGTACCTGTACCACTCTCACCCAAATGGTCACCCCTGCCTCCCTCCTCCCTGTGTCCCCTTCCTATGGCTCCCTTGGCCAAGACTGGCCTCCCTCTCCCTCCCTCCCCTGCCCACACATCCCTCAGCACCTGTCCCAAATGTCCCCAGCTCTCCATGGAACTCCCGATCCGGCCTGAGGACAACCCCTCCACAGCGCCCCACTGCCACCCTCTCTGCTTAGAGCACCCTGTGGGGCCGCACTCTGCACTGGCTGAGGCTGCCCCCTGTATCCTGGCATGAAAGATAATCCACACCCAACGTCAGTACTTACAGACATTTGCTGCCCTGAGCCCTGTCTCTGTGGGTGTGGAGAATCGGGATCAGACGGGGACCCAGGTGAGCAGGGCCCTCTTCACCTCACCCGGGGCACCTGCTGCTTTAGGCTCACAGAGCCCAGCTTACCCAGCATGCACACATCTATGCAGTCTTCATAGAACTGTACTTTCTACAGGACATGCA
Source organism: Trachypithecus francoisi (assembly GCF_009764315.1). Lineage (NCBI taxonomy): Eukaryota > Metazoa > Chordata > Mammalia > Primates > Cercopithecidae > Trachypithecus > Trachypithecus francoisi. Next base: position 62,170,238 of record NW_022681453.1, read on the forward strand.
CGACTTTGTGTTACCTGCTTCCAGTTCTGCCTAAGGATGTTATAATCTACTAGGCACTTGCTATGTGCCAGGGACTGCTATATACACATAAATGTCCCACCTCCAGAGACGACCTAGGACAGACAAGCCACGCCCCTGCCCATCCCACCTGGCGCCTTCTCCTCAGTAACCTCTTCTGCCTGGGACTCTTTTCCCTCTACCGGCCTGGTCTTCAGACCTCTGCTCGAATCCCACCCTCCCTGCTCGGCTCTGCCCCATGGCCTGTCTGCTGTATTTCCTGTCCAGTGTCTCTCTCCACAGCGAGGATGCCCAGCCAGGACTCCGCTCTGTGCAAGGATCTGTGCGCTGATCGCCTGAGTTCAGTATCTGGCTGCAGGAGGCCTGAAAGCCCCACGGGCCAGGGCAGACAGATATGCCATCCCTGGATTCCGTAAGGAAACCAGGAGAATCGAACCCAGGCAGTCAGCGCCAGCTCCCACCCTCGATCACTGGGCTACACTGTCAGTCACCCTCACCCACAGAGCAGCGACAGGGACCACTGAAGCCAGGCGAGGAGCATGCACTTCACCATGCACACACTGGGCTCCTTCCACCTCTCAGGAGTGGGCTAACCAGGCCTTCAGACTTTCCAAGAGAAGCCAGATACCCGAGTCTGTATAAGTCCCAACACTGGAAGTGCAGACAGCAATTCAACTGCTTACAGCCCAGTTAAAGCCCACCTAGATCCCCATCCAGCCTGGGCCCTGGCCTGCAGTGTCTGGCCTACACCCTATTCCTGTTCTGAAAATGGCAGCATCCCTCTGCTGGGGGGTTGGAGGGGCTTGAATGGACAGCACAGGGGAAGCCCAGTGCGGCCACCTGTCCCCATGACAGGTGGTGGACTAGAGCCTTCAGGCACCCCCAGGCTGGCCCCACGCCGGGTGCTGGACTCTCAGAGGCCCCTGCCCAGGGTGCCCCCACCCTCCTGAGCCCAGGCCAGCTGTGGGCACTGAGAGCCTGTATCTGAACTCCCACACCTACCTTGGTGGGCTGCGCAAGGGCCTGACAGCCTCAGAAGGAGGGACAAGGGAGCCGGGAGCCAGAAGCCAGGAGTAGCTGCATGTCCAGGGGCCTAGGCCTGAGCCAGAACTCGACCAAGACCCCACGTGCTGTCATTCTCCAGCACCTCCCACGGATCCCCACCTCTCTCCATTTTCCCCTCCCGCTGTTCAACTGCCTCTGACACCTGCTTCCTCCCACCTCTGCTTACCTTGAGGAACTTATACAAGAGGAAGGTGAACCAGTTGGTTAGCATCTTCTCTGCCACTGACTCAGTCCTGGGGGGCACAGAATATGGGCAGAGTGGTGTCATTCCAGCTGTCCAGCAGGCACAGGGCCCCTGCAGGCCTCGCCCACCAATCCCACCCCACCCTGCCCCGCTTCCTGAAGCACCGAAGGTCAGGTGTCGAAAGGCACCCACATGAGTGGGCAGCAGGGGCTTCCGGGGCTGCCATGGAGACCCCAGCCCTTCACCCAGAGCCCAGGCCTGTGAGTATGGAGACTCAAGCCTGGGTCCTCACTATCAGTACCTAGGGAGGTGGCAGCTGAGCCTCAGAGGCCAGGTGAGTCCCCCCACCCCTGCCCAGTGGGAACAGCCACAGCAGTGTCTCTGGGCCTGCTAGGCCGGCCTGTCCAAAGCTGGAGGCATGGCCCTGCCTCCCCCAATCCCAGTGCCCCCCAGGCTCACCGGCGCAGTAGCAGCTTGGGGTGGTTCTTGCTCTCCAGGTTCTTCTCGATGAGGTCAGAAAGCAGCTGCTTGAGCACGCCCGTGGCATATTCCATCTCGCCCTGCAGGGCCGTCATGATGAGCGAGGCCACGTTCCCGCGGTCGCGCATGGAGAAGCTGCGCTGCGCCTCCAGTGTGCGGATGAAGGTCAGCAGGAAGTGCTTCTTGGTCAGGAGCTGCCCAAACAGTGTCAGTGACTTCTCCACATTGGCCTGCACCTGAGGGAGCACACGGAGCTCTGAGCACAAAGGAGTACCCAGCCCCAGGCCCAGCCCCCGCCCCCAAGCTGACCGGTGAGGGGCTGTCCAGGCCTGGCTGGTATAGCAGGGCCCCATCAGAGGACAGGCCTGGAAGGCAAGTGACAAGTTGCCCTGACTCCTCAGCTCAGCGGGTCATTCCCAAGCTTCACCTGTCCTTAGCAAAATGGACATGACCTGGGTGCTGCCACCACTGTCTGTTGCCATCAGGGCAGCCCTGGCCACAGAGTCCCTGCGGCAGCCTGAGAAGCCCACCACAAGCCAACATGACAAAGGTGTTAGCAGTGCGGCTGGGTGCAGAATGAGAGGGGCTCCTCACGCCACCCACTCCATGGCTGGGCCCTTTGAACAGCAACCCCCGCAGCTGGCCAGCAACAGCTCAAAGGGAGTCCAACTCAATGCCCCCATACACTGGGAACCAGGAGTGCAAGTCTACCACCTCCCTCCGCCTTGACAATGAAAACCAATGCACAATCAGCCTCTGCATCTCATGGATGAGGACACAAGGTTGGAGACAGGAAGAGGTTTGATTAGGGCCACACTGCAGGTAGGAAAAAGGAGTGGACTAGAGGCATAGCTGGTTCCAGGGTCTCTACTCTCTTTCTCTTGTTCATACTAAGGTTTATCAGGGCAAGATGTTCCCTATTAGGCAAAGCCCAGAGCCACCAGTGATACCAGGCTCCCAGCCAAGGCCAACAGGTATCAGGCAGACAGGTAATGGCCCAGGTAGAACACACACAGTCACGGCTGAAAGAGACAGTCTGACAGACACAGCAAATGGAGGCACTGAGAGAGAGATACAACCTGGGGAAGCTGTGGAGCCCCACGTGGCAGCAAGCCCAGGAACAGGATGGCAGCACTCAGCCACATGCAGCCCCAGGGCCCAAGGTGGGAAGGTCCTGCTCAGTATCAGCTCAAAAGGGACTACCCACCAACAGAGCCACCACAGGGGACATCCAAGGCACAACATCCAAGCCACATGGTGGGGGGGTGCCCTCAGCTGGAGAGTATGACCGAGCTGACCTGCTGAGTCCCTGGCTGTGGCTCGCCGAGGACTGCCTCCTAGCCTGCCTGCCACTGGGGGCCCTTTGGGGACGTGGGAGCCAGCCCTCTTTTCCCACGCCAGGCTGCTGCCAAGGTCTACGGGGCAAAGCCCTACTCTCTGAGGCCCTGGTGCTATGCCAGTCACACGCTCCCATCCCAAACTGCCATAGCAGACTTCATCAGCCACCCGCACCTCCCAGCACACGGCCCCTGCCCAGCGAGGCTTCGCATCCAGAACCACCCAGCAGACCAGGCCACTGGAGCCGCAGGTGGGACCCCCAACAGAGGCAGGGCCCAAGGGGCAGCCACCGGAGAGGTGCCAGAAGCCCAGGCTGACAAGTGGTTTGCTGAGATGAGGCCTGGCATCCCATGCAGGCCCTGGGGCCAGAGCCTCCCCCTGCCCTCTGGAGGTACTTCATGGAGCAGAGCCACACTGGCCATTCCCCTGCCCCAGCCCCAGGGCTGAGGGCCCCACTGTGCTGGCCTGCTCTTGGTTCTGCCTCCTAGCACCTGCTCCCAACTCGGCTGAGCCCAGAGCCCTGCAGGCCTGGACCCTCCCCCAGGTCGCACAGGCTGCCCCATACCATCCATCAGCACCCAAGGAGCCCCAAAGGCAGAAGATAGCAGCTGCCTCTGAGTTCCTGTGACCCCAGAGCCAGTGGTCCTACCTCCATCTCCTTGAGCACAGGGTGGTCCTCGATCCCGGGAAAGAGCACCCGCATGGCGTATGTTCGGTAGTCGAGGAAGGGGATGCCGGCACCGTCCAGGTCGTTGGTCAGCTCATGGATGTCTGTTTGCAGCTCTGCAAAGGCTGTGGCCAGATGTGGCGTCAGGGACAGCATGCCCTGGTGGCCTGCTCCATGCCCCAACCCTCCCACTCTTGGGGCCTACATCAAATCCTGGCTCTGACACTTACTGGTTTTATGATGTCAAGGAAACTACTGTGCCTCTCCATCCCCCAGCTACCACAGCCCTAGCACAGCGATAGTAACTCTCCTCTGTGAGCTTCCCACAGGATCAAGCAAGACAAGAGCAGAGAAAGCATCGGCACCAGGGGCAGGCTGGGCGGGGCCTCCTGCATCTCAGACACTGGCAGTTAAGCGTAGAGCAGCTTTGGAGTTCGGGCTCCTTCTAACCACTGGGAGGTGGTGGGGTGCGGCCAGGGGCAAGGTCCCAGGGCTGCAGGCTGTCGCCAAGCCCCCACACCACTGCATGCACATCTCAGGCCTGGTGCGCCCTCAATGTGGCCCACTCTGCTCAGGGCCAGCTCTGCCTCTGTCAGGAACAAAGGCAGGCAGGGCAGTGAAGCCCCTGACAGAACATTCCAGAGCTGTGAGGTGTCAGCCCTGCAGCAGCCCGAGGATCAGGCTATCTGATCAGAAGCCAGAGGAGTGCCAGACAGGCTCTGGGGGACATCTGACAGGTTTAATTAAGAGCTGGAGCCTTCGTCTCCTGGGCACCGCTGCCAGGCATCTAGTTATCTGCACCTGGCTGGCCTGGAGCAGCCGCCAGCCACCGCATCCACACATGCCAGCCTCACCAGACAGCCAGCCTCAGCAGGTGGGAGCACAAGGGAGGCCCAGGCCACCTGCCTCCCACCTGGCCCCAACACACACCTGCCTCTGGTCCCACCAGGGCTGTCTAAGAGGTAGGGCCACCCTCAGCCCACCACAGGGCCATGTAGGTTTGTCTGGGACTGAGAGGGCTCCCAGGATGCAGAACTTTGCATTTTAAGACTGGCTGAGTCCTGTGCAAACAAAACACCCCATCCCAGTGGAGTCCCAGTGGAGTTCATGACAATCCCATGCTGGACCACATGGCTAAGGTCCTCCACTGCAGCAGCAGCACTCCTAGTATCTGCCCCCTAGAGCCCTGAACATGTGTGAGTTACTATCGGCAAATGCTCAAAGTCTCGCCCAACATGGAACAGATTTCTGCCACTCACACCTGCCATGGATCAGGAGGATGGTGTGGCCTGACGCCCCCTATAGACATATCAAGGACAAAGGTCAGCTCAGGCCAAGATCTCTATGTGCCCAGGGACTGCCAAAGCACAAGGGCTCCCCATTGCTGCATGGCGGAAGCACCCTTCTCTGCTGCTCCACTGGCACCAGCCAACCCACCACCACTCCCAGTGCCTGGGGAAGTAGGCACTGTCACTGTGCTCACTCTACAGATGACAAGACTGAGGCACAGAAAGGTAAATAGCCACCCTCAGCCTTATAGCCCAGCTGGGATACAAACGCAAACAGTCTGGCTCTGAGTTCTGTGTCACAAGCAGCACCCCGAGGATGTGGTACCTGCTGCAGGGCCAGGCCCTGGTCAGGCACCCGCCCACTGCCCTGGGACCAGGCCTGGCACAGCAAGGCTATCAGGAACATTGTAAACTGAGCCGAAGCAGGGTGGGGGTGGTGGGAGGTAGGTGTGGGGATGAGCCAGGGCCTGGTTTGGAGGTGGCAGCTGCCCCAGTGAGCCCCAGCCCCAACAAACCTTCCTTGCATTCGAGGGCCACGCGGGACTCCAGGTTGTCCATCTGGAGCTGCAGCCGCTTTAGTGTGCGGTCGGCATCTCGTGACTTGCGCTTGTAGGCGATGAGCACGGCCACGATGACCAGCAGTAGTAGACCCCCACCCCCACCGATGCCCACAATGGCAGGCAGCGTCAGCAGGCTGTCTGAGTACACCTGCAGTGTCCCTGGCGAGAACTCGAAGCCGCCAGCCCGCACCTGCCGGTGGGTGGAGGCCACTCAGGAGCCACCCATGCTTTCCACAAAGCTTGGGAGCCCCTCCCGATGGGCAAGACACACACACACACACCTGCCTGTGGGCAAGGTCCCACCGACAGGGGCACAGAGTGGTCAGCAGGGTGACACCGGGACCCACGGCAGGCGCCTGTTCAGTCAGGGCAGCACTGGCATGGCAAGGGCTCAGGGTGGGTAGGCAGTCTGGGGGGCTCAAGGAGGCAGCAGGCTGAGGGCTAAGGCAGGGCCTGCACTGGAGCTGAGCACCCTCTGAGCTAGGGGTGAATCTGGGGCAAGGTCAGAGCTGGGGCTGTGCTAGTGGGGCAGGGTCCACAGGTGGGGCATGGCTCTCCCAGCTCCGCACCCCCGGTGGACAGACGCACCGTGACCTTGTGCTGCCCTGTGAGGTTGGGTGCCTCGCACAGCAGTTGCGTCTCCGACACTGTAAGGGTGCAGGGTGTGGAGCCGATGAGCACTGTGTAGTTGAGTCGGGAGTTGCCGGGCGCAGGTGGCAAGAGGTTCCGGCCCTGTAGGAGGTGGGGGTGAGCCAGAGCCCAGGACAAGGGGCCTCCTCCCTGGCACGGCCCAGCCTACGGGCAACAGTGACCCACCTTGAGGATGAGTGGGGAGCTGGGTTTTAGCTCCAGCAGGCCAGTGGGACTGAGTGGCTCCAGTACGGGGTCAGGGTAGTAGAGGAAGGAGGTGGAGTTGAGCACAAGCAGGGAGCGCACGTTGTCCATGACGAAGCCCAGCTCATCCGGTCGCTCCCCCAGCTCCGGTGGGCTGCGCACAGGGTTGGCCACAGACGGGGCGCGGCATACCATGGTGGTGTCATTGTACACCAGGCAGCCCTGGAGACACAGGGTAGGGATGCTGGGCGTGACCTCCCCGAGTGGCCCGGCAACTCTCAGTGACAGAGTCCCTGGCCTGGGGGCTGCCTGCTCCCTGCATAGATGATGCCAGGCACCAGCAGGGGAGGTCCTGGGCCACCCACCCCACATGGACCAGGGACATGTGGCCTGAAGGAGAGGTGTGCACAGCCAACAGCCCAGAACCAGACCTTCCACCTGCCAAGCAGGACAGGTGCCTCCCCAGGGGTCTCCAGGCACAGTCAAGGTTGGCATAAGCTGGGAAGAGGCAGGGGTAGGGGCAGGGACACGAGCATTTATAGCAGGAGCCCCATCCCAGGTGAAGGCCTAGACCGAGGTGGGCAACTGAGGGCAGGGACTCACGTTCTCCCTCTCAATGCCTCCGTACTTGGCCCGGATTCGGGGCTCACGGACAGTGGCCAGGTTGGTGCCCGTGACCGTTAGGAGGGTCCCACCACTGGAACAGAACAGGGGTGGGGGGTCACCAGCTGATGCTGGGGCCCAGTGAGCTGGAAACACGGGCCACAGCTCAGCCAGGCAAAGCCTGCCTTCCCCAAAGACAGGAAACAGATGAAAGCTCTTGGCAAGGGGTGCTTCCCAGCAGGACAGTACCCAGCATGCAGGAGGGCCACCACCAAGTGCCTGGTGGAAGAGCTCCCGGCTCGGCGCTGCACTCAACAGCTGGGGACAGGGAATGGGTGTTGCTGGGCCCCACCTGTTGATGCTCCACTCGGGGTCGATCCTCAGGATGGTGGGGTCCTCGGTGTAGTTGTACTTCACCTCGGGGTTGGTGAGCTGGGCGCGGTTGATGTTGATAATGATGGGAACACTGCCAGGGCTCTGCCCGGGGGGTGTCAGGCACCGGATCTCACGGGAGTTCCTCCTGGAGGTGCCCGGGTGGGACAGTGAGGAGCACACAGGCGGAACTCAGGCAGGTGGAACGCAGATGCATTGAGGAACAGTGGGCAGGGCGCCATCTGTCACAGGTACTGCCTTGGGTGGCTGCATACTATCACTGCTACTTTCCCTCCCGGGACTGTGTATGTCTGTCCTACCCTCGCCCTGGCTCCCAGCCCCTTCAGGCCCCCACTGTTGCCCAGCCTGGCATTTGGGACCTGGTTTGCCGCCTCTCCAGGTCTGCTTTCATCACAGCCTCCCTGTCACCCACACCCACTCCAGGTGACCCTGGCCAGGGCTCCACACCCAGCAGGCCTCTGCCTCCCCAGAGGCAGTGAGCAGCAGGCCCACCCCACGCATGCCAGGCTGGAAGGTAGGCTCACGCTGCCCTCCCTCTGTCCCTAGGGAGGGCTGGCGAGACTAAGCCCTGGCCTGACCTTCCCTGTCTGTTCCAGGGCCACCCTCACTCAGCCCGTGCTCCAAGTGCTGGGAGCCGAGTGCCCATTCCTAATACCCTGGGCCAGGCAGACACCTTCCCTCTTGGCACCTGTCGCCCTATCCCTGCATCCCAGGGGGCTGAGGAGACTAGATGAGCTGGCCCAGGTGTCACGGGGACACCCCACTGGGCAGGCAGCCGGGCATGGCCCGCACCTGGGTCCGGACCTTCAGCTCTTTCACCACTGCCAGGAGCCCCACAGCCACCAGGCCCCCTCAGCTGCAGACACCAATGATTAGTCTGATAACGGGTAATTACCACAGGAAAATATTTAAAGGGACGTTCCATTATCATCCCTAATTTAAAATTATCCACTTCAAGCCTCAGGGCTTTTGTTAAGATTTCTGTTTTCTCTCTTAATATTTTTAAAAAATACTTCTTACTTTGTACCCAAGGGATTCCCCATACCCACAGGGAAAAATCAGGGCAGAGGCAGCCAGGTTTCCCCGCCCCCCAAAGGCAGGCCCCGCCCCCGTCACCGCCCAGTCCTCCCACTCTGGAGGTAGCCCGTTTCCATGGTAACCTCCGCCTCTGGGTTTCACAGTGATCACCCCAGCCAGGCTCTCCACAGCCTCGTTGCCCAGGCAACAAGAGGGGGCATGCAACCATCTGAACCAGGAGGAGGGGCAGCCAGGCCCCTACCCCCATCTGCACCCCGTACCAGGAGAAGGAGCAGGGCCGGCCACCGACCGACACAGCCACATCACTGCCTGCATTCAGGTGACTTCCTTCGATGCCAATCCAGGTGCCCCCTGACAGAGGCCCGCGGGAGGGGCTCACACGGTAGAAGGTTGGTGTCTGCAGGAAGAGGGAACTTGCTGAAGCTCTCAGGAAAGTCCCCCTGGGGCCACATGGGGACAGGCCCCACTTGGCCTGCTTACCCCTCCAGTTCCCCAAACTAGGAGGCCGCATGCCTGGGAGCTGCACTTCAGAGGCAGTACTCCCAGGTTTCTCAGGCACAGCCCAAGGTGAGCCAGGGAGCCCTGGAGCTGGCCTAGGCACAGGAGGGGAGGGGCGGCACCCAGGCCGTGGAAGAGCAGTGGCAGAGCGTGGCCAGACAAGGGGCCCTGAAGAGGCACAGGAGCCCTCAGTGGCACCCTCTCAGAGAAGCAGGGAACAGGGAGAGAGGGAGGGCAGCAGACTCACCACGAAGGTGAAGCGCTTGGGTGACAGGGCGCGGTAGTGCGGTGAGCAGTCCCGCACGCACACCTCCACCAGGGCATCGTGGGCCCGCACAGAGCTGGCGTCCCCGATCTCACAGACGATCCTGTGGGCAGGCGGGCCTCAGGGATTGCAGGAGCCCCGCCCCGTCCCGCCCCGCGCACACCCAGGGCTGCACTCACTGCTCGGCACTGATGTACTCGCTCTCCACGGGGCTGCATAGCACCTTGCCCACGCGCACGCCCAGACGCACATCCTCAAACCGCAGGCCCAGGTTCTCGCCTGTGATGGTGAGCCGCGTGCCGCCCTGCCTCGGGCCCGTCTCGGGGGACAGCTGCCGGAGGCAGAGGCTGGGGTACAGGCGTCCCGCCGGGGGTAGGGTTTGGGGTCGTGTGGGGCGGGGCGGGGCATGGGGTGTGGGGCAGGGCTGGGGGCCCTACCTTAAGGATCTTGGGGTCGGCGCAGCGACTGCTGCCGTGACGTGCGTGCATCCAGGATGCAGGTGTGTCGGCCGCGCAGTGGTGTCGCAGGGAGCAGCGGCGTTCGGCCACGCACCATCCGCATTCGAAACGCGGGTCGGCCTTGAGGCAGAGGCCGCAGCTCTCGCGCAGGGCCGGGCACTTGTAGAGGTGTGCTGCGGGGAGGGGTGGGGAGGGGTGCGGTCAGCTCGGGCCCGCCCACCGCCCACCCCGCCCGGGCGCCCACTCACCCTGGATGTTCTGTGGGTTGTCGATGACGAAGTTGCCGTTCCACACGACCGACAGGTTCACTGGCAGGTCGCTGACGTCGTTCCCCTCGTAGGAGTACTGTTGGGTGATGGGGAGGTCAGGCTTCCCAGCTAAGCGGCCTCCAGGCCGGAGCCTCAGGTCCACAAAGCCACCAGAGCGCTAGCTCGGGGGCAAGTTTCTGCAGCCACAACCGCTCCCTCTCCACCCTCACCCTACACAGGGCTTCCTTCCTGGCTCTAGAGGTCCCTTTCTCCAGCCTAGCAACCATATGAGGTGCCCTTCCAGGGGAACCTCTGTGCTTCCCACAGTCACCTCTGTGGCACCCCCTTGGAGAACACCTCCAACCACAGGCAGCCTCTGACCACTCCCTGCAGTCAGCCAGGCTGGGAAATCAGGACTCCCAGCTGGCCCTAGAATACGCATGCTCTGTGAACCTCAGTAGCTTTGCTGAATGGGCCAGGAATGCCCTGCCTTGAGGTGGGAGATCTGTATCCCCAGACTGAGGCAGAGACAGGCAGAATCACTGTCAGGTGCAGCCCTGCTCCCTGTCCCCTCCCCAACAAGGCTGGGCTGGGCCCAGGGGAACTGCCCCTCCCAGGGAGCCTGGCTAGGGCTCCAGCTGTGCCCGACTTTCTGCCTCGGATGACCTCAACTCTGTTCCCGTGCTGGGGTGGTGCAGGGAGCCCAGCGTCTCCAAGGGGCGGCCCAGCAATTCATCATTATTTTATCTGCAGGAATTTAATTGGATCCTATCAAATTCCCCGATACTCCCTCTTCCCTTTAAACACAGCTGAAGGGAAGATTAATGTGGGCCTGGTGAGAAGGGAGGGTGGGGAGGGAGACGCAGGTGGAAGGTGCAGGGCAGGCGAAGACTTGGTGATACAGCAGAAATGTCTGGAAAGGCTGGACGGCAGAGGGAACTCCAGATAGCTGTGGTGGCCAGGAGTGATCCTCATGGCAGACCTGCAACCCACCATGCCCCAGGAAGCCTGTTGTGATCCTCCAGAGCCTACCCCACCCTGCTGGGACAGACCAGGAGTCAGCCAAAGGGCTCCAGACCTCTGACCCCATCAAGGCCCTCCCCAGGGCTTCCAGGGGATGGGGTCCAGCCAAGACCTTGTTGACTGCCCAGTGCCCCACACAACAGCCCAGCCACCTGCCCCTGCAGTGAGTTCCTGGAAGCCCACAGCTCCCTGGATCACACCTGTCCTAAGCAGGTGAGACACAGGCCTGCTGAGAGTGCAGGACTTCAGCCCAGGCCTCCAACTGCTGGGCAACTGGGCCCCACTTCCCCACCACTCAGGAAACAGCTGGCTCTATAGAGATCCCCTGTCGCTGAACGTACTGCACCTGACAGTAGAGCTTTTCAAACACTATTGTGTCAAATCTGAAGGTCCACACAGACTCTTCTAGGACCACAGGCAACACCCGTCTGCTAGTGTGCAAGTGTGGGCCAATGGGAGTGTTTTCTCCATTTGGCGAGGAATGGACGGAACCATGCACTCTGGCACCCTGACCTCTGCCCTCCGGGAGCCACAGTGATGAAGGCTGGCTGCCACCTGGCTATTCCTACACACACTCAGACCTGACGATCAGCCCATGCCTAGGACCCACGGAGACTGCAGTGTGCGAGTCCCATGAGTCTGGCTGCTGTCCACTCCCACACTCAGGCTGCTCCTACCACACATCTGGGTGCTCTCAGCAGCTACCACGACAGCATGGGCCCCTTGCAGCCCACTTGCCCACATGACCCAGGCACATCTGAAGGGCCTGGCAATGGCCTGGGGAAGCCAGGAGTGGCTTCTGACTCATCAGAGATACATGTGAGCATGTGCACCGCCCTTTGTGAACAAGCACACGCCAGGACCCAGGGCCATGAGGATAACCGGCCCATTCCAGCTCATGGCCCCCAGCCCCTGGCCCGGCCACCTCACCGAGGAATTCTGGCACTGCAGGCTGGAGCTGTTGAAGCGCAGGGCGGTGACACGGGCCGGGCTGCCTGGGATGTGGAAGAGGCACTCATATCCACGCTGGCCTGACTGTGGCTGTGGCAGGTTCCGTGCGGCCAGGGTGATGGGCTTTACCACTCCCACTGGCACATAGATCTGGGTGGAGGGCAGGATCTGTGGGCAGTCCTGGGGATAAGAAGAGTTTGGCTGAGCCCGGGGGTGGAGACCAGTGAGCAAGGTGCACCTCACTGCACTCCAGATGTGCACTGGGCCTGTGGTGCTCCCAGCCAAGTACCAATGTATCCATTTTATGCACTGGCAAACTGAGAACCGCTGGCTGGGACAGTGACTGCATACTGTGATCCAGACAAGCTCTATTATCTCTGGCCCCTGAATGCCCTGTCCCATGTTCTAGGACCCCCACCATTCCAGAGACCAAAGGAGCCCCATCTGGCCAGCAGCTGAAAAGGCCCCAGAGGCAGGAAAGAGTGGGGTTCTGGGGCTGCAGGCTCTGCACTGGGGGCCCAGAGAGTGTATAAAAATAACCAGAGCCCAGCAGAAAAACAGGCCTGGCCTCTGGGGCCAGCATTTCGGCAACAATAACTGATGCAATGGCCCAGCTTCCTTGCAGCATGGCTGCTGCTGGCCTCAGGAGATGGTCCCTTGGGAACACTGAGAAGCTGGGCTTTAAATAGGGATGCTGAAAACAGGCTGTAATCCCCAAGCCCTGCAACAGCCCCCAAGGCAGGCAGGCAGGCCCAGGCCCAGCTCTGCAGAGATTTTCCAGGACCCAGGAGGGGGCCTGGACTCTGGCCCAGCCCCTCAGAAGCTCCAGGGAAGCAGTTAACAAGGCCCAGCTGGGCAAGCTGACCACTAATCTCTGGGTCTGCAGGGATGCCCCTGTGTCCACCAGGGAGAAGCAGGTGGTGGCACCTTGCAGCTAGGGCCACTGGCCTCAACTTAGGGGCTGCACTTGCAACTGTGTGTTCCCACCACAGCTGCAGCCGGAAGGCACAGGCACACACAGTGGCCATACCTATGCCACACCTCCCTGGCAGTCTGAGGTGCACCCAGTGACTCTGCATGCTGAGGCTCAGGCTAGAGTCTCACTGTGACACAGGTCTTGTCACCCTAGGGCCCCAGCCATGAAAACGGGTGGCTCAGGGCACTGAGACTCCTTTCAGTCCAAGCTAGGCTGCCCGTGAGCTCTAGAGAATGGTCAGTCTGACACCAGCTGAGCTGCCCCCACTGTCCACCCAACTGAAAAATGCCCAGAGGAGTCCAGGCAGCTCAGCCTGCAGCAAGCCAGAAGGCGACTATGGTGAGGCCTGGGCTTCTTTGGTGCCTGTAAGTCCAGGAAACCTCTTGGCACAAGACATGAAGCTGGCTCACCCAGCATGAGGTCTCAGTCATGGCCCACCCCTAGAACCCAGGTCCCAGCCAGGAAAAAGCACCACCCACCACAACACCAGTGTGAGTGTGTGGGCCCAGCAGGCATCGAGGCCAATGTGGCCCCTACCTGCCTGCCCCATCACCCTGAGGCTGGCCTGTCCCCTCGCCACTCCTGCCCTCCGCCAGGGGCAGGAAGCTGACTGGCTGTCTGGGCCACACCCGGTCCTCTCAAGTGCTCCCCACACCCCCACCCCATCTCCTCCCCAACACCAAGCTGAGAACCCAGGAAGCTCTGTACCCATGCGGCCCACTGGGTCAAGCCTGGGCTCAAACTCCAGTGATCACCTGACTCCACTTGGCCCGATTCTGACCCAGGCCCACAGTGGCATGGGTCTCCTGGGATCAGTGACAGTTCAGAGCCAGGTCCAACTGTCCCCAAAGGCTCTGATTACAGCCTTTTCCCCAGTGCATAGTCTCCCAGGTAAAAGGCTGGAGGTCCCTCTTCAGAGCCAGGTCCAGTTGTCCCCAAAGGCTCTGATTACAACTTTTTCCCCAGTGCATAGTCTCCCCGGAAAAAGGCTGGAGGTCCCTCTGGGAAACGCTGGGGGAAGACTAACCGGGTGCATTTTGCCAGTGCACCAGGCTCCTTCCTCAAGGGACCCCAGCCTCCCCTTCATGCAAGGAGTCTACGGACCTACTCAGGTCTGGGAGCCGACTGGCAGGGCACACAAATGTTATGTGAAGACGCAAACCACACCCCGCCCTTTCTGCAGAGTCCAGAAACAAGCATTTCTAAGAGAAAGTCCTGACTTAGTGCATCTCATGAGCTCTGCTTCGGTGGGGGCTCCATGTGGGAGCCCTTAGGCCCTGGCACACAGAACCAGCTGCCTCCATGGGCTCAGTCTGGCGGCCCTTCCCATCAACATGCACAGGCCACTCCGCCTTCAGACAAAACACACAGACCCCAGTGTGCAGGCAGGCCCAAGAAGGGGCCACAGAGACCCCCTCCCAGCATGGGGGCAGTGGGCGGGCAGTGGCCTTGGGGGTTAGGCCTGGCTATCTCAGCAGGAAGCTGGATGTAGTATGCTCCTGTCTCAGGAGGTGGCTCGAGGAACCCACCAGAAACAGAGATGGAAAGAGGGCTTGTGAGGGGTGGGGACGCCACTGGCCATTGTGCCCTGAGTCCGGGAGGACTCACATCACGCCCCTTAGGAACAGCTCCATAAGAATCTGGGACTCAAGCTAAAAAATTGTGGAGAGAATCCATTCCCCACACGGTCCTGCGACCCCCCAGCCCAGCCCTGCCTGCTCTGCCTCCCCATGCCCTGAGGCCCAGGGCCACCACTCCAGGGTCTGTTTCCTCCACTCCCCAAGGGTGCCCCGAAGTTCATGGCATGGATAGGGAAGGCTCAGGGAAGGCCACCACTGAGGAATTGGGCTATCTCAGCCCCAAAACCACCCCAAGCTGCCCAGGGCCCTGCTACCACCCCTGATGACCACCGTGCTTTCCCCACCGCCTGAACCCTAGGTGGCACACAGCACCAGAGCCAGTGCATCTGTACACCCACCCCACAGTGACTTCACACCCAGCTCTCCCTGGCCCGAGAGGCCCCAGGACCAGTTCCCGCCTCAGATTCCACCTTGCACTCTGCCCACACCCCAGGATACCTTGGCCTGGCTCCTTGGGCGGGCCGCACCCCCAGGGAAGCCCCCCACTGTGTCCCTAGCTCCCACACATCCACTGTCATAGGCAGTCATCCTGACACAGGCACCGTGGTCCCTGCTGCCCCGGGCTACCCTCCACTGCTGTCCTGTGCCCTGATGTCATGCCAGGGAACAGAAAAGTCCAGTCCAGAGGGTGACGGTGGGGGCCGGGGGGCCTCTGTGAGAACGGACCCAGAGAAGAGAAGGCCACCATGCAACTTCCTCAGTCCCCAGCCTGGCAGGGAAGTGCAGCCCAGCTGCAGCCTCCAAGGTCTCCCTGGCAAGCAGAATCTGCCCCCTCCAGCCAATGGGTGTAGTGTCCACAGCAAAGGAAAGGGACCTGGCTGCAAGTCCTGGCTCCACACCCACAGCCAGAGCCGTGGGTATGGGGGCCGCCACAGCTCCAGCCCCAGCTTCGCCACTCAGCACCTGTGGGCCCTGGGTCCTGCCTTGTCCTGCTTTAAGCGCCTCAGATTCCAAAAGGAATAGCCCGCTACTCATAAAGCCAGTGCCTTGCCCAGCCCGGAATAATTACTACCTAATTACTAGCAATTACTACTCAGCGCCCGGTGACTCCAGAACTCACCAGCCTTCAGGCACATTAGGCCAGCCCTGCCTGACACCGAGGCCCCTGTGCCTGCCCAGCCAGGCACCCGCACCCCAGGCTCTGCGCACACCCGCTCTGCAGCCTGACAGTGCCCCCCATTGCACCCAGGAGCCTGTGTCTGCAGCCCCCACACAGAGGCCCAGGGGCAGAACTCATCTGAGGCTTCTCCCCCTCCCTGAGTGTCACAAAGGACACCCAGGGGTCACCAACAAATATGACAGGCCTGGCTTCAGGCCAAGACAGTGACCCCACAGGCCTCCCAGCTGGCATCCAGGGTCACCTTACTGACCCAGGCTGGTGGTGCATGCACCACATGCTGACATCCCAGACACCCACAGGCGCTCCCGGGGCCAGGCCTCAGGTGACATCCAGATGGGATGTCTCAACCCAATTCTGCTCCACCTCTGAAAACCTGAGCCTCACCCTTGCCCGGCCTTACCTCAGACATGTTGACACGGCCCTCCAGGAAGGCGCAGTCAGCCACGTTGTGTGTGCACACATGGCGGTATTTGCACCAGTGGCAGGGAAAGGAGCCGTTGACACAGGACAGGCAGCTGCAGGGAGAGGGTGGGTGCTGAAGCCTGGGGAACCGCAACCATGTGGGGTCACCCACGATCAGAAGGACACTGTGCCGCCCCTGCTGGTATTCATAGTGCCACCTCAGGGCCTTGGCACTGACTACCCCTGGCCTGTAAAGTTCTTCCCCCAAACCTGAGTATGGCTGCCCCTCTGCCACCTCACACCTCCCTGACAGCTGGTCTTGCCTGCCCACCCTCCTGACCCCAAGCTCCCTCTCCTCTTTGCCGCTTTTTCCTCCAGAGCCTTGATCATCACCTGACTGCCAGCCAGGCATGGATACTCGCACCAGAAATGTGTTAGTGCAACTAAGGAACTTCATTTTAAGTCTTGACTCCTTTTACCAAACTTAGATTTAAACTGAAGCAGCATGTGCTGCCACAGAGCTGGACAGGGTCATGCACATCACCTCCCTGCAGAAAGCAGGATCGCCAGGGCAGGAGCTTGTCTTTTTTCCTCTGATACACCCCAGGGTCTGCCAGGCTGGCCACTGTACGTGCTCTGCCCACAACTTAGCCTTGCACAGGGCTGTCACCTTGCCATCTCAACAGCCTCCAGGAACATACCACCTCCATCTCCTCTCCAGGATCTCCTGACCCGCCAGCTCCCCCAACCACCCTGCTTCTCCTGTAGCCCCTGGCCCCCTCCAGGCCTCTGCCCCAGAGATCCCCCACCCCACCTGGGACAGGAGATGCTGCATCCTGGAAATAAAAAGCCTGCCTGGCTCACGGCAGTTGCTCCACAAAGAGCTGTGACAGAGTCCATCTGTGAGTCAGTCAACAAACAAAGACATACCCGAAAAGCCAGGTACCTCCTGTCTCTGAGGCCAAACCCTACTGCCTCAGCCTGGGTCTTCTGGGTCAGGGAAGGAGTGAGGGCTCTCCTCTGGGCTCACAGTGGGACTCGTGGGAGGCCCCCAACTCCTCCCACCCTTCCTCTGAGGCTGGGGGTACTCATAGCCAAAATGGGCAGCAGGCATAGCAGCTGCCTCCCAGACATGCTCCCTGCCCAAGCCAGGGAACTGCACAGGGGCCAGCACCAACCAGAAGGGACCTGGATGCTACATCATCCAACAGTAGCCTCCCACAACCAGAAGCAGCAGGCACGGGGCCGTGTCTGGGCCCCTGCCCAGGCCCCCAAACCAGCCCTCAGCTCCTTCCTGAGTGCCTCCCCTCCAAGCCAGTGCCCATGGACCACTGTCCATACCACGGTGGCAACAATGCACAATGTGCCCTTGTAGCCATACACAGCCAGCTGGGGCCCTACAAGATCCCTGTGTGGCAGGCACTGCTGCCCACTCTGACTGCTGCCCCCTGGTGCACCTGCCCCAGCCTCAGGAACCCTCTGCACTCATGGCCTTGCCCTGGCTGGCTCCTCTACCTGCAAGCTGCTCTCACAGTGACCTCTCCTCCCTCCCGGACCCGGCCTCGGGAGCTCCAGTCACAGAATCACCATCTGCTGCCTGGCCACATGAGGGCAGGTCTGCAGACAGCAAGCACAGTGGGACCACAGGGACGGGGGTGTGGCAAGTAGCCCAGGTCCAGGTGGGCGGAGGGGCCCAGGGACACTCACGACTGGTGGACGCTGCAGTTGTAGAAGACAAAGTCCACAGACGCAAACTTCTTCCCTGTCTCCTTGGACTTCAGGTAGAGTTTCACCACCCGCTGGTCTCCTGCAGGAGCAGCACGGCTGAGTCACCAGGACCGCTTGCCCAGGACCCCCGCACAGGTCTAGTCCAGACAGGGGAACGACTTGCCTGGAGACCCTCCTAGCTGCCACCATCAGTCACGTCAAACACGCATCCAGCCCCCTCAGCCCCCAGGGGACCAGGGCCTAGGATCTGCCCTGCTTGCCTCCTGCTCAGTAGCGTGAGGGGTTCAGAACTGTGAGACTCTCCCCAGGCCCCCAGGCTGCCTGCTCCTGGGGAAGAGCCTGCAGAGCGACTGTCCAGTGGGCTGTGGCAGCCAGAGGGGTCCTGCACCCCAAGTCCCCATGACACTGTCCCCCCACCAAACCTGCGCCACACATGGCCCACCCCTCACCCGCTCCCACCTCCAGCCTGCGGCCCCCTGCAAGACCTCAGGTATCTGCCATGTGATCCCTTCATCCCACCTACCCTGCCCTGCTCTTCCACCCTCTAGGTCACCATGGGACACCTAAAGACCTTAACGCCAGTAGGGATAGCAATAATTATGGCAGCGGAGGTGAAGTATGCTCATGTGTCTACGTCTATTCCTACTGTAAACATATGGTGAGCCCATAAGATAAATCCTAAGAAGGACGTATCCGCTGTCCACCTCCCTGGCAGGAAGGCTCTCGCTCTGGCTGCATGCCTGGAGGGTTTTCTCTACTCCCAGACCAGCAGGTGATGAGAACCCCCCCCATATCAGCTGTCAGAGTGTCACCAACATGCCCTTGGAACTGAACAAGGGAGGTGCTAAACAGGCAGCAACTGGATTGCAGCCCTGGACCTGGCCAGGCAGCAGGCACCACTGTGTTGGGGCCACTCACCCTGGCCCCGCGTGATGGGCGCCACCTCCCGGGCGGAGGGCGAGCGGCAGTGGATCCGGCCGTCCTCCAGGACGCTCTCAGATTCTGTGAAGTCCTCGAAGGAGCAGTTGACACCAGCTGAGAGGTCAGGCACATTCCAGGCCTGCAGCACGAGCTGGGCAGACAGGAGGAGGCGTGGTGAGCAGGGTCCCCATGGCTGTCCCCCACCGCTTACCACCTGGGGTGCCACACTTACTGGGACCTGGGACATGGTGACAGACACATTACGAGGCTGCACAGTCAGCTGCACGCACTGCAGCAGGTCCGCGGCAAAGCGCTGGGGCTCGTCTGCTCGCTCACAGGCGTCCCGCCTCGAGCAGCTGCAGGCAGAGGGGTTGAGGCTGGGCGGATGGGGAGACTTACAGGGCTTGCATGCCAGGCAGGACCTGGGCAGAGAACTCAGGGTGGCTTGCCATGCACCAGGCTCCCCCTCCTCACTGTGAGACCACCATGGCCCTCCCCGACTGCCCCTGCCCACCTGCCCAGACTCACATGCTGTGCAGGACACACCAGCCACAGTGGGGGTCCCGTGACCCCAGACACAGCTCACAGGACGTGTACTGCACACAGCTCTCCACAGGCACCCGCGTCACCTGGGGTGGGGGAGGTGTCAGGCCCCTCCAGTACCACCCCAGGGGTCCCAGCCATCCTCACCTCTGACTCCTTATTCTGCTCTCCTTAAGCCCGGGGAGGCCCTGCACTTCTCAGTCTATTCAAAGGCAGATCTGGCAACCCTGCCCTGGCCAGCCAGGTCGCACAGGTCAGGCCTGTGCCCTGGAAACCCAGGGGGCAGCAGCCAGAAAGAACAGTCCATATGGGATAAACCAATCAAAGAAGCACCTGCAGCTTCAACCAGAGTTCCTCTCCATCTGTCTGGACTCCATCCCAGCTCTGAGCTTCCCCAGGGATCAATGGGCTTGGCGGGTCCCAATCCCAAGCTCCAATGCAGGTCCAGACAACACTCAGAGGGGCAGGCTGGGCCTCAGCTCACTCTGACTCGTTGGCTCAGCCCAGCATCCCAGTGCCCAAGGAGACACGTCCCTGAGGTCCCCAGGAAGGCAGAACCCCACTGTGCCCAGGAGGGGCAGAGGAAAAACGAGCCAGCTGCAAGTGGAGGGAGGCGTGGCCTCAGCTGATGTGCCCAACCTGGCCCCACCTGCCCCATCTGCCCACTCTCCAGCTGCCACGAGGTTACTAGGTTGGGTCAAAGGGCAGGGGTGGACTCCAGGCAGGCCAGGCCAGGGACTCAAGTCCATGGCCTTACAGAACTGGGCCAGGTATCAGGCTGGGTAGACCAGGCCAGCCACAGCCCCCATGGGCAGATCCACTGGACAGAGACCCAGCCCTAGGCCTGAGGACTCAGGGGCCCAGCACACACCCCAAACTCTCCAGTGACACCTGCCTCTGAAATCGCTCTTTCACACATCTGTTTCTGTGGTCAGGAAGTCAACAGGGGAGGGGTGGGAATTCCAGACCCAGCCCAGGAAAACATGGAGGCAGCAATGAGGCTGTAGGGCCCCTGGTGACCAGACCAGTTCCCCTGCAGACCCAGTCGAGCCCACAAGTCTACAGGGAGGCAGAGCACAGAACAGCTTGAAACCACTTTCACCAGGAGCCACAGATGCCCAACTTGTGATGTGGCCCCACCTCTACTGCTCTGTGACTGGGGTTCCTGGTAAAAGGGCCCTCACCTTCAGCCACACCGTCTGACTGGTGCAGCACCCACCTGCTTCTCAGTCATGGCGTAGAGGTACTGGTGGTTGGGGCTGAGGACGAGGTCTCGCAGGATGGGGCTGCCCTCCTGGGCCACCACGCTCTCATAGGCCAGGGCGGGCCGGCCACTGGGGTTCGAGAGGTCCACCAGGATCTGCAGCAGCAAGGGGTCCTAACTGGGGCTGTGCTGATAACTCCCTGACCCACCCCACCCCCCATCGAGGGTCTTGAGTGTAAAGCCCTTCCCCGAGCTGCCCAGACATGCATGAGCAGAGTACCAGCGCCAGCCATACTCACTCTCCACAACCCCAGCTCCAGCCCCAGTGCAGGGCAAACTCAGACCCCAACAGGCCAGTCTAGGACTCAGCCCCTTTATCAGTCAAGAGAGGCCAGGGGGTATTGGGACCTGGAGACAACCACAGCCCAGCACCCACCATGGAGCAGCACGGCCACACCCAGAGTGAAGGCTACAGGAGTCCCAAGGGTGCCTAGCCATCCCTGGGGCCAGGCTGGGCTTTTGAAGGAGGGATGTTGGTTGTGGGGAGCAGAGGCCAGCGTTCGCAGGAAGTCTAGGGCAGTGGACCAGGAGACTCCAGGATGGGGTGTCCTAGGGGTGGGGGCATCCCAGCAAGGCAGTGGAGGGGGACGGGCGTCTCATTGGCATGGAAATGTATTCCAGATCCCAAACAAACCAGGCGTTAATTAGCCAGCTCTTCTCCTCCGCAGCTTGCAATGCTGCAAGTATTTTTAGTTGCTTTTACCAAACAAATGTATTTAATTAACAGAGAGACCCAGGGGGCTTTCCAGAGATGGGACTCTTGGGGCACGTCTGCCCAGCTCTGAGTCCAGGGCAGGCTCTCAGGCTGCGGGCTGTGGCCTGCTTCTCCTAGCCTGACCTGCTCCTGCTCCCGCTCTACCTCTCCACTTCCACTTCAGGGCAGGAGCCTGGGCCCAGACTCAGTACCCCTCCTCTGTGTCCTCACGGTGATAGGGCAGGGCAGGTCGGGGGCAGCAGGGCCCAGCAAAAGCCCCTGGTTGGAGCCCGATCCATCAGGCCTGGGCTGAGGGCGGCCAGCCAGGGTGGGGCGCTGTGTTTCTGGGCCAAAGAGGCTGTCGGCTGGGAGAGGGGGAGGGCTGCATTCCTGAGCGCCGCCGGCCACCCCCTACATCCGCTCAGCTGCCTCGCCACCAAGCAGGCTTAAGTCAAACCAGACCCGGAAGAGTGGAGCCCAGAGCTGGGCAGGGGAGGAGGCGGCCAGGATGGGCCTAGCTGTACTGGCTGCAGGGGCATGGCCCATGGCCTCTGGGAGGAGAGAAGCAGGGACAGCGGGCGGCCTAGGGGCAACCAGGCCACAGCCACCCAGCACCCCTGCCGGTGGGGCCTGGACGGCACCCACACCCGCACCCAGTGCACCCGCACCTGCCTGCCCTGCAACCACAGCAGGAGTGGGAGTCCTTGTTCAAAATGACCACTGGCCTAAGGCCTGCCCGATGGACGCTTAGGATGCCAGCACCACAAACCCCCTGCCTTGCTCTGGGTCAGTGGCCAGACGGTAGGTACTCAGACCCAGGCGGATGCCAGCCAGGACCAGCCTCTGGGCCACACTGCCTGGGTCCAAACCTCTCTCTGCCTCTCTCAGACAGAGTTGCTCTGAGCATTACATGAGGACCAGGCCAGGTGTGCCAGGCAGGAGCAGGGGAACCCAGGGTGGCCAGGCCCACAGCAATCACCACACCTGAGCAGCCAACCACACATCTGGACCAGTGGCTTAAGACAGCCACCAAGGAGTGGGGGCAGGAAGGCAAGGAGGGCAGGACACAGACTGGGTGGAAGCTGGGGCAGGCGTGCCCAGTGCGCAGACCTGCAGCTCCAACTCAGAAGACCCCGGTTAGGCACTGCGATTCCTCTCATTTCCTCCATCCCCACAGCCCTGTGGATCTCCCCAGTGGTGAAGCCCAGCCCCAGCTCCCCATCCCCTACCAGCACCAGGGGATATGGCCCCTGGCTCCTCTTGCCCCTGGCAGTAGGGCCTCTTCAGCCTAAGCTGATGGACCCTGGCCCAGCATGCAGGGAGTACTTGAGAGGTGTCTCAACAAGGACATGACCCGCCTCCCCAAGAGCCAGGGCCACATGATGCCAGAGCCTGACCCTGGCCCGGCCTGCCAGGCATCCACCCACTCAGGGTTGGGGGCACAGATGTCACACCAAGGGGTGAAGAAATGGGTCAGGGAAGGGCAGATCCAGGGGGCACACCAGCTCCAAGGCAAGAAACGGTAGGTGAGGGGTGCAAGGAGGGGTCCCAGGAAGGGAAGAAGCCATAGGAGCCATGGGCTGGGCCCCAGGCTCCAGAATGCTCTGCTCCGCCCAGCAGCATGCCATCCGGACAGGTGGTCTGACAGCTGCAGCCGGGAGCACACGCGTCCAGCTGTCCATCCGCCATGTACCCATCTGTCCACCCACCTGCCCTGCACTGGGCCACCCCCACCCCTTCACACACACAGGCTGGGCCCAGAGAGACAGAGCTCCAAGAGAGGCCATGGCGTGGCCAGTGTGAGTGGAGCATTGAGGAGGCTACCACGGCACAGCACACCAGGCCAAAGGATGGACGCGACACAGGCACAGGCCCCACACTGTTCACTGAGGCGCCACAGTCCAGACTCAGCAGGGCCCCTGTGGACCCACACATGTTCTGCAGGACATCCAGCTAGGACAATGGTCCCCAGGACATGTGTCTGTGTTCTAGCCAGCGTTCAGGGTGAAGGGCCTGTGTAGCCAAGCCAGCTTTATCAAACCACACAGACAGGAGGTAAACTGAGACTCACACAGCACCTGCCAGAGGAACCCTGGGCCCTGGACTCGCAACTGCACCTGGGAGGAGCACAGAGGCTGCTCACAAAGTGGGAAGCAGGAGCCAGCACCCGGCAGGAGGGCATTCCAGGAGAACCGGAGCACAGGGGCACAGACGGCAGGTGGGCCTGAGGCCAGAGCGGCTGGCAGGACAGCGGGGCACATGCCGGCCAGGAGTCCACGTGCCGACGCCCACGCCCTGGCCACAGCTGTCCACTCGCGGGCCACCCGCCTGGAGGCAGCCCACCCTTGAGGTGGCTGGGCCCAGAAGCCCCTCCCACAGCAGCTGGGCAGCTGGCAGGGCAAACGAGAGGCTTGACGTGTCCCGGGCGTGGGGCCGGGCCACAGGCATGCCCTGGAATCCTCCCCCAGCTGTCACCTCCTTGCTCTGCACATCTTTCCCCAAAGACCAACAGAACCTTCCACGACTGGCCCCAACAGCCCGCCCTCCCACCTCCCAGCACAAAGCAGGAGCTGGCGCTGCCCATGCATGCTGCCCCATGCTTGAGAGGACTCTCCCCTTTACCCAAGGGGCTTCAGCAGAGCTAGCAGCCTCCCTGGATATGCCCCTCGGCTGCACCAGGCCCCCACCCACCCCTAGCTTGGGGGGACACAGGATGCCCCCACCTACTTCTGCCTGGACCGTCTACCCTGGGTCCCTGTCCTACATGCACATGGGTGAGTCGACCCTGGGCTCTGAGCTGAGACCAAAGTGCAGTCCCAAAGCGCCGGGTCCGGAGGCCTCTCCATGTCCGGGCCAGGCCAGGCATGGCCCTCACTCCTGGACTGAGCACTTCCCACTGCCATAGGGCTCACCTGACCCTCCCCACAGACAGGCCAGGGAGTAGGTCCATCCCTTTGCCCGTAGGACACAGCAGGCAGGGCTCACTGCAGGCCCCAGGCTGGCCCTGCTGGCTGTACCCACTCCTATCACCACCACAGCCCTGGCCAACTGCTGCAGGCGGGCAGCTGAGGGCCCGGCCAGGTCAGCTGTCCGTCCCGCCCAGAGCCAACAAAGGGCCCATTCTCCGGGCTGAGGGCAGGCGGGGGTGCCGGGAGGATGTCTGGGGCACCCAGGCTAAGTGCCAGGGCCGGCACGCGCCCCAGCCGCCAGGAGGCAGGGGGCTGCCCGGCTTGGCTCTGACCTGGCAAGGGGAGTTGCCTGGCTCTGCGTGCCCCATGATGGCAGGCAGGGGCCTGGCCCTTCCCCTGCCTGTGAGGTGGGGATGCACCTGTGGAGCTGCCTCCTGGCTCCAGGGCTGGGAGAAGGACAGGATGAGGTGGGAACAGGCAAAGACCAGGGGCAGCAGCTAGGGAGGTGCCCATGCGTGGAGACTTCACACGCCTATCAGCCTTTCTGCAGAGGCAGCTGCCAAACCCGTGCCCAGCCTGAGGGGGTCCCAGGAAGGGCTGCTCGAGGGACAGGAGCCTCTGCTGCCCTCACTTCTCAGGACCCCCACAGGGCACAGAGCCCACCTGCCCCTCCCCTTCCCAGCCAGAACTGCACAGCTGAGATAGGCCCCAGTGAACCCACTCCCGGACCCTCCTCACCCCTCACAGGACTGCCCCCTCCTCTGGCTGTGGACAGGTTCTAGGCCTCCTTCCTGGGTCCCCACCACTCTCAGAAAGGCCAGGAGGAACTGGATACTGGAAAAGCAATTAGTGATTTCCTCTTGGCAGTAACTGGGTAATTAAAACAAGATTCGCAGGAAGCCTGAGGGCTGGAATCAGGCTAGACACACCTGTTGGGAGAGAGGGTGTCCTAGGAATCCCATCTCTTCCATCCCCAACCCCCAGCACACAGGGGAGAGCAGAGACTGAGGTCAGAGTCGTGGCAAGTGGAGGATAGTCAGGGCTGCCTTAGACAGGCTCCAGCCTGCCCCAGCAGCAACCCCTCAGCAAGGAGTAGACCTCCCCAACCCCTGGTCTCATCTGCCAACATCCACCTCACAGAGTTGTGCGGGAATTCAGGAGCTCATGGTTTCAAAGGGCATGTCTGCTTGGCCCTGCTGCAGGGCAGATGTGCACAGCTGCCTGGGGAACCTAGCCCCAGCTGGTGAGGCCACACCTAGTGGGGCCACCATGAACCACCATAGACTGCACCACCTCGGTCACATACTACTGCCTGGGCTCCAGGCTAACCTGGGGCTTGGTCATAGTCCCCACCACAGCCAGACTGTCACCAGCACGGGTCCTCTGGGGATGCAGGCAGCAGGCACCATCTGCCCCAGTGTCTTCTCTAAACCCACCAGAAGCCTGGTGCCCTGTCTCCTCTATCCTGTGACCGCAATGCCACTTCCAGCTCTGACCCTAGTGCCACCCCATGGTCCTGGGCCCTCAAAGACCCACATCAGCACCTACCCCCACATCCAGCTGGTCCTGCCACCTTCTCTGGTGAAGTGACCCACCACACAAGCACAGTGTGCCCAAGGCAGCCCCTGAAACCCCAGAAGGCACAATGCGGTTCCCAGCACCCATGGGGGCACCTCTGAGCTTTGGCCCTCCTGTTCCTTGTCCCCAGAACACCCTTCCAGCAGACCACCCCGCCCCCTGGGTTGTTCCAGCCTCTATACCCACTGCGCACCGGCAGGGCCTCCTACACCGTGGTCTCTGCTGTGGTTGGGACCACAGGCCCCATGTGCCCGTGGGGGAAGGTGACTGCCCAGTGCAGATACTCACGAGGCCGCCCCTGCCAGGCTGGTCATGAGCCCGAGCACACACAAGATGGGGCATGGGGAAGCCACTGCTGCCTCCATCTTATCAACGGTGTTGAGGGACCCGTGCCTGGACTTAGGCCTGATTGGCCAGGGCCCTCCGTGCATGCCCCATGGGTGGCCCTGCCAGCCGCTGGGAAACAGAAGGGATGCTTATGCACCCTCACGCACCACTAGCTATGGGACAGCACTCATTATGCCCACAGGGCGAACAGGAGGTTGTCGCTCCCTACATCCTCATGGCTCGGCCCAGTGTGGCCAACCACATCCAGGAGAGGCAGAAAGGGGGTGGCACACGCTCACCAGGAAGCACAGATGTCGACAGGTTACCGTGCATGGCTCCCCAAAGGGGACTGGGACTGCTGGCCCAGTGTGGGCGGAGAGTGGCAGCACACACTCAGGCCCCACAGAGAGCAGCCACGACAGGCAGCTGGCTCTGCCCCATCCCACCAAGACCACTGGCAGGGGCACAGCAAAGACGGACCCCGTGGCCCGCCCCAGAGCACGTTCTTCGTGCCCATCAACCCCGCATGCTGCGGGGCACTGCCACAGGCCCCCACCAAGTCCTTCAGCAGCAGCAGAGGCGGTCCCAGAGAGTTAAGGCAGAACAACAGAGGCTCCACAGCCTGGCTTCCAGGCTGAAACCTAACAGAAATCCATCCTTCTGCCACAGGAATCCACACACAGTCGTGCTTACAACAAGCCTGCAAGGACTGACAGCACCATGGCCATCCAGAGTGGGCAGGATGCACAGGCATGTGTCCTTGAAACACGCAACATGAGGACATGGCACGCACCACAGCTGCCCACAGGTAAGGAAGAGTCTTGCCAAACAAAAGATGATGACTCAACCCCAGAGCCCACATAGCAGCACACAGCATTGACAAAGCCGGCTAGGGCGGTCACCCTGGGAAGGGAAGGACCAGGAGAGGGTGCTGGGGATGGTGGGTGCCTACGCTCTCCCGTGACACACCCCCAATGCATGCTTCCATGTGTGTCACTTCCATGTGGTGTCTGTTACAGGCTGACCATGCAGGGCGCGGGACCCTCCTGCAGGTTCGGGAGTAGACTACACGCTGCAGGCACAAGGGGCACATCCCCCAAGAATGCCAACAGTGCAGCACAGGCTGTACCTGGGAATGACTGCAGGCTTCAAGGGCAAGTCACTGAAATCAACTCCCCTTGTCCCTCACTCAACAACACACAAGGTGAAACTCAATGGTGGGGGACAGCAGCCTCCCCGTGGCGGGGCTGGGGGCTCAGTCCTGCCCTGCACCTCCCTTGGGTCAGGGCTGCCTGTGGCCAGCACACTTCTTGTCCCCCTGGCTCCAGCTCTTTCAGGACGGTCTCCTATCACATCCCTGGCACAGACCCTGACAGGGAAGCTCACTGGAGACCTGATGAGGCTCAAGCTGCCAGCCCCACAGTGGGCACCTGCCACCAACTGCCTTGCACTTGCGTGGGCTGTGAGATGCCACTCAACTTCCAGAACTTATAAATTCCAAAATCCTGCCTGGGGTCCAGGGGGTATGAGGGGAGTGTAAAGAGGCCTCTAAAGCATGCTGAAAGCTTCTAGAGCAGCAGGGCCTAGGGGGCAGGTGTTCCTTGTCCCCAGGTAGCCTAGGCACACAGCAGGTGCTAAGCTATCTGCAGAGGGGAAGATGGCCGGGCAGAGGACACCTCCAATGCTGTGCAGGGCTCCAGAGGCTTCACTCCAGCTCCAGGCCCT
Organism: Trachypithecus francoisi; assembly: GCF_009764315.1. Classification (NCBI taxonomy): domain Eukaryota; kingdom Metazoa; phylum Chordata; class Mammalia; order Primates; family Cercopithecidae; genus Trachypithecus; species Trachypithecus francoisi. Next base: position 62,197,977 of record NW_022681453.1, read on the forward strand.
GCAGGCCACCATTCCCAAAGCTCATGGATGGCAACTAATGCCACAGGCCTCCTAAGCACTTCAGAGACCCAGCTGCTGCAGGTCCCGCCACTGGGAACCCCCAGGAGTGCTGAAGAGTAGTGTGGACCAGGCAAGCTGCAGGAGGTGCCACAGCATGAGTCCTGAGGGCCCATGAGCACAGGGACAGGGGCCAGCCAGGCCAGGACGCACACAGGGGACTGCAGCTGCAGCCTCCGTGCAGGGACCGCCACAGGGAGATGCTGTGATGGCTCATCAGGGGCCAGCTCCAGAAGGAACTTGGAGCCCCAAGCCTCCCTGGTGTATGCCCAGACGTACCCAACATCCAGGGAAAGAAACCAAGGCCCCAGAGGATGGGGCTTCACCAGGGCCATGCCCCATAACCCAGGTGGGTGGCTTCCCTGAGCTATTTAGGGCCACAGTGCAGGTCCTGGTGGCCCAAAGGGATGCTTGAGTTGGTCCTGTTATACTCTCTTAAAATGTGGATTTGTTGCCAACATTTAATAATCAAGAGATCTCACACAAAACACAGGTTTCCAGAATCTCTTGAAAAACCGGGTGCCTGGACAGTCGGGCCTACATTTCCAGAATGGGCAGGCTGGGACTCAGACAGAGGCTGGCTCCTTTTGCCCCGCAGCAGCAGCAGGACCAGAGCAGGGTTGGCCTCGGGTGCCCCTCAGCCGGCCCACAGGGCAAGGCTCTCCCCAGCTTCCCTCTGTAGGAGGATGGCACCTGCTCTGCAGGAGGCCAGGGCCTGTGCTCTCCCCTCCCATGGGGGTACTTGGGCTGATGCTACAGGACCCGAACCAGGGGCTGCTCCTGGGAGCTCCTGACACGGCCTGGGGTCCCCAGAGGCCACGGGAGGAGCTGGGAGCAGGGCCCAGGAAGTTCGCTGAGAGAGGCATCCCAGGGGGAGACGCTGCCTCTGTGGGGGTGGGGCAGGTGCCAGGCAGGGCTCTGGTGAAAGGAGGGGGACAGGGGCACCCCCAGTTGGCCTTATAGCCTAAGTTGGCAGGTCTTAAATTAATTGGCTACAATTTTACACAACAGTTTGGCAGGGGCTGGCCTGGGGCCAGCCAAGTCTCCGGAGCTCCCCAGACACTTTTTAAAGTCCGGACAGGACCGGCCTGGGAAAGATGGGAGAGTGGTCAGCCTGGCAGGCCTGCCCCTGGGTCAGGCATGGGTTGGGGGTCCCCAGGGCCCAGCTCCAGCAGACCAAGTGGAGAGGGCAGGAGGTGGGGCCCTGAGCTCTGAGAGCACAGCCAGGCCAGCTGCCTCAGGGGAAGAGGAGCCCTATGTGAACAGGCAAGAGGGAGCCCCGGGGGTCCGGCCCCTCCCAAGGCCCTGAGAGCAAGAGAGAGGCAGGGCGGCCTGGGGGCGGGGCTCAGCATGGCCCTCCTTACCCTGGCTCTGGACCCTGGACCACAGCCAGCCCCACACACAGGCTGGGTCAGGATGACAAGGAGAGACAAGGAGAAGTGAAGTTCTGCTGCTCCCAGGCCAGGTCAAGAAGCCTGTGTGGCCGGCAGGGAGCAAGCGTCCTTCACAGCGGAGCAAGGCCAGAGGCCTCGTGGTGGAGTCTGCAGGACATAACAGAGCCAAGGCAAGCAGAGTGGGACTCGAACCCAGGCCCCAGAACAAGTGAGGGTAGATCCCCTCCTCCTGGCCCCTGGCTCCAAACCCAGGGCACCCTCTGCCCATATGGCCTGTGGTGGGAAGTTAGGCTTTGAAGGCCCCACGGTAACTAGGGAGGCAGACAGGATGGAACAGGCACCCACCCTGAAATGCACCCATGCAGGGTGCCCCCACCCAGGTCCAAGGGCAGGAGCTGGCCAGACAGCGAGGGTCTTGGACTGTAGCACAGGTGGGAGTGGGTGGCGAGGGGCTCCTCAGAGAGAACTCTGCCCAGCCTCCTCCAAGGAACCACAGAAAGGGAGGAAAGAGCCAGCAGCCCTGAGCACCTGCCTTGAGCACCCAGTTTCCCCACCTGTAAAACAGATGACAGGCTGCTATGAGGCCTCTGCGGGTTGCTGGCGCACGGTCAGCACTCATCACACACCCCAGGCCACACAAGCATGCCGGGTCCGCATGGTACGAGGAGACACCAAGGCTCAGAGAGGCTGGATGGCTTGCTCAGGGCAACACAGTAGGCGGGAGAGGGCTGGGACCCACGCTGACATGCAGCCATTTGCATGACATTGAAGTTCAAAAACCCTGCATGGGACATGGCCAGCTGCTGGACAGTTTGAGAGCAGGTGGATTTGGGTAAAGGAGTACAGGTGACAGGTTCTTCACTGACATGACCGTGTCTGCATCCAGGAGGACAAGGCAGAGGTGTGCCTTTCCTGGGGGGGGCCTCCGAACAAACTTCAGGCCCAAGTCCCTGATTACAGATTCTGCCAGGCCAGGAACCCCTGGGCACAGCTGACCCCAGATGCTCCCAAAGGGTGCCATCCACTCGCATGTGGCCCACGGCACCCAGCCCAGACTTATTTGGTGGTGGAGGGAGGCACTACCCAGGATGGGCACTGGGAGGCAGGTATGAGCACCTAGAGCCTCTGAGAACTTGGGGCTCTGAGGGTGGGGGCCTGGCCAGGGTCACCAGGAAGGAACTAGCCATGTGGCCCTGAGGATGCAGCCTCCATCTTCTCAGCTGTATCTTCCAGCAGCTGCCCACAAAGCCAGGCTCAAGCAGGCGCCTGGTCCAGGGAGCAGAGGACAGACTCCACCCCTGCCTGCCTCCCTGAGAATGGCCCTCCTTGGGACTCGGGGTACGAAGGGGAAAATTGGGAGAAGGAGTAGGGGCAGGAGGGAGGGGAAGAGTTGGTAGAATCTCATCCCAGAAGCAGCCTCTTCCCATAGATGGGCCCAAGCCCAACTCCGCAGTTCCATGCTCCGTACCTCAGTTTCCCTCTGTGGGACTGGGGTGAGAAGGCAGGGAGACAGGCCAACTGGCACCCAGAGGAACAGCTGTGCGTCCTGCTGCTCCCCCAGCAAAGCTCCGATCTAAACAGTGCCCCTGGGGCACAAAAGAGTGAGTGCTGGGCAGCAGGAAGAGGGTAGGGCTAGAGGAACCTGTTCACTCGCTGGATAACAGGCTCTGGGGCGCCCCATGAAATGTCTCTAAGCTGCTGCACTGGGCTTCCACATAGGAATGGCCCTCTGCCTGGCAAAACCCACCCCAACACCCACCCCATGCACTCGAGAGCCCTGTGTGCCTCCCAGTGTGAGGAGAGGGAGTGCAGGCTGGGAGGACGGGGGGGGGGGACCTCATACCAGAGCCACAGGGCAGCACCCTACATGGGGACCAAGAGGGAGGTCACAGCAGAGAACCCGACTCAGGGGTCACAGGATTTCCCTCATCAGCCTCAGCCTCATAGCCAATGTAAGCAGAACCAACAGGACCCCAGGGCACCCCCACCCTGGGGGGCCTATAGTCAGCAGCTGGGCCCCCACTGGCCCCAAGACCACCAGCAACCCCCACCCCAGCCCAGAGCCTGAACATCTGGCTCATTTCTCAGAGGGGAAGTTGAGGCTGCAGGGGATCCCCTCCCAGAGATCACAGAGCCAGGGAGGGGCAGGACTCCCCACCATTCCCAGGGCAACTACCATGGCAGAGATGGGAGGCCCCCTTCCCAACACTGGGCACAGGGCTGAGAGCTGCAAGCGCTGGCCAGCCCCCAGCCCAGCCCCACTTGCAGGCCCACATCTGCATTGGCACCAGCCTCTGGTACCTGTTATGCACCCCCAGGGCCCACCACTGCCCACTGGGCTTCTGGGGTGCCCAGGTATCCCCAACCTTCAGTCTCTCTGCGAGCTTCCTCCACACCAGGCCAGCCTGGTGGCCACCCCAGCCCAGGCAGCTCCCCTCCACCCATGCCCTCCAGGAAGCTCTGCACTGCCTCTGTCCAGCCCACTGTTCTGGAGAAGGAAAGGAGAACCCTGAAGACCAGACAGCCATCCCTGCAGCACCCAGCCCTCATCCTGCCACCGTGGGGCCGGCCCAGGGCTGCATGCTGGAGCTCCTCAAGCACCAGCCAAAGACAGGTGGGGGCACTACCCTTGCCCTGCCCTTGGCCCAGTAGAGGGGATGGGGAGAGGCAGGGCCAAGGCCTCCGGCCCAGCAGAGTGCTGAGGCAGCAGACACTGGATCTCCTGGCTGGGGAGCAGAGCCCAGAGGGGAGGGGGCTGCACAGGCCTGCCTTCACCACCCACACACAGTAGCCTCCCCAGGAGGTCAGCAAGTGCCCTTGGAGAGCCGGCCCCAGCCTCAGCATCCCTGGGCCCCTGCACAGGCTCCTGCGTGGTCTCGAAGTGTCCTAGATTAGCAGGCCTGGGGCCAGTCATGGGCAGAGGCACAGAGGGGAATGGAGCCCTTCAAGGTCACTGGGCCCAGTGTAGGACAACATTCCCCCTGCCCCCCGTATGTCAGATCTAGCCTCCCACAGCATAGAGCAGCACTGGGCCCGCCACCTGGGACGGCCTCAAGCCTTTGCTCCTGCCCCAGGCAGGGACTGCATTCCAAGCCCCCTCCTTACCCCACCCGACCCAGGCCTGACCTTGCGGATGCGGCCACTTCGCGTGCCGGCAAATACCACAGTGCGGCCCTGGTAGTCATAGGCAGCCACGGCAGTCAGGCCATCATCCTTGTCCACGAACAGGGGCGTACCCTCAATGGTGACTGTGCCCCCCAGAGGCTGGTTGAAGTCCTGCCCGCAGAAGTCATCGTCGATCTGCAGGGGCTGTGGGAAGGGGCAGGGTGAGAGCCACTCCCTGGGCACCTTCTCCTGGAGGACTGGGCCTCCCTGGGCAGGGCTGGGAGTGCAGCTGTCTTTCTAGAGAGGTTGGGGGTAGCCCCCAAAGGAGATGTGCAGACAGAGAGGGTTTAAGACAGGAGGAAGCAGGTCACACCTGAAAGGCAAAGGGCGGGCTCCCAGCTAAGAGCACGAGAAAGCAATCAATAGCTTGAGGTTCCGGAGCAGCTGGGGGCCAGCGTGGAGGGGGTGCTGCTCCACCGCCAGGCCTAAGGAGAGGGCAGGGCAGGCAGGGAAGGGGTGTGGGAAGAAATGGGGCAGATGGTCCTCGTCTGCAGCGGGTTCGCTGGCAGAGGCCAGGCTGCTCAGGAGGAAGGAGCAGGGGAGGCTGGGTCAGGGCTAGGCCACACGGAATGAACAGGTGGGAGGGGGCAGTGGGAACTGTCCCCAGGGAGGAAAGAGCAGACCCCAGCCTTGGGGCAGGGCACAAAGACAGAGTGTGGTGGGGCTTCACCCAGGCGCTGCCCTTCCAAGCCTCAGTGTCTTCATCTGTATGGTGCAGAGAAAACATGTTCCTTGAAAAGCCAAGGGGAGGGTAGACAACTGCATCTGCTAAGCACACATGGGCCCTGCCTCACACAGGCAGTGAGCATGAGACGAAAGGGCTGAGGGGCCCTTGCAGTCCCACTCTGCCCTGAGGACAAAACCAGCATCACCCTCAGGTCAGACATGGGAGACTACAGCTAGAGAGGGCCAGGCCTTCCCCTGCACCTGGCCTCGGGGGTCCCAGGTCTGGGCCAAGTCCCAGCTCCTTCACTTTCCACCCTAAGCAAGGCCCATGCCCTCTGAGCCTGCCCAGGAGTGTGAACAAGATGCTCCCTGAAAGGCAGCAGCATAGAGGCCCAGCCCTAGCTGTGCCTTTGGGACAGGTGCTGGGGTGCTGTGGCTCCCTGGAGTCAGGGAGTCTCTGCAAGGTATGGACTATGGCCTGTACCAGAGCACCATCAGCTCCCACTGCTGGGCAAAGGCAGACGCCCAGAGGGCAGGTGCCACCAGGGCCACGTGGGGGATGCAAATGCTCCATGGAAATGGTGTCTGGGCTCACCTGATAGGCTCTGGCTCCAGCCTCTCACTTGCTGTTTGACCCAGGGCAAGTTACCCCACCTCTCTGATCTTGTAGGATCATTTGTAGGATGGGGGACAAGATAGAGCAGGCAAGCACCAGGCACAGGACCAGGCATGTGGCTGGCCCCTAGCTGACTGGGGGCTGTGGACTACGCCAGCAGGGCCTCATCATCCCATCTTCTGAGACACCAGAGAGCGTCATGGCTGGAAGCAGCCTTTGGGGCTAGCACCCTGGGTCCAAACCCACTCTCTGGGGGATGGAAAAGGGCAGCCCCACCTAGCTGAGCCTTTGGGACGGCCAAGCCAAAAGCCAGGCCGAGCACGAAGCAGGCACCACTGAGCATGCATCTGACACCGACGCTGTCATCCCTGGAGGGAATGGGGCCGCAGGAGGAGGGTCGCCCCTGCAGTACTCACTGAGTTGATGCAGCCCAGCTCCTTGTTGAGCAGCCATGGCAGAGAGAGCTTGCCCTCGCCGCGGTAGCAGGACTGGATGCGCTCCTTAATCTTCTCCTTGATGGCTCTGAGTGTGAACAGGCATAATGCTGACTCCTTGGGCGGCTTCACACGGTTCTTCTGGCCCTGGGCGAACACAGTGAACAGCACATCCTCGTCCTCGGCCAGGCCCAGCTGGCGGGCAAGGGCACGGCCGGGCCGGCTCAGGTAGGCATCCTGCACCAGACGGTACTCCACACCTGCGTGCTCGCAGCCAATGGGGAACTCGACATACGAGTAGAACTTGGGGTCGTCCACACAGAGCCGCACAATCTTGGAGGTGAAGAAGTGTTCGCCGGCAGCATCGGGTGAGGTCAGCTGTGTGTCCAGCTGCAGCGTGAGGTAGTAGACAAACTGCTCACTGCGAAAGCTGTACACATAGTAGATGTCAAAGGCCGGGAACTTGGACAGCGTGTCGGACGGGATCTTGAGCTGTGATGACACAAACTCATCCTGGTACACGAAGCCAAACATGTCGGCGTCCTCTTCATTGGCCATGAGCCGACGGCTGGACAGCGTGGGGAAGTACTCGGACTTGCCATCAATGGGCGTGCCCACGAAGAGCTTGGCCTGGCCCTGGCCCGGCGGCCCAGCAATAAGCACGCCCGCCATGCTGCCCGCCTCCCGCACGCTGGACAGGTAGTGCTCCTTACGGTGGTGTGGCTCACCCAGCTTGAAGAGATCGTCCAGCCGCAGGAACTGGCAGATGCCCTGGGAGGCGCTGCCACAGGCCAGCAGGCGGTTAGCGGCATAGTCCAGCAGCAGCAGCTTGTTGACATTGTCCGTGCTGCCTAGGCCATGGGGGCAGGACTGCACGCTGGGCGGCGGGTAGCACTTCTCGTTGTCCTCCACGGGGCCCGTGACATGGGCCCGCAGCAGCGTCAGGTTCCCCGACAGCTTATAGATGCGGTTCACTGCGCCCACATACACCTCGCCTGTTTGCTCGTGCACCACCAGGTGGGTGAGGCCCCAGTCACTGGCCGAGAATGTGCGGAAGGGGGGCTGCGAACCCCCGCCTGCCCTAGGCGAGCCTGCCTCAGCCCACATGCCCGGCAGCGGCAGCAGTGACAGCAGCAGCAGTAGCAGGAGCACGTGCGGGCTCCGCGGTGGCAGCGGCATGGCAGGTTGGGGCCTTGGGCCTCGGAGCTCTGGTCCTGCTGGGGTGAGCATCATGGTGCCGAAGCTTCAGCCCTGGGTAAGGGGCAGGAGAGGGCATGTGAATGCAGGCATGGCCCATCCCATATCATGATCCCCCAGTGTGAGCCCTTCCTGTGCTGGGCGTGCCCACTCCACCTCCAGGAGGCAGGACCTGACCCACCAGGAGGAGCCAGGGGCAAACCGGGCACCTCCCTGGCCTGAAGCCCTTTAAGCTGTGGGGTGTACCAGGCATCCCCAGGACACCTGGCAAGAGGTCACTCCATCGGCACCTGTGCCCTGCCATCACTGGCGAAGGCCAGGAACAGGAAGGCAGGTGACAAGGGCCTGAGGTCTGGACTGGAACCCCAGCTGACACCGACCTGGAGAGCATCCCTCACCCAGAGCCTCCCTATACCCTGGGGAGCAGGACCCTCCCCACAGCTCTGTACTCCCAGGGTGGGCACCAGCTCCCTGCCTGAGGCTGGTGGGGACATACTCTACCACCATCCCCTACAGAAGCTTGACACAGATGGGCTTTAGTGCTCACTCCCGCCTCCACAGTCCTGCCTCTCCCCTGAACATGCCCGGACAGCCCACAGCACAGGCAGCACGGAGCACATGAAGGCCCAGGCCACACAGGCAGCAGTTCTCACTGTGGATAGGTGGCAGCCGGGGCTGCTCTCCATGGGACCCCAAGCCCCATGTGGGATGAAGCTTGAGAACTGCAGTCCAGAAGCCAGGCAATGTGTCCCACCCACATCCCCAGCCCAGCTCACGGGTGCCCTGCCACACGGCCCCTTCCCAGGCCCCCTTGCCCACCCAGCCCTGACTCAGCACTCTCTCCAGGCTGTCATTCCTGCCCCCAGCCTCACACCCAACTCCAAGGAAAGAGGAATTCCTCCACAGGGAAGGCCAGCAGGTGCTCCCTGCACTTTACCCCTCCACAGTGACCCCTTCCCAGCCTCAGCACCCCATACCCACCAGACCTGTGTGGCCCCCTCCCGCCTTGCTCCACGTCGGGCCCTCACTTCCTGGTCACGATCACTACCAAGGTTCATTGACTCCACCCCAAACTCCACAAAATGCCCACCCCTCCTTCCTGGATTGCCAGAGTACTCAGCTCCCTCCACCCACAACCACCTACAGCCATGTCCCTGTGCAGAGGCTAAGGCCACTCTTCTGACCTGCACACGAGGTCAGCGCTGCCCAGATCCTGGTGGGAGTCCCCATATCCTGTCCTGGCCTCCACTGCCTCTGGAAAAGTCTCACCACCCCGTGCCTAGCAAACTGGCAGCCAGGCAGTGGGCTAAATCTAGATCTTATTATTCTGTAGGCAGATGACTCTGATGGGGACACTCCCTTTTCCTAGCCTCAGTTTCCCCATTTGCAAAAGCGGGATGAAAGCTCTTCTCTCATGGATGAAAGAGGAAAGGGTACACCTGCCCACATAGTCAGCAGTGCCACCTCCTTGGTGCCAGTAGGGCCTGCTGCCCTGGGTGTGCCTGATGTGCTGGGGCCTCTCATCCACTCCTGGCTGGAGCCAACCACAGCAAGGCTGAGAGTCCTGAGTCCTGAGTTCAAGCCTCAGCCAGCCAGTTTGCACACACCATCCCAGACACCCTTTGTATGGTCTGGCCCCGTTTTACAGATGGGGAAGCTGAGGCCTGAAGATGGATGTCTTCTCCAAGTCTACTGGGGAGCTGGGCACAGTCCCATCAGCCTCTGTGCCTGGTGCCCACATGCAATGTGGGGCTGCCTGCCCCTCCCCCAGGCCTCTGGGACCACTGTCTCCACTCCCCACCCCGCTCAGTCACCCGGTTCTCATCTGCAGCACAGGACTCGTTAAGGGTCTCTGTTACTTATTGCTCCCATTCTCTAGAATGGCTGCCCTGTGAGAGCAGGGCCTGGCTCCGGGTGGTTGCCACTGCATCCTCAAGCCAAACCAGGGGCCCAGGAAGACTCAATAAATCCCCACGAGTGAGCGAATGAATGAAGGGCATGCGGAGGGCCAGCCAGGCCTGGGCGCGGCAGCCCCCATGCTTCCCCATTCCTGCTTCACTCCCCCCACACCCACTGCCCAGTGTGTGCGCAGCACACACCCACTGCTCAGGTGGGGAAACCGAGGCTCTCAGAAGCAAAGAGTTTTGGCTGGAATCCCAGAGCAGGAACTGCAGGGTGCTCCTAGCAGACTACCAGCTGCCTTTGCCGGACAGCTCCCCAAGAACAGCAGGGAGGAGTCCCCACTCCCGCCCCTGCCCCAGAACTCAAGGAAGACCTAGGAGCAGGCTCCTCACAGTGGCAGTGGGGCCGGGGCTGGGAGCTGAGCACATGTGAACTCCAAAGAAAACATGAATCACTCACCGTTTATCAGTTCAAAGCAGGCCTGCAATTACCAGGGGCTGGGCTCTCCCCTCTCTGGGATAATTATACACGTCTTAATGCAATTATGGGCCCTACTTTTTATATTCAACAGGAGGCACCAGGCTAAGAAGCCACCATCCAAACTCCAGCCTGGCCCTGGGCCCACTGCCCCAAACCCCACCCTCACCCTACTGCCCCAAAAGAGGCTGCTGGGAAGGGACTTGCCTGCGGGCACAGGGCTGCCGGCCAAGAAAGGGGGAGCCCCAAGCCTAGGGCTGGGTCCCTCATGCCCAGCATCTAACAAAGGCCAGTGACAATGCTTGGGCCACTTCTTCCACTTAAGGGGTATAAGACTTGGGGCTCAGACTCAAGGTCACCCAACTAGTCCCAGCAGGACAGGGCCCAAATTCTGAGCTTCCAGAGACTGGGCTGGCCAGCCAGCCTGCAGGGCTCAACTCTCACAGGCCTGGGTCTGCCCAGGAAAAAAAGCATTCATTCCAAAGCTGGGCCCAGGTGCCAGGTGCCAGGGTGCCAAGGGGCCATGCTGGGGTTGAGAGGGGAGCACCAGCAGATGTTGTACTCTACCGAGGAGCAGAGCTGGCCACTGTGGCTGGGGAAAGTCCTCAAGGGCCTTTCCACCTGCTCTGGGACCAGGTAGCCTGGGAGCTGGTGCAGGTGGGCATTCGTGGTGGGGATGGGGGGCAGAATAGGAGGAGCAAAGGCCTGGGGTGGGAAACACTGGCTGTGCAAAGAGGGCAGTAAGAATGGCTGTGGCTCTCCGGCATGGCCAAAGCTGTTCTGGGCTGAGGCATAGCCAGAGCCAGGGTGGGGGAGGCTGGACTAGCGCTGGGATGCTGATGGGGCTAGCCAAGGAGTGAGGCGGAGACCCGGCAGCCAGCGGGTAGGAGCCCCAGCCCAGGGGCTCGTCTCCTGGACAGGAGGGGATCGCCGCCTGGTGGAATGCCAAGCCAGCAGTGTTCCCTTTCCTTTCCTGGCCTGGGTGACACCACAGCTCCCTCTCACCCTAAGAAACAAAGGCCCCCAAAGCCCTCCCCACAAGGGAGAGTCCAATCCCCCCAAGTCCTCCTGCACCGGATCCTGCTATGGCTTAGGCAGGTTGCGGTGTGGGGCTGCCATCCTGCCTAGTGGCTCACAACAGCAGCTGGGGAAAGAAAGCTGCTCCTGGCACCTCGCCTCCCCCACAACGGGGGTCACGGGAGGTGGTCTCAGTGGCCCTGCTCCCCACCAGTCCTAGGGAATCTGGATCTGAAGGCCTTGGAGTCCTGCTCTTTAGAAAAAGTGCCCACCTTTGCGGGCCTTCCCCTGGGGCATCCTCTCCTCCTGGCCAGCTGCTCTAAGCTGCTCTGTGTACGGGGGCCTTCCTGGGGGCTCAAAACAAGCAGGCAACGACCATGGGGGGCCAGGAGTCCAGCAAAGGGCTGTCTGCTTTGTCCACAGGCACCTCATGTGTCCCCTGCCCCCAGAGCACACACCAAGGCCACAAACCCAGGCCTCCGCCCGTGCTGTCCTCTCTGCCCAAAACGCCCTTCCTGGGCCCCACCGGCACCCCCCAGGAATGGAAGCCTGGCCCTGCAGCGAATCACTGGTTCACATGCCTGCCTCTGGCAGGGGGCTGGGTGCTCCTCAAGGGCTGGGCAGCGTCTTGGTGCCCCTGGTGCAGCACCTGGCCTCTGCCGCACACTCCAAACCGCAGGAAGGCGAGGGGACCTGAGGCAAGCTCCTCAAGGGCCCGGGGAGCAGAGACTGGGCCCCATCCCTGCACCGAACCCAAAACCGGCTACGTGTGAAAGGAGGTGGGGCAGCACGGAGCAGCCCGAGACACAGGAGCCGCGATGAGGGGACAGAGGCTCGACCACGTCCCCTCCCCCGCACACACACCCCTTTCTTTCAAGGGGCGTGGCCCCAGCACCCCACACAGAAGTCGGGGGCAGCTCGCGGCCCGGGGCCGCCCCTCGGAACCCCTCCCCTCCTTTCCAGGGCTGCACCTGGGACCTCACGCCGGCTGAGGGGCCTCCCTGGAGTCCCCACTCCCCCTTCCCCTGGCAGCCGGAATCGGCCCGCCGCCTCCAGCTTCGCCGCACACCAGGCCCGGGACTGTCCAGGAAGCAATCGCAAGCCTCCGGGGGAAGCGGCTGACCCTGGAGAGGCCCCGAGAGGGGGAGGCCGAGGAGGCCCGAGCGGGGCGGTCTCCCAGGCGGCACCCAGAGCCCACCTCCCCGCATCCTGGGCCACAGGGGGCGGTGGCAGCGGTGGTCCCGGGAAGTGGCTCCAACTTCCACCCCGCGCCCCAGGGATGGCCGGGGGCTTAGCCCGCACGACCTCCTCCGGCCGCCGCGGCCCTGCCGGGCGGCTCCGATCCCAACCCAGGCCTGGCCATCCTTGGACGGAGGTCCAAGCCGAGGTCCAGCGGCCGGGCCGGGCCTGGGCACCGCAAGGGCCTCCCCGCGGGGCCGCCGCAAACTTTATCCCCAGCCTCTGTGGAGGGGCAGCGCCCGCCCCCCGCCGCCCAGGATCTGCCGCGGGGCTCGGCGGGCCCGGCCGGGGGGCGGGGGAGGCCGCGGCGCTGGGCCCCGGGCCGCGGTCCCAGCCCAGCCGCACGGGGGTGCGGTCTCTCCGCGTCGGCGCCGCGGCCGCGCCCGGACACATGCGGACGCCTGGGCCGGAGCCGCAGGGACACGCGGGCCGCGGACACGCGCGCCGCAGTCCCCGCGCACACCCCCTGCCTGCCGCCTCACGAGAGGGCCGCCACCGGAGGCCGCCCCGCGCCCACCCACTGGTCGCCCGGCCCGGAATCCCCGCCCGGTCCGGCCCCCGCCCACCGTCCCGCGCCGCGGGGAAAGTTGCGCCCCGACTCACCCGCCGCCCCGGGGCGCGCCCCGCCGCCGGCCATCGCCGCGCCCAGCCGCCCGCGCCGCCGCCGCCGCCCGCCCCGCCGCGGGGCCGCCGAAGCCGCGCAGGCCACCCAGGCCGAGGCCGCCGCCGCGCCCGGGCTCCGCTGCGTGGTGGTACCGCCGATGCCCAGCATGAATGGGGCGCCGAGCGCCGCGCGGCTGCGGACCAGCCTCGCTCTCACCGCCCGCGGAGCGCCGCGCCGCGCGCATGCGCCGCCCAGAGCCCGGGGGCGGGGCGGGGGCGGGGCCGGCGGCGGCCTCCAGAGGGCGCTCTGCCCCGCGCCGCGCGCCCGCAGGGGCCCACCGTGCGCCTTCAAAGGGCGATACGGCTGCCCGCCTCAACGCTCTGGGCGCCGGGGCCGCGCGGACAGTTCCGGGAGCCCCGCGCCCTCGAGCCGGGTAGCCCGCGACCCCGGGAACAGGGCCTGGCTCAGTGTGTCCAGGCTAGGAGCATGGCCTCCTTTCACGGGAGGAGAAACTGAGGCTGAAGAAGGCAGTCGCAGTTCCTAGACCTTGCGGGGCCGGGTGTTCCTAGCTCTCGGCCTCGCGCATTCCTCTCTGTCAGATGGGGGGGGGGGGGCACCTGCGCGGGGAACCCGGGCGCCCCCTGCAGGCCCCAGGCTGGTGGCGCATTCCCGGCTGGGGACGCGGCCCATGGAGGAAAGTCCCGCGGCAGAGGCGTGGTGAGACGCGAACTCCGGCTGAGCCTGGGGCAGCGGGTCTGGAGGGTGCGAGGTGTGGGGCTGCAGAGTCCAGGGTGACGAGCCGGAGCTGCCCAGGCAATACCCCCAGCCTGCATGGCAAGGCTGAGGGGCAGACACCCAGCACTCAGTGACTGCACTCACAACCGCCACCCACCGGGAGGGCCTCCCGGTGGAGGGCAACCGGGCCAAGGGGAAGCCGGCAGCGGGAGCATCAATAACAGAGCAAAAGGGCCAGGAAAACCCGGCTGGGGACTGGGCCTCCATCTGTAGCCTGAGGGGTGCGGTTTTTGCTGTGTGAATCACGTCACCCCTACAGAAGAGGAACCCTCTAGAGTTCACATGGTTACGAGGGAAAGGGAAGGGACTCATACTGGGCCCAGGTGTCCCTCCCAGTCTCACCCTGCTCCTCCCTCCTCAGGAGCAGCCACAACCCTCATTTTTGTGTTCATGTTTAACTGCTTTTCTTTGGGTGTGACCTCTTACATTTGCATCCCAGAATGGGATGCTGTTTGGTTGGCTTGTTTTGGGTATTATGGAAACGGGGTCACTCAGCCTGTGCTGTTTTCTCCGTCTGCTCTGTGTGGTGAGGGGCACAGGGCGGCTGCTCGCAGCCATCGTCCTTGCAGCCTGTTTTGTGGTATTCTGTCGCGTTGGGCGCCTGCTCACCCATTCTCCTGCTGATGGACATAGAATTGTCACCTACTTGGAGCCATGATGAGCAAAGCTGTGATGAGCATCCTGTGCGTGCCTCTCAGTGGGCACCTTTAGATCCAGGGATGGTCTGCAGGGTCATGGGGTAGGATGTATCTAGCTTTAGGAGATACAGCAAAACCGTCTTCCCAAGTGAAAGTCCCAGTTTACACTCCCAGCAGCTCAGCAGGAATGTGGAAGAGTCTGGCTGTGCCACATCCTCACCAATACTTGGCACTCTTTAGTTTTGCAAATCTAGTGGCATGAACTGGTTTTTCACTAGGTGGTTTTGCTTGTCTGCTTTTTTTGTTTTTTCCTTTAGAGACAGACAGGGTCTCTCTCTGTCACCCAAGCTGGGGTGTTGTGGTGCAATCAGAGTTCACTGTAACCTCAAGCTCCTAGGCTCAAACCATCCTCCCGCCTCAGCCTCCTGAGTAGCTGCGACTACAGATGGGCACCACCATGTCTGGCTAATTTTTTTTCAACATAGAGACAAGGTCTCTATGTTGCCCAAGCTGGTCTCAAACTCCTGGGTTCCAGTGATCCTCCCACCACAGCCTCTCAAAGTGTTGCGATTAAAGGCATGAGACACAGCACCCAGGCTCGTTGAGTCTCACCCTGTCACCCGGACTGGAGTGCAGTGGCTCGATCTGAGCTCACTGCAACCTCCACCTCCTGGGTTCAAGTGATCCTCCCACCTCAGCTTCCCGAGTAGCTGGGATTACAGGCATGTGCCACCATGCCCAGCTAATTTTTGTTTTGCCATGTTGGCAAGTCTGGTCTCAAACTCAAACTCAAGTGATCTGCCCGCCTCGGCCTCCCAAAGTGCTGGGATTACAGGCATGAGCCACCATGCCCAGCCTCATTGTGGTTTTAACTTACATGTTCCTGAATGAGGCAGAACATCTTCCTCAAAAGTTATATATATTATTTTATTTCCCAAGCACTAATACAGCGCTGGCTCTGCTACCTTCTACAGATGGGTGGACTGAGGCTGGAGACTTGCCCAAGTTCCCCAGTGGGTAGAAGACCGGGCTGGGAGGCTAACCCCAGGAGTCTGGCTCCTCCAGTCTGTGGTCCTGACCCAGCCGCTGGGCTGCACTTTCCCTCCCTTCCCTGGCAAACAAGACCGGAGAGGTTTCTTTCCTCATGGACTGCCGAGACACACGTGTGGGCACAGATCCAGCCTCATGGCTAGTGAAGGCAAAGCAAGTCCTGACTGCTCTCTAAGCCTCAATTTCCTCATCTGTGAAACGGATGTGAGAGCTTGCAGAGCTGTAGTGAGGGACACAGTGAGTGTGGACGCCATGGCTGACCTCAGGGAATGTTCATCAGCTCTTGTGTGTGCCACCTGTCACCAGCACCAGGGGCTGTCCCTGCTGTCTGCCTGTTCCTGCCCTTTTGCCACGAGGAAGACACTCCTCAAGGAGCTTCCTGCTCTGTGCTCAGAGTCCCCTGGGAGAGCCTAGGCCTCTCCTCTGAGGTCCAGCCCCGTGTCTCTAGCTGCATCTGGGGAAGTTCCAGGGCCACTGAACTCTGAGTGGCCAGAACCACACTCCTCGTTAACCAGGTACCTCCCCTCTTTTTCCCCGTCTCTGTGAAATGCGCCACATCCCCAAGGTTGCCCTACTGGGAACCTCCATGCTCCCCATGCCCCCTGCATCCCTCAGCCTGGTAGATTCTTCCCAAAAACATATTCCAGAATTTTCCACTTCCCTCCGTCCCCATTCTGGGCTCCTCAGGAAGGAGCACCTCCTCTCTGCTCTGCCTGCTCTACTTGGTAACGCCTTTCTGTCCACTAGCCACACAGCAGCAGCAAGAGCCATCACAGTGAGAATCTGTTCGTGTGACCCTCTCATTACACCCTGGAATCCCTTCTCCCATCATGAGCAACCGTGGATTCCAGGTGGCCTAGGTCTCAGCACCACACAGAAAATTCTAAGGCTTTTAGGAGACCAGAGAGCAGATTCGCTTCCTGTCCCTGGGCTAGGGGAAGATTTCATAAACAAGATGCTAAAAAAAAAAAAAGGAAAATATGAGTCAATTTGACTACATTAAAATTAGTTACTTTTGCTCATTAAAAGTTACAAATAATGAAAATAATGAGACAAGTCAGGATCTAGAAAGAGATGGCTTATAACACATCTAATTGTCAAAGGATGTGTATCCTGAATATATAAAGAACTCCCTAGAGTCAACAAGGAAAAGGCTGTGCCCCCACAGGAAGGTGGGGAGAAGACTCCACAGGTGGTTTGTGGGAGACAGAGGCGAGTGCCTCTTGCTAGGGATGGGCTGCGTGAGGCAGGCTCTAGAGCCCCTGCGGGTCCCGTCTGGCCCCAGCAGCAGCTGCCCTCTGTTTAGCTCTGAGCTCCTGGTGTGACCTCACTGGGTCCTGACACTGCCCTCTGAGGAGGGACTGCAGCACCCCAAATGCAGATGGAGAAGTTGGAGGTGAGCAACCCTGGAGGAGCTGAGATTGGAGCCGGAGTCTGTGGTTTTGGGGCTCCTGACCCCACATCAAATAGAGGGGAAGTGACTCAGCAGGCTGCTGGGCTCTTCCCTCTGGGTTTCCCCTGTTGGTTTAGCTTCTGTTTGCCTTCAGCAGCTCAGCGGGCTGGGGAGTCTGTAGAGTAGTGCAGGAGATTCTTAGGAACATGGTTCCATTTCAGTGGGGTCTGGAGAGGAGCCTCTTTTGGCACCTTCCCCTGCTTTTGCCCCAGGGGCAGCTCTGGGGACTGTTCTGCATTTGTACGAGTCAGAGCTTTCTGCTAAAGTACACTCAGGACCTCCTTCCCCTTGAGGCAATCCCACTGCTGCTGGGTGAGGAGGAGATGGGGAGGATCCAGGCACCCCCAGCTCTAGCAGATGGCCCTCAGATCCCTGGCCACTGAGTTCAAAGCTGGTTGTAGGGGACATCTGGATTTCTGCTTGGGCCCACTTTGGAACCTGGCACCACCACTGCCAAATACTCCTAACCCATCCTTGTCTCACTTCCCCTGCTTCTGTCACCTCCTACCTGGAGGACATGGGGACCCTCAGTTGCCAGCTCAGTCCTCCCAACTCTGCTTTCCACACTGTGGTCCACAGGGATCTGATAGAGAGCTGAGGGGATCCCTCTGCTCTGACCCTCTAGTGGCATCTTTTAACACATGAAATGCCTCCACACATGTGCACACATACACACGCACACATATTCAAACATACACATACACTCATGCAAGCACATACACATGAAAGCAGACACACATTCAAGCACTTGCACACACATGTGCGAGCACACACACAAGTGCACTCACACATGCAAGTACACACGCACATGCAGGCACACACATGCATATACTCTTAAACATGCAAACACACATGCACACACATGCACATCCACTCACACATGCAAGCACACATACACATGCTAGCACACACATGCAAGCAGACACACAAGCACACTCACACATGCAAGCACATACGCACACACATTCACACATGCAAGCACACACACTCCAACATGCAAGCACGCATACTCCAACATGCAAGCACACATACTCCAACATGCAAGCACGCACACATACACTCATATGCAAGCACGCACATGCACATCCACTCACACATGCAAGAACACACACACTTGGACCTGCTTCCCACCTCTCTCCTTCCCGTGCACACATGCCAGCCTCCCTGTCCCTTGGCACACTGGTTCATCCTCCCCCTTTGTCTGTGGCACTTCTACCCATTCTCCCACTTGGGAGACCCTGGGTGGCCCTCCTCCCTCTGACTTCCCATGTCACCATTTTATTGTCACTGCTCCCTCCATTGTCCTCCCTGCTCATGGGGTCAGAGCCTTGTGCACTTTGTTGTCACCCTGCTTGTGGCCTGGCATGGAACAGATGTCCCCTGTGCCAGGTCGTGAGTGTGGAGCGCTGTGGTCATCTCAGCTCATCCCCACATGCCCTTGTGGGGTCAAACTGTGAGCCTAGGCCCACAGGGAGCCGCTGACAGTAGGTGTGCAGGCAAGATGCAGTCACTGTTGCATTCCAGGAAGCCCACTCTGGCCACTGGGTGGAGAGGACATTGGGAGGTAGCATGGATGTGGGGAGACTGCTGACTATTGCAGAGGCCTGAAAAGAGGCGATGCCTAAGGTTGGTGCTCACGGACTCATCCTCCAACTCCGAGGTTTTTCTTCTGGTCCTCCTCCCCATGCAAGAGGAGAAGGGCTCAGCCCAGCTGCAGGCATGCCAAAGAGAAGGCTCACCCAGCACCATTCTCTGCCCACCCCTGCTGCTGGTTCCAAGTGACAGAAACCTGACTGGACTTAGGCTCCAAGAGGCATCTATTGGACTCAAGTGAGCAGCAGCTCAGACCTACAGGATCTTGGGCACGGCAGGGTTCTGCTGGCCGCTGGCTTGGTTCACGCCCACGCAGCCCTTCTGCACCTGGTGGCCTTGGCAGCTCCAAGCTTTTCTTTCCTCATAGGTCTAGGAAAGTTCCCAGAATGAAGCTTCGGTGAACCAGACTGGATCGCGTGGCCCCCTTGAACCCGTCACTGTGGCCTGATAGTTGGCTGGGATCAGGGACCTCTCCAGAGTGAGTAGGTGGAATTGGGAAAGTGGTTCCCCAAAGAAAATCCAGGTGCAGTTATCAAACAAGTGGGCCTGGATGCAGGACAGGTCAAACCCACCAGGAGCCACTGCAGCCCCGATGTGCACCTGGACAGCCAGCACAGCCCATCCACTGTCCACCCTCCCCCACATCCAGCTGGGACCAACTGCTCAGCATGCACCAGGCAGGAATCCACGTTTTTACCCACTGAGCTCCTCTATGAGGTGGGCAGACTGCTGTCCCCCATCTACACATATGGACACAGCAGCAAGTCAGGGGCTGACCTGACCAAGGCCACAGCCAGGTGGTGGCGGGGCCCAGTTTCCAGAGCAAGCGGTGTGGCTCCCCTGTGGGCACTGCAACCCATGCTCAGCCATGTGGCCCAGCGGGTAGTGTGGAGATGCCTGCACTCAGGACCCTGTGGGGCCAACAGGCCACCCTACAGCCATGTCTCCCTGGTACCCAGTGCTCTCTGCACACTGTACTGTTGCTCCAAAGACACCTCCACACCAGACCTTTCCCCATGCTGTGCTCCTGGCCAAGAGGGTCCCAACCTGGCCCTTTCCTCGCTCTTTATTTTTATTTTATTTTATTTTTTCTTTTGTAGAAATGGGGGGGGGGTCTCCCTATCTTGGCCAGGCTGGTCTCGAACTCTTGGACTCAAGTGATCCTCCTGCCTCAGCCTCCCAAAGTGCTGGGATTAAGGCGTAAGCCACTGTGCCCTGCCACCATTCATTTTTCAAAGCCCAAGCTCCTTCTTCCCTCCTCCAGGAAGCCTCTCTGCAGTCCCCACCCCACGTCAGGAGCCCTCCTTGGCTTCCTTTCCCTTTGACCACTCTGGGCTCAGGTCTGTCACCACCCCACTCCCGGCCTGGAGACAAAATCAGGTCAACATCAATACTTTATTGCACAAAAGACAGAGTAGCAGAGTCCCTCCCCCTGTCCCCTACCTGCCCACACACATGCAAACAATCACTGGAGCACTGGGGGGACTTGGCACCGCCTCCTCCTGGGCTGCAAACTCAGATGACTTCAGCGGCCAAGTGGTTGATGGAGGTAAATAGTGAGACAGGCTGAATGCCGGAGCAGGCGAGGGCTGCAGCAGCAGTGAACAGTGGAATGCATGCACATGTTATTGGGAGAGTGTGGAGTGAACAAGACCTTTCAGTGTGAAGATCCTAGCCAGCAGGCCTCCAGTTTGCAGTCCCTGGTTCAGTCCAGCTCCTACCACTCCCAGAATGCTGCTTGTCACCCTGGGGGGTCACAGTCAGGTCACCAAAGATGTTCCCAAGTATGGGAGCCCTCTCCAGGACCACAGCCTCTGGAAAAGCCATCCCTGGCACCCTCTTTATAAGGCCTAGCAGCCCTTGCCCCTCACTGCCCTGCCAAGAAGCAGGGTAGCAAGAGATCAGCCTCCTGCTTCCCTGGAGATGAGGGAAGCAGCCCAAGTTTTCTCATTGTGCTAAAAACACCTGGGCTAAAGTGGGGAAGCTGGGTTTCCCTCCCCCTTTCCTGATGTAATGGGACAGCACCCCTCTTTGTCTACCATATGGGGTCAAGAAAGGCCAGCTATGAAACAGAAGATTGAAATGTAATCCAGGGTCTCAACATACAATACCCCACACTTTCAAGATCCAATAAAAAAATCACCTGTCATAGCAAGAACCAGAGAAATGTCAATTGTACCAGAAAATACAATCAGCATACACCAATACTGGTATATGTTGAACAGGAAGGAATATCAGGATTACCTGATGAGGCTTTTAAAGCAGGCATCATAAAGGTGCTTTGATGAGCAATTATGAACATGCTTGAAACAAATGAAAATAAAGAATGTCTCAGCAAGGAAACAGAAGTTATAAAAAGAACCAAATGGACAATTTAGAATTTTTTAAAAACATACAGTAATCAGAATAAAAACTTAATGGATAACTCCAAAGCAGAACAGAGGGTCAAAGGAAAGTTGTAGTGAACCTGGAGATAGAGCAATAGAAACCACCAAGTCTGAAACAGAGAGAAAATAGACTAGGGGTGGGAGAAAAGAGTTCTCTGAGAGATAACAAAAGATCTAACATTCATGTCATCTAATTGCCAGGAGGAGAAGAGAAAGAGGACAAAGCTGAAAAAATGTTGAAGAAGTAATCTCCTAAACTTGGCAAAAGACATAAATGTAAGGATTCAAGAAGCTGAATGAACTCCAAACATTATAAATCCAAAGGAATCCCCACCAAGACATATCACAGTCAGACTTCCAAAAACTAAACAACAATGACAAACCCCAATTTTGAAAGCCGCCACCTTCCAAACAACATAGATTTCTCATCAGAAAGCATGGAGGCAAGAAATAAGTGGAGCGTTTTTAAGTGCCGTAAGAAAAGAGCTGTCAACCATAAATTCTATACCCAGTGAAACTATCCCTCAGGAATGAGGGGGAATCAAGACCTTCTCAGGTGAAGGAAAAAGTTTGTTGCCAGCAAACCTGCTGTGAAAGGAGGGCCAAAGGAATTTCTTCTCATGGAAAGAAAGTGATAATGGAGGAATCTTGAGACATCAGGAAGAAAGCACAATGGAAAGAACAAAACTACGGGTAGATAAAACGGACCCCTTCTCTGAAGGTTTCTAAGTTACATTTGATGGTTGAAGCAAAAATTATAGCATTGTTGAATGTCTCAATGTATGTAGAAAAAATATTTAAGATAATTATATTATAAGTGGAAAAGGAAAAGGGACACAAAGACAGGTAAGCTTTCTACATGTCACTTGAAATGGTAAAATGTTGATGGCAGTAGACTGTGATAAGTACATATGTATAATGCAATATGGCAGCCACTAGAAATCTATACAAAGATAATACACTAAAAGCACTGTACATAAACCAAAATAGATGCTTAAATATGTCTAAGTAACACATGGCAAGGCAGAAAAAAGAAAATAGAGAAACACCACCACCAACAAACACAGGAACAAACAAAGCAACAAATAAAACAGCAGACTGAAGCTACATCAGTAATTACAGAAAACGTAAATGGCATAATTCCATTTATATAACATTTTTGAAATAACAAAATCATAGAGATTGAGAGGAGATTGGTGACTGCCAGGGGCTGGGGTGGTGGGGGTGAATGTCACTGTGAAGGGGAGTACCAGGGGGTCTCCGTGGAGAGGGAATAGTTCTGTATCCTGGTTACACGGACAGGAACATGGATCTCCATGTGTGATAAAGTGACACAGGGCTTGACACCCTTGTCACACCAGTGCCAATGTCCCTTTTCTGATGTGTGGTGGTTATGTAGAATGTGACCATTGGGGGAAATTGGGTGAAGGGTACACAGGCTTCTCTCTCTACTCTTTCCAACTTCCTGTAAATCTGTAATTGTTACAGATTATCATTATTTCAACATAAAAAGTTAAAAAAATACCTTTGCTGTTGCTCTTACACCAGCACCAACTCCACTGCTGGCATTTCCTATTGGGCAGAACCAGCGCCCTGTGCACCCCCACAGAGCTCACGGGCCAGCAGGCCTCTGGGGGCCATACCCAGCAGAGGCCATCACGGCAATCCTGGGCCAGGCTGCCTGGCCCCAGCTCCCAGAACCATCTCCTCCTTCTCCAGGCCTCAGAGCTCATGTCGCCTCTTCAGAGGAGCTCCCGATTCCCTGATGGAAAATGCACCCCAGTCCCATTCAACCAACTGATAGTCTCTGGTCCATTCAGCTGCTTATTATCCAGCCCCACAAACAGCAGCTTGGCAAGCCAGGGAGCCCATCTTCTCAGGGGCACAGAGCCTAGTGCCAGGCAAAGCATCCATCAGGGGCTGTGGGGGTGCAGTCGCTATCAGTTGCATCATCACAAGTCACCCTAAAATGTAGTGGCTTCGGCCAATAGCTACCTTTCTCTCTCATGGTCTCTGCGGGGAATTCAGAGAGGACAGTGGGAAAGGCTGGTCTCTGTCCCAGTGTCTGAGGACTCAGTTGGGACTTGCACAGGCTGCAGCTCCTCACCTGTCTGGCAAGACTTCCCCGGGGCAGGGCTCTTTGGCAGCTCTGTCTAGCTCTGTGGGGCCTTTCCACAGCCTCTGCAGCATGATGGCTTCAGGGCAGCCGGCCTTCGTATGTGTCCATGCACAGCTCCCATCCAGGGGGGCAGGGAGAGGGAGGGCAGAGGAGAAGTGGGGGTTTGGAACTCAGAAGCCTGCAGGGCACCACCGCTGGGCTATGCTGCATCAGGCAGATTGGTGACAAACCCCATGGCTCTCCAGGGAACAGAGCACAGCCCCCACCTCTGGCAGGGGTGTCAGGCCCACTGTGCATTGCAAAGCCCTGCAGGATGGGTATGCAGGGGAGGCAGTCTTCGGAAAACACAGTCTGCCACCTGGCCAGCAACAGGCTGGCCTCCAGGGGCCTGAGCTGCTAGCCTTGGATTCCAGCCCCAGCTACGGAGAGCCCGCTGGGAGCCTCCTACTCACCCTCAGCCCCACGCATGCCTCTTTGCAGCAGCCTGCGCTATTGACGGGTCGGTGCATGGGTGGGAGTGGAGATGGAAAGGGAGGACGGGAGTTTGGGACCTTTTCTAACCACTATACCATCCTCTGCCTCAGCCCTATGGGGCAACCCTGGCCCAGTGGGGAATGCCACCATGGCAGCTGGGGGCTCCTCTGAAAGAGCACAGGGTGTGAAGGCAGCAACATCAAGTCTCCTCCTGACACCATCCGTCAGTGCCTTTTCGGGACCACACCACAAATCACGTGGCCCTGGGGTCTCTGTGAGGACCAGAGCAAAGACATTTGAAGGGCCAGCCCTGTGCCAGGTTCCCCAAGGCATCTTGACCACCGGGTGGGTGGGGAGGGGCCGTGACTGCCCCCTTTACATGGATGAGGAAACCAAGGCATGAAGAAGTGACAGGCCCCAGGGACACACTCAGCAACTGCTCTGGACAGTCGGAGCCACAGAGGCCCCTGGAGGAAGCAGAGAGGCGCCCTCCCTCTGCCAACCTCTCTTCCTGTCCTACCCCCACGCTCCATCACGGGGATGCTTTGTGCTTTCCCTGGTTCACCACAAGCTTTGCACATGATGCTTGTTCTGCTCCTCTGTTCTGGAGAGAGAGGGAACAACGTATTTCCCCTGAGGTCACCCTGCTGACCTTCCTTCAGCCCCCACGCAGGCTCCTCCTCTTCTGGGAAGCCTGCCCTGAAGCACCCGCCCACCCGGCCTCTGTCGGGAGCAGCTGCAGCTCACCACAGGGTATCACCCCCGGTCCTCGGCCTGCGGCCTGCGTTAGAAGCAGAGGTGTCCCCAGGCCCTGGTGTTGCCAGCATGGTCTGCATTCCACAGAAAACACGCAGACAGAACCAGCCCAGCTCTCCTGTGCCCTCAGAAGCCCAGGCCAACTGAGCCGCCTGCCCTTCCTGGGCACCTGGTGTGCCAGGTACCAGCCCCAGGGATGCAGGCCCACTGAGAAGGGGGCAGCAGAGCAGCAAAGGGAGGGGCTGGACCTGAACACACAGCACCCAGCTCCAAGCCCCATGGCCTGGAGACCCCATCCAGATGGCAGAGCTTTTTGGGCTCAAGCAACAAACACCAAAATGACATTTAAAATATTTAACAGCCAAAGCTAGGCGCAGTGGCGTGCAACTGCAGTCCCAGCTACTCGGGAGGCTGAGGTGGGAGGATCACTTGAATCCAGGAGGTTGACTCCAGCCTGGGCAACACAGTGTGACTCCATCTTTAAAAACTGAAAAATACGTGTATGTTTAACATCCAATCAGAGTAGACACCGGACATAAACCATGAGCAGGACAGCACTAGAAAAAGCTGGCTGAAACCCAGCTTTGTTTCATCCCGAGGGACATTCATCGATGTGCTTCCCTGTCTGGCTTCAGGCAGGACTGAATCCAGGGGCTCCCATAATGTCACCAGGCATCTATTTCTTGGTATCATCTTCCTCTGTATGCATTCCCAGGTGTGGTGTCCCTATCTGACCCTTTGCTGCAGCCACTAGGAGGAAAATATAAGAGATTTTCCCCAACCTGGAACAGATGCTAGCAGTCTCCCCTGACTTACAGCTGCACTCACCTCTCAACTTCACACTATAAGGTGGGGATGGTGTGGGGACAACTGCTCTGATATCATAGCCACCACCGCCCCAAGTACCCTTTACCCTTCAAGTTGTCTGTCTGGCCTTTTAAAAAAAAAAAAAGATGTTTTAATTATTAAAATATATGCTCATTGTAAAAAAAAAATCAAAAATCCAAGAAGTGCATAAAAGGATACAATGAAGTCGGCCTCCCTCCAGCACCTGCCCCCAGCTCACCAGAGCAAAAACTGATATGGGTGTCTCCTGTGTCCATGAAGAGATGTATACACTGTGTCCAACATGCAGACACAGAGGGACATCCTGCCTCTCTGTTTGCAAAAAAGATACAAACTAAGAGCTGCTTTTAGATAGATCTCTCTCTCCTCCCTTCTTTCCTTTCCCTTCTCCCCCCTCCTTATTTCCTTTGCATACAATGAAGTCCCCAATCCTTAGGCACACAGGTCAATGAATGCATCTTTACACTTCTACACAAATACGTGTGTTATCTCCACAAAACAAAGGTTCTTCTGACCCCACCCCCGCCCCCCAGAGAACCCCTATCAGACTCCTTCACCATAGGTTAGTTTTGCCTGTCTTTGAACTTCATATAAAGAGACCCATCCAGTACCATGGCAGGTCCCCCATGAGTCACATCTCTATAATCCCCCCCTTAAGCGTGTGACTGGCTTCTAAGCAATAGATTAGGCAAATGTGAAGGCACGTCCCTCTCATGATTATGTTATACATGCAGGAGATCCCTTTGCTGGCAATGGAGGGTCTGTGAGCAAGTCTCCAGACAGAGGATGGCTGGTAGCCTCTAGCTGAGCTGATAGCAAAAAGACAGCCCATCGGTCCTCCAGCAAGATAATGGATTCTGCCAATATCCAGGTGAACTTGAATGAGGAGCCTGAGCTATAGAGAGGAACCCAGGCTGGCCACATCTGGAGGGCAGTCTTGGACCCCGCTGCACTACACCAGAGCTCCGACCCACGGGAAATGGGGGACAGACACGCATTGCTGCAAGCGACTGTTTGTGGTTATTAGGAGGCAGTAGATAGCTAATACAACCGTGAATTCTTCTGTATCTACCTCTGTCTCTCACCATGAGATGTCTGAGAGATCCATCCATGTTGCTACAGGGAGCTCGAGTGTGTTCTTTTTCGTGATGCTGTAGTATTTCATCGTATGAATAAACTACAACTTAACCATTCTACTTTCCATGAGCACTTGGGTTATTTTAACCTTGTGGCTGTGATGAGTAAGGCTCTATGAACATTCTTGTGCGTACTATTTAGAGGACATACATATTCATTCTCTTGGGTATTAACTCAGGAGTAAGATTGCTGCATCGCGGTGTAGGCGGATGTTTAACTTTTTAAGGAACTGCCAAGCCATTTTCCGAAGCAACTGTCATCCTTTCATACTCCTCACAGCAGCAGTGAGCCCCCGGGGGTTGCTCCTTCTCACTGACGTTGGGTATTGCCTGTCCTTTCACCTCAGCCATTGCTTGGATGTAGAAGCACTTCTTGGTGGTTTCAGTTTGCATTTCCCTGGTTAGTCGTGATGATGTGGAACAGTTTTTTTCATATGCTTACTGGTCTCCCTGGAGGATTTTCTAATATTACTTTCTTAGCGAGCGGTAGGGTTTTTTTTTTGTTGTTGTTGCGACCTTTAACCCTGAAATGGAAGTTCAGGGAAAGAGGAATTCTCCTTGTAAGGTGAGCTTTGCTGGAGCCTCTCATGGAGACACAGGGGGTGCCTCACCTCATCTTGGCCTGGCGAGCCCCTCAGCAGAGGACCTTGCTAAGCTACACCAGAGCTCAGACCCATGGAAAGCTGAGAACAGAACGATGGGGACAGAAAGAGCTGGGCTGGGAGGAGAAAGTCCAGGTCCCAGTAACTGTGGTTAAGCCTCTAGATGCAGCTGGCCTGAAGCTCCCTCCTGGACTTCTGAAGCCTACACATTCATTGCGGTAGTCAGTTTCAGCGAGGGTTCTGTCACTTGTGCAGGAGGGGGTGACCGACACTGAGCCTCTGTCCAGCATGCTGACATTTGGAGGACCCCCAAGCTCTGCAGCATGGGAAAGGGTAGAGGGGAGCTCTGCCTCCCAGGCGCTCCCCCACCCCTCCTGCTGCTGGTCTGCACCCCACTTCATTACTGAGTGTGTTTTGAGGCTGAATAACCATGTAATTGGCTTGTCCATTTCATAGTCAAACCTCGGCAAATACGTTTTTTATAATTAGTTGATGTTTATTTAGCGGGAATAACCAGCCCATTAAATTTAATGAGGCAGGATATCACATATGAGGGGGAAGTGTTTTTCCTTATGGAGAACCCGGTTTGGGCGGTGCTGGTCCCAGGGCCAGGGCAATGAGGTGGCTCGCCTATGTGTGGGTGTCTCTCCCGGGAGAGGAGAGGAGGAGTGTAGGGAACCGCAGCCCCTGTCCCAGCCTGCTTCGGGCTGTCCCATCCCCTCTGCTTTTTCTGCATTGTGTACCACCCTATAGAACCTGTTTTTGATCTGGTCTGTCTCCCCCACCAATCTCTAAGCTCAGAGGACAGGGCTTTTCCCTCTGTGTTGCTCATGCTCCATCTTCAGTAGATGAACACAAAGGGTGAATAAACAACGGAGATCCCTCCTGCGGCTGCCACTCCTGTGGCTTTAGGGGCCTCCCTCTGGCACACAGTGGCCTCCTGCCTTGTCCCTCCTCCCCCTTCTCCTCCTCCGCAGGGTTTATCCCCTTGCCTCTTTCTGCTTGGCAGGCAGGGAAAGCACCTTACTCAAGGAGATCCAGGCTCGGCCTGGGGGCTGAACAGCTGGGCCCAGGTAGCACCCAATGAAGACTCCAGATGTGTTGGAAGAGGGGACCCCTGCCTGGCCATGACCGGACAGGCCCAGACTGTGGAAGACCGTGTCCAATATCTACATTCAGGAGGCTTCTAGCCTAGGGGTAATAAGCAAAATTCAGATTAACTTAGAAAAACAGAAAATACAGTCAATTATAAAACAAAACCCAAAACATCCATAATCCTATCCCCAGAGAAAAGCACGATAACATTTTAATGTATAACACTCTTGACCTTTATCTCTGGGCATCTATATATTTTTACATATGCATAGGTAAGATTTTTTTCATCTAAAGAATGGGTTTGTACAGTGCATGCTACTTCTTTAAATGGAGTGGAGAGAGTGCCATGTGAATACACTCGGTATCCCTATTCTTAGAGGCTTTAGAGTTTTCTTATGGAGGTACCACATTTTATTTCATCCCCTATTGTTGGGCATTTTGTATGTAGGTTGTTTCCAATATTTTGACACTATTATAAACACTAGTGGCACACACTTGTAGTCCCAGCTTCTTGGGAGGATGAGACCAGAGGATTGCTTAAGCGCAGGGGGTCAAGGCTGCAGCGAGCTAGGATCAAGCCACTGCACTCCAGCCTGGATGACAGAGTGAGATACTGGCTCTAAACAACAAAAGAACTCCCACCCCCTGAAAAAAGCATGAACAAAGCAGCCCCTTCACCTGGCTAGCACCGGCTCAGCCCTCTAACCTCACATGACCGGGGCCAGGGGTTCCCAATTCCCGGGCTGTGGACCAGTACCAGTCCCTGACCTGTTAGGAACAGGGGCGGTGGGTGGCGAGCATTCCCTGAGCTCCGCCTCCTGTCAGATCAGAGGCAGCATTAGATTCTCATAGGCGTGCAAACTCTATTGTAAACTGCACATGCGAGGGATCTAGGTTGCATACTCCTTATGAGAATCTAGCTCATGCCCAGTAACCCGAGGGAAAACAGTTTCATACTGAAACCATTCCTCACCGCCTCAACCCCATCCATGTGAAATTTGTCTTCTACAAAACTGGTCCCTTGTGCCAAAAAGGCTGGGGACCACTGACCTAGGCCAAGCTCCAAGGCCCTGAGCTTGGGGGCCTCACCACAATTGATGGCAAATGCCACCTTTCCTGCTAGACCCTAAGCCCATGAGGTAATAGACTGGTATCACTACTGCTTGGAGGGCACCTAGGATAGAAAGGGGAGAGCAATGCTAGTTCCCTGTGTCCCCTGAGCAGCCGACTCAGAGATGAACCTGCAGGGCAGTTCTCAGGAAGGTACCAGGGTCCACACCCACATCATGAGGGAGGGGGCAGTGGGCAGAGGGCGGGCTGGGCTAGCTCCCGAGTTGGGACCCCCTTCCAAGTCACTCCCAGTGAAGACACCCTTTACAACCCACCCCATCACCAGGCAAAGGATGAAGCTCCTGGCCCCTAGGGTGTGATTGTTGGTAAAGTGGCTCTCAGCAGCCAAGGCCTCCCTGGAGGGCAGACTTGCCCTATGTTCCCAACTCCAGGAGCGTTCAGCTCCCTTAGGGGATGGTGCCTATGCTTGTCCCCACTTTACAGATGAGAAAACAGACTTAGATGTTCAGGAGTGGCTCAAGGCTTGGATGCTCCGGCTCCAGGGCAGGTGCGTCAGGGCTATGTGTGAACAAAGGGAGGAGGCAGAGAGCAGACATCAGGACGAGCGCCCAGGACACAGGACCTGCACACATGCTTCCTTCCTTAGGACTGGTTCTTAAGAGTTAGAATTGCTGTGCAAACGGTGTAGACATTGCCAAGTCTCCAATGATGATTCCGGACTGGGCTACTGCTTTTTCCATTCTGCCAGTTTTGGCTTCCTATATTTTGAAGCTCTTTGTTAGGTGTACCCATGTTTTATTTGGGGTTCTAAGTCTTCCTGTGAGCTGTCCCTTCTGTTATTTAAAATGCTCCCTTTTGTTGCCTATAACGCTTCCTGTCTCAGTCTGCTCAGTCTGATACTAATACAACCATTTCAGCTTTCTTACAGTTTGCAGGACTTTTTCGATTCCTTTCTTGTCAATCAACTTGTGCTCTCATAATTAAGGTGATGTCTCTTGTAAACAGCAAACAGAGGGATGTTGTGGGGTTTGTTTGGCTTGTTTTTGTGAGTTTGCACACCCTGAAAGGCTTCTGATGCATTTTACCCAATGAGTCCTCCCAGGGGGTCTCAGTGATTCACCTCCCGTGGCAGCACCACTGTGACCACTCTGCACCTTCCTGGGTGCTCCCACTCCCCTCCCAGTCACCTGACTCTGGGCATCCGTGGCCACATCTGCACCTGCGGGGGTGGCAGTACCATGGGAGGGTGAGGTGGCAGCAAGAGGCTGAGGCAGGACCAGTTTCTCCCACCTCACCTGGACTGTTCCAGGGCTCACAGCCACCTTGCCGGTGATGCCTGGCTTAGATCCCAACCTGGGGTCACGGGACTTCCCCAGGCCAGTAATGACGTGGGAAGGAACAAACAGCCATTTCTGCCAGCGGTCACCTTTCCCATCTGGAGAGGCAAGGGGAATGGACTGGCTCCTCAGCTGGGTCCCTGGAGCTGAGCAGAGCAAGACTCTGGGTGTCAGAGCCCCGCCTGGCACACAGGTAGGGCCCTGACTCCAACAGCAGGCACAGTTTGGTACTGGGCACAGGACTCTAGAGCCAGGTGGCTCCAAGCCTAGCCCTGGCTCTTAGACTGCGTGATCTTGGGCAAATCACTCACACTCTGTCCACAGTTTCCCCATTTATAAAATGAGGATAACAGCAGTATCTACTTCACAAGGTCATGTGAAACCTTAACCAAGTAAATATTTATAAAGGGCTCAGCACAGTACCTGGCACATGGTAAAGGTCTGATAAATGCTCAGTTTGATTATCGGCACTATTCTCTGTAGGCTGTCTTGTTGACACAAGGAATAAAGGTGCACAGGTACATGCACACACCTGCCAGTCCAGCTACATCTCACATGCCCCCCTGAGCATAGGCACACATGCAGGCACACACACCACTCAGTACAGCCCACACGGTTCCACTAAGGCACCTTCCTGGGCCTTTTCCTCAGACCCACTCCTCTACCACAGGGGGTGGCTGGCAGCAGCTCCCGGCTGCCTCGGCTCCAGCTTTCCGCCATGGAAGGCACTAACTGCGGCTAAGGGCAGAACGAAGCCAGGGAATTACCACCTCCTCCGACATGGGCAGCCCTCTCACAGCTGCTGTGGCTCCTCAGAGGCCCCAGCTCCCCTGTGCAGGGCCCCTGCGGTGCCAGCTTCCATTGGGTGATCCTGCCTCTTCCCTCTGTCTCTGCAGCCCCAGGTGGCAGGAGGTCCTATGGCTGCTGATCTGAGTTATCTCTCACACTATCCCATCTGGGTTTTTAGTTCCTCCATCTCCTTTGTGACCAATCCCTTGCATTCAGCTCTCCCTGCTCAAAAGCGAGGGTGCTATTTTCCTGGTCGGACCCTGGATGATACAACCAACGTCATCACCAAGAATGCCCCTGCAACTGGTGGGATGAGTATCAATACTCCCGCTTAACGGTCACTCAGCTGGGGCACGAGCCTGCAGCATCTGCCTCCAGGTGCACACCCTGCTGGACACACCCCTCACCTGTGAATTTCTCTCTCAGACCTGACCTCCTACCACACATAGCCACATGGAGGTACTGAGGTGTAGGTACACGAGAGCACACAAACACTCCCACTCCCACGCAGTGTTACAGACGACCCTGGGGACACACACACAGTCTCCAGCAGGGGAGTGGCAAAGATCTGGCTCTGAGGAAGTGGAGAAATGGCTGATAACCAGGCTGGGAAGAGCCCATGAGCATCTGTAGGTGCTGAGCGTGACTGGCTGCCTGTGCGTAAACTCAAGTACACAGGCACAGACATGAACACACACAGATGGACAGGTACACACACGCCTATGCACATGCTTGCACATGTGTGCTGGCGCACCATGCACTCACATGTGTGCACACACATGGATACACACGCAGGATGGACATGTGCACACAGACCCATACACACACACTTGCATACTTGGACACAGTTCACACCAGTGCACACACATTTGCACAATCATCCTGCATGGTGGACACCGAGACCCAAGGAGAGGAATGTGCGATGTCATGTGCACAGTCAGGAGCTCGTTCCCCCTTCCCAATCCAAAGACCCCAGAAAACAATGAGGGAGAGAGAAGCTGATAGAAATGATTGAACATGCCCTGGTCCTTCAGGGGTGCTGGAGTTGGGGAGTAGAGCCCCATCCACTGGAGCTCCCCCAGGCCTTGTCTCTACCCCCTCAGGTGAAGACTGTAGGGACTCACTCAGAAGAGCCTCCAGCCTCTACCTAAATGTATGTAGGTGTGCATGGGGGCACAGAGGGGTGGAGGTCAGAGCTGGGCCCCTAAGGATGGACAGGAGCTCACCAGGTGAAGTGTGCATGGGTGCCTCACTTCCAACTGGTCTGGTTGAAGAAATCCCAGAATGCTACCCCCACCTCCCTATCAGCGCCTCAGACTTTGCCACTAGCATGTCTGTCTGCTCCTCTCCAGTTACAAAGTCCATTCCTGAGTCTTGCCCTGTGGTCCCTATGGCAGAGTCTGCAGCTGGGCCTGGGATAGTTTCTGAAGCTGCCCTGAGGGGAGAGTCAGTGTAAGCCAGTGTTCCCCTCCCCACCTCAACTTGGCTCAAAGGAAAGGGAAGCTGGGCGCTGACAGGAGAACATTTGCTTCCCAGAACAATGCTCTCTCACAGAGAAGTCCTGTTGCAAATGACAAAAACCCAGTTCAGACAAAAAGGGAAACTTGCTAGCTCATGTTAACTTCAGGTCTGGCTGGATCCAGGTGCTCAATGACCTTGCACAGTCTCTCCATCCCGTGGCTGTGTGCCTCTGCTGGCTCTGCTCTCTAGAACCCTCTCCCTGTGTGGAGGTGAAGGTGGTGGGAAGAGGGGAACAGGAGTCGTTGATAGAGTTGGGGAGAGTGGTTCTTCAGAAAACTTGAAAAGCTATTTCTAAAAGAAGATGGGTGGATGCGGAGTGGGCCACTGGTGCTCCCTATAAATCCTAGACACTGCTTTAGTTGTTCTGTAATGAGGAAACTGAGGGTCAGGCCTAAGGGAATTGCTGGCCTTTCTTGGCAGCCAACGGGAGGCAGAGTCAGGATTTAAACTGAGGCCCCCAGGCCTGCAGAGCCTGTGGATTTTCCTGTGTGCACCGGGCTCCCTTCCTGCCTGAACCCACTACAGGAGGTGCCAAGACCCAGGACTCCAGGCAGATGCCAGCAGGCCTGGAGACGCTGAAGAAGCTGGTAATGGTCCTTACATCTCCTCATCTGAGACTAGTCCTGGTCCCCAAACGACTCCCTACCTGCCTGTACCAGGGACCAGGGGTGGCCAAGGGGAGCCCACGTCAGGCTGATCTTGAGAAGCCAGCGGGCTGTGCACACTGTGTTGCCTCTGGGTTGGAGGCCTGTGTCTGGGCTGGGTAGACACCCAGGAGGAGGGCTCTGAGGACTCACACAGGGCTTAACCCTTGAGTAATGTGGAAGGAGACCAGAAGCTCCTGCACAGAGCCTGAAGGAGGAGGAGACTAGAATCTCAGGCAGGGGCCATGAGCCAGACATGGAGGTGGAAAGTGGACAGACTGGTCAGGGTCAGGTGTGAGTCTTATTTTTAGGACCAAGTGGAAGTTTATGAAAATCCAGCAAGATCTGGGGACAGATGTGTGGATTTGGGTGTGTGGGAGGCCCAGGGCTAAGGACACTATGGGGAGGAGGGAGAGGGGTAAGCAGACCCAGCCAGCCAGGGGCCAGAAGCAGTGGGGGACCTCAAGGAAGGGCCCTGGATTCTGCATGAGCCCCTGGAGAGCCTTACCG
Organism: Trachypithecus francoisi; assembly: GCF_009764315.1. NCBI lineage: Eukaryota > Metazoa > Chordata > Mammalia > Primates > Cercopithecidae > Trachypithecus > Trachypithecus francoisi. The sequence continues at coordinate 62,231,561 of NW_022681453.1, forward strand.
GCCCCTGCCCCACACCTCCCACAGCTGTGGCCTTGCTCCCCAGCTCTGCTCTTTGGCCTTCAAACCTCTGTCAGCTCCTGGTCTGAGTCAATCATGCAGTGATGTGTGGGCAACAGTACCATCTCATGAGGCTGCTCTGCCAGCCTCTGTCCCTGGACGCCTCTTTGCACAGGCCCTGGGAGAAGGCTGTTGCTGCTACCGTCCACTGCCACTGCCAACCTCGTTCTGGCCCCGTTCCCAAAGCAGGAGGTAGCTTTGTGGAGCTCAGAGGCCAAAGAGGTGTTTTCACTCCTCTCAGGCCAACTGCAATCTGACCAGACTGGCTACCAGGGAATGAAGGAACAAGGAGTTGCAGGCAGAGGATCAGGAAGTCCTTGCCCCTGGAAGCTGGCTCTCTGGCTGTGTGGGAGCCTGAAACTGGAGCCCGAACTAGTCTGGAGGAGGAGGGGCCATTTGGAAGAAACCATGGGGCCACTGGTCGCTGGACACGGGAGGCCATCTGGGGTCACAGGTCTGTTGGCTGACATGAGTGGGCCTGGGCCATAGGCTCCACCCAGCAGAATCAGGAGCCACATAAAATGGGCGTTGTTTTAAGCTATGAGGTCTGGGGGTGGTTTGCTACCCAGACAGAGCGAGCTAGTACAGGCTCAGGCAAACCCAGCCCACAGGTGTCTGTGTACATGGGAGTCTGTTTCCCACCCCAGGATGTGTCTCTAACCCCCAAAAATGACACCTGGAGAAGAGGAGGAACAGCTGAAAGTTATTCCTGTGAGATCTGAAGTTGGACAAAGCCTTGGAAGCCAAACACTTCTGAGGTAGTCAGAACAGCATGGTGGACAGGCCTGACCTGTGACTCCTCACCTCTCCTCTTAGTAGGCCCCTCCCCGAAGGGCGCAGGCCAGGGTGCCCAGTGCCCCACCCCTCCTCGCTGCATCACACTGCATGGAGTCTCCTTGTGTGTTTCCACAGGCTGACCCGGGACTCCTAGAGAGGGAGTCTCCCAAAGCTGTCTGCCTGGCTGCTAGTATGCTACCCGCCCAGCCAAAAGGACACGCCCAAGCCCCAACTCACCCCTTGAGCTCTGAGTTTGAGAATCTGAGAAGGGAAGTTTGTGCTGCCAAGTCTGAGTCAAGGCTGCAGGCTTTCAGCTCCAGATGGCATGGGGACTCCCCAAGGGCTCTATCAGGAAACCCAAGGTCACCAGCAGAGCAGTTAGAGAATCTCAGGCTCCACCCCAAAATCTTCCTGCTGGCATGGTACAGGCTGAGTGTGGTCAGGGCACCTTGGGTGGGGGACATGGCCAAAGGTCAAGGACTGGAAAGCCAGTGTTTGGACACCAACCAGGCAGAGCATGTCCCAAACCCACTTTGTCATCTGCCCTCCTCAATCCCTGCATTCCTTATTTTAGAACCCCCGACACCCAAGTCACAGACTTCAAAGTCACCTGGCCTCTTCTGTTGCTCAGTTGGTTTCAGTCTTGCCAATCGGCCCCACTAACCCGCCTTGGGCTTGAGCTGTGCGGGGCCCTACACACTGGTGATGCTCCCTGGCGTTGAATCCTGTCTCCCTGGCACCACCTGACAGCCGGAGCAACGTCACTCAGAGACAGTGCCAGCTCAGCCTGCCGCACCCCAGTCCTGCCGCCTCTGCAGCCACGCCGCCTGACTGCCTTGCCTGCCTTTGCTCTCCTCCACCCCCTGCTGCCCTCACACCTGGGATCCACTCGGCTGGGTCTCCGGCCTGCCCTGCCCTTGTCTGGGCAGCTTCCGCCCTGGGCGCAGGCAGCACTCGCTGTAGGAAGCTGGCCTGCTCTCCCTCCGTGCCATCCCTAGAAAGTCCTGCTCCCCTTCCTTCTCATCCCTGCTTCCACAGCAGCCTGCTGTTGCTGCTGCAATGTAATTAGGGGTTCCCAGGCCATCTTCCCTGCCAGTCCAGGGACTCCCTGAGGGGAGCAGCCCATCTTCCTCAGCTCCACTTCGCTGGTGTCCAGCAGAGGGCTGGACGCAGAGTAGGCAGCAGTGACTGTTTGCCAGTGAGTCAACGACTGAAAACAAAGGCATCTGCTTTATTTGTTTTCAGACAGTAGCGCATACTTTGTTTCCTAAACACATGGCAGCCCCAGGCTCAGGGGCATATGCAGGGGCCCAGCAGGAAACGGCAGGGCACAGTGTCTGTGGCCTAGGGCTCTGTGGACTGTGGTCCCATGATTGGTCCCTTCTTCAGGGCTCCAAGTCACTGCCAGGGCAGGGAACGACGTCTGCTCCTCAGCCCTACAAAGAGAACAGGTCAGAGTTGAGTCAGGGCCCACTCCGCCCATGCCCAGCAGCTCTGTGCAGACTACCCTGTGACAGCAAGCACTTCCCAGGGAGCAGCTGTGAGTTGGTCTCCCTCCTCACCTGGAGACCCATCAGTGAATCTCTTTACCTCTGTACCCCGGAGCCCAGCACAGTCCCCGGCAGCAGGGGACAGGCCCTCACTCCATGCGACAGTGACACCAGCACACGCTCCCCTCTCCTCTACTCTCCCAGGGCTGGCTCAGAAGGCAGGTCCCCTGCCCCCATCCCCTCAACCTGCTGCGGTGTTTCTGACAAGCACCTTGGGTATAGAAGAGTCTAACCCAACTCTGCTCTGCCTCATCAAGGCCTCCCCTCTCTTCTCTGACTTTTCGCAGCTCAGCGGGAGCCTGCTGGGATGCTGGGGTCCGCACAGTCAGGGTCCTGTTGTGGAGAGCCTGAGGTCCCTGTCCTCATCTGAGATGCCCAGCACATTTATACACAGGCAGGCGCCAGGCTCTGGGCCTAGGCATCACCTACCTGCCCTAGGAGCCCCAGGGCAGATGCTAGATCCTGGAGAGAGAAGCAGTGCTGCCCCACGCCAAGGCCCTTGCCCATGTGGGCCTCTGTCCCCTGCCACTTGGCCCCTTGCAGAAGCACATCTCTCTTAGGGATCTTCACCCCCCGCTCTCTGGCTCTGCCAGCAGCCTTCTGAGGTGGAGGCTGGCGAAGGGTGGTGAGAGTCTCTCCAGCACTTGCCATATCTCATACACAGGGCACCAACCAAGCGTCTGGGTGTTGGGGCTCCGAGGGAGTCAGGTTGAATATGCTGAACCCAAATGCACACACACTGCCAAGGCAGCACAGCACCTCTGGTGCTGCCATCACTCAGTCTCCGGTTTCTTTGCTAGTCATGTGAGGGGTAGGGGCCGGGAAGGAGGGAGATAGGACTGGCAGTGTCCCAGAGCCTCTCTCAGGGTTTAATGTGATCTGTGTTCCTTGGCAATCACATTTTTGCTTAGGTGCAAGGAATATATATTGGTGAGGTGTGCTTGTTAAAGAAATACTCTTGGGGGTGGTGGGTAGGGGCTGAAAACTACCACAGAGGTGAGGCTGGATGGAGAGAGGATGGAGTCGAGGGCTGGTCACTGAGGGGTAGGCCCTGCCAGGAAGCCAAGAGGCTGCAGCAGATACCTGGGTAAAGAGTCAGGTGTATGATGAACAGAGACTCGAAGCTGCCCTTGATTGGGTGTGGGGAGGATCTGGAGGCTTCATCTTGCTGGTGAGCAGGGAGTTAAGTGTCTGGTCAGTGCGAAGGGCCCTGGTCTGGCCCAGCCTACCCAGCGCCCCAGCGCCTCCTGCCCCCGTGGAAGCAGAGTGAGCAGCCTTCTACACTCTGAGATGGAGGAGGAGGCCGCCTGTCCTGCCCAGGGCTTCCCTCTCTCAGAAGGCTGACAGAGGCCTTGCATCCACTCGTCCTGTGTGGAGCTACCTCTGGGCTGTGCTCTGGCCATGAAGGGACAGTCAGTGCTGGTCGGGGCTGTCACCAGCCCAGGGTGGAACAATCAGCCTTGGCAGATGGGTGTGAGCAGGGCATGACCCGAGGAAGCTCTCACAGGCCCGGGGCTGCAGGACCCCCCTCAGTTCAGTGGGAGAGATTTCCCCTCGGACATAGCTGGAGAGCACAGAGCATCTGGCCTTAGCCTTTTCCACTCCAAGTACCTAAAGCAGCCTGTCTCCTACTCAGGCCAAAGAGGCTTTTCTGTGGGAAAGGAGACCTCATTCTATTGCTTTTCCCATACATTTTCACAAACAGGCTGCACTCCTCAGGGAGCCCAAACTAGGTGTCCTGAGAGTGAATGATGCTCCCCAAGGTGGGAGCTGTCCTGTTGGGGTGGGGCAAGGGTGAGGTGTGGCTGGGAACAGCCTGACTGCACCAGAGAACCCTATGGGACCTGGGAAGGGGGAGGACTTATCTAGGATAGACAGCAGCAGTTGGGGGTGGGAGAGGAAGACAGTAGGAGCTGGCTGGGAGCACATCACAGGCATCCAGGACAACCGAGGCCCACTGGAGTGGGAGGTGACCAGAGAGCACAAGAGGCCTGGGACCACTCACCAGGATGGCCAAGTCAGCACACCCCTCTAGACCAGCTCGGGGGGGTGGCTGTGAGCAGCTTCTGATGGCCGTACCCGCTCCCATTCCTCTTCCAGACGGCCTGTCCTTGCTGGGACCCCCAGGCTGCACTCGGGCCTCTGCCACGCTCCCACCCCTAAGTGCCAAGAGCTAAGAAGTCCCTGGCACTCACAAAGGGCCCGGCCCTTCAAGGTGGGGCCTGACTTTACCCAGCCTGCTCCCACCCAGCCTAATAGGGCAAACACCACAGGGATCATCTCCCCAGCGCCAGATGTCCAAGGCGCTCCTGGAAGCAGCCAGGAGAGTGTGCAGGTGACTGAGGAAAGCAAAGACCCAAGAATCCCTCCCTTTGCAAATGCAGATACCTCCAGGTGGAGCATCTGACTCTAACAGGAAAAGGTAGGCAGAGATCTTCAATGCTAGACAGAGGCACCTCCCCTATCTCCCAAGGCCCCTGGAAACCTGGGAGGCAGGCAAGGCCTTACCTTGTGGGCGGCGCTCACGCAGCGTTGGTATGCCTTGACCAGGTCTGAGCACAGCAGCACCTCATGCGGGCGATCTCGGTAGCAGTGGAGGATCTGGGCCTGCAGCCCTGAGCAGACGGGCTCCAAACTGCGGGGCCTGCAGAAGACACGAGCAGGCAGGCCTGGGGCTCAGGTGCCAGCAGGCAGGGGAGAGAAACAACTCACATTCACTCTACCTATCTGCCAGGCGCTAGGCTAAGCCCCTGACACCCACCAGCGTCCTTTTAAGCCTCAGAGAGAAGCACTGTGCTTTCCTATTCTAGAAATGAGAGGACGGTCGCAGGGGTCAAGCCCTGTGGTCAGGGCTTAGGCTCACAATATAGCAGACACTGAAATGTGCTGTGGTCTGGGGCTCCACACCGGGCTCCTTCACTGGGGCCAGAGCACCTCCAGGAGGCGGGAAAGCCCAGCGAGCTGACCCCCACTGGAGGGCCCCCATGAGGATGGTGCAGTTCACCTCCAGGACAGCCTGCCCCGCTGCGCCCAGGATAGCCATCCATCTATGCCTGGGACAGCCCGCCCCACTGTGCGCAGCATAGCTGTCAGCTGCTTTCCTGTGCCTGTGGTTTACCCACGACTATAACCATGTGACTTACTTTTCTCCTGATTTAAAACTAATATGTGTGCAACAAGGAAAATGAACTCTACAGAGATGTCTGAAGAAATGAAAAATGTTCTTTTTACTTCTTAGAAGGAACCACAATAATACTTTGGTGGGTAATTTACTATTCTTTTCTTTCTTTTTCAAAGTAGTTTTAGAACCCACAAAAGTGAGTAAGTTCACTTTCTAAAATTGTGGGAAAAAAGAGCAAACATAGATGACACTAAATTCAGTCACTGGCCCAGCCTCCTGAGCGTAGTTTTGGATCGGTTGGTCTCCTTCCAGATTCCTCTTCCTCTCTCTCTCTCTCTCTCTCTCACACACACACACACACACAGTCGCTCACTGACACACACAGCAGCACATTTGTGCACTCCCTGCCGGCCAGGCACTGTCCTCTGGCTACTGCACGTGCTCAGTGCTGCTCCTCACAGCTCTGGTAGCAGACACTATCGTTCATCATGCTGTTCACACATCAGGAAACTGAGGCTCAGAGAAATAAGGCCACACAGCTGGACAGTGGAGGAGTGGGGCATATTTATTTACATGGCTTTGGATGTACTGTTGCTGCTAATTTCTTTTCTTAAGTGGGTTTTAGGTCAGGACCCTTCCCAGCTGTAGATGGACCCACTGTAGCACTTGACAGCCTTTCCAAATTGACCACCACTTATGGCTAAGGGCACCAAAAAGAGCTGTAAAAATGTAGAAAGCCATTCCTCAAGTTTCTTAGCAATAGAAAGGATCACTGTCACACATGCCACAGCTCTGCTTCAGGCACGTGGAGAGACATGCAGGTCAGTTGCTCTCCTACCAGGGTCTCCAGAGCCATTGTCATCTAACAGTATCTCAAACACAGTTCCTCAGCTAGAAACCACCAGCATCAGTATGATCGACAGCTTGGGAACAGGACCCTGTATTTAGCTGTCTCACTCCAGAAGTCTGTGGGCGGACACTTCTGTACACTGTTGACTTAGCAGCGATGCCACCCAGGCCTGGCCTTCCCTTCTTGTCCATGTCATCCTCAGGCCACTGAATGCAGTGCAGTCCTCTCTGCAGTAGAGATCAAAGGTAGCAGGGAGGAGCAGGTCTCCCTGCTGTCTCATCTGACTAGGTGGGACAATGCTCCCCTCAAACCCCACTCCAGGTTTCTCCTCTACTCACTGTCTAGGACCAGGTCACATACCCATGTCTAACACCATCGCTAACATGAGCAGTGTGTGTCCCACGTTCAGCTAAGGCGAGCAAGACTCATCCCCAGGGCACCAGAAAAAAGAGCAGTCCCTAAATTAAAGACGGGGAGGGATGAGTGTGGGGTGGGGTGCAGCCGCCTGTGGCTGCCATGCCACACCACTGCCGAGGTAAAGGATGTGAAAGGAGAGCACGCCTTCCCCTTCCTGCCGGGGCAGGCCATGGTGGCCTAGCCCTGGCCTGGGTCCTTGAATTCCACCCCATCCTAGCCATTGAGGTCACAATTCTGACTCATGTCTACACTGCATACACCAATTCTTAAAGGGTCCTCTTATTTCCTGAAGAGGACTGGGCGGGAGGTGGGGGGTGGGGTCTTTTATCTGCACTGACCTCTCGTTCTTACATATGCAGGGCAGATGAGCCCCTGGCGTGCAGTCCTCTGCCCGGCTCTGGAGACCCACTTTGCTGGCCTGTGTCAGCTGCCACACAGGCAGCTAGGGCAAGAATACAGCTGGGGTGTCTGGGGTGTCTACGGCTCCACATCTGTATTTAAGAACTGTGACATGGGTGTGTCTAGTTGTGGGCTTTTTAGGCTGCTTCTTTCTTGGGGGACAGCTGGCCTCATGGCATTTTGTCTCAGGCAGGCGTTCCCAGGGACTGCACACATGACTTTGGTTCTGACTGTTCTGACACCTGTTTTAGGAGCGCTTTTAAGTCACAGGTCAGATCTTGGCTCTCTGCCTTCATTGCAGAGGCCTCCCCTCCTGTTCTGCTCCCTGGCTCTCCATCCTTGGAAGGCTGTGCTCTCCCTTCCCCAGGCAGGGTTAAATCTGCAGGGCAGTGGGCGCCTTCAGTGGCACTGCCGGTCTCCCTGGGCTCTCTCCCGTCACCTGTACTGCTGTCCCCTCCTACCAGTCTCTTGCCATGTCTTCTGCTCCTCCTGACGGTGCTGGCCCTCTAGAGTCTGAGACCCCAGAGCATGACTTCCATCATAGCCTCTGCTGCACTACCCTGAAGCGGGACCCCACCCTGCCCTCATGGGGCCCTGGTGAGCCTGGTTCCTGGCTGCACTGTGGAGGTCAGCAGGCACTGAGGGGCCCTGTGTGTCATGATGAGTGGCTCAGGGGAAGCCCCAGGTTTGGTAAGGGCAGAGCTGTCCTAAGCTGTAACTCTGTGAGGCTTACAGATCTATGTGAAAAGAGGTGCCAGGGACAGGACAGGCGGAGGCTAAGTGGCCCCAGCTGAGTCATGCGGCTGAACCTCATGGAGCTGGAGCGCTGACCTGCCAAGCCCTGCCCTCTACAGAGGCACAACAGAGACGCTGACACTTCCTTTGCAGAATGGTAATGCACAGGAAGACACAGCCACATTTGCCCCTCTCCCCATGGTCAACCTGGCTGTGTCCCCTTCTCACTGGCTTCTCTTACTTTGGTTTCAGGTCCCAGGACAAGGGCCTCTGTGTTTTGAGGGCAAACCTCCCAGTGGGCTCCCAGTTCAGGAGAAACTGGGCCGTGGCGTAATCTATCCCCTCCATGCCAGTATTGCCCGTGGGACCATGGCAGCCTCTCTGCTGGGACTTATCAGAACAATACGAGGAGACAGAATGGGAGGCAAATGTCAACTGGAAGAAATGTCACCCATTTGTCCATAAAAAGGCTCTGAATGGGTAAGACAGGGAGAGCACAGCTCTGGAAATAAAAAGCTTTCTCTGAAGCAGGCAGGGCTAGGCCTTGGGTGAAGCCATTCACAAAAGTAGGTGCACTCTATCCACCCTGAACCCCTCCCAGCCCTGGCACACCACGACCCTGTTTACAATGCATACAAAACAGCTCCCATGTTCAAAAACATCGTATTGCAAACAGCTACTCTTCACATGCACAGATAAAGGTATCCAAAGTGTGCCACGAACTTACCAGGGATAGAAGTAAGTCCTATACCCCTGTGTGAGGACATTTCCTTGGAGAATGAAGATCTAATGGTCCATGTGGCTTTGAAGGGGTTCATGCCATTTGCATTGGTGTATGGGGTGTCTGTTTGCACAGGCATCATAGGCAATGCCCAGGAAGTTGGCTCATCTCACTGGCTCTTATGTGCCTCGTCGGTACAATGGGAACAGTAACACCGCTTGCCCCAGAGATGAACAGAAGTGTGTGCTGTGAAGTGCAGTTCTCATAGCAACCTAGCCATCAGTGTGAGAAACTGAGGTGGGGCCAGGGCCCGGAGTGGGGTGCGCTTACAGAAGGGCTGGGTTACTGGAGGCACTTGGCAGAGAAGAGCTGAGGATATGCTGGGGTGGTGGAACTGCAGACGTAGGGCTTGGAGGGTGGAATCTTACCTTAAAGGGTCCCTCCCTCTACAGCATAAGCTCTGATATCATTCAAGACCTAGTTCAGACCTCGCCCAGCCTCAGTGGTGCCTCCTCCTCAGGCATGTTAAGGCATTAGCGTGTCTGCATAATCATGGTGTCCCTTCAACAAGGACCTGGCAGATGCCTGAGGCTGGGACTCTTGGTCTAGTGGAAAGAACACAGGTTCTGGGATCAGACAAACCTGGGGCAAGGCGCTAGCTTTGTCACTTTCCACTGTGTGGTCGGTGCATCAGGTATGGAGGAGGACCCCACCCCACAGAGCTGTTGAGAGGATGGCAGGAGAATGGCAGGTGATGCCCAAGACGGCCCAGTCAGAATGTGCTCAGTACCACAGTGTGGCCCTGAAGGATTCATCGGCGTTCAGTAAATAGGACTACAGAAGACCCCACACACAGCCTCCTGATGGCCCTGAGAGTGTGATGACCATGGACAGGGCACATGGGTCCTGGTCCCTGGCGAGCAGGCCACATAGGTCTGCCTGACTCCCAGAGCTCCCACCCTGTCTGCTGAGACCACAGACACAGCAGAGTGCAGAGGCCCCACGTGGTTCCTTCCCAACCCCTGTGCCTGAGCAGGCCTCTCCCACTGACCTCCTCTCCTGGACCTTCTCCATTCCCTGCACTCCACCCAAAACACATTCATCTCTCAAAATATGGAAAAGCTTTTCCAATCGAAACCCCCTTTTGCCTCCATCTCCATCCCAGGCCACAGCAGCTTCTCCTTGCTCAGAAAGGTGCTGCCTGGGGCTCCCCCTGCCCCACTCCCCTGGGCCCCATGCCGAGCCTCACTGCTCGGCTGACAACACCCGCCTGGACCTCACTGCCTCTCTGGTCCCTCACTCTGGTTCTCTTCTGCTGGACCCTGGGCCTCCGCTTGTGTGTGAGCTCCACCTGTGGCCCTGCCTTTGTCCCCTCAGCACACCAGCATGGTGCCCAGCTCAAGACCTGCTGTCCCCTGCCTGCCATGCAGCCCAGCAGGTGGCCACAGGCCCAACGGGACCAGGCATGGCTAGTCCTCACCCCAGCATCTCCTCCTTCTGAATTTCAGTTGGGTAGGCAGCACCAACACCCAGCTGGTCCAGCTGCATACCCGGAGCACCCAACTTCTCCAGCCCCCATGCCCACAGAGCGCCCCCAAGTCTAGCCTACAGGAGAGCCCTAGCCCGTGCCTTTGTCTTCACTGTCATTAAACAGCCTCTCAATGGTCCTCTCTACTTCCAGCCAACGGTGATGCTTTTAGAACATAATGCAGGCCACAGATTTCTAAAACACCAAGGCAGTTCAAAAACTCATTTCTTGGGTAATCACAACTCACTGCACAATGTGCTAAGCATTATCTCATTTAATCCCAAGCAGGCCCATATAAGGTAGAAGCTCTGTTTTTCCTTAAAACAACACAACACAACACAAAACAAAAACAAACCCAGTGTCTCCAAGTGATACAGTAACTTGCTTAAGTTCACCATTTGAAAAGCAGGGCCAGATCTCAGGCCTAGTTAGACTATACCCACACCTCATGGCCTGCTAGGTCTCCCATGGACCTCAGGCTGCCTCAAGCACCCTGACACTGTGACCTGTCACCCTGCCATTGTCGGAGAGCTGGTATAACCCTGCTGCCAGCCTGAGTGCCCTGAGAAGGTGGTCTGTGTCCCCAGCCCATCCCCAGTTGGATGAGGGAACTGACCTCACATGTCTGGTGGCCGACTGGCCCCTGGTCTCATTCCCACTTCTCCTCAGGCAGAATGCACTACACTTGGTGAAGAACCCATAACTAGCTAGAGACCCAGGAGATCCTCCCTCCCTTTTCCTTCCCTCTGGTCTGGGTCCACTATCCATAAATCTCTGTGCAACCTTCCCTTCCATCCATAACCTCTGTACCCTTCCCTTTCCACTCATGACACACCTCTGAGCAACCTCCCTTCCAATCCAGGCAAAGCTTCTATGCAACTTTTCCTTCCATCCATGGAAAGCTTCTATGAAGTCTTCCCTCAGTTACATGACAACATTCTGTACAGTATTCATTTTTTTTGTATTAGTCTGTTTTCACACTCCTATAAATAAGTGCCTGAGACTGGGTAATTGATAAAGAAAAGAGGTTTAATTGACTTATAGTTTTGCATTGCTGGTGAGGCCTCAGGAAACTTACAATCACAGTGGAGGGGGAAGCAGGCACATCTTACATGGTGGTAGGTGAGACAGAAAGGCAAAGGGGGAAGAGCCCCTTACAAAATCATCAGTTCTCGTGGGAACTCACCATCATGAGAACAGCCTTGGCGAAACCACCCCCATGATCCAATTACCTTCCTTCCTCGACACGTGGGGATTACAATTCAAGATGAGATTTGGGTGGGGAAACAGAGCCAAACCATATCAATTTCATCCATGACAAGCTTCCGTGAGATCTTTGCTTCCCATCTATGACATATGCAACCTTCAATCCATAACAACAATCCATGCAACCTTTCCTTCCCATCAACAACAATGCTTTCTGCATCATTCCCTTCCCAACAATGGTATGGCTCTGTGCAGCTGCCCCATCCCACCCATGACAAGCTTCTGAACACCTTCTCCTTCACATCATAGCCATTCCTCTGTGCAGCCTTTCTCTCCCATCCATGAAAATCCTGTGCAGGCCAGGTGCAATGGCTCATGCCTATAATCCCAGCACTTTGGGAGGCCGAAGCAGGCAGATCACTTGAGGTCAGGAGTTTGAGACCCACCTGGCTAACACGGTGAAACCTCATCTCTACGAAAAATACACAAATTAGCCAGGCATGGTGGTGAGAGCCTGTAATCCCACTTACTTGGGAGGCTGAGGCAGGAGAATCACTTGCACCCAGGAGGCGGATGTTGCAGTGGGCAGAGAGCATGCCACTGCACTCCAGCCTGAGAGACAGAGCAAGATTTTGTCTCAAAAGAAAAAAAGTCTCTCTGTAGCATTCCCTTCTATCTGACAATTTTCATTGCAGTCTTCCATTCCCTTCATAGACATTCTAGTGCGCAGCCTTCCCACCAATCCACGATAAGCCTCTCTGCAGACCTTCCTTCTTGTAGGACAAGCCCCTGTAAACTACACTTCCTTCTATGGGAGGCCTCTGTGCAACCTTTATCTCTGTCTCTGACTACCCTACATACAACTTTTTCTTCCATGCACAGAAAGCCTCTCTGAAGCCTTCCTTTCCCTCACGGACAAAACTTGGTGCAGTGCTCACTTCCATCCATGACAGTCCTCTGCGCAGCCTTCTTTTCCCTTCATCTGTGCAGGAATGAGAATTCTGTGTGGAGACTTCCCTTCACACCCATGGCAAGCCTCTGTGCAGTCTTCCTTCCCATTCATAACACAACAAGCCACTGTGCAGCCCTCCCTTCCTCCCTAACAAATGTCTCTGAAGATTTCCCTTCCTTCTATGACAAGACATCTGTGCAGCGTTCACTTCCATCCATGACAAGGTTTTGTGCCTTTTCTTCTCATCAAAAAAGCGTCTGTGCATCCCTGCTTCCCATCTATGGCAAGGCTCTGCATTCTTCCCTTCTCATCATAAACATTCCTCTGTGCAGCTTTCCTTCCATCCATAAGAATTCTGTGTGCAGCCTTCCCTTCATGTCCAAGACAATCTGCACCCTTCCCTTCTATCTAAGCAAGCCTCCATGCAGCCTTTCCTTCCCATTAGTGATAAAGCTCTGTGCAGCCTTCCCTTCCGTCCACAGCAGGAGTCTGTGCAGCCTTCCCTTTCATCCACAGCAGACCTCTGTGCAACCTCCTTTCCATCCACAGTAGGAGTCCACGCAGCCTTCCCTTCCATCCACGGCAGGAGTCCATGCAGCCTTCCCTTCCGTCCACGGCAGGAGTCTGTGCAGCCTTCCCTTCCATCCACGGGAGGAGTCCGTGCAGCCTTCCCTTCCGTCCACAGCAGACCTCTGTGCAGTCTTCCCTTCCACCCATGGCAGGAGTCCGTGCAGCCTTCCCTTCCGTCCACGGCAGGAGTCCGTGCAGCCTTCCCTTCCGTCCACAGCAGGAGTCCGTGCAGCCTTCCCTTCCGTCCATGGCAGGTGCCTGTGTAGCTGTCCATGACTGTACAAACCTCCTGGGTCCAGGGCTACCACTGGGTTATGAAGTGTTGCTTGTTTGTGCCTAGATAGGAACTGCAGACTGTTGGGCAGGGTCAGGTTGTCCCCTCTGTTCTCCTTGGCTCAAAGTCAGCAGTACACCTGCTGGTTCAAAGCACACAACTGGCTGTATCTGAGACTCTGCCAAGCAGAGGCATTGAAGGGAAGAAAACACTGCACCGGGCAGTGCTACAAGGCAGGAGCTGTGCCACCGCTGTCTATTAATGCACTGACTTCACACAGCAGGACTCTCAGGTAAGGCAGAGACACCCCTGTATTTCTCAGGTCTCCCCTCCTGGCGTGGGTAGCATGGGTTTGGCCTGCATGAGCCAGCCTGGGCTAGTACAAACCCATTCATGGGCCCATTCATGGGGTGAAACCGTGATCCTCCAGGGAGAACATAAAACTGGGCTTCCAAACTCCATGGCCCACTGTCCAAAAGGAAACAGACCCAAACACCAAATGAGTTCCTCAATTCGAAGCCAGGTACTATTTTTAGCTTTCCTGTAGCATAAACTATATGTTCCACTTTTGGATTAAGTTAGTTTGGAGAGGGTGCTGGTCACAAATTGTTATCAGAAGAAGACAACCTGGTCATGTTGAGGGGTCCAGGGGCTCCTGAGAACTAGACATGTGCAAAGGTTAGTGGGTTTGATGATCCCCTCAAATTCATGTCCTTCCTGGAGCCTTGGAACATGGCCTTATTGGGAAACAAGGTTGTTACAGATGTGATTAGTTAAGACAAGGGCATATGGGGCAGGGTAGGCCCCTAATCCAGTATGAATCTCATTCGTATTCTCATATGAAGAAGAGACGAGACACAGAGACCACCACACAGGGAGGAGGCACTAGGGGGACTGAGGCTTGACAGTAGAGCAATACGTGTGCCGACCAGTATGTGTGTCCCGGAATGCCAAGGATGCCAGCACCAACAGAAGCCTAGGAGGGGCCGAGACAGATTCCACCTCCAGCCTCAGAGCGAACCTGGACCACCAACACCTTGATTGTGGACCTCTGTCCTCCGGAACTATGAGAGGATAAGTTTCTGGGCTGAAAGGCCTGACATGTGGTGCTTTGTTTTGGCAGCTCTGGGAAACCCATGTCGTCAGGCATGCCACAAAGGGGTTGGACCCATTCCCCAGAAGTAGAGTGGGGAGCAGGGATGGGCAGGAATGACCGGGGGACCAATGTATCACTGATCCCGTTCTGAGAGCAGCGTGCACTTTCCACGGCATGGTGGCTGGGCCCAGGCACACATCAGCAATAGCTGCTACATTCCAATGGCCACCACATGCCAGACTCCATGCCAGGGTCTGCACATGGTGTCTCCAATCTCCATCCTCCCCTGTAAGGTGTTATCTTATTTAGAGATGAACTGACTCACCTTAACCCACATAACCGAAAAGGGGAGGAGCCGTAGCTTATGAGCAGGTTCCTAAAGCTGCTTCCAGGTGCTGCCCAGGAAGTCTTCCGCAGTGGGAGAGATCTGGGGTGAGGATCAGGCTGTGGGAGGGGAGTTGATGGTCAACAGCACAGGCAGAAAATTCGGCCTCATTTGAGAGTGAATCTGGATGTCTGTGGTCCTGGGAATTTCTGCCTGTCAGCGCCTCCTGTGTTCTAGGTTCATAACAACCCTGTGAGCTGGGCCTTCCTGTCCCGTTCTGCAGATGGGGTTGGTGAGTCACAGGCAGCTCATGTGACTGGCCCACAGTCACAGAGCAGTGGGAGGAGCCGGGATAGGAAGAGCGGAGTGTGCTCAGCTCCATAGCTCTTGCTCTGTGCATCGCCACATGAGCTCCACTCTGCCTTGAGAAAATTTCAAGACATTCTGAAAGAGACAACCAAGGGTACTCAGAAAAACCAAAGACAGTCGCTCCGAACCACGTTAGGCAGGGCTCTGCATGGGGCAGAAGCTTGCCAACTCCCAGTGGGCAGCCGGGAAGCTCCCAGCCCAGGAGCCACAGGGAGGAAAGTGAGAGAGGAAGACACGAACTCATGGCAGCCTGCCACATCAACACAGAGGTGGGAAGAAAAGCGAATGGAAGTGTTCCACCATGAGCCCGGCCTGGCAGGAGCATGGGTGGCACCTTCCCATCTTGGGCGCACACATCGTAGGCGGCCAAGTCGCTCCCATCCCTGCAGGCACTCCAGCTCCCAGGTGGGCAAGAAGAGGGATTCGGGGCCAGACCCCAGGCCCTGTTCTCTCTCCCTCATCGATTCTGCTGCAGAGCGCGCCCAGCGCCTGCTCACACGTGCGGCCCCAAATCCTCTGTGTGCTCTCTTCACTTTATTTAATAAATGGAATCTCATCAACTTATCCTTCTCCTATTATCACTGCTGACATCAATCTGATAATATTGGCCTGGTGTGGAACTGGGCTATTATATGTCCTCCTGATACTTAATTTCAGAGAAACATCAGCAGGGGGGTGAATATATGGAGCAGGCTTTTTATTACAGGCAGTGGTAAGGAGATTCCGAGTGAATTAGACATTCATCTTTGTCAGGTCCAATCTAGCTGTTCAGGAGGGGTTTCTATTTTAACCCGTGGCTAGGGCTGAGGCGCTGATGAGACCAGCTGGTTACTAAGGACTTGGTTAACTGACTGCTATTGACGATGTGCCACTCAGCCCGGGTAAGTGGGACCCAGAGGTCCTGCCATCGATCAACACGCCATGCAGGATCGCTATCAACTGCGGGATGCCGGGCTCCAGCTGCCCCATCCTTCAGGCGGGAGAAGGGCCGGTTTGAGAGCCCAGGCCTGTGAGAGAGCCTGGGGGTGCATTGCTCCCAAGAGGGCCTGAGACACAAACAAGCCCCTGGCTGCTGCTTAGTGAGGCAGAGACTGCCTGTGACAGTATTGTCCAGGACTATCCCTTCTCTCTCACACACACATGTGTGTGCACACACGGAAAGAAGAAAGGGCCATTCCTCTTTCTTCCTTCGTTGGAAAAAAATGAAAGAATGCACACTTTCCGTAAGAGGGGATGCACTCCCATTCACTAGATGCCAGAGGAAGCCAGGTGGGGTGCTTTCTGGGCTTTGTCTAGGTGGAAGGAAAGTGCAGGGCCACGGTGGCCTTTGGTGCTGGGGGATGACGACTCCCAGCCCGCCTGTGACTGAAGAGCTTTCTGACACTGTTTCTGCCAATGAGACTCACCATGGCAGCCCCTTGCAGCCATGGCCTCTGAACACAGGGGAGTCTGTGGGCTCCCAACCCTGCTCTGTGTGGGGTTGCAGGAGGCTCTTGAGCACAATCCTATGACGTGACCTCCCCCAGCACTGGGTCCTCAACAAAGCAGGGAGTTGTCACCCAAATGGCACTGGGTGGGTCCCTAGCACTCTAGACTGTGGGCGGCCGCCTGTTCCCCACCCCCTGTCGTCTTAGAGTCACCTCTCTCCTGGAAACTTTCGCTCACCTTCTGGCTAATTCACTTCCCCCCTCAAGTCTCCCCCTGAGTCTACCCCTTTAGTCTCCCCATGTCTCCCGCCTCGAGTCTCCCTGAGTCTTCCCTCAAGTGTCTCCACTCGAGTCTCCCCTTGAGTCTCCCCACTCGAGTCTCCCCCCGAGTCTCCCCGCTTGAGTCTCCCCACTTGAGTCTCCCCCCGAGTCTCCCCACTTGAGTCTCTCTGAGTCTCCTGACTTGAGTCTCCCCTATCAAGTCTCCACACACTGAGTCTCCCCCATCAAGTCTCCCCCACATCGAGTCTCCCCCACACCAAGTCTCCCCTACACCGAGTCTCCCCCTCCCGAGTCTCTCTCTTCAAGTCTCCCCACTCTCAAGTTTCCCCTGAGTCTCCCACCTAGAATCTCCCTGTTCCCGACTTCCCCCTCCCAAGTCTCCCTATTCGAGTCTCCCCAACCCAAGTCTCCCTGCTCGAGTCTGCTCCTCCAGCCTGGCTCCTTGCTGACATCAACTAGAGGGATCTTTCTGACTCATGATGGGGTGGGTGCTCTGGCCCAAAACTCCCCAGAGGATGGCGCCCCTGCAAGGCCTGCTCTTCCAGCTCTGTGCTTTGGCCTCAGCAATCCTGAAGGTCAGAGCTCTCAGAACCCGAGGCCTGGCCACCTCCACTCAAGCACATAGCCAGTTCATGGTGAGCCGAAGTCCTCCTCACAAGAGCTGCCCATTCCTGCTCTGCTGTCCTGAGCCTCCCTCCTGACTGGCCTCTTCTCCCCAGCCTTTTCCACAAACTCCATCGTACCAGCCTAAAACGCCCCCGTAAAGACCTATGCTAAATGAATATCCTTCCTTCCTTCAATGGACAACTACTTACTAAGTGCCCATCCCATGGTGACAAGACTCACAAAAACTGAAACCTCTGCCCTGCCCTCAGGGACCCCTCTCACCCACCCACAGCCACAAGGCCTAGAGACGAGGCCAGCTCCACAGCGAGGCATTCTGGCCCCTCTAGGCCCCAGTCCTGAGGAGAAGGTAAGTCTCCATCCTGCCTGATTGTCATCAACTGTCCCCGCGTCTGGGGCCCCAGATTTCAGGAACACTCTTGACTCCTCCTCCAATCTGCCCCCATGTCTGTCTGCTAACTGCAACTTCCCCTGAAGGTCACCTGCCCCTCTTCCCACTGTCACACAGGTGCTGTGCGTCTGTGTAGTCCTATGTGGACAGGCCGCCAGCCCCGCCTCTCTGTCCCCTCTCATTGGGAAGAAGTGTTACTGACTCAATGTCACTTCTGCTCTGTGGCCTCCCTGGCCTGCTCACCTGAGAGGGTCCCGTGACATGGACCATCTGAGCACACTGCACCCAGTCATGTGGGGCACGCTGTCTCCCCACTAGACAGGAGTGCCTGGAAGCCAGGAACCACAGCTTATTACCTCTGCTCTAAGGTCCTCACAGAATACTAAGCAGGAAGCAGATATTCTATAAATAAATTGAGGTAGGCAGAGCATCAATAATTAAGAGTCACTGGGGCTCCACCTTCTTCCAGCTTCTAGGGGCAGAGGCCAGATCTGACTGACACATTGGATGTGGATGTATGCAGTCTGAGCTGGGGCCTTTGTAACCTGGTGGGCCGAGCCCTGGGCCATGCACCCAGCCCCTGGCTGAACAGGCATCTGTCTGGGCCATGCCATGTCCTGCATTCTCACCTTCTCCTCGCTTCTGCTCCTGAATACAGCTCAGCGCCTACTGCCAGGTGTGTGAAAATTCTGTGTGTGAAAAATCTGTAACCTACCTCCTTCACCCATCCTCACTGTGGATCCAACTTATCAATTCTTCCTTTCATGCACTGTTTGGCATTATATCTAAGAGTCATCATCACACCCAAGGACATCTATTTTCTCCTATGTTATCTTCTGGGAGTTTCAGTTTTGTGTTTTACATTTAGGTCTATGGTCCATTCTGAATTAGTTTTCGTGAAGTTCACAGTTTTTTAAGCTGCCATAGTGTTTTATCAGCTGACAGCTCACTCATAACCTAAAAGGAAAAACAGATTCCTATAGGGCCTTCCAGAAGACCTGGGCCCCCATCTATGACCCCATCCCCTCCCTCTACTGTCTTCCCCGAGCACATTCAGAAACTGGAGCTGCACAGAACACTGTGGTAAACCCTAAGTATTGCAAGGAAGAGCTCTCAGACACTGGGCCTCCTTCATTATGACAGCCCTACCTCACCACCCATCACGGACACCAGAGGAGGCCAAAGAGGTCCTCCAGGACTCACCTCTTGCCATACCTCACATGTCACCCAGAAAAAAAGGGGGACTGTAGACCATGTGTTTTCAGGATAGAAACCACCCAGAAAATGTGCCTCAACTTCGGCTGCCACACTTTGGCTTTGAACCAGAACTGACTTCCCTTAGAACAACCACAGGGTCAGCTACCTGCTACCGGGGTCTGGTGAGACACCTGATACAACCTGACCCAGGCGAGGAGGCAAAACAAGGCAGAGGGAAAGTGGACACATCCCACAGCCATGCAGAGGTGAAGGCACGCTCTGTTCCCATTTCCTAACTCCCATCAACCTGAAGTCATCAAAGAACTTCGAGTTGTTTTCAAAAAAAACAAAGAATGGAAGCCTTGTCCTTCAATTGTCCTTTTCCCTCCCAGCGGAAGTCACAGGGAGTGGGGTGGTAGTGGGGGCGTCACCAGGAGGTGGTGGCAATGGCCTGCTTGCAGCTGAGGCAGCCAGTGAGGTCCGGGAGGGGATCTGGCAGGTGAAAAGGCAGCTGGCATGGTTGAGAGATTGGTTACACTGAGACAAAAGTTCACTGATTGAGCAAATATATACCCTGTTGAAGAAAACAGCCAAGTCTCATGCTCTATGAGAAGGGAGATTTACACATGGAAAAGGAGAGAGAGAAAGCCTTACAAAGAGCCTCTGGGTATTAGAACTGGAAGTTATCACTATGGACTTGTGACATACTACCCCCCTACCACACACAGATGGAAGTCCTCATGCATGCACTGTGGATATACATGCACACACATCTACATACACATGCACTTTGTGTGCACGCACCCATGTTTCCCAGCTCTTCCCCCTGAGAGCACCTAGAAGCAATGACACCTCCGTAGCAGGGAGCACACCCGGAGCTCAGACCCCAGAGCGTGGTTTCTAGCAGCATCCTCCAGCAGAAGGAATGTGGCTCCTGGGAGCAACGGCTGACTCCAGGACTGGGGCAGAGAAAGGACAAGATGAGCCTGGAACACCTTATGCTAGAAAGTAAAGAATGAAGAGACATGCCAAAGGAAGGAGAGTCAGTTTGAAGGGCAAAATCTATGGCATTTTGAATATTAAAATAAATTAAACTATAGATTATAGCCCAATGAATAAATGTGAGTCCTTGAATCCTTACTAATAACCAAATAAATGAATAGTTACATAACTAAAGAGAGAAGGGGAAACTCCTCCTTTAATATAATATCAATTCATACATGTAGAAGAAATGATGGAAATAGATCATCACAATGTTCTCAATGGAAGCTAAGGCTGATAGGTGGAAGTTAGATGAGGATCAGGATACTGGCATAATACTGGAGTATCTCCCCCACAAAACACTAACCAAACACAAAGGGGACAAAAGGCCTTCACAGCAGGGAGAGCATGGAGATACCAATGTGACCAGGTCTAGGTCAACATTACTAGTGGCAGGACAGGTGGCCTCTTGAGCCTCCTGATGGGATGCACCTCGACGAACATAGCACCAGTTTTGGGGTCTTCCTGCCAAGAATGCATGGCTTCAGTCTGGTCATGAGGAAACACCAGGTGGGCCCAGGCTGGGGCTCTCCCTAAGGATGAAAGCCCTGCACTTTCTTCAAGGCTGTCAGGGTGGAGAGAGACATGAAAGACTAAGGAACCGTTCCATATGAAGGAGCTGATGATGCGTGACAGATCCCTGGACCAGAAAGGAAAAGATGACAACATTAGGGTAGCAGGCGAAGTGTGGTCTGTGGGCTGACAGTCCTGTTGAGTCAGTGCTGATTTCCTCATCGGCAGCAGTGTGAGGTGACCAAGGAGGAGGTATTCTTGGGAGGCCCATGGTGGATGGAAGTATTTAGGGGTAAGGAGTAATCATGTCAGAAAAAGACAATGTTTTCACGTAGAGAGAAAAGGTGATGAAGCAAATTCTGCAACATGTAAAAAATCAGGGAATCTTGGTTAAGGAGATGCAGAAATCCTTTGCGGTGTTTGTTCCTACAATCTTTCTATGGGTTTGAAATTATTTCAAAATAGACCAACAATGACAGCAATTTGAAAGGACTGGATGTACTCAAAAGGATGCACTTATCCCAAAAAAAGAGTCTATCTAGATTTTCTTTTCCTGGCTGGGAGTGGGGTTGGGAAAGTTTGACAAAGTACTTCTAAATTCAACCTCAAAAAAGAAAATGCAAAAAGATCATCAAGGCAGAAGAGCTTGCTCAGCCAGATATTTAATATTTTAAATAACCGTAGCTTCCTAATATGCCTTAAACATGTTTAAAACATGCAGAAGTGGCCTGGAAAAGAATCTAGAAATAGACTCAAATGTGTAAGAAGGAATTTAGCATAAGATTAGGTGAAATCTTATATCAGTGCTAATGGGACAAAGGATACTTTGTTTGGAAAAAATAAAATGAAAGCAGATCTTTACTTCGTTTGCTTCTTACTCCTAAGTAAATCCTAGGGAGGTTATTTGGAACAACAATTAAATGGCAGAAAATAAAATCATAGAAGTGCTTGTCCTAATAAAATGAGTCCATACGATTATAGACCTTCACTGGGGTGGAGAGGTCTTTGTAACATAATGTAAGTTACAAATAGAAAAATGAGCAACAAAAATAAATTTGGCTCCTATCTCCACATCAACTTCCAAAAAGCAAAAGTTAAACAAAAAATTAACTAGAAAACAGTCACAAGAAAAATGATAAAAGATTAATAACACCATTACACACAGACCTGTTAAAAATGAATAACAAGGAGAAAAATGGGAAAGGCTGTAAGTAAGCAACTCATAAAAAAAGAAAAACAAAGGGCCAATAATATAAGAAAGGGTTTTTACCCTCACTTAATACTTGAAGAAATGAGGAGTTTTAAAAGTGAGGGTATTTTTCTCCTTTGATAGCAGTAAAGATGCTTTGAAAAAATATTGCTGAAAATCCTGTGCTTCTTGGGAAGTCCTGGGAAAATGGAACACTCTCTAGCATTTTTGGACTGAAAATTGGCACATTTCTCTTCTGAAGGGTTAGCAGGTCAAATGTAAGCATTTAAACCTGTATGCATATGGTTTCTTTGGTGTGTGTATCCTTTGACCCAGAAACTCCCTCTAGAATAAATATATAAGCACACAAACACAAATAAGGCTGTCTGTCACAGTGCTGATTATATTGATAAAATATAGAAAACCACACAAGGATTCATCAGTAAGTGATTGGTTACATAAAATCCGGTGTAACCATATAAGAGAATAATAGGATAATTAAAAATGAAGATCTAAATCTACATTTACTGATATACAAATATTGTGCACAGCATGTGGATGAGGGAAAATAGCACACACTGAGCCGTGTGTTGAACACAAACTCATGGTCTCATTTATGTGCAGCTGTGTGGCTGTGCTCCGTGAACATGGAGTGATGTCACCAAACCGAAGCAGGGAGAGATTCTGGATTTTTAAAAACTTCGTATTTTGGCCGGGCGCGGTGGCTCAAGCCTGTAATCCCAGCACTTTGGGAGGCCGAGACGGGCGGATCACGAGGTCAGGAGATCGAGACCATCCTGGCGAACACTGTGAAACCCCGTCTCTACTAAAAAAAAATACAAAAAACTAGCCGGGCGAGGTGGCGGGCGTCTGTAGTCCCAGCTACTCGGGAGGCTGAGGCAGGAGAATGGTGTGAACCCGGGAGGCGGAGCTTGCAGTGAGCTGAGATCCGGCCACTGCACTCCAGCCCCGGCGACAGAGCAAGACTCCGTCTCAAAAAAAAAAAAACAAAAAACTTCGTATTTTTCTGTATTGTTTGATTTCATTTTACAATATTCATGTATCATTTTTATAAATCAGAAGATGAAACTTCTTCCTTTTGAAAAACCTGGAAGATATGTATATGCTCTTAATATTTTGCATCCCTCCTCATTTTAAGATGCTACAGTAAATAGCATATCAGAGAATGTGTGGACACTAAATGTACATACTGTAGATTTCTAGGACTGTGCACAGTCCCAGGAGGGATTTAAAAGGTCCATTTTTACAGTGATGATATATATGCACACGCACATCATCTAATAATCACAGAAGATGAGGCCTGAGGGACAAGCAATGCAGAGTAAAGGAATGCCTGTATATCGCAGGAACTCAATGAATATTTGTTGACTGAGAAGGGGAGAATAAACGATGTCCTTATCTCTGAGATTCAAAAATAGAAGTCCCAATCAATTTGCTCAGATGGAGTGAGTGGAATATGTGTAAATTCTGGTGTATTTGTTAAAGAATCAGTCATTTTATTTTGGCGTCCCATCTTGTTCCATGTCTGCCGAGGTATGTGAGAGATAAAATTCCTGTTTTCCGAACTGTCACAAGTCACAGTTGTCAAAGCCAGTGGCTGCATGGCAGACGCCATCTAAAGGCATTCTTCTTTGCTCCTGGTGTACTGTGTTCCCCCACGTCCTCCTGTGCACACACAGGCACACAAACACACACAGGCTAAAAGACACAGCCTGAAACAGTAGGCTGAAATGTGCATGAAATCAGAGAGAAACAACATTTCCTGCACTTGGGCTTAAAAATAACCAACTGTACAGGGATAGGATGAGAAAGTTGTGGCTTTACAGACTTAATTCACTACTTCTAGAGTTATCTTCCTAAAACACACATCTGACCATGTCATTTCAAAGCTCAGACACTTCTGATGGCTTCCCAAGGCATCAAAATAAAGCCCAAACCCCTGGCACTCAAAACCCTACTGCTTGATCCTGTCCCAGCTATGTTCCCTTGTCACACCTTGGAGTGGTGGATTCTGGAGGCAGGCTGGCTTGAACTGGAACCTTACTCTCCTGCTCACTAGCTCCGTGACTTGGGCAAGTGTGTTCACTTCACTGACTCCCAATTTAATTATCTATAAAACAGTCATAAATGAGATAACCTACACAAAGTGCTTCAAGGTTTGCCTGAACCACAGGAAGAGTCTGATAAATACAAGTGCCCTTCCACCTCTCTTTCTGTCCACAGAAGAATTAAAAAGAGTACCAAATAGCAAACGGAGCCAGGCTCTGGCCAACACAAAATGAAGGACAAGCCCAACATGCAGGGAGCTTGGGGCGAAGATCGCTGCCGGTAGGAACAGCTTCTTGGCAGTGGTGGCCTCCTGGGCCCTGGTGGCCTGTAGGCAGAGACCCCTGCCTGGGGACCTGTGGGAGCCACACAGCCCCCTCAGTCCTGCGGGAGCCTACAGGGCCAGCTTTCCTGCTATGAATTGCTGTGATTACCCAGGGCATGGCCCCAGGATAAAGCATGTTCTCTTGAGTAAGCACAGGAACATCTTATAGTTACTGGGACTTTCTCTGTTATGAGAGGCATTTCATTTTAAAACCTTATTGGCACCAGTCTTTTAATGTGGCTGATGGCACAAAAAAATGGAAATTTGGAAGAGTCTAAACTGGATGCTGGATGTTAACAGAGTCGACAGCAATAATAAATAAGAACAGCTACCATTTATCGAATCCTGATTACATGCCAGGCACTCTGCTTACTGCGTCACGTACACACTCCACAGCATCTAAACACCCAGCTCATTGCCTTGTTCTCGTATCACCATCTTACAGCTGAGAAGACAGACGAAGAGAGGCTCTGTAATTAGCCCTGTGGCACACAATGAGCACACAGTGGGTCTGGAACTAGAACTCAGGCTGCTGTTCCCTCCAGCTGGCGCTCTGGCTATGGTGCCTGTGTGGCCACCTTGTTAAGCATCCTCCCACTCCCCTATCCTTGCCTCCAGGCCAACAGTCACAAGCTAATGGAGCCTTGCCAATTTCCCTGATGGAAATGGATTCTGTCCTAGTCTGGACTTTCACAAATCAGAGAATGAGTACGGTGACCTGGATAAGAAGAGCTGTTTCTCAGGATTCCTGGGGTTGTGACTCGCTGCTGGCTGTCTGCGGAGCAAGATAATTTGTAGCTTGTCCTCCGCGCATAGCCTGGGAATGCCCCATTTTCTCAGTCATGTGGCTTGGAGAAAAGGCATCCCTCAGGATTCTCAGGATCTTCACTTTGGGATCCTCACCTGGGCCTGGGCACCAGCAGTTACTATAATCCCACTCCCCCGGCAGTAACAAAAAGAGCTCTGTAATACTATCTCCCCCACACCCTCCAGCCCTCTGAAGCTCACGTGCCTCTATTCTGCTCAGATTCTTACCAATACATGCCTGCTGTTGTCAGCCTGAGGATACAAAACCTATAGAGCCACCCAGCATCCTCTGGGACAGGCTCTGATGAGGGACCACTGACTCACAGAGCAAACCCATGCAGACAGGAAAACCCGTGAACAGGCAGTGAGCATCTGCAAGGCATGGGATTTAATCTTCATAAAACCTCTGTAACAAAATACACCTGTTTTACAAATGAAGACCCTGAGGCTTAGGCAGATAGAATGACTTGGCCCAGGTCACCCATCAGACTCCAAAACCCATGGACAGGCCAAGACCGGCACCATCTGGCATCATCTTCCCCTAGCCTTCTCCGAGACAAGCCACACAGGCACCAGTCCTGAGAGACATACCAGGCTCAGATCCTAACACTCACTCCCCATCTCTCATCCAAATCTCTGTCTACATTTCACCACCCAGGCTGCTTCTTCCTGGTCCCTCAGAATCTTAGTCTCTCCAACTCAGCATAGAAGTGAAGCTCAATGCCAGCTTAGATGCTGCTGTACTCCAGCCAATAAAATGAATGGCCGTATGGCGTGGTGGAAATCACAGTGGACCCAAGCCAGAACACTTGGATTTAGGTCCCTACTTGACTACTAACTGGCTTCTGACCTAGGCAAAGGCACTAAATTTCACTTATGGCTTCCTCATGTTTAAAATGGAGAAAGGAAAGGGTGTTATGCCAGAACAACACTGGTTGCCCAGCTCTCTACCCACATGACCTGGAGCAAATACCTCAGGGACACAAACCACTCCAGTGTAAGGCTGCATGCAAGGTGGTGGGATGCTAAGATGGGAGGCAGTAGGCCAGAGTGAAGGAGGGGAAGGACCAACAGTGCTGTCCAACAGAAAGACTGCAAGCCACGTACAGAATTATCAGTTTTCTAGTAGCCACATTAAAAAGTAAAAAGAGGCCAGGTGCAGTGGCTCAGATCGCTTGAGGTCAGGAGTTCGAGACCAGCCTGGCCAACATGGTGAAACTGTCTCTGGTAAAATACAAAAAAATTAGCTGAGCGTGGTGGTGCACACCTGTAAACCCAGCTACTTCGGAGGCTGAGGTAGGAGAATCACTTGAACCCAGAAGGTGGAGGTTGCAATGAGCTGAGATTGCGCCACTGCACTGTAGCCTGGGAAAGAGAGTGAGACTCTGTCTCAAAAAAAAAAAAGTAAAAAGAAACAGTTAAAATTAAGTTTAATAATGTATTTGACAAAATATAGAGAAATATTATTTCAACATAAAAAATTATAGGAGAGATTTTACTTTTTTTGGGTACTAAGTCTTTGAAATCCAATATGCATTTTGCACTTATAGCATGTCTCAATTTGGGCGAGCCACACTTCAATAGCCATATGTGGCCAGTGTTGACAGGACGTGGCAGCCCAGGACTAACATTTCTGAGCCAAGCTCTGGTCTAGTATTCTATGAACATGATCTCATATTATCCTGTCCTCCACTCTGCAAGGGCAGTATCACCACGCCTCTACACAGATGAGGAACCAGAGTCAGCACAGCTGAGCCACTTGTTCCAGGATCTAAACTAGGAAGTCGCAGGAGATGTGAACCTAGGTTCACCTGGTTGAGAGGAAAGGCTGATCTAAGGTTATGAGAATTTCACAGCACAAGCTGGCTTCCCAGATGCAGGCACCTGTTAGGTTTGGGGATGCCCTGTACATTTTACATACATATGTACATTTTACATACATATGTACATTTTACATAGGTCAAGTATATATGTGCATTCCATAGGAGCGGCCAAGGTCTTTTCATCTATGGATTTCCCAGGCCATGAACCAGCAACTTCCTGCCACATCAGTCCCAAGCAAAAGCAGAAGCTGGGCTCTCCCTACCTAAACCCAGCATTGTTCTTCCCTCTTTCAAAATGCATGTTCATGCTGATATTTTATCTCCTAAACAATTCTGTTTAATCCATGTTAGAGATTTGCTACGCTGTATAATCACTTTTTTGTAATTTTTCTTAATTCCTCAAGATGCATTTCTGTTACTTTTGAACAATTAAATGCAGTTTCATTAGTCACTTTTATTGTGCAGAAATTGTACATCTATGACTAGCCTCAAGCTTTGTATTATGAACACTATTTTTCCCTTTATATCTTCAAACAGACTTTTGGCCTTTGCTTAAATAGGTATTTAGACTAAGCCGCACATGGTTTTGAGCTGATGTAGCAGGAATCTACATAGTAACAAAACCTGAGTGCAAAGCGCCTTTGTCACAATAGCTGTCCCACTCTGCACTCACCAGCCCCAGAACTTTTCTGTGCCTCAACCATGCAATGCTGTCCTTGTCTATGGAACATCAGCCTGGGATTTAACCTGGTTATCACGTAAGCCTGGGCCTTCCAGACTAGTTATTCTGGGGTTCAGCTTTGTCAGGAGATGCTGCGTGTCCCAGGAGGGTCCACACTTCAAGATCATCTAAGTGATCAGGAGGGACACAGATGAGGCCGGCCTTAACACTTGCTGATCTGGAGGGAGGGAGACTCTCAAAAGGGAACACCACATCTGGGACACACTGAGCCTTCTGCCTCATGCCAGCCCTGCCATTCTGCTCACCACTACCTGACATTCAGGGCGGAAATGTTTCTGAAGGCACTGGCTGAGCATCCCAGGTGGCCAGAGACAGCAGGTGATTCGTGCTCACAAGTAAACCCTGGAACGAATGGCAAGAGATGTTCTTTCCAAAATGATTCCCAACTCTGACTAGACGTGTCTTTAAAGTGGAACTGTTTCATAAAAACTGTCTTCTTGTCCAGAATTGATGTGACCATTTCCTCAGTCCTCCTTTATTTTAAAAATCCATGTTTAATTCATATTTAGAAATCCATACCTGTCTGACGTAGGTGTTAATTTACATGACCCAGGAGATGACACAAAAGGTAAAAAGGCGGTGGGGGGAGGCTGGGCACGGTGGCTCACGCCTGCAATACCAGCACTTTGGGAGGCCGAGGCGGGCAGATCATGAGGTCAGGAGATTGAGACCATCCTGGCTAACATGGCGAAACTCCACCTCTACTAAAAATACAAAAAAATTAGCCAGGCGAGGTGGCAGGCGCCTGTAATCCCAGCTACTCGGGAGGCTGAGACAGGAGAATGGCGTGAACCTGGGATGCGGAGCTTGCAGTGAGCTGATACAGCACCACTGCACTCCAGCCTGGGCGACAGAGCGAGACTCTGTCTCAGAAAAAAAAAAAAAAAGTGTGTGTGGGGGGGTGCATTCCAAGTGTTCCCCAGCCCTGACATCCTGTGGAGCCTGACAACATGCTTCATGACAGTGACACAGTACCCGGAACACTGCAGCACTGTCTGTCAGGACTAATGACCCCAGAGGCAGCTGTCATTAGCCAATTCACTAATTAGGGGCCTGTTTGTAGAGCTAATGGGAAGGGTAATCATTTGTTAGCTTAAGTAAAACTCCCAGGCATTCCTGACAACCGTTATCATAGAAAAGTCTGGAAGGCAATTCATCTATCTCTGTGAAATTCAAAGAACCCAGATAACCAGAGTCATCTTTTATAGCACAAACCTCCTTTAGGAATCTGCTGGTAGGAGCTTGTCTTTGACTCCTAATATATCCTCTCTAGCAGCAAATAAATATGTCTACACATAGACCGGGGGCTTTTCCATGCTTGTACTCCAGTGGTCTGACTTCTGTGAGCTCAATCCAGGTTCTCAGACTGTGAGCCCAGGGAAATACTCAACGCTGAGGCCGCTGACAGGAGAAGAGGGCAGAATCCCAACACAGAACGGGCAAGCTTTCTGGTTACAGGCAGAGCGAGTATGAGAGTGCGTGAATGCATGCATGTGTGAGAGAGACAGTATGTGCGGAGAAGGGGGTATTTTGATGCTGCAATCAGTTTTCATTGGCTTGTATGTTAAAGATAAACAAAAACATCAAATTTTCTAAAAGATGATTTTATTCACTCCTTATAGAAGGTTTAAAAAACATGAAGTGTGAATGAAGAACTGATGTGGTTTGGATATTTCAGTCTCCAGATCTCATGTTGAAATGTGACTCCCCAGTGTTGGAGGTGGGTCTGGTGGGAGGTGTCTGGGTCATGGGGGTCGGGGTCCCTCATGAATGGCTTGATGCCCTCCCCACGGTAATGAGCGAATAATGAGAGTTGATTATTTAGAAGAGCCTGGCATCTCTTTTGCTCTGTCTTTTGCCATGTGACACACCGGCTCCCTCTTTGCCTTCCTCCATAATTGTAAGCTTCCTGAGGCCTCCCCAGAAGCTGAGCAGATGCTGGTTTCAGGCCTGTACAGCCTATAGAATCATGGGCCAAATAAACCTCTTTTCTTTATAAATTACCCAGCCTCAAGTATTCCTTTATAGCAATGCAAATGGATAATACAAGAATACTGAGATGAAATTTAACTTGCCACCAAAAACTTCCTGAGCCATTCATTCATCTCACTGCAGCAAATGGTAGGAAATGAGGGTTGAGGACCCAGCCTACCAGAGAAGCCTTGGGGAACAAGTGACCCCCACAGCACGAGTGTAAGGGGAGGCTGTACCAGGCTTCAGAGGGGCAAGAAGAGGGGCCTACGAAAGCAGGTAGGGCTTCCATTCCAGAAGCGCCTTAGAGACTCTGTGGTCCAACTGTGTCATGACATAGATGAAGAGATGAGGCTCACAGTGTGAGCTGACTTTTCAGAACTGTGGGTGAGTCCAGTAATAGCGCAGGCATGATCTCACTCTCCAGACACCCCTCCCTCCCAAACCCCAAGCTCCCTCAGCAGTCACCCCACCCCAGAAGGACCATGCTCCTTTCAGAAGCAGTAAACAACAATCTTCAAATAGGGCAACCCAGGGCCCTCAGCCCAGTGGCAGCCAGGGCTGCTGCTAAATAACTCCAGAGAAGCCCCACCTGCCCTGGGCCTGCTCAGCAAATGGCCAAGAAGGCTCCAAGGGTCCTCTTGCACCCTTGCGCTGAGTGTGTCCAGCTGTGACAGCCCGATCTGGTCACTGGGCACACGTGCCATTCTGCCATGCCAGCAAGGCAGAAGGAAGGCGTGTGCCAGCCTGAGGAGCCAGTGCCAAGCCTCAAGCCACGAGGACCGCCCCCCTTCCTACGGGAAGGGCTCAGGCTCTCTGCAGGGTTGCTGGTCGCCCACCACGGGCTCTCAGGACTCAAGGCTCAGGATAACGTTCTCTGGGCCCTAACTCTGGGAAGAAGCAGGGTGGGGGAAGGCCTCCTCACCAGAGGAAAAAGCAACAGATCTCTTTGAGGCAGTTCAGAAGTCAGGACAGATTTAGAGGCTTTCCCTGGGGGGATTTCCTAAGGAAGTGATTAATTTGCTGGCTGGAATACATTCAGTTTGGCAGTTGATCTAAACTCCAGGACTCATAGCAATCACTTGGGAGTTTGTTTATATGGCAGATTCCAAGGGCCTCGCTTGGGGTAGGGCCTGGACTCTATTCCATGATTCTGAGGCAAGTGGTCTATGGGCTGCCACAAACCAGGGTCACTGCGCACCGGCACAGGCAGATCTGCGGAGCATGGTGTTATCAGGGCTACTGAGAGGCACTATGGGCAGCAGGGCGTGGTGAAGGCCCCGAAGCCCCTCTCTCCTCTAAAGGAAGACAACAAGAGGAATGCACATCTCACTGGAGCCTCCATGCTCTTAGATAAATATCTGCCTCAGCGATTCTGAACTTCAGGTGCCTGCAGGGTGAAACCTGTGTGCCTGGCTGAGGACAAGAAAGGCCAGGCCCTGAATCCTGGCTCTGCCACTTCCAGCCCAGCAATCTCAGATGTGTCAGCCTAGCTGAGCCTCACTTCCTCATCACAAAAATGGGGTGAGGGCTCCCCATCCCAGGCGGGTTGAAGTGAGGTGGGACGAGATGAGCTTTTCTTTTGTGAACAGTTTTGTCCTGGCCCCTCTTTTCAAGTGCAGAATACACCAGGGGCCTGTAAGCTGGTATTTTGGAGTAAACACTATTGACTTAGATCCCAGGTCTCCTGGTAATCAGTTTGGAACAGAGGACTAAAAAGGGGAGCTTAGAAAGGTCCCAAAGTGGGTAGCTGGGAGGTATGTATGTCAAGGGGCACTAAGAAGAAAGGGAAGTGTTTGGCATGTCTACCTGAAATGACCTGGGGGGCAGACTCAGGTAGCTGCCTAAGGTGAAAGAGCCCAAAGTCAAAGTTTATCAGCTCCTCAAGCTGCACTGGGCTGTGTCAGTCGCAGGGCCACACTGTGAGGAGCACAGACTGTGTAAACAGGGCCATAACAGGGAGCAGGCCACTCTGCAGCAGCACCACCAAGACCAGGGACTGGCGGATGAGGCTGGGTCAGCTCTGCAGAGGCAGGTGACCCAGCAAGCACATCCCGCCAGCCTGTGTTGGGCTCAGGAGAAGGAAAGGCCTGCACGAATTCCACCTTCATGTGCTGAACCTCTACTAAACCAGCATAAGGAAAAGGGCACTCCCCGCCCCTGGTCCCTGGGAAACCCAAGGCTGACTCTACAAAGGACCTCAACTCTTTCCATGGGAAGGTAGGTGGAGGGGGTCCCCAGGGGTATGGCTGGTCAGAGCTTTGGGTGCTGGGTAGTGACCATGGGAAGCAAAGCCTTGTTTCCCTCGGTGCCCTGCTCCACCAAGTCCTGTCCCCACAGAGCAGGAAGACAGCCGGCTACCCTGGGACTTTCTGATGACAGGGTAGTCAGTGTGGGCAGCAGTAGGGAGTGCAGTGGGACGGGAAGACCTCACTGTAGACACCCCAGGCTGGGGGCCTTTGGCAGACAAGAACCTATGGGAGCTGCCAAGAGCCAGCCTTGAGCTGTTTCCATCAGAGATTTCTTTCCCAACAGCCAGGGCTGTACAGAGATGAAATGGGAGGTGGTGGGTGTGGTTGAGCTAGAAAGGGTGCTGAAACAGCACCTCTTGCTTTGCTTCTAAAGGAGATAGAGCTTCGGACTTCAAAGAGAGAAGGGAAAGGGTAGGGATGGATAGAGGTTTCCTTACTTAGCCCTCACAACCGTCCTGTGAGCAATGGATGGCTCACCCCTTTTACAGAAGAGAACACTGAGGCTTAGAGGGAGTTACCAACCAACCTTCACACAAGCGAGAGGCACAGACAGGATTTGACTTGAGGTTTTCTGCTCCAAAGCCGATGTTTTCTATTTCTATCTGGCCACCTCCCCGAAGACAGAACAAATGCTGGCAGTGAAGTATGACAGTGGGGAAAGTCTTTGTGGAAAGGAAGATGGCCAGAGAGGGCCAAGTTACTTCCCATGACTGCAGCCTTCTCAGTCCACTCAACTGTGCCCAGGAATACCAAGAGAACTATGGCTGGATCACCAAGCTACTGCGGGTCACCTTTACAGAACTCTCGAGAATGGGAAACAAAGGAAAACTAGAAAGGAACAGTCTTCAATGTCATGATTTTCAAAAGGGTACATTCCATCAAATGAAGGCAGAGCCCAAGTAGGAGTCTACAATGGTTTCATAAAGAGGCTGGTTTGGAGTACTTGGAAAAGGAAGAGGTGATCACTAAGAAGAGTATGTTGGAAACATGTCAAACCACATTCCCTCCTCTTCCCTTCTAACAGGGATCCTGGCTAGGAGACTGAGGGCATGCAGTGGCCTGATAGCTCCAGACACTTCCTACATTATTAGAAAGGATCCTTCATGGTCCAGCCTAGTGGGAAAGAAATAACATGGGTTGGATATCCAAGGAGGTATGTTAGGAACTAGATGGATCACTGTACCCAGATGGATGAGGTCAGCTTTAATGGAGGTCCTCATTTTTGTACAACTTAACATTTTCATCAATGACTTAGTTGTGGAAGGCATACTTAGCAGGTTTATATAAAAGAGTTGGGAGGGGTCAGGCAGTGGCTCATGCCCGTAATCCCAGCACTTTGGAAGGCCAAGGCAGGTGGATCACTTGAGATCAGGGTTCGAGATCCTGTCTCTACTAAAAATACAAAATACATGCTGGGCATGGTGGCGGATGCCTGTAATCCCTGCTACTGAGGAGGCTGAGCCAGAAGAATCGCTTGAACCCAGGAGGCAGAGGATGCAGTGAGCCGAGATCGTGCCACTGCACTCCAGCCTGGGTGACAGAGCGAGACCCTGTCTCAAAAAAAAAAAAAAAAAAAAAAAAAAGGGTTGAGAGAGATGACAGAATCTATATATTCAAATAATTGTTCTATGGGCTGAACTGAATCTACCAGAATGAAGTTTACTGGGAATAAATATAAGGTCCTGTACTCAAGTCTAAACAGGGCACTTAGTAGCCATTCATGGAGGCGAGTTCACAGGAAGCTTTATATGAATAGTTAGTGGGCCCAGCCAAGGAGACAGTGGACAACACGGTGAGTTCGGTGCTGCAACCCAGTGTACATGCTGCTGACAGAGCTCAGTCACTAGACAAGGGAGGCAATGCCTGCACTGCATTCTGGCTGCTTAGCTGCTCTGGCTCCCCAGAGCCCAATTCTAAAAGGGAGCAGGTGGAGAGGAGACAGGGACCCTAAGTTAGGTGTGTGCTTCAGTGGATGAGTTACAGAAGGATAAAGTTGAAGGAAAAGGAAGACACAGGGGGACATAAAAGTTATTCTCAGATATCTGCCCAGCTGCATGCACAGGCACTTTCGCTGTGCTCTATAAAGCCTCAGAGGGCAGAACTAGGAAGCTCCCAGGAGCCAGGCCTAAGCTGTTTCCATCAGAGAGAGTTATTTTCTAACAGCCAGGGCTGTACAGAGATGAAACGGGAGGTGTGAGGATGGGCACTAGCAACGGAACTTGTTCCAGCAGAGGGAGTAGAGTTCCCAGGGTGACCACACATGAATGACCCCAACCTGTATCTAACTGGATTAGATGACTCTGAGGGTCCATCCAGCTACAGGGCCTGTAGTTTCAGGGATGCCACTAGGCAGTTACTCAGGACCTCATCTGTGTGTGTGGTGGTGGGGACAGTGGGAATGATGACGATGGAACACATAGTGCTTTCTCAGAAAGTATGGCTCAGTGGAGATAGAGAGCCTCCACTTCCCAGGGAGACCGGACTAGTCTCAGAATCCTGGACTTGACTCTCCTGGATCTAGCTACACCAGAAACAAACAAAACTAGTGACCAACAGTTACAGGCAAGCTAGGTCTCACAGGGCTTTACTCTAGCTTGGAGCTGCCACCATGAGGTGGGCATGAATGGAGTGCCACGGGTCATGTGTGGCCAGGCTGCACTGGGGACACAATTCCTCTGATGGTGAACACTTTCAGGCTTGGCTCTTGTGGCTGGCATGTTCAGAGACGCAGACGGCTCTGTGATGGTGGTGGGTGGAGACCCCAACCAGCCCTGAATGTGGACTTTGTTCCCATGGTCTAGAGGCTGTCAGATCCTGAAACACAATCACCTGATACCAGTCTCTAAACCTCTAAACTTCAAGATCTGTTAAGATGGATATGCTTTTACACAATGCCACAGAAGAAATCGGTCTTTCTGCAACATCCACCCTGGTCCAATAAGAACCAGATGCCAGGAGACGGGTCTCAGCAGCCTCTGCCACAGCAATCCCTCTGATGGGCTCTCATGGAAGTCAGCGCAGTCTCCCTGGGTTGAGTACTATGGTCTACTGTAGCCAGACCTGAGGGGAACACTTTACCAATAAACAACTTCCTCCCCGCCCGGGGCTGTGTCCTCAGGAGCAGTGTGTGCACACCACGTGGGAACCTTGCAGGGCCGTGTCAGCTCTGCCGTGCAGATGGAAAGGTGCTGTCTGTGACAAGGGTTGCTCCCCCAAGGTGCAGATAACCAGACATAACCGATGCAAAGCTTTCTCTTAAGAATAGGAACAGGGGAGGCTGCAAGACTTAAGAAAATAAATCTAACAGCAATGATGCTAAGCGGTAACCTCTCTACTGATTAAAAAAAGAAAAAAAGATTCCTCAGCTGTAATAACATTTAATCCCCCCAGAAGCTAATCTAAATGTAACACTCAAAAGAAAACAAAAGTGACACAAAGGAGAAGAACCATAGCCACTGCCTTTGGGGACGCTGGCTTTATTCCGGAAGTGAGTCCATTAACAGAGCTGGGAATGAAATGCCATTTTCATCTCAGTCGAGGGGAGGGGATTAACAAATTGTCATCTCTAAGCCCAGTTTTTTGAGTCATGGATCTCTGAGCACTCAGAAAGCACTGGGCTGAAGCCTGCGCACATTGGGGCTGTCCTTCCCCTTAAGCCCGCAGTTGCCACTTTCAGAGCTGGCTGGACGAGACGCCCTCTACACACGCTTCAGCATTTAGAAGCCAACAGGACTGTGCTGAGCCCACTGCCCCCCAGACAGCTTCCTGTGCCCCCTCGTTTGGGCACTGGGACAGTTAGGGGGCTCTTGCTCTGCACACATCCCTGGCGGTGGGCAGTGGACGAATGCTCCTGGTGCTCATGTTCAGCGCATGCCCCATGCCTTGATCAGAAGCCTCCCTGCTGCCCTGTGCTTGCTGGCTCCCCAGCCACCTCTCTAGCCACCTCCCTCAGGGCCCAGCTCTCTCTTGGTCACAGCTGCTGCTTAGAGGCCAGAATCTCGGTAGTCAGGTATCTGCCCAGCTCCTCCTTGGCACTCAGTTCTGCTTGAATGTCAGAGAGTGTCCTAATCCTCAGATGGACAGAGTCCTGGCCGTCCTCTGTCACATTACCCAACTGTTCCCTCTTCATAGCACTTTGTATAAAATCATCTTATTTTGTTGCTGACCATTTGTTTCTCTGCCCTGAGAGCAGGAAGCCTCCTGCCGGTTCACAACTGTATTCCCAGAACAGTGCTGCCGTGGGAGTGGAATATCTGTGCAATGGGTGAGTCATTCCTGGCTGGCAGTATTGTCTCTGCTCTCAACATCATTACTGCTTGGTTCTCCCAAATGCTGCCAGATCTCTTTCTAAAACACAAATCCAATCATATCAGTTCCCTGCTTAAAAGCCTTTTTTTTTTTTTTTTTTTTTTGAGATGGAGTCTTGCTGTGTCGCCCAGGCTGGAGTGCAGTGGCGCGATCTCGGCTCACTGCAAGCTCCGCCTCCCGGGTTCACACCATTCTCCCGCCTCAGCCTCCGAGTAGCTGGGACTACAGGCGCCCACCACCACGCCCGGCTAGTTTTTTGTATTTTTAGTAGAGACGGGGTTTCACCATGTTAGCCAGGATGGTCTTGATCTTCTGACCTCGTGATCCACCCGCCTCGGTCTCCCAAAGTGCTGGGATTACAGGCTTGAGCCACTGCGCCCGGCCTTAAAAGCCTTTTTTATGACTTGCCGCTGCCTGCAGGATGAATCTCGAATTCTTTAGACTGCACCAAAGGTTCTTCACATTGGGATCACCCTGTCCCACCAGCCTCATCTCTACCCTCTCGGATGTTTGCTTCTTGACCAGCATGCCTCGTCCTCATCCTTCCCCTAATAACTCCAGGAAGAGAGGCCCACCTGAGTCTCCACTCACAATGACCCCTGGCCCCAGAGCCTGCCCTGGTTCACGTCATCTTGGGCCCCAGAGCTCAGCCCAAGGTCATTTCATCTCTGAAGCCACACTGCTCAGGCAAAGCTAGTCCTGCCATCTTCTGCTGTGGGAGTGCTTTCCTCATGCACAGCTGTGGCACTCACCATCTGTCATGGGGGGTTTCTTCCTCCATTCAGTATTCCCTGAATTCCTAAGTATTGGACCCTGAGGATACAAAGATGGATAAAACAAGGTTCCTATCCACAAAGAGCCTATAGTCTAGCAAAATGCAATGCCTGAATATGTAAGTACAAAACAGACATACAAGTGGCA
Source organism: Trachypithecus francoisi (assembly GCF_009764315.1). Taxonomy (NCBI): domain Eukaryota; kingdom Metazoa; phylum Chordata; class Mammalia; order Primates; family Cercopithecidae; genus Trachypithecus; species Trachypithecus francoisi. The sequence goes on from NW_022681453.1 coordinate 62,268,388, forward strand.
GCCAGGTATTGTCCCTGGGCCGCCCAGGTTCTCTGGGGGCAGCAAAGAGGGCAGAGCTAACTCTGTCTTGGGTGGGCCAGGAGGATTTTAGAGAGCCTTTCAATTTTATAAAGAAAGACACATTGAGCTGAGCCTAGAGGAACAAGAGTGCTGAGTGGGGAGGTAGGGATACTGCAAGTGTGGTGGTTGGGAGTGCATCTGTGCTCTGCAGTGGAGGCAAGGGCCTCTAGGATGGTCTTGTCCGTCGTTACACATCCTCTCTGGCACAGAGCCCACCACCGAGCCAGCCTCAGGAAAGGCTTACTGGACTGTATCAGAGGTTAAATTCTAGATCACCATCATTTAATCCTGTCTTTAAGGAGAAATGATGATTTACAAAAATTAGGAGGACAGTTATGTGGCAAATACACTCCAGGCCCTCCGTGGCTCCCTTCTGTGGATGGTGGCCCCCGGTGCTGGATCAGGGGTTATGAGAGTAAGTCATTAAAAAGCAGAAGGCCTCCCTGCTATAACCAGGGTCCAAGAGAAAACCACTACGATACTTCCTAGGAGAAGCATGGTGGCTGGCTGCCTGCCTGCCAGTCAAGGGAGACAGAGACAGAACACCAATGCTGCCACAGAGGAAGTAGCCCTTCTGTTGCTCGTGGTCAGATGAGGAGGGCTGGTTGTATACCACATTTCCAGTACAGAGTGACATTGCTGCTTTTTCTTTTTTTTTTTTTTGAGGCGGAGTCTCGCTCTGTCTCCCGGACTGGAGTGCAGTGGCCGGATCTCAGCTCACTGCAAGCTCCGCCTCCCGGGTTTACGCCATTCTCCTGCCTCAGCCTCCCGAGTAGCTGGGACTACAGGCGCCCGCCACCTCGCCCAGCTAGTTTTTGTATTTTTAGTAGAGACGGGGTTTCACCGTGTTAGCCAGGATGGTCTCGATCTCCTGACCTCGTGATCCACCCGTCTCGGCCTCCCAAAGTGCTGGGATTACAGGCTTGAGCCACCGCGCCCGGCCTGCTTTTTCTTAAACATTTACACAGGAAGATGAAGGCTGTACAACTTCCCTTGGTTATCACATTACAATGCCTCATTGCAAGTCAGGAAGTTCTTTGCCAGATGTAACTTAAGTTTTCACAGCTGCAGTCCGAGGCTGTAGCCCTGATACTATTCAGACAATGTTTCCTTCTCAGAGGAATAAAATTCCACCCTCTGGTCAGCCTTCTCCTTTCCTGGAGGCCCAAACTGTGTGCTTACCTTTTCAACCCTTTAACCGTTCTGGTCTCTCCTTCTGGAGCCTCTCCAATCTGTCTACTGCCTGCCTGCACAGCACAGCCCCAAATGGAGTGCCAGGTGCCCAGCACTTGTTTATTCATGGTGACAGGACAGAATGGGGAGCAGAAAACCACTGCCTAATTCCTAAGTTTCATTTACTCCAGGTAAAGGTTCAAAATTATTCCTGATGGAGCCTTTGGATGCACCTGATAGCACAAAAGCTACACTGACTGCTGCAAGCTTCGTCTCTCATTACTCCTCACTAACACATGAAATGACAGATGCAAAAACCTGGCCAGCAGCTCCTGAGCAAGTGAGTGAGCCAGGCCTGAATGAAAGCCAGGTGATGGAGGCCTGGAAGGAAAGGCACCCACCTTTCCTGCAACCTCAGCTCCTGCTGCTGGGTTTCTGCCCAAGAGCCTCAGCATGCCCATGGAGGAGAGGCCCTCCAGGCCCAGCCATTCTGGCTTCACCCAGCATCACAGCTCATCTGTGCCTCAGGTGTTCACATGTCCACAAACTGAGCACTAGGTCCCCAGTTAAAGGACACTTCAAAACCACAGCTCAAGTTCATGAGGAAAGGAGATTGCCTCATATGCTTCAGGGGGTCAGAAGCCAAGCCCTGACTGGCAAACAGCACACTCCCAATCTTTCCCACTCACACAACCAGGAATCCAGCTCTAGGGACAGTGCCTGTCTCATGGGGTCACCCTTAGCTTGGGGATCTGATGTCCAATTGCACTAAGAACCTCCCTCACCCCTGGTCCAAGTCATTATTGTTCCTTTCCTTGTGGTTGTGTTTGTAGTCTTATTAATTTTTAACTATACAAGCTATACGTGAAAGAGAGAGAATGTGTGTGTATATATATTTAAATAAACATTTCAAATAAAGCTACAGTTCCTGTTGACCCTTTTTATAATCCTGAACTTCTCTGAACTAACCAGAGATAACTATTATCTCCCGTCAGGAACATATCTTTTTCAGACTTTTTCTCTGTATCACATAAATATGTCTACAGAACAGAGATGGTGCTACCATATGTGTGTCAACATGCATTGTAAACTACAACTCGCTTTTTCCTCAACCAGAGGTCTCTGGCGCCTTTGCGGGCCAGTGTGCACAGCGCACGCTGTAGCTGTCGCTTAGAGCTCCAGGGTTGGGGGAATTGTGTTATGCATCACCTGCCACTAGGTATGAGGCTGCTTCCGATTTCCACACTCAGAATCAGGGTCACAGTGCCCTTTGTGCCCATGGCTGCTGGTGCACAGACCTGAGCATTTCTCTGGGGTACATTCCCAAAAGGAGAGCTGCTGGGTCCTACGTCCTTTCCTTCTTGGCTCCAGGTTCAGTGACTGATATCCTCTACACACCTAGGAATGTGCACTCTTTTGACTATTATACTCCAATCTCTTAATAAAATGTGAGTTTCTATGTAACGACACCTACCATTTATTGAGTGCTTACTATGTGCCTGACACTTTCCTAGAGGCTTAACAAATTACCTCATGATGCCCTCAAAACAACCTTCAGAAGTAAGGGAAGTCTGTCTCAGCATTTATGTCATCCGACTCAGGTCACACGTCAAGTAGCACTGCTAAGAGCTGCACTCTCTGTCACCGCAAAGTCTCTGCCCTGTGTGGGGCTCCTGCCTCGTCAAAGCCCTGTCTCAAATGAGGTGAAGCCCTGTCTCCGTTCAGGGCCTTGATCCAGACAGAGCCCTGCTGCATCAGTAGGTGCTTAAACAGCCAACCACTTATTTTTAAATTCCACAATGGGTGTCAGTTCACCCACCCATCTGACACTGACTTGGTGAGCATCTATCAAGGCTAAGTCCTGGCTTGGATGGTGAGGATACAGAGATAAATAAGACATTAGATTGACCTCTGGGTAAGACAAACAGTAAGCAGAAAAGATGCTTAAGTTAAATTTTAAACAGAGTGATCCATAAGAAAAAAAGAGGGAGGTCATTTTAGACAGAAAGTAGGATATACAATGACAAACAGCTTAACAGATTCTGTGTTCTGAAATCAGAGACCAAGAACAGAGATTCAGAATTGAAAACCCTGTCTTTAGAACTCATCTGGCCCTGGGATGTCAAATGGGTTTCAGTCTGGATGCCAACCCCACATGGCTGAGACCAGCTGCTACAGTGCAGTGGCAAGAAGGATCTCAAGTCCCCATCCAGGTTCAGCAGACCGCTGGGGTCCATGTGTGACATCTGCCCTGGGCACAAGACAAAAGCAGTCTCTTTATCACACCCACAATGCCAACAGTGATGGTGGTTCACCACCACCCACAGAACCAGCCGAGGTGTGATCTTGAGAGAAAATTGTCACCAGGTGTCTTTGGTTTTGACTTTCCATTCCCATATGCTACACAAACACTAACCTCTGTTGGTCAACTCTCTCTCCATGCATCTTTGTTTTCCTTGTTACAAAGGTGGCAGAACTCTGTAAGCACTGGCATGGGAGTAAGTGCCTGCATAAGTTGCCACAGCTTAGGAAACAAGCACGGGTAAACACACACACACACATACAATGTGGTGGGCTGAAATTCAGGGAAGGGCACAGCCAGCACTGGGACAGCCAGGCAGTCAGGTAAGCAGCAAGCAGCTGAATGCCCCCATCCTGTACATTCTAGAGATACATATCGCAGTACAGCAGAAAAGAGCAAGGTGAGACTCATCCACACCTGGGTTCAAATCCCACCTGCCTCTCCCTGGGGTGTGTCTGTAAGCAAATCTGGATTATCATATTTATCTGGTCTTCATAAGAAGCTGACAGAAGTAGGTACCACCATCGTCCGTGTTTTACAGACCAGGAAACTGAGTCTGAGAGGTCAATGAACTTACCTTCATTTCCACATCCGCAGAATGGTAATAATAATGGCCTCTGCCACCTGAGCTTCTTGTGAAGATAGGAAACGGTACAGTACACGTGCCAAGCACAGTTGCTGGCACGTGATGATGTTCAGTAAAAGTTTTTCAAATAAGAAATTAACTAAATTTTGATTTGTTGAATGAATGTATTAAACAGGTTTTGATTTAACTTCTCAAAGAGCCAGGTCCATCAGATTAAGCCGCACATCTCAGTAAATTTCTGCATAGAAAACATTTCCTTTAAAAGGTCATCTAAGGTTCTCTACATAGGGAAGTGAGATATAGTAACATCTTTTAAATTCAGGCTAAGACGAATGTTATCTGGATTACAGAATGTTTAGAATGCCATTTTCTTTGGGGTTTAAATAAACGACCACTGTTTTAATAGGTTATCTATCATTAGCTCACTAAAGAAATGCAAACTGGGGAAGCTCCGGTGCCTAGAAACAATTCATTCTCTCAGGTGGGTCCTAAAGCCCTAAAGCCTCTCCCAGAGTTTACTAAGTCCTGTCTTCCAAGTGCAGGTGAAAGTACACAACAGCAGCTCTGCTCTAGCAAGTCCCAAGACTGCCACATCCACATTAATCAGGCCTCTCTGGATCAAAGTCCTTGGAGCACAATGGTTCAGTTTCAGGAAATAGTTAATAACCTTCTTCCTTCAACTCAATTGTTCTAACCTCTTTGAGGGCTGGCTCTCTGTGGGGCCAGGGAGGACTGTACAAGTTTCCTGACAAGGAGAAGCCAAGACAGATTCTGAATGAATCCCACGGGAAGCGGACTGAAGGTTGTCATAAAAAATAGATGTGACACAATAAATGCAGGAGGTTCCCTGGGGTCTTAATCTCTTCCTTCAGAAAATTTGAACTATTCTGCCTTCTGTGCTGCTGTGAGGTGGGTGGGCGGGGGTGTACATACACACTTTGAATATTCACTTCTGTCTTAACAATAGGATTCTTCCAAAACAAGAGGCCCTAGTCTGTGACTGTTAGCCTTGCCATCAACACTCCTCTTCGGTGGAGAGCTCCCTGTTGGCCCTGAGGCAGGAGTCTTCTGAGATCTTGACATATGCTGGGCTTGATCCAGGCCTCAGTACAGGTTGGTGTCCCAAGACAAGTCGGGAGAGTCACCCGTGTCTTTGATGCCTTATGCTGCTAAAACGAACAGGGACTGGCTTTAGGATTTTAGTTTCCTTTACCTGGGGTGGCCCTTTACTGCTTGACAAACTCTAGTCATTCCTCAAAAACTCAGTTAGGATCTCTGGTTCCAGCTACAATGGAGCAGCTTGTGAAAGGCCTATGCTCTCCCCTGAGAGAAAAAGAAATTAAGTTGGAATACAAAAAATCTGTGTGAAGGCATCTAAGGACCGATGCAATTAAGACTTGAGGTCCAAGACTATGAAGTGAAGGGAACTGTGGAGAGGTGAGTGTTTGTTATTAGAGCCACTTTCCCCCTCAAAGTTTCTGCCCATTCTTGGATCAGGAAGACAGGCTGAATGTCAGGCAAATAGCTTCAGCTGAAAGGCAAGAAAAGCTGTGGAGGCTCTCGGCAGTCTCACAGGATGATAGGGAGGTAATACTCCTGTGGAGGCTGCCCGGGCAGCTAGGACTTACGGAACCAGGATTCCAGAGAAGGGAGCTACAAAACAGTGAGACAATACTCAGTGGTTTTCTTCTTTTAAAACATTTGTCAAATTCTTGAGCTACTCAGGCAAGAAGCTAAGAAGCTAACTAAAAGAAGTCACTGAAAGAGTGGAGTTTTCAGAAGTCTCGCAGAGCTGAGGAAACAAAAATAGTGGTTTAGAGCTCACCAAGAAAGAGGGACCCTTGAAACCCACATCCTAGGCATCTCTGGGGAAGGTTGTATCACAGAGGACCTCTGTCATCTTTCCAGACAATTTCTGGCACTCAGTCAAGAATTAACAGACATACAAATAAATAGGACTACAAGAAAAAAAAAAAAAAGGCAACAGAAATAGACCCTCCGATGATTTTAAAACAACTGTAACTAATATGTTCAAGCAAATAGAGAGCAAAAGGTAGAATTTCACCAGAGACTGGGAATCTTAAAAAAAAAAAAAAAAAAAAAAAAAAAGCAAAGCAAATGGAACTTTTAGAATGAAAAACATTGAGTAACTGAAATTCTGAATGCAATAGATTTAAAGCACACTTGACACAATAAAGAGAATCCATGAACTAAACGACCAATAAGGAGAACTCCAACTACAGTATGGAAATTTTTTTTTTAAATGAGGAAAAACAAACAAAAAAAAGAACAAGAGACATATGAGATAGTAATATATATAACTTCAGGAAAGAGGAGAGATAAAATAGGGGAGAGTGTTATTTGAAGAGATAATGGTAAGAGATTTCCAAAACTGAGAAAAAGATGTCAAACTTCAAGACCTGAATCCCAAAAAGAATAAAGAAAATCTATAACTAGGTACAGCTTAGTAAAACTAAAGACAGAAAATGTTAAAAACAGAGAAAAAAGAAGTAAAGGAATGACAACAAAATCAACAAAAAAGGAGAATGTAAAGATATCTTCAAAGAGCTGAAAGAAATGACTGCTATATTTTTCAAAGTGAAGGTGAAAAAGGTATTTACATATAATTAAAAATAGAACTTCTATCAGAAAAGATACACTAAAAAAAAAAAAAATAATGAAGGCCAGCCACATGCAGTGGCTCCTGCCTATAATCCCAGCACTTTCGGAGTCTGAGGCAGGAAGATCGCATAAGCCAGGAGTTCAAGACCAGCCTAGACAACATAGTGAAACCCTTTCTCTACTAAAAATTAAAAAAGTTAGCTGAGTCTGGTGGTGCACACCTGTGGTCCTAGCTACTCAAGAGGCTGAGGTGGGAGAATCTCTTGAGCCCAGGAGGTTGAGGCTGCAGTAAGCTGTGATCATGCTACTGTACTACAGCCTGGGTGGTGACAGAGTGAGACCTTGTCAAAAAAAAAAAAGAATGAAAGAAAAGAAAGAAAGAGAAAAGAAATAGTAAAAAAAAATTTACTCAGAAGGAAAGTGTCAGAAAAAAACAATAAATCTGTAAGTCATTAGAAATACAGAAAATTTGAACATGACTAACCAACTTAACCTAATTGACAATACAGAACACTACATCTACTGACAGAATATACGTTCTTTTTAAATGCACATGGACAGTTTACCAAAGCACATAATATACTGGACCATAAATCAACTTTCAAAAATTTTCAAAGAATTTAGAGTATGTTCTCTAATCACAGAAGAATTAAACAGAAACCAATTATAAAAAAGGTAACTAGAAAACCCCTAAGTGTTTAGAAATTAAACAATATACTTTGAAATAACCTATGAGTAAAGAAGAAATCAGAATGAAAACTGGAAAAATTTTAACTGATTCATACTAAAAATATATCAAAACTTGTAGCTAAAGCTGTATTTATAGAGAACTTTGTAGCCTTAAATGCATACATTAGAAGATAGATAAAGCTTTGAAAAAGGTAATTTCACTGCCCTAAGGATCAAGTTAAAATTCCTGCTATGGTTACAAAGTTCTGCATGGTCTGGCTCATGCTCACTTCTTGGAGCTTCCTCTTTTTCTCTCTTTTCATTCATTACTCTCCAGACATACTGGCCTTTTTTCAATTCCTTCAATAAGTTAAATTGCTTCTTGTCTCAGGGCCTTTGCACATACTAATCCTTCTGTTTAAAATGCTTTTTCCTACCATGTGACATGTTCTTTCTAATTTAGACTCTTTCTTTCATGGCACTCATTGCTATAATCAGTTAATTGGGTAACTAACTGCTTGTTGTGCAATTAATTTTAAAACATTGTTTGTCATTCTCCAAATGTTATAAGCTCCTTGCTGGCAGGGACTGCAGCTGTTCTGTTCATCACTGTATCCCCAGGGCCTAGCATGGTGTCTGGCAAACAGCAGGCACTTTATACATGTGTATTAAATGAATGAATGAATACATGGACATCTAGTTTACCATCTAAGCAAACAGTTTACTCAAAGTTGTTAAAAGATACTCCATGGTCTTGGAAGAAAACTCCTCAATATTACTGCTATCAGCAGTTGACATTTATTTCTATGACATTTATGATGTAATTTACAATATTTGTTAATCCAGGAAATATCTCAAACATTTCTCTTGATGTTTAAGTTAAATAATTTCTAACTGTATACTGTTTCCTGTTTACTATATTTGGGAAAAGGAAAAGTGTTTTTATAACTCAATTTATATATCAAATCTGTTCTACTGTATACCAAGCTAGGTGCTATAAAATAGTGACTAAAATGACTGCCGTTATTAACAGTATCTTAGCCCATTCAGGCTGCTATAATAGAGTACTATAGAGACTGGGCAGCTTATAAACAGTAGATGTTTATTCCTCACAGTTCTGGAGGCTGAGAAGTCTAAGATCAAGGCACTGGCAGATCTGATGTCTGGTGAGGGCCTACTTTCTGGTTGATAGATGGTGTCTTCTCTGTGTCCTCAGCATGGTAGAAAAGGAAAGGGAGCTTTCTGGAGTCCCTTTTATAAGGGCATGAATCCCACTCACGAAGCCTCCACTCTCCTGATCTAACCACCTTGCAGGGGCCCCACCTCCTAATATCATCACATTGGGAGTGAGGTTTCAACATATGAGTTCTGGAGAGACAAAACATTTAGTCCTTAGCAAACAGTCACACTAATATCAACAACAGTTGTTGACATCCTAGGTCAACTTTCTATGTGGAATCTTGCTTAATTATCACTTAAAGATTAAAGAGTGTGCCCTGTTTGTTTTGTAGGTGAGGAAACGGGGGCCTGTAGAAGTGAAGTGATTTGCTAAGGGGCAGGGCTGAGGTCTGAGCCCTGGTCGGAGTCCAAAACCCAGGCAGGCTCTGAGAGTTCCACCCTGCTGCCATCTTACATCCAGGTAGGGCCTGCAAGGGACAGCAATGATGCCAAGACAAACAAAGGACGAGCAACTCCAGCCCTGCCACAGAACTAGCTGTGACCATGGACAAAACGAGTTATTTGACCTCTCCAGACCCTTCACTTGTATGTGAAACTAAGAGTAAATATAGAATGGAGTTAAAAAAAAAAAAAAAAAAGAATGGAGTTGAAATGCCTTGCAGAGTACTTACTGCCTGTAAATAGTGGTAATTATTATCAAGGGATGCTGTAAACAAACACACAAAAAACCCTTATGCTTCACTCAGATTAAAAATACATTCACATCCATCCCACCTTGCCTTCGGGGGATATGAGGATGAGAAAGGCTATGACAATAAAGCCAAATTCACAAAGGGGCTGCCCGATGATGGTGGGCCACTTGGCAGGTGACAAACATGATGGTTATCAACAGAAAGCTGCCTAACTTCTCCCCCAGTGCATCTTCTCCTTGGTAGGTGGGTCCTGGCTCCAGGTAAAAAGTGAGGGGCTGTTGGCCCTGAAAGAAGCTGCTTGGGTAAGAGAAGGGGCAGCAGCTGTGGCCTGGCCCACCTCCAGGGATCACATCCATGCTCTAGCTGTCGCTCATCAGCCTCTTTGATGTGGCTGCCACCACAGCTTTCCTTCTCAATGTTCTGTGATTCCAGGTATTTCTCAGCCCCAGATGAAGAGGACATACCAGGGGAAACCTTTCAGAAACCTTTCAGAAACTGAGGGCTGGCCATCAGTGGGGGCAGACTGTCTGTGTGGGGGGTGGCTCACACCCTGCAGGGCAGTGCAGCACCCTCCAACTCCTAGATGCAGGCAGCCTTAGTGCTCACTCACTCAAGCTCTGTGTGGTCCCAGCATCAGCAGGGCTGTGCTTCTATCTCAACACCTGTCCTTGTCTCTATCTGCCTATTGGAAGATTCTCTTCCTCCCAGGCTCCTAGTATTGCTACAGGACTTGAAATTTCAGGATAATTGATCTTCTTTTTTTTTTTTTGGAGATGGAGTCTCGCTCTGTTGCCCAGGCTGGAATGTAGTGGCATGATCTTAGCTCACGCAATCTCCACCTCCCAGGTTCAAGTGATTCTTCCACCTCAGCCTCCCAAGTAGCTGGGATTACAGGCATGTGCCACCACATCCAGCTAATTTTTGTATTTTTAGGAGAGATGGGGTTTCACCATGGTGGCCAGGCTAATCTCAAACTCTTGACCTCAGGGGATCTGTCCACCTTGGCCTCCCAAAGTGCTGGGATTACAGGTGTAAGGCCACCACGTCTAGCAAAATTTCAAGATAATTATTTTCTCTTCCCCAAACACATTCTTAAATGGCTCTGCCACAATATATAGTATCCCCATGAGCTTTAGGTGTTTAGTGTTCAAGAAGAAAACCCCTACACTAAGCCTGGGCAACATGGTGAAACCCCCATTTCTACAAAAAATACAAAAATTAGCTGGGCGTGGCACACACCTGTGGTCTCAGCTACTCGGGAGGCTGAGGTGGGAGGATCACCTGATCCCAGGAAGTCAAGGCTGCATTGCGCCATGATTGCACCACTACACTCCAGCCTGGACCACAGAGTGAGACCCTGTCTCAAAAAAGATCCCAAAATTAGCCTACATTGTTGCCTGTCCTATTCTGTGCCTTTGGATCTATATTGACTGTTCGTCTGTCCCCACTGTCCTTCTCGCTCCTCACAGTTCTCTGCACAGCTGTTTTTACAAGTATCATGCAAACCTGTCTCTGACACTTCTTTCTCATGAGGCTAGACTCACTGCTCACAGTTCTGTGCCCTGAGGGCTGCCGGGTGAATTGCCCCAATTCACTTTTGGGAGGAAGCAGCCTTCCCAGGGAGTGGATGGAGTTGGTGGCAGCCCCTTGGCTAATTTATGAAGGTCTCTCAGGTCCACAGAGACCAACTTCACACAGAGAACCCATAAGACCCAATTCCTTCCAGCAAGGATCACTTTCTGACCTTTCAGGGAACTGTACTATTGACTGAGTAGAGCCACATTGGTACTGGGCACACTGTGAGCACCTCCCTGCTCCTGAGTCCTCAATGGACAGTACAGGAGCACCATAGACAGGGGACAGAATGCTGGCACTTAGGACTGTGTGATCTGAGCAAGCCAGCAGCTCTCTGGGCCTCAGATCCTCTGGGCATGAAGTGTGGGCCACCCCGAGCAAGAGTGCGCACAGGGTACACTGGGATTACCAGTGCACTGGGATTACAGTACCTGGTACTGTACCAGTACCAGGCACAGGAAGCACTGAGAGGGGACACCTTCCCCTGAAAACCCCTCCACAGTCAGAGGGGAGAGAAGCCAGCAGAACCCCTGTCCCAACTCCTTCTGGGGCCTGACGGCCAGTTCCTCAGCTAGCCACACAAGGAAAGGAGCCCCTGCTCACCAGACACTGGGCCCTGAAAATAACTCTGCAAGTCTACCCCAGCCCCACTCCAATTTGCCAAGGAGCTAGATAAGAACTGAGTGCTAATTTGGCCAATTACAGATGACCAATGGCTACCTCAGATCCAGGTGAGGGAGCTGAGGAACAGATGGTTGTGTGTATTATTAGGGAAACTTGAAATTAGGCAGGTGGTGGCAGGTTTCGAGCTACATGTGGGAATTTTTACAAATGTGGGCCAAGTTTACAAAGAATAATAAACATATTCTTACTTTATTGTGCTCTCCATCTTCGAAGCTGCCTCATGGAATTGCTGTGAAGACAGTTTATACATCTCAGCACTCTACAAGGAGAAAAACAGAACTGGTTACCAAAGACTGAAATCTCCCTCTGCTCCCTCATGGGATGCAACCACATTAGAAGTTGACAGATGCTAATTGCTTGACCGGCATCAAAGCCGACTGGTGATTAATCCACAGCTTGGGTTCCAGCTCCACCACGCATGGCCGCTGCTACAGAATCCTAGAGTAGCAATGGCTGCAAGTGCGTTACGAGATCCTCTAGCTCAGGGGTTAGCAAACCACGATTCACGAGCAAAATCCGGCCTGCCACCTGTTTTTGTGAATAAGGTTTTACGGGCACACAGCCACGCTCATTTGTTCACGTATTATCTGTGGCTGCTTCTGTGCTACAGCTATGATAGAGACTACATGGCCTACAAAGCTTAAAATACTTACTACCTTTAAAGAAAAAAATTGCTCAGTCTTGATCTGGTCCAACCCCTATTTTACAGGTAGACTTCCCTTCCCAGAGAGGTGAAATGACTTGTCCAAAGTCACAGAGCAACGGGGCAGTGTCAGGACTACAACCCAGGTGTCTGGATTCCCAGTCTAGGACACACTCTGCTGCCTACCCTGACCACCCTACTCATCGGAACAGCAACCACCCGTCCAGATTGTTGAGGGGAGCATCCACAGGCACACACTTAATTTGTCCTGAGATCACCCATTACGTGTGCACCTACAGACCCAGGTTTGTGGAGGGAAGGCCCAGGTCTGGGGGCAAAACACAGTTGGGTCTAAGCCCTGGTGCCACCACCGTGTGGCTCTGGGTAGGTTATGGAACTTTGCTGTGCCTCAGAGGCGAGCTGCTCCAGGCCACAAAGGCCCAGGCCCACATCTTCCTTTCTTTGTGAAGCTCCAGCACCTTCGCATGTTCTGAGGGGAGATGGACATTAACACATATGCTAGCAGCCTCCCGCCGTGCTCCAGGTGGGAGTGTGGTGAAGCCCACATGTGGACATGTAGGCAGCAGGGAGAAGGCCAGCCTTGGGCTGACTCATGAGGAAGCAGTTTCAGAAACGAAACAACCTGAGGTGGGGCACGGCCCGTGGTCAGACCTCCCCGGTGCGGATGAGGAAGGCGCAGATGTCACGTGGAGTTGGCTTGAAGTCAGATCTTTGGCAGACACAACCACATCTACTCCTCAAAGCCTCACACGGGCACTTTGGGAGGCTGAAGTGGGTGGATCACCTGAGGTCAGGAGTTCAAGACCAGCCTGGCCAACATGGCAAACCCTCATCTCTACTAAAAATAAAAAATTAGCTGGGTGTGGTGGTGGGTGCCTGTAATCCCAGCTACTTGGGAGGCTGAAGCATAAGAATCACTTGAACCTGGGAGGTGGAGGTTACAGTGAGCCGAGACAGCCACTGCACTTCAGCCTGGGCAACAAGAGTGAAACTCCAAAAAAAAAAAAAAAAAAAAAAGCTCATACAGGCAGCATGATTATCCCTGTTCTACAGATGAGCAAATGGGAGCTTCAGGCCTCAGGTACCTAATGCAGGCACAGATCAGTCAGTCCCTGAAACATGCTTGTGTGGCAGTGAAGGAACTTTAGAGCTGCATTGCCTTGCACATTTGTAGGACTTCAGCTTGGCTCTCTCTGCCCACTAGGCACACAGCTAGCCTGGCTGAAGCTGGGCAGACAGGAAGTGAGAGGTGCGCAGGGGCAGAGCCACTCAAGGAAAGCACTTCCTGTGCACCATGGACCCCCTCAGCCTTCTGCAGGGAAGGTAACTGAGGCAGGGATGGACCCCCACCTCTAAGGCTATAGGGCATGGAAGGCAGGTCCAGATGGAAACCAGGCACCCCTCTAGTCTTACCCCAAGGATTCCCCTGCTGCATTGTGACCTCAGAGAAATGCTGACTGGGAGGCAAATGTGGAAGGTGAGCCCCTGGGGAAGAGCACTTGGCTCACGGGATGAGGAAGAAACACCAGGTGCTGGCATTCTGGGCTGGGCTGGGGGAGTCAGGGAGGCCTGGGGGCCACTTCTGGGCCTTTTACCCTCCACTGCCTGGTGAGCTTAGGCAAGTCACCTCGTTGCTCCTTGCTTCTGAGCCAAGGAGATAATGGATGCCTCCCTCTATGGCTACCAGGAATGCCAGCTGGGAAATGCCAACCCTCCTGGCACACAGCAGGCACGAAGTAAATACAGGTTCTCCTCCCACCACAGCAGCTGCTGCCAAAATGCCCAGCAAGGGGGCTCCAGTGTTCTCTCTAGAGCCCTCACATTCAAATGAGAGATTATGTCTTTGCCTCGACCAGTCTAGTATTCACCAGCACTGCCTGTCCTGGGCGAGGCGATAGGGACAGAGACATAACAACTTCAGGCCTCCCTCCCACTCCATGCAAATGCCCTTCCGCCACAGCCTGGGTGGGGATCACTTAGCTCCGTCTGAAGTTCCCCTTCATGAGACCTCATCAGGAGACGGCATGGACCACAGACCCACATTTTGATTTGTGCTTTGGCATATGCTGGTGGTGTTCTTTAGGTAAGTCACTTCTCTTAACAGCAACACAGGGCATCACCCAGCCTGCAGTTAGCGGAGAGACAGTTTGGCACACAGCATCCACCTCAGCCCACCAGAGCCACTGAATTTTCCAGAGCTAAAATATGCCTCATCCTAAGCCCCGCCCCCCACAATTCATCCTGGCCTACTTCCTTTCCCACAAAACAACCTCATGGCTCAGGCCTTCTCTTTGAGCCAAACCCCTCTTCCTATGGCTGTGCCCACAGGACTCCTGAGTGTCAGGTCACCGTCCTGCAGGCCCAGGCACCTGTTGCCGACCTTCTCAGAGAGCGAATCCTTGGCCCAGATGGGCTCGGCCCGCTGTGGGCTTCAGGAGACACTCAGAGACTATGCTCAAGATGCCATACTGCCAGAAATAGCCTGGCTCTGGTGAATTTGGATAGCGCTTGGGTTTGATTGCAAGCTCAGTTTGAACATGTGGTCAACTTGATTTGTCACAGGAAGTACCCACAGGCCAAGAAGTGGCGGTGATTACCCTGCTGCAGCTTCCTCTATTGTTCTTCAGAATGACTCAGAGAAATTCCCCATCCTGTCCTGTCCTGACCTGCCTACCCTCCTCATCTAATCTGCCTGAGCAGACCTACAGGGACGGATGTCCTCACAACTGCAGCTCCCTTGGCACTCGAAGGTCTCCGGTTCACAACTTGGGAGTACCGAGCCGGCTTCCTGTGTTCACAAAGCTGCTCATCCATCAGGCCTTTCCAAGGCTGCTGGAATGGACCCAGACTCCCTCTTCTGGGGAGGCAGGGCACTCTGTGGACTCCTCAACCAATCACCAGGTCAGGGCATCTAGAAGGACTGGACACTACCAACGTGCATACTGAGAACCCGCCAAGTGCCAGAGGGTTCTGAGACAAGTGTGGCTTGCTCCCTGGCCTCATGGAGCTCTGAGATGGTGGCATCATAATTACAATGGGACACTCAGCCAGTTATCCCAGGTGCTGTGGGGCACCTGAAAGGACAGCCTGGCAGAAATCATGGGTCAGACTGATTTCCTGGGAGCCAATACCTAACTGAGGCTTAATCTTTTTTATTTACACTAAAGAATGTTTTTGAAAAATACTTACATATGGTTTTAAAAAACAAAAGTAGAAAGCATGGAGGGTATGCAGTGAACAGTGAGCCTCTTGGCCAGTCTGGTCTCAGCCCTCAGTGTGTGTGAGCACACACATGTGCCCCACTTGTTCCTGACACTCACTGGACTGCAGCAGACACGATGTGCCATACTTCATCTTTCCACTGATCCTCAGAGACCTCACCCACTCTGGCTGACCAGCACTTAGTAGTAGGAATGAATACGTTGTAGTATCATCCCTTGAGTATCACTCAAGCAGCTACCCATCCTTGTACAGAGGTCGTTTCTAGTCTTCTACTATTATAAACAAAGCTAAGAGGAACATCTTGGCATCTAGAACTTTGTGCCTAAGTACATCCGTAGGGAACATTGTAGAAGTCAAATTCTTGGGTCAAAGGGTATATCCATTTTAATGAATTTTAAAGGATGAGCAGAAATGAGCCAAATGAGAGGGAGGTCTCCTGAACATAGGCAGTAGTGCGAGGAGCCTGGGGCTGCCACAGGGCTGTGTATGGGGCAAGAGACGCCACTGCTGCTGCAGAGGCACAGGGCAATGGCCAGAAGGGGACGTGGAGGACACGAGCTGCAGGCTCAAAAGCTTGGACTGCACCTCATGGGCAATGAGGGTGAAGAAGGCTTTCCTTTTTCAGTGATGGAGGGGCAGGGAATATTTTTTTTTTTTTTTTTCCTGAGGCAGGGCCTCACTCCTGGCTGGAGCGCCGTGGTTGATCATAGCCCACTGTAACCTCGACCTCTGGGCACAAGCTATCTCTCCACCTCAGAGCCACCCCAGTAGCTGGGACCACAGGCATGCACCATCCTGCCCAGCTAATTTTTGTATTTTTTATAGAGAGGGGGTTTCGCCACGTTGGCCAGGCTGGTCTCAAACTCCTGGGCTCAAGTGATCTGCCTGCCTTGGCCTCTCAAAGTTTTGGGATTACAGGCGTGACCTACTGTGCCCAGCTGATCTGTGTTTTTAAAAGAACATTCTGGCAGCTGTGTGGACGATGGCGTACAGCTCTCCCTAGCTAGGCCATCAGTTCTAGAGAACTCCTGGAACCCTGCAGCACAGTGCCTGGGAAGGCAGCGTGATTTTGCCTGTAAAGGAGCCCTGCTGCCCACTGAGAGACATTGGGAAACTTCTCTGAAGTGCACTTTATCGAATTCTCACACATTAATTAGCACCCAGTGACCCGGGACTATTATTTCTGGGTGATTTTCTTTCCCGTCGGACTCTTTCGTTTCCCAAATTTGCAGTCTTTTCCTCTGCCCTGTAAACAGCTGGCCCTCCTCCTCCTCCAGCTGCCCCACATGCACATCTGAAAGCAGGAGGCCTGACCTCCATTAATTAAATATGCCATTAAAAATTAAATAACGTGAGTAAGAAGGTGTGAGTGTTATCTCCATGGGTTTCCAAAGTCACAGTGTTTCTTCAATTACTTCCCGAGCATTTTCATATTTCATACTGTCTGATTTCTCCAAGGGCTTGGATCTGTGAGACCAAAAGCAAGGGTGAGGGTGAGGGAAGCATGGTGAGGAGGCCAGGGAGGAGAAGATGACAAAATATATCTGAGCAGAAGAGATCACCTGGCAGCCCCTGCCCCAAAGCCAGAATCCAGGTGTGGGGCGGGAGGGAGGAGGACATGGGGCCGAGGTCTGAGGGGAACCCCCATAACTGTAGAGCAGCATGGGACCAGTGCATTAAGGTGTGTGTAATCACAGATGTGAAGACAACAGAGTCTAATCTGTGGAGGTTGGGGAGAGCAACTTTTGAACGGGAGCCCTGAAAGACACCCCCCACCCACCTCCCGAGTTAAGAGCAGTCATTCACAGCCTACGGCGTGCACAGGCTACGCTGGGCGCCATAGGAGAGAAAGAGCCTAAAAGGGTCACAACACTTGAGGATTTACGGCTAATAGCAAAGAAAGAACCAAGGTCTCAGGAGCAGTCCAAGAACAGAGCGGCAGCACAGGGCAGCAGCAACGTGTGCACACCATGGTCAGACTGCCTGTGCAGGGTCAGGACCCACCTCTTCCGGGTGTATAACCACAGGCAAGGGTCAAGACCTCTGGGTGTTTCTTCAGCTTCTTATCTGTAAAATGACAACAATGACAGAACTTCCTTTCTGCAGTTTTGTGGGAATCGAATGAAAATGCGTGTAAAATGCTTAGAACAGTGCCTGGCACAAAGTAAATATTCAATACATGTTTTAATAACTAAACCTCTCCTACTCAAATGCATAAAAACCAATCAAGTATAATATATATTTGGAAGAGAGGTCTGAGAGTATCAGAAGAGTGAAGTCTCCTTGGGGATGTAAACTCCACACAGATAGGGACTTCAGCTTGTTTTGTTCACTAACCTATCCCCAGAGCCTATAACAGTGCCTGGCAGACAGCAGGCCCTCAATATAAAGTTGAGTAAATGGACATGGGGGTCAGAACCACTACAGAAAATCCTAGAAGATGATCCCACTTGAGAATATCTGAAAAGATGATCAGGACCTAGTCATTTATAGAGTTAATCAAGAAAGTTTGCTGATTCCCACTATTCCCACTCTGTGCCAGGAGGCCCTGCTCTAGGGGAGCTGATAGGCTGGGGTGGAAGCCAGCTGAGGGTAGCACAGAATCCTACCAAACCACAGAGGAGGCTGAGGGTGGGGCCAAGATGGCTGGGAGGGAGTGAGAATCAGGAACCTGGAAACTTTCCCACAAAGTGAGAACATTTCTCCAAATGCTTTGGGAGAATGCAGGAGCCAGCAGTCACTGACTGTGCTCTGCTCCTGCTAGCAATGTATTCAAAACTTCAATCAAACAGGGATATGTCCACTCACAAGGTTTGAAAGCCCTCCTCAGGCCAGGCACTGAAGCAGAGACTTTCCAACAGGTCAACTCCTGGCAAGCTAAAAGCAGTATTTCATGGTAAGAAATACCACCCCTTTGACAGATGAAGAAACCAAGGTTCAGCAAGGCAAAGGGTCCTACTCTGGGTGTCAAAACTTCAAGCAAAACAACAGGATCCGAGGACAGGCCTGGTGGCTTTCCACACAGTGTCAAGCCTTCTATTCTACCAAGCTGTCCCTTGGGAAGAAAAATAACAAACCAAAGGCCATGCAGATGCCAGCACATGGTTCCATGTAGAAAAATGTGCAGCCTAGGATCCTGCTGCCCAGAGCAGGGGAGAGATTCCCAGCAAAATTAGTGCAGGTGGGAAAAGGGCCAAGGTTGACAATGCAAGTAAATCCCAGAAATCTGAGAGGAACAGATTGAAGACAGGAGAGCCCTATGCCAAGATGCTGTCAACATGGCCAAACGCTGGTCATCTGGTGAGATTTGGAACTTAACAGCCTAATTATCCAAAGCTTCTCAAAATTCACAGGAACGTTACATTTTAAGGGAAGTGAAGAAAATAAACATATTCAGGATTCGGAGAAAGAGTTTCTGATGTGAAAATAGTAAAAACCACAAGTAAGTGAGAAATGAACACAAATCTTTTTAAAAAGGTCCAAATAATCAATATAAAAAATTAAAAGCTCAGGACATGCAGTCAGCTATCCATCCAATGAATGAATGAATGAGAATTTTAATTTTGTTAAGTGGCTGCACATCTGGTACTTGGCAAACTTATGAGGCTAGTCGGCTATGCCCTACTGTGCTGTCATCTGGAGAGGGAGACCCCTCTTTCCTGACTTGCTCTTCACTTACCCAAAGCAAGCGTGCACAGACCCTGAAGAGATTCAGAGATCTGCCTTGACTGGAGTCAATGCAAAGTCAGCTCAACTGAACCTTCCATGTTACTTGTAATTCCTGAGACCCTAGGTTGGCATCTTTGCCCATTCCCCTTCTTAGCTATCTCAACTCTACCCATTACCTCTGAATTCCCATCGTCAGACGACTTTGTTTCCACCCAAGAGACAATAGCAGCTGCTGCTGGGCATACATACCCCCAGCACTTTCCACTAGGGCCAGGCATGCCTCTGCCCACACCCATAGCCCCTACACCCTCAGAAGAGATGCCCACCAGCCATCTGGGTTCGTTGTTCCAGCATCTACTGTGACATGGATGATGGCTCCCCCTTCCCTGAATGTGCTTCTTCATTGGTCCAGGGAGAAAAATGTCTACCTAGCTTTCAGGAGTGCTGAGGATGCAGTGAATAATAAATGCAAACAGACTGAGCACAGCAGGAACCAAGAGAGGTGAAGTCCTTGCCTTCACAGAGCCAACACTCTGGATATGGAGGGAAAAAAACCAAAACCACAGCAGGCTAAATAAAGTGAAAAGGAGCAACAAGGTAGGGGTATTGTTTTAAATGATTGGCTAGGGAAGGCTTCTCCCTCCCGCACCCCCGGCTGACACTGGGCAGAAGTCTGAATGATGTGAACAAGGGAAGTAAGTCAAGACTGGGAAAAGTCTGGGATGAGACTACGCCCAGTGTAAAGTAGCAAGATGAGCGCAGTCGGAAGGTGTTGGAGGGCGTGAGGCACAGATGCAGGGAGGGCCAGTAGGGTTGGGCCTCAAGCCACAGAGCCCGTTCCAGAGTCGGTAGGGAGCCACTGGGCTTAATCAGGGAAAAGACCCCATCTGATGTCCATTCTGGAAGGACTGCTGGCTGCCGTGTAATGGTGTTGACTGGGAAGAAAGAGTGGAAGCAGCCGTCACCCTGGAAGCCCGGAGGCGGCTGCAGTGGCCCAGAGAGACGGGTGGGTCATTAGCTGAGGAAGTGTGGAACACCATCTCCACTAGTGGCAGTGCAGAATGAGACAACACCAAAGGCTTGGACCTGCTAAGTTTGAAACGTAGAGGGGACAATGGGTAGGGAAGTCAAGACAGCAGCTGGAGTGGGAGTGAGGTGCTGAGGACGGGCTGGAGTCTAAGACGCAGATGTGATGGCGTCTGTACAGCGTCTACTCAGGAAGGCTTGGCCCTCGTCAGAACTGTGCTCCATCAATGATCTGATCCCACTCATATTTCCTCTTTCCCTCTGCCAGTCATTCTCCTTCCAGAACTCTCCTGTTACATGCCCTCGTCTCTTGGTTCTCGCATCATGTCCCTGATTCCTGCAGTTCTTGAAGTACTGAATACCACTAGCTATCCAGCTCCTGGAGGGCTACCTGTCATTCACCACTGCTTCCTATTCCATGGGTCCCTATCTCAGGCTGCAACCAAATTCAGAGAACCCTGTCTCCTTGCTTGTCACCAGACTCCTTCCCTTTCTGTTCCCTGTCACTGCTTTCATTCAGTCTTTATCATCTTATGAGTGGACAAACACAAGGATGCATCTCACACACCCCCCATCCTGGCCACCCTGTGGCTCCATCCCCTGACTGCGGCTATAGGGACAACCCTCCTCGACAGCTCTCAGCTGAGAACTTGCATGGTTCCCCTTGCCTGCAGCATGACATCCAAGATGCCCCCTGTGAGGTCGGGCCCTCTCTGGTAAATAATCTTGGCACTGTCCCCATAGGGGACTGCACTTCTCCTGCAACGCCTTGCTGTTTCCAAGCCTCCATGATGTTCTAGATGTTCTTTCCTCTGCTAATTCTTCCCTGTCTACCCGAGAAACTCCTGTTCATGCTTTGAGACCCAACAACTAGGTCATCTCTGCTGAACAATGTCATTCTTCTCCCAGGCAAAACTAATCATTTCCTTCCCAGTGTGCTGTACCAAGACACTTTTCAGCGGCATTTCCCACTGCAATCATCTGCTGACATGCCTGTCTCCCTGGCTTAGACTGGGACCTGAATGGGCTCAGAGTCAGTTTTTTACCTTGATGGCTTAATGCTTGGCCAACCATGGGTCTGACAGATGCCTGCTTAAAATATGAATGAAGGCGCTGTTTCTTGGCTCATTCTGGATGTGACACATTCCAGACTGCTCTGCCCTCATCACCTCTAGCTTAAGGTAGTCAAGTCCACTGCTCCCACCTCCGGCCTAGCCTCCTGGAGGCAGCAGAGGCAGTCCTAAAAGCCATGCCTTAACACCTCACTTCCTAGCTCAAGCCCCTTCCCTCCTCCACCAGGGCACCCTACCCTTCCCCTTCTAGGCACCTCGTTCTAGGACATCTATTCCATGTCCTATTTCTTAACGCAGCTGGTTGGCTGCCATCTAAACCTTGCTACAGTGTGAACTGCTAATTAGAGTGTTTGTGAGAGTGGCTTTAGGTGAGACCCTCCCAGAAGTACTGGCATTCGTGAGAAGGAAGAGAAAAGATCCCTCTATGTCACTCTCTCTCTGTTGGTGCCATGACGCGGAGTCCAAGGCTTACAGCCGAGTGTTCTGGACCATGCCTCTTCTGGGTCTGTGGCTGAATCTATCATTTCAGTCATTACTGCGGTGTGCATATGCTGCTGCTGCTGCATGTAGTTGCGTGTATATATGTATGTATACACTCACACACACACACAGGCTTTGCAAAGAGTAAAGCTACAGATAAGCATAAAGCTGTGTTAATTAGCAATAGCCGCCCAGGCTTTTTAACAAGGTGATTCACACTGAATACTAAACAGCAGCCATCAGCCTTTGGGGGAGTGCTGAGTGTCATCCCAGAGATATTTCTCACTGCAAGTGGCCAAGACAAGTGTCTGGGTGGGAATGACCCACCTCTTTGGTGGACTTTGGCAGGAGAGCCCCAGAGGAGACACATACAAAGGGCTTTAGCCTATAGTTTCCTGGAAAGGGCACACACAGGAATTTTTGAAGACTACAGGGCTAACCAAATCTACCCAGTGATTTGTAAGAGGAGGGACTAACCAGGGGTGAGAGGCAGCTCTGTGACACTGTCCCCGCAGGAGACAGTATGAGGGAAGGGTTTGTGTTTTGGTATATAAGATAACAGAAAAAGTGTTCAGAGGAATGGGATTATTCAAGAAAAACTTCATGGAAGAAATGCCCGATCAACAGTTAAAGGCACAAGATCAAAGTCCCATTTAAAGCGATGTGCAAAAACAAATTTTTAAAATTATGCTATGGTATGTGAAAGGTAAATCTCATCCTACCTAGACCCAGGGCCTGCAGATGAGGATGGGATCCCCTGGAGCCAACCTGAGGCCAGGGAGAGGGTTTTAAAGTAGAAAGGAAGGTAGAGAGCTTCAAACGGCTGCAAAGTACAGAACAGCATTTAACCTAGAAAGACAGAAGCCATGTGAGGGCAGACAAGGAGGGAATGCCACAGTGTGCTTGGAGTAAACAGGATCGACAAGGAAATCTACTGCCATAATCACTCCACTGGCAGGGTATGGGAGGAGGCAGGGCCGTCCAGCTGGGTGGCACCACTATCTGCACAAAGGCTAGGCAGCCAGCCACGCCTTGGTGCTGCTGGATGGTTGGTTTTTACATTTGGAAAAACATATTCGACTAAATGAATATCTAAAGAGTTTGAAAACAAAACGCATAGCACAACAGACATATTTTTAAAAATTAAGGGACATGAATTTTAATTCTGATTCTGCTACTTACTAGTGATCTGACCCCTGAATAAGATTGTACAGGGTCTTGATGGTTGTGGATTGCTATGATTCTCTGCAACAGAGTAGAAGAGTAAAAAAATCCAAGGACAACCCAAAATCTGGGAAATCCAAGGTTGGGAGGGAATTCCAGGGTTAAGGGACGTTATGCCCTAAGGATCCAGTGCGGCTGCTCAGACTGAAGGCGGGGGTGGTTCTCTGCATCAGATCTACAGACACTGTGCATTTGGGCCAAGCAGGCATTAACAGATGCTTTTGCTCTTTGTGCTGATCCTAGAGTTCCGCTTTCAGGTAGAGTGGGGAGGGAAGGCTGGACAAGGCACTGCACTCAGCGTTTCTCAGTGTTGGAGATGCTCAGCCCTCCTGACAGTGGCCAGCCACACTCCTGAGAGCAGGCCCCAGTTCCCCTCAGAATACCCCGAGAAGATGGCCGTGCCCCCAGGCCGGCAGCTACAAGCATGCCTCCTGACCTCCCTTCGCAGGAAACTCACCACCGACTCCTGACTTAATTTCTGCCTGCTCAGTCTTTGGCAGTATGGCAGTATACAGCCTTGCTACTCAAAAGATGTATTCCGTGCCAGCAGCACCAACATGGCCAGGAAGCCTGTTGCAAATGCAGAATCTCTCAGACCCTTCTCCACACCTGCTCTTTACAAGCCTGCAGGTGGTCCACGTGTATGAGCTCTGAGGAGCATTGGGTGTGCAGAAGGGAGGCCTCTAGGGGGTCTTGGTTCCAAGCACTACAGTGATTTTTTTTTTTTTTTTTTTTTTATGATACAGTCTTGCTCTGTCGCCCAGGCTGGAGTGCAGTGGCATGATCTCAGCTCACTGCAACCTCTCCCTCCTGGGTTCACGCCATTCTCCTGCCTCAGCCTCCTGAGTAGCTGGGACTACAGGCACTTGCCACCATGCCCAGCTACTTTTTTTGTATTTTTAGTAGAGACGGGGTTTCACTGTGTTAGCCAGGATGGTCTCAATCTCCTGACCTCGTGATCCACCCACCTCAGCCTCCCAAAGTGCTGGGATTACAGGCTTGAGCCACCGCACCCAGCCTACATTGATTTTTTAAAAATATGAATGTCCTTGGTTGGGTCTTGCTCTCCTCTTCCTAAGAGTCCTTCTATCCTTCATGTATCTGCAGTTCCCACTGGGCTCTGGAAGACAGCCATGCTGTGGCCCTCGACTCTAGGCCAGCGGTCCCCCAACCCTGGCTGTGCACTGGCAATACCTGAGCCATTGTTACACGTTCTGCCTGAGCCCACCCCATACCATAGAGACCCTGATTACTGGCCTAAGGTGGGCCTTAGGCATCAGTATATTACAGAAGCTCTCCTAAGATATTCTAATGTGCAGCTCATGTTGAGAACCATTGTTGTAAGGTCAGGGAATCTGGAATTTAAACTGGAGACCTGAGTTTAAATCCTGGATTCTCCACTCACTAGTTTTATGCCTTAGGATGAATTACTTAACCTGCATGTTCCTGTTTCCTCATCTAACAAGTGAGGGCAGTAGGAATAGCTATCCAGTAGATCTGTTCCTTCCCTCAGAGGAATACTAAAGGATTAGACAATGCAGGGGTGCCAGGCAGTGCAACAAGCACTCAATAAGTGACAGTAGCTACTGGCACCACTTTCACACGTGTGGTCACAAAGGAGAACCGTGACCCTCTAGTTATCATGACGCTGTTGAGTCTTCTCTTACTAGCACCACCCTTCCTCACATGGCATAATTTCAAATGTTCCCCAAATCCTGCTTGCACTCTTTGAAAAGAGCCTCAACTGATCTATGTTCCAGAATGAAATATAAATCTAAGATGTAGTCTGAGCAGGACTTTATCATACGTATTATACTTTCAGAGACAGTCTTAGACTGCATTTGGATGGTTCCATTGGAGTCAATTCCTGTTGGTGGCCTCTTTAGCATCCATTCCTTTTCTCCCTCTCTGATAACTCCCACTTCCCGTGGGGAATCCACATACTTCTAGGGAAGTGGACTACAGCCCCAGATCCACAGGTGGCAGGATGCGACTGAGGTCAGGCCAACTAGTGCATTCCAGTGCCCTGGCCACAGGACTGATGAGTAACTAGGGTGGTCCAGTCAGGATGAGTGAAACTTAGGACGACTGCCAGGAAATTCTGAGACACAGACAGCGTCTCCTGTCAGAGGAGGGCAAAACTAAGAGTCAGAGAAATGAGCAGTTTATGGGTGAAGCCAACCATGTAGGCTATACCACCCTGGGTCTCCTGTTACATGTTTCTTAGCCAGTAAGTTAGTCAGAGTTAGCCTTTTCCTTCTCGAAGCTGACATATGCATCACCACTTGCCCCTATGAAGCTGTTTCAGCACCTGCTCTGTGCCAAGTGCTGTGCTGGTGATACAGTTCGGATCTCTGTCCCTGCCAAATATCACGTCAACATCTCCCCAGTGTTGGAGGTGGGGCCTGGGGGCTGTTTGCATCATGAAGGTGGATCCCCCATGAATGGCTTAGTGCCATCCCCTTGGTGATGAGTGAGGTCAGGCAAGATCCAGTTTTTTAAAAGTGTGTCACACCTGGCCAGGCGTCATGGCTCACACCTGTAATCCCAGCACTCTGGGAGGCTGAGATGGGCGGATCACCTGGTTCGGGTGTTCAAGACCAGCCTGACCAACATGGAGAAACCCCATCTCTGCTAAAAATACAAAATTAGCCAGGCGTGGTGGCACATGCCTGTAATCCCAGCTACTCAGGAGGCTGAGGCAGGAGAATCACTTGAACCTGGGAGGCGGAGTTTACAGTAAGCTGAGATCGTACCATTGCACTTCAGCCTGGGCAACAAGAGTGAAACTCTGTCTAAAAAAAAGTGTGTCACATCTCCCTTCCTTCTCTCTTGCTCCTGCTCCAGCCATGTGAGACACCTACTCCCCATTCGCCTTCTGCCATGATTGGAAGTTTCCTGAGGTATTCCCAGAAACAGATGCTAGCACTGTGCTTCCTGTACAGCCGGCAGAACCGTGAGACAATTAAACCTCTTTTCTTTATTAATTACCCAGCCTCAGGTATTTCTTTACAGCAATGCAAGAATGGCCTAACGCAGAAAGTTGAGTGACTTACAAACAGTGTCTCCTTTGATTCTCACAACACTGGAAAGGTAGGTGTCACTCCATTTGACAGACGATATATGCCAGGCTCAGAAAAGTCAACTGACCTGCCCAGGACATAAAGGTAGGAAGTAAAAAGGCTAGGGTTAAGATCTGGTCTCCAACTCCATATCACACTGAGCTTAATGTCAAGGAAAACTCCCAAGGTCTTTTCCATTCACGTTGCTACACACTACATGTACAGTGAGCTTTCTGGGATATAGCAAAAGAGCCCAATACTTTTTCCTGTCAAATTTCAACACACAAAAATTAAAAAACATATAATTTAACAAATCAGATCTGGTGAGATTGTGGGACACTGACTTATCACTGTGACAATCAGGACACTGCTGGTTTTAAGTAACAGACAACTAGAATCAAAGTGGTCTGATCAGCTCAAGGGAATTATTGGCTCTCACAACTTTAACATCCAGTGGTGCTGTACAAATCAAGTGGCTAGATGAGATCACCACAAATTTGGTGATTTCCATCTCCTGGCTCTGCCTTCTTCAGGTCAGGTTCATGCTAAGCGTGGTTTTCCTCTCGGTTGCACTGCTGAGGGCTACAGCAGGAGGACAAAGTGTCCCTTTCCAATGCGCTATGGAAGGGCACCCTCAAGACCAGGAAAGGTGTATGGATGAAACAAAAAAGAGCTGTGCTCTCTGAAGCCCAAGGGATTATTTCTCCCAGGTCCCCAAACTTCTCTTCTGTCTTCTGGGTGGGCTGTGTCATCTAAAGCAACCACGATAGACAGGAGGATGGTGTATGTACATCAACATCAGTGACTTGGAGAACACATTAGAATTAGCATTGGGTTCATCTCACTCAGAAACGCATGGGCTATATGAATAGAAAAGGAAGGTTTCCAAACGAAAATCCAGATACTGACACCGAAGAAAGGAAAATGGATTCCAGGCAGCCCAATACTGCAAATGTCTTTGATGGTCATTCAACACATTTACTACCCATCCAAGCTTTGGAAAATTTTGCAAATTTGATGAGTAGGTTTCTTCATCTTTATCTAAATCATAATCAAAACAATGACCAGGATAGGAATAAGGAAAACTCTGTGGGTTAACGTTGATGTGTTTCTTAGCATTTTTCCAATATGGTAATTAAACCTATCACACAACCTGGGCATCTCAACATTTAGCCACCTGGCCCAGAACAATGTCATCAGATCCCACCAAACACTGCGCAGAAAGGCAGTTACAGTAAGCTTGAGCTACATAGTCTACTCTTTTAGACATCACCGAAGAAAACAATGTTAGCCCGAGACCCTCAGAGTCAGTGGTGGCACCCAGAGCCTCACAACTGCCTGTGGCAACCAAGTGCCCCACAGGCCCTCAACACATGTACATTTGATGTACTTACTACTTCCCATCTTACTAATTTCCTCCTTTTAATATTTACTGAGGTGAAGTTCACGTAACATAAATTTCACCATTTTAAAGTGAATATTTCAGTGGCATTTAATAAATTCACAGCCAGGCATGGTGGGTCACGCGCATAATCTCAGCACTTTGGGAGGCTGAGGAGGGCAGATCATCTGAGGTCAGGAGTTTGAGACCAGCCTGGCCAACATGGCGAAACCCCATCTCTACTAAAAATACAAAAACTGGCTGGGCGTGGTGATGAGTGCCTATAATCCCAGCTACTTGGGAGGCTGAGACTGGAGAATCACTTGAACCTGGGAGGCAGATGTTGCAGTGAGCTGAGATTGCACCATTGCACTCCAGCCTCAGCAATAAGAGCAAAAATCCATCTCAAAAAAATTAAAAAGTAAATTAATTAATTAATTCACCACCAATGCCTCTATCCACTTCCAACATATCATTCCATACAAAACTCCTTATCTCCCTGTTTTCCTTTCCAGTCCCCATGTCTCCTCTGTGCCCCAGCTGGCCAGATGCATGTCCAGCGCCGTGCCTGGCACAACTCAGGTGCTCAGTAAATAAGTAACCGTGTCTATTCCTGGTGACTTCCCAGCTGGGAAATAAAGGGAAGCCCAGAGGGGCAAGCAAATAGCAAAACAAAACAATTCCCAAGTTTTAATGTTCAGCTTTACTGGGGAAGAGTAGGCAGACCTCATTCCCAACCTGACTTTGGAAGGACAGTTCAGGGGGTGCGAGTTGGGCTGGCGGCAGGGTGCTGATCTTGCACTGGGTCCTGTGGACCTGAAGGGCCCTACCCATAGCTGCCCGAGCCTGTGAAAACTCTAACAGAGAAGGAGGCCACTGCCAACCAGCAGAGCACAGTATTCGCGAGACAGGTTTTGCGGGGCCTCTCCATGCACCAGGGTGGTCCTCATGGCGACGCTGCGGGAGTTTCCATGATCCCCACTTCACAGGCAGAGGCCGAGAATGAAAGACTCATCTAGGGCCACAATCCCACTTGGTAGAAAACCCAGGACTGTCCACATGCAGAGGGCTCCTATGCTGGGGTGTACATGCCCATAAGGTGCCAGGCAGCTGGAGGGAAGGGACAGGGAAGGGAAGAGCATTCCAGGCAGAGCAAATGGGGAGCCAAAGGGCCTAGGGGGACAAACTGAAAAACGGTCAGAATGGCTAGAGGCTCAAAGTGCCACTGCAAGTGATCTCATTAAATCCTATCAGCCAGAGAAGGCTGGGAACATCATCTCCTTTTTATAGCTGAGAAAACAGGTTCAGAGAGATGAAGAATGTTGTTCAAGGTCACAGAGCCAGTGAGTAGTGGAGGAAAAATTTAAACCCAGGTCTGTCTGACTCCCAAAACCATGAACTGCCTACACTTTCTGCATCAGACAATAGGGAATAAAAAAAAGTCCTTCAGTAAAAAGCTAGTAAGAAACAGGCACAGGATAAAATCAGATGAAAAAGCAGGTTTGCTCTGTTAATAATGTCCTAGTTAAAAGAGTAACACCCTGTCTCCAGCACATTAACCCACAGCATCACCACTATATTAATCCAAAAGAAGAAAAATCTTTCAGAGTCGTTATCTATTGATACCATGGCATGCTTGTGAAGAGAACCTTGTCCATGGTCATAGTAC
Source organism: Trachypithecus francoisi (assembly GCF_009764315.1). NCBI lineage: Eukaryota > Metazoa > Chordata > Mammalia > Primates > Cercopithecidae > Trachypithecus > Trachypithecus francoisi. Next base: position 62,297,400 of record NW_022681453.1, read on the forward strand.
TCAGAGATACAAAGAGGATTAATGGTTCCTGAAATGCAGCCAGTCTCGATGAATAGAGATGCTAGCCCTGCTGCAGCAGCAGCGTCTGTGGGACCCTGGGGAGTATGCGCCAGCTGGGGGACCCTGTCAGTGCAGCTCTCTCTCCCTGAACAGCACAGGCTGCACATCAGGACCCCACACTGATGCTCTGCCCCTCATCCCTTCCTTTCAGCTCCCATCTGACTCTCCACACCTCGTCCATGTTGGGGAGTCTATGCTGATGCACTCTGGCAGGTTAAGGTCCTCACTGGTAACCTGGACTACAGCAGTAGGAGGTGTTCCTTCAAACTGAAAGGATGGGACAGGGAAAATGCAGAAAAGCAAGGTCCTGGGAAAGAAGTCTCAGGAGGTGAGGGTCCATCTCCACCACTCACCATTTCCCTTTCTAGCCCTCATGTCTCCTTTGTGCTCCAGATGGCTGAACTGGAGCATCATGCATGAGTCCACATACCCTTCAAGGGTCTGCTAGCTCACTCCTGCCACTCCAGAGGTTGACATCTAAGGAAACATGTCTCATATGAGAGGCCCCTGAACTCCTCACTTCAGTTGATCTGATCACAGGGCAGCAGATCCACAGCCGGGTTGATCAGGTATGAGAAGAGAAGCTGGGCCAAGCAGATTTCCTTTGGGAATAGACAAAGAAGTGAGTGGTCAGTTGGCAATGGAGGTAAGGCAAGAGAAAGTCACCGGGGGGATTGGGGCTGAGGTCGACCAAAGATGAAAGTAACTCTGAGAGACCAGAAAAAGCAGATGGGTTATGTGGAGACCGAGCAGCAGGGAGCAAATACAGCTACGCACAGAGAGGGCAGAGACCTGGCCAGGAGCTGGTTCTGGGCTAGGTACATCTTTAAGATAAAGTTCCTTTTATTGAGAAGACTACCCCAATCTAAAGTACTTTTTGACAAAGTCCCAAAGAGCAGAGGAGAGAGAACATATGCCCTCCAGGGTGTAGGGGTTAAAGCTTGAAGTTGCCCAAGGCAAGGGAAGATAAAATTGCTTTGAAATTGCTTGTTTTATCTTGAAAAGTAACTTGACTTTTCCATGCTATTTCATAATATCAATGTTTGCTTTAATATAAAAATAGCATCTCTCCCCTCAAAGCTTCATGTAAAACTGACGTTCCAGGAAGATGTGCCCCTCCTAGGCTGTGGTTTCACATCTTCCACCCTGGCAAATGAATAGGCAACCCTGGGGGGCACAGAGACCCCGGGGTGGGACTTGGTGAGCCAGAACATCTCTCAGAGCCCTCCCAGCTCTCACTGGCACACCGTGAGCCAGAGGCTTGGCAGTGAATAAACACCCTGTCCTTCGGTGCAGCAGAGGCAAGAGGTCTCATCTCTGATCCATCTTCTGTATGGCAAGCAGGCAGCCACACACAGCAGCTGCCCTAAGGCCTTTTAGAAGGCTTTCGCTCATGCCTATTCCTACCAACCTAAGTCACATGGCAGGATGCCAGAAGGAACTGGAAGGGGTGGGGGATGGGGTCAGCAAATATAGCAAAGGAACAAGTTTGGGGCCAGCAGGAGTCACAACCTCCTGCAACCAGCTCTGTTTCCATGCCTAAAAAGAACTACAAAGGGACACATACAAAATCTAGCGATTTCTAGGAAAACGCTTGTTCTCCAAATAATGGGTGTTTGGTTCTGTTGCTCAAGACAGAGGGCCTTTCACTGGAACTTGAACACAAATTTCTACTGGCCCAAATGACATTTCCACCCAAGTATCTTGTGAACTCAACTTCAGTGTGTGCAGAGGGCTATTATTTCCTCTCTCTAGTCCTCCCTCTTTTCTCCTGCTGCAAATAGCCTAGAATGATGGACACAGATGCTGCTGCTGATGAAATGCAGCCAACCAGTAATGGTCATTCCTATCTGTCACCCCAGCACCCAGCCCCTCATGAAGCTCTTCCTTCTAAATAGCTCTCAGAGGAATACTTTCCTTCCGCTAACTCACTGTGCCCTCCGGCAAGTCACCTCACCATTCCAGGTTCTAGCAAAATGAGGCAATTAGATCACACTGATTTGAAGGTTCCTTTCAGCTTGAAGAATCTATGATTTTAGCTATGCAACCATTAGCAAGAATGAGAAAGGTTTATTATGATTTTAGCTATGCAACCATTAGCAAGAATGAGAAAGGTTTACATATACAACAGAGAAAGAACTGCAAGACATATTATTAAGGTGAAAAAAGCAAGCTACAGAACAATATCATGTGATTTCATTTGGGTAAAGTATATGCTTGAATATGCATTACAAATTTCTGAAAGGATACGTAAGAAAGTGTTAATAGTGGCTACTCTCTGGTGAGTGGGATAAGGGGTTGGCAGAAAAAAGGTGTTCAATCTTGCACTGACTGAAATGTTTTACCATGTACACATGTGGCTCTTTAAATTACATGAAGAGGTGAATGGAAAGCACATTGTGTTGCACGTGTCTTTGCAGTGCCTCCAGATATCTCCTGCTGTCGCACACACTGGAAGGACAACTGCAGTGCTGCTCCCGCCGTAGCTGTATGGCCCAGTCTGTGATCCCTCCAGACCTCCTTTATGTGCCCAACACCACCCCTTCACCAGCCTCCTGCTCCGTCTGCTGAGAGCTCACACTCAGTCTGCCTCCCACCGCCATGGGCGTGTGCTGACGCTGGCTGGATGGCCTGTTGGGTATCCTGCGCGGTGCTGAGGGTTGAGCACACACCGAGGAAGAAATGGGCCCTGTCCCTGAGGAGCATCTAGTCTGGAACAGAACTCCTCTCCCCTACTGCTTCCTGTCTTCCAAATGCCGCTCCCATCCATCCTGTTCCGTGCACAACAGCATCCTGCATTCCATGCCCCTTTCTCCATATGTTTAATGTCTGTCCTTTGTCTTGGAAAGGCCTGAGTTCTTCATGGGCCTCAAGTGGCCCCTTAGAACAGAGAACCTGCTTCACAAAGACCCTTGTGCGCCTTTAGGAGACCCCTGGGCTCCTGGCAAACACTGAGGAAGGACCAGCCCCCAAGGGGCAGCACGTCACTTTTTTGGGCCTTCACTGGGCAGTGCCAGGTTGTGTCTAAGAAAAACACATGGCCTCAAGCAAGGGGAGGGGGGGACATTGGGTGTGCCATGGGGCATCTCAGGAAAAGGGTTTGAAGTGTTACCATGACACAGCTGCCTCCCAGCTAGAGGAAGGACAATCACAAAGGTGAGGAAAACACAAAAACCTAACCGGGTAATAGCCAAGCACAGCCTCCTAAATGCACCTGGTTCTTCTGGGTGGAGCCCTGGAGGTGTGTTTGCCCTCTCAGCAGCACACCGCCTGCCTAGGGCAGGGCCATCTCGAAGCCCAGCTGCCTCCTACTCTGCCAGTCACCATCCCTTCTGGGGTTAGGGGCACCAGCACATCTAATGCACATTCCCCAGGAGTTGGCTGCTTCTCCCACAGCTTTCAGGCACCTGTTTTTGGGTGGCCTCTCTTCCAGGCCTAGGAGCAGGGTTGCACAGGACACCCAGGATAGTCAATGCATCTGTACTCTGCTGAAGGGGTCTGGCCCAACCAAGCCATGCTTTAACTATCTCCCCTTAGTGGGGTTCAGTGTTTTTCCCCAGGTAGAGCCCTGCTGGCTATGGGGGTTCCTTTCATAGGCAAATTTCCCTATAGACTGAACCCCTGAATCTGGAGCCTCGCTATCATTGCACTGTCATTTTATCTTTTGTAATAAAGGACTAGGACTCATTGGATTAATGGCTTTTATCACAATTCCTGAGCAAGAAATGGAAACTATTAGCCATGCTCAATGTCTGTCTTGACCTCATTCAAGGAGGCCAGAGCACTGGTGGCAAGGTCGCCAATTTCCACAGGGCTAGACAAAGTAGAGAATATGAATGAGTCACTCAGGGCTATAAGACACCTCAATGACAGAGAGTGGAGAGAAAAAACCTGCTATCCTCAGGAATCCAAATAATTATATACTGTTCTATTCAAAGCCTAGAGATCACTCAATTAAAAATAAATCAGCGGGCTGGGCATGGTGGCTCATGCCTGTAGTCCCAGCACTTTGGGAGGCCAGCCGAGACGGCAGATCACTTGGGGCCAGGAGTTCGAAACCAGCCTGGCAAAACCCCATCTCTACCGAAAATAAATTACTGTGCATAATAGTGGGTCCCTGTAATCCCAGCTACTTGGGAGGCTGAGGCAAGAGAATCATTTGAACCCAGGTGGCAGAGCTTGCAGTGAGCTGAGATTGCGCCACTGCACTCCAGCCTGGGAGACAGAGCAAGACTGTCTCGGAAAAAAAAAAAAAAGAATCAGCTGAAGAGACTTTCAGGAAATAAGAGCTATTTGAGAAAAGGAAATCACGCCCAGTTAGCACCACTTTCACCTGAGACAGACACAATGGCAGGCAGAAGTGCCAGGCAAGGCATGGGTGCGCTGTGTTACAGCGGAGGAGCTGCATTTGTTTTTAGGCCTCGAATTTAAGAGGAACAGAGTATGCCAGTTCCTCAGGAGTTTCTAAACTCATATCTCATATGGAAATGAGAGTAAGGGAATACAGTCTAGAGAAGGGGGGCTTTATGCAGAGAAGGAAAGGGGCACAAATGCCATCTTCAGGGTCTTGAAAGCTGGATGTGGACTAGGGATGGACCTGTGTGCCCCTGGAGGGCAGAAGCAAAACCATGTATCAGGAATTTCAGGGGTGCCCAACGCTGAAGCAGCTCTAAGTCTCAGGGCTGTAGGCAAAGAAAGGAACTACACTGTGAAGTTGTGAGCACCCTATGGCAGGAAAGACCAAGGTGAGGAGCCATTTATTGGGGATGCTGTGGAAGAATGTTCTGGATAGAGTCGGGGGCTGGGCTAGATGACGTGCATGGATTAGAAACCCAGCTGAGTTACAATGTTTTCCATGACTGTTGTTTGAGGTTTTGCAGTCTCTTTAAGTCATAGCGCCTTAACTGAAGAACAATCAGCTCTCATGTGAGGGACTCCAGGCCTGTATAAGCATGGGACTCAGTGTTGGAGCTGAGCCCGCCCAGGCTGGTGCTGAAAGGGCCATAATGACATCTTCCAGAGGAGGAGCTGCAGTAGGCACAGAGGATCCCCCCGGTGTCTTGCTCAGAGCTGAGGCTTTGGGTCCCCATGAGAAAAACCATGCAATGTGTAGGCTGCGAGACACTGTTGCTGGCACCTGCCTGGACCAAGGCCCCTGCGATGTCTGCCACAGGCTGCACAGGATGCTTCTCCTGGACACTCCAGCTCAGTGACAAGCACAGGTGCTTCCCAAAAGCCGGTGGCTTAGATTTCATTACCCCAGAACACGGGGCCACCATCGCAGCTCTGGAACACAGCTAGTTCCAAATCACATGCCACCTACCACCAGCCTTTCTTCTCTCTCCTCACACCCAGTGGTTCAAGCCAGGAGCCTAAGGCTGCGCTTGATCTAGCTCTGTCTTAACCCCTCAAGCCCATCAGTAAGGTGTCATTACCCCAAACACATTTCAAGCCCAAGCACTTCTCACAACCCCACTCCCTCAACCCTGGTTCCAGCTGCCCCGTTTCACATGGGATGGCTGAACAGCCACCTCCTAATGGATCTTCTAGGTTCCAGACTCACCCTACTGGCTTACACTCCTCAAGGCAGGTGCAGCCATCTTCCCAAAGTACAAAGTCACATCTGCTTCTCATCCCTGTGGGATGACCATGGAACTCCCTCCTGGCCCCTACCGAGGCCTAGCTAATAGGGCCCTCCTGCCCCTCACTGGTCCTCACCCCTGCCGCCCCCTCCCACTAGACACCTGGTGCACCGGCCATCCCCCTGCCCTGTAAACCTGCAGATGCATTTCCACCTCAAAGCCCTGCCGTCAGCTCTGCCTTCTGCTCAAGGATCTTCTCAGAGCTTGGATCCAGATCTACCCCTCGATCGCTTCCATTACTGCCACCTCCACATTCAGGTCTCAAGTGTCACTTGCTTAGGGAGGCTCCACAGGACCAGCTAACGCAACCCCCAGGCCTTTCCGACACAGTATACTTGGGCTGCAGCACCCCACCGGCACCTGACACGTCTCCACAGCATGCTGGTCTACCGGCTGTTTCCCTACTAGGGTATGTCCTGGGGAAGAAACAATGTCTTGTTTATTGCTGACTCCCCAGCACCGAGGGCAGTGCCTGGCATATAGTAGCTGCTAAAAAATTCACCCCATCCCAATCTGCCCCCTGGCCAAATTGCAATCCCACTGGGCACTTCCTAAAAAGTCCCTCACATCCTTTTTCACTGAGAAATTCAGTACCATGTAGCTTCAATGCCTCCCCATCTCCAACATTCCCTCCCCACTCCCTAGGGAACCCCAGTCAAAGTGAGACACTGTGCCTTGGAGGGAAGCACCATAGTCCTGAGGTGGACTAGGGACAGAAACAGGCTGAGAACCGCTGCTCAGAAATACATCTGGAAAAATCAAGCCACTGAAGGTGTTACTTATTAAGTTACACAAATAATCATAAAATCTTACAATGTTGCTTTAGTAGGGTTCTTAAAGGACATCTAGCACAGTGTTTTTTAAATTTAGGCTAAAGAACTGTTGTTCAAGTGGACTCTTACTCAGAAGCCCCGCAACTACAGAAATGCAAGCACTGCTGCTTTGTGTATATGACACAGAGCCCAGTCCCTATTCTCATCCCCAACCTCCCCTCCTGACTCTGTCCCCCAGGGGCCTCAGGGAGTCCTGGGGCTGTACAGGCACAGTCCATCAGAGGGTCTGATGGAACTAACCCAATGTGCCTGTTTTTAGGTGGGACACTGCAGCCCTCTCCCAACACCCCCCCTCCAACCGAAAACCAACGGACCTCATGTGCCTGTGTCATCGAGCCTTGCAGGACCATAGCAGTCAGCAATGGGGGCTAGAGCTGGCTCCAGGCCCTACCCATTCATGAGGGACATGTGCATGCTTGGGAAGTGGCTGAGCCTCCAGCCCTTGTTCAGCTATTGATGATTTCTGCAAAATGCTGACAACTCCCGGCTTCACCTACCACCAGCAGGACTCCTCTCAGCCACACAGGAAACCCACCCACTTTCCAGGTGGCTGGCACATAGTCTAGGAAGGCCCCGACAGTGAGCTGGAGCACCTTGGAGGTCACCTCAAAGTCCCTCCATCTGGCCCTTTCCACATGGGCTGTGCAGCCCGCAGGAGAAAGGGTGGCAGTTGTGGTCAGCCTCAGGCCTGGACAAAGAGCCCGCCAATGCTGTCAACTCAGGGCTGCTGGTTCAGCCCCTTTGATGGTTCCTCTACCCAGGGTACCAACAAACCACAAACGCAGGAGCAGGGTCCAACCCTATACCTCCCTGCTGGAGCACTTTCTGCGGACCTAGTCGGAGACTGCAGACCAGGCACCAGGCCATCTTCTGGGGTTGCTGTGGCAACAGGCTCCTTCACATAAATAATATTCCTGACACTCACGGAGTCCCCAGCTCTAAAGACTCTGGGAAGGAAGCGTAAAGAGGCAGAGGGAAAGAAAGATGTGTAGTGGTGGGATACAAGAATATCCTACAGCAAGGATCCCTGAATCATAAAGGCGATGGCAGCCAGGAACATGGGGGCCCAGGTGGCTGGAGAGTGTGGCCACTGTGCACAGAGGCAAGTGTGATGGGCACAGTCTGCTCCTGTAGGCACCTGCCAGCCAGTGGCTCAGCAGGAGCTGGGTGGAGCTGCGCAGCCCTGGTGGGTGCTGAGGAGCCCGAGTACCAAGGGCGCCAGGTTGCTGAACTGCCAAGCCCAGAGCATGTCACTCCTTCTAGGCTAGGGTACAGCGTGGAAGTGACTGATGTGTGGACTCCGCAGCGCCTCATGCTCTGCAGGTATGTAGGCACAGGACGCTGGTCTGCAGCCTCCAGGGCAGCCCTTCTCAGTGACACATCAGTCACCTGGTACTGTGGCCCCAGCTCCTACCACTACCTTCAGGCTGAAGACCATGCCCCTCAGTGCCCTCAGAAGCCTTGCCCTGGGCTCCTCTCTCGACATCACCTCTGGTGCCCACCAGAGCTGCTTCCCTCTTTCCTAGGCCTTCTAGTCTACCCTGACCCCACCACCTCCTGCAAGAAGCCTCCAAGGACCCAACTGAGCTGGGCAGCCACCTGGGGCTTTCTGCAGTTCCCCACACCAACCCGTGCTGGTTACTCACCCACCACTCTCCTGGGGCTCCGAGCACCATACAAGGGACCAGGCCTGTTTTATGTGTCTCCACACCCATATAGAGCTGACCAGAAGTCCTGCTGTGGGGCTAAGCACCACAGGTGGGCCTCCCTGTGGCAGGGGTACTGCACAGGGATGAGGGGCTGACTTGCCCACTTTCTCCCCAGAGCAGAAGCCCAGGGGACCCTCATGGTCAGCTCCTCACACTCACAGGGACTACCCAGCTCAGCCCCACGTGAAAATGTGGCCATAGGAAAACGAGCACTGCTCCACGGTGGGTGAGCAGGCACACCTGAGTGTGACCAGAGAACAGGTCTATGCTTTGTCTCCACCATCCCTTCCTGTCTACTCACCAGAAGAGGGCTGCCTCCTGTCCCTGGTGAAAGCCCGGGGGCCCCAGATGGCTCTTCTGATCATTTTCAGAACACTCTCATCATTTGTCCAGGTGGCCTCCAGAAGCTCCTCCATCTCAGCAGGCAGCAGGTGGGGCACAGCAGGGGGAACATCCCTTATTGACCCTAGTGATACTAGCTGGAGTGCAGTGAGTGGCTTGGTGGCTGTCGCATGAGGAGTGGCTAAATGGATAAATATAATTAAGTGCAACAGAAGGGGAATTCTTCATTGTGCCTTAGCTCAGATGTTAGATAACAGAATATGTTTCAAGGGGCTCTTTATCAGCTAGGGCTAGATTCAGCTACAGATAACAGAAAGCCTACAGTAATAGTAGCTCAAACCACATGGAGAGAAAGTCCTTTTCTCTCTACAAAAGAAGCTGAGATGCAGGCAGTCCTGGTGGCATGGTAACCCCAGAGTCTGGAGGGCCTCCAGCTCTTCTGTCTTTCTGCTCTGCCGTCCTTGTGTGTGGCTTCCCTCCTCAAGGTCGCCTTCCCTTGAGGAGAGGGTACTGGAGATCTCCCTCCCACACCCACACTTTAGTCAGCCAGAGAGAGGCAGTAGGCAGAACTCTGGCTGATGGTCCCTCAGCAGCCCCCTGCTCACACATACATGGCTAGAACAAAGTCCTCAGCCACCCTTAGCTGCAGAGAGGCTAGGAAGTGGATATTAGTAGGATTCTTTGCCACCCAAATAAAAGTGGAGTTCTTATCTCAAGGAAAACAAGAAGAATGGGTGTGGATTTAAGCTGGCAATTAGCATACTCTGGCCAGGCTCCCGATGTTCTGTGTCCGTGATTCTTGTTCAGCAAAAAGGATGCTCCGGCTGGGTGGGCACCATTGACTGCTTGGATGCCTTCCTGGGTAGTCCCTATGCTGTTGCTGGTCCAATGTGGCCCAATGCACAGTGTTTCCGGGAGGCCCCTGGGAAGCAGGGACATCACTTATGTTTTGGTCAGCATCTGGAGTCCCCGAAGGCCAGAACAAAGGGTTGATGGGAATAGGAGGCCCAAGTCAGAAAACCTGGGTTTCATGTCCCAATCCAGCCCAGAGACACTGGGCTACTCGCTGAACTTTTCTGGGGCCCTTGTGGGCCATAACACAGGGCTGGGGGGAGTAAGTCAGATACTCCTGCATGAGAGCCAAGCCAGATCTTCCCACACAAACCTCCACTGGCACCTCCACAGGCAGCTCTAGAACATGCACTGGCTGATAGAAACAATGGCACTAAATCTAAGAAGCCAAGACATCCTTGGAGGAAAAGAAAAATCATGACAATGAAAGTTAGCACTTTTAAAGCACCAATTATGTGCAGGGTCATTAATCCTCACAGCTATGCTATTCAGCAGGAATTATTAATAGCCCCACTCTATAGATTGGGGGAAAAAAAGATGCTCAGCAAGAGTAAGTAGCTTGTCTGAGGTCACACAGTCAACCAAGTGGCACTGCTAAGATTCCCATTCCGGCCTTGCTGACTGTCAGGTGATGGCTTTCCATTCTGCTATGCTGACTCACAGCACAAAGACCAGGAAGACACACAAAGCTCAAACCCACAGCACAGATACAAAAATATGAAAGACTACAGATAGAGCATTTATCAAACTTTGCTATCAGAAGCAAACGAGTCCTAGTCCAGTGCTAGGTAGCAGCCTATAAAGCCAACGAGCAACCAATGAAAGTAAAAAGGAAACTGCAGTGTTGATGAGACGAGAGGTGAGGGAGGGGTGGAAGAGAAGCTGGGGCTTCTGATGGGGTGGGGCCACTGTGCTGCTAGAATCCACACAGTGAGGCTGAATCCCATCCGACAGGGGCACTGGCCTGGGAAAAGGGCTGGAAAGCTCCTAGGCACCTCGGGCTCCTAGGTTGTAAATGGCAACTTGGAATGAGTTCCAAGGAGGCAGGAGGCCAGGACCCCAGCAGTACACTGCTTCTTCCTTTGATTCCTCTTGGATCCTGATGCCCTTCAGGTTCTAAGCCTATGCGCTCTCTTTGCAGTTGTGAGGGAAACGTATGCTGAGAAGAAGTGAGCAGGCAGGGCTGAACGGCAACGAGGGGAAACAGAGTCACAATGGGAATGTGACTTTTACTGAAATCGATACAATCTAGCAGCCTCCCCTATCTGTGACTCTCCTCATTCCCACCGGAGACCCTGGCCTTCTTTCTGTCATGGCTGCAGTGCTCCACTCTACTGCCGGTGCCCGTTCCGGCTCAGAGGTAGACTCCTCAGGAGGCTTGGTTCCCCCAGCACCAGCCCTTCTAATTCTCATCCTGGGAGTTCTGTCCTTCCATGTCTCCTGTCAGCATCATCCCTCCTAGGGTTTGACTCCTTAGAGGCCTCTTCTCCTCATTTTGGAGAAGCCAAAGAGAGTAAAAGTGACAAAACAAGAGGACATACAAATTCACAACTGTTTTATGTGCAAATAATAACAGGACAGTCACTTTCCCTTCTGCCCAAAGAAAAGAGAATCTTCAGAGGCTGTTGACAGCAGATGAGGTGCTGCTGGGAGTTAGAGTAATGGTTCTTTTTTTTTTTTTTTGAGACGGGGTCTCGCTCTGTCGCCTGGGCTGAAGTGCAGTGGCCAGATCTCAGCTCACTGCAAGCTCCACCTCCCAGGTTTACGCCATTCTCCTGCCTCAGCCTCCCGAGTAGCTGGGACTACAGGCGTCCACCACCTCGCCGGCTAGTTTTTGTTTTTGTATTTTTTAGTAGAGACCATCATGTTAGCCAGGATGGTCTCGATCTCCTAACCTCATGATCCGCCCGTCTCGGCCTCCCAAAGTGCTGGGATTACAGGCTTGAGCCACTGTGCCCGGCCAGAGTAATGGTTCTTTAGATACATACCACCTTCCTGAAATTTTACAAATTAATCTTACATTACTCTCTGAAAGAGCTCATATCTCTTACAATATGAACTCAGTTACATTTTGAGCAATAATTTTTACACAAAACATTTTTCAAATGTGATTCAACTGATTTTGAAATGCATGTTTTAAAATTAATTTCCACTGAAGTGCTGGATTCTTTAAAGGAGTGCAGGCCAGTGTGTAGCTACCAGTATGTAGTAAAACGGGGCTCATTCTCTCTGATAAGAAGTGGAAGAAAGTGGAGTTGGGCCAGGACAGGATTCAAAGGTAGGAGAAAAAAAAAATCATGTTCTCCAAATCTGAAAGTCACAACTCCAATCAAAAAATAGTTTCTCAAAGGAACAGTAGATTCTCCAAACCCTGAAACCAAGTGTTCAAAACTCAGGACTGAACAGGCGGCCTATGCTGACTGGAGCTGGAAGGATTGGCCAGCATTGTCAACTCCTTGCTCCTTCAAATCTCAAAGCCCCTCTTTCCTGATGAAGATTCACCCTGGAATGGGCACGGCATTGGGCCTGAGAGTCTCTGAACTGGCTTTCTACACACTTGCCCCCCGACACCAGGACTAGCCTTCAGGTCAGCGAGATGGGGCGTTCACTAAGACACTCTTCTACTCCTCATTGGAGAGGAGAGGAAGTCAGGAAGTGCAGAGACATTGCCACCGGCACAAATGGTGGGTAACCCAATAACACGTGGGCAGTCACCAGAGGGGCAGATCCATGCCCCAGAGAATGGTGACTTTCCAATAATCTGATTTTTTATGTCAAAATGTGGAATGACAGTGGGACACTATAATTCGGTCTCTTGTATTAAGTATCCCACCTGTCTGATGTTTTGGAGTTTCAGACTTTTTTGAAAATCAAAGGAGGAAAGGAGGTTGAAACAAAAGAGAAAGAATTTTAAAAACCGTTAGATCAAATTTTCTAATCATCCTTTTCCACACCCACCTCTTTCATGAACCCTCTTTACTATTCCAAATAATTCAAAACAAGTTCAATTCCTACGGTCAATTCTCAGTGAAAACAATACACATACTTTTGTTTCTCTTTTCTTTCACACAGATGAATTTTTTTCATGGTTTGTCAACTTCTATGAATTACAATTTCCAATTTTAGAACAGTTTCAAAATGTTGGTAGATAGCTGGATTTGTGGGGCTAATGTAGCTCAATGTATATGTAGTATAAATTATTAAGTTAATGCCCTCCTTTATTGCTAAATATTAAGTACACAAATAGTTCTTGCTGAGTGTTTAGTAAGGGGTGTAAAAGACTCAGCTGGAAAGATTTCTTTTCCGCAGGACGCTGCCTAATCTACAGGAAAGAGAATTCGCCTGCGATGGGCACCTACTCTATGCCATCTCTAAGTGCTTTCATAGAGTCTATGCCACTTCACACATAGAACCTGGAGCTTGGAGCTGGCCAGTGCAGGAACTAGGACTCAGATCCAGCTGTGTCCCAGCCTAAGGCCTGTACCATTCTTCACCAAAGAATTCTTTTGAAAACTTGATACAAAGAAAAGCAACAGATTTAAATAAGTATTTTGCTCCCAAAAAATGAATGCCCTGAATAGCTAAGACTTGAACTACAGAAATGGGAACAGAAGACAAAATAAATCTGTAACCCATCAGTGAATATTTGCTCTCCAAGCTGTGCAAATGCAAACAGGAAATGTCACCAGAACTGAGAAAACCTACAGATTTCAACATAAATAAGCCTGATGTTTGGGGGCTTTGAAAAGGTATTTTCTAAAAGGTTCTATTTTCATATCCACAAATACAGCCCAGAGTATGCAGAGACAGATACTAAGCATTAATGCATAAAGAAAACAGGCTGAGAATTAGAAACCATGGCACACGAGATGTGCTAGGGCTGTGTGACACGCTGTAATTTGGCCAAAGGCAGCAGGGGCCCAGAGTGAGGACAGCAGTGATGGCCGTGGCTGGTAATCCGGGCGGAAAGGTTTGGAGTATGCGCTAGAAGATGGTCTGTTCCCACAGCCAGGCTTCAAAAGACTGTGTCTGGAAAAAACTCAAACCGTGTTTCTTCTGCTCTCACACCACACAGCAGTTAACACAGAAGACTTCTGTGACCCAAAATATGTGGGGATTTCTCCCCACCAGCAAGCAAGCAATCAATTCTGCAGCAGACACCAGCTGGGTGCCCTCCAATTCTATTGTGACACCATCTCCCTGGAGACAGTGGCAGATCCCACAAGTTGAGGTCTCAGTCCCTAAAATTGCCCTGCCTCAGATATCAGTCACAGGACCTCTGTAATTTATGACCAATTGGCTTCAAGTTGGGGTTCCCACAGCCTCCTCTTGGGGTTCAATTAGAGGAGCTCACAGAACTTGGGGAAACACAGAGGTGTCCCAGTTCACAAATCGAAGAGGCCTGTAGGGGAGGTATGGGGAAAAGGGAAGTGGCACTTCCATGCCCTCCTTGGAGCACCACCCTCCAAGTGTTCAGCTGTCTGGAAACTCTCCAGCCAATCCTTGTTTGGGTTTTTATAGAGGTTTCATCATGTAGGCATGATTGATTAAACCATCAGCCATGAACTTAACTTCAGCCCCTTTCTCTTCCCCAGATGTATGGGTGAGGCTGAAAGTCCCAACGCTCGAATCCTGCCTCTGTCGTTCCAATGAGCAGCCCCAACCTGAAGCTGCCTAGGGGCTGCTGACTGCCAGTCATTCACGGCACACAAAGAGAACTTATCATTTTGGAGAGCCTAAGGATTTTAGGAGTTGTATGCCAGAAAATGGGGGCAGAATACCAAATATGTATTTTACAGTATCACATGTGGGCTTCCTCAAATCAAAGAGCCCTCTGTACAAGGAGCGTCCTGGCTCTTCCAGAAGTCTTGCATGTGTGATATTGCCTTAGACAGGTTCAAGTTGTTCTTGTATAAAGTGGAGGTAACTTTGCTTCCTTCACAGATTGCTGTGAGGAGTAAAAAAGGTAATTTCTGATACGTGTCTAATATAGGGCCCGGCGATAACAGGTGTTAAATGAATTGCAGCTATTATGATTATTATCATCAACAGATGATTTGTAAAAGAAATTAATTCATAAGTATCTGAGAAAATGAATCGGAGTTGAGGCCAGAGACACAGTTCACATCAGAGGAACCTCTGCAGTGGAGAATCAAGACTTCTGTTTCTTAGTAGCACAAACAGAATCTTCACAGCACCTTCCTCTTGATAAAACCCTTTTATAGCAGTTCCTCTTCCATCCTGACACAGTTGCCGAGGCAGGCATCTCCATGCATGAAGGGAGCCTCAGAGAGGTTACAGAGGATGAGGCAAGGCAGAGAGGGAGGTCCAGGTGGAAATCTAAGAGCAGTACTCTTGCCACTACTTCACACCGCTTCCTGCTACCTGCTGAAACCTGGGGATAGCTTGGGGCTCTGAGGGTATATGGCAGATGCCCCTGACGGCAGTAACTTAAGCATACCCTGAGAAGGACACTATGGGCTAAGAAAGATGTGTGTTTGGAGTTCCGAGATAACAAATCAGGGAGTGGCTGACCCGGAGACTCATTCCCTATCTACAAAGGACATCTGAACTCCTGGACCGTCCTTTGGAACCCAGGACATGAAAAGAACTGAGGTCCTTGTTTAAGTGGAAGGTGCTAGGAGGAGGGTGCTATATAAACTGCATGCTTTTTACAAATAAGCCCAGAGCGACCTGCCAGGGCAGCCTGGAGATCCCACCTTCAGACGCTCTCCCGCAGTACCTCGTTCTTTCCTTTGTCAGAGCACTTATCTATTAAAAAGTTCAATTAGTTTTAATTTTAATCAAAGAACTATTTTAATCAATAGTTTAAAATGGTCGTTAAGTGCAAAAAGATAGAACAAAACACAGCAGTGCCCCGTCCACCCTTCCAATACTCCAGCCCACTCCTTCAAGAAGCTCCTTTCCATCCCCTCAGCACTAACTCTGGGGCTCTGAATCCTGTTTTTACAGCAATCTTGAGATGCAATGACTTGTGGTATTAGTGATAAATTTCTCATGATGGGCAATGAGGGTCAGCCCTCTTACATCTTTTCTCACAGAAGTTTTGCTATGCACTTGTATTAAATCAATATTCATTCAAGTCTGTCAACACACATAGGGCCCTGCTCGATGCAGGGCTTGGGGCAAGTAGCCAGGGGAAGCTGCGCTCAGCATGTCCAGCACAGAGCCCTGTGCGAAGGCAGACAAGGGAAACCACTCAGCACGGGGGGAGACACCAGGACCCCAAGTGAGGCAAAGGGCATAGTGTGGGGGTGGGGTGCCCAGAGGAGGGGCAGAATTGTTCACTGCCTAAGGACACAGGGAAGGAAACAGGCTCTACCCATTGCATTTCGCATTCAGGAGCGAATGTACAGAGCAAGCCTGCGAGGCCTACGAGGACAGTTGGAAAGTGCAAGCAAGCCTGGGGCAAATGGCACATATGTGGGCTTGGCCGCCATTAATTTTCTTTTGAGGAAGCTTTCCTGGCCACAGACTATGTCCTCCCATACAGGTGAGCAGTTCTGCAAATGTGTGCTCTGCCCATTTAGAATCTGACCCAGATATCTTTCCTCCTGTGACATCTATGATTATTGCTGTTGCCCCTTTGCTCTGGGGTTTCTTTGGGAATCCCAAGGACCAATTCTGTGCATGTTAGATCCATGTTCCGGCCTCCACCTCAACAGCGTGACTCACAATGTCAGAAACCGAGGCAAGGAACCTTTGATCATTTTCACTATTTCTTGTTTCATGACTTCCTTTAATTTCCTTGAGTACATAGTTTTTCTCCAGTAAAACATGAAAAAAAAAAAAAAAAAGAGATGTTTTTACCTTGAGCACTGTAACTCTCCTCTAATGTTATATACTTTTTATATGTCTCTTGCTGGGCTTTAAAATTTTCCCTTTTACTCACTGATTTCTCTAGGCCTAGAATTTGTCCCCCAGATAGTGTGAGTGGGTCTCCCTCAGATCCTTAGTCATCACCTGGATACCTCAGAATTATCCTCTCAGATGGTAAGGCTAACAGATGAGTTTATATTTAAAAACTTAGTGATTCAATATGGTGAAAGGCAGAGTAAGGTGCTTGGGATGTGGGAATCTCAGCAGGGTGACTCTGTCTTTCTGGGTGTCTATTTGGTTCTGTTCTGCGTCAGATCACAGCATTTTGCATCTTGTTTTCTAATGGGTTTGGTCACCACTCCCGATCCAAGGCCTGGCTGTGGTCTTTCTCCCGAGGCATATGTGGGCCAGGGAGGAGCCTGGTGGCGGCGGGTCCTGCTGCCCTGCAGGAGGGGCTTCTAGAAATAAAGCCCATCACTCAGTCCCAACCTCCCCTCTAGTCTTTGTCCCCATAAAACACTGAGGACTGTACACTCACCATACTTCCTTTCTGTGAGTTTCCATCACTGAAAGGGGTACTGTCAGCTGGCCCACACTACCCTCCTCTTACCCCAGGGGTATCACACCTAGTACACTGTCACATGCGAATGGCATCTCCTCAACCAGAGAGCAGAGCTGATGGCTACTTTTCCTTACACTTAAATCTTTTTTTTGTTCCCTCATCTTCCCAGAAATCTTATTTCTGCCACAAAAGAAGAAAGTCTGGGTGTAAGTTTACCCAACACTTGTTCTTATTCTGAAAAATTTTCAAACCAACAAAATTTGCAGAATAATATGAAAAATGCCCATACAGATTTCACCTAGATTCATCACTTGTTAGGGTTTCACCACATTTACACATTTCATCATGGCAATCATCATGACAATTCACCTCTAAGCACTTCAGCTCCATCTCCTAACAAGGACATTTTGACACATTCCTATATTGTCTTTATAAAACAACTGTCACACACTCAGGATATTTCACATCAGCACAATGTTCTTCTAATATAGTCTATATCTGATTTTTCCAATTACCCTAGTAATGATGCTGCTGTCCCATTCAGGATCCAATCAAGGTTCACACACTGGATTCACTTGACATGTCTCTTTATCCTCCTTTAATCTAAAGCATTCCCAGCCTTTCTTTGGCCTCTTGTGAGACTGATACTTTTGAAGAGTCTGGGACTTTTGTTTTGGAGATCATCCTTCAATATAGATGTGAAAGATTGTTTTCTCATTATTAGATTCAGGTTAAAAATTCTTGGTTAAAAAAAAATGACAGAGGCAATGTAGTGCCCTTCTCAATGCATCCGATGACTGGTAATAGGCAATTAAGGCGGTGACCACTAGACTGCTCCATTATAAGATCCCATGGCAGATATTTTCCAACGATGGCCACAGCAATGTCTCCCAATCCACACGTACTGACTCTAATGGGACATGATGCCCCAACACCCCCAACCCCCACCGTGGTGAGGTCTGTATCCTCTCCCTGGATCTTGGGTCCTCTGACTGCTTCAACCAACGGCTGAATAAATATGGCACAAGTGGCATTATGCAACCAATGAGGCTAGACCACAAAATGCCTCGTGCTTCTATATGCTCTTGGAATCCAGCCACCACATAATGTGGAAGCCTAGAGAGGCCACACCAAGAGACCACTTACAAGTGTTGTGGCCAAGAGCCCAGCAAAGGTCCAACTGACAGCCAGCATTCACTGACACGAGCGCTGAGTGAAGACAGGTGCAGGTGATTACAGCTCCCAGCCATCAGGTCTTCCCAGATGAGGCCCAGGAGACTGTGGAGCAGACACAAACTGCTCCTCCTGCTCCTGACTCACAACCTCCACCACTGTAATTGAATGGCTGCCTAATGCTACTATCAAAGGTGGCTGGTGATGCAGGCATAGGTAAACTGCAACCATATCCCTTCCCTACTATAATACATAATCTGAGGGGTGATGCTACAAGACCTGTGATTATCCTATTTCCCAACAATCTTTCATCCAATAGCTTCAGACCAATACATGATTTTTGCCTGAATTAATTATGAAGGTGGCAAAAGTGACAGTTCATCCTTATTTCTGTACTTACTAGTTGGCATTCTTTTGTAAAGACAATTTTCCTTTCCCTACTTTCCATACTTCCATATGTTTTATATCAGAATGGACTCAGATTCTCTTTTTAAACATTCAATGTGTTCTAATCCATTTCTGTCATTATTCACTGTGCATTCTAAGTGTGGCTCGTGGGAGCCCTTTCAGGCTGGATCCTCAGTGGTACGTGGACTCACATACTGTCATCATTCTGTGAACACTTCCTTTTTTTTCATAAAATAAAATGTCCTAGGCTCACCCTGTCAATTTCCTGTTGCAGCCTCGGAACCAGCCAGACTTCAGGGAACACTGGTTTCTTTCAATTAGGAATGGTCATTTAGAAACCAAGATTTAGGTGAAAGGAGTGCTTACTAATACTGATGTGTCTTCATTTTCAGTGTTCTTTCAGGAAACAAAGCTAGGAAACATAGACTTCTTAAAAACCCTGAATTCATACTGATTCTGCTTATTCCAAACCAAGACCAAAAGGCTCTGTCTTTCTTCCTCCATTCCATGTTTGCACCTTCTGTCCCCTACACTGAGAACTCTAGCTCCTAATGCACCAGTGCTCATTTGCTCAGTCCTAGAATACAAATAAAACAGCTTGTGATCACCATACCAATGGAAATCAAGCCTAAGTGAAGCTCAAGGTTTCATTTCTTCCTTTGAATACACTCTACTGAGGATGTACAGAGTACTATGTTCAAAAGCTACCCAAATTACTTTTTTAACTATACATTTCATTTTGAGATAATTGTAGATTCCCAGGCAGTGCTAAGAAATAATTCAGACGATCCCATGTACCTTCCCCTAATGATAATGTCTTAATAACTACAGGACAATATCACAACCACTGATCCACTAATTGATGTAATCCACCAGTCTTATTCAGATTTCACCAGATTTACGCACACTCATTTGTACTTGTTTAAATCTAGTTTGATGCAGTTGGTCCACCCAACCTAACTTTTTTCCTTCTGTGTGGTTGTGGTGTCTGATATATAGAGTTAGGTTCCTTTAACGCTGTTTGTATTCATTTTTCCATCATCTTTGTTGACTTAATTTTTGAATAAACAAAACATCAACAGGGTTCAAAAGCCAAACTATATATGAAAAGTCTACTCCAAGAAGTCCCATCCCATTCCCATTCCCTGCTGTGAGTAACAATTCCATTAGGTCCTGGTTTATCCTTCCTGAGTTTCTTTCTGAAAAATAAGTGGATTCTAACACTTCTATCTTTTTCCCCCTTATTTTAGCAAAAGCACATTTTGGCCTCAGAATCTCAGTTAATGGTTGTTAATTCAGAGGCTGGTGACTTAAAATCCTCATGATCTGGATGCTCCTCCTACCCAAAGTGCTTTGGATGCTGCTTGGATTCCACTGCAACCCACTGCCACCACTCTGCTCACACTCTTCACCCTGCTGAGTCTGCTGGCTGCTTTCTCTCTTAACATATTATGGATCCAGGGTTTTCTTTTCAGACTTTCCTCATAACTCTTTTTCTTCTTCAATCATTTACATTTTTGAGAACTCATCTAAAAGAGAAAGGGATCTGTTTATCTTAATGGAATAAATGTTTTCTATTAGAGTCCGGTTGTAAAATGAATTTCTCTGATGTGAAATTCACACATTCGTTCAATTTCCAATGAAGTTCATTCCAGCCCACCAGGGGAAAAGCGGTCATAGGAGATAACGATAACACATTTAAAAGTGCTGCCTATGTTTTGAAGATCACGTGTTCATGAGAGAAGTGAGACATTTTCAATAAAACACTGCCAATAAGACATAAAATGTTAACAATTATACCTCAACACACTTTAAAAAATGTCACAAAATACAAATACCAAGAATGAGAGTACAACACTGTCACAGTTCTGGCAGGCTGGCCTGTTAACTCACACACAATCCCCAAGTACAGACAAACATCCCTGGGGTTCTGGCAATTGAGGCCCGTTTCTTCTTACCAGACTCAAAAAGGCTTTGCATTAACTCTTCTTCCCAATGCCTTGCTGCGCTTCCATATCATTTGAACTCATCAAGCTTCTTTCTAAACACCACCCACACCCGTAACACCTGCACTGGGTACTGGGGTCCCAGAACACGTGATTAGAAAGCAGTCTTCTGCAGCGAGCACCTTTGCCCACTAACTCACATAATGAACATTTCTTGAGCAGCTACAAAGAAGCAGGCTATATGAGCTGATACTTAACAGTGCTGAGTAAGTATTAAGTATTAGCCATTATTCTAGGCCAGACAAAGTCACTGGCTAATATCCAACAACCACCAGCAAACTACCAGATTCTACAATACATTCTATTTATTTTACCGAAAGCTGTTGTTCTCATTAGATGCCATTAGCATATCAAAAAATATTTGCTGAGTCTGACCATTTTAACAAGAGACAACGAGATGACCCATATTTCTCCTGGGAGAAAAGCAGAAAGCACAGGACATTACAGGTTTTCATGGTGATATTCCTGAGGGAGAACATGTGACAGGATGTGATTTTTCTGATATTTCAAATCACTTCAATAGAAAACAAAAATACAGTGCATTGTTTGTTAGAAGCCCTTTAACACACCGTATAACTTGGGAAAATACCTTAATCTCCCCGGGTTAGAGTCCAAACCCTGGGACTGTAGGATTCTAAGGATGCTGATGCACCTCTAAACTGCCTGGTATATTTAAAACTGCATGAAGTATGATGCCATCAAGAAACTTCGCCAGAAACCTTGGTGGTCTTTCATTAAAACACTACAAAACTTGAGCCTGCTTCTCTCCAGCTCTTTCTCCTCTGCCCCTGGTGTTCCAAATTTCTGAGGGAAGCTCTCCCATGGCTTTTAGGTGCCACTGCGCCACTGTAGCACAAGAGCAGTGCACCAGCACCTGCCAGCTAGAGGCTCCACATGCCAGCTTTCCATGTGCTCCCCAACAGTACCAGGTGTCCACTGACAGGCCTGAGTCTCTGCTCTTCAGAAGGCAGGCAGCCCTTTCCCTGGCATAGCCTGTGGTGGCCAGAACCCTGCTGGACAGGTTCCCCAGGACCCATGCAGGGTGGATACTTCCCCACAGGGCACCCTTCTTCCCTTTTTCTGCTCTGGATTCTGGTGTTGTGATGAGGAAGAATCACCCTTAGTCTGGAGGGTTCAGATTAAGGCAAGAGTCACACCAGTCGCACGATGGAGCAGCCAACACAGGGGCTAGGAAACACTGAGCTCTGGCCAGTGGGATCCAGAGAGGCTTCCTGGAGGAGGCAATGGTTAGGCTGAGTCTTAAGGGGGACACTGGTCAGGACAGGGTAGGGAAAACACACTTAATACAAGGTCCCAGAAGTACACAGAGACCTGAAGGTGTGCCAAGTGCACCCCAAAGCAGAAGCAGGTCCATTCTGCTGGTGGGAGCATGCGAGGTGGGGCTGGGGGAGCTGCAGGCAAACAGCCAGGAGGGACTGGGACACCCAGGACTGTGAAGGACAGACCACAAGGATGGGGACCATCCTTCTGAGCAGGGAACTGGCAGGCTTTTTTGTGTGGTAATGAGAAATATGGACTTATCGAGGCTGTGGGACTCAAGGCAAGAAGACCACAAAAGTCCAGGTAACAGATGATGGGGCAGTATGGATGGAGAGGAGAAACAGTTTGTAAATATTTAGGAAGTACGGGAATGGATTGAATACAAGGAAAGGGAGAGGAAGGAGCCCAGCAGATCATAAGTCTTCTGCTGTGGTAGTGAAAGGGGACCACTCATTGCATGTTTCCTGGGGAAGATGATGGTTTCTACAGAGCACCTGCAGCCTCAGGTGATGAGGAACCCTCCAGACAGAGCTGCCCTGATGAATGCCGTCCCACGGCTACACGGTACACATCCTGATAGGCTCAGCTGCCTGTGCCCTCTCTCTGCCCGGACATGGGCCAGCTCTATCTAGTCTGGCCTGTGCTCTCCACACTGGCACGTGCAATGTTCTCCTCCTAAATGAATGGCTCCACTCTTATTCCTAAGGCATCTTTCAGGTTATACTTTACTATAAACACTTTTAACTGGTCCTGAGAGCAGGAACATGGCTGAAAGGAAATACTTTTTAAACACTTAGTGTTATACCTAGAGTAAGTGGTAAGGCACACAGAGGAGCTGAATTCCATGAGCAGCCTTGAGAAGGACAGTCCTGAGGTGTCATGAGTTCCTGGGATGGCACTTCATAAGTGACATGGAAGCAGAATGTCTGGAGGGGACCCAACCTGGCCCGGGATCCAGAGTAATCAGAGCAGCGAGCTGCGTTCTGTGGCGCAGGGGCCATCTCCATTTCTGAAAGGAAATCTTCCCCCCCTTTCAAAAGACAAATCACAGCTTCAACAATGGAGACAAGGGTAGAGATGTGAAGCCAGCCTACCTCAGGTTTAAATCCTGCTTCTACCACTTAACAAGCTGTGTGGCCTTGAGCAAGTTACATACTCTCTGAGGCCCAGGTTCCCATTGGTACAGTGGGAATACCTGCATCTAATTACTAGACCTGTGTGTGACTAGAGATAAAGCCCCTGGTGAAGTGCCTGGTACATAAGCACTCAACAAAAGGGAGCCATGGCTGGTCCCTGCATGCAGGTGGAAGAGAATGTCAAGGCCACAGACCTCTGGGAGAAGCCATCCTGCCTGCTCAGTGGAGATGCCTGGCAGGTGCTGCAGAGGCCACAGAAGCTGCAGAAGTTCTTATCACGGCACTCCAGCCAGCCCCAGCCCTGTGGATTAGGTTCCTCTGGCTGACCAACCTGAACCAACCTTAGCTGAACTGGCATCTCACATCCTGAATCAACAGCCATAGGGGAGGACAGGAAACTCATGCACTTGGAGTATTTCTGACCTCAGACAATGAAGTCTTCCCTCCTCAGCTCTTACTCTGCCAACACCACTGGTGATATTGGTGAGGCATGCACTGAATAATGGACTTGAAAGAATGAACAAATAAAGCAAGGCAGGGAGAGAGAGCTTCAGGAGAAAGGGGGAAAAAAAGACAAAGCTTCTACTCACTGCACTTGAGCAACCACCAGGTCTCATTCAGGCAACACAGGAAGAGCAAATAGGCCTATGGTCTTTTCCCAGCTCCAGCACTATCACTATTTCTCATCTAGAGAGATGAGGGGCTTACATGGCCTCCACTTATTCTTTGAATATCCTAAAACACTTTGCAAACCAGGATGTTCGATGTGATGAGGAATGCCTACTGGAAACATACAAGTGTTCACATGACGGTAGATATTTACAACCAGCCGTGTTCAAGGAAGTAGCAAGAGCAGCTGTCCCAGGACTGTAGATATCTTGCACAGTGCTGAGCAGAAGGTAGAGGGACAGTAGCCCCTGTTAAAAAAGTACATTCCTGTGTTGAGACTCTGAAACTTGCATAAACACAACTTGCCTTAGACCACAGCAAAGAAAAACCTGCAGTGAGAAACGGGGAAAATCAGCAGTGTCCCTGCCTCCACAGACCACAGCCCAGGGAAGGAGCAGCAGGGCAGGGTCCTCAACTGTTACTCACCTGGAGAACATCCTGTTTTGCCCTTTGGTTCTAAAAGATAGGGATGAAAACCGGGGCTCTCCAGGGAAGCAAGGTGCAGGAGCTGAGACCAGCCCAGGGGAGAGCAAGCCTGTGAATTCAGTGCTCCTGGCAGCTCAGGCAAGGAAGGTTCTATGCCTGGAGCCTGTGGAGCCCTCACGCCAGGAAGAAAGAGTGCAAGGAATGCCCCTTCTAACCTAAGATTCTAAACAGTGTTTCTCGAAGGTAAGCCCTAAACTGTCCATATAGGCATTACCTGTGCGTGCTCACCCAAATGCAGATTCTTGAGCCCGAGTCTAGACTAGGACTCTGCGGTGGAAATCTGCAATTTTTAGCGAGCACTTCAGGTGATTATGAGGCATACAAAGTTGGCCCAAACAGGATCTCTTCATCTTGGCACTTATAAAAAAATAGAGCAGAGTCTCACAATGTTGCTCAGGCTAGACTCAAACACCTGAGCTTAAGTAATCCTCCCATGTCAGCCTCCCAAGAAGCTGAGTCTATAGGCTGGTGCCACACGGTACCAGGCACTGTCAACATTTTGTGCTAATTCCTTGCTGTGACGGGCTGTCCTGGGCACTGTAGGGTGGAGGGCTGCATCCCAGGCCCTTACCCAGTAGATGGATGTCAACAGCATCCTTCCCTCAGTCACGACAACCAAATATGTCTCCAGATGTTGCCAGAAGGCCCTTGAAAGGCAAAAGCACCTCTGGTTGAGAGCCACCATACCGTAAGGGGAAGACATAAGAGAGATAAGAGTCTTTAAAAACAAATTTCTGAGAAATACAATGATGGATGATCTTTAAAAGGGGAAGAGGAGGCCAGGCACAGTGGTTCAGGCCTGTAATCCCAGCACTTTGGCAGGCCGAGGCAGGCGGATCATGAGGTCAGGAGATTGAGACCATCCTGGCTAACACGGTGAAACCCCATCTCTACTAAAAATATGAAATATTAGCCAGGTGTGGTGGCACGTGTCTGTAGTCCCAGCTACTCGGGAGGTTGAGGCAGGAGAATGGCTGAACCTGGGAGGCAGAGGTTGCAGTGAGCCAAGATCGTGCCACTGCACTCCAGCCTGGGCGACAGAGCAAGACTCTGTCTCAAAAACAAAACAAAACAAAAACGGGGAAAAGCATAAGCTGTCCTCAGCTCCAACGACCCTAAAAATCATGACCTTGCCAGGCTCGCTACTCATAGGGTGGGGACAGGGCTCTCCTGAAGGAACACGTCATCCTGGCGAGAGGGAGACCTACAATTTGACGAACACAGAGGTGGTTTCTATCATGTGCTTCTAGGAGTGAAACCCCTGAGAATCCCTGACCTAAGGGCCTCAATGTGGCTGCAGCAGAAGCTTTCATAGAAGCACCCATGCCTAACAGTGCAGGAAGGGCAGGGAACCAACCAGGAACAAGACCGAGTGGCCCAGGCCTGTAAGAATGGGATCAGAAGAGCTGAGGCGCAGACATGCTGATCCTTTTGGAAAACGTTAAGGACCAAGAAAGGGCTTTTAAAATTGGATTAGGAGTGATAGAAAGAAGAAGGGATAGGCCCATATTGGGGTGAAAGGTGTTCAGTTAACAGATGATAGAGAGAAAGAGCTACTAAACTCCCATTTTCTATCAAGGAGAACAATCTTCAGACTGAAAAGGGTGAATCAAATGCTGTTATGAGGGAACTGGAACGCATGTCAGGGAAGAGATTGTGAGAGAACATCTAGTCACACTAAATGAATCCAAATCTTCTGACCCAGATGAATCACAGCTCAGCGCAGAATTCACTCACTAAAGAGACTTGCTCGCTGCAGGCACTCTCGAGAATTCAGACAAAATGGGAAGATGCCCAAGACAAGACAATGTCCAATTCAGCAAAGGGGAGAGAAGGCAGATGCTTTGCAAACTACAGATTGGTGAACTGGACATAGATCCCTGGCAGAACTTTATGGTCCAGAAATGCAGCCCCCAGAAGCCAGCCCAGCCCAGGCTGCTGGAGAACAGGTCAAGCCAGACCTACGTCGTCACCTTTTGTCTATTCTAAGAGATGAAAATTAACAGGCATTGTGAAGTCCCTGTGCTCAAGTCCAAAAACACTAGCCATACGCAGAATGTGGGAGTGTGGCTTCCCAGTGTGCATGCTAAGGTGGCCCGAGGGAGCTGTGCTGAGGACTGGAAGCCCCAGGATGCGCTGTAGAAGACAGCCCCTCACAAGCAGTCATAGCACAGCGCCATCCAACCCCACCCAGGCACCAGGACGTGAAGGATGGAGACAAAATCAAAAGGAGAAATATCGGATCACTTCTTGCAAAGAGTGCCTGAAAGAACTGGGACAACAGTTTACGGGAAAAAAACCGAAGTCAGCCCTTAACTCCCCAACCTCCACACATATAGGAGGCTGCAGGTAGGTGCTGTGTGGCTCTGTAACAGCCACAGTGACTCCATGGGGTGGGAGTAGAAGCAACAGGTCCTAATTCTATACTGGAACACGGAGCTTAATCCAACATAAAGAACAACTACGAGTGACCACTAATGAGAAGAACCACCTCAGGAGGAAGAAGTGACTGAGTATCTCTCTATACATTCTAGTAGCCATGTTCATATATTATCTCAGGGAACCCTTAGCAACACTCCAGTAAGGTCCATTAAAAATGAGGAATTGAGGCTCAGGAAAGTTAACTAACGCAGTTAGCAAGTGCTGAGGACAGGAGTCTGACCCAGGGATGAACCCAAAGCCCATGCTTTTCCAACCTGGGAGCTTCTAGTCAGCAGCTAAGCCATCGCCAGCTGGGAAGACAACCGGAAAACATCTTGAAAGTGCCTTCTAACAGGGGAGATTCCAACAATGATTAGAATGAATAAAACAGGATTTCAGAAAGCAACAAATGTGATTGCTTTATTAGTAATAAATAAGTACAGATTCAAAACACAATTTTTTGTCCATCAAATTGACAAACTTAAAAAATGACGAAAATAGGGAAGGGGGAGCTTTTAAATTATAATAAATTACACAGATTTTAAATATCTAAATGCCAAAAGTAGTATCTATAAAATTAAACCAACAGATCAGGAAAACAGTAACAATAAATAACTAGAGGTTAATAATTCACATTATATAAAGAAGTCCTATAAATTAATTAGAAAAAGACAAACTGCCTAACAGAAAACTAGCCAAATGATATTTAGTGGCAAGTCTCAAAAGAAGAAATATAAAGGCCCAATACACTTATGAAAAGATGCTCAGCCATATTAATAATGATATGCAAAATTTTGTGCCATCACCATGCTGTGATGGTATAGGTGTGGGCCAAGGAACTCCGAAACACTTTTTGTTGGTACATATTTTTGAAGAGAAGTTTGGATGTATCCATTGAAATTAATTGTAAAAGATAAAAATAATCGTAAATGTCCATTCACAGGAAATGATTAAATAACTGTAATCCCTATCACACAGTCATCAAAAAAAAAAAAAAAAAAAGGAGACTGGTATGCAAAGAGACTTGATATGCAAAATTGCCCAGATGTACTGTTGTGTGCAAGTTACAAAATTAACCTATGAAATAATAAACTGTGAGCCTATTTGTTAAAACAAACTATGTTTGTATTATTTACACAAATAATGTTACTTAAAATGTACGGAAGAATACACACCAGTAGTTAGTTCTGGAGATTAGGAGCCACACTTTGCATGCTTTCACAGTGTTTTTTTAACTTTTTGGAAATGTGCATTATATGAGTAATTAACTTAAAAAGTGAAAAGGAAACAACCCAATGCTGATGAAAGCTCACGAGACTGGCACTATCACACGCCACTGGTGGAGTGAGAGCCGCTACAGCCCCTATACAAGGCAATCTGGCAACCAAAAGCCTTATGATGTGCAGGGTCTACAGCCTAGTAAACCACAATTCTTCATCTATTTCTCTTAAGAAAACAAGTTCAGGCAGCTAGAAAGTTTTTCAAAGTAATCTAGTTTTTTCCTAATAGGAAAAGCCTAAAGTAACTTAACAGCACAATTATAGGGGACTGGTGGAGTAAATTATGGTACATCCGCATAGATTTGATGCGGAAAGAGGGTTCAAACTAGACTGCGTTTTTAAAAGGTTACCGAATGGCATGTATGGTTACAATTCCATTTTTGCAAATATTACAACATTACGAATATTACCATAGCAGAAGCCAGTCTAGGCATGTATACACCAAGAGATTTACAATGGTTACCTCTCTAGGTGAACTGATTTGGTCAATTTCATCTTATTCTTTGGGATTATCTGCATTGTTTGTTTTTTTTCCTACACGAACATGTGTTACCTAAGACAAGTATAAGCAATTTTTTTTTTTCTTTTCAAAAAAAGCAATGCTGCCCCATTGCTGGGTAAGCTCCAAGCAGATGGTTGGGTAATTCCCACGACACAAGTACCAGGGCAGAGTTTTTAGGATTGAGAGGGCCTGGCTCCCCTGCTGGCACCAAGCAATACTCAGTTACACTCAGAGAGGAGCTTCATCTACGTCCATCCACCTCAGCCCAGGCTCTGCCACTGGCTGGTCTCTGATGCAATCTGTCCTGACTGCAGAGTTGCTGTATGTTTGTCAGGTGTTGACCAGGACCTGAACTGGACTCTGTAGGGGGAAAGTGTGTTAGGTTATGCCACCACATGTGGCAGCCCTACAAAGAAGGGGCAACGGGAAGTGGTCAGAAAAGGCTTCCAAGGTAGGCAGGTGACCTTACTCTCCAGGGACAGATGATGCTGCTGGACAGCATGCCAGGTATGACTGGAATAGGGCCTGGAGCCACAGGCAGGGCCCAGATCACAGAGCCCTGCAGGCAGAGCTAAGGAATCTCAGCTCTCTCCTGAATGCAGTGAGAGCCACTGATGAACTCTAGATAGAGTCTTCCTGCAACAGCTGGATGCCAGATCATAGGTGGAGGAGGTTTTAGCTTCAGTTCAAATGAGCGATTAGCAAGGAGCCACCATCATGGAGGGAGGACAGAGACAGCATGGGAGACATTAGCTCAATGATGTGGGCAGGACTCGGTCACCAGTGGAGTGGGGGTGGCACAAGCATGTTTTATAGACAGCCCCAGGAGAGGCCAATGGCTAATATCAGATTGCCTTTCTCAGCATGCCCCCCTCCCCAAGGGCCAAGGGGCAAAGAAAAATACCAAGGGGGTTCTACTGGTCAAATGAGCTGATCAAGGCTGGACAGGGAAGAGCTGACAAAGGAAGGAAAGGAAAAGGCCTCAGAGTACCCATTTCATTAAAATTATCTGTTTAACAGTCTTTTCCAGCAGGGATAGGTGGTAACCCACACACATGATGGACAGGCACTTCTGGCTCTTCAACCCATAAGTACCTATTTAGCAGGCTTAATGTGCTAGGGGAAAAAAACCAACATACAATAACACTGGAGCAGGAAATGCTGCATATTCATGTAGCTGCTGCCAGCTATGGTGTAGGAATCACTTCAAGATGAGGTACTGATTCAGCCTGTGCTTAAAATGACCCCAGCAACAATAATGGAGGAAATGACATAAATCAGCAGCAGTGAACATCAACTTAACCATGAGATTACCCCTTGGCCTTGCATGACAATTTCAGCTCTCCTGAAAGGTATATATTTGGCTTTTCCTGCAGCACTGACCTTTACTTCTCTGGACCAGGGAAAGAGAACAGGAGAATAAGAACCTAAGCGTATGCAACAAGGCACTGGCATGAAACCCAGGCTGGGGTCTGCTGTAGGAGACGACAGGCAAAATGCCTAAGAACTCACTGCAGCACGGTGGCTCTGGTGGATCCTGACTTACACCAAAAACAAAAAAACAAAACTCCTGGAAGATAATATTTTTGAGAAAATCAGAGAAACTAATGTCAATTCTCTGAGGCAAGAAAATAACATTATAGTTATGTAAGAAAATGCCCACAGTTTTTAGAGATGCATATTGAAGTATGTAGGGGGAAACTTCATGGTCACTGGGGTTTGCTTGACAGTACTTAAGAACAAAAGAAAAAAGGCAGAGAGACGAGCAAATGTGGCAAAAAGTCTGGGGGACAGGGAAAGAAAGGCTCGGCGCACTGTTCCACTTAGGGTAAAGATCATTGTAGGTCATTTAATACAGACTCAAACAATCCTCTGAGTGGCTGGCCCAGTACGGTCAACTGGTGAGTAAGTGATCCCCTGAATTTAGCCTGCCAAGGTCTACGGGCAGCAAATCATTCATGTGACAACTGGTACAGATTTCCAGACCTGTTTCTTTATCTGTAAAATGGGAATGACAGGAGTCCCTTCCTCACAGGAGCGTTCAAGGCTGTAACAAATTAGTACCTGTGACATACTCAGAACGCATCAGGCATTTTTGCAGCAAAGAGTCAGGCAAAGTCAGTGATTACTGTTATCAATCAGCTCACTGGGTCACTGTGAAGGTCAAAGGAGTCAGTGCAGGTGAAGTGCTTGACTACTGCTTTGCAAGTGGGACCACTCAATAAATGTTAACTACTGGGCACCAAGAAAACCAGCTTTGGAGACAGAGAGGTATAGTCTGTTAGCAATATTGTATTAATTCATTTACTTCTCAAAACCACCCTAGGAGATCAGAACTACTATGATTCCTCTTTTACAGATGTAGAGTCTGAAAGCCCTGATTAAATCTTGGCTCTGAGGTTGAACAGCTCAGGCCAACTCTTAACCTCTCAGTGTCATCATTTTCATTGTGATTTTCGCCACACTCCCCAACCCCACCATCAGGAAACCAAACTGGCAGGTCTTGGGCACTGTACTTAGCAAAGTGCAGGTGTGCAGCCGGTTCAGCAGGGTTCCTGGCTCAGACATCTACCCCAGAGAAGCCTGGCTGCAAGGCCCAGGAGGGCCACAGCCTCTCTAGTGTGCAAGAGAGGTTGCAGTTTCTGCTTCCCCTCACCTCAGAGATTAGTGTGACATATGAGAGGATTTCTGCAAAGTAGGAGAGGAGACTGAGGTAAAGAAACATATTTTTAGCAAACATACCAGAAGCAGTACGCAGAGTAGACTCAGGGAAGAGGGTAATATGTGGTGGTAATGGAAGTGGGGGCAGTGAGGGAGGTGATAATAGTAGTAGTGGTGGGAGAGGGGGCAGCAGCAATCAAAATGGTGGTGGCAGTGAAGGTGTGGAGGTGGTGGAGGAAGACGGAAAAGCAGAGGTTGCAGAAGTGCAGGTGAACGTGGAGGAGGAGGTTACGAAGGATGGTGGAAATGGTGGTGGTGGTGGTGGTGGTGGTGGTGGTGGTGAAGGCGAAGTTGGTGTTGGAGTTGGTTAAAGTGTAGGTACTGGAAATGAAGCTGGTGGTGGAGGGTAGAGGTGGCAGTGGTGGTGGTGGAGGCTGCAGAGGTGGAGATGATGGCAGAGATGGTGGTGGTGATGGTGGTGGGGGCAGAAGTGGGCTTGGTGGAGCAGTTGGTAGAGGTGGAAGTGGTAGAGGTGTAGTTGGTAATGGAGGTGGTTGCAAGTAGAGGAGGTAAAATTGAACGTAGATGTCAAGGTAGAGTTGGTGGAAATGGAGGTGGTGGTGGAGGAGGAGAAGAAGTGGAGGTGGTGGAAAAGGAGGAGGAGGAGGTAGTTATGAAGTAGGAGGTAGTGGTGGTGGTGGTGGTGGTGGTGGAGGAAGAGAAGGTGGTGGTGGTAGTGGTGATGATGGAGGTGGCGGTGGGGGTGGAGGAGGAGATGATGGTGGAGGAGGAGGAAAAGGTGATGGTGGAGGAGGAGGAGATGATGGTGGAGGAGGAGATGATGGTGGTGGTACAGGAAGAGGTGATGGTGGTGGTGTAGGAAGAGGAGGTGATGGTGGAGGAGGAGGAGATGACAGTGGAGTAGGAGGTGATGGTGGTGGTGTAGGAAGAGGAGGTCATGGTGGAGGAGGAGGAGGAGGAGGTGGTGGTGGTAGAGTAGGAGGTGATGGTGGTGGAGGAGGAGGTGATGGTGGTGGTGGAGGAGGAGGTGGTGGTGGTGGAGGAAATGGTGGAGGAGGAGGAGGGCGTGGTGGAGGTGGAAGAGGAGGTGATGGTGGAGAACGAGGTGGTGATGGTGCAGCTGGTGGTGGTGGTGGAGGAGGAGGTGGTGGTGGTAGCAGTGATGATGGTGGAGGTAGTGGAGGAGGCGCAGGAAGAGGAGGAGGAGGATGAGGTGGTGGTGTAGTAGTGATGGTGGAGGTGGTAATGGAGGAGGAGGGGGAGAAGGATGTGGTGGAGGTGGAGGTGGCAGAGGAGGATGAGGTGGTAGTGGTGGAAGAGGAGGAGGAGGATGAGGTGGTGGAGGTGGGGAAGGAGGATGAGGAGAATGAGGTGGTGGTGGAGGAGGAGGATGAGGTGGTGGTAGTGGAGGAGAAGGAGGTGGTAGTGGTGATGGTGGAGGAGGTGGTCGTGGAAGTGAAAGAGGTGGTGGTGGAAGTGGAGGAGAAGGTGGTGATGATGGAGAAGGTGGTGATGGTGGAGGAGGTGATGGTGGAGATGGAGGAGAAGGAGGTGATGCTGGAGGAGGTGGTGATGATGGATGAGGGGGAGGTGGTGATGGTGGTGAAGGAGGTGGTGATGGGGGTGCTGGTGGAGGAGAAGGAGGTGGTGATGGTGGAGGAGGAGGAGAAGGAGGTGATGGTGGTGAAGGAGGTGGTGATGGGGGTGAAAGGTGGTGATGGGGGTGGAGGAGGTGGTGATGGTTGAGGGGGAGGTGGTGATGGTGGAGGGGGAGATGGTGATGGTGGAGGTGGAGGAGGTGGTGGTGGTGGTGGTGGTGGTGGAGGAGGAGGCGGTGATGGTGGAGGAGGGGGAGGTGGTGATGGAGGAGGAGGAGGTGGTGGTGGTTGAGGAGGAGGAAGTGATGATGGTGGAGGAGGGGGAGGTGGTGATGGTGGAGGGGGGAGGGGAGGTGGTGATGGTGGTGGAGGAGGAGGTGGTGATGGTTGAGGAGGGGGAGGTGGTAATGGTTGAGGAGGGGGAGGTGGTGATGGTGGTGGAGGAGGAGGAGGTGATGGTGGTGGAGGAGGAGGTGGTGATAGTGGTGGAGGAGGAGGTGGTGATGGTGGAGAAGGAGGTGGTGGTACCATTACTAACTTTTATGGTGGTACCATCACTAAAAAAAGGTGTTAATGGGCTAACCAGTTGGCGGTACCCTTCTCTAGCCTAACCTTATGAACAACTTTCTGATTCAAAACTCTTCAAAAGTCCCTTGGGCTCAGATCCCTCACTCAGCAGGTTAAAGAGTGCTCCCCATGACGGTGGGAGGTGGGCCTCTTCCCCCAGGGAAGCTTTCCTGATGTATTGTTTTCAGGTCATTGTTAGCAGTTCCCTTTGAATCCCCAGGCTCTGGCAGCTTCTCTTTATAGGCGTCTCACACTCACATCCTCACTGTAGGGGGCTCTGCTCTGAATCTCTGGTGCAGACTCTGGGCCTGACAAAGTGTAGGCCTCTCTCACTCGCAGAAGTACCTGCTGGCCACATTAGAGCGACCGCAGGCAGGTGGCGGCTCTACCAACGAGACACATCCCTCACTGAGCACGTGTCTGGAGACCTCCTCCTTCTCCAGTGCCGGGGAACCTGAACCCTACATGGAATCCAGCTTCAGTCTCCATGACAATGCAGGACATGTGCCCTTGACACAGCTCACAGGGCCTTCACGCCAGTACAAGCGAGGCCTCACTTTGTCCTCAGTGTCTCTGACAGGCAGCATTTGGCACTGCCAACCACATTCTTCCTGGACTCTTCTCCACTCACTGATGCGGGAGGCGGTAGGAGGCAGCGTGTGGGGGTGGAAGAGCGGGCTCTGGAGCCTCGTGGATCTGACTTCATCTATCAGCCACATGCATGGCTTCTGGCAGCTGCTTCAGCCTGCTTCCCAGCTTTTGCATTTGTAGAACATGTGTAATATAATTTACCTTACAGGGTTGCCGCAAGGATTCACGATGACTTGTGTAAGAGGGCCTGGCATATAGCATATGCTCACAAAATTATTGTGACTGTCATTCTGTAGGACACAGAACTCCCTGTCTGATACTTCTCAATCATCTGCTGGTCATCTCTGCCTCATAAGTGCATGCCTAGAATTAAACTCACAACCTTCCCCAAGTGTAGTGGCTCACCTAAATTTTCTCTTTCTCTTAATGGCACCATTATTCTTTCTCAGGCCAGCCTGTTTTCCCAGCTGCACCACCTGTGGCCTCCCTTCCCACAGAGCACCTCGCTGGGGCCAAGCTCTCCAGCCAGAAGCCCCAGTTTCTCCATGACCAGCCCTGCATGCAGCCCACTGACATCCTGCTCCCTCCAAACACAGCTCCCACCAAGAAGACTTCTGGGCAAAGGCTCCCTCCTCCTCTGGAACCCTGCTGCGTCACTGTTTCCTGATTGCACACACACACATTCCCTTCTTTATTCCTGCAAACATTTACTGTGCACCTATTCTATGCCAGACACCGCATCCCCAGCTCTTGGCGATGAATCACCTGATGAATCAGACCAGCAAGGAGTGTGCTCGCAGACGTAGAGCAGCCACAGGCGCTAACAAAACAGTGTGGCAAGGGCTAGAATATGCACAGGGCCCAAGCCTCAGCAGGGGACAGAAGATGGAGCAGCAGGTGATTCTGCAGTGCCTATGGGGCACTCCAGTGAGGTGTAGCTCCACACCCAGCCCCCATCCTGTGCCCATGCCCCAGGTCTCACAGCACCTGACACAGGGTTTTAGCAACTCTACTAGACTGAATGGATATGGAGTAACCCGGTCAGAAGAGGCGGCACTCAGAATTACAGAACTCAGAGGAGGCAAGAGCTCAGCAGGCTGGGTGCAAACAGATGTGGGCTCGCAGCGGGGCTGCTGCATTCCAGCTGTGTCTCTCCATAAGGCAAGTAGCCTCTCCCTACTGGTCTGTCCTCCAGTCGCACAAGGAGGTGAGACAAACACACAGATGGGCCTGGGAGGGCCTGGAAGGGCCTGGAAGAGGATGTTCAAGGCCTGTAAGGTCCCTGGGATTTGGAAAGCAGGACCTGAGCAGAGCCTTGCAGGCCAGCGAAGAGGGTGCCTGGCAGCAAGGGGCAGCAGAGGCCATGGGGCACCCCTGCTGGGCTGCCTTCCTCAGCTGTAGCCCACTTTTATGAAGCCTCACATGCTGACTCTTTCCTGAGAGCACAGCCAGATGAACTCTCAGCAACTGAACACACCTGAAACTAACACCAAGGTCATGAAAGGAAGCCTTACCTCCCCACCACAGAACCCCTGCTAGTCACTGCTACCCCCACAGGGTAACCGTTATCCTAGTTGCTAACAACATAGATGTGCTGTGCTGCTTTCACCCCTTCTGTAGATGGAATCACACAGTTTGCAGGTCCTCTTCCTTAGCCGGCTCCTTTGCTCAGCAGTGTGTCCGGAGTTCCAGCAGCAGCACCTGCAGCTGTGGACATCTCACTTTCATGCCAGCAGTGCTCTATCATGAATACTACTGGCACTTGCCTCTCTCCTGATTTTCAGGACTATCGTGAATGACACTACCATGGACATTCCACAGTCTCTCTTCTGGTGAACCTGGGGGCACATCTGCACCGGGTGCAGAATGCTGGGTCCTGGGGCATACCCAAGTTCAGCTTTAAAAGATGCTGGCTATCAATCTTCCACAGTGGCTATGCCAACTTACACCCCACCAATGGTGTCTTGGAGTTTAGGTTAAACCACATCCTTGCCAGCACTTGGAGCTGTCTGTCTTTTCCACTTTGGCCATTCTTCCAAGTGTGTAACAGTATCATGTTGTGGTTGTAATTTGCATTTCCCTGATATGTACTGAGGATGAGCTTTTTTCACATTTGCTGACCACACCTTTTCTTGTGAAGTGGAAATCCTGTATTTAATTCCTCCACCAAATACCTTGTGTAGCTTGTGTTTCCCTACACACCAAGGGACAAGGCAGACACCAGTGTGCCTGGGATAGGCACGTCTATTGAGCAGTGTCAGTGAGAAAACTGCAGGGCTATCAGGATCAGAAGATGGTCTTTTCTTAAGAAAACTTGATTGGCAGCAGGGAGTACAATGGGGGAAAGGGCTGACTGCTCAGAGGCAGGGCAGGGAGGCATCTGAAAGGTACAGGGAGGAAGACTTCAACCCTGGGGAAAGGAGACAAGGTCCAGGAAGAATACGTTTCTCCCTTTCTTCCTGGCTCAGTTTTTGACGCTAACCCTGAAAAAGACCTTCTCCACTTCATAGCTGCTGACTTTGGATAAAGTGAGATGAAGCATTTTACAGAGCTGAGAGGTTCTCTAGTCACAGGAAGCCTGCATATGGGCATCCTCCCATCTGGCATCCTAATCCTCGGCATCTCCCTTCCCTCCCAAACCTGACTATGGGATTCATAAGGCAGGAGCCACAGCTGTCTGAGCCATCTCTGTGCCTGGCATTTAGCAGACTTAAATTGATGTGGAGTAAATGAAGGCTGGGCATTTATTAAAGAGGAGGAAGAGGACAGAAATAACATGAAAGAGGACTGGATACTGAGGTCAGGTACTCTGATGGTTGCTTCACACAAACTACCACTCACCCCAAAACAGCTGGCAGGTTAGTCCTAAATCCTCATTTCAAAGATAAGGAAACTGAGGCTAGAGAATGTAATGACATGCTCAGGGTCACAAGGCTGCTTACATGATTGAGGCAGAAGTAAACTGAGGTCTGCTGGACCCCAAAGCCTACTCATCCCTACCACCCTACTCAGCTCCATGGTTGACTGCAGAAGACAAGGCCTTGGCCAGCCACAAGTGGTCAACTCCATGGACTCTCAGGGTCTCCTTCAGGGCCACCCAGCACCGAGGTTTCTACTAGAAGACAATAAAGTGTGCTGGTTCTGAAGAGGCACAAGTCCTCCCTTAGCCCCATAATAGCTGAATCCAGGCACGGTGTGGGTGAATCCCACTCCTGGTTCTTTTGCTTCCTGCAGAAAATTACAAAGTGGCAGCTGAGCAAAGGCTCTGGAGCCAGGTGTGCGGTGGTAGCACAGCTAAGATGGCAAGGGGTTCAGTGGCCATGACTCAAGCCAGCATAGGCAGTCGAGGGTCTCACGTTCCTGGTCCATATGCCAGTATGGCAGATGCACCTGAATGTGTGTTTGGAGTTCTGAGCTAAGGAATCCGGGAATGGCCAACCCAGAGATCCATTCCTTATCTATAAGGAACATCTGAATCTCCGGCCCTTGTGAAGTGAAAATCCATGGAACACAGCTGTACAGGGCATTGAGGCCCTTTGTTTTGGGTTAAATCAAGCTTGTCCAACCCGTAGGCCAGAGGTTGCATGCAGCCAAGGAAGGCTTTGAACGTGGCCCAACACAAAGTCATAAACTTTCTTAAAACATTACGAGATTTTGTGATTTTTTTTTTTTTTTTTAAGCTCATCAGCCATCATTAGTGTTCGTGTATTTTATGTGGTCCAAGACAATTCTTCCAGGGTGGCCTAAGGAAGCCAAAAGATTGGCCACCCCTGGGTTTAAATGAAGGTTGCCAGGTAGAAGCTGTTAGGGAGAGTGCTAAGTGAAAATGCTATGGAAACTACATGCTCTTTGGGAGTGGTGGTTCGCTTGCTCAGCCAGCCATGGGGCCATGCGGTTCTCCTGTCCATCCCACTGCCACTGGACTGTCCCTGTATGTAACTTTTCTGCAAATAAAACCCTATGTCTCATTTGCCGGCTCTGGGGCTCTTGTCTGAGCTCTCAAACATGGTGCCATCCCTATTGAAGTTAATAGGGGTCCCGTGCAAAGATGCCCACAGAAACGGACAAAGACCTTGTTCTATGACACTGTCAGATGTGCGGAAACACCTGGGGAGTGCATGGCCCCAGTCTGCTGGATACTGCAAGACCATCAGAGAAAAGTCTGATGCAGCCCAGAGAGAAGGCTTCCTCATCACAGAGAGCAGGTGTTGGGGTCAGGCCACCATTAATGATAAAAATCCATCTCAGCATGCATATACGTGTGCATGCACACATGCTCATCCATTAATCCAAACCTGAAGCACTGTGACATGAAACAGAGCCCCCAGTACTGCTGTGCACCAGGGAAGGAGCCAGCACTTGCCAGGTGCCTAGCACACACAAACACTTTTACAGGCGTTACTTTCCTTAATCCTCCCATTAACTACCGGCAGAAAGCATTAGCATCTCCATTTTACAGATGGAGAAACCGAGCTGAAAGGAGGCACACTGACTGAATTGCTGTGTGGGAGCCAAGGCTCATGGGCTCTGGTGCCCACACGCCATCAGTTACACCATACTCAATGTCCAGGCTGCTTCTTCACGTGCCATAAGACCCTCACAAGGCCCGTCTGTGTCAACACCTCATTGCTTTCTATGGGGAAATGGAAACAATATTGCTCACTTAGATCTTGCAGTGTGGCTGTGAGGAACAATTACTCAGAAAGATTATAAAGCACAGGAGCCCTACAAAATGGGATTTCCATGCTTAAGAATAATCATCTAGGAAATAAATACTGCAGACAAAAAGGTCCAGAAGTCTCTCCCTCCTTGAAAATGAGTCTGGATTTTGTGCAGGCTTTCCTTACCTGCCAGTCTCAACAGGTAGAAGGTGGAGGCTGACCGGCTTCCACGGGTGGATGGCTGCAGGATTCCACTTAACCCCTTGGATACACCATGACTCGGCCAATAGTCACAGGTATCAGCCTCCCCATCTCAACCTGCTCTCACCTGGGGCTGTACTCTGAGCTGTTTTGGGTGGTCAAGGATCATGCAGCAGCTTATCCAACTTTCCCCTGAACAGGTTTTTACTGTCAATTTCTAAACTTAAAGGAAATTGGAGGGAAAAGGAAAGGGATGTGATGATTGGAAAGTCCTGGAGCCGTGTGTACAGAAGCTGGAAATGTCAAGGTCTGCGAGTATTCAACAAATGAAAGTGGAATCGTGTAAAAGCAACAGCTAATAAAAAAAGATTGTCAGATGCTGTGTTTTCCATCTTCCCAGCCATTACAGGAATAAAATTATCCACGGAGAAGATCGAAGACCTTTTTCAAAACTAATACAATTAAGCCTCATTTTTCTGCCTCCTTTCTGCCTCTCCCCCTGGCTCCCCTTTAATCCTCCTATCTCCCGCACCAATCTCCATTTCCTGAGATGTTGGAGGTGCTTTCCTTTTTTTTATTATCACCAGCAAAATGCTGTGTTTAAGAGTCAGAAAGGAGATCATGCTTTTGCACCTCCTTCTGGAAGCATTTAATAACTCTTCACAATCATCTAGGAAACCTCGATTTTTAAAAAGCCCACACCTGTATATGTAAGGAGTTTGGACTTCATTTAATGAAGAGAAAGAAGTCTCATCCAGAATTTCCTCTCCTTTAGCAAAGCAGAGACTTGGTTTCTAAGAAGAGAACTACGGTAGAGATGAGAGAGGAGAATGACAAAAGGAAAACGTATTTTAGAGAGGCAAAAATGCTGCGAGGCTCTTTCCCTTCCACCCGAAACAGATATGTACACATGCCTCTAGCAGCCAAGCCCAGGGAGGGAAACATGAGGAGCACAAAGGAGACCAAAGAATTGCACAAATAAAAAAACAAAAACACAAACAAAAAAAAACCCTGTGCCTATGAACATATGGGAAACTGTGATAATGAGAGCTATGGCTGGTGGAATTTTTTTTTACCCTTTTCTAGGATCTCAAATCACAATCCTTGTCATTATAAGCTACAGTCAAACCTGTGCATGAGACTGCTCTGTGAAAGATTTGCTTGTTAAGGGCCACTCGGAAAGCGGCTCAGAGGTGCACTGCCGTTCCTCAGACTGTGGGATATCACCATCAGCACTCTGTGTTCACGGCATGTCAACTCTGGCCAGCGCCTAAACACCGGCAAAGGTGGACAAGCAGGTGTTGATGGGGCATGGAAGACCCTCCCTCTTTTCCCCATGGCCTGGAAATCCAGAAACCCACGTTTCTGCCAGGCTCCACTGTGGCATAGCACAGGAGAAAACCCCTGTGGAAATCAGGCCCCTCAAGCAAACTGTCAATTTCAAAGCTCCAAACCATGACAAATGATTTGCGAAGATTTGCCTGCAATAAGCTGATGGCTCAGGTTGCTTGGCATGCTGTCTCAGGCATGAGGGGGAACAATTTTTTTTTTTTTAACCTCCCAACCATCCCCTCCCACATCTTAAGCCATTTCTTTGAAAAATCTGTCATGATCCACAAATTAAACCAAAAAATAAGCAAGTTACCAAATGAATTTTCAAGAGTCGTGGTAGGGTTTTTTTTTTTTTTTTTTTTAAGGCATGATGATGTTTTTAAACCTCATTCATTTCAAAGACTTATCTTTAGAAAAGCAGTGAGTGTGCAGCTGTAGTGCACTTTGATCTTCCCAACTCCCAGGAGAAAATCAATAATACAACTTTAATGTATTTGTATAGCAAGACATCACATTATTATTATTTTTACCAAATGCAGCTTAACTAAAGTGGAAAAGGTATACTGGGACTCAGCACCGCCCTGTGGTGAAAGTGAATTTTTTTCTAAAATTGAACTACTCTAGAGCCAGCCACATTCAACAAAAAAAAGGTGGGGCAGTGGGGAGACAATTAAAAACCAATTATCTCCATGAATGCAACTTGTTGAAAGGCTCTATTTTGGTGCCTGCTGCAGAATGCAGAAGGGCATGTCCAAGGAGTGACTGACAACTGGGCGAATGGGTACTGGGCCTGCGGACTCCTCTCTCCCCCCATCATGCTGATGTGTTCTGGTCAGATGCCTTTAGGACCTAGCCCCAAGGAATACAGCCAAGCAGGAGTCTTACCTTCCTCTCAATACGCCCCAGCTGCTCCTTGTAAAAGGTGTCACGGCGTCTTAGCTCTGCCTCTCTGCTCTCCAGCTCCCTGGCCTGCTTGGAAGAGAACAAAGCCCACGTTAGCCAGCAGTGATGGTGCTGGAATGGTGCTGCAGGGAGAAGGTGACGGACATTTCTGCTCACATTCACAATAAGAACAGTAGCAATAATGAATTGAAAACCTTATGAAACGCCAGATCACTCACATATATTGTGCTTAATTTTCACAACAATCCTTCAAGGTGGGTAATTACTATAGCCATTTCACAGATAAACAATAACATTTATTGATTATGGGAGTCCTGTTCACAGTGCTCCCACAGTTATTTCCTTTGATCCTTACCATACTTCTAAAGGGCAGGTGGGATCATCATGATCCCCCACTACAGCTGAGAAGCCAGATGACAACAGGGAGCCTAAGTAGCTGTTCAAAAGCTCATAGCCATTCAGACAGTAGCTGGGGTCTGAACTTTGGTCAATGTAGGTGTGTCTGGCTGCTGGGTGTGCTGCCATGAGCCACACAGCTATGTGTTGGCCTTGGTGTCCTTACGCTTGGAACCATGCCATGCCACAGCCTCACGCTCTGAGTTGGAAGGAGCAGGGATCCATGCCTGCAGGAAGACAGGCACAGAGTCAGCTGGAGGGGTGCTGCTCCCTCACCCGCCTGATGGGGATGGCTGAGTCCCTGTTGGAGCATAGGGCCAAGGGCCCTCCCTCCAGGTCCAGTTAGGCTGAGGGCTCAGCTTACCACACGCAACCTGAGGCTGGCAGACCCAGCCCACCCTTAACTAGCTAGGCGACCTTGAACAAGTTCCTGACCTCCAGCTTCCTCAGGTATGATGTGTAAACCTGGAATGGATGCATAGCTGTACAGAAGGTTAACGGAAACCCCAACAGAAGTGGGCAGGGTCTCAACAGGCCTCCATAAAGGGTCACCAGCACATGGCAGGGCAGGGATGTAAGTCCCATCACTGGGATACTCACGTCCCCGAAGTCTCCGGGGGCTTCCCAGGACCAGGCCCCAGGGCCCGCTTCTACCCTCCACGGGTCAAATGTGGAACAACTCTACACTGAGTGTCAGGGTGGAGACAGTCACAGAGGCCTGGGAGCTCAGGACTGCCTTTTGTGACTGTATGGAGGAATAACACCATCTGCTTGCTGTCTACCCCTGTGCTAGGGCTGTGTGTGCTCAGGTTCTCCGCTAAGTTCCTGATGGCACTTAATTAATCCTCACTACCCCCAAGAGCACACGCTAGCCAGTGGTAGACTGTGAACCTAAGTTCATATGACTTCCAAGTCCTAAGCTTTTTCCTTTTAAGCCACACTATGGTATCAGCACATGGGTTTGAATCACTCAAAAATATGGGGTAAGACATGAACCCAAGTTTTTGAAAGCCCATCTCCCTGGCAGTGCTACTCCTACTGACATAGAACCTTGCAGAACAACCAGCAAGATGGTTTGTAATAAGAGCTGACTACTCACCAGTGCTCCTGAGTGCAGAGTACCAGGAGAAAGACTCAGGCGAAAGGGCCACATCAGGCCAGTGGGCTTGGGTGGCTGGCTGAACCCCTCCCTGAGAGTTAAGTTCTAACACTAGCTCTATTACTGACTGGCCTCTAGGAAGCCTGAGCAAGATGCTGTCTTGTCTGTTTTCCCCTTACCTGTTATCAGGGAGAAGAAGTAATAACCTAGATCCCCAGGCAGCTGCAGAGGATCTAAAAATGCCAGGAAGGCTTCTGGAATGCCTCTGGAATGCCAACAGTTCAGAAAAGCTAAATACAAACAGTGGGACTAAATGCCAGGAATTTCTCGCAGGGCTTTTCAAAGTGTGCTGCTGAAGCTGTGTCCCAGGAATGCAAGCACGGCTAATCTGCGCTGGGCCTCTCAGCACTCCAGCACTTAACTGTTACCAATCCCTGGTGCAGTCAGAGGAGAAGCTTGTCTGATGCAATTAAGCAGCCAGTAAAGGAAAGTCTCTGAGGGCTCTGGACCTGCCATTTTTTGACCAGCAGTCCCAGCCAAGCAGGAAGATGACGTCTGAAGGCAAAACCATCACAAGGCTCTTCAGCTGCCATTCTCTACAGTTAAGTGAAGCAGCAGAGACAAGGAGGTGAGTCCACCCGTCCACCACCATCCCACTGACACTGTGATGCCTCCTCCGGGCCGAGGCTACCAGAATGCTCATCCTGAAGCTTTCAGGGCCTGTGCCAGCAGGATGTCCATGTGAGGAATGGGACACAGGACTAAAGTGTTGGGCGAAGATGTCTAGCCATCAGCACCTCCTTAGGCTAGAGACTGTTCACACAAACAGGAAGAAACATTGAGGACATCAAGGCCTACTTTTCTATTCATGTCCAATGCAGCACAATTCAGCAGTTAAGAATGAAATGAACTGTTTGGAGAGGGATGAGGCTATGCCTCCCACTTGAATGAAAACTCCGCAATGTGCACCATATCCCCAACACCTTGGCTTCGTCATAAGTAAGCCACCAGGGTGGCAAGCTCACCGCCTCTAATTCATCTGCTACAAAGCACTGCCCACCGGCTCTGCTCATCTGAGATTTAGAATGCAATCCCAATGACTGACAATGGACAAGAGGTGACACGACAAATGGCTGTAGAAACTGAGTATGACACAAATGCCTGAGTGTCAGTGCCTGGCCCAGAGTAGACACTCAATGACCTGGCTGTGACGTATGGAAGAGCACATTGGGCAGTACCTGCCACTCCACACAGTTGCCCCGCAGTCTCATAGTGGCTTCCTAGCACTCATGAGAGGCCACGCAACATGCACCACAACTGTGGCTTCAGTGCCTGAGTGTATCACTTACCAGAACACCATGAAGGACACCTCTGTGTGACAGACAGAATTGTAAAAGGGCTGAGGGCACAACAAGGAAGCCAGAGAGAGAATCTCTGCTATCATGAAGCTTAGATCCCAGTGGGAGATGCAAATGTGTGTGCAGATAAATAATTTCAGAGAGATGTGCTGGGGAGACCATAAGACAGACTCACTTGTAGGGTTAGCGGGTTGCTATTTTCCCTAAGGAGATTTCTGAGACAGTGTTCAGGGAAAAATTTTGGAATTAAGAATGTTGTCTCTAATATAAAGGTAATATATCACCATTACGAACGTGTACTCAGCAGATGACAGTCTTTGCATAGAGAATTGAAGGAATCTGCATGATTTGCTCAAGGACCTCCTCCAGTCAAGACAACTCAGTGAGTTCACACTTTGATGCCTCTACCCTACTCCGAACACATAGCATTGGCAGATAAATTATAGAACAGGTGACCAAAAAGACACAGACAGGTTCAAAAACAAGATTAAAGTGTCCAATACCAAACAGAAATGCAAAGCAGTGGGTGGGGCTGAAGCCACAGGCCTGCTGGCTCCAAGTCTGGAGCAAGCAGAGGCAGTCAGGAACCCTCTTTATCATGCAGGGTCAGAATAAACTACGTTCTGCACAAGCGGGGCCCTGAAGCCAAGCTGGCGACCTGAAGCCTAGGGATCTCCCTAAAATAAGAAGCTGATATAAAAAACTTCTGAAGACCTCCACTGAGGGACAGGGTTTTCAGTTTGCTTAAACCT
Organism: Trachypithecus francoisi; assembly: GCF_009764315.1. NCBI lineage: Eukaryota > Metazoa > Chordata > Mammalia > Primates > Cercopithecidae > Trachypithecus > Trachypithecus francoisi. The sequence continues at coordinate 62,341,742 of NW_022681453.1, forward strand.
AGAAAGCCCGGAAGCTACAGATCCCACTCCTGGATGACAAATGAACCTAGTCACTCAGTTCCTGGCTCTGCAATATCACCAGGACCACTGTGGAGACAGGCCTCAGAAGGCCAAAATCAGACCTGGTCCCGCACTGGGGTGCAGGTGTAGGTGACAATAGAAATATTGAACTTCCCACTCCAAATGAACCTACAAACTGAATCTCAAATATGTGAAGAAATAGAATTTCTAAAAGACTACCAATAAAAGCAGTAACTGAAATATGAATTCACTCCAGATGACATTAATTTTATAAGACAATATGACAAAGGATTTCAAAAAACTTTTTACTATGTAAAAATTTAAACACAAGAAAGAAGAATATAATAAAACCCCAGATAGCCATCGGCAAGCTTCAACAATTAGAAACTAAAGAGATTTTCTTTCATCTCTACCCTCCACCTTCTCCACCCAAGTTTCTTACAGATCTCTTCATCTACATAGCTTCAATATGTTGCTCTAAAAAATAAGGACTTTTGATTTCTAAAACATAACCATAGTAGTATTGCATATCAAAAACAATTTAACATGAATTCCTTAACATCATCAGATATCCAGCCAGCATTACAACCTCCAATTGATAAATAATTTTAAATATGCATATTTAAGTTGCTCAAAAAGATAAAACGAAGTAACTTCTGAATTACAAAAAAGAAATTATGAACCTGAAACAGGCTAACCACTAAATAGGTAAAGACTATACATTTAAAATCTACAAAATAAAAAATGAAATCGATAAGACAAACTCTAAGCTGAGGACAGCAAGGGAAAAATTATCAAACTGAAATGAAGTATGGAGATTTGAGCAAGAATGTACCAATGGAAGACAAAGATAAAAAGTCGGGAGGATTGCTTCAGTCCAGGAGCTGGAGATCAGAATGGGCAACAAAGCGAGACTCCATTTCCACAAAAAATAAAAATAAAAAGTTGGCTATGGTGACACATGCCCACTACCTGAGAGGCTGAGGCAGGAGGATCTTTTGTTCCCTGGAGTTTGAGGCTGCAGTGAGTTATGATCGCACCACTGCACTCCAGCCTGGACAGCAGAGTAAGACTCTGTCTCAAAAAAACAAACAAACCCAAAGATAAAAAGTTTGATAAAAGCTAAGAACTGTGGAAGACAGACTGATGGTCCAGAATGTGTCTAACAGCTGTTTCAGAAGATGAGAAGGGAAAGACTGGAGAGGAGAAGTGGGTAAGAGAGGGGAAGGAGGATGGAGGCCAGAGTAGAAGGCAGGTGAGAGGACGGGAGGTAGGCGAGGGGAGGGAGAAAGACACTGGTAGGGGTGAGTGAGGGAGAGTGGGAAAGGGGAGGGGAGAGAGAGGGAGAGGATGGTAAACAGAAAAGACCAAATAAAACTATAGAAATAAGTGTAAGTAAATTGGTTACCACAAAAAGCACATGATGGGGGCCTCTAGGATGGCCCCTGATGATCTCCACCTCCTAAGCCTCATGGCCCGATGGGATCTCCTCCTCTTGAGTGTGGGCTGGAACTTGAGACTCATTACTAACAAATAGAATATGGCAAAGTGATGGGATGTCACTTCTAAGATTTAGTTTTAAAAGACAGTGATTTCTGTCTCGCTCATACTCTTTTCCTTGTCCACATTGATGAGACAAGCTTCCATTTTATGAGTTGCCTCCATTACCACTGGGAAGACAGGTCTCAGAAGGCCAAAATTACATAGTAAGACACTGAGGGTGGCCACTGACCAACAGCCAGTGAGGACCGGAGGCCCTCAGTCCATCAGCCCTCAAGGAACTGACTCCTGCCCACAGTCATGTGAGTGAGCTTGGAAGCAGACCCTCCCTCAGTGGAGCCTTCAAATGAGACAGCAGCCCTGGCAGATACCTTGACTACAAGACCTTAGGGCAGAGGCACCCAGCTAAGCCAGGCCCAGATGCCTGACCCATAGAAACCACAAGATAATAAATGTTTAAGTCACTACATTTTGTAATTTGTTACTTAGTAATTGTTAACTAACATAAGATATGAACTGATTAATCTCACCCTTAAAAGAAAACTGATTATCAATTTGGATAAAAGAAAGGAAAAAAAACCTAACGACTTGCTACTTACAAGAAACCCAAGCCCCCATACTAATGGCCTTACAGAAAAAAAGAAATCCTCCACTGGACATAAATATATAGTGTAATGTCTACCATTTTATTTTGTTTACACAAAATGTTGAGCATTAAATCAAAACTTTAAAAATACACACACACACACACACACACACACACACACAAGTGCATGCGAAAATAATGACCCTCCATATAGAGATAAAATACTGAAACCAGACACATTAATGGCCCCGACTGGAATTAAGACAAAGGGACTTTAAATAACTATGATGAATATGTTAAATAACCTAGTGGAAAAAGGTAAATATCATATGTGAAGATACAGAGAATTTCCACAGAGTGATACAACTATCTTGCCTCCATTGTTCATGATGAGAAATCAGTCTTTCATATTACTGAGGATTCCTTGTAGATGATGAGTCACTTCTCTCTTGCTACTTCCAAAATCTTCTCTTTGACTTTGCCTTTTGACAGCTTGATTGTGAAGTTCTTAGGTGTGGATCCCTTTGAAATCTTGCGCAAAGCCACATACATAGTCTTGGTCTTTTAAAATCCCAGGAATAGCATATGAGCTTTTCAAAGCCTCCTATGGCCACCTCATTCCCTAGCTTTTCTTTCTAAGCTTTCAGGTTACCCTATTGTTTGCCCAAATTGTTATCTACCTCCCCAGGCAGCTATACTATTCAACAATTGTCTCTGCTTGTTTTTGACAAATGTCCACTGGGAAAAGGCTGAGTCTCTTTCAGGGAATCACCAGACATGAAAAATAATGACATTTCTCTGGGAATGGGGCTTTGAAGGAGGTCCAACCCTTTTCTGCCCCTTCTGGTGGCTGGCAGGCTGCAGGTCTGCACTGTGCTTGTGGGCTACGGGTTTTCAAGGCTACTGTGGAGCTGCAGGGGAAACAGGGATGGGACATGATAAACTGAAATGCCACAAAGCTCACTTTTTTTACTCATTCATTTTTTTCTTGAACAAATGTTCCTGGATTGATGCAAGCCTTTGGTCAATTTTCAGAGTTCTGAAAAAATAGATTCTGACTACTTTTGCCAGTATTTTCATTGCTTTTATGAAAGAGGATTTTTAGAGGCCCTTATTCTACCAGTTTCACTGACACCATCGGAAACTATAAAACAGAACCAAATGGAAATGCTAGAAATCCATTTCTAGCATGATATGGTATGAATTCATGGATTTATTAGCATATTGGATGGAGCAAAGAATCAGTGAACTTGAAAACAAGGCATTATAAATTATCTAAATTAAAACATAAGGAGACAAAAGAATGAAAAATAAAATGGAACAGGGCCCCCAAGATCAACAGAATAATATCAAATATCCAAAGCATACATTTAATTGGAGTCCCAGTAGAAGAGAAAAGTGGGGTAAAAGAATTAAAATATATGGCCAAGAATTCTCTGGGGTTGATTGAAGACAACTAAGTCTGAGACAACAAATCTGAGAAGCTCAGAAAAATTCCAAGCAGGATGCTTTTATAAAATTCTTAAATAATTCCTTAAGTAATGGGATATATTTGAACAGAGATTATGTTTTTGAAAAATAATTTCTAGAGCAACCCTAAAAAAGTAACCCCAAAAGCACAAATAGTCAATAGAGGAGATCATGGAATTCTAAATATATTGACTCATCCCCACTCTCCCCTACCAAAAACAAACCTGCAAGAAAGAAGCAAAGAGGAACAAAGAACAGATGGAACAAACAGAAATCAAACTTCAAGATGGCTGATTTAAATAGTCGCATCAGAAATCACATCAAATATAAACCAACTTAGCCCTTGTATTAGTTCCTATTGCTATGGTATGAAATTACCAGAAACTTAGTGGCTTAAAGCAATATAAGTGTCTTCTCTTACCATTCTAAAGGTCAGAACTCTCAAACAGGTCTTATTTGACTACAATCATGCTGGTGGCAGGGCTGTACCTTTCTAGGGGTTCTAGAGAATAATCTATTTCCTTACCTTTTCCAGTTCTAGCTAGAGGCTACCCCCACTCCTTGGCTCATGGCCTCACATCACCCTGACTTCTGCTACTCTTATCATATCTTCTTTTCTGTCTCTCCTGCCTTCCCCCTTCCCTCATAAGGACCTTGAGATTACACTGAACCCACCTGGATAACAAAGGATAATCTCCCCATCACATATCCTTAACTTAATCACACCTGCAAAGTTCTTTTTGCCATGTGAGAGAAAACATGCACAGGCTCCAGGTACTAGAAGGTAGACATCTTTGGGGGGTCATTATTCTTCCTATCACACTCCCCAATGAGAAGGCAAAGTCCTAACTATGTGTTATTAATAAGAAATAGCTTTTAAATACAAAGACACAAAAATTTGGGGAAAAAAAGAAAAATATATATTGTGCAAATGCTAAGTAAAAAAAGCTGGTGTAGCTATATTAATATTAATTAAAGAAGAATTCAAGATAAAAAATAAGACCAGATATAAAGAGGGGCAGTTCATAATCATAAAAGGAACAATTATTCAAGAATAACAATTCTAAATGTATAGGTACTTATAATAAAACTCCTAAATACACAAAGCAAATCTGAGAGACTAAAGAGGAACATAAGTAAATCCATAATCACAAATACTTTGATCTCCTGCTCTTAAAATATTGACAGAACAAGTAGACAAAAAAATCAACAAGGATATGGAAGATTTGAACAGTATTATCATTCAACATGACCCAAATGACATGTATACAACACTACATCTAACAATAGGAGGAAACATATGCTTCTTAAATACACGTGGAACAGTCACTGAAATGGACATCTTGAGCTATTAAGTTTAAAAGGATGAAATCATACAAAGTATGTTCTATGATCAAAAAAGTATTAAATTAGAAACTGTAAGACACTCAGAAAATCCTTACTGTTGTAAGACACCCAGAAAATCCTCAAATGTTTAGAAAATAAGCATATTACTAAATAACCTACGAGTCCTAACCAAAAGAAACAGTAGTAATAGACTACTGAAAATAGACTTGGAAATGACAGATAATGCAATTAGCAGATGAGGACTTTAAAACTGCTATTGTAAGCACGTTGAAGGATTTAAAGAAAATGTAAACATAATGATATAAATGGAAGCTACTGAAAAGTGCCAAATGGAATTTCAAGAGCTAAAATGAAAGGCTGAAAAAGTGAATACTACCTTAGGAACCTGTGGGACAATTTCAATATCAAGTGGTCTAACATACATGTAATTGAACCCTTGGGAGGAGACAGTGGTAGTGGAAAAATATTTCAATATTTCAAGAATAGATGAAAAATTCCCAGATGTGTTCAGAAATATAAACCATAATCCAATAAGCTAAACTAACCAACTCAACAATATACACAACGTGATGAATGCAGTAATGCAAATATAAAAATTACATATCTGATCATCTAAAAATACATACTTTTCCTTAATTTGCAAAACAAAACACAAGCCTTACCCCAGAGAATTTCCCAGTCCAGATGGCTTCACCAATTTTAACAAATATTTAAGGAAGAAATCATACAACTTCTAAGCAAATTCTTCCAGCAAATAGAGGAGGAAACACTTCCCAACTCATTTTATAAGGCTACTATAATGATACCAAACCAGTATTCCTCAAGAAAAGAGACGTAAAAATCCTTAATAAAAAAACTGGCAAACCAGTTCCATCAACGTGTAAAAAAGATAATACCCATAACCAACTAGGGTTTATGCCAGCAGGATGCTGGCATAACAACGTACTTCACCACACTAACAAAGAATAAGAAGACAATCATACGATCATTTTCAATAGATGTAAGAAGAGCATTTGACAAAATATGACATCCATTCATGGAGAAAACTTTAGAAAACTAGTCATAGAGGAAAGTTTCCTCAACTTGATGAAGGACATGTACCAAAAAAATTTATATAAATATCATGCTTATTGGTGTAATATTGAAGGCTCTTCCCCTAAGACAGCAGAGAAAAAGTTTAAAAAGATTTAGAGTATCTGATTAATAAAAGTAACAAGGTTGATCTAATAGACACATTTCTAGAATCTCTACTCCCAAAATTAAATATCTACATTCTTTTGCAGATGAATGGAACATTTTTAAAAACATTCCACTCTTGCAGGTCACATCCACCAAAAAAAAAAAAAAAAAAAAAAAAGAATTTCAGTGCAATGAAAAGGACAGTTAAAATGAGTTGTGGTGATATGTCTTCTTAAATAATTTGTGGGCTGAGATAAAATAATGATAGAAATTTCAAAATTACAAGAATAAAAGTCCTACATTTAAAAATGTGTGATACAGTTGATGTGGTATCTATGAGGTAAATGTACTTAAACGCAAAATTGAGATTTAAGCAAATTATTCATTTCATATATGAATAAAATAGGATTCAGATTAAGTGACCTGCTACATCACACAGGAGCAGGACTATGAAGACAGATTCCTGACTCCCAGGTCAGCAACCTCACATTTGGGGACCACGTCATTCCATCCTGAGCTGTGTGCTTTGACAATGCAAAAATCATTGGTGGATCACCAAACTTAGAACTAATCTAAGAACATGTATTATAACCATGCTTCTCAAATGTTTAAAGTGCATTTGAATCACCCAGGATTTTGATAAAAGGCAGATTCTAGCTTCTAGATTAGTCTAGACTCATGAAAATTGGGCCCAAGATTCTTTGGGTCTGGGATGGGCCCAGGGTTAAACAGTTCTTTTTTTTTTTTTTTTTTTTTTTTTTAAAGACAGAGTCTCACTCTGTCCTCCAAGGAATGGCCAGTGACATGATCTTGGTTGACTGCAGCCTTGATCTCCTGGGCTCAAGCGGTCCTCCCACCTAGGCCTCCCAAAGTGTTGGGATTACAAGTGTGAGCCATTATGCCTGGACTACATTAAACATTTCCAACATTCCCAAGTAATGGTTTTGTTTTGCTTTGAGACAAAATCCTGTTCCTTCACCCAGGCCAAATTTTAGTGGCATGATCACAGCTCACTGCAGCCTCAACTTCCTGGGCTCAAGCAATCTTCCCACCTCAGCCTCCTAGTAGCTGGGATCACAGGCACATGCCACAATGCCCAATTAATTAAAAAAAAAATTTTTTTTTTGGAAAGACGGGGTCTCCCTATGTTGCTGAGCTGATCTCAAACTCCTGGGCTTAAGCAATCCTCCCAACTTGACCTCCCAAAGTGCTGGGATTACAGGCATAAGCAACCATGTCCAGCCTAGGTAATGTTAATTTGAGTACTAAGGCACTAGATGATGCCTATGGAAAGATAAATGATGGTCATAGTGAGATCGTCAAAACTCTGCAAGATCCATGGTGGGTCTAAATTATGTCCTCACAACCCTTACTTTAGATTAATGATAATGCACTTTAATTTTAAAAGATAATAAAGAGTAAGGGCTTAAGGGAACAGGCTTTAGACTCAGAAAAAGTTAGATTTGAATACTAGATCTGTCACTTCCTACTTGAGCGACCGCGGTCAAGTCAGAACTTCTCTATGCCGCAGTTTCCTAACCCATACAACGGAGAAATTAATACAATCTCTATTTCATAAGGTTGCAGTGAAGTTAAATAAGACCATACACATAAAGTACTAAATAAATATCTGGTACACGTACACTATAATTTTCTTCAAAATAAATGGCAGCCAAGAAATTATTTTCATAATAAAAGTGTTATTATTAAATATTTAATCAGAAAAGAAAATACACCTATCCATCACCATATTAGATAACAGATTTTTAATATAGAAAGGCATATCTCAAAGACAAATATAACTTTGAGATGATCTGGGCTAATATCCACACTTCGAACTGATCCTGAGGTGCTCTGGGATGTTATACGTCAGTATCAGTGTTTTATCTTCCTTCATTACACCTGTCTTCTCTCCCTCTTAATATGTTCATCTATGGTATTAATAACCGTCACAGAGTTCTTTCTAAAACGTGTTTTTAGATTTTTTATTGAAATATTCACATATCATAAAACCCTTTTAAAATCTATAATGCAGTGGGTTTTAGTACATTCATGAAGTTGTGCAATCATCACAACTATCTCATTTTAGAACATTCCTGTCACCCCAAAAAGAAACTCTGTGCCCAAGAGCAGGCAGCTCCCATTTTCCCCTACACTTAGCCGCTAAATGTCCATCAACTAATAGATGAATTTTAAAATGTGGTGTATCTATACAATGGAATATCATTCAGCCAGAAAAAACAATGAAGTACTAATACATGCTACAACATAAATTAACCTTGAAAACGTTACGCTAAGTGAAAGAAGCCAGACATGAAAGGCCACATAGTATATGATTCTATTGATATGAAATGTCCAGATTAGGCAAACACATAGAGATAGAAAACAGATCAGTGCTTGCCAAGACCTGGGGGCCGGGGCAGGGGTGATGGGAAGTGACTATTAATGGAAGCAGGGTTTCTATCCAGGTGATAAAAATGTCCTAACCTTAAATTGTGGTAATGGCTGCACAACTCAGTGAATACACTAAAAACCATGGAAATGTGTGCTTTAAATAGGTGATTTCATGGTTTATGAATATCTCAATAAAGATGTTAAAAATACATAAGATTACCAAGGAAACGAATTACATTGAAGTACAGTTATCAAAATATTAAGAAAAAAAGGCCTGAGGTGGGGAGACCAGTGAGAGAGCTGATGTAGTAATCCAGGTTGGGGAGCATGACAAGGTCTGCACTGAGGCTGGATTGTAGGGTGAGGGGGGTTCAACAGGAGAAGACTGACCGATTAGATGCAGCGGGGAAAGGAGGGAGAAAAGCACAATGATCCCTCCAGGTTCCAGCTGAAAATGAGAACTACGTCTACCTATGTTGTAATGATAAATGAAATTAGTGCACCTTATACTTGTATGTCCTCTATACACAGCTACATACATTCCCACAGCTAATACAGTATTTAGCATGTGGATATATGGTCATATAAATTTCCAAATTATTGCCAGATGCCAACTTGGCATAGGTATGTCCTTGTGTTTATACAGACAGATGTCCAAAGAACAAATTATATGCTCACTGTTCTGTTTACCTGCTTGTACTCTTCCTAAACCACAAGTTCCTGGAGGCTGGAGGCTGAATTGTGTTACTGCTTAATCCCCAGTGACACGGAGTAAATATTCCCTACAAGAATAAAATGGCCAGGCATGGTGGCTCACATCTATAATCCCAGCATTTTCGGAGGCCAAGGCAGGAGGATCACTTGAGCTCAGGAGTTCAAGACCAGCTCAGGCAATATAGTGAGACTTCATTTCTACTATTAAAAATAAAAATTAGCTGGGCATAGTGATGCATGCCTGTAGCCCCAGCTACTAAGGAGGCTGAGGCAGGAGGATCACTTGAGCCCAGGAGATGGAAGCCACCGCGAGCTATGATGATGTCACTGCATGCTGGGTGAGCAATAGAGCAAGACTGTCTTTAAAAAAAAAAAAAAAAAGGAATAAAATGAAGCTAAGAAGGTGATTTTGTGAAAAGGAGATGCTAATCATTAAGACAGCACAGTACACTATGATGGTTAAGAGGCTTGGGTTCAAATTCTGGCTCTAACAATTATTTGCAATTTCTCTGTGCCTCGGTTTCCTCATAGGGCTGCCATAAGGGTTTGCTGTGATTCCGCCCTGTTGTAGGTGTCCTGGCAATGCTTGGGCTTGTCTGCTGAGTCTGAAGAAGAAACTATCACCAAGAATCCATCCCTCCCTTCCTTCCATAAGCCAGCTTGGACAGATGCACACCATTCCACGAGGTTGGCACAATTCAGTAGGGAGGTGCAGCTGATTAAGGGACTGTAGAAATGCAGACCTTCCTTCATTGACATCAGATGGGTCCTGCTGAGGCCCAAGCCTGGAAGAGTGAGGAGGGGCAGAGCTGAACAGGCATTGTTGACCCTAGGACCAAGTCCCAGCTCTGTCAAAGGCACAGAAAAATCAGGAGAGGCTGCTTCTCTAGGGTCATCTTCCTTACTTTCTAAAATCACCTACCTGTGCCAGGAGGGACAGGCAACTCAGAAACATGCTATGAAGAGGGATGCTCAAAGCCACGTCTTTGTTCCTCATTACATGATACACATTTTCCAAGAGTCACTGATGCCTCACAAGGAAACTTTGAAAAAACATTCTATTACAAGACCATCTGCTGAAATACCGTAGGCTCTCTGCAGCCCCCATTTCCTTTTATTACCAGGGAAAGCTGCATGAAAATTGGTCTCGTTCTGAAGGCTTGTGTCTGCTCATGCTGCTTCCTTCCAAATCTCCACTTGCAGGCTGCAGGGTTGAGACTGCTCCCCCGCCCCATCTGCACTGTGGACATGGTGCCCATGGCTGGGAGGATGAGGGAACGGAGGCTTCAGGTGTGAGGGATCACAGGACAGATGGCCTCCCAGGCAACCAGAACCTGCTCTCCTTCATGTTACCCAAGTAAGAAAAGAACAAGACAGCAGGGAAGGAGATGGTGGAAATGCTCAGAGACAGTTAACTCTGTGTATGTCTGACACATTTTATCCAATAAGTACCACATTCTCTGTAGCCTTCCTTCCTCTTAGCAGCACCTAGATATTGGTCAGGGCAAAAGTATAATCTTGGTCATAACAAAATAAGAATCAGTGACATCGCACGAAACAATCAGGCATGAGTTTATAAAAGCAACAGTGACCATTTATTACCAGTCAATAAATAATTCCTTAAGTGCCCCATTAACTTATATAATAACCTAGTGAAATAGTTAAGTATTATTAAACACTATGTATATATGTATGTATGAATGAATGAATGTATGAATGAATGAGACAGGGTCTTGCTCTGTCACCCAGGCTAAAGTACAATGGCATGATCTTGGCTCACTGAAGCCTCGACCTCCTGGGCACAAGCCATCCTCCCACTTCAGCCTCCTGAGTAGCTTGGACTACAAGCACACCATGCCTGGCTAATTTTTAAAATTTTGGTGAGATGGGGTCTCACTATGTTGCCTAGGCTGGTCTTGAACTCCTGGGCTCAAGCAATCCTCCTGCCTTGTCCTCTTAAAGTGCTAGAATTACAGGTGTAAACCCATTTTAAAGGCAAGAAAATGAGGCACAGAGTTATGAAGTCACCCAGGGCCGCACAATCAATACATGGCAGAGGAAAAGTTTTAAAGTAATGGGCTTCATCTCCTGGTGTAATAAGATCCTACCTGGTATAATTTTCCAAGCAAGGCTATCTTAAGAAATCATGATATCATCTCTGCAATGTCTAATAAAGTTCTAGGGCACAAGGATGATAAGGTCGGAAATGAAATGTAGAACCACTCTGGTGCACAATTCCCTTTAGTGGAGGGCTGGGAGGAACCCCAGATTTGCACAGAGCACCAACAATTAACCATATGGGAGCTTGGGCCGGTGAAAGCCTAAAGCGATGTCCATTTCTCCTCAGGAAGAGTAGGCCAGTAGGCCCCTCCCCTGCACTTGCTCCCAGCCTTCAACAGTCCTTACCTGTCGGCATCCTCAGCGTGCTGAGTTCCTGGGCCTGTGCCACGAATTTTGTTCCTCCAGAGCAAAGCCAGCCTGGCCCAGGCAGAGCAGCTGAGCCCTGGTCTACCCAGGCACACCTAGCTCAGCCAGCACCTCCACATTCCTGCAGATGCCCTCTCTCCTCTCAGCATCTCCACACAATCTCTGCTATGGCACTTTGCCTCTCCCGGTCAATGTCCCCACTGCTATTTCACTCTTGTCCCACTGCTATTTCACTCTTGTTTGCACTGTCTTCAGTACCAAAATTGTACTGAATGCTTGTGGAACCAGGACTGTTCTCAGAGCCTGGGATCCTGCGATGAGTGAGACACACAGGAAGGGATGGACAGATGAACATAAATTAATGAGTGAATGTCATGTCAGATGGTGAAGAAGAGCTGTGAAGAACAGAGTGGCGGTCCAGAGAGGCAGAGGTGAGGACTCATTCACAGGGAGTGACCAGAGAAGGTCCCTTTCAGGAGGTGACATTTGAGCTGAGAGCTGCATGACAGGAGAGAAGGCCATGAAGATCTTGGGGAAGTTCATTCCTAGCTGAAAAAACCAGTGCAAAGCCCTCTGAGTGGGAACAAATGTGACATATTCGAGGGACATAACAAACACCATAACAAATATCTGGGAGTGGAGTGGGGGAGTGGTGAGAGGCAGCATGAAAAACAGGCTGGGGCCTAACGGCACAGGGCCCTGCAGCCCTGGTGACGTGGTGCACTGCCTTCTATGAGCATGGGAAGCCACTGGAGAGCTCTGAGCAAGAGAGCGATATGATCTATTTATTTATTTTTTAAATCCAGCTCATAAAAGCTGAACTGGAAGCTTCTGCCCAAGAGGACAGCCTGATTATCTCCCTTCCCACACCATGCACTCGCATGCACAGGCACACAAAATATTAACTGTGGTTGTGACAGCTGTAGCTACGGAAAGGCGGCAAGGAGAAACCTTTACAGAAGAAATAATATGCGATTTTCTAGCAGAACACCTTTTAAAAAGTAATGCTGGAGAATAGAATCCCTGCCTGGGAGGGAGGCAGGGGCTGTCTTTACGTACAGGGTAACAGCATGCTGCTTGAAATAAGCAAGAGTCGGGTAAAGCAGAGCTTACTCATGCTTCTAAATCTGCAGGCTGAAAAGAGAGATGGGGAGGGAGAAAAGGAGCCAGTGATTCAGCTCTGCTGCCTGCTGTTTCTCACTGCAGCTCCAAACAGTAAGAGTTCAGAGAAGTTGCTCAAACATGACCAGCAACAGACCTATAGTTCCTTGCAGAGAACAAGAGTGATGAACTGCCCAGTCTCCGGTGGGAAATTCATGAACTGAGCAGAGCCAGCCAGGTGTGTGTGGTCTTCCATGCCCAGAGCATCACCAGTCCACCCTGCCCTACTCTGACGTCACTTCAGACCTCAGGGATTGTAAGCTGATGAGTCACAGAGGTTCTTTGGAGAACCGTGAGGTTAAGGGAGTCAGAGAAGTGGCCCCTACCTGACCAGAGAGCAAGCTGCCTGGCCACGGTCACACCCTCAGCCTGTAACGATGTCAGGCAGGCAGGCAGTCACCCCATACCTACTGGAGGGACCGGGGCTCTGTGGGGAGCACTGTCCTGCCTCTGCTGTTGGCACCTACACCCGGGCTAAGAGGACAACACTGGAGAACAGGGAACTGTTGGCCTGCAGCTAGGGTGGGGCTCACTGGGCCATCTCCACCAGATAAGCTGTTCCTCAGGGGTCTCAGAGGCTGGTCAGAAACCTGTTCCAACTGTTTGTGGATCTATCTAGGATCCCCACCCGGGCTACTTTTCTAGAGAATGGGTATTAGAAACTAGAGAAACACTTTTCTTTGACCTAGTCTCAACCAGCTACAAATACTGCCCATGGAACAGCGGAGCTCTCATTCCTCCAGACACACAAGGGCTTCCAAGGCCTGTGCTTCTGGCTCCAACTGTTCTTTGCCAGAAATGTCTCTTTTTCTACACCCTGCCTGCCCAAGTGCTCTGCTGTTGCCGACTGTCAAGGACCCAGTCGACACTTCCTTCAGCACCTTATTAAAACCCGTGTTGGAGTCTTGGGGAGGTTCTGTCCAATTTCTAATAGGAAGCTGTCCTATATCTAAGTGGAGATCAGATATGTATGCTCTCTCTGTCCTGAAGTAGCCAGGGACAGACCCCCCACTTGGGCTCAGATAGTCATCATCACACAAAACTAAACCCTGAATAAATGACACAGAAAGGAGGGACTGATGGAGATTGGCTTGACAAGAGACCACAGCAACAGCAGTAGTAGCAAGAGTACAATGATGCAACTGGTAGGGCTTCATGACCTAGGAGCTCTCCTGCTTCCAGCCCATTCCCCAGGCCTGGCCCTCCAGCTCCATGCCCACAGACAAGCCCCCAACAACTCTCTAATTAATTCCTTCTGCTTATGATAGCCAGAGTTGGTTTCTGTCGCTGTAATCAAAATCCCTGAATGACTTATTTTTTCTTCTCTCTCCATCCAAACAGAACTGTATCACCTATCTGTACTCCCACAGCACTTAAATATATCCTATAATTATTCTAAGTATTCTTATACTAATTGGTCTATAGCTATTGATCCCCCTGCAAATATAGGGGCTTCATGAAAGCAGCAGCCGAGTCACTTCTGTTGGTGTCCCCACGCCTGGCACAAAACTTGGTAGGCAAATGATGCATAAATATATGTTGAACTAAATTTACACTTCTAAGATACATTCATGATTTCACGCATATGATGAATTATTAAGTAACGTTATTGGTAATTCTAACAAAAGCAAAACACAGGTCACCGAATACAGTGCTGTAATTTTCAACAATCTTCTTGAGAGGTTGTATATTTATTCTCCAAGGACTCATCATTATTGTACCACTAAGTATTGAGTGGATGCTGGATAAGGGCCCTGAACTCAAGATGGCATAGCTATCAGACAGCAAGGCTGGACTTCCATAGGTCTACATAGTTGCAAAGGCCACATTCTTCCCACTTGCCACACTGCTTCCCAGTAGGTCTCCATCAAAGACATATAGCATGCAACGCACTGTGTGAATGATTCTAACAAAGCTGCTATTGTTCAAAATATTGTTTAGAAACTGTTTTCAAATTTCACACATTTATGCAGATCTTCAGAAGTGGCAAATCTTCTGTCTTTCAGGGAAGTACGAGTTTCTGGAAAGAGCTGAGTGTCTGTACCCGTGCCAAGGAAGGAGGCAAGGTATCCTGAAGGGGGTGGAGCCAGTCACAGTATATGAAATGTACCCCCAACTTCGGGAGAAAACTGTCTGCCTAATATGGCTCCTTAACTAACAAGTCCTTGGAGTACAGGGTTTTTACTCTGCTTTGAGTTCTGAGAGACATAGGTATGAGCATGTGCACATGTGCATGTATGTGTGTGTGCATGTGCATGCAAGTGGTGTGTGGGCACATGCATGCACACAAGCAACAGACTACTTCTCATTGCCTATGAATACTGTGTCGCTATGTGCCTTGTCTCTCCCCATAACTTTCTTAGCCACTTCGGGAGCATCTAGCACAATATGAGGGCTGTATCTGCAAAGTGCATAACCCAAAGTGATGACTGTGAAGGCAAGGGGCTAATGTGAGGTCCTCCCCACCCTTTCCATACCTGTAGACCTTGGCTGGGGGAGAAATTCCCCTCTTGTGGTCTTTTCTCCTTTTGAGAAGGGGTGTGGTGGCCCTAACTCAGCTGGCTCTAATCATTTCTGGTCCTACACCAGCCCTCCCCCTTTCTCTGGGTCAGACCACCAGGAGGCACTACTTGAGTCCTGTTCCCAAGGATGCTACAAAGTGGAAAGAGTAAGTAAAGCCCAATAACATATGAATATGGCAGCAGGCCGGGCACGGTGGCTCAAGCCTGTAATCCCAGCACTTTGGGAGGCCGAGACGGGCGGATCACGAGGTCAGGAGATCGAGACCATCCTGGCTAACACGGTGAAACCCCGTCTCTACTAAAAATACAAAAAACTAGCCAGGTGAGGTGGCAGGCGCCTGTAGTCCCAGCTACTTGGGAGGCTGAGGCAGGAGAATGGCGTAAACCCGGGAGGCGGAGCTTGCAGTGAGCTGAGATCCGGCCACTGCACTCCAGCCCGGGCGACAGAGCAAGACTCCGTCTCAAAAAAAAAAAAAAAAACAAACAAACAAACAAAAAAGAATATGGCAGCAATTCTAAGAACCAAAAGACTCTCCAGTCTTCCTGTATCTTCCTCTTGGCAAAGGCAAGAAACAGTACCATTCTTCCTTTGTAAAGCAGGCCCTGAGGACTTCACAGCTCAGAATCTGAGAGGTTTAAGCAGGAAACAAGCAGCACAAGTTTGCAGGAAGGATCCTGCCAGCTTTCATCATCTATTCCACAAATATTCAAAAGCAGCTACTTGATAACTGGCACTGAGTGGGATGTTATGGAGATGGTAGAGACGGCGCACACCAAGCCTGCAGATGAAGGTGCTCTGCCATTGCTGAACCACAGACACCACCCCTGGATGAGGCTAACTTAGAATAAGAAAAGGCAGTAAGCTTCTGGGGAGAGGAAGAGACAGGAGATGTTCATTCAACAGCCTACAATAAGTCCTAGATAAGCCATCATATACATTAACTATTTCACTAGATACTTAGAGCCAGAGAGACCTTGTTTTGAATCCCAATTCTGAACCTTGCTAAGTGTGTGGCCCTGGCAGAGTCACCTTGCCTCTCTGAGCCTCAGTTTCTCCATCTATACTGAGGAAAGGACTAACAGCATCAAGTGTGAAAAGCTCCTGGCACCTCGTAAGAGCTGAATAATTGTTAAGTCCTTTTTTCCTCTTCTTTAATCAATACCTGTTGGCCAAATATTTTTAGACATATTTGAAAAGCATTTATCCCACCTTTTTATGCCTTGCTCCAGGGAAGATCCCAAAACAGTGACAGCTACCACACCCACGGAGTTAGCCCCTCACACTCCTCACTCAACACACAGATTACATGCTCACTGCTTACCTGAGACCAACAATCTTGTCATCCAGACATTAGACCAAACACACTCTTCTTCTTGATGGCAGGAGTCGGGGGTAAAAGATGGCTTGAGTTTTCCCCTCTTCAGTATTGACAGAGTCTCCTCTTTCGCATGTAAATTTAGACAATTCTGAAGCACACATATTGAGTATGAGTCCGTTTCCCAGCTTGGGGGACACAGGGCTCATCTGAGTCCAGCCGTAAACACACACATTTTCCACAGCACCAGATATTAGCCTGGGACTGATCGCCTACAGCCCCAGGGGAGACCTCTGCTAATTTAAGGGTGTTCTGCTGAGCCCTGCTGTGTACAAGGTGTTGTGGGCACTGAGATAGATGAAACAAGGTCTCCACTCATCACTTACATTGAGGAGAGAGACATAAAACTAATAGCAATACAGCACTTAAAATACCACAGAGGTGGCTGAAGAGGCAAGCTTGCCCAACACTGCCTTAGAAGGATTGAGTGAGGCCTGGAGAGGAGGCAGCTTACTAGTTAAAGACTGGCAGGGCCGCCCAGGAGAGAAGCAGGCAAAGCACACAGGGTACAGTCCCCAAGCAGGCCCTGGTACACTTAGGTGCTATCCTGTGAGCAGCTGCGCTGCTGCTTTACTGGAGCCCAGAGTGAGTGACGAGTGATAGGGAATGAGGCCAGAAAAGGCAGGTGAGCCAACGCCCATAGGAGCCCGAACATCTAGTCAGGGATCTGGATGCTGTCCTCTGAGTAACGGAGGCACACTCGGAGTTTCACCAAAGGACAGGAATACCCAGCACTGCCTCTTCCTAAAGTCAGTCTCTGCCCGTGTTAAGAGTAGACTGCAAGAGATGAGGATAAGAAAACCATGCAGACAACACATGGTTTAGACAAGACACAAAGAGACCGGAAACCCAAATAGCAGCCATAAAGAGGCTCCTTTATGAAAAGGAATTAAAGTATGAGGAAGAAAGTTTCTACCCCAAAGAAAAGTGAACAGGCACACTGGTAGAGCAGGGGATGAGGAAGACAGCAAGTTCTGTCGTGATCATGCTGCCCACAGGGCACCTGGGGTCTCCAGCAAGGGGCATCCAGGAGGCAGCTGGACTGTGGGTCTCCCCAGGCATGCAGGGCGCATGGCAGCTGAAGCTGTAGGGTGAAAGCCTGGCTAAAAATGCCTGCAACCCTTCACTAAGTGGGACCCTAAGAGGCTCTAAAGAGGCACAAGATCCAGAAGCCTCCTTCCAGTCTTCACAATCCAGGTGGGGCCCAGTGGCATATAATGACCCAAGGTGGCCAACACCAGCATGAACAGTGAAGTGTCCACTTTCCACATGGCAGAAGAACTCCTCCTACGCCAGCCCTCCTCTTAGCTCAGGCTGCTACCACAAACACCACAGACTGGTGGCTTAAACAACAAATTTATTTATTCATTCATTCATTCATTCATTCATTATTATTTTTGAGACAAGAGTCTCACTCTGTGGCCCAAGTTGGAGTGCAGTTGTGTGGTCTTGGCTCACTGCAACCTCTGCCTTCTGAGTTCAAGCAATTCTCCTGTTTCAGCCTGCCAAGTAGCTGGGACTACATGTGCGTGCCACAACGCTCAGCTAATTTTTGTATTTTTTAGTAGGGGCAGGGTTTCACCAAGTTGGCCAGGCTGGTCTCGAACTCCTGACCTCAGGTGACCCATCTGCCTTGGCCTCCCAAAGTGCTGGGATTACAGGTGTGAGCCACCGCACCCAGTCAACATTTATTTTATCACAATTCTGGAGGCGTGAAAGTCCAAGATCAACGTGCCAACAGATTTGATGTCTGGTAAGGGCCCTCTTCCTATTTGCAGACAGCTACCTTCTTGCTCTATCGTCACATGACAGAGAGAAAGAAGGCAGGAGAACTCTTTCTTTTTCCAATTCCTATAAAGATACTAATCCTACCATGGAGGCCCCACTCTCATGATCTCCCAAAGCCCCACCTCCATGTACATCACACTGAGGGTTAGGGCTTCAACATATGAATTTTGGCAGGACACAAACATTCAGTCCATAACATCTCCTGCAGAAATAAGTGATAGATTCTAGACAAAATACAAAAAACAACCCTTTAAAGGCCCTGGAGAATGACCAAAGGCAAGCAGAAGTTGGAGAAGAGCTGATATGTGGGAACAGGAAATGGTACTGGGTGAGTTTCCTGTTTTTATGGGTCTTATCTAAGAGCTGGCTTCATTTGGTGCCACATGGGGAGCCTAGAGATCAAACAGAAAACCAGAAATCTGAGTCTGGGGATGGCGCAACATCTGGAGAGTGAGGGGGAACTCCCCAGAAAGGAGAGCTCCAGAACCTGCACAGAAACTTTGCCCAAACCTCTGACTGATCACTGAAATACATATATACAGGGCAAAATTTGTGGTATGCAGTAAAAACGGTCATTAGAGGGAATCTGGCAGCTTTAAACCTCTATGTTAGAAAAGAAGGTGCCACATCTATGATTTATAGTTTCACTTTAAGAAGCTTTAGGAAATAACCCCAGCTAATTAAACCCGAAGTAAGCAGAAAAGAAGTAATAAACATAGGAGTGGAAATCAATGAAATCAAAAGCAAACAATAGGAAAAAAAATAAAGTCAAAAATTGGTTCTTTGAAAAGATCAACAACATTTATAAATTCCTAGCCAGAATGATCAAAACAAAAAGGAGAACACAATGATCAACAGCTGGAATGAAAGGGGGGGCATTACTGAGTGGTACAAACAGTGCAGGCTCCTGGGAGCAGAGCTGCTAAAATGACTTTGAGGAGGGCCTCTCCTAAAAGGCAGGCAGGCCCTAGACTGAAGGGGTAGTGGAATAAACATTTACAATGTTCTAAAGCCAACATACACTCCCCTTCCAAAACAGGATGTTCCTCCTTCTCACCAAAGATCACATGGACTCCCCTGAAGGCAATCGTAAGCAGAGGCCCCACAGATAAATCACTGGTGTCCTGTCCCATCCAACAGGATGGGCTTGCAACACAGAAGCCCTGCTTCCCAGTTTTCAGAGTGGCCTCTGTCCAGGCCTGATTCGCCAGCTGCCTGTCAGTTCTGGGAGCCTCCCGTGTCCCCTCACACATTCACTTTTATTTAAGCTAGCCAGAGCTGATTTCTGTTGTTTCCAACCAAAGAACTCCAACTGATACTGGAGGCCTGGGCATCCCTAGTCAGGACAAAAAGCAGGGACATGGAGTACAGCAGTGAAGCTAGTGGGAAGAGAATTGGCCAAGTTTGAGTTGTTGGGACCTGTGGAGCATCCAAGAGAAGATGTGAAGTGCACCACTGGTTTCATAGGGTACAGCTTAGGCAGAGTCCTTAGCCTACAGAAGAGAACCTGAAACCACGAGGTAAGATGACATTTCCAGGGAAGACACACAGTCTTCAAAGAGAGAGGCTGAGGATGTAAGCCTGGGGAGCCCAATCGTCATGGTGGGAAGGAGAAGAGGATGCACCGAAGAGACAGAGAGGGACAAGACCAAGGAGTTGCAGAAGGGGACCAGGAAAGGCTTCCCAGAGGAAATGAGACCTGAGACTTGAAGAATAAATAGGAGTTAATAGGTGAAGGATGTTCAGAGGGGCACAGGGAGGAGAGAGCCAAGGAGGAGGAAGCTACAGTGTGCCATGAGAAGGGAGCAAGAATTTGGCATTTTTAAGCATGTGCTCTGGGCCAGACCCAGAAGAGAACAAGCTCTCTGGCTTATTTTCTGCAGTCTTCCTCCACTCCACCACTGCCCCACCTTGCTGGGATGAAAGCTTGTTCTTCCTTTACTTTCCAGGCTCAATTAACAGCATAACTACTCATCTGTATCTTTTTCTTGCTCAAAAATCCCTTTCTCCTCTAACTTTGTACCAATAATAGTGATTGGCACATGGTGAAAGATCCCAGATGAGAGTGGCATCTTAGAAGTCTTCACAGGTTCTCCATGTCAGAGCCCAAGAAGGGTTAAAAGTGAAGCCCTAACCCCATACCCCACAAGCCACACCAGGTTGTTTCTGGAACTGTGCTCCAGAAGGCACCCTAGGGCTGCTGCAGCACAAGGCTGAGTGGGCAGTCGGGTGGGTCTTCCATTCTTCCTTCTACCAGGGCAACCTCATGTGGACTTTTCCTGCTATACACTCCTGAATCATTCTTTCTATTTCCCATCATTCATTCTGGCTCAGGCCACATCAACTGTCTCCTGGATGACGCATGGCAGCCTGGAACTGCTTTTATCCCTCCAGCCTCTCTGTGCTCTTGAACACTCCCCATACTGCAGCAAGAATAATCTTCCCAGCACACACATCTGATTGTGTCATTTCCTTGCATGAAGCCTTCAATAGTTGCACAATGCCCAGAGAATAAAGTCCAAGCCTTCTCAAAATGGCTTTTGGGAGCCTAAAGAATTTGATTCTTGCTCACCTCTCCAGTGTCATTCCTCCCACTTGCCTCCAACTTCTTTGGCATTCTTTGACATGCCAAATTCTTGCTCTCATCTCCTGGCACACCATAGCTTCCCCCTACTTGGTTTTCTCCTCCCTGGGGACCCCCCAAACATCCTTCACCTGTTAATTCCTATTTACTCTTCAAGTCTCAGGTCTCATTTCCTCTGGTGGCCTTCCCTGGTCCCTCAGGCCCACACATCCTTTCTGTGGACCAGAGAATTCTCAGTTTCCACTACCACTGCAGTCACTGGCTGGATCTTATCTTAGTTCTGCAAAAATTGACCACACTGTGGATGTGGAAGCTCGGGGTCATGTCAAAAAGGAGGCCTTAGTAGTAGATTCCTATTGTCAACACAGTGTGGTGACAAACATCTGTTTAGAAGTCAGAGGACATGGTCTCTAGTCTCCATTTTTATTATTAGATATATATAAGATACTACAAAAGTGATAATCTCTCTAGGCCTCAGTTTCCCCATCTAACTCAGGGGAATAATGATGCCTCCTTCTGTTGCCATTATGAGAACACAATTATATAACACACAGACAGCCTAACATAATGGTAGGCAAATACAAGGCAATGACTATTAGTGTCTCCTCATACACAAAACAGGAAAGAGAACTTACCTGTAGCTAGCTTTCAGAATATGAAAACACTCCTCTCTACTTACTGAGTACTTGCTACTGCCAAATATGAAGCTAAAAGCTTTCTCCTGGTTCCTTGCTGTCCAAATACTTACAGTCCACACATGCCTGCATTTATAAGACTGCATAGATAAAAGGCATCATCATAGAAAATTTCACCAAGGAACTCACCACTTATAAACTGGTCTCCAATCATATTATTTCCACCCACCACAATAGCCTTTCTAAGGCCTGGACAATGGAATTACATCCATGCAAGAGAAAATAAAACCAAGACTGGTTTGAGAAGCCAAATCCTCTTCTGGAATATCTTAGTATCGGTGTTACCTTGAATCATTCAAATAAAGGCTTTACCTGACTGCTTCATTTGATGAAGGGGGAAGTTTCTGTGGAGGTTACTTCTTGAGTATTTTTATTAGTAGGTCTACCAAAACCTAGAATTATGAAAGGAGACATCTTGTGGGATGATACGACACTACAAAAAGAATTTGGAGAGAGTCCTTCAGAGAGAAGAAAATGATGACAACTGGAAACACAGAATTGCTAGAAAGAAATAAACAGCAGTGGAAAGAGTAAACATGTTTGTTGCATCATTCTGGAAATGGTAACACAAAGCTTGTTAGACCAAATTGAAGAGAAGAAAAAGACAAGTTATAAGCTATCTGCAAGAGATACACCTTTAACTACAAAGAGCATGAGAAAGTGAAAAAAGGATGGAAAATGATACACCATGCAAACACTAAAAGAAAGCTAAAGTAGTAACATTAACATTAAAGTAGACTTTGAGGCAAGAAGTATCACTAGATATAAAGAACGATATTTTACAAAGACAAAAGAATCATTTTGGCACAAATATATACAGAGTCCAGATTTATATACCTCTAATAATTATTTGCATGTTTATTATTTAAAGTAAAAGTTGACAGAATGGATAAATAGACAAACCCACAAACATAAGTGAACATTGGATATTCTGTGACTGACCAAAAAAAGTAAGAAAAAGAGAAAATCTGAACACCACAATCAACTCAACCGAACTGACATATATAGAACACTACAACCACAACTGTAAAAACAAAATCACATTACTTTCAAGTGCAATGGAACATTTTCCAGAACAGAGCATGTACAAGGCCTTATGATAAAACACATCCCAACAAATTTCTCTGATATCATACAAAGTATATTATTTGAGTACCATGAAATTAAACTAGAAATCAATAATAGAAAGATAGCTATATAACTAGAAAAGTCCCCAATAAACATACGTGTGCATGTGCCTTTATAGCAGCATGATTTATAATCCTTTGGGTATATACTCAGTAACGGGATGGCTGGGTCAAATGGTATTTCTAGTTTTAGATCCTTGAGGAATCGCCACACTGTCTTCCACAATGGTTGAACTAGTTTATAGTCCCACCAACAGTATAAAAGTGTTCCTATTTCTCCACATCCTCTCCAGCACCTGTTGTTTCCTGACTTTTCAATGATTGCCATTCTAACTGGTATGAGATGGTATCTCATTGTGGTTTTGATTTGCATTTCTCTGAGGGCCAGTGATGATGAGCATTTTTTCATGTGTCTGTTGGCTGCATAAATGTCTTCTTTTGAGAAATGTCTGTTCATATCCTTTGTCCACTTTTTGATGGGGTTGTTTTTTTCTTGTAAATTTGTTTGAGTTCTTTGTAGGTTCTGGATATTAGCCCTTTGTCAGATGGGAAGATTGCAAAGATTTTCTCTCATTCTGTAGGTTGTCTGTTCACTCTGATGGTAGTTTCTTTTGCTGTGTAGAAGCTCTTTAGTTTAATTAGATCCCATTTGTCAATTTTGGCTTTTTTTGCCATTGCTTTTGGTGTTTTAGACATGAAGTCCTTGCCCATGCCTATGTCCTGAATGGTATTACCTAGGTTTTCTTCTAGGGTTTTTATGGTTTTAGGTCTAACATTTAAGTCTCTAATCCATCTTAAATTAATTTTGGTATAAGGTGTAAGGAAGGGATCCAGTTTCAGTTTTCTACTTACGGCTAGCCAGTTTTCCCAGCACCATTTATTAAATAGGGAATCCTTTCCCCATTTCTTGTTTTTGTGAGGTTTGTCAAAGATCAGATAGTTGTAGATGTGTGGTATTATGTTTACTGCGGCACTATTCACAATAGCAAAGACTTGGAACCAACCCAAATGTCCATCAATGACAGACTGGATTAAGAAAATGTGGCACATATATACCATGGAACACTATGCAGTCATAAAAAAGTATGAGTTCATGTCCTTTGTAGGGACATGGATGCAGCTGAACCATCATTCTCAGCAAACTATCCCAAGAACAGAAAACCAAACACCGCATGTTCTCACTCATAGGTGGGAACTGAACAATGAGAACACCTGGACACAGGGTGGGGAACATCACACACTGGGGCCTGTTGTGGGGTGGGGGGAGGGGGTAGGGATAGCATTAGGAGATATACCTAATGTAAATGACGAGTTCATGGGTGCAGCACACCAACATGGCACCTGTATACATATGTAACAAACCTGCACATTGTGTACATGTACCCTAGAACATAAAGTACAATTAAAAAAAAAAAGAAAAATCCCCACACTGGAAGCAGTATACACATAATGATATATACCTCAAATTAAAAAAAAAATCAAAATAGATTAGAAAATATTTTGAGGTAAATGATGAAAATATGATATACCAAATTGTGGAACAAAGCAAAAGCTGTGCCTAAAGGAAAAATTATAGCCTTAAAAGACTAGACTAGAGAAGAATGGTTTAAGTCAATCAAAGTTCCCACCTCAAGAAGCTAGAAAAAGAACAGCAAAATAATGCCAAAGAGAATAGAAGACAATAAATAGTAAAGGATATAAATCAATGAAATAGAAAGTAAGTGTACAATTAAGAAAATCAAGAAAGTCAGGCTGGGCACAGTGGCTCATGCCTGTAATCCCAGCACTTTGGGAGGCTAAGGTGGGCAGGTCACCCGAGGTCGGGAGTTTGAGACCAGCCTGGCCAACATGGCGAAATCTCGTCTCTGCTAAAAATACAAAAATTACCCAGGTGTGGTGACGTAATCCCAGCTACTCAGGAGGCCGAGGCAGGAGAATCGCTTGAACCTGGGAGGCGGAGGTTGCAGTGAGCTGAGATCGTGCCACTGCACTCCAGCCTGGGAAACAAGAGTGAAAGTCCATCTCAAAAATAAAACCAACATTTGACTTTTTTTTTTTTTTTTTTTTGAGACAGATCTTGCTCTGTCACCCAGGCTGGAGTGCAGTAGCATGATCTCAGCTCACTGCCACCTCCACCTCCCAAGTTCAAGTGATTCTCCTGCCCAATCTCCTGAGTAGCTGGGATTACAGGCATGCACCACCACACCCAGCTAATTTTGTATTTTTGGCAGAGACAGGGCTTCTCCATGTTGGTCAGGCTGGTCTCAAACTCCCGACTTCAGGTGATCCGCCCACCTCAGCCTCCCAAAGTGCTCGGACTACAGGCCTGAGCCACCACGCATGGCCAAATGTTGGTTCTTAAACAAAGATTTAAGAACCAGCATTTGATAAAACTCTTAGCAACTTGGGAATAGAAATTCCATAGAGTATCTATAAAAACCTACCAGCTAACAACATAATTAATGATGAAATATTGAACATTTCCCTCTTATCTCCACAATCAAGAGAAAAATATGCACTATAATAATTTATTTTTTATTTTTACTTTTTAGAAACAAAGTCTCACTCTGTCACTCAGGCTGGAATGCAGTGGTGTGGCTCACTGCAGCCTCAAATTCCAGGACTCATGTGAACCTCGTGCTTCAGCGCCCTGAGTAGCTGGGACTACAGGCACGTGCCACCACACCCAGATAATGTTTTTTTTATTTTTTATTTTTTGTAAAGATACAGTGCTGCTATGTTGCCCAACTGGTCTCAAAATCCTGGGCTCAAGCAATCCTCCTGCCATGGCCTCCAAAAGTGCTGGGATTATAGGCGTGAGCCACCATGCCTGGACACACTATAATAATTTCTATTCAAAACTATACTGGAGTTTCAGCCAGTGAACAAGGTAAGAAATGGAATTCTTAAAATTCCAAACTTCAGAATGGAAGAAAAAAAGTAAAATTGCTAGGACTTTTAGATGACATGACTATATATGTAGAAAAACTTAAGAACTACATAATACATGAACTAATAAGTCAATTTATCAAAGTCAATACATAAAAATCCATTTTATTCCTATATACTAGCAAGAAATAAAAAATTAAAAGCAATAGTATTTTCATTAGCAATCCAAAAATAAAACCCTTAGGAATAAATATAACAAAAAAGATCTAAGATCACTACAGAGAAATATATGAAACATTGTTGAAAAGCCCTGCACAAATAGATACACATATAATGAACTGAAAGATTCAAGAATGCAAAGATGTCAATTCTCTACAAATTGATCTACAGATATTAATCTGACAAGTTTGATTCTGAAATTGATAAAGGACCTAGAAGAGATGAGATAATTTTGATTTACACAAAACAAAATTGGCTGGGTGTGATGGCTCACACCTGTAATTCCAGCAGTTTGTGAGGCCAAGGTGGGAGGATCACTTGAGCCCAGGAGTTTGAGACCAGCCTGGGCAACACAGGGAGATACAGCCTCTACAAAAAAAAAAAAAAAGGCCGGGCGCGGTGGCTCAAGCCTGTAATCCCAGCACTTTGGGAGGCCGAGACGGGCGGATCACAAGGTCAGGAGATCGAGACCATCCTGGCTAACATGGTGAAACCCCGTCTCTACTAAAAGATACAAAAAACTAGCCGGGCGAGGTGGCGGGCGCCTGTAGTCCCAGCTACTCCGGAGGCTGAGGCAGGAGAATGGTGTAAACCCGGGAGGTGGAGCTTGCAGTGAGCCGAGATCCAGCCACTGCACTCCAGCCTGGGAGACAGAGCCAGACTCCATCTCAAAAAAAAAAAAAAAAAAAAAACTGGCAGGGTGTGGTGATGTGTGCCTATAGTCCCAGCTACCCAAGAGGCTGATGTGGGAGGACTGCTTAAGTCTGGGAGGTTGAGGCTGCAGTGAGCCACAGTCATGCCACTGCACTCCAGCCTGGGTGACAGAGAGGGACCTTGCCTCAAAAAAAAGGATTAATATACAAGATATACAAGATAATTATAACTACCATGAAGCTACAATAATTAATAAAGAGTGTTACTAACACATACCACTTGAACTAAACACAGTCTAGAAACAACCCACACAGAGTCAAGTGATTAATGACAAAGGCCCTCCTGCAATTCAGTGAGGAATGATCGTTTTAACAAATGGATATTCTTACCTAATACTTTACATACAATTTAATTCACAATGATCAGAGACCTAAATGAGAAAGATCTAACTGATCTACAGGTTCAATGTTGATATCTCAGCTGCCTTTTTGTTTTTCAGAAATAGAAAAATCTATCCTAAAATCCATAGAAAAATTCAAGGAATCCAAATAATCTAAATTGTCAGGGAAAATAAACAGAAGTAGAGGACTCACACCTCTTGATTTCAAGACTTACTATAAAGTCCAGTAATCAAGATAGTGTGGTACTGGCATAAGGACAAAGAGATACATGGACTGGAATTCTGAGTCCAAAAATAAATATAATGAACCCTTATATTTATACTCAATTGATTTTCAACAAAGGTACCAATTCCACACAATGAGGGGAAAAAATAGTCTTTTCAACAGATGATGCTAATAAACTGACTTTCCATATGCAAATGAAATAAACTAGACCCCAACCTCACACCATATACAAAACTAACTCAAAATGGATTAAAGACCCAAATGTAAGAGCTAGAATTATAAAACTTTATAAAACACAGGAATCCATCTTCATGACCTTAAACTAGGCAATGGATTTTTAGATATGACACCACAAATACAAGTAACCAAAGAAAAAATAGGTAAGTTGAATTTCGTCAAAATTAAAAACTTTTGTGCTTCAAAACACACCATCAAGAAAGCAAAAAGATACCCCACAGAATGAGTGAAAATATTTATGTATCTAATAAGGAACTTGCATCCAGGACATACAAAACATTCTCCAACTCAGAAATAAAAAGACATATAAACTAATATGGGCAAAGGAATTGAACAGACATTTCTTCAAAGAAGATATACAAATGGTCAATAAGCACATGAAAAGATGCTCAGCATCACTAACCTTAGAGAAATGCAAATCAAAACTATAATGAGATACCACTTCACACTCGTTACAATAATTATAATCAAACAGACAAGAAAAGGCATGAGCTGGGATTAGTTACAATCAAACAGACAGACAAGAACAAGCATGAGGTTGGATGTGGGAAATGGGAATCGTCATATACTCCTTTCGAAAACAGTCTAGCAGTTCTTCAAAAATTTAAACTTAAGAGTTATCATAGGCCAGGTGCGGTGGCTCATGCCTGTAATCCCAGCACTTTGGGAGGCCGAGGTGGGTGGATTGTGAGGTCAGGAGTTCGAGACCAGCCTGGCCAACATAGTGAAACCCCGGCTCTACTAAAAATACAAAAAATTAGCCAGGAGTGGTGGCAGGGGCCTGTAATCCCAGCTACTAGGGAGGCTCAGTGAGGCAGGAGAATTGCCTGAACCCGGGAGGCAGAGGTTGCAATGAGCCAACATTGCGCCACTGCACTATCGTATTATCGTGTATCTGAGTAATTCTACTGAGAATTTAACATGCAAGGGAATTAAAAATATACGTCCAACCCAAATGTCCATCAATTGACAAATAAAAAAAATAAAATGTGGTCTATCTGTACAATGGAATATTATTTGGCCATCAGATAATATTTGTAAATGTTCTGAAACAACCCAAATGTCCATCAATTGACAAATGAAAAAAATAAAATGTGGTCTACCTGTACAATGGAATATTATTTGGCCATCAAAAGGAATAAAGCACTGATACATGCTGCAATATGGATGAATCTTGAGAACATTATGTTCAGTGAAAGAAGCCAACCACAAAGGCCACATATTGTATGATCTTATTTATATGAAATGTCCAGAATAGGCAAATCCACAGATACAGAAAATACAGTAATGCTTTCCATGGGCTAGGGCTGAGGGGTGAGGGAGAATTACTGCTGATGGGCATGGGGTTCTGGGGAGTGAACTAAAGAATGGTTACTGGTGCACAATTCTGCGAACATACTAAAAACAATGAACTGTACACTGCATCTCCACTAGAATAGTGAACATTAAGACAACTGACAGCACAAAATGGTGGTAGGAATGTGGAATACATTGCGGGAGGGAAAGTAAACTGATATAACCACTTCAGAAAAATGTTCAGCAGTATCCACTAAAGCTAGAAGCGCATATACTCTGAGACCCAGCAATTGCACTTCTGAGCCTTTACTTTCTCAACAAAAGTAAAGGCTTATGTCCAACAAAACACACACACACACACAAATATTCATAGCAGCATTATAAATTGTGGTATATTCAGGCAAGGAAATACTATACAGCAATGGAAAAGAACAAACTACTGCTAAATACAACACGGGTGAATCTCACAGACATCAGAAAGAGCCAGAAAAACCAGAAAGCCGTGAACACGGTCCTGCACTCTTCCAAGTCCACAGAGTGCAAGAGCAGGCAAACCAATCCATGACGGCAGAGGTCCAAGTAACGGTTCTCTTTGGAGAGTAAAGATTAGGAGAGGGCCCTCAGGAACCTTATGTGATTCTAGAAATGGACTGTATCTTGATCCAGGTCGTGATTACACCTATGTAAACAGGTTGTGATTACACCTGCATAAAGACGTGCAGAATTGGTGACTTAAGATTTACATATTTACTGCTATACCTCAATAAAATACATATTAAAAGAATATGTTGACCAACCACTGTGGCCAGAGACACAAAGAAAGAAAATACAGCTCCCATTACAGTGTCTCTAGTGAAGATGGGCAGTTTCCTGGAAAAAACAGGTCACGGCATGGGACAGGATAGTCCTGTCCCATGGACAGATATGGCCTCTAGAAGCATCAATGAGAGTCCATCAAGAATATATAGTAAGTAGCAGAGCTGAGATGTGAACCCAGGTCTGCCTCTAAAGCTGGTTCTTCTCACTAAGCTACACTGTTTCCTATGATGAAACAAAGCCCAGACACCTGTCCAGACAAAAGTCTCCCAGGCTCCTTCAGTCAGCTTTTCCGAAAATTTCCTTATTAGCAGAGAATTCTCCTTTAGAGCAAGGTCCCATAATCTTGAAAGCCAGAATTTTAACCAGGGCATGCTGCCTTTCCATGTTCTCTATGCCACAGTGACTCCAGGGCTTGTAGGTCCAATCCCCGCTGTGTGCACACCATCAAAAGCAAATGCTCTCTAACATGCAGCCAGATGTCCATTTAGAGATCTATTTGCCAAGAGACTTCTACCAGGTGTGGCCACTGATCATCTCAGTCAACTCACAGATGCTGAGGGCTAAGGATAGGACAGCAGTTTTCTGTTGGGCTGTGAAGGCTTGGCCAGCTGGCTTCCATGTCTCTATGGCAGTCATTGCCTGGCTATGAACTGTGGCCTGATGCTGAGGGATAGGAACAGTCAGGACTGTCATACTGCTGCATGCATAGCCTCTTCACAGGAAGGACCTAAGAGGCAAACAAGTCTTTTTCTTTGCAAAGAATCGTCTAGCTTTGCCAGATTCCACCATGTTACCTTCATACAGCATCCAGAAACCTGGCTGGTGAGGCACTCTGATATTAGACAGTAGGCAAGGAAGGTCAA
Source organism: Trachypithecus francoisi (assembly GCF_009764315.1). Lineage (NCBI taxonomy): Eukaryota > Metazoa > Chordata > Mammalia > Primates > Cercopithecidae > Trachypithecus > Trachypithecus francoisi. The sequence goes on from NW_022681453.1 coordinate 62,372,236, forward strand.
GCTGCCCAGCAACAAGTACCACACACTAATTTGGGATTGATGGGCTCAGAGAACAGCGGCTGTGCACTCCTGGGTGGCTGTCAGAATTCAGGTCTATTGTGCCTGCACCTGGTCTCAGCATAGTTTGTTACAAAACAATCTGGAGAAAAAGCCAGAAACTAGGAGCTTACAACCCCGCCTTTCCGTCATGAAGCAGTGTGACAGTAGCTTAGAGGACAGGTTGGTTTACAGAAAGGAAGCAAGTGTCTGCCACCCACAGAATGCATGGGGTGGGGATAGCCAGCGGATGCAGAGGCCCCTATAAGATACAACAGGGCTGCTGCTATCATACTGGCAGCTTTAAGCTGACCTGCTGCACTGCTCCTTAGAAAACATTCACTCATCCCTCCACAGTCTCCACGTAGGCCTAGGAGCAGATGCAGTGGGCAGGCAGACCACAGCCCCACCAGCCGCTGTCCCAGTCAGCTGCTCACATCAGGCCTGCTTTAAATCCGCTGCCAATGCCAGGAGGCCTGTTGCAGAAGGAACCAAGATTTCAGACAACAGAATCAGATGATGGGGAGATGCAAAGGGCCAGGACTGCTGTTTGATGATCCCCTGCTGAGAAACCGTCCTTGGTAATGAGGCCCACTGCCTTTCAGGAAGAGACCTGCAGCACTAGGTAATGGTGGCCAATCCACTCAGCATCTGTGGGCAGGAGAGTTCATCTTCTTAACTGGAGAAATGTGAAGGCTACCATGTTGCCATGGCAATTCTTATTACAGAATACTGGGCCCCACACAGACAGGCCATCACTCCATATGCCTTCGCTGATTTCCTCTTAAAAAATACATTTTAATAGAGAATCAAAACCAATGCAGGTAATAAACAAATGAAAGGCAGAGAAGCAGGTTGCCTGTCACCGAGGGGATCTGGTCACATCTGGGAGACTGACTCAGAACTTCTGGGTGGAACACTCACAACTCTGCAGGCATTTACAGAGCACAGAACCCCGGCAAGGGACTGGGCTCAGCTTTGAGACAAAAGTCAAATGCCGTCAAAGTATATTTATGGAGGAAGAAGAGAAGTTCTTCTGCAAATAATTATTAAAAAGGTGGAAAATACTGATTTCCACCTAATTTAGGGCTACCAAATGCATAAACATTAAGAGGAAGAAAAGAGTCTGTCTAGTTAGGAAGACCAGAAAGAGCTACCTAAAAAAAGTGAGAAGGAAACACTGTGACACCTCCCCGACCAGACTTTGCTTTACAGGCCCCTCACTCAGTCCCAACATGGCTGCAGCCATCACCCCACTCTATGTGTGGAAAGAGGCTCCAAGGGAGGTGCTAAACTGTTCAAAGACAGCTGGGTAGTGGCCAAATCAGGATTCAAATCCAGGCTTTTCAGCTGTCCTCGGCACACTCTACAGCCCCCAGGTGGTATGTAGCCTAACCCAGAAAGAATGAATTTCAAACAGAAAATGGAGAAGAAGGGGTAAGAAGAAGACATTCAGGGCTGACAGCAAAGAGTAACAGAGACACAGAGACACCACAGTCCTGGGCAGAAGAGGGGAAGACAGGCTGAAGCAAGAAGTCATGAAAGACTAAAGTTCAGAGGCCACCAGGTCTCAAAGGGCCCCGAGTGCTACCTATGGAGCTAGTAACTGCATCAGGTTCAGCAGAGGGAGAGCGAAAACAAGGCTATGAACAGTTCAAGTGGAAAACAGCTGACAGCCCCTCATGGACTGTGCCCTGCTGGACAGACTTCTGCTGGGGTGGGGAGTGGGGGTCTGCAGACAAAGGCCAGGGCCACACCAGAGCAGGCACTTGCAGGCTCAGCCTTCTGAGGATGACAGCACAGATGTGGGGCAGGGAAATGCACAGTCAGCTGATGGGGAAAGGAAGCCAGGGTCTTTTTTTGGTAACTATCAATGCCCTAGAAGTGGCTTTCCAACATCTGCCAGGAAAGCTTTTCATTTAAAAAAAAACAAGGCAAGAGGAAAATCTATCTGGCAAAACCCCAAAGTACTCAATTGTAAAGAGAAAACAACAAAACTGCACTCCTCCTTTCTACAAGGATATGCTGGCTTCTGGCTTTCAGTCATTAAAAGAGACAGGCAAGAACATTCTGCAGAGATATTGGGCCCTGAACTCACAGACCTAGCCCAGGGAGAGCAGTCGGTGATTGTTTAAGGTAAGGAAGCCTCCTCACCCTTGCAAAACAATCCACAGCAGGGCTCCTTTAAATAATAAGTTCCTATGCAGCCATAAAAAAGGATGAGTTCATCTCCTTTGTAGGGACATGGATGAAGCTGGAAACCATCATTCTCAGCAAACTATTGCAAGGACACAAAACCAAACACCGCATGTTCTCACTCATAGGTGGGAACTGAACAATGAGAACACCTGGACACAGGGTGGGGAACATCACACACCGGGGCCTGTCGTGGGGTGGGGGGAGGGGGGAGGGATAGCATTAGGAGATATACCTAATGTGAATGACGAGTTGACGGGTGCAGCACACCAACATGACACATGTGTACATATGTAATAAACCTGCATGTCATGCACATGTACCCTAAAACTTAAAGTATAATAATAATAAAATATATAAAATAAATAAATAAATAACAAGGTCCCCTGGTGCATGTGAAGTAAGACGCCATTCATGCTCCCCACCACTGCAGGTACATATGTTCACAGGACAGAGCTCAAGAGCAAGCTGATGGGAACCTTCTCTGTTCCTCATCCCTAATGTGCTTTCAGGCTGCAGTCCCTTGGGCCCATACTCAGCACCTGAAAGGGTTCGCAGTCTCTCCAAACCAGTCCCTTCCTGAAGGGAAGCTTTCCTGGCAATGACAGCTAGCTGGCTTGACAAGTCCAGCACTGAGCACCTCTGCTCTAAGCAAAATGTGGGCTGTGAGAAAGCCAGTTCATCACACAAAAACAGAGCCAAACAATGGCTCTATAGCCCCTACAACCACCTGGCTGTGGCTGTTTATGTTAAGTTTAATCATGACTAATATGACAATGCCAACGAGAAAGCACCAAGCCCATGTGCCTGGCTCAGTGCTCAGCTTCCATCATTCCCCTGACATTCCCCTAACATTCCCCTGTACATTTCCAAGTACATGGTTGACACTCATGCTGGGGGAGATACCATTAACAACACTCCTCGGGGAGGTCCTGGCTTAAAGGTGGGTATGAAACATAGAAGGAAGGAGGAGGAAGATGCAGGGGGGAGGGGGAGGACAGGGAGGAAGAGAAGAGTGGTTGGGGAGGCAGAAGAGCCAGTCAGAACAGAGGAAAAAATGACATCTGAATGAATGTCAATAGACACCTTTCCTGGGGCAGAGGAAGGGGAAAGTGCCTTCTAAGTAGGACCATTCTAAACAAAGCACAGAGGGATGAAGCTGTGAGTGTTCTGCAAATGGGGAGGAAGGTTCTGTGCCTCCAGCAGAGGTAAGCGTCTCTTCCTTGAGGAAAGCTAGGATGAGGCGAGCAGAGGCACAGTTAAGCATCTTGACTGCTAGGTCAGACTTGGGGACTTGATCACAGAAATGTAGGAAAGCCATTGCATGCTTCAGACCAAGGAAGCAGCATGACCAGTTATGTGTTTCTGATGGGTAATTGTGGTGGTAGGTAGAAGGAGGAGCTCAAGGGAGCAAGAGCTGTGGACAGAGATAAGCGAGGGGCCGAGAATCCACAGGAGCAACAGCAAGGGCTAGACTAGAAGAGTAGCTACGGAAAGAGCAGAGACTTGATTTAAGAAGGAAAACGCAAGGTTGAGAGAATAGGCCTTGCAATGGCAAGGAGGTGAGAGAGAGGGAGGAGTCAAGGATGACAACCAGGTTTCCAGCTTAGACAATGAGGTGGAGGGCGCTGGGATCCACGAGAGCACACTAGGAGAGCGCGCCTGGCAGACAAGACAGAGGATTCTGTGTGTGACCATGCTGTGGTGTAGATCTGGACATGCAGAATTCGGAGTCTCTGGCATACAGAGGATGGCTGGAACCATGGAAAGACAGGAAACTGCTCAGAGAGACATCCCCAGGTTAAGTCCCTGGGGAATGCTGATGCTGAAGGATCAGGTAGGAAATAATATCAGAGCTTTGCTGAAAACATAGCCCTGAAATAAAAGGGCTTAGGATATTAACTTGTTTCTGTGTTTTCTCCAGAGCTCATTATCACCAAACCAAAAGTCTCTCCTAGATTTGGGTTAGATTCTGTTAAGAAAAACTCAAACCCTTTTTTCTCTGCCCTCACACCACACAATAATCAATACAGAAGACTTCTGTGAGCCCAAAATATGTAGGGATTTGTTCCCATCGGTAAACAAACAATTCTGCAGCAGACACTAGCTGGGTATCCTCTAATTCTATTCCAACATTACCTACCTGGAAATGGAGTCAGATCCCACAGGTTAGGAGCTGTCCCCAAAACTGCCTTCGCCATTCCCCTCCCCCACTTCAGACACCAGTCACAAGTCCAAGCCTCCAGAAGGCTGACTGACCGGCTTTAGGATGGGGCTCCCATGACCCTCTCTTGGGTTTGATTAATTTGCTGGAGTGGCTCACAGAACTTAGTGAAACACTTACATTTCCTGGTTTATTATAAGGAATACAGATGAAAAGAAGCACAGGGCAAGGCATGTGGGAGGGGGTGCCGAGCTTCTGTGCCCTCCCTGGGTGTACCACTCTCCAGGAACTTCTAAGTGTTCGGTTATCTGGAAGCTCTTGAAGTCTGTCCTCTTAGGTTTTTATGGAGGCATCATTTCATAGGCATGATTGATTAAACCATTGGTCATTTGGTGATCAATTTAACCACAGGCTGGTGGGGCGTGGGGCTAAAGGCCCAATCCTCCAATCTTGCTTTGTGTTTCTGGTGACCAGCCCCATGCTGAAGTTATCAATCATTCACATACAAAAAGATGTCGACATTACTCTGGAGATTCCAAGGATTTTAGGAGTTGTAAACCAGGAAAAGGAGGACAAAGACCAAATACATATTTCAAAATATCATATTCATAAACTCTGTCCTGTCTGTGCTTCAGCAAAGAGACACAAATTCCTTTACAGAGGCAAATAGAGGTGATGACAAAGAGTTACCACCAACCTTTCTAAAGCAAACTGTGTCTTTCCCTCTGTTCTCTCCATAGAGACATCTTCCCTACCTCTACTTCTTTCTGACTACCTCTGATATCGATAACCCACCTTGAAAAATGTACTTCAATCCAGAAATAGAAAATCAAAGAAAGCCACCCATCAATATTCTTGGTATAATAATTCTAGCAAAGTTAGCTACATTTAATGCTGGGTTCCTCTGGTGAGCTCTATCTTGCACTCCACGAATACTGAGTTGGATCTGATCTCTTCCTCAAATTACCATTCTCCCATCTGGATGAGAACTAAACAAGACCTAGAACTAATAGCTTCCCCACAGATCCCCCAATCAACTAGTGTCTTCCAATTCACTGATGCTTTGAAGTTCACTCTGGGCAACACCCTCTCGTCCCCAACATAAACCAGCTCCATTCCTGGAAGACTGGCAAAGGGCTAGAACTACTACTAGTAAGCAAAGAAACAGGTGAGGGTGGACCCTGGATTCAGCATGCCCAGGCCAGCTGATGGGCATCCAAGGGCCCTGGATAGGTCATGAGAGTGGGGTCTCCCATAAGTCCTGTGTACCCGTGCAAAGCCTCTGCTCATTGTTGAGTTTCTTCATTTCCAAAAACTAATGCCTGTCTCAAATTTTGTTCGTGATGACTCAAGGAGCTAATGTGGGTGAAAGCTCCTCAGTAGCGGCCAGTACCTAGCAGATGCTCAGGAATTATACATTTCTTGCAGTCCTTCCTCTCACTAGAGATTACAATGGAGAGTTAGTCGCAACCTTAGGAAAACTCACTGAAGTAAGGTGACCATTTATCTCATAACTTCTTAAAACAGCAAAGTACCTTAGTGTATTTAAAAATGACAACAGGAATATAATGCATTGACATTAATTTTGAATTTCCTTACCTATAATCTACTTGATTCTGAATAACAATCTGATATGGTCAACAAGGTAGAGACAGTATCTCTTTTAACAAAAGGACAAAGCCAAGGTTCAGAAAAGGGGCACGACTTGCCCAAGGTCCTGCGGCCAATAAAAGGCAAAATAAAGATCTGAACTATATATTTCTGATTCTATATTCCATATCCTTCCAGAGCACTATGTTGACTCCCTAAAAATACTCATACTTACAAACCTTCATTTTTACAAACTTAATCAGGTTTATAATACATAAAGCAAGAATTATATACACATAATCATGGTAGGCTCCAAGACAGCCTAGAATTCCTGGGGTGAAGATGAGTCACAAACACCAGCCCTTCCAGCAAGAAGCCTCCAGGATAAAGAGGCAAAATATACGAGGGCATTCAAAGGCACACATAAAAATCCCAAGGTGCCAATCAACAGGGAAAAGAAGAAAACGTATTCCACATAAAGTAGCATCATAAAAGTTAAAGCAAGAATGGAGCTGCAGCCAGACGCGGTGGCTCATGCTTGTAATCCCAGCACTTTGGGAGGCTGAGACAGGCGGATCACCTGAGGTCAGGAGTTCGAGACCAGCCTGGCCAATGCGGCAAAACCCCGCCTCTACTAAAAATACCAAAAAAAAAAAAAAAAAAAAATTAGCCAGGCATGGTGGTGGGCGCCTGTAATCCCAACATATGAGGGAGGCTGAGGCAGGAGAATCACTTGAATCCAGGAGGCGGAGGCTGCAGTAAGCCGAGATCGCACCACTGCACTCCAGCCTTGGCAACAAGAGTGAAATTCCATCTCAAAAAAAAAGAATGGCGATGCAACTCAAAAGGCATAAACCAGAAAACATCTTTGGTTATACTAGAAGCCAGGAAAAGATGCTCTTAACAAATTTTTAACATAAGATTGATAACATCATGTGAAAAATACTTGTAATGCTTTTTTTCCTAAAAAAAAGAAAAACATGGACTAAAGACTCTGATCAGGCCACACAGAGAAGGGGAGGGAGGAAAACCAAATCTATGCCTTCAAATTTGCATGTTGAGGCCCTCAGAAAAGAGGCCAAATACATTCCAGGATAAGTTAGTATTTCTAAGACTTCATGGAAGATTGATGATTTGTTTGAGCAACCTGGAAAAAAGCCACTATGATTTTTCACTTCAAAAAAGAAAGAAACCGGCCAGGAATAGTGGCTCAAGCCTGTAATCCCAGCACTTTGGGAGGCCGAGGCGGACGGATCACGAGTTCAGGAGATCAAGACCATCCTGGCTAACATGGTGAAACCCCGTCTCTACTAAAAATACAAAAAATTAGCCAGGTGTGGTGGCAGCCGCCTGTAGTCCCAGCTACTTGGGAGGCTGAGGCAGGAGAATGGCGTGAACCCGGGAGGCGGAGCTTACAGTGAGCCGAGATCACGCCACTGCACTCCAGCTTGGACGACAGGAAAAGACTCCGTCTCAAAAAAAAAAAAAAAAAACATGCACAGATACAAGACTAGAAAACTGCAGATAAACTTCATGAGAGGGCCTGAGTTTTTCCTCTTCTAATAACTATAGTTAAAGCTATGCTCTTGCCCTTACCACAAGCAACATGGTGGAGATGGAAATTCATTTGCAAATATCTGCAAGGAAAACTTACTATGTTGCTGCGTGGCTACATGAAAACAAATTTTGCCAGATTAATCTTCTAGGCCAGAATAATAGGCCACATAGGTCTTAGAGCCATACTGTCTTACTTGGCAGGATACTGGGTCCTGTCCTCCATGACATGGGCATCAAATACAAGGGACAACTATGAGATAAAGTCCCTTTGAGCAAGGAGCTAAATGTCTGGCAGATTCCATTCCATTCACATTACTAAGCCTGTGCCTTCTGGACCATGGGGATTTAATAAGCAGAGCTGCGTAGGAATATGTCATCGGTCCAAGTTTGTCAACAGCCTCCTCAAACACCTCGCTGCTGGTCTACTGGAGTAGTGTAGATTCAAAGTACAGAAAACAGCTTGGGGCAGGGGGAAAAAAAATGGAAAATTGGCCACACTCACAGGAAAGAATTAGAATGGAAATAAACAAGTGGTCTGCAAGCCACTTTTTGTCAAGATGTTCTGTTTGGTTAGCAAACATTAAAAATAATTAATTAATTGCCAACACTTAAAACTTGAGATGTTTGAAATCCAGAAACCCTGGATTTCTCACTTAGAAAAATAAGAAAATGTGTTAACAGTAGAGCCATATTCCTACAGGCAGCGATCAGCTGAAGCTGAAGTGACCCCTTGGGCAGAATATTCACACTTACCCCAGTCCACACCATTCCCTATTACTGACATACAAGGCCAGTTTCGCTCAATTAATTCTGCATAGCTTAGTTTGTTAGCTCTTGATGAGAATCAAATGATTTAGAGGTTCAACAACCAGTCTCATAAAAAATGAGCCATACAAAGAACTAAAATTAGGAACAAAAATCAAGCAGTAAAAACTGCACTTTCCCCCCAGTGTTTTTGGTATTCATTAGAGCTCTATCCTAAGTCCCCTTCTCTTCTCAATTTCACACACATTTCACAGACACATCCCATCTGCTCCCAACCAATTATCTATGGGCTGGTGCATTATTCTATCTCTAACTTGGTGGCCCTGCCTACAGGACATCTCATGTGCCTCCAGGCACAGGTCTCTCTCTGCAACTGAGCACAGCCTCTCCTCCTGCCCCATCCCACTCCCACAACCTGTTCTTCCTCTTGTGTCCCACAGCTCAGGAAATATCCAGCATTCACTCGGTAGTATGAGAGTATCCACACTGAGCTTTCTCTAATAAGCTTTCCATTTTGGAATAGTTTTAAATTTACAAAATAGTTGTAAAGATAATACAGAGTCTTATTTACTCCCCGCCCAGTTTCCCCTAATACTAACATCTTCTATTACTGTAGTGCGTTTGTCACAACTAAGAAACCCACTTTACTACTGTATTAAACTTAAAACAATTTGACTTTCACCAGTTTTTCTACTGTTTGTTTCTGTTCTAGTACCCAATCCAACGTGCCACACTACATTTTGATATCATTACTTTTTAAAGTTTATTTCTATCAACATCAAATAGCACATAAATAGTCTATCACCACAAACTGTAGTGCTTGGCTCACCTCTCCCCATTTCCTGGGAGACAATCTAGATTATTCTAGCTGTTTTGTCAAGTATTCGCCTCAATGTTTCTAATTCTGCCATCTATTGACTTCCCACTGTGACAAGTAAGGATTTCGCTCTTGCATACACACCTCCTCCATATAAGTCTCCTGTCCCCTATTAATTCCCCAAGTTTAACCAAAATGTGTGTATGGTTCAATAATTAGTGTTCACAGTATGACTGGAAATATTATTCACAGCTGAGCCATGTAATGTACTTTAGTTATATTTCCTTTCTAGTATAACTTTGTTTTCTCTGAAATTAAATTTTGTTATTTTGGGATTCCAAAGACATTGATCCATTGTCTTGTAGCTCCCAGTGTTGCTGTTGTAGGAAGACACTCTGATTCTTAACTCTTTGTATATGAGGGGTCGTCATAAAGTTATGGAAAATGTATATTATTTTAAAACTATGCATGGATTTCAATTTTTGACACCAAAATAAACTCATACTAACTTATTATAACATGTCTGAACAGGATTTAGTTTGAGCACTGAGAAGGATAAAATATCAGTTTGAAAACAGCTCCTACCAGAGCAACATGAATTCTGCTAAAATTGAAGCAAGAACAAACATCAAATTTATGGTGAAACTTAGGTAGAAAAATGATGAAACCATTAATGCTTTTGAAAATTTATGGGGATAATGCCCCAAAGAAATCAGCAGTTTACATATAGATATCTTGTTTTAGAAGAAATGAGACAATGTTGAGAATAAAGCCCTCTGCAGCACACCATCCACATCAATCTGCAGGGAAAAAAATTCATCTTCTTTGTGCCCTAATTAAAGATGACAAATGTTTAACAGCAGAACAAGAGCTGACACATAGACATCTCTCTTGGTTCAGCTTACACAATTCTGAGTGAAAACTAAAGTTAAGCAAACTTTCCACTCAATAGGTGCCAAAACTATTGCACTCAGATCAGCTGCAGACAAAGGCAGAGCTTTACACAGTAAAATTTAAAATTTCCACAGTAGAAATTTTAAACAAGTGAAATCAAGATCCTGAACATGTCTTTGAAGAACTGTAAAAGGAGATAGAACACAACTCTACCAGTACAATCCTGAAGACAAGCACAACCTAAGCAGTGGCTACCAAGAGGCGGAAGGGGTCCCGTCAAAGCAAAAGCAGACTGCTTAGGCCAGACACAGTGGCTCACGCCTGCTAGCACTTTGGGAGGCCAAGGTGGGCACATCACTTGAGGCCAGGAGTTCCAGACGAGCCCGGCCCACATAGCAAAACTCTGTCTCTACTAAAAACACAAAAAATTAGCAGGGCGTGGTGGCATATGCCTGTAATCCCAGCTACTTGGGAGGCTGAGGCAGGAGAATCACTTGAACCTGGGAGGTGGAGGTTGCAGTGAGCTGAGATCACGCCACTGCACTCCAGCCTAGGCAAGAGAGCAAGACTGTCTCAAAAAAGAAAGAAAGAAAAAAAGACCACTCAAAGGTCATGGCAACAGTTTTGGGGATGCTCAATGCATTTTGCCTGTGGACAACAACAGCTGCTTATTATGAGTGTTTCAAGAAAATTAGCCAAAGCTTTAGAAAAACACCCAGGAAAGCTTCACCAGAAAGTCCTTCTCCACCAGGACAATGCTCCTACTCATTCCTCTCATCAAACAAGGGCAATTGGGGGAGAGTTTTGACAGAAAATCATTAGGTGTCCACTTTACAGTCCTGATGTGGCTCCTTCTGATTTCTTTTTGTTTCTTAATCTTAAAAAATCTTTAAAGGGCACCCATTTTTCTTCAGTTAATAATGCCAAAAAGACTACATTGACATGGTTAAATTCCCAGGACCCTCGATTCTTCGGGAATGGATTAAATGGCTGGTATCACTGTGTACAAAAGTGTCTTGAACTTGATAAAGCTCATGGTGAGAAACAAAGTTTATATTTTTATCTTTTAATTCAATTTTTCCACAAACATTTTGAAGTTACTTCTCATAACATGTTTTCTTTTTTCTTGAGTTATACAACCCTCTAAGACAGCCCCCAATGATCCCTATCACCTAGTATTCACACCCTTATATCAAGGGCTGGACCTACAGCCCTCATTCAGAATATAGTAAAATAATATGGCAAAAGTGATGGAATGTCCCTTCCAAGATTAGCTTTCAAAAGACTGAATTCTGTTGTTCACACTCTCTCTTCCTCACTCTGATGAGGCAAGCTGCTATGAGACCCAAACCCAAGAAACAGAGGCCCTTAATCCAACAGCCCACAAGGAATTGAATTCTGACAACAATCTGAATGAGTGCAGAAATGGATCCAACCCCTACCAAGTCTTCAGATGATCGTAGCCCTAACCAACATCTTAACTGAAACTGTTTGCGTGATCCAAAGGTAAGTGAACCAGCTATGCCCACAAAAACTGTGAGACATAAGTGTTGTTTTTTTAAGCCAGGAAACACAGGGCCTGACCTGGTCACGTATTTTTGTAAATAAGTTTTATTGGAACACAGTCATAACCACTCACACATTGACTATGGCTGCTCTTGTGCTACAATGGCAAAGATGGGTAGCTGCAATAGAGACCATGTGGCCCATAAGACTACCGTGAAAAAGTTTGACATTTCCTGTTCTAAGCCACTGAGTTTTGGAGTAATTTGTTATACAGCAGGAGATAATAACACATCCCTCTGGAAACTTCGAGGATCAGTTCTGGTCCTCTATGTTCTAAAATTTCATGATGTATCCTGGTATAGATCTATTTTCGAAAGCTAATGGGCTAGGAACTAATGGGCCCTTCTCAATCTGGAAGGTCTTATTCCTCAGTTCTGGGAAATGTTCTGAAATAATTTTATTAATAATTTCTTCAGTTTCCTCTTTCTGGTACTGCTACTACTGTTTGGATGCTTGACCTCCTGAGCTAAGTCTCTAATTTGCCTAATGTTTCATATTTTCTATTGCTTTCTCTTTTTGTTCTAATTACTAGGACAATTCCTCAAATCTACTTTCTAGCCCTTCTATTGAATTATCCATTTCTGATATCATATTTTTAATTTCTAATAGCTTTTTTCTAAGTGTGATTTTTTACCAGTTTCCTGCTCTTATTTTATGAATTCAATATTTTCTCTTTTCTGAGGATTTAACTTAAGAATAAAAACCTTTTCTTCCGCTCCTCTGCATTGTCTTTCCCTTTTTTCTCTGTGTCTTCCTTTTCTCTCTGTGTGTTTGTTTTGGACTGTGGAGGCTGAATGTTTTGGTCTCACATTTATATTGGTTTTTATTTTGGTCATGTTAGAGGAAGTTATCAAATATCTTTTGACAGAGTTATCTCCTTATAGTTAAGAATGAAGCAATGACAAAATGATTGCAAAGTCTGTTTCTATGGGAGTGATTTGTCAATTGGTAGAGTGATCTGGTCAGAATATTTTACTGAAGAACTTCCAAATTTCCATGTTTATGAGGCTTTTCCCCTGGGCTCTCTAACCTCTCATGAAGCCATCTTTTAATCTCCTGTAAGGCGGTGGTAAAGCCTGTTTTCTTGGAGTATAGTGAGGAATAACGCTTGGGCAGGTGGAAGGTCTCAGCCTCTCATGAGTATGATGCTCCTTTTCTCTGGGATGCCTGCTGTGCCAGCATCCAAAGTCCTTTCATTTGATCCTCACAGGGGGATAACCTAAAGGATAAACCACTAATCTGCTGGTGGGAAGGAGATAAAACTACCACGTTACACAGGTAGGGAGGGGATCTGACTGTGCCTCACACAGACTTTAACCTAATCTTTTCGTTCTCTACTCCACCTGAACCCCACTTTCAGAGGGGTCTGCTCCCTCCAATTCTGGAGCTCTTTGCGGACACCCTGGTTTGTCACCCAACTGCTTCTGTGATTCTTCACTGCAGGCTGAGTTCCAGCTGTCTCTGAGTTTCTCAATTACCCACCAACCATCCACCTCTTTTCCAGCTATCACAGTTTTGCTGCCATCATCCTTATCTCCCCATGTCTTTACTCTCCTTTTAATTGGGCTTGGGAACAGAGCAAAGAGAAATAGTATGTTCAATATACCTTCTATAGCACACAGCCCAGATGCCCTCAAGTCTCACATCCTTACAATCACTGAGTTTTATCTTTCCTAAAGACTAATCTAATATATAGTACAATTTTAAATGTGCATATGAGTTGATGATTTCTAAAAATATAACCTTAAGAAAATAATGGACAAAAGAAGGAAAGATGTAGATGTACATTTGGCACAGTGTTGATTTTAACATTAAAAACAGGAAATAAGTGTGTAATAATAGATAATTGGTTAAATTAATTATGCATATCCAATTATGAAATACTATGCAAACTTGAAAAATGATGGGTAGACCTGTATTTACGAACAAGAAAAATATCCACAATGTTTTGCTAAATGAAAAAAACTGTTTACAAAACAGTGTATGAAGTATGACCCAAAACTCTAGCATTATTTAGAAGGACAGAGACCAAGATGGCGCAGTCTTCTTTTTCTCTAGGCTGTGGTATTCTGGGTGCTTCTTTCTTCTTTTTGCTGTTCTGTTCGACTTTCTCCTCTAACCCCAACCCAGGAGAAAAGACACCAGGCAAAGAGATCAGGCATCCCCCCAGCACTGTAGCTATGCTGTGACATTGTCAGTGGGGTTCACGAGAGGCACCCAGGAATGTAGGGCCGACGTGAGTTTTGAGAATCTCTGCTTCCAGAGTCAGGACAAGCTGGCTCATCTCTAGTTCCGGCCCTGACACAAAGACCATCTGGATGGCCATCTCCTCATGTCCTGTTTGTTTTCTAAAGTAGGATGGATCCACGTTTTATCACGGGAGTACTCTGAAGATAAATATGACTAGACCACTAAGAAACGAATACATTTTATGAGAAGGGTGTTGAATAAATACATCAGTAGTTTGTTAAGGCATCTTGAGGTCCTGCCCTAGTAGTTATCATCTAATAAGCACTCCTTCTGGGCTTGTCCTTGGCTTTCTACACCACTGTCTCTTGCAAGTACATTTTTCAGCTTGCAGTGCCCATACCCATCTGTTGAGTACAGCTAGAGACAAGAGTGATTCCTTCACTCGTTCAACACCTTTTTATTTTTCAGTCCCCACCAAGTTCCTGGATAAATGCTAGAGATTCCGAGAGGACAAAAACACAGACTCTGCCTTTAAGGAAGCTGCACTCCAGGAAATGGGAAACAAACCACAATGTTAGCAAAGGGTCAAGCCTGGTAATGCAAAAGTCCAGGAGCTATGGGGATTCGTGCAAGGGAACACCTCGCTAGCAACAGAGGGCATAGACAGCTTTCTTGAAGGAAGGTACATTTAAGCCAATCCTGGAACTTTTCCTGTTAACCTGGGGAAGAAAGAAAAATGGAACATTCCAGGATACAAAAGCAACCGACCAAGGCACAAAAGGCCTTAGAATGTTCAGCAACTACAAATCTTTTTAGCCTGGATGAATCAGGCACTGGAGCCCACATGGACTGAGAGGCAAGGCAGACTGAGCTGCAATTCCTGTGAAATTCAACCAACATCTGGTCTCAGTGACTGAGCGGCTGGCTATCTGTGACCGTCAAAGGTCCTCTCTGACCAGAAGAGTCCAGGAGGACAAGAAGGTGACTCAGGCCCAGCCGCTGCTTTGAGGAGCCCACAGGCTGGCAGGAGGGTCCCGGAGCAGCTCCATAGCCACAGAGCGGGGGCACCCTGCTATAATAGAGCAAGTGCCGTCAGGGAGCTGAGAGGATGCTCGCGCCGTGACTAGGCCTGCCACGAAGGAAAAACAGCAGGGAAAAGAGAACCGTATCCACTGAAAGGGGCACATTTAGTTTCCAGATCAAACTGTGGCCCATCCTGAAAGCAAGGGAGGTGGGCTGACAACACAGACCCCAGGAACCTCAGCAGAAAGCCTCTAATGAAATCACTTTCGTTATTTGAAGAACAGCAAGGTTTCAACAGGCCCAGGTGTCTCCCACTCCATCTCTAAGTGGATGGTCAAAGAATAAAAGCCACTCCAAGAATCAGCATTCAGAAGTTCCATTTATCTCGCCTTTGGAGATGAAGCGGAGATCTCACTACTCAGCACTCCTCTCACACCCTGGCCCAGGAAGCCTGAGTGGCCTGTCTGCCTTGTCACCCTGCTGCACTGGTCCCCCCACGGAACCTCCAGTGCACCACTTGGTTTTCCCTCCCACCACCCCTCTGTTATAATTCTGTGCTTCAAACTGTGAAGCAAAAATCACAAACTTTTTAAAAAGACAGAGGGAAATCTGGAGAAATGCACATTAGCATATACAGCACAAGGTCTGGGAAGGAAACAGCACAGTCGGAGGAGATCATTCATCTACTCTCAAACCCTCCCTCGACAAGGAGGACTGGAGCCAGACACTGGCACAGAGGTGCCCTGTTACCCTTCTCCCGCTTCCTTCTCACACGGCAACACTACACCAGTGGGGGGGGAGCTGAGCAGCAGAGCTTGGGTCAGGAGCCTCCAGAACAATTCCCATCAACCTCTCCTCCACAGTGATCCAGGGAGTGGCCCTGGGGGCAAGGAGAGGGAGGTTGACTTTCACTTTTTCTTTTAAACATTTCAGGGGATTTTTAAGTTTTTAACAAATATGTATTAACTTTTTAAAGCATGTGTCACTACTGTATTTAAAAAAATACAATTGGAAAAAAAAAAAAAAAAGGTCCCAAGATAGGCAATAAAAATGTTCTTGAAGTCCCACGGTAGACTTGGGGCCTCAGCTTACACCTGGGACACCACATTTTCCATCTATAAATAAGTGGGAACAATAACTAGAAACAGACAAATCTGGAGATTACCTCCCTTAAATTAGCAACTCAAGGTCTTTTCAGTATTTTTAGGAAAATGACTTCCGGGGAAGCTCTATGTCAAATTGGAAAGTCTAGTTTCTTGCCCTGCTCCCCTGTCTTAGGCAGGTCCATTTATGTGGTCTTTCAACAATCCTCACTATCTCTCCTTAGCATTCATGGCAGGAGAAAACACAAGGTTTTCCCCACTAAAGCAACACACAGAATGCTTCCACATGCCCAGGTGGTGACCCTCTCTCCCTGCCCGCCAGGCTAGAGAGCCTCAGACAGCCACTCTCCTGCACACCCTGCAGAGAGAGACACAGTATGAGAGACCCAGAGGTTGAGGCACCACTCACTCTTCCACCTCCAGGGGTAAGAGGGCCAGATGCAATTCATCCATCTAAGCCTCTGAAAAACACTAAGCCTAGGGCAAGGAATAGGCAAAAGATGGGGTAGAAAAGCCACTGGGAGGGCCAGCTTTCCTAAAGCTTCCCTGGCAGAGTTCTATCTAAGGGCCTCCTGGCCCTGCATCCAAGGATTCCCTGATCCCACCCTGACTTCTCAGGACCACTGTGAAGACTACGGAGAAAGAGTGGAGGGCAAGGAAGCTCAAGTTCAGCCACAGAGGCTTCGAGGGGGCCTAAATAAAAACTCTCCCAAGTACATGTGCGGTGGAGTCCACCCCCACACAGAAACCCTCTCCAGGGCACCATCTCCATAGCCCATTAACAGAAGGACTCTGACATTTCCATTGTTCAAATCACACACAGTCCTAACCCCAGGAGCACAATGCTGGCAGAGGCCTTCCCTGGGGCATATCTGGGCCAGCTGTACAGCCTTGGGAGCCACTGTATACCAATACTCCATGGTGCGGACGAGGATGACGATTCTCAGAGATTTAAATCCTTCTCTTGGAAAAATTACCTAAGTTATAAGAACAAATGTTCCCCAAGAAGATGACAAAACACTTGATTGGAAACTACTCCAAAGGAGTGAGAGTGCAGGAGAGGTGAGCAGGCAATCCTAGGGGGAAAGGAACCTTCATTTGATTAACTGATTTCACTGATTGGAATTAGTGGTTGACTGACTGACAGGGTCTCTCACTCTGTTGATCAGGCTGGAGTGCAGTGGCATGATCTCAGCTCACTGAAGCCTTGAACTCTTAGTCTCAAGCAATCTTCCCACCTCAGCCTCCTGAGTAGATGGGGCCACAGGTGTACACCACCATGCCCGGCTAATTTTGTTTTTATATTTTTGTAGAGACGGGGTCTCACTATGGTGCCCAGGCTTGTCCTGAACTCCTAGGCTCAAGCAACCCTCCCTCCTCAGCCTTCAAAGTGCTGGGATTACAGGCATGAGCCACCACACCCGGCCAAGAATATGCATTTCACTAGCCAGTAAGAGTGCCACCTGTAACAAAAATCAGGGAAGAGATGAAGTCACCACCCTTCCTGCAAACCCCACCACTGAAACCAACTGTGAGCCATCACCTGAGTGAGCTCTTACCTCCAATACATACTCGTTCTCCTTGCCCAAAGCAAGAAGGCTCCTCTAACATAAATGGAGAGGCCCAGCAGAAGGGTAAGTAAACCATCCTGGCTTCCCTTGAGAATGTTCTCTCTGAGTGATGCAGAAGAGGGGCCTGAAGTAAGGAGTGAAGTCAGGAGAGAAGCGGCAGGGCCTAATGAAAAAACCTTGGACTGGTTTTTCTACTCACCAGGTAATGCTGAGTGTCATTATTTAACCTTCAAGGGATATGAGTTACCTTGCCAACATGGTAAGATGACACCAACCCAGAAAACCTAGAGACTGAAAAAGAACTCTCCTTTCCAAAAAGCCAAACCAAACATAAAATCTTAAAATCCTAGAATTCTAGGTTTGAGTTGGATCTTCAAGAATTAACCAGAATCTTCTGCTTCTAGGTTACATTACCCTGGAAAACATTCTGAGAAGATGAACACATTTGCTATGCCCAATTCTTAACTCAGCCAGAAAGAAAAACTCTCCAGCTTCCTAACAAATGAGTTCAAAAGAAAAAAGGAAAAAGAATTAAAATTCACTGAATGCCAATTACATGCCAAGTGCTTTATATATGCCTTCTTATTTAATGCTTTCCATACCAGCATGATGGAAATTACTAAACTCATTTCATGCAAGAGAAAGTTGAGGTAAAAACAAAATAAATACCCTGTTTCAGGGAAAACACCTTACAAATGACAGAACTGGGATTCATACTGAGGTCCTTCTATGCTTCAGGAATCTGTCTGCATGTCTCTACCAGAGAATGAGCTCCTAGTGGGCAGGAGACATGGGCAGCTATCTGCTGTGATGGCCAGCCCCAGCAACAAGGCCACACATACTCTCAGAATGAACTACACTCCCCATTCTCACAACACTGCAACCTGCAGCCCCTCAGGAAAGGCATACCTCTTTGTAGCTAAAAATGGCTAGGAGAATATTTTCACTCAAAAAAAAAAATTGTATCAACAATAAGCAAGACCAGAGGACCAAATCTATCCATTGACGTGGCTCTCCAGATATAGCTCAGTTTCCCACATTTCAATCCAAGGTAACAAATGTTTGCTGATGTAGTTTACTGAGCATTGTCCTAGGGACTGCACCTACAAAGTTTAGTAGACACTGTCCCTCATTTCAAGACACTGTAGCAGGGACATCAGAGGTGAACACAACTAATATGATACTATTGTAAGAAGTCCAACAATAGCAGAAAGGGGAAAGAGCTGGCAATATCAGATACCAGAAAACAGTAGGAGAATATTTTCAAAGTACCAAGTTAAAATTATTTTGCCGTAGAAGTCCTAGAAGTTTTATATACCAGCTGGAAAATGAAAGACATTTTTAGATGTGAAAAAATAAAGTTTACAAGATTCAAACTTTTTCTGAAAGGATTACTGGAGAAAACACTCCAGCAAAATAGGAAATGAACCCAATTTAAAAAATAAGAAATAGAGATATAAAAATGGAATTACTTAATGGATAGTATAAACTTATACAAATAAATGTAACTATATATAAACATATATGTATGTATATACATATATCTATAAACTATACTTTTAAAAATCATAGTTTGGAACAAAAATATGGGGGCAAAACACAAAATGCAAAGAACCATTACAGTCCTAGAGGAAAGGAGAAAAGTAAGATACAGAAAAAATACTTGCAGAAATAATGATTGAAAATTTCTCAAAGTTCATGAAAGAAAACCCTGTAGAGTCAAGAAGCTGAGCAAACCCCACATAGAATAAACCCAAAGAAATCTACTCCCAGACAAATAAATCATAATCAAATTTTTGAAGAATATAGACAAAGAAAATACCTTGAAAGTACAAGAGACGAATGACATGTTACCTATGGGAGAATGATGCAAATGACAGTGAATTTCTCAACAGAAACCATGGAGGCCAGAAGAAAGTGGCAGAATATTTTTCACAATCTGAAGGAAAGCAATTGTTAACTCAACAGTCTGTACCTGGTAAAAATATCTTTCAGGGATCAGAAAGAAAAGTAAAGACTTAGTGAAGGAAAATGAAAAGAATCTATCTGTTCCCAGGAGACCTGCTCTAATTGTTAAAAGAAGTTCTTCAGATAGAAACAAAAAAATTTTTAAAAAGGAAGAAAGGAAGGAAGGAGGGACAAATGAATGAACAAACTTAGAACATGTTTGGAATGAAGAAAGAACAATGGAAAGTGTAAATACAATAAGCAATGCTTCTCGAGTTTTAAAAATTATGTTTGACATTTGAAAGCAACAAATTGTGTCACTGTCTGATGTGGTTCTCAATATATACACAGGTAATATTTAAGACAACCTCACATCATTATTGGGGGAGGGTAAAGGGATGTAATTGGTGGTAAGGTTGCTATATTCCACTTGGAGTGGTAACATGTTGATACAGTAGACTGAGATAGGTAGGTATATCATGATCTATACAGTACTCACTAAAAAGCAAAGCAAAGAGAATATTTCAAAACACTTCTGGTTAATTAAAACAAAATACTACAAAATGTTCAAGTAACCCACAGGAAGACTGGAAAGGAGAAACAAAGGAATAAAAAACATTAGAAGCATACAGAAAACAAAAAGTAAAATGGCAAACTTGAATCCTAACATATCATTAATAACATTAAATATAAATGGTGTACACATACCAATTAAGAGACTGTTATAATGGATTTTTTTAAAAAGACCCAATTATACGCTAGCAAGCAAATTTATGTAGGTAGAATAAAGTATGAAAAAGATATACTATGTGAATACTAATGAAAAGAAAGCTGGATGGGCCATATTAATACCAGACAAAGAAGATTTTAAAGCCAAGAACATAACCAGAGAAAAAGTGAAACTTTACATAATGATAAAAGGATCAATTCCTTGCCAAAACATAACAATCTTAATGTGTATACACCAAACAACAGAGCTCCAAAATACACAGAACAAATATAATACAACTGAAGAGAGAAGTAGGCAAATCTACAATTATAGTTGAGGACTTCGACACAACTCTCAGAAATTGAGACAACCACTAGACAGAAAATTAACAAGAATACAGAAGAACTGAACAACCACTATAAAAAATTGAATCTGACATTTACAGAACACTTCACATGACAATAAACATTAGTTTCAAACATACATGAAGCATTCACCAAGACAGACCATCTCGTAGCTCATAAAATGAACATTAAAAATTCAAATTAATTGAAATTGTTAAAATATGTTATCTGATCACAAAGTATTAAATTAAAAATCAGAAGAAAAATAACAGAGAGCTCTCCAGAAACTGGAACATTAAACAATACAGTTCTAAACAAATCATGGGTCAAAGAGGAGGTCTCATTTCTCAAAGAAAAATGTAAAAGATGTATTTTAATAGTGAACTGAATGAAAATAAAATAATAAAACATCAAAAGTCTGTAGGCTGCATGGAGAAACTGGCACCCCTGTGCATGGCAGGTGGAAATATAAAATGGTGCAGTGCTACGGAAACAGTTTGGTGCTTCCTCAAAAGGTTTAATATAGAACTACCATATAATGGATTTCTATGTATATATTCAACTGAAAGCAGGAACTTGAACAGATATTTGTACACCAACATTCACAACAGCATCATTCACAACAGCCAAAAGGTAGAAGCAACCCAAGTGCCCATCAATGGATGAATGGATAAACAAACTAGTATATATACACAATGGAATATTACTCAGTCTTCAAAAGGAAGGGAATTCTGATCTGGGTATAACATGGATGAACCCTGAAAATGTTATACTTAGTGAAATAAGCCAAAGATGGACAAACACTATATAATTCTACTTATATGAAGTAATTAGAATATGCAAACTGATAGAAACAGAAAGTAGAGGCTGGCATGGTGGCTCACACCTATAATCCCAGCACTTTGGGAGGCCAAGGCGGGTGGATCACCTGCAGTCAGGAGTTGGAGACCAGCCTGGCCAACATGGTCTACTAAAAATACAGAAACTTAGCTGGGCATGGTGGCCTACACCTGTAATTCCAGCTACTTGGGAGGCTGAGGCAGGAGAATTGCTTGAACCCGGGAGGTGGAGATTGCAGTGAGCCAAGATCGTGCCACTGCACTCCAGCCCAGGCAACAAGAGCAAAACTCTGTCTCAAAAAAAAAAAAAAGAAAAGAAAAGAAACAGAAAGTGAAAGTTACCACAGGATGGGGGGAGGAAAAATGGGGACATTTATTATTTAATTGGAGACAGTTATTATTTAATGGATACAGAGTTTAGGATCATGAAAAAATCTGGAAATGCATAGTGATATGGCTGTAAAACATGGTGAGTGTACTTAATG
This sequence comes from Trachypithecus francoisi, assembly GCF_009764315.1. Taxonomy (NCBI): domain Eukaryota; kingdom Metazoa; phylum Chordata; class Mammalia; order Primates; family Cercopithecidae; genus Trachypithecus; species Trachypithecus francoisi. The sequence goes on from NW_022681453.1 coordinate 62,394,032, forward strand.
CTAGTTAATTGTATACTTTAAAATGTTTAAGATGGTTTTTTTATATTATGTAAATTTTACAAAGAAACAACAAAAAAAAAAACTATGAGCTGTAGCTAAAGCATAGCTTAGAGGGAAAAGTACAGCATTAGTGACAAGCAGCTCCCAAAGATCCCCTTCTTTTATTCACACCATTGTGTTATGCCCTCCCTTGCCTATGGGAGCTAGAGTGACTGTCAGACTTCTGAGAGCTAGAAGATAAAATGTTCATGTGTTTTAAGCCACCAACTGGTAATCTGTTACAGCAGTAATAGAAAACTAACACAGAGTAGTTTCCAACTAGGGTGATTTTTCTCCCCCGCCCCCATCCCCCATCAGGGTGATTTTGCTGCCTACAGGAGATTTGGAAACATCTGGAGATTGTTTTGGTTGGCACACCTAGAAGAGTGTTATTGGTTTCTAGTGAGTAGAGGCCAGGGATTCTGCTAAACTTTCTATAATGCAAAGGACAGTCACCACCCGCCAGCCACACAACAAAGAAGCATCCAACCCAAAATGTCAACAGAGCTGCGGCTGAGAAACTCTGTACTATGGCTGTGCAAGTTGTGCAAGATGACATTACTGGAGAAAAACTGGGTGAAGAAAACATGGGAATTAAACACCTTTGTAAATATGTAAGTATAATCACAAGAAGAATCGAAGAACACAGCTTCTAAACCACTGGAAGCAGGAAAAAAAACAAATACATAAAGTAGTTTGAGAATCTGGGGAAAATACATAAGCTAAGGAAAAGGAATCAATAGAGAGAGGAAAATGAAAAATATAAGCAAAAGGAATGACAATTGATATATAAAGGTCCAAGAAAAACCTCTCAAAATCCAGTGAGGATCACAAGTACGAAAGGAAAACAGTGAGTGAAGAGACAGACACTAATGTGAAAGGGTGAAACTGGGGGAGGAGGGGTCAGATTATTTGGCCCCTTTTTTCTTCCATGAACTGAGAGGCAGTGGTATCTGCTGACACTGGGGGATGCCTGAACAGGGAAATGTGTGAAAAGTTACTGTGAGAAAATTATATGGGGCATGAGTGAGGGTGGGACGGTGCTGCTGCTGAGCAGCACTGAGGCTGGGCAGTTCTGTGTGGAGTACACCAAGTAGTCTGCAAATTAGCACCAAAGCTTTCTCCAGCCACATTCCACAGTTTGGGGGCAAAAAGCAGCAGCAAGGCAGTGGGGGCAGATATTATGTATAACGAGTGCCAGCGGGAGGAGAGTGAAATCCACAATGGCTGACAAGGGGGTCTGCCCTGGGTAGGAAGACAAAGGAAAGAGGAAGAGGCTGCTGGGCTGAGAGAACAGGGAAGTTTTCAGAATGCATTGAAAGGAAAGAGAAAATTCAATAGGAAAGAGAGCAGGAAGAGCAAAGCAGTGGAACTATGGTCAGAGAGAACTTTTGTTGTTCAAGATGTTGATAGAAGCCTGGGTTTCTTATGGAGAATAAAGATGGGCACCACTGGGGAACAGAAAACCAAGAGGCAGTGGGGGGTGTGAAATAGATTCCTGCCCATCCTATTTGTGGCAAGCACATCCACTAACTATCACAGAAAACTACCTGCAGGCAGCTGTCAAGAGTTCTCCATGTACAAGGCATAGTGTCTCCCAGGACAGGTCAATAGAAAAATGAGTGCAGCAGGGATACAAAAAAAAGGTTCAAACAGATTCTCCCCTATTCACATTAAGAGTGCCCTCTTAACCCTCCCCCAAAAGTATTGAATTACTTATCTCTTTCTGATCCAAGTTCCTTAACAAGGACAATCTCATGAATTTAATCCCAGTGTGTACCAGGCCCCCCTGCCACCACATAAAATGGCAGGCCTGCATGCCTGATCATGGCCCCAAGCTGCTGCACCTCTCATGCAGTCCTCTACCTTACAGATCACAGCTGCTGATCAAAAAGGCCTCTGAGGCTCCAAACCAAGTAGCCTCACTAATGGAAAAACATCTCAAAACCTAAAGTTGATGCTATGTAAATGGGATTGTTTTCTTAATTTCTTTTTCAGATAGGTCATTATTAGTATATAGAAATGCAATTGATATTTCCATGTTGATATTGTTTCCTGCAACTTTACACTTCTAACAGTTTTTTCATGAAGTTTTTAGGAACTTCTATATATAAGACCACTTCATTTGCAAACAGAGACAATTAACTTCTTCTTTTCTGATTTGGATGCTTTCTATTTCATTTTCTTGCCTAACTGCTCTGGCTAGAACTTTGAGTCCTATATTGAATAGAAGTGGCAAGAGTGGGCATCCTTGTTTCTGATCTTACAGAAAAAGCTTTCAGTCTTTCACCATTCAGTATAACATTAGCTGTGGGCTTGTCATATGTAGCCTTTGCATACTAAGGAACATTTCTTCTATACTGAAAGCTGACAATTTTTATCATGAAAGGATGTTGAATTTTGTCAAATGCTTTCCGCAGCTATTGAGATGATCATATGACATTATGCTAGGTGAAATAAGCATATTTCAGAAAGACAAATACTACATGATCTCACTTACATGTAGAACTTAGAGAAACAAAGCGTGGTTGCCAAAGGTTATGGGGTAGGGGAGAGGTACGTCAAAGAGTACAAACTTTCACACATAAGATGAATTTAGTTCTGGATATCTAATGTATAGAATGGTGACTATAGTTAATAATCAATGGGGAAATGACTCCCTATTCAATAAATGGTACTGGACTAACTGACCAGCCATATGCAGAAGATTGATACTGAACCCCTACCTTACACCATATACAAAAATCATCTGCCTGCTCAGCATCCATTCCCCCTTCTGGTAATAGCCTGTTGATTATGTGTGTTTTGGGGGTGGAGGGAGGAATGACTGTTCCCTCCCACAATGTGTGCATTCCTGATTCCTGGCAAGACAGTTAAAGTGCTCCACCCGCCACTGCCAAGGGTGTGACTTGCTCAGGAATTTGAAGCTATCAAGCGTGAAATGGCAGACTGGAAATGCTGGAGCTGATTCATTCTAGAGTGGTGCCTGCAGGGAGGACCTGCCTACTGGTGCCCCCACCCTGGACCCTGGGTCTAGCTCTCTTCTTCTAAGGCCTGCTTCTTCAACTTTCCCTTTGCTTCTGTGAGCTTCCCTGCATCCTTGCAGTAAATTCACATTATTTTGCTTGAGTTAGGCAGAGCAGGCTTTCATTGAAGAAATTTAATGAAAGGCAGCATCGGATTGGAAACAGAAATGGCTAGCCTCCCTTTCTCTAGAGCATATGACATTGCTCTGGGCCTTACTCACCATCAATGAAATGTCATGTCAGACAGCTCGCAGTCAGAGGCCAGAACAGGCACTAAAACCAACAGGGAAGTGGGCAACATCCAAAGACTAGGAGAGACAGAAGGGCCTGGCACTGTAGAAATGCAAGAGTAAGAACACAGCACAACAAACAGGCAGCCCCTTCATTATTCAATTACTCACTCTGTAAATCGAGAATTAATGTTCACGGGTTCTGGTGAGTGACACAATTACAATTTAAAAAGGGCAATTAATCATTGGCTTGTTGTTCACTGCCTTGCTGGGAGCCGTTTGCTTCACGAACACCAGTAAAGCCACAAAAGTACTAAACACACGAATGACTACCACCACCAAATTCCAGCCTCCTTTTCCCTCTCTCCACCCGCCAACTCCTCTGACTGGGCTCAGCCACAGATCTTACATCTGTTTCTCATTTCTCCTGTGACACTCTCAGACCCTCCCCTAATCTCCACCCTCCAAGCAGAGGATTTTCCCCTTCACTGCTGGTAAAGACAAGGGCTTCCTAATACTGTTTGCTGCAAGAAAAGAAAAAGACTTTGGGCCTCTGGATCTCAGCTCCAAGAGGCTAAAAAAGAGAGTGGGAAAATGAAGTTGAGAGAGACAAGGGTAAAGAAGGAGGGAAGAGCAAGAATGAAAGGCAGATGGATGAAATGAGTTGGGTACGGGGAGAATGCAGGCCTCAAAGCATGGGCACAGGACACTGACATCTGGCTCTGAAAGCAGGTCTGCCAGCAGCATCTTCTCCAGATCAGCATCTTTCTACAGACTCAAGGCAGCCCTTACTCCAGTCCTGATCCCTTGGCTGATGCCCAGCTGCTTAACTGGACTCCAAAACCACACACAAGGCAGGAGGCTAGCAGATGCATCTCTGTCTTCTAATAAGCAGATTGCAACTAAGTATTCTCCTAGAGGATGCACTTCCAGGGGAAAATCCCTTAAAGAAAAAACTTCAGGGATCTAGTTCTACTTCATGAAACCAGGCAAGAATGAACATTGTCACTTCAATGCTACCACTGCCTCAGGCCAAATCAGAGTGTTACTGCTTCCAGCTCTTGTGCTAGAAATGGCCCTGCTGGTCTGAGACCTACAGAGGTCTCATGCATGTATGTCTGTCTTGGCCTCTTCCACTGTCTTGACTGTAAAGATCCTGGGGTACACACTGTTCACTGGCCCCCTAGCAGCCGCGCCCCTCTAAAGCTGCTACCTTCCTTCATGCAAATGAAGCCATAGTTTTGTAGGCATTTACTTCATGCCTCTGATCTCAGGAAAGGTAGGCTCTTCTGGCAGCCTCAGGGGAAGTTGTGCCCAATCTAGTGCAACCACGGTAATCCTACTCTCCTTTATGGTGGTGGGTCTGAGATGGTCACAGGTCTCAGCTCTAGCCAATGAGACATGTGCAGAAGTGGCTGGAGAAGTGTCTTTCCTGCTTGAGGTGCTGATGTGAGGACTGGATGCCTTGTGACCATGAGGGAAAAGGCCACAGAACTGTGGGGAAGCCACCATCTGCTCAGACACAGGTGGACTAGTGCGAATGTAAAGCGGTGCAGGCAGCCACTTTGGAAAACAGTACAAACATTCCTCAGAAAGTTAAACAGACAGTTACTATTTGATCCAACCATTCCACTACAAAGTATATAACCAACAGAAATACAAACATGTCCACAGAAAAACTCGTAGACAAATGTTTACAGCAGCACTATTCATAGTAGCTAAAAAAGTGAGAACAGCCCAAATATCCATCAAATGGTTAACAGATATATAAAATGTGATACAGCCATACAATGGAATATTGGCAATAGAAGGAAATGAAGTACTAATACATGCTACAGCATAGATGAATCTTGAACACATTATGCTACACGAGAAGCTAGTCACAAAGACCACATATTCTATGATTCCATTTATATGGCATGTTCAGTACCTGCAAAAATCCATAGAGACAAAGTTGATTAGATGTTGCTGGGACTAAGGGTTGTGGAAAACAGGGAGTTACTGCTAATCGGTAGAGAGTTTCTTTTGGGAGTGACAAAACTGTTCTAAAATTGATTGTGGTGATGGTTGTACAACTCTATGAATATACTTAAAATAACTGAGTTAGATACTTTGAATGGGATAATTATATGGTAAGTGAATTATATCTTAATACAGCTGTTAAATTAAAACCAGTTTTCTTTAAGTTTTGAAAATGGAGAACAATTGCCATTCCTCTCAATGAGCAAACGCCTTGGAAAGGAGCTCATCGTGCCTGCTGCCACCTATGCCAATGCAGGCTGAGCCCCAGAGTGGGAAGTATGCAGTGTGGCAGCGCTTTCTAAGCAGAAGAAGTGCCTCCTGCAGTCTGCCTCATTTCTATGTGTCTCCTAGAGGGTATCCTGTTACACTTAACAAGCTCATCCAATGTTGAAGATTAGGATTTTTCCTGTAACATGGCTCCAAAACACAAGTGACTACTTCATGTGGTTCTGATTTGGTGCTGAAATAACTATTGATTTGATAACTAATGATCTGGGGCTGATCTGATGCTGAAATAGTGATTTGCCTAATGTAGAAGAAAAAACTGAGTGTACTGAACTGCAAACCCAAACCTAACCAGTCTTCCTAAAATGTACGCCTGGGTAGTTTTGACTGTGTATGATTTCTACCTTACAAGCTGATTTGAAGTCTGAATAACTTGGAAAAGGCAAATGCATTAAATAAAAACATAGAAAACCAGGTAAAATAAGTATCAAAAAGAAATGCTATGGGTTTCAAGGGAGGGGAGAAGAAATGACAGCTGACTGGCAGAGTAGCATGGGACGAGAATGGCTGGTATGGCAGGTGAAGTCTGAGCTAGACACAGAAGATGGAACAGACTGAGACAGGTGGGCTGGCTCAAAGGCATAGAGAGGCAGGAAGGCAACGGTGAAGACGAAGACCGTCAAACTAGAGGCCAGACCTTCACCCACAGCTCTGGCACTCTCTAGCAGTGTGGCCTGGGGCAAATCACTTTGCCTCTTTGTGCCCCAGTTTCCTATAAAGTGGGAATAACACCATATTTAATTGAATCTAAGACACCATCGATTATAACATGAACCATTATTCCATTACCACTAAGAAAAAAAATGATGTTATGTCACTGGTTATAAAATGTATCCCTAATTCAAAGATGTTACAATAAGAAAAAAATTCACCTCAGAAGTGAATATGGTAACAACTACTCAGAGTTGATATGAGAATTAAGTGATTCTATGTAAAGTAAATATGATTGCTGTTGTTGCTATCAATATTTGACAAATATTTGTTGAGCAACTACTAAGTGCCCTCAAGGTCCTATGCATAAGATAAATATGATCCCAATCCTTAGGAATTCAGAATCAATTCAAACAGGACAAACAAACAGGGAAGTCAGAAGAGGAATGTGTGCATGAGCGGTCACGGATGGTGGTCTCTAGCTTGACTGGAATAGAACTGAAGCCTCACTTTACTAAGCTGAGAGAATGCGAGGCGGATTAGGATCTAAAGTAAAGAGAGCATCAGACATAATCAGAACTACTCTTGAAAAACCCTGTCTCCCCTGTGAAGTACATGTATACAACTTCATATCCAATTCTGTATGATACTACAAAGGTAGTGACATAGAGTACCCGGGATAGCATCCATATGCAAAATATAATTTAGGAGCCATGTTGTACCAAAAACAATGTTCACACTAAAACGCACTGTAGCAAGATGTTCAAACTATTAAAGGAGAAACTATTAAAGAAGACCCAAGACAACCAGAGGCACAGCCAATTCATGTTTCCCACTCCACATTCACCCCAAGGCAACACCTCCTAAGGGAATGGTAGCTGAGCTGATCATCATGTTCTTGCACTTCAGATCCCAGCTCACCTTCCACATTGGTCTTCCACACTGCGGGGCCTGGCTGGCACTCAGCAAATCCCACTCCCGCTTGGCCATGTGGCTTCATGAGAGTCTCAGGAAAGCCACAGGAAATCTGCACCTGTGCCGTCTGCTTCCTCTCCCTTCTTGTTCTGAGGAACACCACCCCAGCAGGGCTCCTTTACCAGATCAGTTCTGCCCTGGAGCAGCCGCTGATTCCTGCCTGCAGTTTTTCCAAAATCCGCAGAAGCAACTTCATCATATCCCACCCTTGAAGATAAAAGCCCCAGCCAAGAGGTGCCCCTCCATGAAGCTCTGAGTTACATGGAGACTTTCCTTAACCTCTAGAGTTTTAGTAACTGCAACATCTTCCCTTTGATTCTTCAGCCCTACAACTGGTGGTAGCTGCTTCTTGTGGTTGCTACCTCCATAATACTTTAATGTTCCCTTTTTACCCTTTCAATAACCTAGTTAACAATCTTGTACCTAGTTACTGACTTGATATGAAATTCTCTGCTCCAATAATTGCTGTAGTTTCTCCTGGTTGGGCCTTAACTGATACAGCAACATATTACTCCTCACTTTCTATTTTAAATTCTCTCTCTCTTGGGACATGAAGAGGCAATTCACAAGAGAGGGAAAAATCAGGCCCATAAATATACGAAAAATATTCAATCTCTACTTGAAACCAAAGAAACAAAAATTAATACCACTGACACACATTTCTGCCTGTCAGATCAACAAGATGGAAAAGGACGCTAGAACTCAGTGTTGGCCACAGGCACTCTCAGACACTGCTGGTGGGAACATAAACTGGTATTACTGTCTTATGGAGGAAAATGTGATGATAATGTGAACCAAATCTTTAAAATTTAAGTCAAAAAATAAGACACTGCAAGAGTAGATTCACTTCTTATTGCCTCTGCAAATACAGCTAAAAACCCTGGACATCACATACACAAAGCAGATATAAAAAGGTTCTGAAAAGTGGATAGAAGAAGGCAGTGTGGCTAGGGGTCTCGGGACCCAGAACGACACGGCAGTGGGTTCCCTGAGTTTTCTTCTTGTCTCATTATCTCAGACTGGGTGCTGGAGGAGATGCCAATAGGAATAAACCAGGAAAGCCCCCCCAGAAAAGCCAGCTCTTTCTAGCCAAAGGACCAGGAAAGCAGCAGCTTAGCAAGACAAGCAACTTTTAGACAGTAAAATGTTTAGATAATAACTACACTGCTCCAGCCTAACACCACAGAAATAGCTGCACTGCCACCCCCACCAGCAAAGGCCAACTGGAGACCCTGGACTTCCACCTTCACAAAACAAGATGCCTCAACCCACCTTCCTTGCCAGGGTGTCAGAGAAGAGTGAGGTGGGTGGATCTCTGACTATCACCGAAGTGTGGTGAGGCCTTCCCTGTTGGTGGAGATCACTTGGGGAGCAGTAAGCAGGTACCCTTCCCCATCCCAGCCAGGGTGGCACCAAAGAGAGGCCTAGTGGGGAGCACGAAGTCCTGGTTCCAGGAATTTACAAGTAATAAATTGACACAGAACTACACATATACATTGTACCAATGTCAATTTTGTGGTTTTGATATTGTATGATATTTACACAAGATTTAACCTCTGAGGGAAATATAATGAAGGATACATGGGCCCTCTCTCTACTATCCTTACAACTTCCTGCAAATCTGTAATTTACAAAAAAAAAAGTTTTAAAAAAGCCTTTGCAAAGGGGCATAAGAGAACTCTTTGGGAAGAGGAACATGCTCTGTATCTTGACTAAGGTGGTTATTATATGGTTGTGACATGTTACACTCAGCAAAGTCACCAACCTGAGCACTCAGGGTGTGAATTTTATTGTCTATACATTATACCTCAATAAGTCATATTTTAAAATATGCTGTTAAAATATCTGAATCATATCAGTATGAACAAAATAAACAGGAAATAAAACTCTTAAATAGAATGCCAACTAATAAGTATAGAAGACATTGCAGAAATATAAAATCATCATTTTACAACCACTAGCATAGTGATTCAGATAAAAATCATCAAAGCAGAGAAAAATGGTGGGACAGGCAATTCCAAGCCCTCATCCTTCCATAGAAACATACAAAAAACATGCAGAGGCCGGGCACAGTGGCTCACGCCTATAATCCCAGCACTTTGGGAGGCCGAGGCAGGAGGATTGCCTGAGCTCAGGTGTTCACGACCAGCCTGGGCAACACAGTGAAACCCCATCTCTACTAAAATACAAAAAATAGCTGGGCATGACAGTATGTGCCTGTAATCCCAGCTACTTGGCAGGCTGAGGCAGGAGAATTGCTTGAACCTGGGAGGCAGAGGTTGCAGTGAGCCAAGATCGCACCACTGCACTCCGCCTGGGCGACTCTGAGACTCTGTCTCAAAAAAAAAAAAAAAAAAAAAAAATGCAGAAACTGTCAGAACCAACTTTCTCGAAGCTCTGAAAAATAGTCTAAAGTTTAAAACAAGCAAGTGAATGCTGAATAAAGAAAAAGGCCACTTGAAAACAGTAGGAAAACTGTCTGGTGTTTTTACTTGCCTTTGCCCTATCCCTGTCATGGCTCGGTTGCAGCCACATTCCCAATGTGAGACTCTGGTCCTTGGTTCCAGAGGGAGCAGGGCATGTCTTATTCATAAATTATTGTGTGCATCTGTTCTAACCTGTCTGACGGTTACCTGTAGGACTAATGCAAAGTACTTCTCCCTTTCACCTAACTCAGAACTAAGGCTGGAAAAGGGCAGGTGTTACTTGAAAATGCTGCAGGGAGAAAACACCTGCAAGACATTACACAAGAAGACCATCCCCAAGACATATAATCATCAGATTCTCCAAGGTCAAAATGTTAAAGGCAGTTAGAGAGAAAGGGCAGGTCACCTACAAAGGGAACCCCACCAGGCTAGCAGCAGATCTTTCAACAGAAACCCTGCAAGCCAGAAGAGATTGGGGCCCTACATTCAGCATTCTTTAAGGAAAAAAAAAAAGTCTAACCAAGAATTTCATATCCAGCCAAACTAAGCTTCATAAGTAAAGGAGAAATGAGATCCATTTCCAACAAGCAAATGCTGAGGGAATTCATTACCACCAGAACTGCCTTACCAGAGGTTCTGAAAGGAGCACCAAATATTGAAAGAAAAGACTTACTGGCCACTACAAAAACATACTAAAGAACATAGACCAGTGACACTATGAAGCAACCACACAAACAAATCTGAATAAACAGCTAATAACATCACAAGTTCAAATTCGCACATATCGATACTAACCTTGAACGTAATTGGGCTAAATACCCCATTAAAAGGCACAGAGTGGTAAGCTGGATAAAGAGAACCCAATGGTATAGGTCTTCAAGAGACCCATCTCACATGCAATGACATCCACAGGCTCAAAATAAAGGAATATAGAAAAATCTACCAAGCAAATGGAAGACAAAAAGTAGCAGGAGTTGTAATCCTAATCTAAGAGAAAACGGACTCTAACTCAACAAGATAAAAAAGATAAAGGGTGTTACACAATGGTAAAGAGTTCAATTTAACAAGAAGACCTAACTATCCTAAATGTATATATACCAAACACAGGAGCACCCAAATTCATAAAGGAAGTTCTTAAAGACCTATGATCAACACCTGTAATCCCAGCACTTTGGGAGGCCGAGGCAGGCGGATCACGAGGTCAGGAGATCGAGACTATCCTGGCTAACATAGTGAAACCCCATCTCTACTAAAAATACAGAAAATTAGCCAGGCGTGGTTGTGGGCACCTGTAGTCCCAGCTACTTGGGAGGCTAAGGCAGGAGAATGGCGTGAACCCAGGAGGCGGAGCTTGCAGTGAGCCAAGATTGCGCCACTACACTCTAGCCTGGGCCACAGAGTAAGACTCTACCTCAAAAAAACAAAAAACGAAAAACCTATGATGAGACTAACATTCCCACATAATAATAGTGGTAGATTTCAACACCCTACTGACAGTATTAGAGAGACCACTGAGGCAGACAATTAACAAAGACACTTAAGACCTGGACTCAACACTTGACCAAATGGACCTAATATACATCTACAGAACTCTCCACCCAAAAACAACTTCCTATTGCCATATGGCACCTACAGAATGACTTTTGGGTTAGTAATGAAATTAAGGAAGAAAACAAGAAATTATTTGAAACTAATGAGAACAAAGATACAACATACCAGAATCTGTCAGGACATAGCTAACGCAGTGTTAAGAAGGTGGTTTATAGCACTAGACGCCCACATCAAAAACTTAGAAAGAGCCCCAATTAACAACCTAAATCACAACTAGAAGAACTAGAGAAGCAAGAGCAAAACAGCCCCAAAGCTAGAAGACATGATATAACCAAAATCAGAGCTGAATTGAAAGAAATTGAGACATTAAAAACCATATAAAAGATCAACAAACCCAGGAGCTGGTTATTTGAAAAAATTAATAAGACAGACAACTAGCTAGACTAATAAAGAAAATAAGAGAGGAGAACCCCCCTTTAGGGGGCCAGGTGCAGTGGCTCATGCCTGTAAGCCCAGCACTTTGGGAGGCTGAGATGGGTGGATCACAAAGCCAGGAGATCAACACCATCCTGGTCAACATGGTGAAACCCTGTCTCTACTAAAATATGAAAAATTAGCGGGGTGTGGTGGTGTGTGCCTGTAGTCCCAGCTACTCAGGAGGCTGAGGCAGGGGAATCGCTTGAACCTGGGAGGCAGAGGTTGCAATGAGCCGAGACCGTGCCACTGCACTCCAGTCTGGCGACAGAGCGAGACTCCATCTCAAAAAAAAAGAAATGACAAAGGGTACATTACCACTGACCCCAGAGAAATATAAAAAACCGTCAGAGACTACTACAAACAATTCTATGCAAAGAAACTAGAAAATCTAGAAGAAGTGGATAAATTCCTGGACACATACAACTTCCCAGGACTAAACCAGAAAGAAATTAAATTCCTGAACAGACCAATAACAAGTTCCAAAATTGAGTTAGTAATAAAAACCCTACCAACCAAAAAAAGTGCAAGACCAAATGGATTCACAGCTGAATTCTACCAGATTTATAAAGAAGAAGAGTTGGTGCCATTCCTACCGAAACTATTTCAAAAAATTGAGGAGGAGGGACTTCTCCACAACTCATTCAATAAGGTCAGCATCATCTTGATACCAAAAAGCTGGCAGAGACACAACAAAAAGAGAAAGCTTCAGCCCAATATCCTTGATAAACACAGATGCAAAAATCCTAAACAAAATACTAGCAAACCAAATCCAGTAGCACACAAAAAAGCTAATCCACCATGATCAAGCAGGCTTTATCCCTGGGATGCAAGGTTGGTTCAACATATGCATATCAATAAATGTGATTCAACCCATTCACTGAACTAAAAACAAAACCACATGACCATCTCAATAGATGCAGAAAAGGATTCCCATAAAATTCAACATCCCTTCATGTTAAAAACCCTCAATAACTTAGGCATTGAAGGAATATACTTGAAAATAAGAGCTATCTATGACAAATCCACATCCAACATCATATTGTATGGGCAAAAGTTGGAAGCATTCCCCTTGAAAACCGGCACAAGACAAGAATGTCCTTTCTGACCACTTCTTCAACATATTATTGGAAATCCTGGCCAGAGCAAGCAGGCAAAACAAAGAATAAACAGCATCCAAACAGGAAAAGAGGAAGTCAAATTATCCCTATTTGCAGACAACATGATTCTACATCTAGTCTCTCCCCAAAGCTCCCTGATCTGATAAACAACTTCAGGAAAGTTTCAGGATACAAAAACAACACACAAAAATCAGCATTACTGATTGGTTACTATACACCAACAACATCCAAGCCAAGAGCCAAATCAAGAGCACAACACCATTCACAATAGCCACAAAAAGAATAAAATACCTAGGAATACACGTAACCAAGGAGGTAAAAAAATCTCTACAATGAGAATTACAAAACATGGCTCAAAGAAATCAGAGATGACACAAACAAATGGAAAAACATTCTATGTTCATGGATACAAAAAACTAATATCACTAAAATGGCCACACTACCCAAAGCAATTTACGGATTCAATGCTATTCCTATCAAATTACCAATGACATTCTTCACAGAATTAGGAAAAACTATTTTAAAATTCATATTGAATTCATATTCAAAAAAGAGCTCGGGCTAGGTGTGGTGGCTTGTGCCTGTAATCCCACCACTTTGGGAGGCCGAGGTGGGTGGATCACTTGAGGTCAGGAGTTCAGGACTAGCCTGGCCAACATGGCAAAACCCCATCTCTACCAAAAGTACAAAAATAATTAGCCAGGCATGGTGGTGCAGGCCGGTAATCCCAGCTACTCAGGAGACTGAGGCAGAAGAATCATTTGAACTGGGAGGCAGAGGTTGTAGTGAGTCGAGATTGCACCACTGCACTCCAGCCTGGGCAACAGAGTGAGACTCCATCTCAAAAAAAGGAAAGAACAAAAGAGCCCAAATAGCCAAGGCAATCCTAAGCAAAAAGGACAAAGCAGGAGACATCACGTTACCCAACTTCAAACTACACTACAGGGCTACGGTAACCAAAATGGCAGAGTATTGGTACAAAAACAGACACACAGATCAATGGAACAGAACAGAGAACCCAGAAGTAATGCCGCATACCTACGAATCATCTAATTTTTGACGAAACCAGAAATGAGGAAAAGACTCCCTATTCAATAAATGGTGCGTGATAACTGGTTAGCTATATGCAGAAGAGTGATACTGAACCCCTACCTTACACAACATACAAAATCAACTCAAGATGGATTAAATATTTAAATGTAAAACCCAGAACTATAAAACACTGGAAGATAACTTAGGAGATACCACTCTGAACATAGGACCTGGCAAATATTTCACAACAAAGACACCAAAAGCAATTGCAACAAAAACAAAAATTGGCAAATGGGATCTAATTAAACTAAAGAACTTCTGCAGAGCAAATGAAACTATCAACAGAGTAAACATGCAGCCTACAAAATGGGAGAAAATATTTGCAAACTATACATCTGACAGAGGTCTAATACCTAGAATCTATAAGAAACTTTAGCAAATTAATAAGCAAAAAATAACCCCATTAAGAAGCGGGCAAAGGACATACATGCAGCCAAAGAGCATATGAAAAAATGCTCAACATCACTAACCATTAGAGAAATGCAAACCAAAATCAAAATGAGATGCCTGCCATCTTACACCAGTCAGAATATTACTAAAAAGTCAAAAAATAATAGATGTTGGCGAGGTTGTGGAGAAAAGGGAATGCTTATAGACACTGCTGTGGGAATGTAAATTACTTCAGCCTCTGTGGAAAACAATGTGGCGAGATTCCCCAAAGAACTTAAAATTGAACTATCATTCAATCCAGCAATCTCATTATTGGGTATATATCCAAAGGAATATAAATTGTTCTGCCATAAAGATACACGCACGCATATTGTATTAGTCCGTTCTTGGACTGCTATAAAGAAATACCTGAGACTGGGTAGTTTATAAAGAAAAATGGTTTAACTGGCTCCCAGTTCTGTTGTACAGGATGAACAGGTACACAGGAAGAACAAGTTCTTCCTGTGCATGGCTGTACAGGAAGCATAGTGGCTTCTGCTTCTGCAGAGACCTCAGGAAATTTCCAATCATGGTGTAAGGCAAAGGGGGAACAGCTGTCTTAGAAGGCAGAAGCAGGAGTGAGAGAGAGAGAGAGGTTAGGGGAGGTGCTACACACTTTTAAATAAACAGATCTCATAAAAACTCACTCATTATCACACAAACAGCACCAAGGGGATGGTGCTAAACCATTCATGAGAAATCCATCCCCATGATCCAATCACTGCCCACTAGGCCCCACCTCCAAACACTGGGGATTACGAGTCAACATGAGATTTGGGCGGGGACACAGACCCAAACTATATCACATATGTTCACTGCAGCACTATTCACAATAGGAAAGACATGGAATCAACCTAAATACTCATCAATGGTACACTAGACAAACAAAAGGTGGTACATGTACACCATGGAATACTGTGCAGACATAAAAAAGAATGAGATCATGTCCTTTGTGGCAACATAGAGGTGGAGGCCATTATCCTAAGCAAACTAACACAGTAACAGTAAACCAAAGGTTGCATGTTCTCACTTATAAGTGGGAGCTAAACAATGAAAACACTTGGATACTAAGAGGGGAACAAGAGACTCTGGGGCCTACTTGAGGGTGGAAGGTAGGAAGAGGGAGAGAATCAGAAAAAACAGCCATTGAGTACTAGGCTTATTATCTGGGTGCTGAAATTATTAGTACACCAAACCCCTGTGACATACAGTTTACCTACATAATAAACCTGCGCATGCACCCCTGAACCTAAATGTTGAAAATAAATAGAAATAAAAAATAGAAAATGCTTTGGGTAAACTAACAACACACAGGTGCCTGGTGGCAAAATCATGGTCGGAAGAGAAAAGAGAGCACCTAACAAGCATGGGAGGAAAAGTCAGGAAAGATTCTTTGGAAATCGAGGAATGAGAAAGGGCAGCTGGGACATGGTGACACCAAGAGAGTAGAATCTCCCAGACTCATCAAGGGTCTCAGCTACAAAGTGATCGTGTCTGCAGCATATGGGCGGAACCACACCTTGGCCTTGATGGAAATGGGCTCCGTGTTTGCGTTTGGGGAGAATAAGATGGGGCAGCTGGGCCTTGGCAACCAGACAGACGCCGTCCCCAGCCCCGCACAGATAATGTACAATGGCCAGCCAATTACCAAAATGGCCGTGGGGCTGAATTCAGTATGATAATGGACTGCAAAGGAAACCTCTATTCCTTTGGGTGCCATGAATATGGTCAGCTGGGACACAACTCGGATGGGAAGTTCATCGCCTGGGCACAGCAGATAGAGTACAACTACAGACTGGTTCCGCGGTGAGTGGCCATCTTCATCGAGACAGATCCTGCTTGTACCAAATGTAGTTGTGTGAAACGTAGCCTGTGGCACTAACCACACGCTGTTCCTGGACTCCCAGAAGTGAGTCTTCTCCTGGGGCTTTGGTAGCTATGGCTGGCTGGGCCATGCAGAACAGAAGGATGAGATGGTCCTCCACCTGGTGAAGCTGTTTGACTTCCCCGGGCATGGGGCATCCCAGATCTATGCTGGTTACACCTGGTCCTTTGCCATCAGTGAAGTGGGTGGTCTGTTTTTCTGGGAGGCCACCAACACCTCCCGTGAATCTACCACGTACCCAAAAGCAGTGCAGGACCTCTGTGGCTACAGAATCCAGAGCCTGACTTATAGGAAGAACAGCATCATCGTGGCCACCAACGAGAGAGCACCATCAGCTGGGGCCCATCACCGACCTTCGGGGAACTGGGCTATGGGGACCATAAGCCCAAGTCTTGCACTGCAGCCCAAGAGGTGAAGATTCTCGATGGCGTTTTCTCAGAGAAGGTCACCATGGGCTACTCACACTCCTTGGTGATAGCAAGAGACAAAAGTGAGACCAAGAAAGAGAAGATCAAGAAACCCAGAATACAACTGCCGAACCCTCTGAGGCTCCCAGAGACTCCTCTGAGTCTACACCTCTCGTGGCAGCTGTCATTTCCATGTTCACTGCGATGGGAAGTCAAACGAGGAATTTAAAAAAGCAAAAGTTGACCGAAGGTGCATTTTTGTTTAGACTCCATGAGGTTCCGTTTTACAAGTGATCCAACATTTACCTTTTTTTCGTACGCCTTCCAAAGTATGTTTTTTCCCCCTTAATGTCGAATTAAAATACTTACTCATAGTTGACTTACCTTTCCTACAAAAGAGGCAGAAACTTTGAGCAATCTAGGTTTTTTTTTAAGTTTTTTCTTTCTTCCTCTCATGAAAACACTCCCAAAACACCCCTTTCCAGTTATAATTGGCATCGTGATCCAAGCGGATGCGACATAGAAGAGGAATCGCCATTTAATCAGAAAAAATGTCCCTTACAGGAACCAGCAGCAGACAGGCAAAGTCTCCAGCCTGCCTCCATCCGAAATCATGCTCGCGTGCTTCAGAAGCTTCCGGGTCCTCCTTTCCTGCTTTTTCCTGCAGACTGGCCTAAGCCGATGTCGTTCTGTTTCTCCCCTTGGCTGCCTGTAATCTGCTGTGTCCCCCCTGGACGGGGACTCAGGGTCTGTGTTTAGCCATTTATATCTACTCTAGCTGTTAAAGAAGTCCAAATGAAAATCAGGTGATGGTGGAACCATGGGGACTTGGGGGTGGGGCAGAGGTGGGAACATTTGTATCAGCTGAGTCAGCTTCATGGCTCCCTGTGGAACCAGGGCTGAGCCTTGTCACATGCACTCACCAATTAGAGATTGATCAGCCAGCAGTCAAGTGGGCATTCTCCAGTCCCTGCAAGAAGGATCAGCTCTTTCCGTACCAGCCTTGGTCGCCTTGTGCTTTGGTCTCCTTTTCTCTCCTGCCTGGATCCTGCCTCGCACAGGCCATCATGTTGCTGAGACTCGGGGTACCGTTCTGCTGACCCAGCTCCCTTTAGTCATGTTTGCTTGGCTCTGGTACCAAATAATTGGGATTACCAGAGTGTCCTTCCTTGCGTGTCAGTACGGATGCTGTGACTGCCACCCACGTCCCCGTCAAGTGCCCGTGCCCAAGCTCGCTGTGCTGAGTGACTTACAAGGTGCGTTTCCTGGAACCCTCCTCTCACCTGGACCCAGCCCACAGCTCTGGCTGGGGCTCGTGGTTTCCAGAGGGTCTGGACTGGTTTGGGTGCTTTAAAATATATATGTTTTTTTAATTCAGTGGTGCTTATGGGGCAGATGAAAATAGAACTTAAATGTGAGACTTGGGTGGATGGGAAAGTTAAATATTGGTCTCTTCGAGTTTTTTTTTTTCTTTTGCTATTATTACCACTTGTCACTGTCTCCATGTTAAAATGCCAAAAATGATCTAGTTGTTGTTGCTTATTTCCCTATTTTCCACCCCAGTCACTCCTTACTGTGACTCCTGCCCTGGAGGGCACGTAGCAGTGTCTGTCCCGCCAGTCCCAAGGCCCTGTGGGAGCAGACTGGCCTGCATCTCTCCAAGACTTAGTCTGACGCCAGGCACATCTCTAGATGTTCTGTGTTCAATCAGTAGTCCAGGGGAGAAGCTTCTGCCACTTCAGAGCTTTGCCAAACTAACCTAATTTGTCTAAATCACCCCAAAACCACTATCTCTGACTCATGCTTCCATGCGACAACCTAATCCGTTTTCCTGGACAGGTCTCTTTCCTGGAACGCAGCCCAGGCACCTGTGCTCCTGGAATCCTTGAAGTCTCTCCTTTGAGTCGTGGTCTCTGAGAGGGTTGAGGACGCAGCATCCGAGGTCCCAACTTTGCAGGGGCTGCCCTGGGTGGAGTTGGACTTAGATTTTCCGGCAGCCTCACGTAAACCTGGCAGCCAGCCTCTTCTAGAACCCTAGCCAGGGACTGGAGCAGGAAAGGGCCCGTCGAAGTGAAGACGGCCTTGAACCGCACCTCCTTTTAGCTTAGATCGAAAAATGAATTCCTAGTTAAATCCTTTAAAACAAGGAGCTGGGGGGAAGGGCGTCGTGCACTCCTAGAGAAAGGTACTCAGTTGCCCGGCTGGGAACGTGCTTGGCGCTGACCCCATGGGCATCTGACTGGTCTTCCACCTCAGGGAAAAAAATTTGAAAGAGGATTAGCATGAAGGGGAATCAAAGAGAAGATTGTGATTTGGTTGAAGGTGCCTGGTTTAGTGCTGTTAATTGTCTTATTATATATGTATACACATTTATATTTTATATATATATATATCTTATTTTATATATATATATTTCTTGGAGTAAACATTTTAAATAAATGACATCATTGTTTAAAAAACAAAAAATTATAAATGTATATTATTGGGACACAGTGTATAAAAATATAATTTGTGACAATAACATAAATAGGGGAGCAGAGCTATATAGGAGCATAGTTAGTTGTTTTTAGCTTTATTCACTGTGGTAAAACATACATAAAATATGCCATTTTAAGCCTTTGTAAAGCATACAATTTCAGCATTATGTACATCCAAAATGCTGAGTAATTACCACCACTAAACATTTCCAAAACTTTTGCATCATCCCGCACAAAAGCTCTTTACTGGTTAAACAATAATTCCTCATCTTCCTCTCCCATAGACTCTGGTAACTTCTATTCTACTTTCTGTCTCCATGAATTGACACAGATTTTAAGTTAAACTGATATCAATTCCACTGGATTCTTAGAATGTTGGATGGTAACTGTAATCCCCATTGTAACCACAAAGAAAGTATCTGAAGAATATACGCTAAAAAAAAAATGAGGATGAGTGCGGTAGTTCACGCTTGTAAGCCCAGCACTTTGGGAGGCCAAGGCAAGAGGATCACTTGAGGCCAGGAGTTCAAGACCAGCCTGGACAACATAACAAGACCCCATCTTTAAAAAAACACAAACAAATAAACAAACAAAAACAATAGTTGGGCATGGTGGCAAACACCTGTAGGCCTAGGCACTTAGGAGGCTGAGGCACACTTGTGTGAGCCCGGAAGTTTGAGATTACAGTGAACTATGATCATGCCACTATACTGCAGCCTGGACAACAAAGGACAATCTTGTTGAAAGAGGAGGGGGAGGGAGAAGAGGGGAACAAAAGGGGAGAAGAGGGAAAGGGAGAGGAGCAGAAGGAAAGGAAGAAGAGAGAAAAAGGAAAAGAAAAGGGAAAAGAAAAAGGAGAAAGAGGAAAGGGGAAAGGAAGAAGGAGAAACGAAAGGAAAGGAAAGGATGAAAGCAGAAGGGAATCAAATCAATGAACTACATTAGAAAAATCAACTATATACAAAAGAAATAGAAGGACTGAGGGACAACAAAAGCTATACAAATAGCAAAAATGGCATAAGTCCTTCCTTCTCAATAATTACTTTAAATGTAAATGTGTTAAACACTCTAATCAAAAGGCAGAGATTGGCAGAATGGATACATAAACTGTCTACAAGAGAATTACATTAGATCCGAAGGCATATAGGTTGGAACTGAAAGTATGCAAAATAACTAAAAGAGCTGGGTGGCTATAATAATATGCAGAAAAAAGTAGACTTTAAGTAGAAAATAGTCACAAGAAACAAAAAAGGATGTATGTTAACAAAAGGGTCAATTCATCAAGAAGATATATCAAGTATAAATATACATGCACTGAAAAACAGAGCTCCAAAGTATAGGAAGCAAACATTCATAAAATAAAAGGGACAAATAGTTCTAAAATAATAGTTCAAGATTTCAATACCCTATTCTCAATAATAAACAAAACAATTTGACAGATTAATAAGAAAACAGAGGACTTGAACAATACTATAAACCAATGAGACTTAACAGACATATGTAGAACACTCCACCATATATGGCACAAAACAAGCTTCAACAAATTTAGATGACAGAAATCATAAGAAGTATCTTCTCCAATCCCAATGAAATGAAGGTAGAAATCAATGAGAAGGAAAACTGAAAAATTCACAAATATTGTGGAAATTACATACTCAACAACCAATTTATCAAAGAAGAAAACAGGGAAATTAGGATATAACTTGAAATGGATGAAAACAAAAACACAACATACCAAAACTTACAGGATAGAGAGAAAGCAGTGCTCAAGGGGAAATTTATAGCATACATCTTTACATTACAAGAAAGATCTCAAACTAATAACCTAAGTTTATACCTTAAAGAACTAGAAAAAGAGTAAACTAAACCCAAAGCTGGCAAAAGGAGGGAAATAATAAAGATTATTAGAGTGGAGACAAATGAAGCAGAGAATAGAAAAACAAAAGATAATCAATGAAGTCAAAAGTTGTTTCTTTTAAAAGATCAACAAAACTGACAAGCCTTTAGCAAGACTGACAAAGAAAAAAGATAGCAAATACAAATACCTAAAACAAGAAATAAAAATAGGGACATTACTAATGACTCTACAGAAATAAAAAGGACATAAAGAGCATTATAAACAAATATATGCCAACAAATTGGATAACCTGGATGAAAAGGACTAATTCTTAGAAACACACAAATAACCTAAACTGACTCAAGAATAAATAGAACATTTCAAAAGACTTTAACAAGAGTAATCAAAGTCAGTAATCAAAAACCTCCCAACAAGGAAAAGTCCAGAACCAGATGGCTTCAGTGGTGAATTCTACCAAGCATTTAAAGAACAATTAACAAGACTGGGTGCGGTGGCTCACACTTGTAATCCCAGCACTTTAGGAGGCCAAGGCAGGAGGATGACTTGAGGCCAACAATTTGAGACCAGACTGGTCAACATAGCAAGACCCTGTCCCTACTAAAAAATAAAATTAGCCAGGCATGGTAGTGCATGCCTACAGTCACATATACTTGGGAAACTGAGGAAGGAGGACTGCTTGAGCCCAGCCATTGGAGGCTGGAGTGAGCTACGATGTGCAGAATGTGACCTTAATTGGAAATACATAATTATATTCTTTACAGATGTAATTAGTTGAAATGAAGTGGGCCCTAAATGTCATATAATTGGTGTCCTTTGAAGAAGAGGAAAATTTGGATACAGAGACAGACACAGAGGGAAGAATGCCATGTGAAGATGGAGACAGACAAAGATGTGGAACAGCTGGACCTCTCATCTCCAAGATGTGGAGAAACTGGTAAGAATGTAAAATGGTGCAGCTGCTATAGACAGTAAGGCAGTTTCTAAAAATATTTAAAACAAAATTAATCCATGATCCAACAATTTTACTTATGGGTGTATGTGTGTGTATATATTGGCAGGGCACAGTGGCTCATGCCTATAATCCCAATGCTTTGGGAGGCCAAGGCAGGAGGATCACTTGAGGCCAGGAGGTCAAGACCAGCCTGGGCAACAGAGCAAGATCCTCTCTCTACAAACTTTTTTTTTTATTAGGTGGTCATGGTGGTGCACATCTGTAGTCCCAGCTACTCAGGAGGCTGAGGCAGGAGGATTACGTGAGCCCAGGAGTTTGAGGTTACAGTGAGCTATGATGGTGCCACTGCACTCCAGCCTGGGTGACAGGGCAAGACCTGTCTCCAAATGAAGAAAAAAAAAAAAAAAATTGAAAGCAGGGTCTTGAAGAGATATTTGCCCTCTCTTGTTCACAGCATTACTCACAACAGCCAAAAGGTAGAAACAACTCAAGTGTCCATCAACAGATGAATAAATGTGGCCTGTCCATACAATGGTCTATTGTTTAGCTTTAAAAAGGAAAGAAATTCTGACACATGCTATAATGCAGATAAACCTTGAAGGCATTATATTAAGTGAAATAAGCCAGTTACAAAAGGACAAATACTGTTATGATTCCACTCATATAAGGTCCCTAGAGTAGTGAAATTCACAGAGACGGAGTAGAATGCAGTAGTTGACAGGACTGAAGATATGGGAAATGGGGAATTTTTGTTTGATGGGTACAGTTTGATGTTGGAATGATGAAAAAGTTCTAGAAAAGGAGAGTGGTGATGGTTGCACAACATTGTGAGTATAATTAAAGCCAATGAATTGTATACTTAAAAATGATTTAAATGGCAAATTTTACTTTATATATATTTTACCACAATAGAAGAACTGAAAAAAAAAAATCAAGAATCATCAATGGGCAGAAAATTATTGGATGAAAGGCTGGAAACAGGATATCCCACACACTAGAAAAGCATCAACCCAAAGATTACTTACTAATTTCAAAAAGGAACAGGTACCTGATATAGTTTGGGCATTTGTCCCCACCCAAATCTCATGTGGAAATGTAATCCCCAGTGGGATGTGGGGCCTGATGGGAGGTGTTTGGGTCATGGGGCAGATCCTTCGTGGCTTGGTGCTGTCCTCACCATAGTGAGCAAGTTTTCACAAGATCTAGTTGTTTAAGTGTGTGGCACCTCCGCAGCCCTTGCTCCTGTTCTCACCATGTGAGATGCCTGCTCCCGCTTTGCCTTCCCACCATGGGTAAAAGCTTCCTGAGGCCTCTCCAAAAGTGAGCAGATGCTAGTGCCATGCTTCCTGTATAGTCTTCAGAACCCTGAGCCCATTAAACCTCTTCTTTATAAATTACGCAGCCTCAAGTATTTCATCACAGTAATGCAAGAACAGACCTTTACCATAGCAAAATGTGGTATAAACCACCTTAACCAAGTAATCAGATTTAATGGTGCCAAGAGTGAGAGTAGCTGCCATCATGTATCTCCTGATGCAATACAGTGAGAAGAGCACAAAGGCACCTGGTAGCACCTATTTGACCAAAACATTTAACCTGAACCTCATCATGACGAAAAGATCAGAGAAATCCAAGTGGTTTTGTAGAGACAGTCTAGCTGGGATCTTCAACGTCAATGTCATAAAAGACTAAATAAGGCCTGGGAAAACTGTTCTACTCGATTAAAGCACGCAAGAGAGACACAGCAACTATAAGAAATGCATGTACTTGACTGAATCTTGGAATTCCAAAAGACGACTACAAAAGACTTGATTGGGACTACAAGGTAAACTGAATGTAGCCTATATGTTAGGTAGAAAGTACAATCATCTTATTGTGGTGAGACAGGAGAATGTTCTTGTTCTTAAGGGGATGAGATGCATACTCAAGTATTTATGGATGAAATTACAATATATCCAAGTAACTCTTACATGACTCAATAACAATACAGGTAGAGTGAGACCTGGAGAACACTCTGGCTTTGGAAGGCAGGAAAGGATCTGAGTGAATCATTTCAGAAGAGTAGTAGGGCTAACCACTGGATTATAAGAACACCACAAATGAACAGGCAATGAGAAATGAGAGCTGCTGGTAGAAGGTGGCAGGGCTGCAGGAGGCCACAGGACTGGACTGGCGAGAACAGGCAGACCTGACCATGCTGGTGAGCTGAGAGCAAGAGGTAGCGGAGAGTGAGAAAGCACACAGGGCCCACAGATGTGATCCAAAGCAGAGCACAAAACGAAGACTTATTCCAGGAAGGGTATTCTTTACTGAACATCAGTTAAAAGGAAATGAGCTTCAATTACAACATAAGTGACGCAGGGTAGACAGAAGGGGTGGCTTTCTAAAAGAACGCATTCCGGCACTGAGGTAATGAGAGAGGAGGACACAGGGCGGTCTCAGACGCATCCCTCCTACAAGTGACCTGGCAAAGGAAAGTCTTACTGGCTCCATTCGTCCTCCTCCTATAGTTCAAAGACTGCACACATCTCCTTGCTCACCTACAAACTTGAGAGTGGCTTGAGAATTAAAGCCAACTGCTAAAAATGAAACAGCAAAGAACTGGCTTAATAGACATTATCTTAAGTTAAAAGAACAAAAGTCAACCGCTTAGTGCAATCCCACATGCATCCCATGAAATCACTTTTACCAAAACGTCCATTTTCCCAACTCATCTTCCTCACAAGAAGAAAGCAATCATCCTCCACTGTGTCTACCTTCAGACTGAACGAATGGCCAAAAAGACACAGTGTAACATGCTTTGATTTGCTGTGAGAAATGAGATGTAGTTCAACACCACTGTGATTTGTAATGCCATTTACATAATTAAACATACAGACAAGTGGCATGAGGAAGTGGATATGGTTAATGGAGTTGCAGAAGAGCTAAAAATAGCAGACACAGCTACAGGCTGGAAGGGACGCTGGGGGCGGGACCTACTGATGGGCGCTGATGGCCACAGAAAGATTGTCAATACACCAGAAACATCTTCTCTATTTAGCTGGGGCCTTTTAATCAAGATTTCAAAGCTCCCCACAGACGTGGAGCAGCTGGTAGTGGTCTCTTTCACAGATGCAAACTGAAGGTTATCATTGGGCCACAGAGGGCTTGCCCAAGAGTTCATCTGCTACTAAATTCCAGCTCAAAAACTTACCAAAAACCTGCCTTCCACCAAAAGACCTGAGAGTGGGTTTATCCAAACCAGTTTATAATCTGGTAGGGCACTGGATCACATGGAGCCTTCAGATTTGTTTTATTTATACCATACCAGTTTCTTCTTATTCTTCTTCCTCCTCCTCCCTCTTCTTTTTTAAAGTCTGTATTAGTTGCTGACACCCAAAAATTCACATAGATACCCCTGTTGGCAGCTGGGCACCCCTGGGCTCATACTCCCAGAGCTCTGCGGTGCCCAGGTGCTCACCAATCCCTGCTGTGTTTTCTTACAACGCCGTACTCGTTTCTGGGGCCTACTTGTCCAGAAGGTATGAAGTTTGCTTCACACCAGTTTTCTTGAAACTGGCTTAGATTTCTAACCTGTACCACCTCATGGTACCTACCTCAAGATATCTACGCAATAAGCAAAAGTGGCATT
The DNA here is from genome assembly GCF_009764315.1 of Trachypithecus francoisi. NCBI lineage: Eukaryota > Metazoa > Chordata > Mammalia > Primates > Cercopithecidae > Trachypithecus > Trachypithecus francoisi. The sequence goes on from NW_022681453.1 coordinate 62,419,563, forward strand.
TCCTATTCTTCAGTCTTTGCAAAATGCCTCCTGGCACTAGTTTGAGCTTGCTGAAGAAGTCTGTGTTCACTTTCTCTACTTTCCCAATGATCTATACACCATAAACAAAGCCCTTTACTTTTAAAGTTGTCTTTCCAGAGCAATATTTTCCGTCTTCCTTTTCAGCCCCCTTGCCCCACCACCACCTCATCACTGCTTTAGTGTTGTTAAGGATTTTCCCCTAGACTTCTTCCAGACAGGATGACAAAGTCCCTAAGAACAGGGTCAGTTTCCCTTACCTGAAATGCTTGGGACCAAAGTGTTTCAGACTTTGAATTTTCTGTGATTTCTGAATATTTGCACTATTCTTACGTTGAACATCCCATATCAGAAAACCCAAAATCCAAAATGCTCCAAAGGGCATTTCCTTTGAGTGTCATGTCAGCACTTGAAAAGTTTTGAATTTGGGAGCATTCTAGACAGCAGATTTTTAGATCTGGGGGGCTCAACCTATACAACCTGCGATTTTATCAAGAAAAACAAATACATGTGTGGTTGTTCAGGCTTTCTTCCCTATGCTAAAAAAGAAAGGAGGAAGAGGTAGAAAGCTGTAATACCACCAGTTAATTTACAAGTGCACGAGGATACAGGTGAAAACAAACATACATGAAGTGATTCCTGCTTTAATTAACAAGACACAAGTAGATAACCAGACTAAGGTTAACCACTCATACTTACCACTGACCTATTATCTACTTGTTTACTATCTCTCCCTCCTTACATTCCATACAACTAGTACACAAGCGCTAAAGGGTAAGAGCTTTGTTCTGCTCTGTTGTATCCCCAATGCCTGGAACAGAGCATGGTGCACAGAATCTTCAATAAATACCTGTTGAATGAACAGGTAAATGAAAGATTTCCCATTTAGTCTTCATGCCCTGTGAGGCTGCTTGATACTACAACTGAGGAAACTGTGGCCACAGAGTGTTGGTAATTTGCTCAAGGTTATCCAGGACCATCAGCCTATGGTGTGGGTATGACAGAGTAGGGAGACCTGGATTTATAAAAGGAAGCAATCCTGAAAAACACTGGTGAGCTACACATTCCACTTCCCCCCTGCCTTACAGCATACAGCATGTACATCAGAATGGAAAAAGCTCTCCACGGTCCAGCTGGGGTGAGAAACAAGTGGAAACCCTCCCTTCAGGAGGCCAGGCTCTCCAGCAGCCTGTGGTTCCCCAGGCAGCTCTATTGGAGACAAAGGAGAAGCATTTTAGTAACATTTATCTTCCTCCTTTTACAAAAACCATTGATTCTCAATAGTGGGTGTATTTTACAGAATCACCCAAGAGGCTTCTGCAATCTCTACTTCCTCTCTCTACCTTTCCCAGCACCAGATTCTAAGCTATGGGTCCAAGGTAGAGGTGGGCAGAGGGGCTGGTAAAGAATCATGACCACAGTGGGAAACTCTGTCCTGTGTTCCAGCTGCAATGTCCATCAGGCTCTCTAGCACCAGTACCCACAGACAACCAGCTGCTGCAACAGGGATTCTCTCCGAGCCCTGCACAGACCCACTGTATAGCCCTGGACAGTTTACTAACCTCCCAGAGCCTCAAAGTCATCTGCAAAAAGGGGCAACACTACCCCTACCTAAAGGGGCACTGTGAGAATCAAATGAGAAAACCTACACAAAGCACCTGATCCAGGACAGCAGCATAAGGAATGGCTGTGTCTACACACACACACACACACATACATGCACAGGCGTGCACACACACACATAGATAACAGCGCCACCAACACCTGGATATTTCACAATAAGAAGGTACAAGCCATGACTTCATTCCCATCTCATAAATTTAATGACCACAAATTTTGATACATTGAGTTCAAGAATAAAAGGGGAGCCACTGGTATCTTTTTTTAGACTAATGGAATGTTCCATTTTTTTAAGTCACACAAATATATCTGCATCTAATGAGACAGTTGTGCCTACCTGTCAGGCCTAAATAATCGGGCTGCCAAAAAGAGAACTACAGTGACTGAAATACAGATATATTGCAGACTCTCTGGGGAGTCTGGTAAAATGACAGGATTTCAAGAAACAGTGTGGAAGATACTTCCTCATACCTGCTGTGCTGCAGAGCCTCAGAGATGACCCTCCAGCCAGGGATGTTACCCAGGGCCCCAAGACACATGCCCAGGGACTTGCAGACATGGGCACTCACTCAGGTTCTTGGGACAGGCCACCTAGCCTCACCCTGGGCCTCGGGCTGCCCTATACAGTGACAGGGCTGAGCTAGATGGACACAGAAACCTCAAAAACTCATTCCCAGCTGTTGATCATTCCTGGTACCTCTCCTCCCGACTGAAGACAAAGATGCTGCCTGCCATCCAGGACAGGTCCTGAGGAAAGCTGTCAACTCTGATTTCTTTGAACCCTTCTCCCTCCTCACATTCTTGTCTGGCACTGCTTATGCCCAATCCATTGTCCTCTGCCCTCGCTAGAGCCAGAACACAGCTGGCCTCCTCTTTTCCAGGCCATTGTTCTTCAGGTACTCGAGGAGCTTGGATTCTGTCCACACTCCCCATTTCCCCAGGATTTTAGAATATGACAACTCATTGCCCCCAGCGGGAAGATGCCAGACCCAGGAGACTGGCAGCAGCTGCACTCCCTCCTTATGGCCACTGCCCTTCCTGCCCATCAGCTTCTTAGCCTGAAGACATTCTGAGGGACAGCCTTCAAAGGCCGAAGCGCCAAAGGTGCCTACCATTTCACCTCCAGGGCTCCGAAACAGGTCCTGCTAGAAAAGGTGGCAAGTGGATTCGATGGGGGCTAAAAGCAAAATTCATCTGGAGGGACATGATCCCTAAGGAGAGAGACATCAGGGTTCCTAGCAGCAGTTACACTGACAAAAATCAATCTCCCCTGAAAACCAATTAGGAGGAGGACGCTGGATTTTCACTTCGGAAGCTGAGCTGTTAGACACAGCCTGCTTTGGAGAGGAAAAGAAAGAATGTTCCTGGACAGGCTCGCCTCCTTACCCCAGCTTGCTCCTCTGCCAACAGCTGGTACCTTAGAAAGAGCTCAGCCACAAGGGGTGCCACTGGGTGTTCTGGCACAGATGTCCACAGGGAGATTTGCATGATCCCAAAGGGCTGGGTACATGGCTTGTGGGCTGAAGGGCAGCATGTGCTGACACAGCCAGCTGCTGGCATCATCTCCTGGAGGGAATGATTGCTTTCTAGGACCTATGGTAGGTGAAGCACTGAGTTAGGCACTTTGAAGATATTTACACTCGATCCTTGCAACAACCCTGTGAAGTCAATATTGCTGTCCCTGTATTACAGATGTGGAAAGTGATGCCCAGAGACACTTAACCAAGGTCATACAACTTGTTTCAGTAACACAGATGAGATTCTTTTAACCTTTTCTATTACCTGCTACTTCCTCTCAAGGCAGTTCAGACTATGATCCAAAGAACTATAGCTCTAACTGCTATGACTATTTTATGGACTAATGTGGACAAACCAGAGATTATCGGGGTCACAAGGATGTCAATGCTATTGGGACTCTAAGGAAGCATGTGAATATTCTAACAGGATCCCCCACCTCCACATGTAATTTATACATCACCTTCCCAATAAACACTCAAGCCTGGCAATCCCTTTCCTCTCCACCCCTCTCAGGGAAAGCAGGTACTACTGAGCTTCTCCAGGCCACGTGGTGGTACCACTTCAAACAAGGCTCAGCATATGCCCACCACAGCCCTCGGTGCCAACTGCCACCCAGACTCTTCCTGGAGAATTGCAGCCCACAGAGCAGGAAGAACCAAGACCATGGGCCCTCTCTTCACCCACTGCTGCAGAAAGGCAGCCCATGAAGCCCTGGGCAATGCGCCTGTATACCAGAGAGAGAGACGGGGGCAAGGACAGATGAAGAGAAGGCAAGAAGAGAGGCAGAACACTGATCTTTATCTGGGAAGAGAACGCTAGCCAAGGTCCCAATAAGGTTGAGACAAACTCTCTGTTGATGCCAGTTCTACAGAGGCCCCATCCAATGTTTACAGAGAACTCCACCCCAAGGCCGGTCTACAAGCTGGAGCTATGGCAGGCATGCAGGCGGGCTGCAGCATGCTCCTGGAATGTCTTTGGAATGATCTGCACCCAGCTATGAGAGCCTCAGTGCCCCTCCTCCTCAACCTCCAGGTGGGCAAAAGGACTGCACAGCTCCTGCTGACAGACCTTGGCTTCTTCACAGAAATAAGCAAGCATGGCCATATACAGATGCCAACTTGAGGTTCCTTCATGCAAGAGCTGCTTGCCATGTGAAGTCCAAGTCACTGCTATGTTAGCTGTTTGCTCCACGTCCCTTCCCTGGGCCCTGAAAAAATCCCCTTGGCTGCCAAAATCGTGTGACAGTCCATCCGCCCACAAGAAAGTCAGAATCTGCTTGTTTTGCACAAAGCAGCCAAGGAAAAGGCGCTTGAAGGGTGCCACCAGCTACCAAGAGAAGGCCTAGTGCGAGGAATCCTCCTATCCCCCACCCCTCTGCCAGCTGGGGAAGCAGTCCACAGACACAGTTCTTAATTTGGCCTTAACCTTGGGTACCTGGCAATGACAATGTGACTTATGAGGTCTAGGAACAAAGTAGCTGGGGTTGAGGAGTCAATGCCCCAGCCCAGCCCATCATAAAACCCCAACATTTCTCCTTCCTCATCTAATCCCAACTGCTCCTTCTCCACATTTTCTGGATCCAAGACAAGCCATCAGTAACTTTCTGGATGAGGAGGAGAACAGGGCGAGAGAAAAGGGAGCCCTTCCTCAGCAAACCGCACTAAAGGGGCAGGGAGAATGGGATGCTAAATCCCCACAGGGCAGTACAAAGCTGGTCATCTGCACCTGCCCCCCGAGGGTAGCCACAACAAAGGGAGGTCAGATAACACCAAAAAGCCAGGTCTCCCAACAAAAAGAGGACAGGAGATGAAAGATCAGGCCTTGGGTAGAGGGCCTTTCAGCCTCCTCAGCTAGATTTAATCAGTCTCAAAGTTATCAGGTTACAGGCCCTCAGAGGATGACATCAGGGGAAGGGGCCTTCTCCCCACCCTGCCCAAGACCTTCTCCCAGCACGCCTGTCCTTCCAGTCAACGAGTGGCCCAGGCCTGCCACCTAGTGGGCTCTGCTCACACACAACGGGAAGAGACCAGATCCCAGAAGAGAGGCTGCTGTGACCAGAGTCCTGCCAACAGTTCCAGGACTTCATTCACAAGGCACAGTGGGGTTCTCTCAGGCTGTGGCAATAACCAGAACTACTGGAGAAAACCATTTTCTGGGGACCAGTGACAAATGAAAAATAGGAAGGAGTCAGCTGCATCCTCAGCATTCTCAGAGGCTAGCCTTCTTCCCCACCTTTTCTAAGCCCAAACAGCTCCTGCACCCAGAGCCTGTCCCCAGTGAAGCACAGGAAATGCATGGGACAGGAATGCCAATTCCAAAATGCTAGTCCTAGAGTGCCCCTACTCACACACACAGGTTCTAAGCTCTGGCCTCATCCTAAGACTCTGGCCTAAAAGCTGTGATTTTTACATGGCCATTAGATAAGTGAATTTTACTATGCATGAGGCCATGTCCTGGAGGTGGACAGGGTACAGGGCCTTGGAGGGGCGTAACTGGTAAACCTCAGAGGGCAGTACAGGCACATTCCATGTGCTGTGCACCTGGTGCTGCTCTAAGCTTGTCCCCTATCTCAAGAAGTCTTACGACTATCCAGGGAAGAGACAGGATCACCAGCAGGGACCACAGAGGATTCAGTGCCCTCCTCAGGAAGCACAACTGGGAAGCAGGATTCCACCCCAGGCAACCCGGCTCCTGAATTCACACCATACCACAGCCTCCAATCCTAGCTGCTAGACATAACAGAAGAAGAATAAAAAAAAAAAAAACTCACACTCTAAAACCCTAAAAACCCGGGTCGGCTCTGGCCAGAGGGTCCCAGCAAAGGAGCAGAATCTGGCTACCCTAGGGGAGCAGACAAAAATCAAGTTAGGGCAATGGAGGCACCATTTTTTTTTTTTTTTTTTTTTTTTGAGACAGGGTCACTCAGGCTAGAGTGCAGTGACATGATCTCGGCTCACTGCAACCTCGACCTCCAAGGCTCAAGCAATTCTCGTGCCTCAGCTTCCCCAGTAGCTGGGACCACAGGTGTGCACCATCACGCCCGGCTAATTTTTGTATTTTTTGTAGAGACAGGGTTTTGACATGTTGCCCAGGCTGGTCTCGAACTTGTGGCCTCAAGCAATCAGCCTACCTCTGCCTCCCAAAGTGCTGGAATTACAGGCATGAGCTACCACACACGGTGGCAAATTCTTAGTGAGGAAAAGAAGTGCAACCAGAGGCCCAGAGAAGAAAAGAAAAAACAAAAAACAAAAAAAAAACAGTCCCCCAGATGCCCTGCAAGGCCTGGACACAAAAGAAAAACACACATTCCTTTTCAGCCCTACCAGTAGGGACTCCAGGGAAAGCCAGAGGGCAAGAAAGATGAGAAGCCTTAGACCACCGTTCTTCTCTCTCCTACCCTTCCAGAGCTTCAAGAGGTCAAGACGGCTGTGCTGGGGTCAGCAGAGGGCACCAACTGCCCTTCCTCAGCTGTGCCTTCTTGTGCAGACAGCAAAGGCAGGGCCCATAGCCATAATGTCAGTCCCTGGAGGAACTTCATCGATTCCTCATTAGCATGGGAGAACTGCCTGCCCACCTGTTAGAAAAACTTTCCATTTATGGTGACAGATGGGGCAGTGTTAATGGGCTGGCTTTAACTGGGAAACAAGGAAGTTCAGGCTCATTGCAAAAGGAATTAGCATTAAAGCTAGGTGGGTCTGCTCATTTACAGGGAGGTTTGGGAGAAAGCTCTGGGAACTTGCCTCTCATGCCAGGGGTGTCCAGGCCCTCAAGACTCAGGCCCAGAGGCAGCCATGCCTAGCCAGGGCCAGCCCCTAGCAGAGTCTCTAGCACCAAAGGCCACATGGCTTAACCTCCATCTCAGTCCTCATCCTGAAGCAACTCCCAGGAGGAGTCGCCAACTCTGGAGCACTTCTCTCCAATTCTGTCTGATCTGGTGGAAAACACTGTCCCTCTCTGAGGTCTGGCCAGGGCCATACTTTGGACAGCCAGCCAGGGGAAGAGCTGTGTGCTTTGCCACGGGTGGCATCTTGACAGATCATCTTCCAAACAGAAACACACACATCTGGTGTCTCGGTGGAAGCTCTGAGGTCAGCTGCCTGGAAGGCCAGGTGAGCACAAGGAGAAAATAGTCAAAGACAACTCTGTGGGATATTCCTTGCTTGTTCCTCAGAAACAACCCCCATGAATGTCTGGGCAGAATTAACAGCATTGTGCCTTCTCGAGGACCCCTTCACTGCTAAATGTGGAGAATTGAGCAGCTATCCCAATTGTTCAATGTTTTGTAAATGATTCAAGCCCAGGTATGGAGAGAAGACAGGTTCTGTACTGGACGTCCTCAGTTTGAGGTCCCTGAAGGCACCAGGAGAGGTGTGGCCAACCAGCATCTAGAGAACAGAAGCCCTGAACAGACATCGGGCCAAGGTGGATGTGAGAGTTTTCAAGAGGTAACGAAGAGGCAACAAACAACAGTGGTAGATTTCCAGTTGTCCCCCCATAGCCATTCTTTCCTCCTCCTTTGGTATGGAGCTTTGGCTGGGCATCCAGCTACACTGTCTAGACATTTCCTAAACAACCTGTCACTAGCAGTGGTCATGTGACTCTCTTCTAGCCAACAAGATATGTCCAGAAATGACGGAGCCCAGTTCTGGTCTTGACCATAAAAGAGCCAAATGGGTATGCACTCACATGGCCCATGTCCCCTTCACACTGTTCAGGAACTGGAGAGAAATGGAGCAACCACTTTGCATCCAAGGCTGCTGAGGCTGGCAGAGCTCCCACTAGCCTTGGACTACCTTTAGACAGTTCTATGAAAGAGAAACAAGTCTTTCTTATGTATGCCACTGTATCTGGGGGCCTCTCTGCTACAGCAGCTCAATCTAGACCATAACTGATTGAAGGACCCAGAGGTAGGGAAGCCAGAGAGGAGTCTAGGCATCTCCTTGTCAAAAAAGGGCATCTGGCTCAGGCTAGAAACCCGAGTCATTCTCTACACTTCCTTCTTCCTCACCCCACAGCCCCCATCCTCACCAAATGCGTCAATTCTGTCTCCACATAATTCTTCCCCCAGATGCTGTCACTGTCCTTTGTCTGGGTCACCTTATCTTTCTGAAGGGCTCTTGGAATCCTGTTGATTTCCCTGCCTCTGCTCTTGCCCACTCTGCCATCTTCCCCAGAACTTCTATGAAAACCTTTCACACACTCCCTGCTGCTTCTCAAACCCAGTTTCCACAAGTGCCCATGAGTCCCCACCCACTGTTCACACCCTTCTTGCTGGCGGCTGCTTTCACTCACTGAGCTCTCCATCACCCAGTCCGGGGCACACTTCCCACGAACTGCAGAGCTCCTCCTCCTCACTCGGTCTCCTTCCCACTTATACTCTAGGTCGCAGCTCAAATGTCCACTCCTCAGAGAAGCATTAGCTGACCTCAATCTAAATTAGGGCACCACTATCACTCTCTATCTACAGCAGTACGCTTATCTCAGCTGGTAATAGTTACTTGTTTGGTATCTGTTTCTCCAACTGGAGCAGGGGCTCTAGCAGGGTCAGGATCGGGTCACTTCTGGATGGCCAGTCCAGACCAGGCTGCAGCCCTGCTCAGGGAACATGTGTTGAACGGACAGACGGAGCATGCAGAAAGGGGGCAGGAGAGCTAAGGCACAGAGGCTCACACAAGGGACATTTAAAGGAAGAGTAGCTGCTTGGTGATAAATACCCCTTGAAGGAAATGTGAAGAAGGAAAGTTATCAGATTTGTTGGAAAGAAGATCACGGTAATTTCTTTTCTTTCCTTTTTTTTTTTTTTTTTTTTTTGAGATGGAGTCTTGCACTGTCATCCAGACTAGAGTGCAGTGGCACAATCTCGGCTCACTGCAACCTCCGCCTCCCGGGTTCAAGCAAGTCTCCTGCCTCAGCCTCCCAAGTAGCTGAGATTACAGGTGCACACCACCATGCCCGGCTAATTTTTGTATTTTTAGTAGAGATGGGGTTTCACCGTGTTGCCCAGGCTGGTCTCTAATTCCTGACCTCAGATGATCCATCCACCTCGGCTTCCCAAAGTGCTGGGATTACAGGTGTGAGCCACTGCACCCAACCAATCATGGTAATTTCTGAGATCACGCCAAATTGTAATAAGTTTGAGAATAAAGATTATGACTTTACCACTATGATTCCAAGACACTCTATGGCAAGGAAAGGGAAGAGCCAGGAGACAACCAGAATGGCTGCTTGGGAAAGGGCTATTGGTTTTAGACAAGGAGATCTGAGCAGAAAGTGGGGAAGTAACAGAGCATGCTCTAAGAGGAGGGGAAGAGCTAGATCCAGGATCCAGGTCACTGGCAGAGGGGCCCCTTTTAGGAGGAGAGGAAGCAAGGAGGAGAGGGCGGTGAGGCCAGGATGGAGAGAACTCACAAGTAGATGTGGGGAGGGCAAGGAGGGTGCTGCTGGAGCACAGCAAGAGGAAGGCAGCAGCAGAGAGGGTAATGCCCAGGAGGTCAGAGAGCACGAACTGCACGAGAACCCATTCATTCAGCCTCTAGCGGCTCCCAGGAGCCCAGGCCCGGATGCAGAGAAACCAGCCGGTGGGATTTACCCAAGGCTGGAATCCAGCAACGTGGACATGCAGGAAGTCCATGGAAATGAAGGGAAGGAGGGTGCTGGCTATATCTAGTTGTCAGTACTGACCCTGAGGGCAGGGAGACGTGTCAGGCCACGAGAACTGATGGGCCTTGAGAATTGAGTCATGATGAAATCCAAGATGGTGGTAAAGCAGATTTCTGATACACAAAGTGCCATCAGAAAGAAAATGCCAATTGGAATAAGGTTAAAGACCAGCCTTACTAGTAGGAAGACTGAGAAGCGTGATCCAGAAGCCAGTAGCCATGAATGTTTGTCACCTTTAGCCTCACTAAGAAAATGTTTAGTTATAATTTCTGTTGTGAGCCTACTGCAGTCTAGACATTCTCCTAGGCACTTAATTTTATCTCACTGAAACCCCACACTAATCTTATGAATTGCATTATCATCTCACTTTACAGCTGGGAAAACTGAACGTGTATGGAGATATCCCAGAGAAGCAGCAGAAATGAGCTGCAAATACAAGTCTCTCTTATGATAACTGCAAAGTCACACACGACTACAAAGACCACACCAAGACCCAGATCATCTGAGTAAAGATCTTTTCCTGGGCTTTGGACTTCAGCTAGAGAAACTGAGGCATCACCAGCAGCTCCTGAGAGAGAGAAAGGAGACGAGATGACGGGAAAAACAAAAACAGCTCCAAAAGCTTAGGCCGTCTCGGAAGAGAAGCAGCCAGTGATCCCAAAAGCCCTGTACACAGCCATGAAAGCTGAGACCAGGGCAAAAAACCCGGGGCCAGACAACTTAGGCTGAGGAGAGGCTCCCCCAGTACTCCCGGGCCACCTTGCGGCCCCACAGCACCCAGGCCAACCATGCAGCTGCCTGTGCAGCCACAGATTAAATAAAATGTCCTGAAGCGGCAAAGCCCACTCCTCAAGAGTGAAGATTAAGGAAGCACTGCGAACAATCAAGAAGGGGAAAGGAAAAAAAAGAAAACCCGCCACATGCCAGGCTGCCTGGAGTTAACAGCCCTACTCATTTCTCATCAAAAACCTCTTTGGAAGAGGTTACGCACACGATAGGCTATCGAAAGCACCCGCCTCCCGGCTGCTTGAAATTCCACACATGTGACATGGCGGTGTGTTTCTATTAATGTCCAGTGTGTGTCAGCACGAAGATAAGGTGCCGACATCGTGTACGACCAGTCAGCTAGAGAATGGGCCCCGTGTTCAATATTGTCTGACACCTGGGAGCCCCAAGAACAGAGGCTCTTGGGCGGATCCTGCGCTGGATGCACTCGCACACCAAGCGCCAGTGCTGCCAGGGGAGGTGTAGAGAAGGAGCAGGCCCGAGGCAGGGCAGGGCTGCCAGGCCTCTTGGGAACCACTACACACAAGGAGAAAAAAAGCACCAGAGGCTGTGTGTGTTAGGGAAGGCACCCAATCAACTGGGGAAGAGGAAAGAAAGCAGGAAGTCAGCATCAAGAAAAGCAAAGTCACGACTTTCCCAGTAAGGCTGCCCAGGCCGTGCCCACTGTGTGAGGCTGATGTGCAGGTGCTCCCTTCCCTGTGGGCACGGGCACAGGGGCAAAGGCTCCCAGTAGAAGCCCCTCCACAGAGACTGTCACCCCCAGTGTGTCTAGTCCCAGCGGCCTCAGAGCTTTGTTACTTGATGTGTGTCATGCAAAAGGCTTTGCCACACACCTCTAACTCTCCTCGGCAATACCCCTTAGCCACCCTGCCCAGCCACCCAAGTCATAGCCAAGAAGAGAGTACCAGAATCCTCCAGAGAAGCCTTGCCAAGATTTGATATGGAAGGAGGAGACACCACCAAGTGTAGGGGGTGGAAAGTGCCTTGATTCTGCTAAGAACACACCCAAGTGGGCAGGGAGCCAAGCACCCAGGGCTCCCTACCCACTCACCCTCACAAGCTCAAGGTCAGCGAAACAAGCCAGTCCTGGCATCAGCAAGAATGCAAGCCCAGAGACAGCAGCCCTGAATGGCTGTATCTCCTCTCTCTAGGCACAGATTAACCTTGGGAGTTAGGAAAGAACAACTAGCGGGATCTGGAAGGTCTGTTTTAGAATTAAGGCTACTTGGTGGGGAGGGGTGTACTCAGGGGCCTCTGAAGCCTGAAGTCAGCCCAGGTGGAGGGTTAGAACATTAGCAACCCGGTAACAGCCGGCGATCCTGTACTCAAAAGCACTCTGTTTGCTGTCCCTTCTTTGCCACGGTGGAAAATCACTACCCACTTCTATTGTTTAGACTCTATTAGTCACCTGTGCAGCTCCTCTTCTAGTGCATTCTGGGGGAGTTTGGCATAACAGAAAGAAAAGAATGTATTGACCACCTTCCACCTGCCAGACCATGTGCTGAAGGCTTTGCTCACATATTACGAAAGCATGCTAACAACTCTAGGAGAGGTGTGCCATTTGACATGTGAGGAAACTGAGACTTGGTTAAATAATGAGTCCAGGGTCACAGAGACAGCACCTGGGGGATCTGAGCCCAGGTGTAACAGAGTCCAGCTACTGGGTTCCTTCTAAGCCACGAGGTTATAGAAAGTGCTCTCACCACCTGAGCAGCATTCAGTCCCTCTTCCCTCTTCTTTAATAACATAATCCTGATTTTGTTTGGGGCAGTCACATGTCCAGGTAACACTATCCCAGCCCTCCTTTTGCAGCTAGAGGTGGCCCTGCAACACAGTTCTGCCAATGAGAATTCCCAGCGAAGAGTGTCCCTCCCACACCCACATAAAATAACAAAACTTCACTAGAACAAGGCTCTCAGCCCTTCCTTCTTCTTGACTGGAAAACTGATGTGATGGTTGAAGGCACAGCAGCCCTCTGCCACCATGAGGAGAGCTGCACTGAGGACAGCCAGTCAGAAAGACAGGAGGTCCCAGCCTGGCCAACATGGTGAAACCCTGCCTTTACTAAAAATATAAAAATTAGCCGGGTGTGGGGGCACACGCCTGTAGTCCCAGCTACTGGGGATGCTGAGGCAGGAGAATCGCTTGAACCCAGGAGGCGGAGGTTGCAGTGAGCTGAGATTGCACCACTGCACTCCAGCCTGGGTCTCAGAGTGAGACTCCGTCTTGAGGGGGAAAAAAAGGACAGGAGGTGACTGGATCCCTCTGAGGCATGAAGCTACCATAACCGTGTGAGATGGCTGCCCCTGGTGTCTTGTTCATGGGAAGAATACACTTCCGCTTTAAGCCACTGCCAATTGGGCTTCCATCACTCACAGCCAAAGCTCCTCCTAGCTGGTGCATGTAGTGGTCTACCCAAGAGCACTCAGCTCACAGCCAACACACAGGAGATAGGGCCCTGGCTCACCCACCGAGTAGACAAAAGGTAAGGGAAATAATCTGGGACTTTTCCCCTGCAAACACTTGTTGATGTTTCTCAGCCAAATAATCCTTTTCGATTCTATACCTTGCCAGTAGCCAGTGATGGCATCTCCCCAAGAGGGCAAACACAATCTGCTTCATTGACAAATTGAAAACATTTTTGCACAAAAAGGAAAAAGTAGAATGGTAGCTCCCCAAAAACCATGTGAATAAATTGCATAAATAGACTTAAAATAACCAAGACCCTCCCCTCTCCCCAGTCCTGCTGGTGTCCTAGAGGCATGCATAGAAGTGGGAAGGCACCAGCCCAATTTCACTCTGGCAGGAGAGAAAAGGAAAATATACTGCTGTCAGGTTGTCCTAGGGCTGTAAGGGCTGCCCCACTTGATCCACACATAGAAGAGTGGCAGGGCTGGTGGGCACTGACCCGAAGGAAGAGGAGCGGTTATAGAGCAAGCAGAAGGGGTGATGATGCTTCCTCTGACTGTCTGTGCCCTCACTGCCAGTGCACACCATCTGACGCAAGCCAGGAGGGATGGCACCGATCAAATCAGGTTTCACACATGACCACGTAAGACCTCTGTTCAAAACAAGAAACTCCAAAACTCTCAGACTGGCCTGGGCTTCTCTCAGGAACAAAGTAGGAAGTCAGGAAGGGTGTCCCTTGCTGCTTCGATGCCACTCCCAGATGGCTCAGATCACCCCTCCAGTTGGTGCAATTTTCAAGGAAGCCTGCTGCTCTCTTCCCTTGGGCTCCAGTGGACACTCAGAGGCCAAGGAGCCTAGCTGAGGTCGGCAGCCTGGACCCTCAAGAGGCTGAAGAGAAAGCACTTCTGCGCAGTTCTCTCCAGCCCCCAGCCCCAGCTGTCAGCCTCTTTAGCTCATCCCTGGTGCTAACAGATATTTTCAGAGACATGCGATCTGCTAATTAGAAGCAGTGACACCAGGAATGGAACCGCAATCAGCCATTTGCCTAACAAAGTTAGCAGCTAATGAGGATGTCCAGCTTCTATCACCACACAGCAGAGGTCACCTGAGCCAGGCACCATAGCCAGAGAAAAGAAAACTGAAGGCATCTGCAGACCTGTGATTTGGTGATGGGGGAGGCTCCACAAAATCCAAATAAGCCCAGGTTACAAAACCCACGTGTCCTTCCAGCTTCTTAAACAAAGAGTACACATGCACATCTCCTACTACTCAAAAAATGTTGGGCTCCCCCTTCCTACAGCAGGGCCATTCTAGAACAGTGAGATTCTGAAATCCCGACACTTGAATCTGAGCAGTCCACAGAGCAACAGCTTTCTTTAAAGAGAAGGAGTCCACAAGCTCCCCACAGGGCTCAAAACAGCTAAAGACTGCCTTTCACCTTCTCCTTGCTCAATGACACCACACAGGCCAGCTTGTCCCGATGAACACCCTCCCCCAGGCACCTCTCCACCCAACCCCACATCTTCCCCGTCGTCCTTCTCCCCACTACCAGGGTAACCACCACCTATCTGGTGGTTAAAAATGTATGAAACAGTTGAGGGAAAAACAGGATTTCTTCCACCCCAAGTATCTTAGTCCATTTTCTCTTGCTTGTAACAGAGTATCTGAAACTGGGTAATTGATAAAGAAAAAGAGTTTATTTCTCACAGTTCTAGAGGCTGAGAAGTTCAAGGTCATGGGGCTATACCTGGTGGGAACCTTCTTGCTAGCTGGGACTCTGAGAAGTCCCGAGGTGGTGCATGGCATCATGTGGCGAGGGGGCTGAGTGTGCTCTCTCAGGTCTCCCTTCCTCTTCCTACAAAGCTGCCAGTCCTGCTTCCATGGTAATTCCTTAATCCATCAACTCATGAATCCACAACTGGATTCAATCCATTCATCATGGCAGAGCCCTCATGACCCAATAACCTCTCGATACTGCCACATTGGGGATTAAATTTCAACATGAGTTTTGAAGGGGACAAATATTCAAATCATAACACCAGGATACCATCACAATGCACCTAATGAAGGGGACAGGAAACAAGAACACAACAGTCTTCTTAGGAGAGATACTGGAAGCTCAGCCCACAGGTCTGTTGCACCCACTTGGCAGCAGTAAGTAACAATAACCAGACCAGCAGCAGCCCTCCTGAGAGTCCCACAGCCCTCGAGAAGGTTTATTTTGCTTCTGCTGCATGCCTCCAGTATGATCTGGGCTGTGGCTACCGCTGATGCAAAGAATTGAGGCTCTGGGTTCTCACATAAGCTGAGCTATTGCTGAGTGCAATGAGTGCCACTTGGTATCACCTGCATCCCACAGCCATCCCTTTGGATTCGGGATCAGAGGTCTTACTACCATCCCCTAAAATGCTGAACCCAGATGGCCTGGATCCCTCACCAAGGAACTGGTAACACAGACAGCAGATTCTCTTCTCCAGCAGTCCCTGGCAGAGAAAAGAGCATCTGTTTCTCTTAGATGTCAATAAGCCCGACAAAGCTATTCATCTAGGCAGGAGCTGCATCAGGAGGAGGGAGACAAAGCAGGGGAGGCTATCAGAATCACCTGGTGCACTTTTCAAACAGTACAGCCTCCTGGCTTGAGGACCACAGGGAGCCACATCCCTGGTGGGAGCACTTCACATCCCTGGGGTGACTGGACTGCAAAAAGGGCCAAAAACCACTCTGGGGTCATTGGCTCTGGGCATCGGTCCAGTCACTGACTTTGGGCTTGCTGTACCAGAATCACATGGGAGGCTGTTAGCAATACAGATTCCAGGTTCAAGGCATCCAAGAGTCTTATCCAGTTGTTTTGGTATCGGATCCAATTATCTGCATTTTTAACAAGTTCCCAGGTGATCCAGATGCACAGCCAGGTGTGGAAGCCAGGCAGTGAGATGAACAGAGAGCCAGGTGAGACAGGCAAAAGAGTCTTTCAACAGCAGGGTTAAGTCGGAACAGCCTCATTCCACACCCACACCATACCTCTGGATGCCCCATGGCATCTGGCCATGAATAAAATGCTTCTAGGACCCCCTCCCCGCAATGAATTCAGCCTCTCTCTCCAGAGAACCAGTCAGAAGCTACATGAACCTCACTTGTTTCTTGACTCCACATCCTTAAGAAAAAAAAAAATCACTGATTTGTTTTGAGAATCAGTTCACATCAATTCTGTCATGGAGATATGGGTGGAAGTGAAGGAGGAAGAGTAAGTCCTAACTTTCCCAACAGCGCACAGCACTCCCTGCCCCTCGCCTTGCAGGTAAGGAAGTAGCATAGAAACATGAAGGAACCACAGTGACAGGGGCCGTCTGAACAGAGCTGAGGCCTCACAGCCCGTGTTTTGCTCAATACACCACTCTAGGATAGCATTTCTAACATTTTGTGACACCAGGCATTGTACATATCTGTTTCTCACTTGGTTCTCACAACAACCCGGCCAAGGCAGGCATCACTACTGCAGTAGTGATGAACAGAGGGCCATCCCTGGACACAGATGCCAGACTCTCAGTTCTCATGACTGAACACCATGTCTGGTTTCTACAGCCTTCCTCCACCCTCAGTTTAGATAAAATATACAGGAAATAAATCAAAGTTCATTTTTGGTGTATGATCAACTAAAAAGATTAAGCCAGTTTTCGTGTAAGCTCATCTACAGTTTTCCTTTCTCCGATATTTGTCACATCATATAACACCAAGGCCAGGTTAAGTGGGAACCCAGGAGGCCTCACAGTGTCCCTTCCAACTAATTATTCCAACTCTCTAAACTATAACCCACCACCCTTGTTCTTTGAGCAAATGTGAAGGTGAATGGGGCATGCAGATGGGCAGCTGTGTGGCACAGCTCTTTCTACCCAGTGTGTGGACCCCTGCATATCCTGTGGAAGGACTAGCCCTGTACATTAGCAGCCATGCAGGCCTGGACTCCTGCAGAGCAGGAGTGAGGTCAGTCCCATCACCTTGCCCTTTTCATTTTCTTTGGGGTATGAAGGGTGCTTTAAAGGTGATGACAACAAACAGGGTGCACTAACTCTAATATCAGTCATGAGAATTTTCTTAATTATTTTCTTAAAGATAAAGCAGGAGAACTGAATGAGACACCTTCCCTCCACATATTCACCCAAGGCACCAGTGCACAGGGCCTGCTGAAGTCTGTGAGCAGAGCAGCAGAACTGAGAGAAAGCCCGTAGGCACTCCAGGCCTTCCACTGACCACCAAGTAGCAGTTGTCTGCAGCTGCAGGAGGGACAAGGAAGGACCCTCAATCAAAGACAAGTAGGGCCTATAAAATAGTCTGGTGGCCAGTCAGGAGAACTTAGACAAACCCTTCAGGTACTCAGGTCCTAAGCCCTGACAAACAGAATGGGTTTGATCCCACACTCACATATTAAAAGGCTGAAGCTGAGGCAACACTACAGCCCATATTCTACTCAACTAGGCTACTCAACCTCCCACACTAATAGCCTGTCAAAAGAAGGAGAGTAGCCATTTCTGGGCATAAACACTATTTTCCTCAGTCTCTACTGGTCTCCTGCATATGATGACCAGCACCAATCAAAAACTACAAAGCACATATAACTGCAAGCAAATGTGACCCAGTATCAAGAAAGAAAATAATCAACAGAACCAAACCTAGAGATGATCAAGGTGTTGGAACTGTCAAATCGAGACTATGTTTAGAGGATCTACAGGTGGGCAACACATGTAAAGAGCTGGGGGTATTTCAGCAGAGAAACAGAAACTATAAAAAAATGCCAAATGATAAAAGAATCAGGAATTAAAGCAGAAGTTAGTGACTTTTCCCATACAGCCCACTAGGCTATCTCTAGAAAAATTCTCATTTTACATATCAGAAGACTGAGGCTGTCAAATATCAAGACAAGAAACCTCTCACAAGAAATAACAGCCACTAAGCAACTTGGACCACCACCAGTGCTCCCACCCTCTAGTTTCTTGAGACACCTAGGTACTCAGAGAGACTTAAAAAATTAAAATCTCTGGAGCTGCATAGTCTAATCCAGGAGGGGTTTTTTGCCCACCAGTCAAATCCAGTACACAGCCTTTTTTCGTATGGCTTCTGAGCTAAGAATGGTTTTTACATTTTTTAGGGTTGTAACAACAACAACAACAACAAAGAATATGTGGTAAAGACCACATGCGACTGCAAAGAGTAAATTATTTACTATCTGGCTCTTTACAGAAAATGTTTGTCAACCTCTGATCTAATCAAGAGACTAAGCTCAGTAGACATAAGAAGAGATGAAAAAGTAAAACAAGGAAGCAAAGAAAGGGGTTATGGATGTCATGATTTTTCTACCAGTTTATGCCTTTTACCAGTCATCTGAGCACAGGCAATGCAGATCTCCACAGGATTTTCAGATCTCCACATAACACTCACACTGGAGGAGGTATAAGGAACAAGGCCACCAGAGTCCCCAGGTCACTAAACTTCTAAAATAGCCGTGCCAAACAGCTAGACCCAGATATGAGGACTGCCTCGGCTGAATGTCAGGTAGTATACTTCATAACCTCAGACCAGAGTTCCCAAAGCCCACTCTCTCCCTTGTTCCAAGCAAGATAAACCGAAAGTCTGTAAGACTCTGACAAGGAGACAAACCACTTTTTAGTTGACTCCCAGATATCATTATAATGAAAGCCTTTTTAAACTTTGTTTTGTTTTATTGCTTGAAACGGGTCAGACCTTTGAATTGTCACCCCTTCTATAAAAGGCTGTGATGGGTGCTTGCTTCCAACTATTAGCAGTGGGGCACTGTGATGGGATCACAAGGGAAAGATAACAGACGACTGCACAGAGGGCTTCAAAGCAGTAACACCTCCACACCCTCACCTACTCAAGATGTGCCATTTAATCGCCATTCACTGCCTGTCTAAAATTTGCTCAGCACTACAAAGACCAAAATGATCGTACCACAGTTCTTATTCTCAAGGAGTTTATGATCTGAGGAATAAGACAATAAAAATGTAGGAGAGGACTGTTAGGAAGAAAGGCTACAGCTGTAAAAAAGCCAAAATCAATTCTCCATCTTCCTCATAATTTTAGAAAATTGCAATTCAAAAACTTTGAACATCTTAAAATCATGATACAGTCAACCACAGGGTATTGGTTCCAGGACCCTCCACAGATGCCAGAATCTGTGGATGCTCAAGTCTCTTACATAAAATGACATAGTACAGTGAGCCCTCTGTATCTGTGGACTTTGATCTATAGTGGGTTGAATCTGCAGATACAGAAACCCATGGACAGGGAGAGCCAACTGCATCCAGTTCACATAGCTAAGGTGGCAGCTACCTGGAGCATCTGGGCATTGAAGAGAATGAAACAGTAAGAGATCAAAAGTCCTCTGCCACCAGGAGAGCAGGACAGGACAGCTACTCTCCTGGTGGATCCTTAGGTTAGAGGGGCATGTCCAGGGAGGGAAGCACTCTTGTTACCAAATCTTCAGTGGGAGGATTTGACCTTAGCTTCTTGATTTGCCACTGAAGTATTTTCCTAGTGATCAATGTCCAGCTGTCTCCCATTTATCTCTTTTGAGATTCAGAAAACCGCTCCACAGAGCTCCCCATCAGACTTCCAGGATGTCATTCCACAACTGCACCTACACTGGCCCCTCTGGCCTCCCCGCCGCCACACCCTGTGGCTTCCTATAATCCAGCCAAAGACCTCATCCTCTCCCAAAGCGTGGCCTTTGCTCAAGAGTGCTCCCTATCTGCAGCATCCTTCCTCCCTCCTCTCCACCTAGCAAGTTCTATTCATTCTTCAAGATCCAGCTCACATGTCACCTCCTCTTAGAATTCATTCACATCCTACCAGGAAGTGTCAGGTGGTACTGCCTCCTTGCTCCTCGAGTGTCTTCCTGTCCCTCTGGGATGACCCTTGCAACACTACGTGATCAATTCTGGGAATTTTAATTCTCCTAATAAACACATCTTCTCAAGGTCAGAAGCTGTCTCTTATTTCCATTTATTAGGAAATTAACCCAGTGCCTAACATATAACAGGAATACAGAGTATGTGTGTGTCCATTTGTGTGTATATTTATATATATATATATATACTCACACATCATAAAATAATAAAAGAATTGCTCAGCAACAAAGAAAAGAAAGTTTTTACTTTCTAGTTTTTTTTTTTTTTTCTTTAGACGGAGTCTCGCTCTTTCGCCCAGGCTGGAGTGCAATGGTGCAATGGTGGATTCAGCTCACTGCAACCCCCACCTCCCAGGTTCAAGTGATTCTCCTGCCTCAGCCTCCCAAGTAGCTGGGATTACAGGCATGCGCCACCAGGCCCAGCTAATTTTGTATTTTTACTAGAGATGGGGTTTCACCGTGTTGGTCAGGCTGGTCTCGAACTCCTGACCTCAAGTGATCCACCCACCTCAGCCTCCCAAAGTGCTGAGATTACAGGCGTGAGCCACCGTGCCCCGCCAAGAAAGTTTTTGCTTTCTATCAAGTGTACTGTATTCTTATATAACTAATAATGCATTTCTGTGCCAGAAATGCAACAGGCAAGGTTGTAAATCTCATTCTCACCTAAAATAAAGCCTCAACCAGGACTTGATTACTCCATCCATTGGATTTTTAAGGCTCCACCCATCAGAAGATTCAGATCAACAGCACTGTTCTTTTTATTTCTTCCCAGAATGTTTGATTTGGACTCCTAGCTTCTTCATCAACTCAGAGGCGAAACACCTCTCACAGGATCCAGTGACACCCATGGCCTTCACTCAGACCAGAACCAGGACACCACCAGTGACAGCAAACATGCATCAACACGCACAGAACAGTTCATCACTGCTGCACTAGATGGGAAAGGGAAACACTTCTGTCATCAGAAGTAGGTCAGAAAAATTATTACCTTTCCTTGTCATTAGTTTTGTGAACTTTTCCCAATAATAAGCTGGACCAATCCCTTATGCAGAAGAGGATTTTAAAATCAATATTGGAAAAAGTCAGAGGCAAGTGAACAGTGTGGAAGAGCACACTACATGTTAAGCGGCACTCAGTACAACAGGAAATCCTCTAGATGAGGCAACAGGTTCACAGGGAGGACTACAGTAGGGGTAGTGGAGAAGGCACCTAGGAAGAATGGGCAGACAACTCATTCTGCCAGCGACCATGCAAGATCCATCTCAGGGTCCAATCCTCCCGGAGGGCTAGGAGGATGTGCTGTGATCCACACACTGCCACACCACCAGGCCCTTCAGCACTCCATGCAGCAGGCTGCCAACTAGCCACCTCCTTCAATCTTTCCATGTGGACGACTCAGGAGAGGAAAGAATTTCCCTGCTTTTGTAAGGTTCTTCTCTCCATCTTTCTCCTCTTATTTAAATCTTCCAGAATATAGTTTTGAAAATATAGTTTTACCTCCACTAAAAGCACTGCCCAACCATACCAACCCAAAGGGAGACCCCTTCTTTAGAAGCGATAGTCATAGCATCTGCTCAGCATTTAGTTGACTGCCTTGGGTCTCTGTTAACTTATGGAACAATGCCAAACACCATCTCCCCTTCTCCTCCTTTGTACTGAGTACTGAATATGATTGTACACCTTCAACATCATCTTCTGTAGCACCTCCTACAGGAGATGCATTTCCAAGAGCATCAAGCAATAGAAGCCAACTCCACCTTACTTAAGCAAAGGAGAGTTGATTGGCAGGTCATCAGTGAACGATCCAAACCTCAAGAAGGCAGGAGGACCAGACAGAAATCAATGGTATGCTGAAAGTGTAGAAGACGGCAAAAGATACAACCTCATAGCATGAAGGGGCTGATCGCAACACCTGGGAGACAACGAGGAACTCCCATCCTGGCCTCCCATCATTCCTCTGTACTCACTCAAAACTGAAGGTCCTCAGGCATGAGGTGCAAGCTGGCTGAGCTTGCACTGTGCCCAGATTCAGCTTCCATGGAGGAATTACAGTCCCACCAAGTCCTACACACAGCAGGAAACAGGAACACTCCCGGAAGGAAACTAGAACACCAGTTGCATGGAGAAATGAATGCTGAGCATTCAGAAAATGAGAATGCCCATGAAAGCAGTTAAATGTTTTTAAAATGAAGGAAGTAACTTACATCACAATTCCCTAAGAATTCTGGCTCAGAAAAGGAGATTATTATCCATCTGGAGACCTGGGGTGGGGCGGGGAATCAAGTTCTTCCCCAAGGGACAGTCCTGAGAAAGTGGAGCTCAACCTCCTTTGCAGGAGGAAGAATGGGAAGCTGTGAATTCTCTTTCACTGTAATTAATACATTCCAGGTGAGAACGAAGAGACAGCAGACCTGTAAGTTGTGATCTTACATCTCTAGAGGTGGCCAACTTTTCCTGCTCATGCCATACTGATTAACCCTTCATCTCCAGGATAGGGGTCCTTCTTACTTGGTTGTCAGGCTGCCTGCAGAGGAATAACAACCGATCTGCCTCTCAGAGACTGACTCTTAGAGCCACTGAAGGCATGCCCTGGCCCCAGTTTCTCACTGTATCAACTGATTCTTCACCAGGATGCCACAGGGTTCTAAAAGCACAAGTCAGATCTCATCACTCCCATCCTTACAAACTTCAGCAACCATTGACTGTTTCAGGATCACTGTGGGCTACTTTGAGGGTTAACTCCTCAGCACATCCAAGGCCTTCTAAAATCTGGCTTCAAACCTCACTCTTCTCACTGGATCTGATCACCTCCTCAACACCCGCCTGTCTCAACCCAGCTGCCCCTCATCCTTTAAGGCTGAGGTTAAATGCCCTCTCTGATCTACCAGTTCTGATCCACCAGCAGCTTACACACTTGCATTTCCAAATCTTTTCCTCAATTTAACAACTACTGTAACCAAACTGGCCTTTTTCAAAGCACAAGTCAGTGCTTATCTTCTCCACAGACTAAAATTTCCTGAGGGCTAGGATCCTACATTGTTTGTATTTCCCAGAGGGCCTGGTTCAACGTGCATTTATGTGCCTACTGCACACTTCAAACATTTGTGTAGTCATCAAATTAGTAAGCTAAGGCCTGTGCCCAGCCAGCATGTCTGCCTTCCCCTCCCAGGAGAGCACAATCCCAAATGATGCTCTCATATCGTGTTCAACCCCCTTCTAGGCAGCACCGTGTGTACCAGGCTACCCACCTAAAGTAGGGCAAGGCTGTTCTGGTCTCAAACCTCCAGCAGATGTTATTAGATGCCGCCCACAGCCATGCTTCCTTCCCCCAACTTCCTTGCTGTCAGTTCTAATTCTGGCTGGATGCGCAACCTCCCTAATGTGACTAGAAAAGAGCCCTAGCTGCAGCCAGTGGAGCCCTCTGTATCCCCTCTGCTGAGAACTGGCCTAGCCATGGGCACCTGGTACAATTCAAGTCAGTGTGATGTAAGAGGAATTCTGCCAGGAGCTTCTAGGAAAGTTATCCTTGTGATAGAGACACAAGGGCCAGCACAGCCTCTCTTCTTCTACTGAGGGTTTTACTGTCTGCATGGGACTTGTGGGGCAGTAACAGCCTTCATTAACCATGGGGACAGCCTCCCTAGGATGCACTGGCACACTGTGGATGGCAGAGTGGCAGGAAGAGAAGCACCAGGTCCATGATGATGCTAGTGAGCCACTGAATTAGTCAACCCTGGGGGCACTTTGAGACTTCTCATGTTGCAAAATAAATGCTGCACTTAAGCAAAAATATCCTAATAGCCACCCATCACTTAAATGTATTAATGACAATAGCAATAACAATAGTGCACTACCACGGTCTGCCAGCATGCTAAGTCCTGGACAAATACTATCTCCTCTGATTCCCTGGGCAGTCCTGTGTGTGAGCATCACGATCTTCGAGCAAGGCTCACAGACAGGGTGTCCAGGATTTGCACCCAGCCTGCCTAACTCTAAAGATGATGCCCTCCCTGTCATATATTACATGGCTCCAGGCCTCTAGTCCTCTCTCCTCACACCCTCCCGAAACACATACCACTGCAGCCTTGACATCTGTGAAGTTTCAGAGCTGAATGAGACTGTCAAGTGATCTAGTCCCTTACTGTATAGACCTGAGGTCACAGAGACTGAAAAAACATGCCAAAGGCAGCAAAGCAAATCAGTGACACAGCCAGGGCTGGGAGAACCCAAGTTCCTGGCTCCCAAAAGACCCTTTTCCACAGACGTGAAGCCGAGCACATCCCAGGGGCAGCCGCCTGAGCCAGCAGGGCTTCAGACTAACCAGGTGCCAGGGCCCACCCCCTCTTTCCCAGGGTGCTGCCCAGCTCAGAAGGCTAGTTCAGGGAAAATCTGCACTCACCAGCCGGACTGACTTCTGCTCCTCATGGCTGATGCTGTCTTCACCCATGGGCAGGGATGCCTTGGAGTGCTTGGTGGCAGCCTCTCTTTCCCTCTTTGCCACCTGGAAGAGCTTATCCTGGACAGCAGCATGCTTCTGTTCATACCTGTGCAGAAGAAAGATGAGGAGAAACAGATGCAGATGGCATGACGGACAGCCCATAGCCAAGACAAGGTCTGTGCACTCACTTCAGCTGCCAGGGAAATGCTGAAACCAGCCAGCGGCCAGCCAGGAAAGGAGAGAGTGCTGTAAAACCACACGCCCCATCATTCCACGCCTGAGCTCAGGCATCAGTGACAGCTCCCCAGACAAGGGGAGACAATGACACTGAGCCAGGACAACACAGCTCAGGAACAGGAGGAGACCTGGCCAAGTAGGCAGCCCCATGCCCAGTGAGAGTCTCAGGGAGGGGCTCAATCCACGGATTGCCTCCACTTGAGAGCTTGAAGATTGGAGATGGTAGTAGTCCTCTGTTTTGAACATTTAACTCTTCACTCTGAATATGTTCCTACCCTTTGACCTATTTCTGGGCATTCTGCCTAGTAAAATAATCCTATAGAGAAGAAAAAAGTTATTAGTGCTGAGATGCTCTTAATAGTATTATTTATTATAGTGAAAAAAATGCAAGCAACCTAAATGTCCCAAAATCAAGGTCAAGCTAAAGTAAATATGGTGTGATCATATAATGATCTATGACGTCACCACTAGAAACTATAGTCTTTCACTTGTCTGTAGGTTGAATCTAAAAACTGAGAACCAATAAATGCTTTTAGCAATAAAACTGCTTATAAAGCAGGTGAAACTAATGACAAATCATTATAATACGAAGTGAAAATAGCAAGATATGAAATTATCTATGACTTTCAAAAAATAACCCTAAACAGGGGGTAGGGCGGTTTTTGGGTGGAGAAGAACATGAAATACTCCAAAATATTAATAGTGGTTGTCTTGAGATGATGAGTCTATGGGTGATTTTTTCACTTGATAAATTTTTAAATCTTTCATTAGCATGTATTACTTTACCATTTTGAAAATGTTTAAAAGTACCAAAAAAGTGGGGTTCAGGTTAGTAGTTGGCTTTTTTTCTTTTTTTTTTTTTTTGGTTTTGGGTCTCATAATGTGGCCCAGGCTGGAGTGTAGTGGTGCAATCGTAACTCACTGTAAACTCCAACTTCTGGGCTCAAGCTATCTTCCCACCTCAGCCTCTTGAGCAGCTGGGACTACAGACATGTGTTACCCCCAGTTAACGTTTTTAATTTTTTTGTAGAAACAGGGTCTCACTATGTTGCTCAGGCTGGGCTCAAACTCCTGACTTCAAGCAATCCTCCTGCTTTAGCCTCCTAAATTCGCTGGGATATAGGCTTGAGCCACCACACCTGGCCAGGTCAGTTATTCTTGCTGAGACCTATTAGGGAGCGTGAATCTTAGAATGTGGGTCTTAACCCATGACTATGCAACAGACCCAACATGGCTGAACTACTAGAAGGCAAACGCCCAACCATGGCTGACACTGGGCACCCTAAGCTGACCCACTGGGTCCTCTGACCATACTGAGGGCAATTTCCTCAAGGATGCTGAAGAGGCCAATCAGTAACAACTACTGTGAGGGTCCACTGAGAACTCTGTAGGACAGGTGCTGTGCTCATGTGCGTGATATACATTAACATATTTAACCACGACAAGAGCCCAATTAAAGAAGTACTCTTCTTAGATGCAGTGATTTTTCAAGTTCACATAGTTAGCAAGTTACAGGATCAAGACGCCACCCTGTGCTCCACTGGGGCCTCTGTGCCTTAACCACTTTGCTAAAACTTCTCTGGCAACAGGCCCCACGTCAGAGGTGTGGCCAGGTCTTGGGGTTGTGGCCTGTACCGACAAAATCACCAACATCCTGGAGCCAGTTCATCTGGACAACCACAGCTGGCACGGGGAGGGCTCCACTTCCTCATCTCTCTGAAAACATGCCTGCATGTGCACACACATGCAGAAGTTCCAGCCACTCAACTGTTTAGTTCTAGCTTTTTTAAATGATTCTTTTTTTTTTTTTTTTCTTTCAGAGACAGGGTCACCCAGGCTGGAGTTCAGTGGTGCAATCATAGCTCCCTGCAGCCTCGGCTTCCTGGACTCAAGTGATTCTTCCACCTCAGCCTCCCGAATAACTGGGACTACACAGGCACACACCACAACACCCAGCTAGTTTTTTATCTTTTAGAAATGGTGTCCTTCTATGTTGCCCAGGCTGGTCTCAAACTCCTGGCCTCAAGCAATCCTCCTGCCTCGGCCTCTCACACTGCTGGGCATGAAGAACATGAATGATCAATTCCCCTACGGCCCTTTTGGTGTTTCTACATCTTTAAATTAGAACCAGTGACACCTATACCATAGGGTTGTCCTTCAATGCAACTGAGATTAATTATGTGAGACAAACCCTCCAGGGCTTCAGGCAAGGAGAGGGGTATCCAGTGAGGAAAGAGGCTTTTAGGCAGAGCGCAGTGCCGGGAGCAAGCAGGCTCTCAGGCTCACCTCTTGACATCCTCCTTTGCCCCTGAGATCTGCTGGCCACCACTGCTCCCCGACCTGGGCAGTGTGGATTCTGCAAAGGAAAGAGAAGAAAAGGCCTGTCAGTGGCACCCCAGGGTCCATGAAGGTATGGAGGTCACCCAGAGAGGAATGATCCCCATGAATAAATGTGCCCCTTGGAAGGCAGCACCACAGATGAGTCCCCACAAAGCAGTGTTCGCAGGGGCAGACAAGGAACACCCTTGATTCAAGCTGTCTGGAAAGCCAGATGATCCAAGCCACCTCTTATCCCGAAGGGGTCTCTGCACCAGGATGCCTACAACACTGGGTGCAGTGTTCCAAACCCATCCCTACCCTCCTGACAGTTATTTGGAATCTAGGTCATCTCCTAAGCACAGGCCAGGAGTGGCTGCACGAAGTCATTGCTTTGCTTCCTGAGGACAACCTCCCAGGCAGAGGTTTTGGCATAGGGAAGGGAAGGGGTGGGGGCTCTTTAAATCTTGTTTCCCTTAGTACCCACCTGAGTCTGCACAATCCCCAGTGTGGCAAATGCCACATATTAAACCTAGTTCTACTTAACCCCTATCGCCCCTAGTATTATTGGGCTCTTTCTGTTTTTACAGTAGGTCCCTTTTGATCATCACGGATTTGGGGATTTCTGAGCAAATCTAATTCACTCTCCCCACCACTTGCTGATACTGAAGGTTTTGTTACTACACTGTCCCCAGCCTTCACCCTTCCAAAGCTCTCTGTCAGCCAAAGCTCACCACCTTTCTTGGCCTTCTCTGATGTCCCACACCTCCCTCCACCACAGGGTTCTATGCACCAGCAGCCAGAACCACACAGAACATAATGTAAGAACCAGGCTGTGGGAGGTGCTCAATAAAGGTGTGCGACTCCAACTCCAGACCCATCAGGGACACCTCAGGGGGCACTTCTGAAAGCGTCAGCTGTGACTCACACTTTCAAACCACCTCTCATGGGAGGAGAGCACCTCCCATGCTTCTCAGCAACACACCAGGTTTTCAACTAAGGTGAATGCAGGAGGCTGCTGTGGAGTTTCATCTCCACACCAGTGCTCCCCATGCTTATTTATTTGCCTGAAGAGTTTTACTGAGGTTTAATGCCTGGTATTTTTGCTTTTTATATAACTCTCCATTTTTTAACTACAAAAATAACAGGCCTGCGATGTAGAGCCTGTGGCACTCATCCTCACTGCCCCTTCTGTGTGCCCCTGCCCGATCCCCGCCTCCCTGGGAGTGCAGTGTTGAATATGCGTTTCTTCCAGTATTACTGACGTGGAGATCTTGTCATGAGCATGGCCACCTGTGCACATTTCCTACTGAGCTGTCTTTGTTAAAGAGCTTTAAGAACTCGCTACATATTAAGGTTACTATGACGCTGTCCAATGTTATATTTTCTCTAACTTATCCATTCCTGTTACTTCTTTTCTAAACTGTCTAATTTCTTATATTCACATTTCCTATGTTTTTAATTTAAGGTTTCTTCATTTAATATGATGTGTAGAAAATCTATCTTTTATTGTACTTTTATGGCTTCAAGCCATACATTTCAATCTTTTATTTCCTCTGACATTTTTGGGGGGTATGGTATGAGAAGAATTTTAACTTCTTTTTCTAACTTCGTTTCATCACTAAAATAAAGCAAAAACTGGTTTTAAAAGTACAAAATATCTTAAAATTAGTTAACTTCAAGATAGTCATTTATGCTGACTCTTCAACATTCAGAAACAAAACTCACATCTATCATTTAAACAGCAAAGTATTGTTATAACTAACTCCAAGTGACAAAGAACCGCTATTCTTGCTTTCTAAACTGCCAAAATTTACCAAACTGAAGCAAATGCTTATTTCTTCTAAAGCTGAAACTGATGTGTAGTATTATATATTATGGCAATTTTCACTTTTATCATCACTTTCTCCCTCTTTCGAGTTAATCTAGTTTGTTAAAGTGTATTGGGTCAAGTTAGACCCCTCTCAAGCCCTTCTCATCAGTTAGAGCCAGCGTGGGGAGTAAGTGAGCCCTATTGGCAAAGGAGAAGGGTTTCTTGGGGGGTTTTTGGGAATCTCACACATCCCCTTCAGTGGTAGATATTCAGAAAGATCTTGGGGTGGGTCCAAATCCAGGAGTTCACTGGCTTCCAGGCAGACAGCACAGGGGTGGAGGTGTCGGGACACCTGGCAGGCATCTTGAAGATGAAGCCAGAGTTCTCTGGCCACAATGGGGAGGTCTCCATGGCCTGGCTCCCGAGTGCCACTCCAACATCTCCCCCTCCCTTGTACCTTGTATTCCACAGACAGCAATGCTTCTAGGCCCCTGAGCAGGCTGGGATGCACCCTGCCTCCGGACCTCTGCTCCTGTTGTCTGCCCATCCGCAGTGCCCACCCACCACCATTCCTCCTGCCTTTCACAGTCCCTCCTCTCCCGGGGCAGATTCCAGGGTTGCATCACAACACGACATCTGGGCTGACATCTGGCTGACATCAGGGCCGACATCTGGCTCCATAACCAGAGCCAGGTGTGCCATGACAGAGGGTCCCTGCCCACCTATCACTGTGTCCTGGCACAGGGCACGGGACCTGGCTCTGGGTAGCCTTCAGTAAACACTAAGTGGGCAAGATACAGCTCTCATCTTCTAAACTCTTACAACCCAACAGGGAAGATGAGTAGAAAAGACAACTGTAACACGAGACCAGGCCCGAGACGAACAATCTAGTGGGTGGTTCTCTATGTAAACAGTCAGTTCTTCCATGGTGGCATGGTGCCTCCAGCCAATCTTTTTTTTTTTAATCGAGTTACTGAGTCTGGTAGACAGACTCAAGTTCTCAAAAACAAGTATGTTTTGAGCAGTTGCTCCAAGGACTTTATTTTGTAATATTTTAACATTTGTATGCCTTACAAATTTTTTTCTTAAAATTTTATTTCCTTGTATTTGCTACAAGTTGTTAATTAGGGAAAGCACAAATTTCTTCATTTGCAACAGGTACAATAGAGTAGGGAACAAATCAGCTTTCAGCCTGGCTTGAGCACCAGCTTCACAGTGGGCCAGGAAGAGGAACTCCTAGGACCTAGGACCCCTCCTAGAAGCCCAGGGGGAAACATTCCAAGGGCCAGGACAGGAGCTCTCAACCTGAGGCTCAGGTGAGGGCTGCTGTGGCAGGCGCCTAAGTCACTGATGGAATTCTCCCGCATTTGGTCCCATTCACATGAATCCATATAATTCTTTGATTTGGGAGTCAGGCTAGAGTGGCTGAGGCTGAGTCATGGCTATGCTGCCTCTGAGGGCCCTTAAAGGCAACTTCTTTCCTGAGCTGTCAACTCAGGTCCTTCTGCCTCAATTCCCACATGGAGAAAGTGACACAGAGGGAAGGTGGTCTTGCCCGAATCCTGGCAGCTCTGACGACAGCGCCCGTCACTCCCAGAAAGCCATGCTCTTCCGGAAAGCCCTTACCAGACAGAGCTGCTTAACGTCATCCCGAAGCCAACCTGAGCTCCGCGCGCCGTCGGGTGGGCTCGGGTGAGCACCCATCACTCTTTTCACTGTCTCTCCACACTCCACAGAACTGTCACAACCCCCGTACCTTTGTGAGGGGCTTTCAAGTTGCCATCTTGAAGGCCAAAGGTAGAAGGTGCAGGAGCAGGGGGTGCAGAGCTGGGCTCCTTCATGCGGTTCACCACGTTTTCAGACAGCTAAGGAAGCAGAAAGGAGGAACAAGAAAAAGTTATGTCACAGAAGTGTCTGGAAGCAAAGCCTCCTCTTTATTCAGGTCTCAGAATTAACTGAATGCACTGCTTCCTCAAGACCAACTCCAACAAAGCAATTAAAACTCCTCTAGTGGTGGCCCAGTGCCTACCAGGTCCACGCCGAGCCCATCCGGACTCCCAAGCCTACCAATGTATGCCCCCTGCTGGCTTTGCAGCTTCACCGCCATCACTCCCCTCCACACACCCAGTCCTCAGGGGAACCTGATGTATCAATTTTCTCACCTCCTCTGAATTCAGGCATGCTCTTCCCTCTGAACCACCTCCAGCCCGCCACCTCCCTCTCTGGGACATCTCCACCTGTCCAAATCATAACCTTTCTTTGGAGGTATCTCAGTGTCCCCTTCTCTTGGAAGGCTGCCCCTCAACAGCATCCAAGTGAAGCACAGGTACCTCTGTCCATCGCATTTCTCTTTATTCCACTTTGCAGATAACACATTTTTTTTTTTTTTTTACAAGTTGAAGGTTTGTGGCAAGCCTGCATCAGGCAAGTCTACTGGTGTTCTTTCCAACAGCATGTACTTTGTGTCTCTGTGTCATGTTTTGATAATTCTCACGATACTTGAAGTTTTTCATTGTTACTGTATTTGTTATGGTGATCTGTGATCAGTGATGTTTCATGTTACTCTTGTAATTGTTTTGGGACACTGAAAACGTTGTCCTTGTAAGATGGTGAACTTAACCAATAAATGCTGTTGTATTCTGACTGCTCTAGCGATCAGCCATTCCCCCACCCCCATCACTCTCTCTCTCCTTGGGCCTCCCTATCCCCTGAGACACAACAAAATTAGGCCAATTAATAACCCTGCAATGGCCTCTAAGTGTACAAATGAAAGGAGGAGTCACATGTCTCTCCCTTTAAATCAAAAGCTACAGATGATTAAGCTTAGTGAGGAAGATATGTCAAAAGCTAAGACAGGCCGAGAGCTAGGCCTATTGCACCTAACAGTTAGCCAAGTTGTGAATGCAAAGGAAAAGTTGTTTAAAGAAGTTACACGTGCTACTCCTGTGAACACATGAATGGTAAGAAAGTGAAACGGACTCACTGCCGATATAGAGAAAGTTTTAGTGGTCTAGATAGAAGATCAAGCCAGCCACAGTACTCCCTTAAGCAAAAGCCTAATTGAGCCTAAGGCTCTATCTCTTTCCAATTCAGTCAAGACAGAGAGGTGAGGAAGGTGCAGAAGAAAAGACTGAAGTGAGCTTAGGTTGGTTCACAAGACTTAAGTAAAGATGGCGTCTCCATAACATAAAAGTGCAAGGTGAAGCAGCAAGTGCTAATGGAGAAGCTGCAGCAAGTTATGCAGAAGATCTAGGTAAGATCATTGATGAAGGTGGCGATACTAAACAGAATAGTCTTTTACTGGGAAAAGATGCCATCTAAGACTTTCATAGCTAGAGAGGAGAAATCAATGCCTGGCTTCAAACCTTCAAAGGACAGGCTGACTCTCTTGTTAGGGGCTAATGCAGCTGGTGACTTTAAATGGAAGCCAACACTCATTTAGCATTCTGAAAACTCTACGGCCTTTAAGAATGACACTCAACCTGCTCTGCCAGTGCTCTAGAAATGGAACAACAGAGTCTAGATGACAGAACATCTGTTTACAACATGCTTTACTGAATACTTTAAGCCCACTGTTGAGACCTACTGCTCAGGAAAAAGGAATCCATTCAAAATATTACTGCTCATTGACAATGCACCTCGTCACCCAAAAGCTCTGATGGAGATGTACAAGATGAATGTTGTTTTCATGCCTCCTAACACAGCATCCATTCTGCAGCCCATGAATCAAGGAGTAATTATGACTTTCAAGTCTTATTATTTAAGAAATTCATTTCATAAGCTTAGAGCTGCCATAGATAGTGACTCCTCTGATGGACCTGGGAAAAGTAAATTGAGAACTCTGAGGAAAGTACTCACCATTCTGATGCCATTAAGAACATTCATGATTCATGGGAAGAGGTCAAAAAATCAATATTAATAGGAGTTTAAAAGAAGTAGATTCCAACCCTCATGGATGACTCTGAGGGGTTCAAGACTTCAATGGAGAAGTCACTGCAGATGTTGTGGAAACAGCAAGAAAAGTAGAATTAGAAGTGGAGCCTGCGGATGTGACTGAATTGCTGCAATCTCATGATCAAATTTGAACAGATGAGGAGTTGCTTCTTATGGATGAGGAAAGAAAGTGGTTTCTCGAGATAGAATCTGCTCCTGGTGAAGATGCTGCGAACACTGTTGAAATGACAACAAAGGATTTAGAATAGGATCGTAAACTTAGTTGATAGAGTTGAGCAGCAGGGTTTTAGAGAATTGACTCCGATTTTGAAAGGAGTTCCACTGTGGGTTAAATGCCATCAAACAGCATCGTATGCTACAGAGAAATCTTTTGTGAGAGGAAGAGCTGATCGACATGGCAAACTCATTGTTGTCTTATTGTGTAAAACCTCCACAGCCAACCCCACCTTCGGCAACCATCATACAGATCAGTCAGCAGCCATCAACACGGAGGCAAGACCCCCCACCAGCAAAAAGATTATGACTCGCTAAAGGCTCAGATGATCATTAGCATATTTTGCCAATAAAGTATTTCTAATTAAGGTATATATACTTTTTAGGCATAATGTTAGTCTACACTTGACACTACAGTGTAGTGTAAACGCAACTCTTATATACACTAGGAAACCAAAAAGTTCATGATTTGCTTTATTTTGATGTCCGCTGTACTGTGGTATCTGGAGCCATGCCTGCACCACCTCTGAGGTGTGCCAGTACCACCTCTTCCCTTCCTCTGAGCCCCCCGACAACACACATGTGCTTCTCAGAGAAGTACTTACACCTCCCGCCTGCCTCTCCCGCCTGCCTATCCTGATGGTTTTTAAATACCTTGAGGGCTAAGCCTGCATCTCACTCATCTCTGTACACCCCCAGGGCCACACATACAGTAGATAATCAAAATACTGCTTGACTAATTTCACCTCAGTTCCCCTAATGAAGACTGGGTAACCAAAACTCTCATTCATTTTAGAGGATGTGAAATAGGCCTAAGGGCGTCATAAAACAGTTTACTGAAATGAAACAGCAAGCTGGGGATCAATCCAGGATAAAAATCCTTAAGCGTTCACTTTAGTAAATATTTATTAAGTGCCTAATATGTGCAAGGCATCATAAAGCACAGCTGAGGGAAAGACATTAAAAATTACTGTAAGACAAAAGACATGATCAGCAACTCCACTTCCAGAATATCTCATGGAGAAAAGTACTCCCCCATATACACAGAGGCATGTGGAAGGACACTCACTGTGACACTGGAGGAAATAGGGAAAAAAGAAAAGGAAACCACATAAACATCCAGCAACAGAGAACTGATGGAGGAAATCCTGGCGTATACACCCTATGAAATTTTATGGACCCATTAAGAAAGAACAAGGTAGAATACATATACACTGTCACGGAAGACACACGAGGTACACTGCTGATTGTTTAAAAAGTCATAGAATTTTTTGTACATCTCAATTTTATAAAAAATAATGCAGACATACAAATATAAATGTTGCTGAATTTGAATATATGCATATCCACATATCCACAAGTGTGAATTGCATTTGGATTTCACATGCATGCATATAAGACACATATACAGGTCTGCTCTGAGGAGAAATCTACAAAACTGCTTAGCAAAGTACTCAGAGGATGAGGTCCTGCAAGTGGGGACAGAAGCAACTGGGGCAGGATTTTCACTTTTGGTACTTTTGTGTCTTAATTTTTTACCATGAACATTTCCTTAGTAACAAAAGATTGTAATAATAATAATAATAATAAAGTCCCTGTAGTATTTAAGATATATACAAATCAAACAGCTAGTTAATGACATATGACAAGAGAAGACCAAACGTATCAATGGAAGAGAATAAGGAGTCCATAAAGAAACCTTTATCTCTATGGTCAATTGATTTCAACAAGGGTGCCAAGACAGTTCAGTGGGGAAAGAGCAGTCTCTTCAACCAATGACGCTGGGATAATTGGACATCCCTTGCAAAACAATATAGTTGCACACCTACCTTACACCATATACAAAAATTAATACAAAACAGATCTGAGACTTAAACGTTAAGAGCTAAAACTATAAAACTCTTATTAGAAAACAGAGGGCTATGGGAGGCAGAGCTTGCAGTGAGCTGAGATCCGGCCACTGCACTCCAGCCTGGGCGACAGAAAAAAAAAAGAAAAAAGAAAACAGAGGGCTAAATCATTATGACCTTTGCTTTGGCAATACATTCTTAGAGGTGATACCAAAAGCATGAGCAATGAAATAAATAAATAAATAAATAAATAAATAAATAAATAAATAAATAAATGGACTTCTTCAAAATTTTAAAGTTTTGAGTACCAAATGACACCATAGGGCAACTGAAAAGACAACCCACAGAATGGGAGAAAATATTTACAAATCATATACCTGATAAGGAACTTTTATCTAAAATATATAAACACCTCCCAGAATTGAATAATAAAATGAAAAATAATCCTATTTAAAAATGGGCAAAGGATCTACATAGAAATTTTTCCAAAGAAGATATACAAATGGTCAATACGCACATGAAAAGATGCTCAACATCATTAGTCTCTAGAGAAACACGGGTTTAAACCACAATAAGGTACCACATCACACCCACGAGGATGGATATAATTAAAAGATCAACTTGTAAGGGTCAGCCATAGTGGCTCACGTCTGTAATCCTAGCATTGTGGAGGGCCAAGGCAAGAGCATCACTTGAGACCAGGAGTTTGAGACCAGCCTGGGCAACACAGTGAGGCCCTTTCTCTAAAAAAAAAAACTTTTTTTAAATTAGCCAGGTGTGGTGTCATGTGCCTGCAGTCCTAGCTTCTTGGGAGGCTGAGGCAAAAGGATCGCTTGAGCCTAGGAAGTCATGGTTACAGCGAGCTATGACTGCACCACTGCACTCCAGCCTGGACAACAGGTGAGGCTCTGTCTCTAAATAAATAAATAAATTTTTAAAGTTAAATTATAATAAGTATTTGAGAGGCTGTGGAGAGTTACCACTTGATATTACAATTCCACTCCTCACTATATACCAAAGACAAATGAAAACATGTATTCACATCAGCACTATCTGTAACAGCCAAAAAACGGAAAGGACCCAAATGTTCATCAACCAATGAATGGATAAGTAAAATGAAGTATATCTATACAATAGAGTATTATTCAGCCATAAAAGGGAATGAACTACTGACACATTACAACACAGAGGAACCTTGAAAGCAGTCAGACCCAAAAGGCCACACTGTGCGGCGTATTATAGGATACGTCCACAACAGGCAAATCTCTAGACACAAAAGTAGATTCGTGATTGCTTTAGGCTTGGGGAAATGCAGGGACAGGGGTGGGGGCTGATAGCTACAGGGTAAGTAGGATTTGGTGGGGAGGGTGGGGGGTGGGGGTGATGAAAATGTTCTAAAAATGATTGTGGCAATGATCACACACACCTGTGAATACACTAAAAACTATGAAATCACATGCTTTAAATGGGTGAATTGTACAGCACATGAATCACATCTCAACAGAGTTGTTACAAATAAAAAGGGAGAGAACACCAAAAACAAAGAGAAGCAGCCCAGACAGGAAGTCACTGAGAACAGCACAAGGGCCAGAACATTCCAGTGGCCAGAAGCAGCCAAGAGAGGGATGGGTTCCCTAGGGCAGAAGCTGACTTAGACACAGGAGAAGTGGCGGTGTCTGCGGAAGACAGAAGCCTCACAGCCTAGAGCAGGGCACCGGGGAAGAGGCACAGACAGGAAGAGACTGTGCGCCTGGCGCCATAGGTTCACTTTGGAAGGCCTAGGGTGGAAGGACTTGGATGAAGCCGGCAGAGAAAGAAGTTTGGAAGTCAGGCAGAGGGAGAGGTCCAACCAACCCGAGGAGACGCTGAAAGTTTGTGAGCAAGGAAACATTACGGCCTGCGTGGGAGGTGGGATGAAAAGCTCGTCTGGTGGCTGCCCTGACTGTGGGGAATGAATGAGAGCACAGAGTTGAAGAAAAGGAGCTTTGAGCTCAAGTTCATGGAATAACTTACATGAGAATAACAAAAAAGGGCAGGAAATTAAGAAAATTATCCTAAGAAGGCAGCAGATCCGTTTGATTGTAGGCAAATACAAAAATCCCACATTGTAGGACCAGGCACAGTGGCTCACGCCTGTAATCCCAGCACTTTGAGAGGCCAAGGCGGGCGGATCACGAGGTCAGGAGATCGAGACCATCCTGGCTAACACGGTGAAACCCGTCTCTACTAAAAATACAAAAAATTAGCCGGGCATGGTGGCGGGCGCCTGTAGTCCCAGCTACACAGGAGGCTGAGGCAGGAGAATGATGTGAACCCGGGAGGCGGAGCTTGCAGTGAGCTGAGGTCGCACCACTGCACTCCAGCCCAGGTGACAGACAGTGTGAGGCTCTGTCCCAAAAAAAAAAAAAAAAAGAAAAGAAAAGAAAAAAAATTCCCCCTTTGTAAAAGGGAGAAACCTTCCCTTCCCAAGTTTGCTCATTTGTTCCTTTTTTTGCAGCTGTAGCAACTAAGACCCTGAATGAGTCAGTGTATGGGAGAATGAGGAGAAACATCTAAAGCCCCAAGTTCCCAGTAAGCACTCAGCCACATGCTGAGGGTAGAAACAGGATACCAGGCTGGGTGCAAGGTGACAGCAGTAGAACGTGGAACATCCTTCCCTGTAGGTGGGGACACGGAGCCAGCACTCAAGAGGGAACACTTCAGGGAACTTCCTGAAGCCAGCACTTCAGGGAACACAGGCTGAATGAAAAGATCTGGGCATCCGAATGGTGGCTGAAACTGGCTAAGAGCTCATTTTTAAATTTTCAGGAAACATGTGCTGGTTGACTTCATGACAGCAGTCTGAAATTGGCCATAGTGGTATATCCACCATAGAAACCGGCCAGTGCTACAAACCAGGCACTTTGAGGGAGGTGAAGGGCAGAGCCAGTTAGAAATTTACCAGCACACGACTAGACAGCATCCCCCATCTCAGAGTGGACCCTGTGGAATGCACCAGGTGCCTGAGGGACTGAAAGCCCCTGCTGGGTGTCCTGAGGGAGGTCAGCACTGAGTAATGAACCTCAGGGATCCTGGGATCTATGCAGGTGAGGACGAGGCAACCATGACACGTGTAATCTACATGACAATGGCAGTCACAGCTGACGATGTCCTAATCCACACCACGGAAAAGGGCTGCGTGACCGGGAAGACCAGGCCCTGCCATGCAAAAGACTCTTGGCTGGGCGTCGTGGCTCACGTCTCTAATCCCAGCACTTTGGGAGGCCGAGGCAAGTGGATCACCTGAGGTCAGGGGTTCAAGACCAGCCTGGTCAACATGGTGAAACCCACATCTCTACTAAAAATACAAAAATTAGCCAGGCGTGGCGGTGGGCGCCTGTAATCCCAGCCACTTAGAAGGCTGAGGCAGGAGAATCATTTGACCGCAGAAGGTGGAGGTTGCAGTAAGCTGAGATCACACCATTGCACTCCAGTCTGGGCAATAAGAGTGAAACTCTGTCTCAAAAAACAATAATAATAATAAGACTCTGATAGTGCAGCCCAGGCAAGGAGCAGAGGAAGCACCCTGTCCACAAGCAAACAGACAAGGGTGCCACAGCCATGGCCCACTCTCCCTCTTTATGAGGCACTTACTGTGATGGCAATGCACTAGAAGCAGTGAGCAAGAGCACTGAAAGGGAGTGACACAGTCCCTGAGTTTCTGGAGCTCACATTCAGATGGCAGGTGAGAGACGATACACAGTAAATACACCGTTTCCCATGTCCTCCCTCACCTAAGCCAGGACACCAGCAACTGTAAACCTTACCATTATTTTACACGGCCTGATGAAAGACAAAAACTCTAGTGGAACTAACATTCCTCCTATCATACACAACATCCCCACTTCAGAAATGCTTAAATATATGCTGAAGAACCAACAAGGTGCACTAGTGATTGGTGCTATCTATGAAAGAAGAAATGACTATCATAAAGTGATGGCAGCATGCAGGGCAAGGGCGCAGGGAAGCCGTATGCACCGGGGAAGGCTACTTAGCCATGACATTCCTGTTTAGACGCCCGCCCAGGGATGAGATGCTCAACCACACGTACATCCTGAAACCTAGTTCCAGCAGAGGGGAGAAGTGCAGTCTCTGAGAAGGACTGAGTCTGGCATGTCCAAGGGCCCCACAGAAGGCCAGCAGGCCAGAGGAGAGTGAATGAAAAGAAGGGACCAGACGATCAGGCCAGAGGGGTAGGCAAAGGCCAGACCGTAAGACCCCTAGCCGACCAGGGTAAGGCATTCACATCTGATCCAAGGGCATGAGGCGGACATGGCGGGGGTTCTGCGCAGGTGAGCAGGGGGCTCAGATTTGCCAGGTGCAACCCCAGGGGGCGGGAATGGAACCACACAGCTCGGTTTGTAAGAGGTTAATGAAAACATTGGCAAGATTCTTGTTGGCATTGAGAGATTTGTAATGTTTTTTATGTTGCCACAAAATACAGCAAGTAATATTTTTAATCAACAAATATACATACACACACAGCAGTCATGTGAGAATAAACACCATCTGGGCAGTGCTCCCCGCACCAACAGAACCAGAGGGGAGGCCTCCGGAGCCAGACAGGACTGGGTGCTTGGTGCCACGGTCCACTGGTCACAGTGCCATCAGAGCTGGCCGGGAGGTCCTGTGTGGTCAGTGGACAGAGGGCTAACATAGAGCAATGGAGGGGAGGAGGAGCTCTGCCCACCCTCCAGCTGCATGTTGCTGCCCCAATTCGTTAGCTTCTCTGAGCTTCACTGTCCTCACCTAGGCAATGCAGCCTCCCTCAAGGCTGGCCTGGCTGTGGTGCAGCTCAGGAACTCAGTGCTTTGCAGTCAGACCAGCCCAGGTTTGAATCCCAGCTAAGCTGCATACCAGCTGTGTCACCTTGGCCAGGGAACTTCTTAGCTCAAAGTCAGTTTCCTCATCTGTTAGATGGAAAGAATTAATGGCACAGACTTTATGGTGATTTCTAGGATTAAATGAAGCAATCTACAGAAAGCAGTTGGTACAATGCAAACGATATTAGCTATTAAGTGAAAACTGCACAGTGCTACACAAATATTAATTATAATCCATACCAGGCACATATTGGGTACATAAAAATATATGAGTTAAGCAATAATAACAACAGTTAGCATTTGCCACAGACCATCAGCACTGTTCTAAGTGCTCTCCGTGTAACTTTGCAACCTTGAGTAAGTCTCTTCTCAGCTTGTCCATATTGTACACAAAACTAAATTGCACAGATTCTTTTTAAAGCGCCCTCCAGCTCTGACATCCTGTGGCTCAAACCTGAACCTGCCCTCACCCTGGAGTAACAAGGGGACACCAAGGAGAGGGGCCTCTTCCCTGCTACTACCCTGGCACACTTGGATGGCACCTCCACAAGTCTCTGATGACAAAGTAGAGTCCAAGAAGAGACTCTCTCTCCTCCCCTCTCCAGCCCACAGTCCTTGCCCTACAAGCTCCGTGATGGAGGGTGGGAAGGCGTGCAGAGTGGGGAAGGCCCACAGACAGTCTGAGTCAGATGCAAGGCCAGGCCAGGGAGAGGCCCAAGCCTCAATCTAAGCACCCCCTAGCCACACACACACACATACCCCTCAGCACTTCCACCTTAACAAATGCATTTGGAACCCAGATTCTACTTCCTTCCAAGGAAGAAACCAAAATTTGACCCTAACCGAAATGTTGCTCTCACCCAAAAGCAACTGTGAACTTAGAGGCAAGTTCCCAAAGGACTATAGCTTTCTTTCTTTTTTTTTTTTTTTTAGAGATAAGGCCTCCCTATGTTGCCCAGGTGGTCTTGAACTCCTGGGCCCAACGGATCCTCCTGCCTCAGCCTCCTGAGTAGCCAGGACTATAGGTGCATGCCACCATATGGGTTTCTTTATTAAACCATACAGCTCTATGAGTAAGTCACATGGCCACCTCGCGACTAAAAGGTTGTAAGGAGAAAGGTGCCATCTTAAAAACCTCAAGTAGGTATTATCAACAACTGAATGAACAAGGACAGGAGTGAGCAGTGTGCAGCTGACCCAATATAAGGTCATGATATAAGGTCATGAGGATGAGAGTCGTGATTGTAACTGAGTTGTGCCACCTTACTAACGCTACCTACCTACTGATTAACATTCATCCAGCACTCACTGTGCACAGACCATCTCACTAATCCTCACAATGCCACACCCACCTTCTACTTGAGGAAACCAAGGTAGAGAGAGGTTAAAGAACTTGCCCAGCCCATGAAGCTGCAGGACCAAAGCCTGATTGCAGGGAAAGCCACCTGACCCCGGGCCTGTATGCTTAACTGCTGTGCTGCTCTGCTCTGAGGGCAGCCGGCTGTCCCTCCAACAGCAAGAGCAAGGGGAGATGCACCTGCTAAGCAGCACTCACTGCCTAGAACGGCCCCTAGAAGGGACAACCACCACAGAAGCTAAAGCGATAAAAAGCAGAGGGGCCAAGATTGCTGCAGAAAGGCCAGGGAACCAACTGACTCCCAGCAGGCTCAGCCTCAAAGGGGACTGCACGCATTTCCCCGACTCCCCTGTCTGGAACCAGCCCCCCATCGACCTCACCCCTGCCAGCACCTCCCCTTACTCTGCTTTGCTTTCTTCGCAGCACTTATGACCACCTGGCACAACAGACCCCAAGCACTTCTTTGTCTTCATTCCAACAGCACAGCGGCTCCATGGGCACAGGGATTCCATGATGCTCCTGCTGTATCTTCAGGGCTTAGCACACTGGAGACACTCCAATGTTTGTGAACCACATGAATTAAATATTTATTAGAGGCCCGGGTCCATAACATGGCACTAGTGCAATGGAGTACATAAAGATATGACATCCATGGACCTTCTACTCAAAGAGCTCACGGTCAAGCAGGGTGGAACAGACAGACACACAGGGAGAGAAGACAAGCCACTGAGCAGTGGATACGAGCAGCCCTGCTAAGGGCCCAGGAGGTTCAACAATGGAACTCTGAGTTCCAGCTAGAAAGGAGAGAAGGGAGATGGCCTGAATAGGGCCTGAAGGGACGATAGCAGAGAAGAGGTGTGAGCAGAAGGTGGTGTTCCAGAGAGACGCGCGGCATGAGCAAAGGCACGGAAGGGAGGGAGCTCCAAGGAGCATCACGGCTCAGTCTGGCAGGGACATGAAAACATCAGGTGTGAGAAGCTTCTGGAGCTGCTGGAGTGCCACCTGTCGAGGGCCTTGAATGGCAAGTCAAGGAAGCTGGAGACCTGGGAATCAGTGAAGGCTACAAGCAGGGATGTGGTCAGTCTTCTCTTTGCACAGGAAGGTCTGGCAGAGCAGGAGGCAGGACTGAGATGACGAAGGGGCTGGTAGCAGGGGCACCACCACAACAGTGCAAATCAGGAGGAGGAGCACTGAGAAGTGTGACAACTGAAGCAGTGACAAGGATGGAATGGATACAAAAGACACCAAGAAAGTAAAACTATTTAGACCATCTGACTGAATGCACAGGTAAGAGGAAAAGGGAATGGACGGAATAGCGTGATCTCATTTGTACTTTCAGAAAGAGTGCACTTTTCCACGGCCTTGGGAAAATTCTAAAAGCATTCATGAGAAATTGTGACCAGCTGGCATTTAAAAATAAGATGCATTCCACAAGAAGAAAAACTCCTAAAGCAACAGGGATGGGGGAAAACCGATAGCAAGGTCCTGAGTCTGGCTCGCGGGAAAGAGGCAGGCATCGTTATTGAGCCACATTATTGAGCTCTGTAAGTGTGTCATGTTCCAAGTCCATCCATGCAGCTCTGTTCCACAGGCAAACAGGCTGCACAGGAAGATGCAAGAGACTACCTCTCTAGAAAGATGTTAGGGAATCCCTGGCATACGAGAGCCTAGGGCAGGCCAGAGTAAGAATGTAATTTCCCCACACTCCAGAGGCAGGCAGCAAAGCTCACGGCTAGAAGAGAAGACCGCAACCCAAGAGTGATAAGGGTGCATATTTAAGGCTAATGACAAAAACGACCCTGACTTGCTGATCCTAGAGCACACTCCATATGCCAGGCTCCGGGTAAGGGTAGTCTCTGTGCAGCAGCCGCCATTTTACAGATGAAGAAACTAGAGTCAGGGAGGTGAAACGTGGGAAGTGCTAGGGCCAAGACTCAAATCCAAACCCTGGACACTTAACAGGGACCCCTGCACAAGTAAAGGCAATAACATGGAGCTGCTCTGAGGTGACAAGTAACCCTTTTCACAGAAGGGAAGACTGGGAAACAATAGAATGATTTGCAGCTCCCACTTCCCCCACCCACTGCTTTATGGAGTCCCGGGAAGATGGACAGGTGGAGCATCCGTATACTCACAAAACAGACAACCTACTTTAAAAACTAATTGAATGTCAAGGTGAAAATGAGCATGTTTTTAGCCTTAAAAATGTTAACTACCTAGGCACATTTGGGAAGGCACAATGGGGAAGCAGTTCAAGCATTATTCTTTACATTGAAAGTTCACACAGTTTACAAAGCGAGGCATCACAGGCAGGAGCGGTGTCATCGTCCTCACTCCAAAGATGAAGACAGTGATGTACAGAGAGTGACTTCCCAAAGTTATACAGTGGGTCAGCAGCCGAGACAGGCCTACGCGGCCATGCTCCACCTACTCAACGCAGTGTTTTCCAAGGGCCTGCCGGGTGCCAGGCACTAGAAAACGAGGAAGAGATAAAATCAGCTCAGACCTACAGCAGGCAGGCAGTGTGGGCTAGGGCAGGCCTAGCACCAGGACAGTGCCAACACGGCCAGTTTCAAAAGGACAGGCTTCCCAGAGGCTC
Source organism: Trachypithecus francoisi (assembly GCF_009764315.1). NCBI lineage: Eukaryota > Metazoa > Chordata > Mammalia > Primates > Cercopithecidae > Trachypithecus > Trachypithecus francoisi. Next base: position 62,463,135 of record NW_022681453.1, read on the forward strand.
AGCCTGTCAGCTCCTGGTGTCAACACCCCAATTCCCAACACCCCAATCTATGTAGAGGTGTTGCCCAACCCCGTGATCCGAAAAAGATCACCCCCTTGCCTAAGGCTGTTGCCTTGGAGATTTTGTTCCCTAGCTCTTCAGTTTTCTATGAGCTGAAATTAGATGCACCGGCTGCTCACCACAGATGTCAATCCCAGAAAGGCAGAACAAGAAGAGCCCTTGGAGACCTCCTACACCAAGCATGGCACACACAAATGCCCACAGGAGTTGGGGAGGTGGTGGAAACAAATAAAACAGGCCTGATTTTAAAAAATAAAATGTATAAAGCACCGTGCAAAGATACCATGGTGTAACTGTGATGAGACTGCACAGCCACATGAAGAGTGTAGCCACCTCGCGACTCCAGGAAAGTGTTGCCGTATGAGAATGGCAGACTTTCCACTTGTTCCTCAAAGAAAGCTAAAAATCAATTTTATGTAAAGCCTCCCAACTTTTAAATGGTAGCAATCACTTAAAATCAATTAATATCATTAAGTTTCTGGACTCATAGTTTGAGGCAAGAAAAACTGAGCCAGTGGCTTAAAAGTTTATCCAACAAGTATTTTATTGACTTGTGCCAAGCTCTGGCTTAGGTGCTGGGGACAGAGAGATGAAGAAGATGTGGCCCCTGTTCACGGGGCAGTAAGGAAGTAAGTGTGGAATAGATCATTTCAGCCCAGGGCAGTAAGCCCTGGGAGGAGAGCACAGAGTCTGCAGAGGACACCACCGAAGGCTCCTTCTGAAGGCAACACTTGCACTTGGCCAGCCAAAGGAGGGGAGAAGAATCACAGGCACACATGCATGAAGCAGCTTAAGGTCCCGCAGGAGCAAGTGTCCCTGCAGGGAGGCACAGTGAAGGCAGAAAGTGGCCCCCACACATGGAGGACCTCGTGAGCCAGGCTCGGAAACATGCCTTTAACTGCGAGGCAAGGGAGAGACATGAAAGGATGCGACACAATCAGCTTCAACTCTGAACAGTCCCTGGGACATGAGACGTTGGTCACGGGCTGCCTCTGGGAGCAGGACCAACAAAACACAGTAGAAGGGAGATGGGCTTTTCCCTGGGCACCTCCTTTTCAACTGTCTGCATTTAATGACCATCTGCAGGAAACCTGTTCAAAAGTAAAATGTACCTTTTTAAAAAAATTAGCCTGGTAGCACCAGAAAGTATAGATTTGTAGGAAGCAAGCTAATAAAGAACAATTTTTCAGCTGGTCAAAGGGAAGATGGTGTAGGCCTGAACTGAGAGTAGAAAGAACAAACAGGAGAGGACAAAACTGAGAAACTGCTGGAAGGTGAAGCTCAAGACTTGTCATGAATGTAGAGAAAGAGAGGAATGTGGATGAAGGACTGGATAGTAGAGCTACTCACAACAGAAGAGACAAGGGTCATCTCTAAGGGGGCAGAGAAGAAATGTGGGTGAGCCCCATTTGGACACAGTCAATTACATGTACCCATGGGACATGCATGGGGTGCTGGCAGGGGCATGTGGAAAGCTCTGGGTTGGATATTTAGAATCCAGAAGTCATGGGTACATGAATGAGGATGAAAGAGAATGGCCAGGAACAGGGCGCAGAAGGGATAGCAGGCTCAGAAAAGGTCAGAAGCTCCTACCAGACACAGGAAGGGCAGAGACGGTGGTTGATGCTGGACACCAGTGCCACTGTGGAGAGCAGGAATGACCCCTTCCAATAAAGGGAAAAGGCAGCACTTGAAACCTGGGAGGATCAAGGCTGCCTTCCAGTGCAGCACCTTTATTTTCCAAATGTGGTAACTGGCCCGAGATGAGTCTAGTAAGGGTTACAATTAACAACCACCTTACATTTATATTATTTTATAGATGTATCTTTTACATACAGAGACCTTCAACATTGTACTGTGATATAAGAAAGGAGGAATGTAATGGAATCTCATCATATATGAGGGTCATATGCTGAAGTCAGAAGGTGGAAATAACTTTAACTGTTGTACTATTTAGATTGTATTGCTGGTTACACTGTACTACTATTACGATAAAATTTAAAGGACGTTCAACCAAACCCTTGAGAGTGATTCCTTCTGCACCTAAAGTACAGTGTGGTTGTGTAGACAGTCCCCTGCTGTCATTCTCACACACAGTGAGTTTCAGAACCTCCAAGGCAGAAAAATGGAGTGCACCAGAGGGAAATCTACACACAGGTGTCTGGGCCTGCAACCATCCTGTCTTTAAGATGAGCTTCCACTCCTCAGCAGCTGAGGCGGAAAAGGTAGAGAGACCTAAAGCACTATGCTTCCCTGAAGAATTTGCTTTACCTTGTTTTCTAATGCGTCAGCACTTGTCAGAAGATGTGATGGATTCAGGAGCATCAAACAGAATAACACATGTGAAAGCAGCTAGCCCAGAAACCGGCACACAGTGTGAACTCAAGAACCATTTGCTGGACTTGAAATCAGAAGTAGATACTTTTCATTGAAAAGTAGCAGAGAAGTTGGCCACCTGTTTTCTGGCTTTCCAGCTGGCAATTCCTGATGTGGGCTCCATCAAACTGCACTCATCCAAACAGTTAGCCAGGTGAGCTTTACAGCTGTAAAAGACCAGAGAAGACTTATAATGCAACCCCTTCACGGTGTCTATGCTAAATGGGTGCATGGAGATGCTACATCATATCTCTATCTTGCACATAAGGAGAAAGACTCATCCTTCTGAAGTGTCAGGGCGTAAGTCCAGGTTTGGGATTTTCTGTTTACCATACTGCCTTTAAGCGAGTCAACTAAGATGAATGCTGCAATCAAAAAGCAGACATTCTAGGGTGAACAGGATCCCAAGCACAGAAGTTAACATCCAGCAGGAACAAAAGAAAGAACAGGAAAAGTAATCATGTAAAACATATCATAAGGAACTTCCATGTTCAAGCTGAAACAGTCAAGAAGGCAAGCTCAGAAGCATTTCACTAGGCAACCACGCAATGGAAAACAAAGTCTGCCACATACATCCAGAACAGTGTGTGTTAAAGCCTGGAAGAATGAGATTCTCATGCACAGCTGCCACAGGATCGCCAGCTTGGCTAGAGAAGGACTGCCAATTCATTAATCCAAGCATGTAACCCAACATGTATATACTAATGAGCAGACACTATTATGAAAATCCAGGATTTGCCCTCTTAGAGCTCATAAGAGAAAAACAGGACGTAGGCACACAGAGAAAGCAGTGGCTGTGACTATTAAAAGAAAAAGTTATCAATCTGATAAGGGGCATCCACAAAAACCCTACACCTAACACACATAATGATGGAAGACTGAATGCTTTCTCCCTAAGTTCAGGAACAAGGGGCAAGGACATTCACATTCACAACTTCTATTCAGCATTGTACTGGAGATTCTAGCCAAAGCAAGAGGGCAAGTAAAAGCGCATCCAGACTGGAAAAGAAGTCAGTCTTTATTTGCAAACAACATGATCCTACCTGTAAAAAGGCCTAAGAAATCTACCCAAAACAAAACCCTAACTGAACTAATAAATAAGTCTAACGAGGTTGCAAGATAGAAGGTCAATATACAGAAACCAACTATAAAAGTAAGAAAATGAAAAGAAAAATAAAAGTAAGAAAACAACTCCATTCACAATAGCATCAAAAATAATAAAATGCTTAGGAATACATTTAAGAAGTACAAGACTTGTACACTGAAAGTACAAAACACTCCTCAGAAAACTTAAGAAAGATCTAATGAATGGAAAGATACTTCATATTCACTAATTAGCAGACTCCATATTGCTAAAATAGCAATTCTCCCAAAAGTAATCTATAGTGTCAACACAAATCCTATCAAAATCCCTGTCAGCTTCTTTGCAGAAGTTGGCAAACTTATCCTAAAATGTATTCAGAAATGCAAAGGACACAGAACAGATAAAACAATCTTGAAAAATAACAAAGTTAGAGGCCTTACACATCCCAATTTTGAAAGAAAGCCACAATAATCAGCATGACAGCATGGTATTGGCATAAGGACAGACATAAAGATCAATGGAACAGAACTGAAAGTCCAGAAATAAACCCTTACATTTATGTTCACTGGATTTTCACAAAGGTTCCTAGGTAATTCAATGGGGAAAGAATAATCTTTTCAACAGAGCCTGGAGAAATAAGAGATCTCATGATGCAAACATCAATTTAGATCAGGATTCAGCAAACTCTGGTGCTTGAGCCAAATCCAACCCACCACTTGATTTTGTAAATAAATTTTATTTGGAACACAGTCAAAACCATTCACTTAAACATACTGTCTATGGCTGCTTTCCCCTACAATGGCAGAATTGGGGACAGTCATCCTTTGGTATCCATGTAGGATTGGTGTCAGGACCTCTGTGGATACCAATATCTGAGAATGCTCAAGTCCCTTATATAAAATGGCAGAGTATTTGCATATAACCTACACACACCTACTATGCACAAAGATATCTTATAGCTCAATAATAAAAAGCTAAATAATCCAATTAAAAATGGGCAAAAGATCTGAATACACAATTCACCAAAGAAAATATATGGATAGGCACATGAAGAGATGCTCAACATCACTAGTTATTAGGGAAAGGTAAATTCAAACCACGATGAGATACAATTTCACAGCCACTAGAATTGCTCGAATCAAAGATAATAACAAGTGTTGGTGAAGATATGAAGAAACTGGGATCCCATACATTGCTCGTGGAAATATGAAATGGTACAGCTTCTTCAGCAAACAGTTCAGCAGTTTCTTTAAAAAGTAAACCTGACAATTCATAAAATTCATAAACTGAATGACCCAGCAAATCCACTCTCAGGTATCTATCCATGAGAACCAAAAACATTTGTCTGCAAAAAAACTTGTATAATACATAAATGTTCATAGCAGCATTACTCACAATAACCAAGAAGTAGAAAAAATTCAAATGCCCTCAACTGGTGACTGAATAAGCCAAATGCAGTACATACATAAAACAGGATACCATTCAGCAATAAAAAGGATGGACTATGGATATATACTACTACATCAATGAACCAACATCAAAAACACTTGCTCAGTGGAAGAAGCCAGAAATAAACGCTGCATGAATCATTTACACTCAGTCCTCCATATTCCATGTTTTCCATGGAAAACATTTGAGAAAAAGGAATAAAAGATAATATACCAATAAAAAATAATACAAATCTTTAAAAACACAGTGTAACAACTATTTACATAAAGTTTACACTGGGTATTATAAGTAATCTAGAGATAATTTAAAGTATACAGGAGAATGTGTGTAGTTTATATGCAAATACACCATTTTCCATAAGGGACTTGCACACCCAAGGATTTTGGTATCCATGGGGGTCCTGGAACCAATGACCCATGGATAAGTCATTGAAAGACCAAGAGGTGACTGTCTATGAAATGTCCAGAAAAGGTAAATTTATAGAGAAACAGGATTAACGGTTACCTGGGACTGGGAGTAGGGATGGGGAGTGACTACAAACAGGTCAAGGCATCTTTTTAGGTCTTGTAAATGTTCTATGATTGGATTGTGGTGACAGTTGCCCAATTCTGTGTAAATTTACCAAAAAGCATTGAAATAGGTGAATTTTATAATATGTAAAATGCATCTCAATAAAGCTTTTTTTTTCAAGAGATGGGGTCTTGCTATGTTGGACTCAAACCACTGGGCTCAGGTGATCCTCCTGCCTCAGCCTCCCATGTAGCTGGGACTACAGGTACATACCACTGCACCTGGCTTAAACCTGTTGTTTTTTGTTTTTAAAGAAAAATCAGTGTCACCAGATAGAACCTTTCCAAAGCTCTGCTCCTGACCAGAGAACTGCAGTGTGGCCTCCGGAACAACATGTTCACAGCCCTGCCTGGCATTTGGGCCCTGAGTCTGGTCTCGCCACCTGCCAATTCCTCAAGCATCTTACCCTCCTTGTGGCTGCCAAGCATGTGGGCTACAGAGTCAGAGACCCTGAGGTTCCAGCTCTGTGACCTTAGGTTACTTCACCTCACTGAACCCGTTTCCTCCCTTCTGAGTTGGGGATAATGACCCCTCACAAGGTAAGCATGTGGAATTTCTGGGGTGATGCTCCAAATACACCAGGCACAGTGCTTAGCACAGAGTGAATATGCACACGCTTCACAGGGCTGGCTTAGGCCACAGTCAACATCTCCTCCTGAGAGGCACTGCCTGACCATCCCACCTCAAGCGGGCAGCCCCAAAAGCCTTTGCACACTTTTTGTTTCCTCCTTAGCTCTTGCAGCTCTTTGAGTCTTTTGCCTGTGTCTCTTCTTTTCTGGTCCATTCTCCCTACTGGGTTGAGGTCTCTATGATGACAGAGTCCTCGGCTTTGTCCCTCATTGTCTCAGCAAGGCCAGGCCCAGTGCTGGACAAGTAACATGAAGACAGTGGACATTCACTGAGGTGAGGAATAACTGGCGGCTGCAGGTACAGCGCTCTGGCACACGGCCTCTCTGGCACTGGCACACTGGGGGACTCTCTTGTGTGTCTGACTACATTCTTCCTGATCTTCCCCTCCACCGTGGTCCAGAATCAGCCTCATGGGAGCAATGCATGATGGTAAAGTTGATCAAGCCTGGAGGGGATAATGACTCTGGGAACATGCAAGTGACTGGAACAGGAGTGGGCTCAGTGGTGAGAAAGGGGAAAAGGATGGCGAACAGTGAGGGGTCTGGATGCTCACAAGCAACCAACGTCAGCTGAATCACCAAAGGCGGCAGCTCATGTGGAGAGGAGGAGAGGGAAGGTGGACACATATGGGATATGACTGCCATGTGTGCCTTCTCTTACTGAAGGATGAGGTTAAATGTACTGGTTGAAACAAAATCTTTACATATTTCATACATTTGCTCTGAAAACTGGAGTTGAATATAACTGCAGCATTTTGCATTCATGAAATTTCTTTTACCTTCCATGGAATTACGGTTTGAACACACTTTGTGAATTTATGCAAATTAAGTATGTAAACTAGCAAGGCCTAGCACTTAATCTTTTTTTTTTTTTTTTTTTTTTTTAACATGGAGTCTCTCTCCGTCACCCAGGCTGGCGCAATCTCGGCTCACTGCACCCCCCGCCTCCTGGGTTCAAGGATCCTCCTGCCTCAGACTCCCAAGTAGCTGGGTGTACAAGTGTGTGCCACCATGCCCAGCTACCTTTTGTATTTTTGGTACAGGCAGGGTTTCACCATGTTGGGCAGACTGGTCGTGAATCCCTGACCTCAGGTGATCTGCTTACTTCAGCCTCCCAAAGTGCTGAGATTATAGGCATGAGCCACCACTACTGGCCACTAATACTTAACCTTAAAGGGACTAGTACACTTTCTAGGACCAGGCCTCAGGAATTAAATACAAATGGTCATTAAGAATATTCAACTTGCTCTAAAGAAGCTGGGGCAGATCCTCTTTGGCATCTGCCTCTCATTAAATTAACTCATTTGTTCACTTTGGCAACTGTTTTGTTGATCTGGCAATCTTTTTCACTTACTTACCTAAAGACAAGGTGAATTCCTCAACCCTCAAGTAACTCTGCTAACAGAAAAAGCCCCTACACCAAAACATCCTTTCTTCATTACCATCACCTCCTTTCTTCAGTTTTCCTCTTTCAAACACAAGCAGAAGGAAGGACATGGCTCTCATTACATGGGGCTGTGCACTTTACTGTGCACCTCTGGACAAGTCATTTATTCTCTCTGATTAGTTTGCCCAGCTGGAAAAGAAAGCAGTCAGTCACCAAAGTCCCTTCTAGTTTTAAAACTAAGTGGGGCACTATCATCCCTGTAAGGACAGGTGCGGGTATTGTCACAAAATTTTCAGGCTGCCTTGCATACATCATGGGCAGTGGGGCGGGGAGGGGAGGGAATTAGAGAAGTGAGAAAAAGTTGCTTTTGCACCCAAAAGATCTTAATTAAAGTCCCAGAAGTTACTCAGGTTAACACCTTGGGCAAATTCCTTAACCCCTCTAAGCCCAATTCTCCATCTTTAAATACAGAGAATTTATGTGTTGCAGAAGTATTTAAGAGAACTCGAAATAAAATGTACCTGTCTTATATAACACTCAAAAAACATGAGGTTTCCAATCAACTTGGAAGAAGGCACCCCCAAAGGTACTCCCCTGAACCTCTGAAGACTCCAACTTAACTTTCCAACATTCCCCAAAACAGGAGACCAAATCACAAGGGTGAGAGCACCCAAACAGAGCCAAGCTTATCTTTCTAAATTCCAATTCAGGTTCCTCCCTCTTGGCCTTCCAACATAAGCCATCTCCTCCTGTTTAATCCTTGCCACAAGCGAGGTCAACAAAACTATACAACACCTAGAAAGCACCAAATGTGCCAAGTACTCTGCTAGGCTAAGAAAAGAGGCCTCCTTAACACTTTCACAGACATCATCTTATCCTAGGCAGTACACAGGATACATACACATCATTTTTTTTTATAATGTGGCCATTGAGGCTCGAAAGAGATTTTTACCCAAGGTCACACAGCTAATGAGCACCTGCAAGACCTCCTAAAGTCTGTTTTTCTAAGCCACCTCCCTAATTCCTCCTTAACTAATTCACCTGTAAACAGCTCTGTGCATTTCATTTAATCTTGGTCCCCTTTACTGGGTTCATTCAGCTCTCCACAGTTACTTACAAAGCACCTGCAGGTGTAGACACAGGTGTAGGAAGAGGCTGAGCACAGCAACATGCCCCGGAATTGGCTTGTTTCAATCCCAGTTCTCCCACTTACTATTTACATGACCTTGGATCAGTTCCTTCACCTCTCAGTGCCTTAGTTCTCCTTAATCTATAATAATGGGCTAAACAGGGCTGTTGAAAATTAAATCAGTTACTTATACGGGGTTTAGTCCAACGCATGGCCCCTACACTGCAATAAGAGCTGCTTTTATTCTTCTGGGTTCCGGGGACAGTCTTTAATCAGACAGGAATCTTAGCCTCAACAAGCTTACACTCTAGCGGCAAATACAATAAACAAGTAAACAATTACCAAAAAAAGTGATCATTGTGATGAGTGCTATGAAAATAATAAATGTGTGACGGGGGTAGGAAGCTACTTCAGATTGGGTGGTCAGGGAAGGATTCTTAGGGGATATCTGAACTACAAGAATTACAAGAAGGAGCGGGATTTAAGGAGAGCTGAAGGAAAGAGAACAGCTGGCGCACAGACCGTGTGCTGAGCCAGCGGCACCCTCCAGGAAAACACGGCGGTCCTGAGGCTGGGGACGACGTGCGGGTGCCACGCGAGGGAAATGGCCCGAGATGCAGTCCCAGAGGTCGGCGGGCACCGGCCAGCTTTGGAACCAGGTAAGGCAATATCCAAGCGCGCTAGGAACCCACTGGAGGGTTTCAGGCAGGGAAGGGGATCGTATATGAGCTACGGTTCTTCCAGCGCCCCGCAGAAGTGCTGTGGAGAACAGACCGGCGGGGAAGAGCTGAGTCCCCAGGCAAAGCCCAGGTGGGAGGCATCGCGTACCCAGAACTGAACGCGCGCACCTGAGGAGACACTGGCTGGGAGGCCGGGCGCAAATTCAAGAAACGTAAAAACTAAGCCGACCGGAGCCAGGACGTGGCCAGGGCGTCCCTCGTGTCCCAGGGGCCTCGCACCTGTCCCATTCTCCACTCCTCCTTCCTTGAAGCCGGTGTCGCGAAGCTACAAGGTTGCCAGCCTCGGGCTCGCGTCTCGGTGCAGCCTCTTCCTGGCCTGAGCCCCAGGAGTCTCCCACGCCCCACGTCCCTCCCGCGTGGAAGAAGCATCGGCCCCGCGCTGCGCTCCGCCCCGCACCTCCCCCGCCCGCCCGCGGCCTCCACGCCCGCCCCGGCCCAGGCGGCGCCGCTCACCCGGACACCCTGCAGCACCCGGACCCGCTCCTCCTCGTCCACTCCGAAGGACACCCTACGGCCCTCGCTGCTCTCCGTGCTCCCCATGGCGAGCTCTGGAGGACTGGCAGCCAGCCACCAGATCCGGACCCGGCTCCAGAGTAACCGAGCCAACAACGCTTTCCAGGACTCGCGCGGCCGCGGCACACGCCAATAAAACCATGTCCTATTGGTCTCTGCCGGAGGCTTCACCAATCGGGTGGCGCTGAGTCGCGGTGCCTTGTGGGGGTTGCAGTCCTTCCGTCTGGAGGGGTGGGGGCGTGGCGGTCTGCGCCTGCTAGAGTGCGTTAGGCTGTGGCCGAAGATGTGTACCGGCGGAGGCCCTGGAGTGGCGGCCTGGGTTCAGGACAGGGTCACGTTCTTGCTTTGGGAGCTCACACTTGAGGGAGAGCCAAGGGTGATGTTCTGAGGCCAGGAGACTCCGAGAAGGCCAAGGCGCTCATCTGGAGGCGAATTTCTGAGGGTTCACCGCTCCATTCATTCAGCAAACACGTGAAGAGCATGACAGCGCCGCTCAAGAAAGCGAGTGTCCTGCCCTTGAGAGGTTTACAGTGCAAGGAGGGGAAACAAGTGAAAAGCCAAACACGCACGCAAGGAAACTGACGGTGATACACGGAAAACTGCATGGTGATGCCACGAGTGAAATGAACAGAAGGAAGCCTCTTTTAATTTCAGCGGCCAGAGCAACTTTCTGAGGCAGAAGCTTTGAACTGAGCCCAAGGGAGAGTAGGATTTATGTAAAAGGTAGGGAAAGAGGTTTTCTGGGAGCTTCAGGCAGGAAAAGAGAAAGAGGGGCCATCCCATGGCTGGAAAGTAAGAAGAGAGCAGAGGAACGGTGAGGAACCAAATCATGTCGGGTCTTGTGAGGCAGGATCTGAGTGTGGGTGCCGCGGGAGGACAGGGAATGGTCCTAAGCCTTTAGGAGGCATTGCCCAAAGAGTGTACATACCATGTGTGGAATGCAGTGTGCCAAGCATTGTGTGTAGGCTTCTTACACAGGACCCTATGTGTAAGGGAGCACACAGACGGTTGCCAGTCAGACACTGCTACCTTCAACTAAGCCCCTTTTTGTTCAGCTGAGTTGCTGAATGGCTTTGATTTGCAAAAGTGCACCTGAAGCCGAGCTGAGGAAAACTAGATGGCTACATGAAAAAGGCAAAAAGTATTTGGAGCTCCTATTGTCAACCTGGATGGAGTGGGGTGTGCCAATAAAGTATTTTGAATGAAACTAGCAGATACCTTTGTTCCTAAAGATTCCATGGTCACACCAGCTCTGGGATGTTTACTGGCTCCTTCACCCTCAGCTATTCTCAATCTCAGAGCCTTACTGCTCTCTCTCAATCATTCTCTCCTCCTCACCCCTTTCTTACCAGGGATTAGGAAGTGAGGGCAATGGGGAAATGGTCAAACGGTACAAACTTTAGTTATAAGATGAACAAGTTCTGGCCAGGCATAGTGGCTCATGCCTGTAATCCCGGAACTTTGAGAGACTGAGGCAGGCAGATCATTCGAGGTCAGGAGTTTGAGACCAGCCTGATCAACATAATGAAACCCCATCTCTACTAAAAATACAAAAAAAAATTAGTCAGGCGTGGTGGCACGTGCCTGTAATCCCAACTACTTGAAAGGCTGAGCAGGAGAATTGCTTGAACTTGGCAGGCAGAGGTTCCAGGGAGTGGGACCTCACCACTGCACTCCAGCCCTGGTGACAGAGCAAGACTGCAACTCAAAAAAAAAAAAAAAAAAAAAAAAGATGAACAAGTTCTGAGGATCGAGTGCATGACGTAGATGGTGAAGGATGTGTTAATTTCATTGTGATAAGCATTACACAATGTGTATATATATCAAACCATCACATTGTATACCTTAAATATATATAATCTTCATCAATTACTTTTTTTTTTTTTTGAGACAGAGTCTCGCTCTGTCACCCAGGTTGGAGTGCACTGGTGTGATCTCCACTCAGTGCAAGCTCCGCCCCCTGGGTTCATGCCATTCTCCTGCCTCAGCCTCCCGAGTAGCTAGGACTACAGGCGCCCGCCACCACGCCTAGCTAAATTTTTTTGGTATTTTTAGTAGAGACGGGGTTTCACCATGTTCGCAAGGATGCTCTCGATCTCCTGACCTTGTGATCCGCCTGCCTCGGCCTCCCAAAGTGCCAATTAAAATTTTTTTTTGAGACATGGTCTCACTCTGTTGCCCAGGCTGGAGTGCAGTGGCACAAATATGGCTCACAGCAGCTTCGACCTCCTGGGTTCGAGCAATCCTCCTGCCTCTCAGGACTTTAGGTACATGCCACCACACCTGACATATATATATATGTGTGTGTGTTTGTGTGTGTATATGTGTGTGTATATGTATATGTACATGAGACTGGGTCTCGCTATGTTGCCCAGGCTGGTCTCGAACTCCTGGGCTCAAGCAACCCTCCCACCTTGGCCCCCCAAAGTGCTGAGATTACAGGGGTGAGCCACCGCACCTGGCCATGGGTCCCGACAGCCACCGAGTATTCAGAGGGCCATCAAGACATCTGTGCTGAGCTAATTCAACAAAACGAGTGAGAGCCAAAGGTGACCATGAGACTGTGTGGCCTCACTCCCACTGTGAAGAATCCTTGGGGAGTCTTGGAATTTCACAGACTTACAGCAGCAATGGTGAGCCTCATAACAACCAGTATGTTCTTTATTCCCACTTCACAGATGAGAAAACCGAGGAGCAAACAGGTGAAGACAATGCAACATTATTGATCCATAGTAGGAGGAGGATAAAGGCAGTGGCAAGGGAAGTGAAGGAAAGGAGGGGAAGGGAAGCAGAGCTTTTTGAGGACCTTCCTTGTGCCAGGCTTCAGGGCACAAGCACACATGATTTTCATGCAGTTAATCCAGAACCAATTAATTGAGTCCTCAGAATCATCCTGGAGTTTTATTACCCTGTTCTAAGGCCCAAAAAACTGAGGCCCTGGGGAGGGAAGGTGTTGTGACAGGTTTGCTTGTGGCTACCTGGCACCCAGTTTCCCCTTCCCTACAACAGAACCCCAATTTCCTGGGTGCAGGCATGTGCCCAATTAGAAAAAAATTGCCTCCTAGGCTCCCAGTAGTCCAATGTGGGACAATTTGAACATCAAGAAGAATAGAAAGAGTAATGGCTTATAGCACATTTAATTGTTTTAAATCCATTAGCCTATTCTAGTGAGAGGGAGGAAGAGAGGGAGAGAGTGACAGAGAGAATGGGAAAGAGAGTAGGGAGATTCTTCTTTGCAAGAAAATGCCAGCTAACCAGTAGAGTGGGAATTTGATATTTTTTAAATTGCCATTTTTCCATCTTCAGAGGATTAACTGAATGAGGCAAAAATTGTCAAAGGATACTAAAGTCATTGAGTGGAAAAATTGTTGAGAAACAGGCTATTCACCCAATGTGCTGGGATTACCTTGGCCTCCCAAAGTGTTGGGATCACAGGCATGAGCCATCCTACCTGGCCACAGGGCCCGACAGCCACTGAGTGTTCAGAGGGCCACTAAGACATCTGTGCTGATTTTTTCCTGCAGCAAAGGAAATTGGGGTTCTGCTGCAGGGAAGGGGGAACCAGGTGCTAGGCAGCCATGAGTGGACCTGTCATAACACCTTCCCTCCCACCCAACCACAGATTTATTTATTACAAAGGGAAAACCATATTACAATGATGACACCTGGAAGTCACTGCCTTAACCAAATGACCAAATTTAACATCTCAAATAGTGGGACCATTTGGCACAATGTCCCTCCCCAAGTGATACAACAAGGAACACAAAACATCTCCCGTGTAGTATTCTCGTGAAAAGTGTAACCTGAATCTAATGGCGAGGACACAGTCAGACAAATCCAGAAACATCCTAGGAAACAACTGGCCTGGACTCTTCCAAAATATCAATGTCATAGAAAATAAAACCAAAAAAAAAAAAAAAGCTTAAAAAAGACGAAGGAGACCAGGAGAAGTGGCTCACACCTGTAATCCCAAAACTTTGGGAGACCAAGGTGGCAGGATCACTTTGGGCCAGGAGTTCAAGACTAGCCTGGGCAACATAGCAAGATCCCATCTCTAAAAAAAAAAAAAAGTTTTTTTAATTAGCTGGGTGTGGTGGTGTGTGCCTGTAGTCTCAGCTACTCTGAAGGCTGAGGTGAAAGGAGTACTTGAGCCTAGGAAGTCAAGGCTGCAGTGGGCCGTAATTAGACCACTGTACTCCAGGCTAGGTGACACAGTGAGACCCTGTCTATAAAAAATAAAATAAAATAACAAAATAATAAAAAAATTTAAAAAGAGATGAAGGAAGCATAGCACTGAAATGCATCAGTGAATCCTAATTGGATCCTGAACTAAAACAACAACAGCAACAACAGGAAAGCTATCAAAAGATACTTAGGTTTTTTGGGAATGCTTTATATATGGAATAGTGTCCTAGATGATACTGTAGAATTAATGTTCATCTTCTTGTTCTTGGGAAATGCATGCTGAAATATTTAGGAGTGGAGTGCCATAATGTTTACAAGTTACACTCAAATGGTGTGGAAGAGAAATGTTAACATTAGGTGACTGTAGGTGACATGTATCTTAGAATCCACTATATTATTATTTCACTGTTTTATGTATGTGAAAATTTTCAGAACAAAAAAGAGGAAGGGAAAAAAGCTTTCCTCAAAGCTGGAAGTGACCACGTGACCCAGCTCTTCACCAGGACAGCACAGTGCTTATGTGGGATGGGGTACAAGGCTGAGTTCTGCCTTTTTCTAGACTAGCCCCTCAGGCAATTCGTGGAGTCTCTCTGCACCTCAGTTTTCTGAAGGATGTGAGAATGCTGCTGACATTACCTGGAGTATTTGTCCAGAGAGCTTGGTACTAAGGGATCTCATTCAGCAACAGCTGTTGTCATTCAAAGACTTTGTTTTTGGAACAAATACTTTGGCAACCAATACGGAGGGTGCACTGGAGGAGGCAGTTGTGTGAGGTGCCTTGTCTTAAATTGGGTTCTTCAGAAGCAAACAAGAAGAGAAGCGCTGGTGAAATGGAAAAGTAATTTGCTTTGTCCATGTTAAAAGCCAAAAGGGGGCCAGGCATGGTGGTTCATGCCTGAAATCCCAGCACTTTGAAAGGCCGAGGTACGCGAATCACTTGAGGTCAGGAATTTGAGACTAAACTGGCCAACATGGCAAAACCCCATCTCTACTAAAAATACAAAAGTTAGCCGGGCATGGTAGTGCATGCCTGTAGTCCCAGGAGGCTGAGACAGGAGAATTTCTTTAACCTGGGAGGCAGAGGTTGTAGTGAGCAAAGATCACACTACTGCACTCCAGCCTGGGTGATAGAGTGAGACTCTGTCTCAAAAAAAGAAAAAGTCAATAGGGAGCTTTCCTCGCAAGATCAGAAACAGGGGTGTCTGCCTTCTCCACTTCTATTCAACATTGCACTGGAGGTTCTAGCCAGGGCAGTTAGACAAGAAAGTGAAATAAAAATCTTCCAGATTGAAATAGAAGAGGTAAAACTATCTCTATCTGCATGGTGACATGATTTTGTACGTGGAAAATCCTTAAGAGATTCACAGACACACACACACACACACACACACACACACATTTTAGTAGTGCTAATAAGCAAGTTGAGCGAGATTGAGGGTAAGAGATACAAAAATCAATTCTATTTTATGCACTGGCAATGAGCAATTAAAATATGAAATTCGGAAAACCCCCCTTACAATAGCTTCAAAAGAATTTTACCAAAGAACTACAAGATTTTTTCCCGAAAACTGCAAAACACTGTTGCCTGGGCAGGGGGATGGAAATTGATAGGAGAATGACTGAGGGATGTTTGTGAGGGATAAAAATGTTCCCTATTCTGATTAGGGTAGTGGCTATGGTGTCTACATTTATCAATATTCTTCAAGCTGGACACTTAGCATCTATGCATTTTGTCAATACCAGCCTGGGCAACATAAGAAGACCCTATCTCTACAAGAAAAAATTTAAAAATTAAAAAGACACATAGACCAATAGAACAGAATAGGGAACTCCGAAATAAAACTGCACACTTACAGCCAGCTGATCTTCAACAAAATCAACAAAAATAAACAACAGGGAAAGGACTCTCGAGTAAATAAATAGTGCTGGGGAAACTGCTGTGAAAATGGGAGAACTGTATGCAGAATAATGAAACTGGACCCCTACCTCTCAACCGCATACAAAAATTAACTCAAAATGGATTACAAACTTAAATGTAAGACCCCAAACTATCAAAATCCTAGAAGAAAATCTAGAAAATACTCTTCTGGACATCAGCCTAGGGAAAGAATTTAAAGAATTTATGACTAAGTCCTCAAAAGCAAATGCAACAAAAACACATTAACAATTGGGACCTAATTAAAGAGCTTCTGCACAGCAAAAGAAACTAGCAACAGAGTATACAGACAACCTACAGAATGGGAGAAAATATTTGCAAATTATGCATTCAACAAAGGACTGATATCCAGAATCTGTAAGGAACTTAAGAAAAAAATCAAGAAAAAAAAAATAACCCCGTTAAAAAGTAGGCAAAGGATATGAACGGACACTTCTCAAAAGACACACATGCAGCCAACAAGCATATGAAAAAATGTTCAACATAACTATCAGAGAAATGCAAATCACAGCGACAGTGAGATACCATCTCACACCAGTCAAAATGGCTACTATTTAAAGAAAGAACAGATGTTGGGGAGGTTGTGGAGAAAATTGTAAGGGAATTCTTACGCACTGCAAGTGGAAATGTAAATTAGTTCAGCCCCTGTGGAGAGCAGTTTGGAGATTCCTCAATGAACTAAAAATAGAAATGCCATTTGATCCATCATTCCCATTATTGGGTATATACCCAAAGGAATATAAATTGTTCTACCAAAAAGACACTTGCATGTGTATGTTTATCGCAGTATTAGTCACAGTAGCAAATACATGGAATCAACCCAGGTGCCCATCAACAGCAGATTGGATAAAGAATATGTGGAACATAAACACCGTGGAATACTACACAGCCATAAAAAAGAATGAAATCATGCCCTTTGCAGCAACATGGATGCAGCTGGAGGCTGTTATCCTAAGCAAGTTAATGCAGAAACAGAAATATCACATATTCTCACTTATAAGTGGGAGCTAAACATCAGGTACACACGGATGTAAAGATGGAAACAATAGACACTGGGGACTCCAAAAGGGGGCAAGAACTGGAAAACTCCTTATTGGGACCATGTTCATTATCTGGGTAACAGTATCAAGAGAAGCCCAAAACTCAGCATCATGCAGTATACTCTTAACAAATCTGCCTGTGTACCTCCTGAATCTAAAATAACATTTAAAAAACTTAAAAAATTAAAATATTAGCGAGGCATGGTGGCTTCACACCTGTAGTCCCAGCTATCAAGAGGCTGAGGAGGAAGGATCACTTGAGCCCAGGAGACCAAAGCTGCAGTAGCAGTGGCTATGATTGCGCCACTGTACTCCAGCCTGGATGACAGAGCATGGCCCTATCTCTTTTAAAAAAAAAGGATGGCTGGGGGGAAGGTATAAAACATTTTTGGGACTTGACACCATCATGTTTTATTTCTCACTCAGGCAAAATGTGGATGGAGGGGGCTAGGCAATCCTGGCTAACAGAGGTTCCACTGTGCCAGAACTGCGCTACCTGGACCATGTGGCTTCTGAGGGCAGGTCAGCAGAGTAGAGTGAGCCTCCCAGACTACAGCTTTGAGCGCCAGCTTTCCCAGCCTGGATAACCCAGCACTTCCCTCCATATTCCCCTGGCCAGAGCTGGCCACATGGCCCCACCCAACTGCAAGGCTGAGAGGTGCTGTCTTCCCTCAATAGGAAGAAAGAGGAAACCAACTCGTAAGCACTGATAATATCACACACAACTGATGAAAACAACTCATTGATCCCTTATTGTTTTCTGAGAAGGTCCCTATAAGAAAAACATGTTGATAATAACCAAGACATTCCTCACACTGAAAGAGTACAGAGAAACTAAACCACAGTTTATTTCATAAGCAGTTGTGTCTTGATGATGGCATATACATGTCTTCTGCTATACAATAACTATAGTCCATGCATCTTCTGCCTTAGGAAGGTGTTTCCTGGGTGCTAAAGGTCTTTCAGTGATGCTGGCATGCATTTACCTTAGAAGGCAAATTATTTGTGCTGCTCTTCACTTCTCATTTTTTTCATTTCACTCTTTACTGATAATGTTACCAGAAAAAAAGGGTCTTGATCCAGATCCCAAGAGAGAATTCTTGGATCTCGCATAGGAAGGAATTTAAGGCAAGTCTCAAAGTTCAGTGAAGGAAGCAAGTTCATTGAAAGCTACTCCATTACAGAGCAGAGCATCCTTAGAAAGCAAGTGGAGGAATGCACAGTCTTGTTTTACGTTTTTCTTATATAGGGGTCTTGTCAATGCAAAGACTAAACTAAGCTGTGACTACGTGAGAGTGAGCAGACAGCATGACAAAGCTGTTTTAAAGAAAACTCTCCTTGACATTTCAGTGTGTGCGTCCATCAAAGAATAGTTGCTACTAACTGGAAAGCATATATGGTTATGAGTATGGGGATAACTGGACTCTCCATTGTTGTAGGAGTGTCCTTGCAGGGATCTTTAGGCTGTTTCCTCAACCATAAGCATCTTAGGGCCGTGGGTCATGACTAGCAAGGAATGTGTCTTATTAGTCAAGATGGAGCTGAACTTAAAATGGCATTGCTCTGACTCTCCTAGGCTCCTGCTTTCCTAACAATAACAGCTCCCTGTAGGCTAAAGTTTGCAAGCTGCTGGTGAGAAATGGAGCCTTGATGGGAAGGGAAGATGCTCACATGTAGGCAGGAGGAGCTCCCTGGAAGGTCAGGTTCTGGGGCCACTGAGGAGGAGTGGCTGAAGGAGCAGGTCCTAGTGGTGGTGCAGAGCATCTCCTGGCTTTCTGCAACTCTTTTCCTTTCTGAACCTCAGGTGCCTCAGCTGTAGGATGGGGTTGACTTGAGCCCCTTGTTCCCACCTTCCTCAGACCTGAAGAAGAACAGCTGGGTCTGGGAGTGTTTGTCCTGTTGAGACCGTTCAGGTTAGCCACTGAGGATTTTGTTGAATTGGTTGCAAGCTAGATGGATTTTCCAAGGTATGGGTGAGAAGTGAGTAGAGGAAGAGCCAGAGTATTGGAGGAGTGGGGCTTGTGAAGGAAAGAGAAGAGACAGAAACTGGGTGGGGAGAGAAAATCTGGGAAAGGAGGTTTTGGTTGAAAGTGGCAGTGGTGTCTTCTGATATCACCTGTGACACCAAATACATGTCATTTTCCCCATACCACCAAGTTCTCCAATTCTCTGACACCAACTAGGTATCCTAGAGATCAGTTCAGTTCTGACACCAACTCCTGGAGTCAGTGCAGGCCTCACAGGTTAAGGGCTCAATCACATAAGACTGCTCCCCACTTCAGATGCTGGCCACAAATGGGGTGCCAAGGCTGACAACCAGTTCAGTGGTTCCCACCATCCCCGCCCCTGGCCCTCAGGTTTGATAATCACTGGAACTGCCGACAGAACTCAGGAAAGTGCTCTACTCACTGTTAAAGTTTCTTATCAAGGACACGATTGAACAGCCAAGTGAAGAGGTATGTAAGTTGAGGTCTGGAAGGATCCAAATGCAGGAGCCTCTGTTTGCTTTGTCTGATGTAAGAATAGCTACTCCTGCTTGCTTTTGGTGTCCATTTGCATGGAATGTCTTTTTCCACCCCTTTACCTTAAACTTATGTGAGTTCTTATGTGTTAGGTGAGTCTCCTGAAGGCAGCAGATGGTTGGTGAATTCTTATCCGTTCTGCAGTTCTGTATCTTTTAAGTAGAGCATTTAGACCATTTACATTTAACGTTAGTATTGAGATGTGAGAGGTACCATTTCTATTTGTTGCTTGTATACCTTGTTTTTTTATTGTATTTTTGTTTTATAGGTCCTGTGAAATGTATGCTTTAAAGAGGTTCTCTTTCGATGTGTTTCCAGGATTTGTTTCAAGATTTAGAGCTCCTTTGAGCAGCTCTTGTAAAAACAAAAACAAAAACAAAAAAAAACCCAACAAATAAACGTTCAGGACCAGATGGATTCACAGCTGAATTCTACCAGACATTCAAAGAAGAATTAGTATCAATCCTATTGACACTATTCCACAAGATAGAGAAAGAGGGAATCCTCCCTAAATCATTCCATGAAACCAGTATCACCCTAATACGCAAACCAGGAAAGGACATAACCAAAAAAGAAAACTATAGACCAATATCCCTGAGGAACATAGATGCAAAATTCCTTAACGAAATACTCTAACTGAATCCAACAGAATATCAAAAAGATAATCCACCATGATCAAGTGGGTTTCATACCAGGGATGCAGGGATGGTTTAACATATGCAAGTCAATAAATGTGATACACCACATAAGCAGAATTAAAAACAAAAATCATGTGATCATCTCAATAGATGCAGAAAAAACATTTGGCAAAATCCAGCATCCTTTATGATTAAAACTCCCAGCAAAATCAGCATACAAGGGACATATCTCAATGATCTCAATGTAATAAAAGCCATCTATGACCAACCCACAGCCAACATAATACTGAATGGGGAAAAGTTGAAAGTTCCTCTGAGAACTGGAACAAGACAAGGATGCCCACTCTTACCACTTCTCTTCAACATAGTATTGGAACTCCTATCCAGAGCAATCGACAAGAGAAAGAAATAAAGGCATCCAAATTGGTAAAGAGGAAGTCAAGCTGTTTTTGTTTGTTGATGATATGATCATTTACCTAGAAAACCCTAAAGACTCTTCCAGAATGCTCCCAAGACTGATAGAAGAATTCAGCAAAGTTTCCGGATGCAAAATTAATGTACACAGGTCGGTAGCTCTTCTGTACACCAACAGCAACCAAGCTGAGAATCAAATTGAGAACTCAACCCCTATTACAATAGCTGCAAAAAAATTAAAATACTGGCTGGAAGCGGTGGCTCATGCCTGTAATCCCAGCACTTTGGGAGGCCGAGGCAGGCAAATCACAAGGTCAGGAGATCGAGACCATCCTGGTTAACATGGTGAAACCCCATCTCTACTAAAAATACAAAAAATTAGCTGGATGTGGTAGCACACGCCTGTAGCCCCAGCTAGTCAGGAGGCTGAGGCAGGAGAATCACTTGAACCCAGGAGGTGGAGGTTGCAGTGAGCTGAGATCACGCCACTGCATTCCAGCCTGGGTGACAGAGTGAGATTCCATCTAAAAAAAAAAAAAAAAACTTAGGAATATACCTAACC
Source organism: Trachypithecus francoisi (assembly GCF_009764315.1). Taxonomy (NCBI): domain Eukaryota; kingdom Metazoa; phylum Chordata; class Mammalia; order Primates; family Cercopithecidae; genus Trachypithecus; species Trachypithecus francoisi. The sequence goes on from NW_022681453.1 coordinate 62,484,369, forward strand.
TATCTAACCCAGGAGGTGGAAGACCTCTATAAGGAAAACTACAAAACACTACTGAAATAAATCATAGACAACACAAACAGAAACACACCCCATGCTCATGGATGGGTAGAATCAATATTGTGAAAATACCATACCAATACTGCCAAAAACAATCTATAAATTCAACTCAATTCCCATCAAAATACCACCACCATTCTTCACAGACTAGAAAAAAATCCTAAAATTCATATGCAACCAAAAAAGAGCCTGCATAGCCAAAGCAAGACTAAGCAAAAGGAACAAATCTGGAGACATCACATTACCTGATTTCAAACTATACTATAAGGCCATAGTCACCAAAATGGCATGGTATTGGTATAAAAATAGGCACGTAGACCAATGGAACCAGAAATAAGCCCAAACACTTACAGCCAACTGATCTTCAACAAAGCAAACAAAAACCTAAAGTGGGGAAAGGACACTCTACTGAACAAATGATGCTGGGATAATTGGCAAGCTACACGTAGGAGAATGAAACTGGATCCTTGTCTCTCACTTTATGCAAAAATCAATTCAAGATGGATCAAGGACTTAAATCTGAAACCTGAAACTATAAAATTCTACAAGATAACATTGGAAAAACCCTTCTGGACATTGGCTTAGGCAAGGATTTCATGACCAAGAACCCAAAAGCAAATGCAATAAAAACAAAGATAAAGAGCTGGGACTTAATTAAATTAAAGAGTTTTTGAACGGCAAAAGGAACAGTCAGCAGAGTAAATAGACAACCCACAGAGTGGGAGAAAATCTTCGCAATCTATATATCTGACAAAGGACTAATATCCAGAATCTGCAACAAACTCAAACAAATTAGCAAGAAAAAAAACCCATCAAAAAGTGGGCTAAGGACATGAATAGACAATTCTCAAAAGAAGATACACAAATGGCTGAGAAACATATGAAAAAATTCTCCACATCATTGATAATCAGGGAAATGCAAATCAAAACCACAATGTGATACCACCTTATGCCTGCAAGAATGACAATAATCAAAAAATAATAATAGATGTGGGTGTGGCTGCAGTGAACAGGAAACACTTCTACACTGCTGGTGGGAACATAAACTAGTACAGCCACTATAGCAAACAGCATGGAGATTCCTGAAACAACTAAAAGTAGAACTGCTATTGATCCAGCAATCCCACTACCAGATATCTACCCAGAGGAAAAGAAGTCATTATATGAAAAAGATGCTTGCATACGCAAGTCTATTGCAGCACAATTCGCAGTTTCAAAAATGTGCAACCAACCCAAATGCCCATCAATCAACAAGTGGATAAAGAAATTGTGATATTAAATAAATATATGTGAGGGAATGCTACTCAGTCATAAAAAGGAATGAATTAATGGCATTCACAGAGACCTGGATGAGATTGGAGAGTATTATTCTAAGTGAAGCAACTCAGGAATGGAAAACCAAACATCGTATGTTCTCACTCGTAAGTGGGAGCTAAGCTGTGAGGATGCAAAGGCATGAGAATGGCACAATGGACTTTGGGGACTCAGGGGGAAATGGTGGGAAGGGGGTGAGGGATAATAGACTGCAAATTGTGTGCAAGTATACTGCTCGGGTGATGGGTGCGCCAAAACCTCATGAATCACCACTAAAAACTTATGTAATCAAACACCACCTGTTCCCCAATAACCTATGGAAATAAAAATTTAAAAAGAAATAAAAAAAAAGAAAAAGAAATATGACTCCCAGTATTGAAGTGGGGCCTGGTAGGGGGTGTAATGGGGGCAGATCCCTCATGAAGGGCTTGGTACCCTCCCTGTGGTAATAAGTTCTTACTCTATTGGTTCATGCAAGAGCTGGTTATTCAAAAGAGTTGAGCACCTCCTCCTCTCTCTCCTGCTTCCTCTCTTGCTATGTGACACCTGCTCCCCTTTGCCTCCGCCATGAGTGGAAGCTTCCTGAGGCCTCCCCAGAAGCAGATAGTGGTGCTATGCTTCCTCTGCAGACTGCATAACCATAAGCCAAATAAGCCTCTTTATAAATTACCCAATTTCAGGTATTCCTTTATAGCAACAGAAAGGACTAATACAATCCCCTCTTTCATCTCTATGTAATCTTCAATAAAAGGTTTGCCTGAGTCCTCAGTGCTTTTGAGTTGGATTAGGCCTAAATGGACTTCCCCAAATTATCCCTGGACCATTGTCAAGAACCTCTTTGTTAGGGAAAAGTGGGCTAATGGGGTAAAGGAGGGGGGAACCTGAGTGAGGATATGACAGGGCCCAGACTGCTAGGAGCATGGGATGTAGTGGGGATTATGGAAAGTGTGGTTGGATCATGAGGATGATGGCCTTGAAAAACAGGTACAAAGCGTGGCCCCTAAGGCAGGCAGTGGGGAAGTCTTGATTTTTGGAGCAGAGGAGGGACCTGATCCAATCTGTGCTTTGGGGGGCAAATGGACTTTGGAGCAGCCCTGGAGACAGTTAATGATGTGGCCTGTCTTAGTCCATTTGTGTTGCTACAAGGGAATACCCAAGGTTGGGTAATTGATAAAGAAAAGAATTGATATTTGGCTCTTGATTCTACAGGCTATACAAGAAGCATGGCACCAATATCTGCTCCTGGTGAGGGCTTGGACTGGTTCCACTTTTATTTATTTATTTATTTATTTTTATTTTTTGAGACAGAGTCTTACTCTGTCGCCAGGCTGGAGTGCAGTGCTGTGATCTAGGCTCACTGCAACCTCTGCCTCGGAGTTGAAGCCGTTCTCCTGCCTCAGCCTCCCAAGTAGCTGGGACTATGGGCACGAGCCACCACACCCAGCTATTTTTTTTTTTTTTTTGTATTTTTTAGTAGAGACAGGTTTCACCATGTTAGCCAGGATGGTCTCAGTCTCTTGAATTTGTGATCTGCCCACCTCAGTCTCCCAAAATGCTGGGATTACAGACGTGAGCCACTGCACCCAGCCTGCTTCCACTTTTAAATGAAGGTGAAGGGGAGCCAGCATGTACAGAGACCACAAGATGAGAAAGGAAGCAAGAAAGAGAAGGGGAGGCTCTTTTTAACAGCCAGCTCTCAAGGGAACTCTCAGGAACTAGAAGAGTGAGAATTCATGCACCCTTCCCCCGGGAGAACATTATTCATGAGGAATCCACCCCCATGACCCAAATGCCTCCCATTAAGCCCCACATCCCACATTTGGAATCAGATTTCAACATAAGATTTAGAGGGCCAAACATCCAACTATAACATTCCTTCCTTCGCTGGTCCCCCAAACCTCATATCCTTCTCATACTGCCAAATGCAATAATCTCTTCTTAATAGTCCCCAAAAGTCTTAACTTGTTCCAGCACCAACTCAAATGTCCGAGATCAAAAGTCTCATTTTAGACTCAAGGCAAGTTCCTTATAGCCGTGAGCCTGTAAAATCAAAAACAAGTTATTTGCTTCCAAGATACTATGGCGATACAGCCATTGGGTAAACATTCTCAATTCCAAAAGGAAGAAATTGGCCAAAAGAGAGGGTTAACAAGGCCCCACGCAAGTCTGAAACTCAGCAGGGCAGACATTCAGTCTTAAAGCTCCAGGATGATCTCTGCTGCCTCCATGCCTCACATTCTGGGCATACTGGTGTGAAGGGTGGGCTCCTAAGGCCTTGGGCAGCGATGTGGGCCGTGCCCAGCAAAGCCACAGGGGTGGAGAGTTGAATGCCTGTAGCTTTTCCAGGCTGGGGTTGCATTTTCCCGGTGGCTTTACCATTCTGCTGTCTGGAGGATGGTGTCCCTGCTCCCGCAGCTCGACCAGGCAGTGCCCCGTAGATACTCTGTGCAGGGGTTGCAACCCCATTTCCACTGGGCACTGCCTAAACAGAGTCTCTCTGTGGGGGCTCCACCCCTGTGACAGGCGTCTGCCTGGGCTCTCAGGCATCCTCTGAAATCTAGGTCAAATGTGCCAAGCCTCCACCACTTTTGCCTTCTGGGCACCTGAGACTTAACACCACATGCAGGCTACAGAGACTTATGGCTTGTGCCCTCTTCTGTGCAAAAAGGGCTCTGTCCTCATGTAGCTCCCTCTCTCTCAGAACAAAGGAAATGTGTTGTGGAAGCCACCAACAATCTTCTGGAGTAGCATTGGGCAGTTGTGGGTCACACACACCCATAGACCAGGCCCTGGCAGAGGGCACAGAATGGCTGTCTGCTTTAGACCATGGCAACTTGTTCGCTGGGCTGGACGCACCGCCTGACAAAACCAGCCCTGCCCACACCTTTATCCAAGCCCCACCTAGTACTCCATTTGAGCAGCCATCTGTTTCCTGTCAGGACCAGGCTGTGACGGGGTTGCTGCATGTGCAGTGTGAGTGTGCTGCGTCTGTGTCAGGGTGTATGTGTGTGCAGTGCATCAATGTGAATAAAGTGTGTATGTGTGCGTGTGTGTGTGAGTGTGAATTGCAGAAAGGGAAAGAGTGAGTCCAGACAACGAAGCTACTTCGTCCATTGTTCCCAGTCCTCATGCTCGGTTCCCACTTGCTCTCCCTCCATCCAAGAAATTCATCGTGTGAACAAAGCCTCCAGATGGAATGAATCAGCTGAAAAGCATAAGTGGCTCAAGCAAAAAGTCAGGATCAGCCGCCTTGGCCTCAATTCCCCCCGCCCCCTTTTTTTTTTTTTTTTTTTTTTTTTTTTGCTTTTCAGAGTTTTAATCTTCAGCTTTAGCCCTGGCTTTAACCATTCAACCGAGTGGATGTCTGCTCAGCCAGCCAAACATCTCCAGCGGCTTCCCCTGGGGCTGTGCCACAAGAAGGTCGCCCCTTATCACAGCTCTCCTGAGCGGAGCTGGCTGGAGTGGGAGAGGCAGGGGACAGGGATGGCCAAGGATAGCAGGGTGAAAAGAGAGCATTTGGTGCAGCAAAGCCAAATGGGCCACAGGACTTTCAGCAAGCGGAACTGAGGTTGCTCAGAGCAGAACTTGTTCAGCCTGCATCCCATTTCCTCTCACTAGTCTTCCTACACACATGCGTGCACACACACACACCCCTACACACACACACACACACACACACACACACCCCTGCACACAGGGCTGTGATCTGAAAGGCAGCCCAGACTCAGGTGGAGGCTGGGCTTCCTGATCTGTCTCAAACGAAGGCTTGTGCCCGCTCCCAGGAGCTGTCTGCTTGGAGCCCTGGGGCTCTGCAGCACGCTCAGAGCCAGTCCAGGCATGGGCAACCATAGCCAGGCAAAAGTTCACAGCCTGAGCTCTGGAGCAGCCCAGAGCACTGTCAGAGCTCGCAGGGGCTGGGAACGGCAGGGGCTGAGGCCGGGCAAGCCGTTGACCCTGCTTAGAGCAGGAAAGCTTGTGACATATATGTATGTGTGTATTATATATATACACACACGTAATACATATAATATACTATATACAAGTATTTTAATCTCTGCATTTCTCAGTTTCACCATCTGTAAAATAGGGATAATAATGGTACCTGCTTGTAGGATTGACATGGGATTGTATGAGTTAATACATGTAATGGATTTAGAACAATACCTGGCAAAGAGGAAATGAAACCAAGGGGTTAATTTGATCAGCACTGCCTGGCCTGCTTCCTTTTGGTCAACCACTCACTTTTTGTTATTATTTTTTTTTTTTTTTCATTTTTCCACGAAGCTAAAGTCCGTGGTAGCTGAAGGCCTCACCACTGAATGCTGAAACTTAACTTTCACTGGCTACTTCACAGATAACATTCATTGGTCACTTCACAGATAACATTCATAGTCACTTCCATTGTTTTTCAGGAACTTGGGGCAGCTCCTGTCCAGTTCAAACCAGTTGAGACCGCTGACTCTTCAACTGGGCCTGCACAAGTGCCTGAGAGGTGGCTTTTTGACATCGGAGAGCCAAAACCTCCACCCTCAGGTCATGCTACCACTGCCGTTTTCTGTACACATGTCCTATGAAATACCATGAACCCTGACTGCACTTGTGCAGAATGAATGTGTTGCTTCATTTCACCACTGCCAATCACCTTTTCCCCCAAGCCTTAGAGCACCCCACTCCCCTAACCTGTAAATACCCCTAAACCTTATCTCCCAGCAGGAGGATCTGAGGGCTGTTCTCCCGCCTCCTCACTTGGCACCCTTGAGGGGAATAACTCTCTTCTCTTTTGCAAAATTTGTCACTTGATTGATTTACTGCAAGAGTGCAGAATGAGCCTGGACCCTGCCAGCCACAGAAACACTCAAGTATCAATGGTTATTATTATGATATACAGCATTCCAAGGAACCTGACACGTTGGATATTTCCATCTTACACATGAGGAAACTGAGGCTCAGACAGGGCATGTGACTTGCCTGAGGTCACACATCTAGAAGGAGGCAGAGTCAAGATTTGCAGCCAGGTCCACATGGCTCAGAAGATGAAGCTTTCTCCAGGACCCCACGTGGCCTTGTCATGCCCCATGGAGCATGGCCGGCTGGGCCCTTGGGTGTGAGATGTGGAGCTGGAATGGAGGCAGCCTGGTTAGTGGTCCGTCTGACCATAGCACTCAGGGCCTGAGGCTCAGGAAGGGGTATGGGCGTGGGGAGGGAGAAGAGTCTCCTCCTTGGGGAGGCTTGGCACCCTGCTAGCCTATGTCCTGAGCACAGATGGGGAAACCATCTGGGCACCTGGCCTGGGAGGAGCCCCCTGGAGGAGTCATTCACACACCTGCCCCCAGCTCCCAGCCCTGCAGGGGTGACTTCAACCCAGAGCTGCTAGAATGTGAAGTTACAAGAACTGTACCCACCCTCCTCACCACAAGACTCTGATAGTTTAAGTTTTATGAGTTCATTAAATGTGTGCACAAACTTTTAAGGAAATAACATCACACAATAGTGAGAGCTACACATTGGCACTCTTCCTTTGAGGTTTCAGTGGTCATTCTAGCTGCCTAATTGGCCAAATGGCACAGATTATTGAGGAAAGACCTCTGTATACCCTATGCACTTTGAGCAGCTGTTGGAGTAGATTACCAGGGTGAGGAGCAAAGAGAGGGTCACCTCCTCTGTATTCAAGGTCGCTATCAGAATACTGCATCAGAGCAGGGACCACCCCAGTTGGCAGCTGGGGGACTTTTACCCTCCCTCCTGTAATCTCTATCAGCCCCGCTAAACAATACCCTTTAGGTAGAAACTTTGTGTTTGCATTGCAAATAGAGCTAGAAGACTGGGTCTCCCAAAGCCCCCAAGTCCCCCACAAACCACCATGGGGCTGGCACAATTTTGTGCCTATTTACATCTGTGTCCGGCCAGTGTCCCCTCCAAAAAAAAAAAAACTTAACTACAGATTCCTGAAATTAAAATCCACATGCTGTGCATGTCAGAGCCTGGAACACAAAAGGAAAGGTAAGCGTTTGCTGAGAAAGAGGGTGACCTGCAGACAGTGCCATGCAGGTGGTGCTGCTGCAGCATAAGTGGTCCCTGGAGGACCAGGGGCCCAAGGGGGCTGAGGAAGAGTCTCAGAAGAGATGGCCTCCAGAGGGTGAAGAGGGACATGCTAGGCAGAGCACCCAGCAGGAGTGAGATGGTGGGGCCATAGAATAGGCCAAGAGCCAAGATGTGGAGTTGAAGGCTATGTGATGTCTTCTGGGTGGATCTGAGGCTGAGGTGAAGCTGGGCCTCTTACAGTACTCATAGTGGCCGTGATAATGGTAATGTTAAAGGAGCTGTATTTGTGATAATGCAGGCTGGGCTGGGTTAACTCCCCTCCCATCTCCCTGAGCTCCAAGGAGCATCCCACCTGACCAGAGGATCATTTCCCCGGTTTTTCTGATATGGACCTAGGAAGAAGATAGGGGAATGTTAGAACATGGTCTGGCTATTGCATATAATCCTCACAACAATCTGACGCAGTGCTATTATTGTTTTTGTTGTTATTATTTTTCCCATCTCCAGGATGATGTCCCTGGGGGTAGGAAGGAACCAACCTGCCCACAGCACGCAACTACAATCAGTGGGACCCAGACAGATCTAGGAGAGACCTCCCTCTGAGCTGCAGCATGGCAGGACATACCACCCTCCAGGGGTACAAGAAGCCTCCTGATGCCACATGTGTTGAGTGAGGCAGATCTGGCCTGGATACACCCCCACTACTGCCTTCCCTACCCTTTCAATGGATCACTACCATGAATGCAAACCATGCTACAACAAACTCTAGTGTGCATATGTCTTTGTGCACCTGTGCACATGTTTCTGAAGAATAGATTTCTAGCAGCACAATTGCTAGTTCAAACCTCATGCACCTTTTAGGTTCCCATAGATATTTGTGAATCCTTCGACAAACTGTGACAGTGTGCTGCTGCCTGCCAATAACCTATTGGGATGCTCATTCCCACACCTTTGCCAGAGGGGTTGATATGTAACTCTTGCCAGCGCGGTAGAGAAAAATGTTTTTTCTTTAATTTTAATTGCAGTCCCCTGAGTATCATATCCAAAGTTAAACATCTTTTACCTTTGCTTCTTGGTCATTTATATGTATTTTACCAGTGAATTACCTTTTGCTGACTTTATATATTTAATCTTTTATTCTTTATTTGATCTTTTTATTATTGTTTTAAATGTGTTCTTTTCAGTATTGATTTCTAGGGTCTCTTACATGTTCTGGGTGTTACTCATCTTTGTTAGATGTTTTAATAACTTTCTTCCAGTCTCACACTTGTACATTATGCATTTGTAATGTTACTTTTGACAAACAAGTTTTGTATTGTGCAGTCAATCTCTAAATCATAAAATTTTTGCTTGTAGAATTTATGTCTTAATAAGGAATTATTTCCTGAGATTATAAAAAGTTTTCTTTTAATGTTGGGCTTTTAAAGCCATTTGTAATTTGTTTTAATTATGCTATGGGATTGTGCTATACAGAATTTCTTTCATATAGATGGCCAGTTGCCTCCCCCCAGTTATTTATTATTTCATTGTTTTGTTACTGAATTTTAAAAGTCAACTTTGTGATAAACTGTTTGTCCATGTGTACACAATGTGTTTCTGGGTTTGTTTCTCTATTCTTTGGACATTTCTGTAGTAATTCATCACCAATTTACCTGCTATAAATTTGTAAGATATTTGGATGTCTGATAAGGAAATTGACACCTTGTTTATCTTTCTTCAAATTTACTTGGCTATCTCTGAAAAGTTCCCCTTCCAGGGGAACAAAATCATCTGGCCATATACCATTAAAAGTCTTACTTAGCTTTCAGTTGCAGTAGTTCCCAAACTTTTTGGCACCAGGCACTGGTTTTGTGGAAGACAATTTTTCCACGGACAGATGGGGTGGGGGAGGATGGGAGGGGCGTTGGTTTCGGGATGAAACTGTTCCATCTTAGATTATCAGGCATCAGATTCTCATAAGGACTGTGCAAACTAGATCCCTCACATCTGCAGTTTACAGTAGGGTTCACACTCCTATGAGAATCTAATGCCACAGCTGATATGACAGGAGGCGGAGCTCAGGCAGTAATGCTCCCCACCCACCACTCACCTCCTGCTGTGCAGCCCAATTCCTAACAGGAATTGGAATTCCATTGAATTCATAGATTAATTTATGGGAGAATTGACATATCTCACCCAATTGAAGGCCATTCAGTAAACTTTGCTTGATTTTTGATATAGTTTTTAGACATTTTTATTAGTTTTTTTTGCTATATAGTGTACGGAATTTGTAAGAATGAGGGCCAGACGTGTTGGTTCATGCCTGTAATCCCAGAACTTTGGGAGGCCAGGGTGGGAGGATCACCTGAGCCCTGGAGTTTGAGAGCAGCCTAGGCAATATAGTGAGACCTCATCTCTCCCAAAAATTGAAAAATGTAGCTGGGCGCAGTGGTGCATGCCTAGAGTCCTAGCTGCTTGGAAGGCTGAGGCACAAGGATTGCTTGAGCCTGGGAGTTCAAGACTGCAGTGAGCAGAGATCACACCACTGCACTCCAGCCTCGGTGACAGAGTCAGACTTGCTCTCTAAGAAGAAGAAGAAGAAAAGAACGAGTTTGTTGTTCATTTTCTTTTCTAATTGGCTTTTATTAGTATGCCATTAAGGTATTGATTTTTCTGTGCAGATCTGATACCTGGCTGCTCTACCAGACTCTCTCGTTGGTTCATCAGTTGATTTCTCTGGAGAGTTTTCCAGGCAGTTGATCATCTACCTGTAAATAATCTCAGTTTTGTCCCATTTTTTGAATATTAATACTGTTTTCCCTGCGTATTATGGTATTGACTAGAAACTCTAAAACATTGAATAAAACAATAATAGTAACACTATTTTCTTTTATTTCATTATCAAGTGTGATGATTACCATAGCATTTGGATGCCCTTTATTATGCTAAGACAGGACCTAATTTGTTAGAGGCTTTGGGGTTTTGTCCCCACTTAAAAAAATAGACTTTATTTTTAGAGCAGTTTCAGGTTCACAGCAAAATTGAGTGGAAGACACAGAGATTTCCCATGTACCCCTGCCCCTCACGTGCACAGCCTCCCTCACTATCAACATCCCCACTGGAGTGGAACATTTGAAACAAACAGTGAGCCTGCATTGGCACATTATCACTCAGAGCCCTAGTTTGCATGAGGATTCACCCTTGGTGTTGAACACTCTGTGGGTTTGGACAAACGTATAATGACTTGTATCCACTACTGTAGTAGCGTACAGAACAGTTTCACTGCCCTAAAAATCCTCTGTGTTCTGCCTGCGCTTCCCTCCCTTCCTGTTAATCCCTGGCAACTGCTGATCTTTTTTCTGTCTCCATAGTTTTGCCTTTCCCAGAATGTCATAGAGTTGCAATCATCCAGTATGCAGCCTTGTCAGACTGGCTTCTTCCACTGAGTGATATGCATTTAAGCTTCCTCCATGTCTTTTCACGGAAGACAGCTCATATCTTTTTAGGGCTCAATAATATTCCATTGTGTGGATGTACTACAGTTTATCCACTCATCTACACAAGGGCATCTTGGTTGTTTCCAAGTTTTGGCAATTATGAATAAAGCTGCTATAAATATGTGTCATTGTCTTTGTGAGGACATAAGTTTTCAGCTCCTTTGGGTAAATAACAAGGAGTGTAATTGCTGGAATGTGTAGTAAGAGTGAGTTTAGTCTTATAAGAAATTGCCATTCGGGCCGGGCGCGGTGGCTCAAGCCTGTAATCCCAGCACTTTGGGAGGCCGAGGCGGGCGGATCACAAGGTCAGGAGATCGAGACCATCCTGGCTAACACAGTGAAACCCCGTCTCTACTAAAAAATACAAAAAACTAGCCGGGCGAGGTGGTGGGCGCCTGTAGTCCCAGCTACTCGGGAGGCTGAGGCAGGAGAATGGCGTGAACCCCGGAAGGCGGAGCTTGCAGTGAGCTGAGATCTGGCCAGTGCACTCCAGCTTGGGTGACAGAGCGAGACTCCGTCTCAAAAAAAAAAAAAAAAAAAGAATTGCCATTTTGCCTTCCCACAGCAACGAATGAGAGTTCCTATTGCTCCACATCCTCTCCAACATTTGGTATTGTCAATGTTCCGGATTTTGGCCATTCTAGTAGGTGTGCAGTGGTATTTCATTGTCGTTTAGAAGCTTTGATTTTTAAAATCATTAAAGTATGTATGTTGAATATTTTCAAAGGTGTTTTTGTTCTCCACGGAAATTATGTGGTTTTTCTTCTACTCTAGGAAAGCAATGATTTAAATAGGTAGATTTTTCTAAAATTTAACACATATTTGCATTTCTAATGCAATGTCTTGCAGTATACTGCTAGCTTAATTTTGCTAACTGTTAAAAAAGTAAAAAAAAATAAATTTAATTTTAAAAGACAATACTGTACTATAACAGTATTTTATTGGACCATTTTATTGGTCTGTTCATCCTAATTTAAAAATAAGAACAAGGAACATCTTGAATTCACAAAATCATAAAATCGACATATTTTCCACATTTTTTACCTTACTTGAAAGAGAAATAGAGACAGAAAGAAAAAAGATAAAAACAAAACCTAGAAAAAAGACACTTACTTTCATAGAAAAATCTAGACATAAACAAAGAAACAGAAATGTACAATCTAAGAAAAAAAAGATTAGAGAAGAAAGGCCAAGACACTCACAAATCAACATATAGAGATACAGCCAGAAGAGAGAGGCATATAAAGAGGAAAAAAATAAATTGACACAGAAAAATGCATAAAATGATTTTTGGCAGTAAGTGACCCTGTTCAGCCAACATCCCTGTCCTCTGATGGCCCTGCAGGCCCTGTTCTATTTGGCATCTTATTTACGAGTTTGTGTCTATGTGTATGAGGAAGATAAGCATATTGTTTTATTTTTCTGAGCTATCCTCTCTAGTTTCAAGTTTCTGGGTTATATTACCTCTGTAAAATGAATTGAGAAGTTTCTGATCTTTTTCTGTGTCCTGAAGCAATCACACAAATGAAGTTTTGGTGGAAATCCCCTGTAAAATCAGACTGCCATTTCTCTGGAGGGAAGATATCTGAGTACCTTTTAACTTTATTCGATGATTGTCACACTATTTGTTCTTGAACCAGATTTAGGAATTTATAGGTTTCTTTAAAATCATCCATTTTTCCCACGTCTTTGAATTTATTGATATTTATTAAATATAATTTTGTCTTCTATGTTTAATAAAATCGTTATATATCTCTATTTGAGTTTCCCTGTTAGTTCCATTTCTTAGTTACATTAAAGTTTTGTCTCTTGAAAGACCTATTTCATTGATCAACTGCATTGTTTTTCTTCATTAGTTTCTACTTTAGGGTTAATCTTTTCATTCCACTTTAAAAAATTTTTAACAGTTTTTTAGTTGAATTTTTAATTAATTTATTCTCAATCTTTTTTCTTTTCTTTTTTATTTTTTTCTCTGTCACCAAGGCTGAAGTGCATTGGTGGGATCTCATCTCACTGCAACTTCTGCCTCCCAGGTTCAAGCGATTCTCCTGCCTCAGCCTCCCAAGTAGCTGGGATTACAGGTGTGCGCCACCACACCTGACTAATTTTTATATTTTTAGTAGAGATGGGGTTTTGCCGTGTTGGCCAGACTGGTCTTGAACTCCTGACCTCAGGAGATCCACATGCCTTGCACTCTCAAAGTGCTGGGATTGCAGGCGTGAGCCACCATGATCAGCCCTTTTTTGTTTTTTAATAAATGGATGTAAACCACATTTTTTCCTTTGCGTACTGTTTCGGTTTCAAAACACAGATTTAGTGATATGTGCCCCTGAACTATTTATATTCAGATGTAATTTGTGCATTATATTTTTAAATTTTCCCTTTAAGAGCTATTAAAATGTTTTGGTTAACTTCTAGTTTTACTGCATTTCAATCAGGGAATATGACCTAAATAGTAGCAGCTTTCCAGAATGTATTAAGATTTCCTTTCTGGCCTTGTGCATGCTCAGTGTTTTCAGAATATTCCATTTGTGGTTAAAGGAATATGTCATCTCTGTTAGTTGAGCAGAAAGGTAGGGGTGTGTGTGTGAGCATGTGTGTATGTGTGTGTGTGTGTGTGTGTTGAGACAGAGAGAGAAAGAGAGATTAGATTAAGCTCATTAATTTTTTAAATCCTCTTTTTATTTATTTCTCTTCTGTGAGACTTTTGTGAAAACCACCTACCAAGGTATTGAGGATCTAGGTTTTTCCACTCGTAATGCTGTCAGGTTTCTGCCCTTTGTATTTTGAAGCTAAGATTTAAGTGCAACAAAAAAGGATTAGCATTTGTTACCTAAGTATTGTTCATTTATTTCAATATGACATATCCCTCTCTTTTTCTTATTAAATGATTTGACCTTGAATTCCATTTCATTTGAATATTATCATCTTTCTTTGTTTTTATTATCATTTCCATTTCTGCCATTACATTTTTGTTGGATTGTTTCTTTTAGTTGTGTTCCACTTAAAGAGCATACCGATGGAGTTTGTATTTTTATCCAGCCAGAGTTTTTTCTTTTAAATAATGAGTTTAACCCATTCACATCTATTGTGATGTGTGATAGTATAATTATTTATACCATTTTTTGTCTTCTATTTACAATGCTTTTTAGTCATCTCTTTCCTCTTTTTCTTACATTTTGTCATACAAATTTTGTTATTTTAACCCTTTAAAAATGTGTAATTAAAGTTATATTTAAAACACTGTCTGTAGTTACATTACTCCCACAGTGAGTCAAACACCACACTTTTACTTCCCTCTGCTGCATTTTACCATTTCCCCAGATTTTTTGTTCCATGATTATTTTATTTTAAAGTATAACAAACACACAGTAGCATGCCCAGATCTTAAGTCTACAGCTCTACATGTGTTTCCAAGGTGCACACACCCATAATGCAGAGCACTGCCTGTGCTCCAGAAGCCTGCCCGCGCCTCCTTCAGTCCCTTCCCTACCAAAGGTAAACTGCAGTTCTCATTTCCATCACCATAAATCCATGTGTCCTGCTTCTCAGCTTTATCTACATGAAACTGTTGTATCTATTGCCTTCTGTCTGGCTTCTTTTGCTCGGCCCTATGCCTCCGAGACTCATCCACACCAAGGTATACAGCAGTAGTACTTTTCTTGTGTTGTATACTATTCCATTCGATGACTATTTCACAGGTTATCTCTTCTACTATTGATAGACATCTGTGTTGGTGCCAGTTTAGGGGTGTGTGAATAATGCCGCTAAGAATATTCTAGTATCTATCATTTGGGTACAGATATCTATACATTCCCTTTGGATACATACCCAGGAACATTTATGACACTGTCACTTTTCCAAATAGCGTACCCACGGTGTTATTTTAAATTTCTTATTTTAAACAATCAACATTTTTTTACTCTTCAAAAATGGCTTTTACTGTTTTATTTGATCACCATTGCTTCTTACACCGCATTTCTGTTGCAGGTCTCCATTTTTCTTCGCCGGAGTGCATCTTCTATTATTTATTTATTTTAGAAAGCACCTGTGGCACAAACATTTACATAAAGTAAAATGTTTGGCTTCTTTCATGCCTGAAAATGTCTTTACTTTGCCCTCACAATGAATGATAGCTTTAGAATAGGTGAAACATAACTATAGGTTCTAACTGATTTCCACGGAGAACTTTGAAGCTATTGTTCTATTATCACATTAGTTTCTGGAGGGGCCCTGGCAATCTTGACATTTGTGCATTTCTTCAGGTTGGAGACAATTTTCTGTATTATTTCTTGGAAAATTTCCTCCCCTCCTTTCTCTCTATTCTTTCTAGACTCTTACTTGGTGGCTATTGCAATGTCTTTATCTTCCACATCTCAACTTTTATTTCATCCTTTGTATTTCTTTGTACTTTTATGTCATGCTCTGGGATAATTCTTCAGTTATCATCTTCAGATTGTTGATTTCATTTTCAGCTATATTCAGTTAATTTATCAGCACATCTATTGAGATTGTTTTTCCTAATTTGGCAATCAAGCATTTAATACCTTTAAAAAAAAAAATAGAGACAGTGGCTCGCTATGTTGCCCAGGCTAGTTTGAAACTCCTGAGTTCAAGCAGTCCTCCCATCTTGACCTCCCAAAGTGTTAGGATTGCAGGTGTGACCCCACCATGCTCAGCCTTTTTTTTTTTTTTTGAAGGAAATATTCCTGGACACCTCTCTGAATTCATTGATTATTCAAAATTCCTGTTCTGTTTCTCTATTAAATCTGATTCCCCAGGTACACTTTTATTGTTGATTGAATTGGGTGTCTCTCATAATGTCAGTATTTAGTGCAAAGACCTTCTAATAACTTATGCTTAGACTCTCAAATCATCTTGCGGATTTGCTCAAGTGGCAGCTGATCAAAGGTGTTCTCTTTAGCTACGTCTGGGAAGAAGAGTGGCAGCTTCTGGTCCTGACACGCCTCTTCCTGTCCACCCTTGTCTCTCTTCTCTGTTCCCACTGCTTCAAAATTGTAACCCGTTGAACCTTCCTTTATGGCTTGCTTTGTTGGGCCCCATTAGTGATTAGCTGGTGGGTACTTAAGAGGCAAAGCTAGGCTAAGGTGTCCTACCTGGTGGCAGGGAGCAAGGAATCAGGGAGAAAGCCAGGAGGTATCAAATTCTCTTGACTGTACCAAGCGTTGAGCCAAGAAAATAAGATAAATCAGCCAATCCAAGGTGCAGACATAACTGAAAAGGGGAGACCCAGCCTTGGTGAAGAACCAGCATGGACGAAAGCGAGTGTGGAGGGCTGTGGAGCAAGTCTGTCCTAGGTGGTTCCATGGAGAGTGTTGAGTGCTCATAGCTGACCTTGCTGAGCCATTGAGAGACTGAGCGTGGATACACTGGGTTGGCCTAAAAGTCTTCGTGGGATGGGCAACAACTTCCAGCCCTAGCCGTACACCTGCAGGCTGGGTCTTGGAACCTCACTTGGACTCCCAAGTCTTCCTTGTTCTGCTTTTCATAAGAAAAACCTTGTGTCTTTTGCTTCCCTGTGTCTTGGATAAGTGCAGGATAATCCAGGATTCACAGACTTTGTAAATGAAGAAAACTCCAGATCTTCCTCCAAGCCCAGCCTTGATATCTTTGCGGCTTAGAATTTCAGTCCTGTGTGTGACATAAACATCTTGTCTGCCAGACTTAAGAAATTCATCCACATTCCCTGGCTGCTGAGTTTTCTTTCCTGAGCCTATAGATGTTCTTCATCATAACTTGACAAAAGAGGTGCTCTGAGCCTGTGTGATAGGTTTTCCAGGCTTGCTGCCCGTTACTGTCATCTGTCAGTTCATGAAGCAGTCGTACGCATCTATCCTGTGGGTCGATTTTATTTAGCCACTAATTCTTGTACTCATTAAAAAAGGAGGAAGACAGGCAGGAAGCAGCACACTCAGATCTCCTCTCGGAAAATTCTCAGCTGCTCCACACATCATGGTTGAAGGATGAGAAGCACAAATAACGCTGTGAGATAAATAAATGTATTATTGAAACCACATGGAGTGGAATAATCAAGTTACTCAGCTCCCAGTGACTCCCAGTTTCTGATCTGTCTCCAGATATCAGAACTTGCAGAAACCAGTTGCACGTCCAATAACTATAACTCTGCATCTTTTACCAGCAGACAATACTTCTGTCGTGGAGGAACAAAATACAATCTTATGGGTGAAGTGGTTTCTGCAAGTGAGTAGGAACCAAATCTGAGAGGCCAGTGTGCAGGCCCCAGTTTTATGGGGCCATGATGGAGTTCCTGGGAGGAGAAGGGAAGGAGCTGTGGGCTGCCGAGGAGCCCCATGCTGCCCGCTTCCCTCCTGCAGGCATCCTTCTCACCTTCCTGCCCTCTCTCACTCCATCCCATCTCCCTCCAGTGTCTCTGCCCACTTACAGTTCTGCATTCCTCCTGCCCACTCACTAACATGAGGGCTCTCCCAGGTCACAGCTTCCCTGGGCCTCAGTTTCCTCGTCTGCAAAATGGGGATAATTAAGGTAGAGAATCAGAGGCAGATGTGAGGCTTCAACGAGTTCCAGCTCCAAAGCGCTTAGTTTTGTTAGTTTCTATGTTTCTCTTAGGAGGATGCCTTCGGAGCCTCTCACAGTTCCCAAGCCTCAGCCTGCCTTGGGCTGGTATGGTTAGTCTTAGTAGTGCCCCCAGGTGACATTCCTTAAGAGCAGTGTTGGGTTCGTCTCTCCCTCTTCATCCCGACATTCACAACAGGCATTTCTGCCCGGCTTTAGAGTTCATAGCGTGTGTTCTTATTCATTCCCTCGTAATCTGTGTCATCCTGCTTATTTTAAGAGGAAATCAAGACCTGGAGGTGGAGGCACTGAACTGGAATACAGCTTCCCTGAGAACCACTCTGGGCAGGACTAGCCGGCCCTGGCGGTGCTGGGTCCCTGTGGGTGGCCGACTGACAGCGCCCGGGAGGCACGTGCCCCGTCCCGTCGCTTGCGCGGGTCAATGGGCATCCCAGGCCAGACCCTCTGAAAGGAGACCTCACATTGTGTTTCCCAAGAAGCCGCAGGGCCACCTCGCGGCGGCCTTCAGAAGTGCATGCTGCGACCAGGCGCTCTGAGAAGCCCGGCGGGGAGGTACCTGCGTCCAGCCCAAGGAACTGCCTGCCTGGCCAGCGAGGAAGAGCGCGTCCCTGCCGGCCCACGCAGCTGAAAGTGGAAATGGGTTCTGCAGGATGCTTCAGCGTGCACCGAATTCGAGCAAGAATCCTCTACTGATGCCAGGTCCTGTGCCCTGAGATGGGGTGGGGGCGGTGCAGAGAGAGGACGGTGGGGTTGTGGAGAGCAGAGCCAGAGGCCTTAGTTCTAAGGGGTGGGGGAGTCGGAGAGGCAGAGGCCAACCAGAGGACCTCCGCGTGAGGCCAGCTGTCCTGAGTGCTAGGATCCGAGCAAAGGGCCGAGACCAGTCGCGCACACAGAGGGGCCCATCTCCTGCCTCATGGTTTCCTTTCGTCCGCCTGCTTGCTCCGATTGACAGGCATCCTGCATCTTGAGCGTGCAAGCTTCCCGGCCGCGCAAGTTGTTCAAGAACCCCAGAGGTAGGTGTTTCCCGGAGGCTGTAAGCCGACAGCTCTTTGAATGCCTAGTTGCTCACAGGGCCTGAGCCTCTGCCACAACCTGTGTAAGTACCCGAGGCTGCATGGCTGCTTAGGCCACCGCCAGCCAGACTTTGTCCTCTCGCAGAGAGGTACCCTCTGGGGCCTGGCCACCCTTCCCACCGGGGACCTCTCTGGCTACAATAAAAGAAGAGAACAGAGTCCCAAATCCCTTTTTTTCTGGCAGGCTCCTGGCCCTTGGGTGAATTTGCCGCCCCCTTCTCCCTGGCATTGTATATTAAGGATTCTTTGGAAGGGCAGACATTTCCAAGTCAGAGAAAGCGAGGGTCAATCTGCATCCTTTCTCAAAAAAAAAAAAAAAAGCAGTGCCGGCCTGCCTTGCATTTATACAACTTAAGGAGATTCCAGAGATAATAAGGCGAGTCTGTTCCAAGGTGACTTAAGGTCTCCATTTGCAGACGAGGGAGCAGCTGGCATAATTCTAAGTTTCCGCCTGAGCAGGCACTTTCATTACCCTCAGAACCTCCATGCTTGGTTTCTGGAAAGATCAACTTCAGCAAAGAAGCAGGCGCGGGTGGGTGACTAGCTCTTCCTTCTCTTGACAGCCTTAGTTGGAGCCCTAGGCTGCCACCATGTGCTACAGTGGGAGAGTCTCCCCTCCAATGCTGTGCTCCAGCCACGTACTGAATTCCAGCCTGGGACCACCCCGAGACTTCGTTATATGTGGAATATAAGGAAATGAACACGGCAATGTCTGCACCGCACAGAAGGTCTAGATTTCTCATCTGGGAAATGGTCCATTTCTGCCCGGGTCACAGAGGAAAAAAGATCTGGCTGGGTGCAGTGGCTCATGCTTGTAATCCTAGTGCTTTGGGAGGCTGAGACAGAAGGATGGCTTGAGGCCAGGGGTTCTAGACCAGCCTAGGCAACATATTGAGACCCTGTCCCTACAAAAAAAGAATCAGACAGATGCAGTAGCATGTACCTGTAGTTCTAGCTACTTGGAAGGCTGAGGTAGGAAGATTGCTCAAGCCCAGGAGTTTGAGGCACCAGTGAGTTATGATTGCATCACTGCACTCCAGACTGGACAACAGAGTGAGACTCTGTCTTGACCAAAATAAAGGAAAGAAAAGAAAAGAGATCCCACATGGTAGAAGAAGTAACCTTTTGCTACCTTTAAAAAGTCCTTACTCTCCATCCCCATAGTAGGTTGGTTACAACAGTGGGGCTGTGGTTTTGCAGCCCTCCTTGCATCTGTGTCCTCAGCCCGGTGACTATGCAGTAACTCCCGTGAAGATGCGGAGTGCATTTCTCACCCCTTGGATCTGAGCTGGCCTGTGACTAACTTTGGTATACAGAACATGGCAGAAGTAAGGGGGTTCAGGTTGTGAGGCTAGGCCGTAACAGTTGTTGCATGCTTCCTCTTCCTTTCAGATCTCTGGGCTAGCCTGCTGCAGGATGAAAGATACCACTCAGCAGCAGCGGAGCCATCCCAGATGCTGATGTGTAGCTGATACCCGAGTGAGCCCTGCTGAGTCTGGTTCAGATGATCAGAAGCATCCTGCCAGCCCACAGACTCATGAGCAGTACGACACAGTTGTTATTTGAAGCTACTGAACTTTGGGGTGTTTTGTCATGCAGCAACAGCTAACTGATACACCTGCTCACCTCCTTTCTTCTGCTTCTTCCTTCATTCTTCTGCTCCTGGACTTGGTCAAGGTCCTCCAGCTGGGTAGTTATGTGTCTGTGGGTTATTTCTCCACCATCTGCCCTTGAGGGCTGGGTGTTGGGAAGGCAGCCTGCTGGAAAGTCACCCTTGCAGACCCTGGAAATCAGCTGAGGATAGGCTCCACTGGGCAAACTGCCCCCACCGACGAGAAGAGGCTGCTCTACAGTCTCTGGTTTGTTCCTGGACAATTCCCTCCTTCTCTTTGGATCGGTCACTCTCTAACTGCTGTTTGGCTGTCACCCAAGGACTGCTACTCCTTATCCTCCTAGGATGGACTCACTTTCTTCTTGGAGCCCTTCCTCAAGGTGTATCCCCTTTTTGGTGGAGAGAAATCCCAAATAACTTCTCGAAATGTGTGCAAGGTCAACCTTGAGTCCTTTCAGATCTGAAAAGATCTATTTGCCTTTAAACGCTGGCTAGTCCTAGATGTCTAGGTTCAAAATTCCTTTCCCCCAGAAATTTGGAGGCAGTCCTCCACTTTATTCTGGCAGCTGGAGTACCTGATGAGGCAGCTGATGCCAAAATGTTCCTTCCCTACATCCACCTATTTTGGAAGCTTGTAGGATATTTCCACTATTCTTGATATTCTGGAATTTTGTGCTGATGTCCCATGGGCCTTCTTTTATTCACTATGCTGGGCATTTGAGTTCCCTTCAAACTGAAAACCCAGGCGCTTCAGTTCTGGGAAATTGTCTCCTATTATTATATTATTATTTTACTATTTCTGTCCCTTTCTCTCTGTCTTCTATTTTTGAGTCTATTAGATATTTCAACCTCATGCATTGATTTTCTTGCTTTCTTATCTTTTCTCTCATTTTTAAAAATCTTTTTACCTTATTGTCCCATACTGTGGGAAATTTTATTATACATATAGACATAGATACATGTGCACACATGTGTGTAGACAAATAAATGTGTATATGTATTTTTTCAAATACTACTATTAATATTCCAAGTTACAGAAAAAATGCAACATAAGATGTTTAAATATATATATACACACACACACACAGACAGACACACACAGACGCACACACACATTTTGACAATAATACTTCAAATTTACAAGAGTTATTTTCTGGCTTTATAACAGCTTCTTTTCCATAGCATCCTATTCTTGTTTTATGTATTCAATATCTTCTTTTTTCACAGCTTCGAGACATAATTCACATACCATACAATTCACCCATTGAAAGTGGTGTACAACTCAATGGCTTTTAGCATGTTCACAGAACTGTGCATCAATCACCGCAATCAATTTTAGAACATTTGTATTACTCAAAATGAATGATGAACTCTATAACCCCTTGCCATCACTTCCCATTCTCACCCTCCCTATTTTCTCACCCCTCCAACACCCCCAGCCCAAGGCAACCACGAATCTACTTCTGTTGCAATATGTTCTTGGCTCTATCATCGGATTTATTGTACCTGCCTTCAATTAATTAAGAACTTAGAAGACATAAAAGGTGATTAACTAGGCCATATCCTGTCCTAAGAGATATACATAGAAGAAAACGACAAATTTACATTGAAAGGCCTAGAAAAAGATAGGTATGCAAATACTAACAAAAGAAAGTAGATTTGGTCATGTTAGTATTTAGAAAAAAAAATTTAAGGACTAAAGTGCTAATTAACTAGGACAAATAATAATATTTTTTGAAAAATGTTTAATTCATTAAGACATTATGAGTCATGAATTTTTCTTCACCTAATATTAGAACCTTGAAATATATTTATTTGTTAAGATGCTTTGGTTGCAAGTAATAGAAAAATGCAACTCAAGCTGGCTGACATAATTAAGGAATTCAATGGACCACAAAAGTCCAAAGACAGAGCAGCTGTCAGGTGAATCTGATCCAGTGGCTCAATGACATTCCCAGAGACCCACTTTCCTTATTTCTCTCATCCTTGCTTTCAGGCAGGGCATTAATTTCATCTTCTGCCGTCTCTCCTTGTGATCAGAGGATGGCTGATGAAGCAGTTGGAGTCAAACATTGCCCTATTAGCATGTAGCCTGACAGGTATCTCTCATTTCAACCAACAAAAACCAATTCCTGGGCTAAATCTTCATGGACAAAGTTAGGTCATATGACCATGACTGAACTAATCCATGTGGCCAGTCAGGGGGATGAGAGGGACTGGTTGTCTTAGATTTGGCTTATGCAGAAAATTTTGAAATAAATTGTAATAAAGGGGAGAAATTCTTCAATTATCCAAGATTACGATGGTTTATTGTGCTGTGAAAAGACTCAATAATATCCCAAACACTTGGAAATGATGTAATAGAGAAGAGGTGGAACAAATTCTGGGGAAGCCAACCACATTGTCCAAAACATATATGAGTAAATAGATTGAATAATTAACAAATCTGTAATCATAGTGGGAGATTTTTAACACACTCCTCTTAGAAATTGGCATATAAAGAAAACAAGAAATAAGTAAGGGTTCTGCAATGTAAATGACACAATTTCAAGCTTCTACTTTGTATGTAACATGCTGAAAATGCACATTCTTTACAAACAGTTAAGAAGCATTGGCAGAAAATAATTGCTGTTAAACTGTGAAGAGGATCTTAATAACTTGTAAGTAGAAATCAAAGAATCCAAGTTTTTGGTCTATATGATAATAAATTTGAAAATTCCCAATAAAGCGTAGCATCAACAGTGACAACAAAAAATCCATCCCTTTAAAAACATTTAAACATACCTCCTAAATAACTGCTGCATTTCAAAGAGAAAATTAAAATCAATCTAATTTTTAAAAAGTGATTTTAAATTTTTGCTTAAAAAATAAAAACCATTTAGAAATAAATGACAATGATAGCCAACCATTACAACTGCTATGGGGAGCCAAATCAGTGTTTAGAGGAAAATTCATAGCTTTAAGATGTATTCATCATGGGCACAAAAAGAAAAAAGAACTTGTAGTTAAAGATGATGAAGTTAAGTCAATTCTATTTTCTTCCTTCCCTCAAAATCCACCAAAAACAATACAACATTGTACAGTGTTCATTGTGGAAAAAGTACTACCACCAGAGGTAAATGAGCCAGGATTTAAGTCTCAGTTATCCTCCTTACCATTTTTGTGACGTTGGACAAATCACATTCTATTCCTCATCCTTACTTTTCTTGTCTGTGAGATGGAGACATTAATCTCTACTTTATAGGGCTGTTAAGAGGAATACATAACGAGACGTTATCCAAATACTTATTGAGTGCTTACCATAGGCCAGATGCTGTCCTAAGTACTTTATGTGAATTAGCTCACTTAAAATTCATACCAAAACTTTAAGGTAGGAGTTTAACAAGGTATTAGTCTTATACAAACATTGGCTAAGACAACCAACTAGTGAGTAGTGGAGCTGGGTTTCAAAGTCAGGGTATCTGGTCTTAGAGCCTGTGCTTCTTTATATCTTAATTAGAAGACAGATTGTTCTAAGAACTGTGTGAGGGTTCTGAAAGGCCCATGCAATGGTTCTGTGATGGATCAACCAACTCTAAGGGCAAGAGCAGGATGCAGAGAAAAACAAGGAATACCCAGAAGTGGGAGAGGCTGAATGGGAAATATGGTCTCCTCACTCTCAATGATCCAGCTTCTGGCAGAGGAGACTACAGAGGGTGAGGACGGGAGAAGAAGCAATGACAAGTGAGCTGCAGTATACAAAGGCTCATAGTATACAGGCTTGATGATTGTTAACCTCTTGAATTTTGAGAACTAAGGTTAGATGCCTCCCTGGTGCCAAGGAGATAACAGATTTGGTGAAAGATACTGAGGACAGGCTTAGTCCAGGCTGCTACAACAAATTACTACAGGTGCACCAAACAAAGTCGCGAAGTCGTGGTGGTGGTCGATTGAGGAAGCAGAAGTGCAGCCTCGGGCTCCAGTGTCTCCCAGTCTGCTAAAGCCCCAGGGCCGTCACCATCGACTTCCAGCATCACCCTGGGGGCAAGCCTGGGAGCAAGGGCATTGCCTCCTCCTCCAGAGCAATCATGACAGCAGGGAGCACCTCTGGCAGCTGGCCCTGGAGTCCATCGACATCAATAAGGACCCATACTTCATGAAAAAACACCTGGGCTCCTACAAATGCAAGTTCTACCTGATGCTTCTCAACAAGAAGTGGAGCTATCTGGCACATACCCAGGGGAAGAAGCACCAGACCAACCTGGCCCTACGAGCAGCCAAGGAAGCCAAGGAGGCCCCTGCCCAGCCTCGCCTGAGAAGGTCAAGGCGGAGGTGAAGAAGTTTGTGAAGATCAGCCACCCAGGCAACTAAGTGACCAAGCAGAGGGACTCGGACATGGGCCAGCCAAGCCTCCTCTTCCAGATCGACTACTTTGAGATCGCCGAGGGCATCATGCTGTGCCACTGCTTCATGTCTGCATATGAACAGAGGATGAAGCCCCTGTACTGGTGCTGGCATTACCTGCTGATGGCCGATGAGCCCTATGAGACCATCACCTTCAAGGTGCCGAGCAGGGAGATCAACAAGGCGGAAGGCACATTCTGGACACACTGGAACCGGGAGACCAAGCAGTTCTTCCTCCAGTTCCACTTTAAGACGGGGAAGCCCCAGCCTCTCCACCAGACCCCTGGGGTGAAGCAGCCTCCACCCCCGCTGACGAACGGTCTGTCCCCTCGGCCAGCGCTGCCCGAGTCTTTGCCACCACCCCTGCCAGGAGGCCTGCCTCTGCCACCCATTCCCCTTAAGGGGCCTGAACCCTCAGGGCCCCTGGGACTACCCCAGCTGCCCCTGCCAGCTCCAGGGGTCCACCTCCCAGCCCCAGTGGTGCACCCCCCACATCTGGGGTCCATTCCCCAGTTCCTGGGATTCATCCCCCCAGCTCCTGGCATCCATCCCCCAGCCCCTGGGGTCCACCCACCAATCTCTGGGATCCACCCCCCAGCTCCTGGAGTCCATCCTGAAGCCCCCAGAGTCCACCCACAAGCCCCAGGGGTCCATCCTCCCCCATCAGTGGGGGTTCACCCCCAGGGCCCAGGGGTGCATCTGGCAGCCATTCACCTTCAGGCCCTGGGAGTGCACCCACCAGACCCAGGAATGCACCCTCAGACCCTGGAGGTCCACCCCCAATCTCCTGGGGTCCATCTGTCAGCTCCTGGGGTCCATCTTCAGCCTCCTGGAGTTTACCCCTCAAATCCTGGGGTACACCCCCAACTCCCATGCCTCCAATGCTGAGGCCCCCCTCCCTTCCATAGGTGCAGGGAACATACCTCCCCCTCCCCCAACCAACTGAGAAGCTGCTCCCTCCCCAAGCAAGCCCCGTGCCAGGTACTCCTATCTTTTCCCACGGAGAGAAGACTGCTCCTTTGTACTGTCCCCCGCTCGTTAAACAGCCGCCCCCCAAAACAAACAAACAGAAAAATAAATTACTACAGACTGGGTAGCTTCAACAACAAACATTTATTTCTCACTGTTCTGGAGGATGGAAAATCTAGATCAGGGTACTGGCCATTTCCATTCTTGGTGAGACCCCTCTTCCTGGTTTACAGACAGACCCTTTCTTGCTGTATCCTTCAGTCAGTAAAGAGTGAGAGAGAGCGCTGGTCCCTTCATTCCCACATACCAAGAGTCCCGTTGTAGCTCCACTGCCAGGACCTTATCCAAACCTGATTACCTTCAAAAGGTGCCACCTCTGGATAACACCCCACTGGGCATTAGAGCTTCAACACGTGAACTTTGGGAACACAAGATGTTCAGGCCACAGGAAGGACAATAAACCCAAATTGAAGCTGTGGACAGTCTTTTCTCTGCTTCTTATTACAATATTTTCCAGCAAATAGCCAATTCCATTGAAAGATACATTATACTTGTGAGGGCAATGACAGCCTATCTGGAGTGGCCACTTTGAGGATGCCAGCTGCAGCAGGGAAGGTGTGGCTGGTACTGTGTGCTGTGCAAAGCCAGTGGGATCAGATAAGAACTTCGCCCCCTACCAAGTTGGCAGGGCAGGAGCCCATGCTCCCAGGTGCAGCTGCAATAGCCCAGCCATGGCTCCAGACCCCAACATCCCTACACTCTCAGGAGCCCAGGAGGCCCCCTTCCCTGGCAGGCTTGAAAGTGCCTGCACCCACTCCCTGGCCTCTCCCCACTCCTGGTGCCTGCTGCATGGTGGAGCAAAGTTGTGACCCAGCCTGGGCACTG